>NC_140594.1:119068391-120268391 GCF_964204655.1 Triturus cristatus | reverse complement strand
CAAACTTTCTCCTAACAGGCGACCTCAACATTCACTTCGATGACCCGTTGGACACAGGCGCCGCTGATCTTATCTGTGACCTGGCTTCCCATGGCCTTCTTCTTGCCAATTCAGGTCCAACACATGTCAAAGGACACCTCCTCGACCCAGTGTTTTCGAACATCCCTTCCCTCCAATTTACCAACTCCCAACCTCTCCCATGGACGGACCATTTTGTTATCACTTTCAACATTCCTGGGGCTATCAAGAAACCCCATAAAGCCCCCACCTTCTCCAAGGACAGATCGTGGGCCAAACTCTCAACAGGGGACTGGGCTACTGCCCTGGACTCTTCTACCCCGAGCCTTTCGGCTGACCCGTCCGAGGCTGACACCCAAGTAAGAGGCTGGCTCTCCTCCTCCCTTGATAGCCTCATTCCCCTAAAAAATCGGGAGATCAAAGACAGGTCAATAGGTCATGCCCCGTGGTACACCCCGGAACTCCGTGACCTCCGCAAAGAATGTAAAAAAGCGGAAAGATTGTGGAGGAAAGACTGGCTACATAGTAAAAAAGACACCTATAACATAGCAGTAAGACGCTATAAATCGGCCATCAAACTAGCCAAGTCCACCTTTTACGACAATAGAATTAAAAACGCGGCCAATTCTACTAAGGAATCCTTCCTGATAGTTAAGGAACTACTTAACATTCCCTCAGCTCCCGCAGCCTCTCCCCCCCCGCCGGACAGATGTAAGGACTTAGCCTCATTCTTTGACTCCAAAATCACGCGGATCTTGGAATCCCTCCCCCCAATCAGCCCCTCCATCCCAGTGGAGTTAGACGCCCACTCTACCAGCCCGCGGCTGTCCTCCTTTAGAGAAGTCTCCCTCGATGAGGTCACTACCACGCTGGCGAAAATGAGAAGTGGATCCCCCCTGGACCCAGCACCCGTCAGATTCTTAAAAACTGTTTCTCCCAGCACCTCACCTACCATTAGGGATCTGATAAACACATCTCTGGCCCAAGGCATAGTGCCCTCCTCCTGGAAGGGCGCAGTCGTCAAGGCCCTGCTGAAAAAGTCCAACCTAAACCCGGACGATTTGGCCAACTATAGACCCATTTCGCTCCTTCCCTGTTTCAGCAAGGTGGCGGAGAAATTGGTCAATGTGCAACTCTCCCAATTCCTCGAGACGAATAAAATACTACGTCAGTCACAAACCGGATTCCGGCCAGGCCACGGCACAGACACCGCACTCCTCTCCGTCATCGAGGAGACTAGGTGCATCCTGGATTCAGGAGGATCAGTGGCAGTGATCCTCCTGGACCTCAGTGCCGCATTCGACACGGTGGACCACCGTGTCCTCCTCCACCGCCTGGCCAAGGCAGGAATTGTGGGAGCCGCACATGCCTGGATCAAATCCTTCCTCACGGGACGTTCATTTCAGGTGTGGGACGGTAACTCCCGATCAGATCCGCTCACGCGTGGTGTGCCCCAGGGGTCCTCGCTCAGTCCCACCCTGTTTAATGTCTATATGGCCCCGCTGGAGGATGTGGTCACCCGCTATGGGATAAAAATAGTCAATTATGCCGACGACACACAACTCGTCGTCTCCCTGTCCCAGTTGGACAAGAACCCTGAAATCTTACTCAACTGCCTGCAAGACATACATACCTGGATGTGCGAATCCTCGCTGAAGCTGAACGGGACAAAAACAGAAATCATGCTGCTGGGCAATAAATGGTCTTCTATCCCTCCCTCAGCCTGGCCAGACTCCTTCGGTGACATCCCCACGCCCAAGACAGAAATTAAAACACTGGGCTTCTGGTTGGAGCAGGACCTTTCCTTGAAGACCCAGGCAGTCAAGACCGCGGGGACATGCTTTGGTCTTCTCCGCTCAATTCGGAAGATCCTCCCCCTCCTGCCCCCCCTGTCCAGGAAACTTCTGGTGCAAGGGCTCATATTAGCACGCCTGGACTACGGCAACGCCGCATACTTCGGGGCTCCTGAAACCACCCTGACCAAACTTCAGCGCGTACAAAATGCCGCGGCGAGACTCATTCTCAACCTTCCCCCCAGAGCCCATACCACACCGGCCCTCAAATCTCTGCACTGGCTTCCGGTCCGCCAGCGAGTGGAGTTTAAGGCCATGTGCATCACGCACAAACTCATCAATGGGGTTGGACCTGCCACCCTCAAAGATATGATTACACCTTATAAAGCCCACAGAAACCTCCGCTCGGACAACGAACATCTGGCCACAGTCCCAAGATTCAAGAAGTCGCGCACCGGTGGACGCCGCTTCTCGGTTAAGGCCTCCTCCACATGGAACGCACTTCCTCGTCTGCTGCGTCTGGAACCCACACACTTTTCCGCAAAAAACTCAAAACCCTCCTCTTCCCCAAATAGTTCCTGGTTTTCGCCCGTCCTGGATTTTACAGTATTATAGCGCGGGGATGCCTTCGGGTCACCAGGCGCTTTACAAATCTCAAAATAAATAAATAAATAAACCGTGGTACACCACACTGCTGGAACTCTCGGTAGTACCACACCAAAAGCTACACCTCTCGCCATGCCTCCTAACCCAGAACCATGGAGAGATCAGGCACCCGGACCCAGCTCAGCTCAACCTTGCGATCTGGCTCCTGAGATCCTAGAATTCGGATACCTTAACCTTTCCCCTGACTGTATAAACGTCATCAGAGAAGCTAGACACCCTACCACTAGAGCCTGCTACGCTGCCAAGTGGAAAAGATTTGTTGTTTATTGCCATAACAACACAATCAATCCTCTAGACGTGTCTATACAACACATCATATGCTACTTACTCCATCTACAAAGGTGTAACCTAGCATATACATCCATTCGGCTACACCTCGCAGCAATTGCCGCTTACCTACAAAACAGACAGCACCTATCACTTTTCAGAGTGCCTGCCATTAAAGCCTTTATGGAAGGCCTCAAACAAATAATTCCCCCCAGGGTATCACCCTCACCTGTGTGGAACTTAAATATAGTTCTCACAAGGCTAATGGGACCGCCCTTCGAACCTTTGCATAAATGCGAACTGCAATTTCACACATGGAAAACAGCTTTTCTTGTAGCCATCACTTCCCTTAGTAGGGTCAGTGAGATACAAGCACTTACCATACAAGAACCTTTTCTCCAAATGCACCAGAACAAGGTTGTTCTCCGTACCAACCCAAAATTCCTACCTAAAGTCATTTCCCCTTTTCATCTAAACCAATCGGTAGAATTACCGGTATTTTTCTCGCAACCTCAGACTGTTGCAGAAAGGGCTCTACACACGCTAGATGTCAAACGAGCCTTACTTTACTATATCCAAAGAACACAACCTTTCAGAAAGACCAAACAACTGTTTGTCTCTTTCTCTCCACCACACAAAGGCAACCCTATCTCAAAATCAGGGATAGCTAGGTGGATTGTAAAATGCATACAGATTTGCTACCACAAAGCAAAACGAACACTATCTGTTCCCCCTAAAGCCCACTCTACACGAAAGATAGGGGCTTCTATGGCTTTTCTAGGGAACATCCCATTAGATGATATCTGCAACGCAGCTACATGGTCAACACCGCACACTTTCACTAAACATTACTGTGTAGATGTGCAAACCAAGCAACAAGCTAGTGTGGGCCAGGCTGTACTAAAAACACTATTTTAAACCACTGCAACTGATACCGGTGGTCGCCGCTAAGGTTGGGAATTGCTATATAGTCTATGCAAAGTGTGTAATCTGCAGCTCATATGCCTCAAACGGAATATGCTACTTACCAGTATGCATCTGTTCTTGGCATGTAGAGCTGCAGATCTACACACGCCCACCCGCCTCCCCGGCTACCTGTATCTGTTCCAGTCTATCTTATTTAGATACAACACACATGGGTTTCTTCACTGTTATTACTACGCTCCATCTTTCCCTGTTGGCGAAAAACAATCTGAGGATGGAGCCGAAGCCCATGTGCAATACGAACCAAGGGAGGAGTCACCGACCTCTTGACTTCCAAAGACTTTCCAAGAGGAAAAACAAACTGCAAACATCCGGGCCCAACACCAGATGGCGATCTATGCAAAGTGTGTAGATCTGCAGCTCTACATGCCAAGAACAGATGCATACTGGTAAGTAGCATGTTCCTTATCTTATACTTGAAATAACCACAACCTCAGAAAGTTTGGAAAACCTTTATCTAAATTAATACTTTTTGTGAGTCAAAATCAATCACAGCTTAAACACATTATTACAAGAGGCAAAATTAAGTCAAACAAAACATAATCATAATAATGATCAATGAAGACGGTACCTGAAAAAGAGAGAGAGCAGGTACAATGACAGTCTTCTCAGATTTATATTTATCTAAGGTGATAGATGAACCCAACTCTTTGAAGATACGCCAGATAGAATCTGCCAGGACAAGATGCAGACAGAGGATATGAACAGATTCGAATCTGCGAAGGTGACCTCTGGAAAGTGCAACGCCAGCTTCGCACCCCTCTCTGATACTACTCTCCTTGGGTGTCCCTCTTCCGAAATTCCCGTCTAGATGATTAGATTAGCGATCAGTATCTCAATTTTTGCGAGCAGAGTTTCTGGCAGCAGCAGGGTCTGAGACAGCATCTCAGACAGAGTAGCAGTATACACGTTGGGTCGGTGACGAGTCGGAATGGCGGATCTGACAAGTCTGACAAGGTCTCTAGCTAACTTACCTCAATTATACTATTCTATATTCATGTACCTCCCCCCAGAATTGCAATGTTTGTGTTTCCCCTATTCTGATTGGTCAGGGCGAGGAGGTGAGTTCATCACACCATATTAAAAGTAATAATTTTACTGTGGACCATTGTTCTATGTTTCGGCCACTTAATTTACTTTCCCATAGCTTTATTCCCACCCGCATTTCACATTATGATCAATACGAGTTTATACATTTTATTCAAAATTGTTGCTGATGTGGGTCAATAGTTTTCTTTCCCAGGCGTCTTCGGCCAATGTGGCCTTGGCTGGGTTTCAAGTGGTGCTGTCACAGGGTTTTCAGTAGGTTCTTGTGCGCCTTCGTGAACATCATGGGGGTAGGGATTTTCAGTCTCCCTCCGAGGCCCAAACGTGAACTAATAATAAAGTCAGAAAAAGACACGTTAGAATATGACAATAAATGATTTCACTGTATACCACTTATCTCTACTCTATCCCCATTTACTTATTTAAATCTTTTGCATTAGTGTTTAGTAGAACTTACGAGTTTTAGTTCAAGCAGTAGCATATGCGTTAATATGTGAGTTTCAAGCGGCCATATTCAAAGCTATTGCGCAGCTGCAAAGTTTTCCAACCAAGCGACAGAATACGTCATACTACGTAGATGCAGTAGACGCATGCCCAATGAAGTTCCCACGTGTTTTGGCGGCCATATTAAGACACTCGGGTTACTTGTTAGTAATGCACATAGAAAAGCTTCCCCTAGATACAGTATAATGTGTGTAATGCAATATTAGTATTCACAAAACAGGTTGATTATAGTGTTACACGTTATTTGAGAGGATTGCGTCCGAGCAAGTCTCTTTTATTACAAAACCTTGCTCCATCAATCCCCTCTCTGATGGCATTTAATGCCATCACCAATTTCTACTAAATCAGATGCCAACTTAGCACATCTCAATTTCTTCTTCAACCTTTTCATTCCTTTCTTTTTCCCCCTTACACTGTAATCCTCTCATTCTTTTGTAAAAATCTCCTTTTAATTCTTCTAGTTGTATTTCCTCAAATTTTCTTTTCTTACCTCTTTCATTCAATTCATCTTCTCCCTGTGCAACATTTACGCCAGAACATTATTGCTAATAGTAGAGTGTTATTCCCATTATGGGCAGTATTATATTCCCTAGAATACCATCACCTATGTTACAAAACCAACTACCTAAACTAGTAATGCTATTTTTCAATTTCGTCCAAACATTTTCAACTTCCAGTGGTTTCAACTCTCCTTCTAATTTCGTAATATTTTTAATGTATTTCCCAGTTTCACCGCTTTTGTCTGGAATATACGTGCAACAATGTTGCGTTTTCAATAATTTACAGACTCCACCCTCTTTTGCCACTAGTATGTCAAGAGCAAGTCGATTTTGCATAACCATAGATCTGACCGCAACGAATTCAGTGTTAATCATCAAGAATCCTTAAGCAGTCTCAGTAGATAACCGATCAACTACTGTAGACAACTGACAAATTTTACGTTAATTTAGAAGAACTCCCACTGAAGGTATCAATGCACCAAAAATGTCACCTACAATTTCTGAAAAACAAGCTCTCTTTACACGTGTTAATTCATTATTGTCTTCATTGCTTCCAGTGATTCTCTTTATATGATGAACTTCAGGGAATACTATTCCGAAATAGCAACTCCCATACCCGTGGTCAGGCAGCCTAAAATAGGCTTTATTGCCACACACATAGTAGATTCCAGGAAATACTGCATCTCACCCTCCTTTTAGTCCCCATCCCCCAATTACTAAGAAATTATGTTCACATTCACTGGAACCAATAAACATATGGTTATATTCAGTCTTTAACCTATGAAGACAGATTTTTCGCTTCTTTTCAAGATCCAAAGACATAGCAGCATGTGTCTTGCCATTTGCATAATGTTCTTCCTCCTCAGCCCATTTAGGTATCTGAGGTTTAAGTTCATCAGCTCTCGTTTGAAAATCCTGTCTCCTTCCCTCAACTAAATTAAAAAAATATTTTCTCTTCTTCGTTCAATCTACAAGTTAAATTGTGCTTGTGTGCTTCGGCTATATCTATTGCTTTCGTTGTTAGAAAATATTCACCCATAAATTGTGAGTCTCTCGTACTAAGGACAGGGTTCATGCTTTTTCGCATAGGAACCTCAGAAAAAATCACATCTACATTAGAATAATAATACTGCAATTTCCCTGTTCTATAAAATAAACTAGCTAAAACGCTACACGAAATACCATATGTCAATGGTAAATGATGATATATTACTCCTTCCGCTACAGATGCGGGTAATTTCCTACATACATATCAATCACTAACCTCCATGGTTTCTACATATTGTACTAACAAGTTGGTAAAAACATTAAAATCTGTATCATTTTTATTAACAGTGCGATGTAAATCTAACTCATCTGGTGCTTCTAATTCTACTTTGTCTCCTTTGATGATATCTACCTTTCCATGTGTATTAGTGCTCTTTTTTACATTTGTAACCATCAAATAAGTAATGGCCACAGTTAGTACTAACCATATTATGAGTACTAAAAATATACTACCTATACATATTCTACAACATTTCTTTACACAATTCGGCTTTCCAGCAGCTCTTTTGTCAACCATTTATCTAATGGAATAGGAAGATTTCTCTTCTTTACTTTAGTATTACATTTCGTGACAGAATACAAAAGGCAATTCTTTTCAGGTTGGTCTCACCTCTTCATCAGTTGGTTCTGCGTTTAAGCTTTCATCATCTTCTCCAATTATCTCCAGATTTTCTAAATCTTCAAGAATAACATATGCCCATTCGGGTCCCTTGAATTTATTATTTTTAATCTTGGACTTCTTCGTTTTGGTACTTCAGCTGACTATCTGACTACAAGCTGTCATTTCGTCTGGTGAGGTATGCTTCTACCCACTTTGAAAATAGACTAACGATGCAGCACAGGTAGGCAGCTTTCAAATCGGCAAGGGGTAGCAATCCTTCTCTGTCACAGTGGACGCCAAGCTGCTTTCGTTTGCTCTTCCAGGTTCATGCCTAGGTGGTGGGTGGCAATATATGGGACCTCCTTCCTGGCTGGAGATCCATCATTTCGGACAGGTGGATATGACAGATTGTTCAGAGCCAGCTATGCCCTGCACTTTCTTTCCTTCCCATCTTACATTCCTCATGGACCAGAGCAACTCGACGAGGAACACTAGCTATTCTGATTCAGGAAGTGAACCTTCTGTTGTCCAAGGACACCATTGAGGGGCTATCAAACTGGGAGGAGAAACTTTCTTGTTCCGAGAAAGGGAGGAGGCCTTTGCAGTTGAACATCTTTTTGAGTTAGGACAGATTCAAAATGTTCACTCTGACTCTGATCTTGGCAGCTCTGGGTGCAAGAAACTAAAAGGCATCCTTGCACTTGCGGGATGAGTATTTCCGTATACCATTCCTGCGATCCCATGGCCATTACCTGCAGTAAGGAACACTTTCAATTTACCCTGCTCCCGCAGGTGTTCACGAAAGAGATAGCGGGGTTGCTGCCTATTATCAAATGTAGGGAGGGTGTGTATTCCCGTACCTCGACGACTAGTTGATCAAGATGGGCTTGCTGCAGTTAGTCATGGACCCCCTGTAGACAGCTGAACTTCTGACATCATTATGGTTTACTATCAACAAGCCAAAATCCTACTTGAGTCCAACAAAGAGGATTCCCTTTGTTGAGGCTCATTTGGATAAGGTGGTGTTAAAATCCTTTTCTCCACTGCAGCAAGCCTGGGTTTCTGGGAAGATGGCTGGAAAGGCTTCATTGACTCCTTGTCTTGTATATACTTCTTATCCCGAAAGCAGGTTGGCTCATGCAAGCCTTGCAGTTGATCTCTTCAACTCCATTCAGATCCCAAAAGAGACGGCGCATATCTGCAGCTGTGGCTGGTTAATTCCAACCTGACCTGCACCAGGCCACTAGAGTTCACAGCAGTGATAAATGCATCACTGCTGGGGCGAGGAGGGCTATTGGTTAAGGTGGCAATCTGAGGTCTCTTGTCTCCAGTGGAAAACCACCTCTATATCAGTTGTCTGGAGTTTCATGCAATCAGTCTGGCCCTAAAAGCCTTACAACTGTCCACCAAAGTGAGGTGGGTGCAGCTCCCTACGGACAACGTGACTGCCAGGGGGTGTTGCAACATGCAGAACGGAGCAGGTTGTGTATCCTGTGCCAGGAGGCACTAAGTCTCTAAAGGATGCTGGTCCAACAGAACATCTTCCTGGTTGCCGACCTAATGGCAAGGTCCCTCATATTAGTGCGGGTGAAAGCAGGTATCTTCTGGTGGACCATTAGTGGCATCTCAATCTTTTAGTGGCACTGGACGTCTCTGATCAATGGGTATATATATATTTGCCAATGTTGAGAACACACAGTGTCAGCCATTTTGAGCATTGGCGTTTCCTCCAAGGCGCTTGTTAGGAGAAGCAATTGTGCTAGAATGGAAGGATGGACCTCTGTGTGCCTTGGCTTTCCACTGCTACCTCTCCTGCCTTAGGTTCTGCAGATGATCAGTACAGATCAGGCCTATGTCATTCTCATCACTCCAGAATGGGCAAGGGGAGTGTGGTACCCAGAGCTCCTTAGTCCTGAGCAGCAGGGCATCACATTAGAAGTTGCACAACCTACACCTCAATCCATCAGGATTGAGCAGCGACAACTAAATATGTTTGCATTGCCAGCCAAGGTGGCTGCACGTCCTTCCATGAAGTCGATTTATGCTGGGCACTTCGACAAATTAGTTGCTTGGTGTGGTGCTTGTAGCACTGATGCCACACAAGCCAAACTTTCTGATGTTCTTTGTTTTTTCAAACAGGAAGGCCTTCTAGTGGGCACATTGTAACATTATTTGTTGGCTTTTCTGCCTCCATATTTAACCTGATGAAGTTTAAGTGGTAAAAGGGCTGACTTACATGTTTCCTCACTAAACCATTTTCTGTGCCTCAAAGGGGCCTGAACTACTTTGATCCTGTGCACAGCTGTTGCTTAAGGCTCTTAGCTCTAAAAACAATCTTCTTCATTGCAATTACATAAGCATGCCGCATGAGTGAACTGCAGGCACTTTCGGACCAGCTGCCCTCTTCTACCTTCTTTCCAGAAATATTGGTACTGAGGACACTGACAGTCTTCCTAACCAAGGTTGTGACTTCTTTCCATGTTGACCAATTGATCTCTGCCAGTATGTTTTTTACCCACCTCACCTTTGAAAGAGGGAGAGACACTCCATTGTATTGACCTCAAGAGGGTGCTAGGCTTTTATATCCACCTCGCAAAGAACCATTGCATGGATAATCAGCTGTTTGTGGGATTTGCTGACGTAGCGAAAGGAAAAGCTGTGTAGAATAGGATCCTATTAAGATGGATAGTTCTCTGCATCAAAATCTTCTATGTTCTAACCTAGAAGCAGCTTTCTAAAGACCTGTGAACCCATTCCACAAGGGCTGGGCCGCTACAGGGCCTTTATTGAGAGAAGTGCCTGATGTAGACATCTGTACATTTTCAATGTGAGTGTTTGTACATACGTCCATGAAACGCTACTCCCTTTTTAGTTAGCACCGTTGGGGAGGTCACTTCGCCTGCTCGGTTCTGCTGGACTTTTTGGTGTAATTCCACTCCCAGACCCTCCACATTTGGAAAATGCTGCCAAGGTATCTATTCTGAAGGTGAGGATTCTCCGATTTGAAGTATCCATCAGTAGAATAAGTTACTTGCCTTTGGTAATGCTTTTTCTGGTGAATATCCATCTAACCGCAGATTCCTCACTGCCCTCCTACCTCCCTGTTCTGTGAAGTGGTCTCTTTGCCATCTGAAAAAAGCCCAAGTTAGGAATTTAGGGCACTGTCTGTGACAGTTTGTTCTATGCTGTGCGTCTGAGGATACAGAAAGCGAGAGATACCGGAAACTGTTGTCAGCGCACAAGTTTAGCATTTATAGACAGCTCTTCTGCATCACTTCCAGGTTGGTATGATGTCACAATGGAGCCGTACTGCATCACCTACTAGAGCATTGCTGGAAAAATTCTCCAGTTACAGTTTGGCGCCTGGGGATAGTCTAAAGGTGAGGAATCTGCAGTTAGAGTGTTACCGAAAATATGTAACCTGTGCTTTTAACAAATTTGTTCAAGACTCTTAGGCCCAGAATTTGTTCTGAAGAGAAATCCTGTTTTGGATTTGGAAGTAAGTAGAGTAAATTCTCATTCTGCGTTCTTCTCTGGGTACTTCTCCTTCACCTGTCAAGGGTAGTCGAGTCGAAAAACTTCATTTCAAAAGTGAGACACAGCCATAAAAGTATAGTACATGTAGACAAAGTGACCTTAGAACCAATACAAATAACGATCACTCATTAATTAAAAAGATAAAAACATGATAAAATACACAAAAATAAAAACATGTACTGAGTACCAACACTACACAATTAAAGTCCGTTAAAAAGCCATTTGTTTTCTCCTGTGAAGTGCATATTAATAATGTTGTCTTGTACCTCTGTTTTAAACCATATCTTACAAGTGTAGTGATTGTGCCTCTCTGCCATCTTGATGTGTTTTTTTAGGTCTCGCTGAGCCCAGCGCATGCGCTGGCTCGAAGAGACATTTTGTATGTGGGAATTTCAAAGTGCTGCTGGCTGGCCTAACGCTTGCGTTCACGCGATCGTGCCCGCGCGCAGCCGGCCGCCAGCAGCACTTTGAAAACTCGTGCATCATCGCGATCGCGATCACTTTCGCTTTCAGAGCGATCGCGATCACGATGACGCACGCGCACACACAACGCCCGCTTCTCCCCCTCCCCCACCACACATTGCGTCTCCAGCCGCTCGCGCGCGGCCAACGCTTGGTTTTTCTTTTTTAATTAACGTTTGGAGATTATACAGCAGACAATGGGTTAAGTGGCAAATGCGGCACATCTACCAGGACCGTGAAAACGCTGCGGCCCGCAAATCACATAATTCCAGTGGCTCTGCCTATCCTGGGTTTAACGTGCAGTGCTGCCCTCCATCAGCAGATATTTAATGTATCAGCGCCTTGTCCACCGGGGTGTCTGTCTTTGTGATAACTTTCTGGGCAAGTATGTCTCAAATTAAAGAGGGCTTGGCATCTAAATTGATTGCGAATGTGTCAATATTTCAATAGTTGTGGTGTGATGCACGTAGTTATATGCCACAGATTCTGCCTTGGTATAAGCTGGTCCCACCAGCTAGATTTGGGGTCTTCTTGCCTAGTTTTGAGGATTCCCTCTCAGGTCAGGTGGGTTTGTGAGTTGTGATAAAGTAGCACACGTTGTGCGGATGTTTGATGTTCTGTTGTTGATAGTTGGTTAGAGTATACGCTTGTTGGCTGTGCCCAGAGCTTCGGAGTTCTGATGTCCTTAAGTCATTTATCTGGACGGTGTTGGGTGGGTGTTATTAAATCTGTGTGTGTGCTGCTGTATGATCGTAAGATGGCGCCGATAACTCCCTCGGGAGCTTGTGAGAAGCCTAGGTGCGGGGATTTTTGTAATTCCAGCACAACGTCTCATCTGCCCAGGTAGGAGTGTGCAGTGACAGCAGGGTGGCACTTACATCCCTAAAAACACTGAAGTAATAAATGTAGAAATGGGCATGTGGGACCCTTCAGCTGATACAGGCTGGAAAAGATGCCCAGCAACCTCCCCTCATATCTGAAACCCATAGCATAGCATGACATAACATAACAGAGCATAGCATAGCATAGCATGACACAACATAACATAACAGAGCATAGCACAGCATAGCATAAGATAACAAAACATAAAATAACATAGCATAGCATGACATAACACAACATAACAGAGCATAACATAGCATAGCATGACACAACATAACATAACAGAGCATAGCGCAGCATAGCATAACATAACATAACAAAACATAAAATAACATAACATAGCATAGCATGACAAAACATAACATAGCATAGTATGACAAAACATAACATAGCATAGTATAGCTTAACATAACATAGCATAGCATGACATAACACAACATAACGTAACATAACATAGTACAGCATAGCATAACAAAACATAAAATAACATAGCATAGCATGACATAACATAGCATAGCATGGCATGACATGACATAACATAACATAGCATAGTATAGCTTAACATAACATGGCATAGCATGACATAACATAACATAACACATATTATAGAAGATGAGTAAGTGATTTGGTGCAGCCCTCCAGTCTCATCCATCAAACTCCAAGAAATGTCATCCACAACTTGTACTTAACAACAGTCACCTAACAGAGGAACTTTTCTATTGACATATGGCGGCGCGCGTTCCCGCAAGTAGATCGCGAGCGTCCAACTCTGAAGACAATCAAGTGACGTTACTGCCCAGATACACTGGCCTGCATCACAACTTGCACAGCGCCCAAATCCGTAGGCAGTGAGGCAGGTTACACGATTCTGCCCTGGACTCGCTGTCAAGTAGCTTTGGGCAACACAGAGTTTTCTCAAAGTGCTCAGCTCAGAAGACACTCCCTGCACGCGGCAGGGTTACTCGCCATAGCTTCGTCTTCGACTAACTGCACTCCCTCGCGTCGAGTGCCGCCTCTGAAGACAGTTAGGCATGTGACATGATGACTGCCCTTTGATAACAAATTATGCTCGCTTTCCCAGAATTCCTCTCTCTTGAGCTGCATGCCAGCGGCTGGACAGACACCAGGATCTGCATGGCCCCCCTCCCCCCCAGCAGTGCTCTGAGCATGACAAAAGAAAATCGGTCTCTGACAGCATGTCACCGAAACACCCAACCCAACTTTATTTAACAAACATGATTTTTATTTATAAATACAATTAATGTAGTGAGTGACAAAACATTATATTAGTTTCTCAACGTTAATCTTTCTTGTTGCAGCGCTGTAGACTAAAAGTAACAAGCATTTTCAATGCAATAGGTCTCGCATTTAGGCGAGTTTCAGCTATTGACATTGCAAATAAAATGTCTTTTATTTTTGTTTTCGTTTTTAAAACATAATTAAAAGGCATTATCATTTACAATGCCAATAGCTTAAACTCGGGTAAATGCGAGACCTATTGCAATGCAAATGCTTGTTTTAACTCTTCTTTTATTATCAAACAATATCGACATCTTCACAAATTCACATCATATCTGGGAGCCAGTACACAAATCAAGTAGTTCTGGTTGTGGTTTTAAGGCACATTTCATACATGTGATTGCTATTACCTTCCTCTCTTGTATTATAGATTTTGCCTTATTTTTATATTCTTCTGGGAAATGCAACATTGGCTCCTTAATCTCGTCCCACTGTTGGTGGCTGCATCTGTTGAGAAGAATGCTGGATTTGGCAATTCTCCATTGTGTGAATGCTGATTATACATCTTGCTCCCTACCACATTCTGCTTTGTACTGCCCTTATCAGGAGGAGAACTTGTAGATACTCCTGCATTTGCTCTCTTTCTGGCTGTAGAGACAATAAGGAATTCAGCAGACACACTACATTTAATATAGAGAGGGCAGGCTTTCTGTTTTTGTTTTCTAACTGAAAAAGCCTGATTGCAGTCCACCAAAACAAACATTTAGATGTGCGATTTCAACCAGTATACATTGTTAATACATGCTTCCTGGCCCCATCTAAAGTGGGGTTAAGATTGATTTACGTATGGCTGAGTCTAAACTGGGGTGGCATGGTGAGCAAAAGAACGATGGATTTAACCCAGATCTCTTGACTGGTGGTGAATGTTTCATTTGCTCTGCATTCCGTCCATTATCTGTGTGTCTTTTCCGACAGAAGTAGAGCATCTCTCCCACAGGAATTGGGCTACGAGCCCCGAGTCGAGCCAAAAATTACAGAGATTTTCAGGTTTGACTCCCCTGAACGTAAAACTCTGGAACCATGAGACTGGATCGACACCAGCCAGAGGTCCATCAAAGGCCACTGAGCTGCATTGCACTCCGATGCCAGTTTGGGGCCTTGATAAGTCATACTCTGAACCAAAATCAATGCCACAAAATTCTCCAGCTCCACCAATGGCATCAAAACCAATGCCAAGGCCTTCTTGATGCTAAGAGGGGTTGAGCTGCAAAAAACTGTCTGAAGTCCTCGATACAAAACAAAAGAACCTGGGAAAAATTCTTGCAAACCTCCAAGAGTTATCTGGATCCAGAAAAAATGCTGGTTGGCCCTCAAAGATGAACCAGACCTTGACCCCTCGAAGCTGCCCACCCGCAAAAGGGCCAGGGACTCAGCTACTAGTCTACCACCATTTCCACCCTCACCTACAAAAAATCTCCACCTATATCACCTACGCTACCCTATCCTGAACCCACAGAACACTGACTCAGATCATGCGAGCCATTACTCCTCATAGGACCCTTATGATGAGCCCTTCAGGCCTGGGAGGGAGCAGACCTATGGGATGATTACATAGTTTATCTCCACTGAGGATCTCAACCTCAAACCCAACCCCACTTAGGACTCCCCACCCATTTATACTAACACCTGCTA
This sequence comes from Triturus cristatus, assembly GCF_964204655.1. Lineage (NCBI taxonomy): Eukaryota > Metazoa > Chordata > Amphibia > Caudata > Salamandridae > Triturus > Triturus cristatus. Next base: position 120,253,152 of record NC_140594.1, on the reverse strand, counting down.
TGCAGCAATACAACCTGCTGCTCAATACCATCAAGTAAAAATGCACTCAGGATGAGGAGGTTGTCTTTGTAGTCGAGACACTCTCAAAAACTAAACGGACAGTGCACTATCTCCATATGCTAAAAGGAATGCTTAGCTCAACCACAGACAACTTTAATGAGCCCATAAATGCCAAGTTATCTCGTGCAGGGTTGAAAAAAGGTTTAAACTGGCCTCTGATGGAGCCTGAGTATATCTGTGGGCAGGTTGCCCCCCTACTCCTTAGTTGTGCACCCCGTTCATAAGTAAGAATTCGCACAAGCAACATGGGATGCTTTATCACCTGATAAGGAGTCCAAGCACATAAGTGCAGCAGGGAAGCACGTAGTGTTTTGAGAAGCCACCCATTGGCATATTGACAGTTTTGCAGTGTGAATCTTTTCTGGATTCACATGCTGTGCATTATTCCACTATCTAGTGGAATTCTCCAATAATGTATTAGTCCCTTTTATCTTTTTGTTGTTGTTTTTGGGTGTCGACGGTTCCATTATTTGGTGTCCTATCCTCCCTCCTCTGTTGTCATACGCTCTCTCTCCTCAGAAGTTCCCACTTGTGGTCGCCATCTTCAGATTCTTTTTTTCTGCCATTGGGTCTGGATGCTAAGGTCTCTCCAATTCTGGAAAAGAGAGAAGTCGAAGAAAATTAGATCACCGAATAAAGGTACTGGGGAAGATTTCTGTCATCAAAGGAGTTTTTCTGAGTCATTTAGACAATGTCTGGACAGGGGCCGCCCTGTTCCACGTGATGGAGAAGGCTCCATTTCAATTCTGTTGGAAATGCCATCATAAATTTGTGCAGAAAGACCAGCATCAGGTGTGTGACCTCTGTTTACCGCTCTCACATCGGAGAGATGACTGCAAAGCCTGTGTGGGGTTCAGGTTGAAGACGTTGGAGGCAAGAGGGAAGCAGAGACAAGTGCACTACGCCATGCAGAGGCAAACACCATAATTAAAAGACCTGAGTCTGTAGAGCGACGATGACGACAACATCACAGAAGGGGCCAAGGGAGAAGCTTCGGACGCTGACCTAAGAATAGTCGAGGCCAACGGAGAATCGCTCAAGACAAAAGAAAAGAGATCACAGTTAACGCATAAAAAACATTCATTGTCAGAGTCTCGAAGACCAGACTCAAAAATATAAAAGGGAGCCTCGACATCGCAAAATTCGCAGAGCCATGGCAGACCTAAAGACAAGAGCCCCTCGGATCTCTCGAAAGGGTCACAGCAGGAGGCAAGTCTCCCGAAAAGACTACTACGTCGAACGACATTAGAAGTGAAGACTTTTCGGTGCCGAAAAAATAAAGAGTTCGGGAGGAGCCGAAAACCTCAATGATCAGCACATCGTCGAAAGATTTCTCGGCGTTGAAAAGAAAATCGACGCTGAACCCCGAAGAGCGCTTAGCGGAAATCGTGAGGAAAAAGAAGCGACTCGACGCAGAGATGGCAGCTTTAATTCAGAAGAAAAAGGATTTCAATGCTTCCCCTCAAACTACGGCTTCCCTGCCCTTACCACTCTGTTGCTTTCCCCCCACCCCTCTGATCCAGATCCCCCAAGGAAAGCCTGCCTCCTTTCGGTCTTGTTCAGAGCCATGGAGGATTCTACGAAGTCCTCTTTGTGGTCGTATCGGTGGCTCCTGGGGAGACCTTGATGTTACTCATTTGCATCATCTATTGTCCGCGACCTTCCCTCTTCCTTGAAGTGTAGTTTGATTGTTATCTGAATGGCCTTCTCTCTTTATATTGTCTCAAACTTTCTTACGCTGAGTGTCTTCTGTGGTTCCAAACCCAGTGGTGGGAAAACGAACCTGAAGATGGTGACTCTGTGCTTGGGCCCTGTGAGCTTACACTTATCGTCAAAGGCAGATCTTTTTGATTCTGCCTGTGGCTTACGCTCACGAAGAAAAAACGTGATCTTTAAATAAAGTTTCCAGATCCATCCTCTAGATTGCGTAATGACGCAAAGCATGTGAACCTAGAGGAGATTCATTCTACAAAACAAGCTTTTTAGCTCTTCTGAGCTGTTTTTTCTCGAAATGAACAGCCATTAGTAGAAAAGGGCCATTTATGTTATTGTGCTAATGAAATTGACTCAAATTAAACTGTAGTTAATGTTATTTGCAACACGTTATTGGCTGTACATTGTAAGCTTAATTTCTCATTCCATTTATTCTACATATTCGCGCTCATACATGCTTGTAGAAGCAAGAAGACCTACAGTTCAAGCTTTTAGGGAAAAGATTAATGGTGTTACCATGCATTATCAGGAATAAAATGTCATCCGCCATATGTTAAAATGATCTCGCAGTTCACTTTGGAGTTTCATGACTTTATAAAAGATCACAGCCTTCAGCTTTGTTCCTCTATATGGTAACGGAACTCCTCTGTGACTGCCACTATCCTTGTAATGCACAACCAAGGGTAATGTATCCCATATATCCTCCAATGTATACTCACCCTTGAGCCTCTCCACATTCTGTGCCTGCATCAAAGCAGCAGGGCATCTGCTCTGCATTTCCAAGACTTGAAGTTGGAGCAGCCACTGAAAGTGAAGCTTCATTTTCCAACATTTGCGTTCGCGGGAGGTGCCAGCTTGACGGCGGGAGAGTCCGCTTAGAGTACCCATGACAGGCAATGCATCCCCCCCGGTTTGTGGTGCGAAGATGACTGTTACATGACCCTGCCATGCAAGGGCCATGTGTGAGGGGTGACTTGACAAACAATGGCAGCAGTCATGGCCACTGTGACCATCCAGCAAAGCCTTGAGCATCACCTGTAGCAGCAGAAACCATGTGTACCATGAGAGACATTAACGGCCTACCATACTCTACTCGTGGTTGGGAGCAGCCGATACTCATTGTAGTAGATAGAATAGAAAGATGCACTCCTACCATCTTGTAAGTTTTATCCTTGAGGGCAGTGATGAAAGTGACAGGGTCAAAGAGGCGTTGAAGTTCTGCCGTAGCTGGGACCTTCTGGTGTGGTAGAATACGAACACCTTCTGAGAAGCTGCCATTGGTTCAGGCCTCAGCCAGTTCGGACTGTGCGCAGCAGAAAAGCTGAAGGCAACTGGAGGTAAACAGCCATTGTCAACAAAAATTCTCACATGTATGGGTATGATATGTACTGGAAGACGGAACAAAAAAGTGCCAAGTTTGAAGGAACGGTGAGATAGAACTCAAGCAATTGGAGCAGTGGGTAATAGGACAGGTTACCTGATCAGAATGGGAAGGAAAGGCTTCAGTGAGTAACTGAGTGAATGTCTCCAGCATAGTTCATGTAGATCATGAGTGAGTGATGCTCTGAAACTCAGCGAGTGCTTTCAGGCATTGGGAGTTTGGGATGTGTTGTTGCTGGAGAGTAGCAGAAGGCGGCACAGACTACATCTTTAGTTGAAACCTATGGATGTGTGGAGGTGCCTGTGCTGTATGAGCACTGTGTAGAAGAGCTGTTATGCTATGCCTATAGGGCAGAAGTAGGAGAAGAGAGGAGTTTACAGAAGTGAAAGCTTAGCATCAGAGGCTGCTTGGGTAACAGGCATAGAAATCTTGTGATAGTGTTGGGAGTTTGAAAGAGGCATTTGAAGTAAGGAATCACAGATAGACCATTGAGGCCTACTATCTGGTCCCTGCCCCACCACACTGAAACATCCGCAGAGTTTGATGGGCAATAAGGTCCATGAGTGTAATTTGCCTGCCCACTCTTCTGGTCTGCGTCTTCACACCCCTCCTCCAGGATGGATCTATTGCAAAGGCGGGTGAAGAAGAGAGAGAGGGGAGATTGGTACAAGGACAGACTTGGTGAGAGAGTTAAATGAGGCTCTCCACTCCAACACCAAGGACCATGTGTGGTGTCTGTGATGTCTTTTGTTAAGATGGAGATAAAGGGTGAATCGAGAGGGAGGAAATTCCATCCAGTTTTCTTGATGCATTTAGAAGACCTCATCATTCAGCCAATCATTTTTGCTTCTTCAGAACTTCAGTACTCCTATGGAGTGGAATCAAGGAAGGACATATGACATGGTCCAGTGGTGGAACCAGGAGACCAGAGTTCTAATCCTGGCTTCCCCAGCTAGCCAAACTGTACGATACTGGGCCATGCGCTTTTCCGCAATATCAGAGCCCTTAGGAACAAGCTAACTCCCAGTTTAAAGAGCTACGTGTACAGGACATTTGCTGTGGCGCCTGTCTGTGGGCACTGGAATAGATGGCTAGAGGAAGAAGGCTATGTGGGAGAGTAGTCTAAAGGTAGAAGGAGACTGATGAGCCAGCGGTAGATGTGTGCCTGGACTGTCCCTTCCACTGTTCCACTGGGAGTAAATGGGCTGGTGATCCTCTTCCTGGGGGTTTGTCACATATAGCTGTTAGTTCTGTACTCACAAGTACATCATGCACCTTTCAATTCAAAGTCCTACCAGATGATCAAGATGCTAGTGCTCTGAGCTTGTCAGGCTTCAGACTTACTTTCTAGAGACCACACTGAGAAATCTCTGACTGTCATCCTTGTTTTTAACAAGCTGCAAAAACCAACATGTTCTGAGAAGGGGACTGGTCCCTCCAGAGGGGTATGGGGGTTTTGCTAACCCTGGGAAAGGAACGAACATACAGGATGCTTGTAGCTTAAACTGAGAACGAATGAGGTCCAATGAATCTCAAATGCTTGGCCTCATATCTGTCGTGGCCTCTCGTTCTCCAAGTCTACCACCATGAAGTTCCCAAGATTAGTATGGCATATTTGGCTTGGCGACATATCTGACTTGGCCTTCTATTTCATCCAATGTAGTTCCATGTCTGATGTACTAGTGCCCAACTATGTGCTGTCATTTCTTGGAACACGATTTGCCATTTTTGTCGCTTTTATCTAGCAGCTCCCTGAAATCAGAACGCATGCACTGCGTCCAAAACCTGGCAAAACGACCAGAATCTGGCCTGGTTTGAGTTGTGTCCCAAGCACTGCCTAGTTTAATTCTACTATAGATTCTGTTTCTTGGTTTCCAGTGCAGGCTACTCTACCAGGTAAGAAAGCGTACGTTGAGGTTTGAGTGAACTTCTCACAGCATTACCATTTAAACCCATCTGTCCCAGATCAAGGGGGTGGACCCTGCCCATCCTTCGAGCCCGGCCTAAGAGAGTGCCTCGCAGCTCTCCTTCCTGCTGGATTCCAAGTAAATCAGGGATGCTGCACTTTGCTCTTGGTGAACATCATGTCTAAGACCAGAAGGTAGCATCTTCCCTAGCACAGGCCTGCTGGAGCACCAAAGCTCCCTATGAACCAATGTTCATGAAGGGCACAATGCTTTCTGCCACCGAACTTGAGGCACGCGTGTATCTGCAGTGCAGAAGCGAAGGCATCCTTATATTTGCCCACTGCTCATCCTCAGCACCACATCTGGCTCATTTCGCCTTTGGGGGTCTGTGCCACAGCTCAGGACCATCACTTGCCCCAAAACTGGCAGACTTCCCTACTGAGGGATGGCAAGGAACACGATACCACCTGGAACTCAGCCAGTGGACAGGGCTTTTTTTTTAAATCCAGTGGGCCTTGCCAGCTAGGGGGGGTGCTACGCAAAGACCCCAGGAAGAACTAGTCCAGACATGGCTCATCTTCTGATGCCTTCAGGTCCCCCCCCCCCCCCCCATTGGAGTTTATTAGGAGGGACCCCAACTCCCCTCTACCTCCGTGATAGTAAAGGTGAGTGCCATTGACCTGTTTTGGGGTGCCCTCTGCTGTGTGCCCCACTCCCACGCCTGGCCTCATGCGCACAATGCATGGAGCGATGCCCATTACTGGCCTCGTTCGGAGACGTCGGCTGCATTTTATCTCTGCATTAAGAAAGCTCCTATTTCCAATGTTCTCTTTTATTCCACTCCTGGTTGCCTTGGTAACATCCAGAGGAGGCTGGCTGAGCGCGCGCTGCCGCCAATGTTGTTCACAGTTATTATAGAAGGTGTAGGAGCTGCATTCTGAGCAGCCCTCGGCCTCATTGTTTCCCTGGAGTTTTCCCCCGCAGCCCCCGCCCCCCTCCGCCACCAGATTCACCCACCCATCTTCTGTCACTACCCTGTGTTGTACACCTGTCCCTATCGCCCCCAGTGCAGCAGTTCCCATCCCTGTGGCCCTGCCTCGGGCCGTCTCCTGATACAGTTGGCCGCCGCTGCCGCCGTACACTATCCCATGTGCGCCGGTCCCCTGTCCATGCTTCCTGGTCCCGCCGCCGCCGTACACTATCCCATGTGCGCCGGTCCCCTGTCCATGCTTCCTTGTCCCGCCGCCGCCGTACACTATCCCATGTGCGCCTCTCCCCTGTCCATGCTTCCTGGTCCCGCCGCCGCCGTACACTATCCCATGTGCGCCTCTCCCCTGTCCATGCTTCCTGGTCCCGCCGCCGCCGTACACTATCTCATGTGCGCCGGTCCCCTGTCCATGCTTCCTGGTCCCGCCGCCGCCGTACACTATCCCATGTGCGCCTCTCCCCTGTCCATGCTTCCTGGTCCCGCCGCCGCCGTACACTATCCCATGTGCGCCGGTCCCCTGTCCATGCTTCCTTGTCCCGCCGCCGCCGTACACTATCCCATGTGCGCCTCTCCCCTGTCCATGCTTCCTGGTCCCGCCGCCGCCGTACACTATCTCATGTGCGCCGGTCCCCTGTCCATGCTTCCTGGTCCCGCCGCCGCCGTACACTATCCCATGTGCGCCGGTCCCCTGTCCATGATTCCTGGTCCCGCCGCCGCCGTACACTATCCCATGTGCGCCTCTCCCCTGTCCATGCTTCCTTGTCCCGCCGCCGCCGTACACTATCTCATGTGCGCCTCTCCCCTGTCCATGCTTCCTTGTCCCGAACCCGTCACAGGAATTACACTGATCCATGCCATTGTTCAAACTTCCATTTCACTACTTGGTACCCTCTAAAACGCTCGTGTCACTGTCCCTTTCTGACTTCTGTCCAGAGCACCTGTCCTGTCGGTTCCTCATAAAGTCCCGTAAAAGTCTTTTCCTTGTCTATCACTGCCCCGTGGTCTCCCAAGCTACTCACTGTCCAGTGTCTCCCACACACTTCCTGTCACTGCCCACACCTCGTCACATTCTCTTCTGATAACCTTCCCAAATTGTTTCATCGACGGGATCACTGCACCGTGCTCTCCCCGCTGACACGCTGTGTTACTTTAGGCACATCGCATGCCCTCTCTCGTCCTCAAAAGGGGAGCAGTGAACCTGTCATTGTTTTACAGATGGAAATTGAAATACAGACCTGCTGTTTTCTACAACTCTTGAAATCCATACATCTAAACTTTATGACTATTTTTCGACAAACGATTTTAAGTTCAAACTTTATGGCTGAAAGAGTCCTTTCCTCGGTCGAGGGGAATCCAAACCTTGAGAAGCATTTCGTCTGGTGCAAGTGTGGAGAGTCCCCAAAGGGCCGTGCGTGTACATTGCATCCAAGGGGATCTTTCAGGCCTGGCTGGCAGTGCAGCCGTCTGCTTACCCGCTGTCGCCCCTTCTTTAAAATACACACAGACTCAGCTTTGGCCCCACACTGAGCGGTAACAGTGCTGCTTGATGTATTGTTCCGCCTCCTATGAGTGCTTGTATTGCCATGCACGAGGGACTACTTTACGCCTCAATCGTGCTCTGAATCATCTCACACAGAAAGTCATATTTTTTTAGTTTTGTGTTTTCACTGCTGCAGGATTTGTAAATGTTTTAGTCCGTCCTCACTGTGTGCTGCCAATGTATTGGCTTTGCCGATGGCTATCCCTCGTGTCAGTGTAAACGGTACCTGAAGTAGTACGTACGTACCACACACTTTCCCAGGCGAAACTATGTCACTGCCTTTTCTTAGGCAAATACAATTTTTACCGTTTGCAGCCTTTTCTCAGGGGAGTGTAGTTTATACCTGCAGTGGGCTTTTCTTGGGGGAAAAATGTTTATACCTTTTACAGTCTTCCCCAAGTGATTGTAGTTTATGCTGATAGCAGGCTTTACTCAGCGGAGTGAAGTTTATACATGTGGCAGCCTTCTCTCAGGGGAGTGCAGGTTATACATGTGGCAGCCTTCTCTCAGGGGAGTGAAGTTTATACATGTGGCAGCCTTCTCTCAGGGGAGTGTCGTTTACACATGTGTCAGCCTTCTCTCAGGGGCGTGCAGGTTATACATGTGGCAGCCTTCTCTCAGGGGAGTGCAGGTTATACATGTGGCAGCCTTCTCTCAGGGGAGTGAAGTTTATACATGTGGCAGCCTTCTCTCAGGGGAGTGAAGTTTATACATGTGGCAGCCTTCTCTCAGGGGAGGGTCGTTTACACATGTGTCAGCCTTCTCTCAGGGGAGTGCAGGTTATACATGTGCAGCCTTCTCTCAGGGGAGTGCAGGTTATACATGTGGCATCCTTCTCTCAGGGGAGTGAAGTTTATACACGTGGCAGCCTTCTCTCAGGGGAGTGTCGTTTACAGATGTGTCAGCCTTCTCTCAGGGGAGTGCAGGTTATACATGTGTCAGCCTTCTCTCAGGGGAGTGCAGGTTATACATGTGGAAGCCTTCTCTCAGGGGAGTGCAGGTTATACATGTGGCAGCCTTCTCTCAGGGGAGTGCAGGTTATACATGTGGCAGCCTTCTCTCAGGGGAGTGCAGGTTATACATGTGGCAGCCTTCTCTCAGGGGAGTGAAGTTTATACATGTGGCAGCCTTCTCTCAGGGGAGTGCAGGTTATACATGTGGCAGCCTTCTCTCAGGGGAGTGCAGGTTATACATGTGGCAGCCTTCTCTCAGGGGAGTGCAGGTTATACATGTGGCCGCCTTCTCTCAGGGGAGTGCAGGTTATACATGTGGCAGCCTTCTCTCAGGGGAGTGCAGGTTATACATGTGGCAGCCTTCTCTCAGGGGAGTGCAGGTTATACATGTGGCAGCCTTCTCTCAGGGGAGTGCAGGTTATACATGTGGAAGCCTTCTCTCAGGGGAGTGCAGGTTATACATGTGGAAGCCTTTTCTCAGGGTAGTGTAGTATTAACCGATAGCAGACGTTTCTCAGGGGAGTGTAGTTTATACATGTTGCAGTTTATACATTTAGCAGCCTTTTCTCAGGGGAGTGTAGTTTATATACCTGGCAGCCTTTTCTCAGGAATGCAGTATATACACGTGGCAGCCTTTTCTCAGGGAAGTGTAGTTTATACACGTGGAAGCCTTTTCTCAGGTTAGTGTTGTATTAACCAATAGCAGACTTTTCTCAGGGTAGTTTTAGTGTATACATGTGGCAGCCTTGTCTCAGGGGAGTGTCGTTTACACATGTGTCAGCCTTCTCTCAGGGGAGTGAAGTTTATACATGTGGCAGCCTTCTCTCAGGGGAGTGAAGTTTATACATGTGGCAGCCTTCTCTCAGGGGAGTGAAGTTTATACATGTGGCAGCCTTTTCTCAGGGGAGTGCAGGTTATACATGTGGCAGCCTTGTCTCAGGGGAGTGTAGTTTATACATGTAGCAGCTTTGTCTCAGGGGAGTGTAGTTCATACATGTGGCAGCCTTTTCTCAGGGGAGTGCAGGTTATACATGTGGCAGCCTTCTCTCAGGGGAGTGTAGTTTACACATGTGGCAGCCTTCTCTCAGGGGAGTGAAGTTTATACATGTGGCAGCCTTCTCTCAGGGGAGTGAAGTTTATACATGTGGCAGCCTTCTCTCAGGGGAGTGCAGGTTATACATGTGGCAGCCTTTTCTCAGGGTAGTGTAGTATTAACCGATAGCAGACGTTTCTCAGGGGAGTGTAGTTTATACATGTTGCAGTTTATACATGTAGCAGCCTTTTCTCAGGGGAGTGTAGTTTATATACCTGGCAGCCTTTTCTCAGGAATGTAGTATATACACGTGGCAGCCTTTTCTCAGGGAAGTGTAGTTTATACACGTGGAAGCCTTTTCTCAGGTTAGTGTTGTATTAACCAATAGCAGACTTTTCTCAGGGTAGTTTTAGTGTATACATGTGGCAGCCTTGTCTCAGGGGAGTGTCGTTTACACATGTGGCAGCCTTTTCTGAGGGGAGTGCAGGTTATACATGTGGCAGCCTTGTCTCAGGGGAGTGTAGTTTATACATATGGCAGCCATGTCTCAGGGGAGTGTAGTTTATACACGTGGCAGCCTTTTCTCAGGGGAGTGCAGGTTATACATGTGGCAGCCTTCTCTCAGGTGAGTGTAGTTTACACATGTGGCAGCCATGTCTCAGGGGAGTGTAGTTTATACACGTGGCAGCCTTTTCTCAGGGGAGTGTAGTTTACACATGTGGTAGCCTTCTCTCAGGGGAGTGCAGGTTATACATGTGGCCGCCTTCTCTCAGGGGAGTGCAGGTTATACATGTGGCAGCCTTCTCTCAGGGGAGTGCAGGTTATACATGTGGCAGCCTTCTCTCAGGGGAGTGCAGGTTATACATGTGGCAGCCTTCTCTCAGGGGAGTGCAGGTTATACATGTGGCAGCCTTCTCTCAGGGGAGTGCAGGTTATACATGTGGAAGCCTTCTCTCAGGGGAGTGCAGGTTATACATGTGGAAGCCTTTTCTCAGGGTAGTGTAGTATTAACCGATAGCAGACGTTTCTCAGGGGAGTGTAGTTTATACATGTTGCAGTTTATACATTTAGCAGCCTTTTCTCAGGGGAGTGTAGTTTATATACCTGGCAGCCTTTTCTCAGGAATGCAGTATATACACGTGGCAGCCTTTTCTCAGGGAAGTGTAGTTTATACACGTGGAAGCCTTTTCTCAGGTTAGTGTTGTATTAACCAATAGCAGACTTTTCTCAGGGTAGTTTTAGTGTATACATGTGGCAGCCTTGTCTCAGGGGAGTGTCGTTTACACATGTGTCAGCCTTCTCTCAGGGGAGTGAAGTTTATACATGTGGCAGCCTTCTCTCAGGGGAGTGAAGTTTATACATGTGGCAGCCTTCTCTCAGGGGAGTGAAGTTTATACATGTGGCAGCCTTTTCTCAGGGGAGTGCAGGTTATACATGTGGCAGCCTTGTCTCAGGGGAGTGTAGTTTATACATGTAGCAGCTTTGTCTCAGGGGAGTGTAGTTCATACATGTGGCAGCCTTTTCTCAGGGGAGTGCAGGTTATACATGTGGCAGCCTTCTCTCAGGGGAGTGTAGTTTACACATGTGGCAGCCTTCTCTCAGGGGAGTGAAGTTTATACATGTGGCAGCCTTCTCTCAGGGGAGTGAAGTTTATACATGTGGCAGCCTTCTCTCAGGGGAGTGCAGGTTATACATGTGGCAGCCTTTTCTCAGGGTAGTGTAGTATTAACCGATAGCAGACGTTTCTCAGGGGAGTGTAGTTTATACATGTTGCAGTTTATACATGTAGCAGCCTTTTCTCAGGGGAGTGTAGTTTATATACCTGGCAGCCTTTTCTCAGGAATGTAGTATATACACGTGGCAGCCTTTTCTCAGGGAAGTGTAGTTTATACACGTGGAAGCCTTTTCTCAGGTTAGTGTTGTATTAACCAATAGCAGACTTTTCTCAGGGTAGTTTTAGTGTATACATGTGGCAGCCTTGTCTCAGGGGAGTGTCGTTTACACATGTGGCAGCCTTTTCTGAGGGGAGCGCAGGTTATACATGTGGCAGCCTTGTCTCAGGGGAGTGTAGTTTATACATATGGCAGCCATGTCTCAGGGGAGTGTAGTTTATACACGTGGCAGCCTTTTCTCAGGGGAGTGCAGGTTATACATGTGGCAGCCTTGTCTCAGGTGAGTGTAGTTTACACATGTGGCAGCCATGTCTCAGGGGAGTGTAGTTTATACACGTGGCAGCCTTTTCTCAGGGGAGTGTAGTTTACACATGTGGCAGCCTTGTCTCAGGGGAGTGTAGTTTATACACGTGGCAGCCTTTTCTCAGGGGAGTGTAGTTTATACCTGTCACAGCCCTCCCTGGTGAGCACGGTCTACACCTGTACCACCACTTGCTCAGAGAAGTGTAATTTATCTGTGCAGCAGCTTATTTCAAAGTAAGAGTAGTTTATACTTGTAGTAGCCGGTTCTCGGAGGAATGAAGTGTATACCTTTCAAAGACTTTTTCCAGATGAGTGCAATGTATACTGTGTAAAAGCCACTAGAGGCATACACTTTTCTCAGTAGAGTATGGGTTTTGCTTACAGTAGCCTCTTCCCAAGCAATTGCGACTTACACATGTAGCAGCTTTCCCATCTGGATGTATTTTATGCTTCTAGTGGTTTTTTTCTCCAGGAAAGAGGAGTTTTTAACTACAGAGGCAGTTTAATCTGTAAACACTTACACTCTACTAAGTACTTACCTGACTGTTAATGTGTTTTTCAGGCTTTGAACCCGAAACCTATTGGGATCGCATGCACCTTCTGCAGGAGGCCATTGCGCATAGGTAAGTGTCAGGGTGACCAGTGGGCTTCCCTTCCTCGCCCTACCAGGCTGCTCAGCGTGTGCTGGGTGGGTGACTGGCTCATCTGCAGAACATGTTGTGTGATGTTACTTTTACACAATTGATAGTAACGATGGCATCATCAAACGTGCTGGCTTTCCCTCTAAACCCACTCAAGTACACAATCAATTATTGGTATCAGTCCGTTGACTCCCTAACTAACCCGTTGCTAAAGGGTGCTAGACATTTATTAGAAGAAAAATCCATGCAATGCTGATTCCCCCCGCACTTTATTTTTTCTAGGAAGGAGGAGCTTGAATAATCCCATTGATGCCTCTCAGTGCCAGGAGGCCATATCAATGCTCCAAGTGCACCCAAGAAATACACTAGAACTCTTGCGATGCTTCAAAGACAGGGAGATCAGGTTAGGATGCTCCACAAAGGCAAAAATACATGTGATCTGTGGAGCACCTCATCATGTGATTCTTCCTGTACAACCTGCCTGCACAAATGACTTCTCAGTAAAAGTTGGAGGTTGAACCTGGGCTCGGGCGAAGAATTCAGTATGTTACTGATTGCAATCCAGAACCGCAATCTTGATCCTAATTTTGCTGTCAGTCGTCATCCCTTGTTTTTCAAATGTTTGATTTCTGATGGATACTTCTACTTGCTGATTCCTCACTTTTTGGATATACCTGAAGTCAGACTGTATTCGGAAACTTTTCAATCTCTCTCAGTGCCGGTAGGGGAAGCTGGCTCAATCTCGACGTTAGTGGATCCATAAAGCTCCCCCACTGGCGACCTGACGTCAGTTTCCTAGTACCCTTTTTTCTGCTGCATTGACATGTATTCTTTCAACAGTTTGATTTGACTTTTTTTTTTAATACTTCCTCAAAAAAAAAACTGAAGCAGTGTATGGCTGTCTCCCCTAAAAGTTCAGGCTGTAAACGAGACTGGGATGGACAGATGTCCATCATCATAGATCCAGACAACATCTGTATTTGGTGCCACGACAAGAAGTTGTGTGAATCATACAGTAGCATGCATCCCAACTCCATCAAACAAAGAGTGTCCACATTTTTCATGGCCAGGGACGATCAACAAAGCTTCACCTGAGGATGGAGTCGCCGTCGTCATAGTCCTCCCAATGCAAGTCTAACCAGAAGCATTGACATGATTCCCAGCATTCATGGACTTCAATAGATAAGGCACCGTGGCGCTCTGATATGCTCCTCATCAGAACCAGAACTGGTCCCTGTATGCCAAGAGGAGCTGTCGCCTGCAGTTCCTTCAGACCCAATGCCAATGTCTGAGTCCTCCATGCCTGTGGTTTCCTCACCCATCCCTCAGCCCTACCTGGAGATTCCTGCTCTGCCGGGCCCACCCTGTGTTCTTTCTAAACTCTGTTTGGCCTCTTTTGCAGGGCTATGGTATCCTATGGAAAGCCTTCAGGCCCCATTTGCTTTCCCTTTGGAATGCTGTGGACTGGCTAAACCTTGGCTCCCTTCGCCCCTTTTCTTTTCCTAGTTCCATGACGCTAACAAGAAAACGTATATTCAGGCCATGATTCTGATGTTTCAGACAGGAGCAAACATTCCAGTCCTGATTGACCTTTGCCTGCTAGATCTGCTACCGTCCTACATCCTTGTGGTCAATACTCCCACTGGCAAATGATGGCCATCCAGATGCGCCTCTGCAGGCAGTGTTTTCAACAGGGAGAGGGCTGTCATATTCCATACTGATCTCGCAGGACGGTGCAGCAGATTTGACATGCTGGAGTGTGGAGGAGAACTTTGTGAAAGGGGTGCCCGACAAGTCTCCACCAACACTAGCCATGGAGGTCATGGGCAGTTCCATTTTAGGGTGTAGAGCGCATCTGGAGGAATTGTAAATTAGAGGCCTTTGGTCTTCAGAGGTGCAGATGTTACACATTAATCTAATGGAGCAGAGAGCAATGTGGCTGGCGCCCAATGTTCAGGCGCCAGTCTGTTCAGAACTTGTTATACAACAAGACTGCAATGTGATTTGTCAGCAAACAGGGAGGTATGGGGGTTCAGAAGCAGTACAGCACTGCTCCTGGGCTCAGGATACCAGATCTGGTTGTTTGTCAATCATCTGGCTTGTGTTCTGAATGTTAGAGCGGACAGCCTGAGTCAGCGGCACCTTTCTGAACACAAGAGACTTCTTCACCCAGCAGTGATTCGATGCATGTTCGCTCTTTGAGGCACTCCTCAGGTGCACCTATTTTCCACTCGCAGCAGTGCCCATTGCTGTGCCCTCAAATTGCCAGGGGACACAGAGGGCCTCAGGGGACACATTTCGATCGAAGTGGGCCTTTGCACTTCACTGTGTGTTTTCCCCATACGCTTAAATTCCTCGAGTGCGGGAGAAAATTCGGCTAGACTGGACCCAAGTCATTTTAATTGTCCAGGACTGGCCATGTAGAGTGTGGTATGTGGATCTGGTGCAACTGTGTCACTCCCTACGTTGCCCTCACAGGCTAGACCTCCTCTTGCAGTCTGAGTCTGATGAACAGGTGCTGCACCCAAACTACTAGAGCTTCCACCTTCATGCCGTGAAATTGAGGGAGATGGGGCACCTGAATTCTTTTTCTAATAGAGACTTCTAGCCCCAGATTCCTCCCCTGTTGAATATTTACTAGACATCTGACTGGATCCAGAAACGTTTCAGTTTGGACACCAAAAGAGCGCTGAGCTTTTACATAGATCGTGTCAAAGAACACCAGGTGGATGATCAGCTCTTTGTGTGGTTCTCGTGAGCGAGAAAAGGCAAGGCAGTACAAAAGAGAACCATCTTCTGCTGGATTGTGCCCTGCATTAAAATCTGTTACTGGTCAAAATCAGCCCCCGGACGGTTTGCCTGCTCATTCAGCCAAGGCCAGAGGTGCTACTACTGTGTTAGCACGCCAAATCCCTGTCCTAGACATTTGCCAAGCAGCTTCATGTGCATGCCTCAATACTGTCATGAAGCATTATTGCCTAGACAGTCTGGTTCACCGGGAGGGTCAATTTGCACACAATTTCCGGAGCAGAACAGTGTAATTGCAGATCCGTACTGTGCCATTTACCGGTGCACACAGGACCTGCTGAAAATTTCATGATCCAGTCTGACATCTGGAGAATGTTCAAGAGGTGAGGTTCAAGAGGTGAGGTGCCTGCGGCCAGATAGAGCCTCCACCAGAAAGAGTGTTACCGAAGATAAGTAACTTGTTCTGCTCTGCCTCTTAAAGATGTGGGTGTTATCTTATGTGCCTGTACAGATTTCCCTAAAACGCTGTATTCTGGGAGACGGAGTAGGTTCATCAAGTGGTGGTCAGACACATCAGTAGATTCTCTCAAGTCTCACTTATCGGATGTTCAACAATTCACCCTCTTGTTAGCTTGGCAGGGTTGCGTCGTGGATACGGTGAAGGGCCACTTATCTGCTTTGTCGACATTTTTGTGTCTCACGGATCATCCATTGTTGTTCAAGTCCTCTAAAGTCATGAGCTTTCTGAATGGTTTCACCAACATGTTTCCCTCTTCTCCTTTCATATTGCCTCATCGGACAATAATGTGGTCCCTACAATCGTATTGTGCTCTCATTTTGAACCTTTACACAGTTGCCAGTCACAACAGTTCACTTTTAGGACTGTTTTTCTGATCTCCATTACATTGACTTGACGTGTCAGTCAGTTGCAAGCACTGAGGGTCAAGCCCTCCTTTACCTCTTGCTATCCCAACAAGCTGGTTCTTAGAGCTGGAGCTGCTTTCCTGCCCAAAGTGGTTCACACCCTTCTTTTTAGGGCAACCTATCACCCTACCTGCCGTCTTTGCCTCTCCACATCTCACTGAAAAGGAGGAAAGTCTTCAAAGGCTGGGCCCAAAGAGGGCGGTCAGTTTTTGTATTTTGACCAGACCAAGGACTTCCTGCTTGAAGACCAGCTTTTCCCTGGCTGCACCAATAAGAATAAGGAGAAAGCTGTCCAGATTACGGTGTCCAGGTGAATCATCTTGAGCATCAAGGTATGTTATCCCTTGGTACACAATGACCCTCCGAAGGGCATCAGAGCTCATTCCACCAAGGCAAAGTCTTCTATTTCAGCTCTGGCAAGGGGAGTTCCCATGGTAGAAATCTGCAAGGCAACAAATTGGGCTTCCTTCCTTCACTAAACATCGCTGTTTGTATTCGGAGGTGCAGAGAGAAGGTCACTTTGCACGCTCGGTACTCCTTGACTTTTTAGTTTAACTAGTCCTTCAAGTCCACCTCCTGGGTGGGTACTGCTTGGAGATTAAATTCAAAAGGTGGAGGTGGAAGTATCTGTCAAAAGTAAACGTTACTTGACTTCACTAGCGATCGTTCTGGTGGATTCCTTACCAACCCTCCCAACTTCCCCTTCGTTAAGGCTTGTTCTCTATTACAGTCATTATAATAATAATGTAATATAATTATAATATATAATTATAATAAGGTTCCAAGTTTAGATTTTGCAATGTACCTTTCCTATTTGATGTCATTTTCAGCCTGTCTGCCTCGCAGGCTGTGTAAAAATGGATGGGAAACTGATGCCAGGGCGCTAGTGGGGGTGCCTTATGGCTCCAGTGACACCGCAGAGCGACTGTGGCTGCCTACAGTGTTTTGATGAAAGAGGCTGACTCCTGCCTCCAAGGAGCTCTCGGTCTCTCCTGCTGTAGTATCTCTCAAACAGAGGCATCTCTATTACATCAAACAGAACAAAGGTATAACCAGCCCGAACCTGTTTAGTTCTTTTTCCAGCACCATGGTGCCAGGACATCGGAACCCACAGCCATGCCTAAGGGCTCCAGTGGTCAAATGTGTTCAAATGTAATTGACTTTGTTTCTTGATTTTGTTCAATGTGAGTACATGGCCTTCGGGCTGTTAAAGTTACAGCAAGTGCAACAAAGTAATGTCTAAAAGCGCCGCTCTTGACGCTCTTTGTGCTGCGTGGAGGTGAGATTCTTGCCTAGGCATGATTTCGAAGATCCACAGCTGTAGCAAAAGAGGAAGGTGATGGTCCAAAAAGCTTCCAGAATGCAAGTAGATGCTTCATAATGAGGAACGGGCTGCTCTCTGGACTTAAAATGTCAGGTCTTCCTTGAGTCCTTTAGCAGCTCTACTGCAGGAAAATCATAAGCGGTTTAGGTTCAAGAATAATTCTTGTATTTTAGACTCTGGAACCCCTCAGAGAAACCAAGGAAAAAGATCTCCCTCTGTAATGGTGGTGAAATGACCCTGCCTCTCCTAGAGTTGTTTTGGTAATGGCTTTGGGCCAGATTCTGAGCCTGGTGCACAGTGGGGGCAAGAGGGTTGCATGGGATGGGGTAACAACTCCCATGCCTGTGGTTCCCTCAATGGCACATTTTGACTTTTTCCATTCAAAGGGCATTTTCTTTGAGTCACATAATAAAGCATGTGGTTGACATCGTTGATCCCCATCCACCATATTTGCTCCTCAACATGGTCTCGAAGCTGCTGAGGATTTTTAAGTACCACACACACACACCAATGACAAGTTCACAGAGCCTCTGGCTTTGGATTAAGGAGTAGTGTTGGAGCTGCAGCATGGGAGGGCCATACTCTAGTACTGCCTTTTGAGTTGATAGTCCTCTGATGCTTTCTGGTGGTGCAACTGAGAGCATTGCTGACATCCAAGGAGCCATTCTCAGCATTTAGCAGATGTTTGGTCTGATTGAGACTAGGGATGACTTTGCTCTCCTCTGTGGTTACTGATATTGGGGATACACTGAGGAAGAGAGGAGGGAGGGGATGGTGATGAAGTAAATGTGACTCTCTGTTGGAAAAACACACTCCCACACTGGAAGGGTGGTGGTGTCCTCCTCAACACACTGTGGTAGCTTGGCTCGAGTGGTCAGGAATCAGGCTCCGTGCTAAGCATACGACATACCCATACAATAACCATGCGTGCATCCGTTCCAAAAACGACTCTACACCGTAAAAATTATGAAAATATCTTTCTTTATCTTCTTTTTCTCTTAGTTGCTGATTGGATAAATAAATAACAATCACAATATACAAACTTTTTAGATAGTGCAGGTCAAATAAATACTGGCTTAATGATTCAATAAATAGGGGTGATCATAAATAATGAAGGCATAAATATAAGTGCAATACATACAGGCAATTAAATATTCTGAGGCAATAAATACTGTAAACCAATAAATATTGTGCATCGATAAATACTGTGGACCAATAAATACAGTGAAGCAATAAATAGGTTAAATACAATAAATACAGTGCCCCTAATAAATACTTAAAAGCTGACAGTGACACTCATAGAATCAGATCACTTTTGAATTCCTAAGGGCTGATTTGGCCCAGGCACAGCTTGTGGGGATGTGGAAGGCTTGAGGGTGTCTACTCCCTGGCTTGGACAAGGCTGAGGCCTAAACTGAGGTAGATCAAGGGGGGAATACCAGAGACCTGGCTCTCTCCCTCCACACAACCTCTCTAGATTAGTCCCAGCTCACCCCTGGCACAGTCAGGTTGGTTCCAGCACCTCCCTAGCCCCTTAGAGCAGTCTCTCAGGTCTCCACAGGGCCTTAGGCGCCCTCTACTCCACTTACTGCCCTTTTTCTGATGCTCCGACGCCGCTGGAGTCGTGTCGACGCCGTGAGGCGGTTCCGATTTGATGTCGGCGGCCTCGGCACAATGTCAGTTCTTGACGACGCCGGTAGGCGACTCCGGTTCGATGTCGGTGGCCTCGGCTCGATCTCGACCTCCGATTTGATGGCGTCGGGCAGTCTTTACTCGATGTCGACTTCGGGCGGCTCCGGTCCGATGGCGACCTCAACTTCGATGACGTCGGCCGGCCTTGACTCGATGTCGACTTCCGGCGGCTCCGGAGTGCGATCCTCACTCCCGACCTCCGGTGCTCCTCTCCTTAGGTTTCCGGCGACTCCGGAGTGCGACCTCCACTCCCGACCTCCGGCACGATTCTCTCAGGTTCCGGCGACTCCGGAGTGCGATCCTCACTCCCGACCTCCGGTACACTTCACCTTGGTCTCCGACGACTCCGGAGGGCGGACTTCACTCCTCCGATGACGCCGCTCACTCGACCTCGGGTGACTTCCTCCTCGACCTCTGGTACTCCTCACGACCTCTGACGGCGCCCTCTCTCGACCTCTGGCGGCTCCGGGTACGACGTCCGCTTTCCAGTCGGCGCCGCTTCTCCACCTCGGGCTCCAGGTCTCAGGCTACTCGACGTCGGACTCCAGGGAAACCAGTTTCCAGGTCAGGATCTTGCTGTTCTCTGTTTCTAAGGCCTGTTCCTGCTGTCCAGGTCCTTAGGATGGTTTTTCTTGCTTCTTCCCACACAGGGCTCCAGGCTGGGCTCAGTCAGTAGGGACTAGTATCAAGGGTGGGTTTATGGACCCCACTCCAGGCACAAGTTTCCACCCCTGCTGCTTCACTCCTTCCTCCTTCAAGTTTCTGCTGCTCTCTCCTCACCAGTCAGGTGCCAACTGCCAGCTCCAACTGCCAACTCTCTGTCTTAGCTTCCCAACATTCTAAACCGCCTCCAACTGTCACAGGGTTCTGGAATGTTCTGGAAGGTGCTAGTAGGTTCCAGTGGGTGCTGGTGATGTCACAGGTGGCCACCATTTTGTGCTCCAGGCCCTCAGACAGAAGTTTCAGGGGTAGCTAAAATGGCTCCCTGAATCTACAGCAACACTAAAAAGTCTGGTGGTTCCCAAAAAGGAAAAATTCAAACAGGGTTTGAGGCAAAAGTGGGACAAAATAAATAATGATGAGGAGGGACCACCCAAAGGGCTGACAGGTCTAACACGCGTCCCCCCCAGCTGAAAGTGGGGAGAGCTACCCAACCCCTTGGGAGTTCTCATCACTAAGGCGGAAATACCTTGAGAGACCGTCTGCATTGGCGTGGTCCACTCCAGGCCGATGTTCCACCTGAAAGTCCATTCCCTGTAGGGAAATAGACCACCTCAACAACTTGGGATTCTCCCCCTTCATTTGCATCTGCCAACGAAGGGGTCTGTGGTTGGTCTGAACCAGGAAGTGCGAGCCAAACAGGTATGGCCGCAACTTCTTCAGAGCCCATACCACTGCAAAGGCTTCACGCTCTATTGCACTCCACTTCTGTTCCCTGGGAAGTAGTCTCCGGGATAGGAAGACCACGGGTTGATCCAGACCCTCTTCGTTGAGTTGCGATAACACTGCCCCAATGCCATGTTCTGATGCATCTGTCTGGACAATGAACTCCTTGGAAAAGTCTGGGGCCCTTAAGACCGGGGCCTCGCACATGGCTTTCTTCAATCTCTCAAAGGCTTGCTGACAAGCCTCCGTCCAGACTACCCGTCGAGGTTGTTTCTTGGACGTGAGCTCCGTGAGGGGGGCTACGATGGTACCGTACCCCTTCACGAAGCGGCGGTAGTATCCCGTGAGGCCCAAAAATGCTCGGACCTCAGTCTGTGTCTTGGGGGGTTCCCAGGCCATGATGGCCTCGATCTTCGCCTGGAGGGGTTGCACCGCTCCCCTACCCACCAAGTGTCCAAGGTACACTACCGACCCCTGCCCGATCTGGCACTTGCTGGCCTTGATCGTCAATCCAGCTTGTCTCAGGGCCTGGAGAACAGCTTGCAGGTGACGCAAGTGATCCTCCCAGCTGTTACTGAAGACGGCTATGTCATCCAGATAAGCAGCAGAGAAACTCTCCATTCCGGTGAGGATCTGGTTTACCAGGCGCTGAAACGTGGCAGGTGCGTTCTTGAGCCCAAAGGGCATCACACAGAACTGGTAGTGGCCATTGGGCGTGGAGAAGGCTGACCTTTCCCTTGCTCCATCAGTCAAAGAGATCTGCCAGTACCCTGAAGTAAGGTCAAAGGTACTTAGATATTGGGCAGCTCCCAGCCGGTCAATCAATTCATCCGCCCTAGGGATCGGATGAGCATCAGTTTTGGTCACTGAATTCAGTCCCCGATAGTCCACACAGAACCTCAGTTCTGGTTGGGCACCCGGTGGTGCAGCTTTTGGTACTAACACCACCGGACTGGACCAGGGGCTGCTAGAAGGTTCGATCACTCCTAGCTCCAGCATCTTAGTGACTTCACTATGAATGCTGGCCTTCACCTTGTCTGACATCCGGTAGATCTTGGACTTCACAGGTGGGCTGTCTCCTGTGTCCACGTCATGGACGCACAGGTGAGTCCTACCCAGGACAAGGGAGAACAACGAGGAGTACTGCCCCAGGACCTGGCGACAGTCCTCCTGCTGTTCAGGAGTTAGAGATGGGGAGAGAATCACTCCCTCCACCGACCCATCCTTCTCTTGAGACGCAAACAGATCAGGGAGAGGCTCGCTTTCCACGTCCTCTCCTCCGTCAGTCACCATCATCAAGATGACTTCGGGCCTCTCGTGGTGGGGTTTGAGGCGGTTAGCATGCAGCACCCGCAGGGGCTGACGAGGGGTCTTCAGGTCCACCAAGTAGGTAGCCTTACCCTTCTTCTCCAACACCTCAAAGGGTCCTGACCAGCGATCCTGGAGGGCGCTAAGCTCTCCTGGTTCGATCACCCACACCTTCTGGCCAGGCTCCAACTCCACCGGGTGAGCATTGTGGTCATACCACGCCTTCATCACTGCTTGGCTGGCTTCCAAGTTGTCAGAAGCTTGCTTCCACAACTTAGCCATTTGGCTCCGGAAGGCCAGCATGTAGCTCACCACATCCTGGGGAAGCTTTCTGGGAGTTCTTTCCCATCCGTCTCTCACCAGGTTGAGAGGTCCACGTACAGGGTGCCCATACAGAAGCTCGAAGGGGCTGAAGCCCACTCCCTTCTGTGGCACTTCCCTGTAGGAAAAAAGTAAACAGGGTAGGAGGACGTCCCATTTCCTCCGCAGGCTTTCAGGCAGACTTCTGATCATGCCCTTCAAGGTTTTGTTAAACCTCTCCACCAGACCATTGGTCTGGGGGTGGTAAGGAGTTGTGAACCGGTAGGTCACTCCACACTCCTTCCACATGGCCCGCATGTACGCTGACATGAAGTTGGTCCCCCTGTCGGACACAACTTCCTTGGGAAAACCCACTCGGGTAAAGATTCCCATCAGGGCCCTAGCCACAACAGGTGCGGTTATGGTCCTCAGAGGTATTGCCTCTGGGTACCGTGTGGCATGATCCACCAGAACCAGGATAAACCTGTGACCAGCTGTAGTCGGTGGATCTAACGGACCCACAATGTCGATGCCCACCCTTTCAAAGGGGGTGCTAACGACAGGAAGTGGTTCCAGGGGAGCTTTCAGCTTCACCCCTGTTTTCCCACTGGCTTGGCAAGACACACATGTCCGGCAGTAGGTATCGGACGACACTTTCATCTGAGGCCAATAAAAGTGTGGGACAAGACGGGCGAAGGTCTTGTCTTGCCCCAGGTGTCCTGCCAATGGTATCTCGTGAGCCAACTCCAGAAGGAAGGCTCGATAACGTTGAGGGACTACCAAGGCTCGTGACGATCCATGTAGGGGTGCCTTGGGTTCACTGTAGAGGAGGCCATCCTCCCAGTAAACACTGTAGTTCCCTTCAACGTTCCCTGCTGCCTGGGCTTCGGCCTGACGCCTTAGCCCCTCAAGGGTAGGGCACTCCCTCTGGCCCTGGCAGAATTCCTCCCTGGACGGGCCTCCCTCCACGTGCCACTCGGCCGGGATGGGTAGGTCCTCCAGGTTGGTAACGTCCCCCACCGCAGACTCCTGGTCCACCACCTCCGGTGGCCTATCCGTCCTACGGGGTGGGGACGCCGAGGCAGGCTCCTCCTGTCCTCGGTTCTTCCCTTGACTGGCAGCTGGCTGCGCCTTTGTTCCAGGCTCCAGCCGAAATGAACTCCCTCTTCGGGTAGTCGCGGACCTTGTACTAATACAGGCCCAGTCAGGTGTACCCAGCATCTCAGTGTGAGTCCGGTATTCCACCTCCTTCCAAGCGTTGTGCTCCATGTCATTCCCCAGCAGACAATCGACTGGCACGGCAGGGCTTACGGCAACTCGAAGTGAACCTGCAACCCCCCCCCATTCAAAGGGAACCTCGGCCACTGGATAGTGGCCTGTTCTGCCGTCAGCCATCGCGGCTGGGTGGAGTACATCGGGAATTACCTGCTCTGGAGACACCAGTTGGCTACGCACCATAGTCATACTGGCTCCTGTGTCTCTCAGAGCCTCCCCTCTTTGGCCGTTGATGGTGACCCACTGCCCATACTTTGCGGTATTTGCGGGCACCTGGATCTTAGGAACCATCTCCCGTTCTCCCAGGGACACTAAAGTGACACCCGCCCACTCCCTTCCCTTAGTTAAGGGCATCTCCTCCCCGAGCACTACACTAGCTACTCCGGGGGTCTTTCCTCCAGTGGGAGGGGGTGGTCGTTTCAAGCACTTCGGATCTCCTTTATAGTGTCCAACGCCACCGCACTCATAGCAATGGACAACCCTTGGCTGCTGACTCTGGCCAGGATTAGGGTTTCTGGGTGGGTTAGCCCTAGGGGTGAATCCTGTTCCCTTCCCTTGGAAGTTATTTTGGGGGCCTTTGGAGAACTCCTTTTTCTTTTCCCCTCCCTCTTTCTTCTGGGGGGCGCCCTGTCCGGCCTTTTGAGTATCCCCTCCAGTCCCCCTTGTGGACACCCGGGTACTAGCCCAAATGTCCGCCTCCTCAGCAAGCTTCCGGGGACTGGTCAGCTTGCTATCCACCAGGTGTTGACGCAGTTCAGGGAAACATTTCTCAAGCAGGTGTTCCTTCAGTACTAGGTCAAACAACCCCTCGTAGTTCCTCACTTCACTGCCCTGAATCCAAGCCTCTAGTGCCTTCTTTGCATAGTCCAGGAAGTCCACCCAATTCTGTTTGCCCAGTTTGTGACTACCCCTGAACTTCTGTCTGTACTTTTCGGGTGTTAGTCCAAACTTTCTTATGAGCGCCAGCTTCATGGTGGGGTAGTGGGTCTGCTCATCCTCCTCGAGGGCCAATAATGCATCCCTACCAGCTGGAGGCATGTACTTGTACAATCCCCCTCCCGCTGGCAAAACTCCCTGAGTTGGGCCACAGTGTACGTTTCTAAATTCTCCAGTACAAACTCCATCTTGCCCACTCAGGTCAGAGGACAGTTATTTGCAGTAACAATGCAGGGGGGTACCTTATATAATACCTCCTCCCACCACCAGAGTAAATTTGGAAAAAAACAAAAACCCACAATTAGGAAGGCCGCTTTGAGAAAACTCCCGGTGTAGGCCTATGGACTACCCACAGTTACTGTTGAGTATACGTAGGCACAGCTCTATCCCACCACTGAACACCAATTAATGTTGGAAAAACACACTCCCACACTGGAAGGGTGGTGGTGTCCTCCTCAACACACTGTGGTAGCTTGGCTCGAGTGGTCAGGAATCAGGCTCCGTGCTAAGCATACGACATACCCATACAATAACCATGCGTGCATCCGTTCCAAAAACGACTCTACACCGTAAAAATTATGAAAATATCTTTCTTTATCTTCTTTTTCTCTTAGTTGCTGATTGGATAAATAAATAACAATCACAATATACAAACTTTTTAGATAGTGCAGGTCAAATAAATACTGGCTTAATGATTCAATAAATAGGGGTGATCATAAATAATGAAGGCATAAATATAAGTGCAATACATACAGGCAATTAAATATTCTGAGGCAATAAATACTGTAAACCAATAAATATTGTGCATCGATAAATACTGTGGACCAATAAATACAGTGAAGCAATAAATAGGTTAAATACAATAAATACAGTGCCCCTAATAAATACTTAAAAGCTGACAGTGACACTCATAGAATCAGATCACTTTTGAATTCCTAAGGGCTGATTTGGCCCAGGCACAGCTTGTGGGGATGTGGAAGGCTTGAGGGTGTCTACTCCCTGGCTTGGACAAGGCTGAGGCCTAAACTGAGGTAGATCAAGGGGGGAATACCAGAGACCTGGCTCTCTCCCTCCACACAACCTCTCTAGATTAGTCCCAGCTCACCCCTGGCACAGTCAGGTTGGTTCCAGCACCTCCCTAGCCCCTTAGAGCAGTCTCTCAGGTCTCCACAGGGCCTTAGGCGCCCTCTACTCCACTTACTGCCCTTTTTCTGATGCTCCGACGCCGCTGGAGTCGTGTCGACGCCGTGAGGCGGTTCCGATTTGATGTCGGCGGCCTCGGCACAATGTCAGTTCTTGACGACGCCGGTAGGCGACTCCGGTTCGATGTCGGTGGCCTCGGCTCGATCTCGACCTCCGATTTGATGGCGTCGGGCAGTCTTTACTCGATGTCGACTTCGGGCGGCTCCGGTCCGATGGCGACCTCAACTTCGATGACGTCGGCCGGCCTTGACTCGATGTCGACTTCCGGCGGCTCCGGAGTGCGATCCTCACTCCCGACCTCCGGTGCTCCTCTCCTTAGGTTTCCGGCGACTCCGGAGTGCGACCTCCACTCCCGACCTCCGGCACGATTCTCTCAGGTTCCGGCGACTCCGGAGTGCGATCCTCACTCCCGACCTCCGGTACACTTCACCTTGGTCTCCGACGACTCCGGAGGGCGGACTTCACTCCTCCGATGACGCCGCTCACTCGACCTCGGGTGACTTCCTCCTCGACCTCTGGTACTCCTCACGACCTCTGACGGCGCCCTCTCTCGACCTCTGGCGGCTCCGGGTACGACGTCCGCTTTCCAGTCGGCGCCGCTTCTCCACCTCGGGCTCCAGGTCTCAGGCTACTCGACGTCGGACTCCAGGGAAACCAGTTTCCAGGTCAGGATCTTGCTGTTCTCTGTTTCTAAGGCCTGTTCCTGCTGTCCAGGTCCTTAGGATGGTTTTTCTTGCTTCTTCCCACACAGGGCTCCAGGCTGGGCTCAGTCAGTAGGGACTAGTATCAAGGGTGGGTTTATGGACCCCACTCCAGGCACAAGTTTCCACCCCTGCTGCTTCACTCCTTCCTCCTTCAAGTTTCTGCTGCTCTCTCCTCACCAGTCAGGTGCCAACTGCCAGCTCCAACTGCCAACTCTCTGTCTTAGCTTCCCAACATTCTAAACCGCCTCCAACTGTCACAGGGTTCTGGAATGTTCTGGAAGGTGCTAGTAGGTTCCAGTGGGTGCTGGTGATGTCACAGGTGGCCACCATTTTGTGCTCCAGGCCCTCAGACAGAAGTTTCAGGGGTAGCTAAAATGGCTCCCTGAATCTGCAGCAACACTAAAAAGTCTGGTGGTTCCCAAAAAGGAAAAATTCAAACAGGGTTTGAGGCAAAAGTGGGACAAAATAAATAATGATGAGGAGGGACCACCCAAAGGGCTGACAGGTCTAACACTCTCCACGACTTAAAAGGATGCACATGATATTGGCACCTTGCCAGGTAGTTTTCGTAATGAGTTGATGCAGACCTCTCCATCTGATGACTGCCATTCTTTTATTGCTCCTTCGTATAAGACACCTGCCACTATGTATTTAGGACCAGCTACAAACCAGATGGTGGACATATAGGGCAAGGTTTCTGACATTCTACATAATTGTCCTTTGGATAACGCACTGTCATTTTACAGGGTCACTAACTCAACAAGTCAGTACCAAGGGAAAAGCAATGCAAACCTTCTGAAGAGATTTAAAATATGAATACGTTGCCAAATGTGCTGCAAATTAAATTGTGTTTTTAAGGAAAACGGCAATTTCACAGTCACCTCCTTGTTCGGTGATGGGTGAAGGTATTCCAAAGAAAACCCGAAGTTCACATTGGAAAATCACTGCTCTCCATTGTCTTCAAACATATTCACCCAAATCATATGGTAGAAACTTTGAAATGTTGATTTATCAACAGAATACAAAATGTATGTTGTCACTATGTGGTCTATGCCTTCCCATGTTTTCCTATCTTTTAAGTGCTCTTGAATATATATTTTGTTGCAGTAGGGTGCAGTGTCCATTGAATCCTAAGAGAAGGAGCCTGCAAACACATGCGTGGCCCGTGAGAGGCTGAGATTTATAAGGCCTGTCTTGTGAAGTGTTCGAGTCAGGGATGGACACCAGATTGAATAGGATGAGGCTTCACTATGGATACAGGCAAACGAGGTTCTGTAGTGTGATACGCCAGGCACGTATTGATCCATATTGCAGCTTCATTGTTCGAAGTGTTTCTTTGGAGCTTGCCAAGGAGGGGTTGTAGATGTCGACTATTAGAGCATATAGGTATGATGAAACCTCTCTTTTTCAAAATCTGGATATTTCTTTGTTGGTGATCAGGTTACCCCCTCCACCTTACCTCACTGTTAAGTGGGACTTCAACCTGATATTGACTCGGTTGATGACTCTGCCTTTTGATACCATACCTAGTTATGTCAATACGCTTACTCAGGTTTTCCTTGTGTCATTAACTTCCTTCAACTTGGCTATCTGTTGTTGCTTAAATCTTCGGAGATCGTGAATCTGCAGCAAAGTTGGTATCGATTTGAATAAAAAGTGAATGCGTTATTAGTGATGTAGGTTTTGATAGGTGCTGTAATCCTTCATCGACCCTCACAGTCTACAGATCTTCGGATACACACTGGGTTGAAAGAGTGTAGTATGTGAAGAGGTGTGAGTGGGTGTGCTTGGTGTAGTTTTTTTTTCTTGGCATCATTTGACGCCTGGAGCATAAGTGGCACCACCTGGCACACTGACAGAGTGTTAACAAGTTTTACATATTTCTGAGATAAATAATCTACAGAGGGAGCACAGTATGAATCAGAACTATCTTTAACGAAGGCACATAACTTGTTTCTTACTCATAACCTCATTCCTCTCCCCCCCCACCATAACTTACTTCCTCCAAATCTTTAATTCTCCCCTTTCCATTTCTGCACCCTGCAAGCTGATTAGATGCCAAGCCAGGGTTTCTTACTGTAAGGTGCTAACCTTTTGGGGAAGACCACTCGATCAACAAGGATTCCCGCTATCTCGTACCGCCCCCAACTTCATTTCTCCTGACCCCGCCTTGGTATTTTAAGACATCCTCAGCCTGGTGTCAAGAGGTAAACAAAATAAGAAACAGCACAACATAACAAGTAAATAAATGAGATTGGAGATTGTTGTCAGCAAAATTAGATAGGATGCATAGCAATCAATTTATCTGCCTCTGTGTTTATTTTATATAGTGGTATATTATATATACATACATACATACATACATACATACATACGTACATATATATTTAGAGAGAGAGAGAGAGATGGAGAGTTGACTAGTGGTGTGGGAGCATTCTTTGCACAGCACGAATGGTGATACTACAAGTAAAGTGGGCTGCTCACTCAGTGCACTTTCTTGTTCACCTTGGGCTGGATTTACTATGGAGGTGATGCTAAATTCCTTCATGAAGATGCATTTTATATCTCTGAGCAAAGGGGA
The DNA here is from genome assembly GCF_964204655.1 of Triturus cristatus. NCBI lineage: Eukaryota > Metazoa > Chordata > Amphibia > Caudata > Salamandridae > Triturus > Triturus cristatus. The sequence goes on along the minus strand of NC_140594.1, from coordinate 120,224,360 downwards.
TATAGCCTGGGACTCTGGTACAGAGAAGATTTTGGAAAACATTTCACTTTTTCGCACTCCACAGAGAGTAGTGAACGCCATCAGACTTTTTTTTTGACAAATTCTGCCCCCCAGTCCCTGTTTACAACTGCCCCCAGCCACCCCAAAACTGATTTGCCCAGGTTCTATATTTGTAGCAGCTTGGAGGACTTGAGTACATGTCAAAATGAGGGTGGAATTCAGTGGGCAGGTACATGTCGCAGTGTACAGAGGGTACAATACTGGATTTATGTGGTGGCCATGTTAGCGATGATGATGGTAGGAAAGGGGGTCTCAGATGGTTTATAAAAATCAAACTCCCGTATCCTAAGAATTTTTCTCAGTGAAAATTGAACTAAGCACATCATTACCTGAGCAAATTAGAAGTATATTGCACATACTAGAACAAAGTCAAAAGATGGACATTTATAAATCAGTTCATATTGCAAAATTAAAACCATGTAAGATTTTGGCAGGATATGTTTATAATTTGCAATTAAGACAGAATGCACCAAAAAGTAACTTGAAGCAGTAACCGTGCAGTACTTTGCCTTCACAGTCCCTCTCTTCCATCTCTCCTGTCCTTCCACAACACATTGAGATGACCATGTACTGGCATCAAGTGATTTACAAATTACCAACCTGATATTACATATCCGTTCTGTGTTGCTTTCACTTCTATATTTCTGTCACTCTCCGGTGTGTGGGGGAAGTAGAGCACCCTTTAGCATAGTGTGGTCACTTTATTGGGCGCAATAGAACGGGGGGTGCTTTTGTTATTACCAAGTTATTGATTTTAACCTCCCTCTTTACAGATTTGGCTTTATCCAGGATAAATATTCCGCATCTGCATTCAACTTTCCAGCTGAGAACAAGCCACAGTACATCCATGTGACAGGTGAGTAGCCAAGGCCCTCGAAAGAAGAATGGGGATTGAGGGGAGTCTTAGGTGAGGTTTAGCTATTAGTAGGTAATCGGAACAAGTGGCCTGATTCTGTTCTGAAAATGACATTTGTGTAAAGTGTTTGGAATTACAATACTATGTAGCAATATGTACTTAGTAGAGTTCTTCTCGAAGAGGAGGTTGGTCTAAGTAAATTATTACATTTGCGAAGATGGCATCCAAATGTACTGCTGCCAGTATATAAAGCAAAAACTGAATCCATAATGGTCTGCCCATGTATTTCTGCAGCTTGGGTCATCAAGTAAAAGCAAAATCTCTTACTACCCAGCTCTTCTCCTTTGTAGTTCCCAGCCTCATCTCTCACCAACAAATTGACATAGCCTAACATCGTGCTCTGGCGCTGACTCAAACAGCTACTAAAATGTGCTTGTTTCTACCCTCCTCCATGTTTCCACCTTCGGTCTGCTACCAAAGGGCTTCCTAATGACAACATGTTGCTTTCAGCAGTTATTGAATTGAATGTCCCTGCAGGTTTCCAACCTCTGCACACATGTCATACCCACATCGCGGTATGACCAATACAACCCCCTTGTCAGACAGAGTTGCAGGATTCAATGGGGATACCGGTCCTCAATCACCGTGTTTGAGTCTTTTCATCTCTAATGTTCCAGGGCTATCCTGTTGGGAACACTGATAACTGAGCACCAAGTATACCCCTTTAGCAGGGTCACAGTGCTTCCCTATATCGCTTTTTTCCAGACAAACTGGTGTTAAGGACTTGAGCGTTCCTCCCGAAGGTGGTGATGCCTTTTCATGTTGGATAAGGAATCACCCTTACAACCTTCTTTGCTCCACTTCATCCCTCGAAACTGGAAGAGAGACTCCATCGTTTGGACCCCAAGAAGGCACTCAGCTTTTATATTGATGGTACCAAGAAACATTGTGTGGACAATCAGCTCTTTGTGGGTTCTCTGGGTCAAAAAAGGGAAAGATTGTGCAGAAACGGACCATCTTGAGTTGGATATTCCTCTGCTTTAAAATCTGCTACACATTAGGTAAGAAGTAGCCACAAAAAGGTCCAAGGGCTCACTCCACCAAGGCAAGGATGCTACAGCTGCATCCTGGATAGCTGTCAGGCAGCTACGTGGGCATCAACACATATGCTCATGAGCACTACTGCTTTGACAGGCAGGTCCATTGAGATGGGCATTTTGCTCGCTCGCTCCTTGATGTTTTAGTCTGAGCCATTCCACAGCCCTCCAGCTTGGGAGGTGCTGCTTTATCTATTCACAAGGTGATGAATCTGCGGTTAGAAGTATCCATCAGAGGAACAAGTTACTTACCTTTGGTAATGCTCTTTCTGGTCTTTCTGCTCTATCTAACCACAGATTCTTCACTGTTCTCCCACTTCCCCATTCTGTGGTATGGTCTCTTCCATCTAAAAAGATCCCAATTTAAGAAAATGCACCCTGGTTCATTCAGTTCTCGTATGGGCTTCATGCCTGAGGGCATGGATTAGTTGATTAAACAAACTGACGTCCACATGCATGGGTGCGCTTATATACGGTTCTGAAGCTGAAAAGCGGAGTCACACAGCGCCACTTATTTATTTATAAGGTTTTATATAGCGCAAACATGACCTGTGAGGGTATCACAGTGCTTTACAAATGTTCGGAAACAAGAAATACAGGAAAGCAAACAACATAATCAAGAGAGGTATTACTGTGTAAGTTCATGAAATGCAGAAGGTAACGTCTCTAGGACAAGTCAACGAGACAAAAGATATGCTTGTACAGTCTAGTGATAATCATCATGGATGTAGATCGTGAGTCGAATTTTATGGCCTAGGGCAGGAATTTGTTCATAAGTGGTTATTTCTTTTATTTTTGAAAGATGCAGTTGAGGGAGTCAGTCTGATTTCAGGTGGTAGGGAGTTCCAAATTCTCAGGGCAATACCCAAGAAGGCTCTGTGCTAGTTTATTTTTTATGGAATTTCTGTGGTTTCAGTAAGAAGGTGCTGTTGCTTCTAGCGGATCTGCATCCACCAAATAATTCTAGTTTTTATCCCAAGTTACTTAGGGTGTTGTAATATAGTGCCCTGTGTGTCATGTAGGCAATTTTCAATTGTATCCTTGCCTCATGCGGGAGCCAGTTAAGGGCTTTAATATACGGGGAAATGTGAATATTTCTTTTTGGTCCTGTGATGAGCCTGGCAGCAGCATTGAGAGACGCTCGTAGAGGTGCAAACTTTGAACTAGGAAGACCACAAAGGGTTGCACCTCCATAGTCTAATCTGGGAGTGACTAGGGCTTGGACCACTGACTTGAAGTCATCCTGAGGGAGAAAGGGATTTAATTTCCTTAAAATGTTAATTTGATAGTTCAAACCTCTGACTGTGGAACTACTGTGTTCCTGCATGTTCAGATTCTTGTCAGGTGTTATTCCCAGAGATCTTGTGGAGTCTATAATGCATGGTGTGCAGTTGAGAGCAGTTAGATAATTTATCCATAGATCGATCTCGGGTGCATGATTGGGTGGGACTATTAGGAGGAATTCCGTTTAGATGGCATTGAGTTTGAGGTGGTTGCGGGTTAGCCATAACGAGAGAAAGGACCCTTGTGGAACCCCTAAAGTAACTGGTGTTGCATTGGACAGGGACTGGTTAATCTTAATTCTTTGAGTTCTGTTGTGGAGAATGAGGTGAACCAATTTAGTACGAACCCTGAAAGCACAATCCTCCTTTCAAGTAAGTCTAAGAGACTGTCATGTTTAACCGTATCGAACACAGATGATAAGTCAAGGAGGATTAGAAGGCAGGATTAGTTCTGGCCTGAGATTTTTAGCAGGTCATCCACTATGTGCATGAGGGCCGATTCAGTGCTGTGGCCTTGACAGAAGCTGGATTGTAATTGGTCTAGAAGTTGAAAGTGATTTACGTGGTTTCAAAGTTGGACCTGAATGCATTTTTCAATGAGCTAAGCTAACGTTGGGATGTTGGAAATAGGGCTGAAGTTCTTTTGGTCCAATCGATTTGTGGTGGGTTTAATCGGAATAGGGGTTACCTGTCCTACCTTAGGCAGTCCGGGGCAGTGCCTTGCTGAAGTGAGGCGTTTACTATCTTGTTCCAAAGTGGGAGTAAAGAGGATTTGATCTCACTGAAGATATTCGATGGTAAAGGGTTGTTGAAGTGGTTTGAGGGTTTAAGCGCAGTAAGGATGTTATGAATGTCATTTTTGCTGAGGGTTTTGAATATATTCCAGGAGGCATTATTTTGGGGTGTGTGCCTTATGAGCCCAAGTGACTCAGCTATTTGTGAGGGAGGGAGGCTGTTGCACTGCTTTTGAGTTTTCTGCATCCAATCTGGCCCCTGGCGAAATTCACATGGTGAGAAATCTATAGTTAGATAGAGTAACCACCAGGCAGAGCTATATTGAAAGTAAGTTAGGCCACACCTATAGCTACACAGGCAGTGCCTTTTTTGGGGGGAGAGAGGGCTGTTATTAGATATGCATCGACCATTCCCTTTTTATTACCCCACCCCCTTTTATTAGATACCCTTCAGAGTGCCCGCCCACCTTTTAAAGCCCCCAAGGCCATTTGTATTCACTTAAAACACAAGTCCTGCTCCAACACTGTTTTTGTTATGTTAAAATCTAGATGTAAGAAAACTTTGTAAACTCAACCAGGACATTAAAGACTTTTTTGGCTTTAGAGCACAAATGAGAAAAAATCCTGTGACCCTAAACACAGCTTTCTAATTGGTCGAGAAATGTGGCCTTTTCCTGTGGCAGCTTGTAAAGACAGAGGCACTTTATTCTTCCTATCGTTGAACTGCTGTCCCCCAAATCACAGAATTGTACTGCATGTACAACATTTATCCCATATAAGGGTTTACTACGTCGACATCTTTTGCACCTTGAGCTGGAAGGACCCACAGTAATACAGTGGCCCCTAGCAGTGCCAAGTACAACTGACAAACAGGCCAAGAAATGGAATTACATCTGCCCTTACTTGGGCTTCAATGAAAACAAGCTTTAGCAAGGCCAATAGCCCTGGCCTTTTCAAAGCTGGTGAATGTATTTTTTAACGTAAGCATGTGCAAAAGATTACAAAAGAAAGGAATAAAATCATACTACCGCCCAAATTTAGCGACCATATGCTTTCAATAGAAAATATAACTACAGCAATAAATTAGCCACTGTATATCATTTTTATAGAACATTTAAGGTTCTTCCTAGCAAATTGGTGTACATCGGACAGTTCTAGAAACACATTTCAGTTTTAATGCACATCATAAGAAAATATGATTTTTATTGGTGAAAAGAAAAGGTATTATTAGCTTTGTATTACTGTAATAATTTAGTTTTAACATGGTTTAGACAAAATGGCTTTCTAAACAAAAAAAAGGTAAAGAATTGTAAGAAAGAAACATTTCCGAAGTAAATCATTGGGCCACTCCTTTTTAAGCCGATGCTCATGTGATCAAGCCAAATGCTGTCACCCAGTGTATGAAAGCCAATGGCTCAAGTGGGCTGAGCTATAGCCTTCTGCAGTATACTGAAGTAAAATATAAATGATAGTTGGACAGACCAAATGATGAAGAGAGCTAACAACAAGCCCCTGTGTGTACGTATATAGTAATCAATTTTGTATTTATACATTTTTTGATTACACAAAGCTGGCTTGACAGCTAAAGCTAGGGCAGTCTAAAAAACCAAGATAGCAATTACCTTCAATGATCTACACAGATCACCAAACAACCCACAGTTTAATGCTCCTCAAACTCCATTAACGGTGTACTGCTCATGGACAAGGGTCTGCTCTAAATACCCTTTGTTTAACAAGGCTGCTCCCAATATTGATTGACGGGGGCGCAAAATATCCTTTTGCAAGCACAATGGCAAAGGTATAGGACCTCAAGTTCGTTACAGCCTTGTGTGGCATCCGTATCTAGCATCCAGGCACAACCAAAAAACCTTAGCCTTCCAAAATTTTTTATATTTACTTTATTTGTGCATTCATAAATACTAAGATACACGATTCTTGTCACTCAGTCTACAAAATGACAGTTCAATACTTCCTGAACACTATGGTTACAGACGTGCATTTCTGATGGATACTTCTATCCGAAGATTCTAGACCTTGTGATTATCCCCTAGGTGTCATACTGGATATGGAAACTTGAAAGCAGTATTTCTGTGTGCCGGTAGGGGACGTTGTGTGGCTCCTCGTCATTGTTTAACTGCTCCAGAACTGGCGTGCTGAGCCACATGTTATGTTATCTGAGTTTATATAGCGCACAGCTGCCTCAGCAAAGAGGCGTCCCGGCGCTGCCAGCGTCAGAAGGATCAGGGCTAAGAAACAGAGCAGGTAGGCATAAGGGGTATACAGAAGGACAAGAAATGACTGGGCAGAGGGAAACAGAAAAGTTTTGATTGCTTTCCTAAAGTCCAGCAGGCGATCCATGCTACGGATCTAGGGAGGCAAGGAATTTCATAGCTTGGCTACCAAGTAACGAAAGGATAGACCCCCGGCCCGAAGGCGCTTCACACGGGGGACTCTAACCAGATGCTGCCCCAGGGAGAGCAGCTGACGAGTAGGGACATACAGGGCTAGCAGGTTAACTAGGAGGCTGGGCGATGCAAGCTTCAAGATCTTGAAAGATAGGCAGAGAGCCTTAAATTGGATCCGCTTGGCCATGGGTAGCCAATGTAGTCTCCGGATGGCACCAGTAGAGGGACAATTACGTGGGAGCCCCAACAGGGCTCTGGTGGCAGCATTTTGGACACGCTGCAGTCGCATTACCTCAGCCTGATTAGCCCCCAGAAGGAGCGAACTAGCATAGTCTAGTCTAGATAGAATGGCTGTTTGAACAATCAGCTGACGCGTAGGCGGGTCAAAGAACTTCAACAGAGGCCTGAGTCCCCGAAGGAGGCCAAAACAAGTACCAGCAACTTTTTTAGTATGATCTTGAAAACTGAGGGTAGAGTCCATCCATACCCCCAGGTTCTTGACCACCAACTTGGGGGTGGGGGTACTACCAAGAGCGTTAGGCCACCATTGCTCACTCCAGAAGCTCCTGTCCTTCCCCACCAGCAATACCTCTGTTTTATTAGCGTTCAACTGGAGGCAGTTTATGGTCATTCACTCCGCAACGGCGGCCGAGCCGCTCCTAAACCTAGAAGCATCCTGTGTGGAACCATCAGAGAGGGCCACCACCATCTGCGTATCATCTGCATACGAGACCATGGTGAGGCCCATATTCCTGGCCACCGTTGCAAGAGGCTGAACATATAGATTAAACAATACAGGGCTCAGTGCAGAGCCCTGAGGCACCCCCTGACCGATGGAATGAGCCTAGGAAAGAAACGGGGGGCCGACACTCGGAATGGTCTCTCTGTCAGAAACAATCTGAACCATTCTAGTGCTAGGCCCACAACACCGGCTTCCTCCAGACGCTGTAGCAGAATCCCATGCGAAACCGTGTCAAATGCGGCACTCAGATCAAGCAGGATCAGTGCCGCCGTGTGACCGGAATCGAGGATGGTCTGCAGATGTTCTGTCACAGCCAGTAGAGCAGTCTCCGTGCTGTGACCGGAGCGGAAACCATTCTGAGAGGGATCCAAGATGTTATTGGTATTCAGGAATCTCATTAATATGTTATTAACATATAATGGCCACCCATGGATGCTGATGTCAGTTCCTTTCTGCGCCTCCAGATGCAGATCAGGTGCTACTCCTTGATCTTTTCAAGATCCTTTTTTAGAAAGATTTACCTGTGTGCAAGGGAAAATGTTACCCCCTGAGAAAAACAGGGTTTAAGCCATGTACGCTCTATCGTAAACAGATGTCTGTGACAGACCCTCACAAACTATGTCTATGATGCCAGGGGTCAGAGCACAATTCCAGGGCCTGTGATGACTACGCTCCCACGAATCATACAGGACTCAATGGCAAAGCCATATGTTGCCAAACATTGAAAGACTCAATGGTATGACTGGTTGAATTAGTAAGGAAGTCCCCCTCATCCATCCGATTATTATCACGGTCAAAGTCTTAAGGTAGGTCCAAGAAGGAGCATAAGAAGTTAACACCCGAATTGTCCCTTTCCTGCCACTTTTGAACTTTAGTGAGGTGGTCAACGTGCAACCCTATGTCACTCCCAATCTCCATTCGAGCTGATTCAGAGTCTTTTCCTGATGCACTCTGAAATTCCGGTCCATCTGGAACATTGCAGTGAGTGGAGGCCTTCAGGGAGGCCATTCTGCACATTTGTGGCCACGTTACAAGCTTCATCTGGCGTGCCTTCAAGTCCAAAGGATCCGCAGGGGCCTTCAGTTTGACTTACTTTAGCTGGTATGCCCTCTGCACTGTCTGTGCCCCTCGAATCCCACTCTGGTTCCTCACCAGCTAACATGCCAACGTTGGTTCCGGTATCATCCATTGCAGCAGTTTCCTTCCCAATGACACCGGTGCTGTTGGTGCCGGAGGATGGCTTGTAGCATTTCCGACTCTGAGCAGAATTCACCTCGAGCTCAACTGAACTGCCCCCACCTCTTCCAGATAACAGCCAACTCGCAAACCTTCTGATTCGGATACTTTGCCCCAATCATGTGGTAGGGCTTAGACTTTACACCATTTTTTCACCACTGGTGCATACAAAGACAGTTATGAGGATGGTGATGATTTTGTCTCCCAGTATGAGGAGGAGCTACAGGATACTAATGGACTGGAGACTTCTCCACATACCAGCCTTGTGTCTCCTCCCGGGCCTAGGAATAAAGAAAGCAGCTCCTTCACTGTTATATGGAGGATGGCAGAAATACTAGACCTACAGTTTCCTCTTATGAAGGCAAAGACTACTCAAGCCTGGCCAGGCACCTACAGACCTTCTATTACCATTCAATGACACCCTTACAAACACCCTTTTGGAGACTTGGACAAAACCATGTTTAGAACCACCAGTTAATTGGCACGGAGCACGTTGTCATAGACCAGTGACAGGTGATTTTAACTTTCTTATACAACATCCCACACCAGCGAACTTGGTGGTGCAAGCGTCCATCAGTAAAGTTAATCCCATTGCCTTTCCCACCACCCTGCCTGATTGTGAATGTAAGAAAATAGAGTGATTTAGCAAACCCATCTTTTCTTCCCCTAGTCTTGCTCTATGATTAGTGAATTTTAGCTGCTCCTAAGCCCCTACTCTCATGCCATAGAGAACCCAAATATTACCGGCATTTCCGGCAACCTTAGGGCTTCCCTGACCAAAACTATCCAGGGTGGCCATGACGCAGCTAAATTTGTAATTCCATCTGGCTTTGGCATGATCTACTGCTTCGGTCGGGCTCTGCACGAGGAATGCTGCTGCGCCCACAGGGAGCCAGCTGTGGCCGTTGGGACTTGAGGCACCCCCTGTAGCCCCCATGAATCATAAGACGGGGGTGCCCCAGATGGACCATGGCATCCAGGACAAAGAAAAGGTTTGCATTTTCAGGCTGCATTAGTACTAAGAGCAGAGCGACTATTCCCCTCACAGTTACACTGTGCACACAGTGGCACTGAAACCAAGCTGTACCCGGCTGATGCGCCCATAACTAGGGCAAAACCGATCCTGGATTGCTTGTCTTCCTACCTGGCTTGGCAGTTCTTGCTGGACTGTTCCTATTGGAGCTGTGTCCAATTTGAGGTGACATGGTGTGCAAAATAATGATGGATTGGGGTGCGGCATGAGTAATTACCAGTGGCTGAGATTAATTCAAGCATTCCATCCATCACTTTTTTGTATATATTTTAGTGTGTCTCCCAAAGTGGGACAGGGACATCACCAATGTCCTAAGATGAATATGTGGGAGCTGCAGGGAGTGCAGCAGCCCCCAGAAAATTATTTTACACACTGACCCTATGTATACCAGGACATCAGATGCATGACCTGTGGAGCACTCATATGACTAGATCTTTTGCTTTCTGGCTCTGGAGTGCAAGGAACCCTAGTGATTGGCACCATGGCTTTTTCATGTGGTGTATGACGCGTAAAGAAATAATCAGGCACATGTTTGTGGTTGGTTTAAATTGCAATGCTTTATTTTAAATGCTTTAATGACAATCTTATTGAAGAACATTACAAGGCCTATGAAATTTAATGAATGTATCTGATTATAGATTTTGGTTCCATTGGTTTTAATGGTGAATCATGACGTGATAGTTTTATTAATGTCATGACAACCTAACGTGGTTGTTTTAGTGTGGTGACACTGATTGAGCCAGTATTCCTGCTGAATATATATTGATGTGGTAAACCCTTGACAAACCAGTAGGGCTGGCTTATATATATATTGATGTGATAACAGCTTGACATCCCCTATAGTGTAATGGTATATCTGGAGGGCATTGCGTTTATGGGGTTTAGCGCCGACTAGAAGTGAAATACGAGGGTATCACCAAAGTTATTTCCACCTACCTGATGCATATTTGTAATTTAATGTGTAGTATTTAGTTGTGTGTGTGTGTGTATAAATAATAAAAGTGCTTTACTTTTTTTTAAAGAAAAAGCATGTCCTGGACAATAATGTATTGAGTGTTGTAGCGTGCCAGCTAATTGGGATTCCTAGCCCACTCCACCTCCCCTGAGTTAGCCTTGGACTGCTGCACTACCCTGAGAGAGTCAAGTGCTATTATGGGGTACTTGGCTCCCAGTAAAAAGACAATTGCAGAGACTTATTACTTGTGCACGACGCACATCCTTCACAACTAATAACTCAATTTCTTATATAAGTCATCCTACTGACACTGGATTGGGTCAAGAAAGTGTAGCAACCGGAACTCCTTAACATGAGCATCTGTCCTCCGATCAAGCAGCTGCTTTGAGAGGATCTTCTTTCACCGCAGGAGGGCAGACGTCTTCTCAATTTTCAACTCTATGCTTAGAGATTAAGCCGTGGCAGTTGACCTCCTTCACCATTCCTTCTGAGGTCATTAATGTCATCTTGTTGGTGAAGCGTCCCAGATAAAATCGATGTACACCAGTCATTGTGATAAGTTTGTGGCTTGGTAGCACTTAAGACATTGACCATCTATAAGCCAAGTTGTCTGGAGTTTTGTTGTTTTTTTTTTGTCCCTGACCCAGCAAAGACTTGCATTGGGAACTGTTGAGGAATATTTGTTGGCTCTTTCTCCTTTTTTGCGGTTGCTGGATAAGCCTTCTTTATTTAAATCACCTGTTGTGGTGAGGTTTTTGAAAGAGTTTCAACATTTATTTCCACCAAAACAATTTTTGATGCCAGAGTGTAACTTCAACTTAGTTACCAATTTTTTTATAGCTGCTCCTCTTGAGCTGCAGGCTCTTTTTGTCACCCCAACTAACACAACATTCCAGGTAAGTTGGTGTTGAGGACCAAAGCTTCCTTTCTATCAACAGTGGTCACTCCATTTCATGTCGAGCAAGCTATCACCCTTCCAGCATTCTTTGTCTCACCTCATCACTATAAATAGGTAAAGAGAATACTTTTATAGCAATCGAAATCAAAGAACACTGGGTAGAGATCCGCCTATTGTAGGGTTCCTCAAAGCAAGGGCAGTGCAAAAACCAACCAGCTCTCAATGGATAGTTCTCTGCATAAAGATCTGGTACACACTGGTGAAGAAGCAGCCTCTGGAAGACTTGTAGACTAATTTTACCAGAGCTAGTGCTGCTACCACTGCACAAGCATGCAGAGTATATGTTGTGGACAATTGTCAGGTGGCTAAGTGGGCATCAGTTCATGTTCAGGAAGCATTACTGCCTCGATAGTCATGTCTGTTGAGAGGGGCATCTTCCCTTCTCGATCCTGCGGGTCTTTTTGGTATGCGTTTAGAAGTATCCATCACAAGAACAAGTTACTTACCTTTAGTAACAATCTTTCTAGTGGTTACTCTATCTAACCAGTGATTGCTCACTGACCCTCCCGCCTCCCCATTCTACCAACTGGGCTATTTTTCTGTCAATTTGTTTTAGAGAACTACATACTGGTGATGCCAATCTGCCAATAGGATGTGTGTCTAAGTTTGCAGACAGCCTAAGAAAAAAACTGACGTCATTTACCATGGGTCATGCTTAAATGCAGCACCGCTGTTCCCTTCCAGAGCATGAAGCCTCAAGATGAAACCTACCTGCGCGCCGGAGTACTGCTTTTAAGTTTTCTGATCCAGTCTGATACCTGAGGAATGCTTTATCAGTGAGAAATCTGCAGTGTCCACCAGAAAGGTTGTTATTGAAGGAAGTAACTTGTTCTTCTTCCATAACATCCCAGTATCGAGCTTTATTATTCCAAACATAATCACGATGCCACTTAACTCTAAATATTGTTGCAGAATAGTGGAAATTATTCTACTGACTGTACATTTTTAGTGTAGGGTATGTGAAAAACATGTGCAAGTCATCAGCTTTAGGGCTTCATGTTTTGGGTACAATATTTCATCAACCTGTCTGATCATGGATAGTTTTTATGCGTCCTGCAAGTCCTTTGGTGAGTAAAGAAACAGTTTATCACAAGATTGGCAAGTATAACCGCATATGGCATTTTAATTAATAGTTGCCATAATTCTTTAATTTTCCATTGCTGGAAAGTATTGCACAACTGATCCGACTATATGTCCCACAACTATGGACCCGGCGCGGCGGCCATTTTGGGTAGGGGAAGCGTCCAGTCACCAGCATAAAAGGCACTCCCCTCGCAAGGTTTCGCCCTTTCTGAGTGTGTGAGTCCCTCCGGAGGCGGAAGCCGGGAGGTTGTTGTGCGCTGTGACTCTGTGACCATTTTATATACTTTATTGCCTCTATTATCGCCGTATTTTAAATAAAGCGCATGATTTCTTTGCACATTGCACATCGTTTTAATCTGCTCATAATTTCAAACTCGACGTGGTATCCTACCTAAATTGTTTTTCCCCGCACTGCCTTGCTCCCTGAGCCTACCTCGTCGATTTTGGGGCTGGGAGGCTCTCCCTCGAATCGGCAGAAGCGCGGCGGCCATTTTGGGTAGGGGAAGAGTCCAGTCACCAGCATAAAAGGCAACGGTCATGTCTCCGCGCAGCGTACGCGGTCAGCGGACGCGCCGGATCTGCGCCGGAGTCGTGCCAGAGTCCTGCCTGTCTGTGCCCATCCGCGATCAGGACGCAGCCGAGGCCAGGTACTCTGTGGAAACCCCAACATCTTGCTTCAAAACATATAGTAAGGAGTCTCTTTTTTCGATACAACACAAATGCTGTGCTCTCACTGTTTCTCTTCAAAGGGACTTAGCCCTATATCCAGAGTTGGGCATACCTTGCAATATGCTGAATGACACATTGGTCCCGTGCCCCTTTGATCAGCCGCCGTCTCAGGCCCCTAAAGACACCAGCAATTTCTCTATGAAGGCTGGCCTAATTAATTGTCGCTCCCTGCCTAAACATTCTCTCGATATCGCCCAGTCTCTGATGGACAATAACTGGGATTTACTTTTTCTTACGGAAACCTGGCTGGAGGATGAATCTAATCCGTCTTTATGCCTGGCCATTCCCCCGGAATATAATATCCTATGCGCCAATAGAGCGGGTCGCAATCGGGGAGGTGGGGTAGCTATTATTTATAGATCCCAATGGACGATCTCTTCCTTCCCTTACACACAAATTGAACTGATTGAAGCCCTTCCCTTTTGTATTAAATTAGCTGAACACACCACACTGACAGGGCTACTGGTCTATCGCCCTCCTAAATCTAAGGCTTCCTACTTGGCAACATTTTTGGACTATGTCCTTCAGGCTAGCCTACGCTATGCCAATTTTACTTTACTAGGAGACCTAAATTTACACGCAGATGACTCTCCTGACAAGCTTTGCCTTAACTTTCTTTCTACTTTAAAAGATGCTGGATTAAGCCAATTGGTTTCTCAACCTACGCACAAAGCTGGTCATACTCTTGATCTTGTTTGCTCGAATTTCTCAAACATCCTGATTGAGGATCCCTATCCGGTGATTTGGTCGGTCCACTTTTTTATCCCTTTTGCTATTCATCTTTGCCAGCATGTGAGACCTAGAATTCCCCCTAAGGCGGTAGGACGTAATTGGAGTAAGATCTCCCCTGACAGTGTTGCCCTACATCTTGTAAATACCACTCCCAAAGACGCCCCTGATTTAGATTCACGCCTGACTAACCTCAACTGCTGGGTCACCTCTGCTATTGACTCGCTCGCTCCTTTGCGACCGATTAAAACCTTTCGAGCAGCTCCCTCCGCCCCATGGTACTCCGACGAGCTTCGGAAATATAAATCTTCTTGTAAGCTGTTGGAGCGCCGGTTGAGGTCATCCTATTCTATTGACACAAAACTTAAATATAAACTGGCCCTCAAATAATACCGTAGGAAAATAATTGAGCATAAAAAACGTTACCTGGAGGAGAAAATTAATAGAGCGCATGGCTCGGCCAGGGAAATTTTTAACACAGTGAAGACTTTCACAGATCCCTTGGCTCTTAAACAGTGTCTTCCAGTCTCTCAGGCCCTTTGCTCCCGCCTCTGACTTCTTTGAAGACAAGATCGCGAAGATCTATGACACCTTCCCCAAGAATAATGATCTAGGGAGTGATACGCCTTTACCTGACCGCATCGAGTCGTCTTCCACCTTTTCAGACTTTGAGGCAATCTCACTGGAACACTCACTGATGGAACTGTCTAGATGCCGCTCCGGCTCACCACTTGACCCTTGGCCAGCCAAGCAATATAAATTATTGGCCTCTTTTCTTAATCCCTTCCTCATCTACATCTGGAATGACTCGCTCAAAACCGGAATTTTCCCGGAGTCTTGGAAACATGCCCAACTGGTCCCGATTTTAAAGAAAGCTAATACAGATCCTAATGAGCCGGTGAACTATCGACCCATTTTTCTGCTCCCAGCCCCTGCCAAGGTCCTTGAAAAGCTAGCTCAGCAACAACTGGCAGGTTTTCTTGAATCCCACGGCCTACTTTATGAATCCCAACATGGTTTTAGAAAGTGCCATAGCACTGAGTCTGCCCTTATAGAAATGGCCGACTCTGTGCAGTGGAAACTGGATGGGGGTTCCAGAGCGGTGCTGGTGCTGCTCGACTTGTCGGCAGCATTCGACACCGTCTCTCACCCCATCCTGATTGACCGTCTTCGGTCGAAGGGCATTCAGGGGAAGGCCCTGGAGTGGCTGACCTCTTTTTTGTCTAATCGCACCCAGGCAGTCTATACTCACCCTTTTACCTCTGTTAGCCGTACCCTGAAATGGGGTGTCCCTCAAGGCTTGGCTTTGAGCCCACTATTGTTCAATGTCTATTTTTCTCCTCTGGCTGAACTCATTGCTAGGTCGGGCATCATAGCTACTTCCTATGCAGATGATATTCAGCTGCTTTTCTCCTATGAGAGTGCCACGCAGACTACTTTTGATCCTCTGAAGGATTGTCTGCGGGACATCTCAAAATGGATGGACCATAACTGCCTCTGCATGAATGCGGCGAAAACGGAGGTTCTCTTTTTCCATCAACCCTCCCCTCTTGATGCAACTCTCTGGTGGCCACAGGAACTTAGCCTTCCCCCTGTCCCTAAGGACTCTGTAAAAAATCTAGGGGTCAAGTGGGACTCAAATCTTTCTTTTAGCAACCAAATACAGACCGTTTCAGCCGCTTGTTTTTCCAAGATCAGGATGATTAGGAAATTCATCACCTATCTCCCTATTGACACCAGGAAAACTATAGTCCAGGCATTGATTACATCTCACCTGGACTATGCGAACGGCCTGTATTTAGGGTTGCCCGCGGGCCTCCTACATCGGCTCCAGACAGTCCAGAATGCGGCTGTTCGGCTGGTCTGCGGGGTTTCCCTACGCACCCATATTTCGCCTCATCGCAGAGCATTACATTGGCTACCAATCCATCAAAGAGCTGCATTCAAAGCCATGACCTTAGCCCATCGAGCAACTAGGGGTAGGGGATCGGCCTACCTCTCTGTTAGTATCCGTCCTTACTGTAACTCTCGGAACCTCCGTTCCAACTCCCAACATCTGCTTTCCATATCAAGATTCAGGAAAGCACGTTCTGGAGGTAAAACCTTCCAGGTCTGTGCCACAACTCTCTGGAACGAACTCCTGATCGCAATTAGGATGATCCAAGAAGAATTACCCTTCCGTAAGGCACTAAAAACTTTTCTCTTTTGTTAACCCCCCCAGGACTATCACTCTGCTTTCACTCAGAAGCGACGGGACACCCCGTTGGGGTAGCTGCGCGCTATATAAAATACACAAAATAAATAAATAAAAATAAATAAATTAAGACCTGTTTTCTGTAATGGAAAGCTGAGAGCATTGTGAAAACAAGCAGGACGCTTTAGACTATCCCTGATTGGTTGAAGCTTTCAAAAATATGGTCTTCCTGACCGTTTTCTAACCTTATGCCTCATTTTTGCATCCAACAATAGAGCCTTCAGTCACACTTTTTTTTAAAGTACTTGTGAGAGGAGAATATGTACAAAAAGTTCCATTTGCAAGTATTAGACAGTAAAACTCTAACAATTATGCTTGTACTTCATTTATCTGGATAGTGCATAAAAAACTAAAATCCATCCTTCAAGTGAAACACCCAACAATAGTACTGAATGTCTGGCAAAGCTAACCCCCACCCATTTTCTTAACCGCACATCTAATTTTTTCTAGAAGAGCTTTGCACTTCTAGATGCCCATGCAAAACTACTCATTATACCTTGTACCTTTGACATGCTCTTCTTAAACTTAAGGGGACTGAGTCAAACAAAAACAATATTTTGTTAGACATTTTTAAAAGATTTACTCAAACGTAGATTGTTTGTCAGCGAAGCCATTTTCACGATAGCATGATAATGTTATCAACTTTATTCAAATTGTTTTCCACTATTGTATTTATATAATGAGTCATCATTATATCTAAATATTTCTTTACATACCTGTGATAGATCAAATCTTACATTCTAGGCAATGATTTCTGATTCTAAATTGTTCACTAAATACCCATATAGTATGCAAAAGATGAGAACTAAATCATGCCCTTAGGATATTGTTGTATGTGGTCAAAAGTGTAAATTATTAGGTCATCGGTATATATTGCAACCTTTGTAGTATAGTCTTTATACTGAAATTGAAACATACCTTCTTCCTGCCTTACCATTTGTGCGAGGGGTTTAATAAATAGACCGAAATGTAAAGGGGGAAGAGAAAAGCCTTGCCTATTACTTCTCTTAGTACTAATGTTTGCAGTGCGATTCCCATTTACTAAAGCTGTAGAGGATTTATATTGAGTCTGGTCTGCTCTTCTCTGACGTTTCCTTTCTGTAGCACCTGAAATGAATAAGCCTAGTTAATCCAATCAAAGTATTGGCAGCATCTAGCGTGTAGATTGCTAAAGGATGGCTATTGTCATGTCAATTGAGATAGTCTGTGTGTGAGCTACATCTTTAATATGACGAGCTACTATGAACCCTTTCGGCTCATCGCCGATAGCCTTGTCCAACCTCTTTGCCAAAATGCCTAAGAAGATCTAGTAGTCGCAGTTGAGCAAAGAAATTGGCCCATATGATTAACATTGTTTAGGGTCCTTATCAGGCTCTTTACTCTCCCATCCCATGACTCTGGAATTTCTCAGAATAGTATTGCAGTAAATAAAACATACATTTTGATAATCTCTGCAAGGGCTTTGTAAACTTCAGGTGTTATGCAGTCAGGGTCTGCGGCCTCACCTTTTTTAAAATTCCCAAGACTTTCTGGGATCTCTTCAACATAAATAACCGAGTTTAACTCAATCTGCTGCTCAAAGGTAAAACAAGGCAACTGAAAATGTGATAACCATTACTAATTAATTGGTCATCTGGGAATGTTTCCTTGTTATATTGACCATCGGACAAATCTGCAAATAGGAAATTCAGTGGTTGTATACCTTTGAGTTACTGAATCTTCAACATCTTTAGTAAAGTTCCTTGTCCTGTCAACCCTCTACTACCAAGCAGGCAAAGATCTGTTTAATTCACCATACTCAAAATATTAACGCTTAATAATAACAGGCTGTTGACAGCACTTGCTGTTTAAAGGGCTGTTGTACTCTGTTATGCATGTTCCTGAAGACTTTATAACCTTGGTGTCTATTCCTGATCTAACGAGTTCTCTAACAATTATAGCTCTAGTCTCTTTATTCTGGATTCTAACCTCACATTCTTTTCCTGTCCCTTCTGACTCTAAGTTTTGATAGTAGGGCTAAAACCCCTCTGAGGAAGGCCTTATATGTATCCCAGCCAGCAAACTTACAAAGATAAACCAGGATTGAACTCAAAGAAGTTGACCATCTGAGATTTTAGTTTTCCTTTTCCTTAATTTAACAGTAGTTTCCTATTCAATGTCAAGGAGGGTTGCATTGTACAGGTGTTAGATGGAATATTAACCTTATAGCAGATAAGTGAGCTGGAAGATGAGTAATTTCTTTCACTTTTCTGTCAGTGATTTATCTATTAAGAACACATTTTAATCTAGATAAGTGTCTGTATTGCTTTGAATGCAAGATATAGCCACTTTCTCCACTGGCACATTCCCTCCAAATATCACTCAAGCCTAAGGCCTGGATCAAATCCATCAGAACCCTGCGTACCTTTGGAATATTCATTGTTGAAATTGTTGATCCGTCCAAGGTGTTGTCTAATAGGGTATTAAAAGCTCCTCCCACTATACATGGAGCAGGGAAAGCAAACACATTCACAGCAAAAGTAGCCAGTGAGTTTATGTCATCTATAATCAGTCCATAAAAGAACACACCTGAGAGAACCTTCATGTTTTGTCTGCCCTTTGATCTAATATCTCAAATTTAGCAAGTGGATTGACCAGAATAACAAACCCTTAATTGGACAAGATTAATCTGAGCACAATACCAAAACCTTGTGCCCACGAAGGAGCTTTTTACAGTCTACGCACTAGTCCATTTACATTCCTGGATAGAATCAATATTTCAAATAGTTCTAATTGGGAACCTCTTATACTTGGATCACCTATTTGGGAGAAGGTGTTTTCACTCTGGACCACCTGCCTAATAGCTGAAATAGCTACTCTTCAGGCGTTTATATTTCTTTGTAACACATATTCATTATAATCTAGATTCTCTAATGGAGTTGATCTTTGGTTTCCTCTGTTTCAGATGGATACATCTGCCTGTGGATTCCTCACCTTTTGAATATCCGCTGCACCAGCATTCCGCGGAAACATTTTCCTAGCTCTCCACGCTGACGAGGTCGTCACAATACTACGGCTCCGCTCGCGACTCCGCATGACGTCACTGGAGCCATCAGAGAGCCTCGTCGGCGTGATGACATCAGTTTCCTTTTTTCCGCGCCGACGATGCGTAACGGTTTTCTGGAACTCTCCATACTGTGTCGAGTTACTTTGTTGTTTCTCCAGTTTTAACTGTAGCTTTGTGATTGGGACTTCGAGGAAGTCAGGATTTAAGCCCTGTAAAGAGTGTGGGGGTCATATGCCATCACTGACCCCATGAGGACTGTTTGTTGTGTTTGTCATCAGACCACGACGTGGAGGGCTGTTCCTGCTGTCGTAAAATGAACCCGAAGGCTCTGAAAGAACGGGAGGCCAAGCTTTTCATGGCAAAAGCAAGGAAGGAGAAGAGAGGGTGAAAAAGATCCAAATCGAAGTTGTCGACTTCGCATGCTTTGAAGTCGAGGAAGCACAAGGAGAAGAGGAGGCATGGCTCTCGGCGCCGTTCGTCGAAGGGAAAGACTTCGAGATCACCTTCTCCGGCTTCTCGATGTCATCAAAAAGACTTTGTGTCTCCTTCGCCATCTCCTCAGGTGACTCCGGAAAAATCTCCTTCTCCAAAAGGGACTCCGGCGCGGTCGATGATGCCGAGGGGCTCTCCGGAGTCGGAGAACTTGCAAGTTCAGGATGATCTATCTCCTGTAGACAAGACTGGACCTGTGGCTTCGCCTGTGAATCCGACTGTTCCGACGTTGGATGCTCCTCGTGTGGATACTGACTCCGCTCCATATCCTCAATTTCCTACTCCGGGTTCAGATCCTACGCATTTTTTAAATGCAATGTAAGGCGTGTTTGCCAAGGCAGCCTTCCCCTCCGGAGCACCTTCGGGTCCCGTGGGTCCGCTGGCCTTCAATTTGGGCGTGCCTTAGCATTATGCCCAGGTACCCTTCGTGCCTTTTATGCCGACGACGTCGTCATGGAAGTTTCCGGCTCCAAGATTTGCGACGCCGTATATGGAGTCCCCGGCTCCATCTGGTGGGCCTTCCTCTCGGCCTAGTACGGAGCCAATTCCACCATCGGATCCTCCTTCGACGCCGGCTCCGGAGCTGTCGGCGTCGCGTGTGGCACCGCCGACGCCGCAACCAAGGTTGCGCTCGAGGAGAGAGGCGCAGAGACTGTTGGAGGAAGAACAGTATCAGAGAGAAGAGGTTGAAGAGGGTGAGATAGAGGAGTCTGTCGATGATTTCGAAGGGCTTCAGGAGGCGAGTGGCTTGGACACCTCCCCAGAGTGGGAGCTTTCTTCTTCAAGGGCTTCTCCACCTCAAGAGGTAGCTCCATATCATTTTGTTATCAGAAAGGCTGCGGAGCTCTTGGACTTGCAACTGCCTACAGCAGAATATAAGCCAGATTTGCTCACGGAGGTTTTGCATTCGCCATCTTCGATAGTTGAGCCGCTGTTGCCTTTTAATGAGGCTTTAACTGAGCCTATCCTGGAGGTGTGGCGTAAACCGCTCTCTTCTCCTGCTGTATCTAAATCTGAGGCAAGGAGATATAGGTCTGCTCCAGGGGACCATCCCTTTCTTTCTTCACATCCGTCCCCGGAAAGTTTGGTGGTACAGGCATCCTGTTCTTAACTGTCTTCAGGCGCTTTTCCTCAGGTTCCTGCTGACAGGGACTCTAAGAAGTTGGAGCAATCGGCTAAGAAAGTCTTTTCTTCCTCTAGCATGGCAATAAAATCACCCAATGCTACCTGTTTGTTGGGACGTTACATACATGCATTGATGGATTCAGCTAAGCAATTGGCGCACAAGTTGTCTGATGAGGAGCGGGGAAATTTTATGGAGGTTCTGTCGCATGCTCAGGCTGCTCCTCGTCAGGTTATACAGTCTGGCCTGGATACAGCTGATACGGTGACCAGGGTTCTGAGCTCCTCCATAGTTACCAGGAGACTGGCTTGGCTTAGATCCTCTGGTTTTTCCCCAGACGTACAGGCTACCCTTCTTGATTTGCCCTTTGATGGTTCAAAACATTTCGGAGAGAAGGCTGATTCCGCACTTCAGAGGTTCCAAGATAGCAAAGCCATGGCAAAATCCTTAGGGTTGCAAACTCAGTCTAGGGGGTTTGGATATCAAGGGTTTGAAAGGTCTTCCTTTCGCAGCTTGCGACAGCCTCAGCAACAACAGCAGCAAAATCCTCTTTATAAGTCCTACAGAGGAAGAAGCAGGGGTCGCCAACGTGGGTCGGCCCGCAATCTCTCCTCCTCCTCTTCTACCTCCCCTGCTCTCCCTGGTAACGCAGGAAAGCAGCCTAAATCCCCCATCCTGGAACATGTGGGTCCTGTAGGGGGTCGGCTGTCTCACTTTCTACAGGGTTGGAAATCGGTCACGTCAGACTTTTGGGTGTTAAACCTTGTAGAGAATGGGTACGCCCTTCTCTTTCGTGAATTTCCTCCTCCTTACCCTCCTTGCCAAGGTTTCTGTTCGGAAGACCATTTGCTTCTTCTCCCGAAGGAGGTCCTTGCCTTATTACAAAAAGGTGTGATAGAGGTGGTTCCGGAGCAGGAAAGGGGTTAGGGATGCTACTGATTAAGATGGCAGGTTACGTCCGATCTGGGATTTCAGGATCTTGAATTTTTACCTCAAACAGGAGAAATTTAAGATGTTGACCCTTGCTCAGGTTCTTCTGGAGCTGCAGCAAGAGTACTGGATGGTGTTGATCGATTTGCAGGATGCGTATTTTCACATCCCCATCCTGAAGTCGCACAGGAAGTATCTCCGTTTTAAGGTAGGGTCGCAGCACTACCAGTTTGCGGTCCTGCCGTTTGGTCTTACTACTGCACCTCGAGTCTTCAAAAAGGTGATGGCAGTGGTGGCAGCTCATCTCAGGAGGTCGGGGATCCCGGTTTTCCCTTACCTGGACGACTGGCTGCTCAAGGCGGAGTCGCCGGAGATGGTGCTTCATCATCTGCGAGTGACAGCTCAACTGTTGTTCAACTTGGGTTTTTCAATAAATGTGCCCAACTCTCATCTGGTGCCTTCTCAGCACAACCTGTTCATATGGGCGCTACTGGATACTACTGTGTGTCGAGCTTTTCCACCTCCTCAGCGAATTCTCGACATTCAGGAGATGATTACTTTGTTTCACGATGGAGCGGTTGTTCCGGTCCTGAAGGTCCTTCGCCTGCTCGGTCTGTTCGCTTCCTGCATTCTGTTGGTCAGTCATGCACGCTGGCACATGAGGGCACTCCAGTGGTGCCTCCGCAGGCAGTGGTATCAGCACAACGGAGATCTCAGGGAGTCAGTCAGAATCTCCAGAGACACTGCAGCGGAGCTAACTTGGTGGAGTGTGCAGGGCAACCTGCTCAAGGAAAGCCCTTTCAGCCTCTTCCGCCGGTGGCCACAGTGATCATGGATGCCTCCATTCTAGGGTGGGGTGCTCATCTGGGGGATCTGGAGGTCAAGGGTCGTTGGTCTCTAGAGGAAAGGTTGCTTCACATCAACCTACTGGAATTGCGGACGATACGTTTGGCACTTAAGGCTTTCCTTCCTTCCTTTCGCGGTCAGTCGGTTCAGGTCCTGACGGCCAACACTACTGCGATGTGGTACATCAACAAACAGGGAGGTGTAGGGTCGTATTGTCTCTGTCGCGGGGCGCTGCGACTCTGGTCCTGGGCTCAGAACCATCAGATTTGTGTGTTTGCAAATCATCTAGCCGGTGTGCTGAATGTTTGTGCGGACAGTCTCAGTCTGCATTTCTCGGCCGATCATGAGTGGCGGCTTCATCTGGAGGTGGTCCATCACATCTTCGAGATGTAGGGGTTTCCTCGGTTGGACATATTTGCCACTCATGAGAACGCGCACTTTTCGTTGTTCTGCAGTCTCCAGTATCCGATGCTGGAGGACGCGTTTCAAATGGATTGGAGCTCACAACTCCTTTACGCGTTTCCTCCCATACCCTTGATTCCTCGGGTTCTGAGGAAAATTCGCCAAGACCGGACCCAAGTTATATTGATCGCCCCGGATTGGCCAAGAAGGGTATGGTACACAGATCTACTTCACCTCTCATCTCACCCTCCGCTCCGTCTCCCTCTCAGGGCAGACCTCCTCTCGCAGGGGCAGGTTCTACACCCCCACCTCCAGAGCTTGCACCTTCATGCCTGGAGATTGAACGGGGCAACCTGAGTTCTTTCTCTCTCCCGCCAGATGTGGTGGATGTTATTTTATCGTCCAGGCGACACTCCACTAAGTCTATTTATTCTTACAGATGGTTTAGATTTGTTAAATGGTGTGAAGAGAGGTCCATTGATCCTGTAAAGGCTCACTTGTCAGATGGTCTTCAGTTTTCACTTTTCTTGGCGCAGCAGGGTTGTGCTGTGGCCACTGTTAAGGGCAATTTGTCTGCTTTATCGGCGTTTCTTTGTTTGCCGGATCAGCCATCTTTGGTAAAATCTCCCATTGTTTTGAGATTTTTTAAGGGCCTTTCCAATAGGATTCCGCCTTCCCCCTTTGTTATGCCTCAATGGGATTTAAACCTGTTTTGACTTTCTTGACTGGTTCCCTGTTTGAACCCTTACATAGTTGCCCTTTGAGACTCCTGTCTTTTAAGAATGTCTTTCTTGTGGCTATTACCTCAGCCAGGAGGGTGAGTGAGCTTCAGGCTCTCAGTTCAAAACCCCCGTTTTTGACCATACATGCTGAAAGGATGGTCCTCAGGACCAGGGCTGCTTTTCTGCCAAAGGTGGTTACTCCTTTCCATCTAGGACAGTCCATTACTCTTCCTGTATTTTATCTCCCCCACCCCCCTCACCCTTCCACGGAGGAGGAGAGACTTCACAACCTGGATCCAAAAAGAGTGGTGAGCTTTTATTTGGATAGTACTAAAGACTTGCGATTGGACGATCAGCTCTTTGTGGGCTATGTTGGATGCAGGAAGGGCAAGGCTGTGCACAAGCCCACTCTTTCCAAGTGGATCATCTTGTGCATCAAGATCTGCTACACCTTTGCTGGTAAGGAGCCTCCTGAAGATGTTAGAGCTCCAATCCAAGCAAGCTTTATTCGACATGTAATCATAAAAGCACATTACAAACAACATTTAAAATTACACACTTAAAAATGTCTTGACTGGGTATTAGAGCTCATTCTACCAGAGCCAAGTCATCCACTTCTGCTTTGGCCAGAGGTGTACCTGTAGTGGACATTTGTAAGTCTGCAACTTGGGCCTCCCTCCACACTTTCTCAAAGCATTATTACTTGGATTCCGAAATGAGGAGGGAGGGCCATTTTGCGTGCTGTGTCCTGCAAGACTTCTTGGTATAGAAGGGTGGACACCCTCCTCCGGGAGTGGGACTGCTGTGGGATTCTATTCATAAGGTGAGGAATCCACAGGCAGATGTATACATCAGAAAAACAAGATACTTACCTTCGGTAATGCTTTTTCTGGTGGATACAGTATCTGCCTGTGGATTCCTCACTGATCCACCCTCCTCCCTGATGTCCACCCTTGTATACCTTAAAGGTGGCATTGTTTAACATGTTTGTTTTGCATTGTCTCTTCTATCTATCTTTGTTTGTTTATAGGAAATGCTTTTATTCATTGGCTTTCCTCTTAATTTTACACTATGTGTATTGGTATGAATTTTGTGTACTGTGTATACTCTGAATCTGTTGTCGGTCCACCTGTTCGCCTTGGAGGCACGGAAAAAATGGGTGGAACTGACGTCATCACGCCAACAAGGCTCTCTTATGGCTCCAGTGACGTCATGCGGAATAACGAACGGAGCCGTAGTATTGTGACGACCTCGTCGGCGTGGAGAGTTAGGACAAAGTTTCCGCGGAATGCTGGCGCAGGGGATATTCAAAAGGTGAGGAATCCACAGGCAGGTACTGTATCCACCAGAAAAAGCATTACCGAAGGTAAGTAACTTGTTCTTTAGGCAGAGAAAATCACTATTTTTACAACACTGATTACTTAACCATATTAATCAGTTCTGTGTAAGACCTTGATTTGCCTTCTTTGTTAACCTATGAAGCTTATCTATACCTTGGATGACCATGCGGTATAGAAATCTGCTAAACAAATAAGTAATAATAAATGTAATTTAGAAAACTATACAGCAGGGCTCATTTTACATAGAATGGGGTGTTTCTGAATGCATAGAACTAGACTTAGAGTAAACCCCAACTGAAGACCATTTCTAATAGATAACTGGAATAAACTGAATAAAATAGGCATGTCTGTTCTTACAAGAAGTGTACACATATATGCTTCTTTTTTGATGAGTGTAGCTGCAATGCTGACCTAGTCAGAGAAAGTGCCCAAATCTCGTAACACATAATATTTTACCTTTGGAGTAAATAGGGTGCAGTTAATAAAACAGGGTTTCTGAACTTCCAGGCAGTGTTAGTCAAATATATTTTCAGTAGCATTTGGTGAATCTGTATACTTTTTATTGCTTGAGACACCTATGTAGATTGCTTGGTTTTTGGATCCTTTTTATCAGTATGTGTTAAAGCGACAAAATGTATCATAATTTACCTTTTCTTGCTACATAATGTGGTCCTTATCTGATGTATAATTCCCTTATCTCTTGACTGTACAATCTACTCTGTGGAGTTCATCTACAAACAGCAGAGGAGCAACCCACATGAATGAGCATTAAAGAACCAGCCATGGTATGTGCTCTGATAGTTCACCCAGAAGAGACAGGGAACAGCCCAAAGGAATAGACCTGATATAACCATAACATATGCTCGGTGAAGTCCACTCAGGTGTGGCTAAGGAGCAACCCATAAAAATGGGTGTTACGCTACTTTCAATGCCATGAAGTCCGAGAAGTTAACCCAGGCGGAGGGCCGGAGCAACCCACAAGAATGGGTGGTAAACAGCCTGCATTGGTTTATGGTCTAAGCGTCCATGCAGAAGTCGCATGGAGCAAAAGCCTCAGAAGGTCTAACATAACCACCCACAGTCTATGCTCTGAGAGGTCCACCCAGGAGCAGCTGAGGAGTAACTCATAAGAATGGGCAGTTTCTCTATGGCCATGGGATGTGTTCTGAAGTTCTATTTAGGGTTAGAAGAGGAGAAACCCTCAGAAAAGGGCTGGCTACAACCAGCCATGGTGTGCCTGAAGAGACCACCCAGGAGCAGCAAGGAATCTATATACTCTGAGGGGTTCATCCAAGTGTGGTGGAGGAACAACCAATAGGAATGGACGTGATCTCATTAGACATGGTATGTGGCCTAAGGAGTGTTATGTTATGTTGTATTTATTTATAGCGCGCACGGCTACTCCGAAGAGTGTACCGGCACGAGCAATGGAAAAGGAAGCAAAAATCTAGAAGAGGCTAAAAGAGAAGGGTTTTCGTTTTTTCTTAAAGGTTGTAGGATCCTGAAGGCCACGCAATGTCAGCGGCAGAAGGTTCCAGGCTATAGCAGCTGACCTGACAAAAGAGCAACCGCGCACCCTTTGGCGGTTGAATCTAGGGCTCTGCATCAAAAGCTGAGAGGAGGAACGCAGCTGTCTCGCTGGTATGTAAAAAGCAAACCTCTTTTGTAGGTAGAGGGGACCAAGACCATAAAGGGCCTTGTGAACAATGGTCAGCATTTTGAATTTAATCCGAGACTCCACTGGGAGCCAATGCAGGGAGTGCAGGTGTGCACGCACACTACTCCTATTTGACAGACCCAGAAGGAGTCTGGCTGCCGAGTTTTGGACTACTTGCAATTTCTTAGGAGGTAGCCAGGGATACCCACGAAGAGTGCATTCGCATAGTCCAAACGGGACAAGATCAAAGCTCGGACCACCGTTTCGTTGGCAGATCTAGGGATAAGAGGAAGAAATTTCCTCAGTGCCTTCAAGGTGCCAAAGCAGGGCCCTGCCAGCTTCATAATCTGTGTCGAAAAGTTCAAATTTTCATTGAACCAGACACCCAGATTCTTTGCGACCTTTCTCTCTGCGCTAGGCAGGGGGAAGCCAGGGGGCCATAATCTTTCTCTAAAGTTGGCCGTAAACGGACCATAAAGAAGGACCTCGGACTTCTCCACATTGCATTTCAGTTGCGCCTGAGCAAGCCACTGAAACACAGAGGAAAGGCAGTCATCGTCCCTGCCCCAAGTGAACAAAAGCTGAGTGTCGTCAGCGTAGGCCATCACCTTAGCCCCTAATGATTCCGCTAGAAAGACCAGGGGAGTAATATAGATGTTGAAAAGGAGGGGACTGAGGGATGACCCCTGTGGGACACAAGTGTCCACCTGCTGGGGCTCCGAGGAAAACAGAGGAAGCCAGACCTGCTGAGAGCAGCCCTCCAAGAAAGATCTGATCCAACATAGCACCAGACACCCCAATCAACGAGAGGCGATCAAGGAGTAAGGAGTGGGGCACCGTGTCGAACGCCGCAGAGAGGTCTAACATAACAAGAGACGCTCTCCCACCCGCGTCCAGACACTCCCGGATTGCTTCCGCCACCTCCAGCAATGCCGACTCGGTGCTATGCAGAGGCCGGAAGCCAGATTGTGACGGATGCAAGAGCCCCAAAGCCTCAACATGATTAGTAAGTTGGTTAGTAACCACCTTTTCACAAACCTTAGCCAAGCTAGGCAGGAGTGAGATGGGACGATAGTTACCGGGGAGCTGCTGGTCAAGAGAGGGCTTCTTAAGAAGCTGAAGAATTAGCGCCTGCTTCCAGGATGCTGGGACCACGGCCTCCCGGAGAGACATGTTAACCAATGCATTAACTTCGGGATTGATAGCATGTGCAGCGACAGCCAGGAGTCTAGCAGCGCAGGGGTCATTTGGAGAGCTGACTTGAGGCCCTTAAGAATTTTAAGTGAGCAGGCGAGATCAATAGGCATAAAGGTAGAAAACAACTTGACCCGGGCAGCCCCCAGCAGTTCCAAAACGACAACAGCCTGCCCACTGATAGGGGCCATGAAAGTGTCTTGAATGCTACGTATTTTATGCAAGAAAAACTTGGAAAGAGTGTTACACCAAGACTCTGACGCCGGTGTGGCATAAGACTGAGCAGTGGGGGCCATAAAGCTTTGCACAATTGCGAATATTCCTTTGAGTTATTATTGGCAAGGTCAATGCGTGACGTATAATATTGGCCTTTCGCGACCACAATGGCAGCATAATAGCTTTTTTGTTTAGCTCTAAGAGTGAGTTTAGCTTTACCGCAGTAACCACTGGAGCGCCAGGCCCTCTCCAACACTTTGCAGTCATGTTTTAAAACCTTCAGCTCGAGCGTGAACCAGGGTTTGGAAGGAGAATCTCTTGACAGTTTGGCTGGACGCGAAGCGGATAGGGCAGATACCGAATCCGCAATCCAGTCGGAGAACCGGGACACATTACCCTCAAGATTTTCACGGAGAGGGGCCGGGAGGCGACCAGCGAGCTAATGGATTGTGAAGGATCAATTCTACTGTAAGTCGGACGGCGCAAGCTACGTTCGAGGCATGTGGGCTGCTGAATTCATATCTGTGCATAGATCGCCGCCTAGTGTTGGGTCCGGATGATTGCACATTGTTGTCCTGGAAGAGTCTTCGAAGTATCACGAGATAGGTGGCTCCTTCCCTGGACTACAGTGCGCATGGGCATCCTCTCCATCCTTAGATTGTTTTTTTCCGCCATTGGGTTCGGATGTGCTATCTTAGCTCAACTTAGGAATATTCAGTTTTAGGCCAAAAGGCCTTTAGTTTTCGTCGGTACAGTTACCGTTCGGTGTCGACTACTAGCTTTAGTGCTCCGCACCTTCTTCCAACTTTCAGACCGGTTTGGTCCGAACATCGAAGCTCGATCGACGATGGAATCGAGGACTCCATTCAAGCGGTGTCCGTTATGCCACGCGAAGTACCCTCATATCGACGTCCACCCAGTCTGCAATAAATGTCTCTCGTCGGATCACGACGAATCGAAATGCATGGCCTGTGCACGATTCCGATCTAAGAAGACTCTGCGGAATCGACGGGCAGCGAGGCTGGAGGCGCAGCAAGCAGCGCCTGCTCCCACCAACATATTCAGCACCGAGGACGAGGACGCCGAGAGCGTGGAAGAAGTAGTCTCTAGCCCCGCTTCAGAACATGATTCCCGATCGGACGACGACGATGAAGTGATCTTTCGACGTGAAGAAACCGTCGATGAGGTAGGAGACTACGACAAGGCCTACGGGGCCGAAGAAGACAGCTCTCCTGAGGAGCTAGGCCAATCCGTCGAAACGGAGGCCGAAACAGTACGTCGTCATCAGGCTCCGGTCGAGGGATCGCCTTCGGGCCTTCCCCAAGATCAAACACATGGTTCTTCGGCCCCGCCTTCCGGTCCGGCCTCGAACACTTTGCAAGAGCCAATATTACCGAAGACGACCGGGTTTTTAAACCCAAAACCATCCATCGCTCCAGTCCCTTCGAAAACGAAAGTGAAACTGGTGGTGGTCGGATCGAAGGCGTCGAAACCACCCACTGCTCCGACGCCGAAAAAAGTCGTCGGCTCCGACCGCGTACAAAGAGACTTCGGTGCCGAGCTCACCGCAGCGGATGCGGTTGACACCCAGAAAAGGCAAGCCCTCGGGCACCGCAAGGCACCGAAACCTTGGGGGCCGACATCGAAGGCCATAACCTCCGTAGTTAAAATGGCCGCCCCAGCTACGTCAACGTCTAGCGCGACGGCGCCGACTAAGTCCACGACTACGTCGAATGTCGATACATCCCTTCAGACCAGCGAGCACCTTCCTACAAAAAAGTCGGGGCTGGCCTCGACGCCTACTACTAAGGTGCCCAGCAAACCACCATCTGCGTTCACTGTGCAGCAGGTCTCCGCATCTTTGCAACGCATCCGTGACCGGGCAACCCTCCACTCTATCTCGGGTCCCGACACAACCAAACCCTGTAAAGTGCACTCGGAGCCAACCAACATTACGTTTGGGTTGCCACCGGCATCGGCACCGAAACTATTTCAAATTCGGACACGTGTCCTCCACACACAGTCCACCACCTCTGGCCTTACAGAACAAGACTCTTCGGGGCCACAATTTATCGACGCCGACACTGGCAGATTAATGCTCCACAAGCGCAAAATAACGCCAGTTAGGGAAGAGGAGCCCTACAAAATCCCTCTTAAACGCAAACTGCCAGCGGAGCAAGAACCAGTGCTCCAGGAACACTTCCAACCCTTCCATCCAGATCCGCAGTCCTTTTCTCCTACCCCTTCCGAATCGGACGCAATACAGGACTATGGCGGGGAGGATACCATCTACCCTGGGGACGTAGATCCTGATGAGCACCTACAAGACCCGGATCAGGCATGGGATGACGCCACAGACCAAAGTGTCGCGCCACATACCCAAGATGCGCAACTCTATAACGTAAAAACGTCTCCTACAGAGGACACAGCTGCCTTTAATGCCCTCATCGAACGGGCTGCTGCTCATCATGGGGTGGAACTCCATTCTGATGCCATTGAGGAAGACTTCCTGCTTGACACTTTCGCATCTTCAGAAAGAACTGTCAAAACTCTGCCCATGTTAAAAGGGGTTCTCAAACCTGCCAAAGACATTTTCAAGGACACCACAAGAGCACGGGTGTTAAATCCCAGGATTGAAAAAAAGTACAAGCCTGCACCCGGTGACCCTAAATACATTAGGGGTCAGTTGCCATTAGACTCCATGGTGGTTGCCAATGCTCGCAAGAGAGCCCACTCACAAACGACTGGTGATGCTCCTCCCCCAGACAAGTAGTCAAAAGTACTAGAAACATCGGGCAAACGCATTGCAGCGCAAGCAGCGAACATCCTGCGCATTGCCAATACACAGGCACTCCTGGCACGTTATGACAGGTCACATTACGACACGCTAGAATCACTGCTCCAACATCTACCAGATGAGTATAAAGAGTCAGCGGAGCTACTCATCAGAGAAGGACAACTCCTCACTAATGCATCCATAAAATGCGCCCTTGACGCAGCTGACACAGCAGCTAGGGCAATAAACACAAGCGTCATGCTACGACGCCATGCCTGGTTACGCATCTCAGGTTTCAAACCCGAGATCCAAAACAGTATCCTGAACTTACCAGTTAACTCAGAATTCTTATTTGGCCCAGACGTTGACACTACCCTAGAAAAAATAAAGAAAGACACTGACACTGCGAAATCAATGGGGGCTCTGCAGACGCAGCAATTTCGTAGTGGCTCCTTTCGTCGCACCGGAAATAGGGGAGCAACAAGGGGTCAGGGGTCACAACAGCAGTATGCTAAAAGTGGCACACAAAGCACCTATGACAAAAACAACAGGGGTGGATATGGTGGATCCAGCACCAAAGGCAGGGGACGTGGCTATGGCAACACCAGGTCCTCTCCAAAAAACAAACAGTGACGCCCTCTCCTTACCCCCCGACCACATAACACCTGTCGGGGGACGACTCCAGCTGTTCCTGTCCGCGTGGAAGAACATCACCACGGACAGGTGGGTCAGGGACATCATCCAGCACGGGTACTGTCTAGAACTAACTTCCACTCCACCCAACATACCACCAAAGCACCGTCCTATGTCAGCCGAGCACTTAGATTTACTCCAGCAAGAAGTGCTTGCTATGCTCGCAAAGGGGGCAATAGAAGTAGTGCCCATCAACCAGCAGGGAACAGGGGTGTACTCTCTGTACTTCTTAATCCCAAAAAAGGACGGCTCGCTCAGACCTATTCTAGACCTGCGACCCCTAAACCTATATATTCTGTCAGAGCATTTCCATATGCTCACCCTCCAGCAGGTTCTCCCACTACTCAGTCAGGGGGATTTCCTAGCCACGCTAGACCTGAAGGATGCATACTTCCACATACCCATACACCCTTCACACAGGAAATACCTCAGGTTCACTATTCAAGGGAATCACTATCAGTTCAAAGTTCTCCCCTTCGGAGTAACAACAGCACCCAGGGTCTTTACCAAGTGCCTGGCGACAGTGGCCGCACATCTGCGAAGACAAAACATTCATGTCTTCCCTTATCTGGACGACTGGCTAGTTCAAGCCAAGTCAGCACAACAATGTGCCGCCCACATGTCCCACACCATTCACCTTCTTCACGATCTGGGATTCTCACTAAATTACTCGAAATCACATCTCCAACCTGCCCACGTGCAACAATACTTAGGCGCCACAATCAACACTCTGGCTGCCACAGCTCAACCTACTCTAGTGAGAATCAACAGCATGCAACTGCTGATTTTAAAATTCAAACCTCAACACTCCCTTCCTGCGCGAGTGTTCATGCAGTTGATAGGCATGATGGCCTCCTGCATTTTCATAGTCCCGCACGCGAGACTACATATGCGCCCGCTTCAGGAGTGCTTGGCACGTTAATGGAATCAGGCTCACGGGCAACTAAAAGACCTAGTGTTGGTAAGCGGTCGGGCATACAACTCTCTGCATTGGTGGAATACACAAAACCTTTGCAAGGGCCGACCGTTCCAAGAGCCTGTTCCACAAATCATACTGACAGCGGACGCGTCTCTCCAGGGATGGGGAGCGCATGTGCTCAATTACACAGTGCAAGGACTATGGACAACACAACAAAAGAAGATGCACATCAACCTTCTGGAACTGATGGCAATCTTCCTAGCCATGAAGGCATTCAAAGTACACTTGTGCAACAAGGTTGTGTTGATCCGGACGGACAACATAACTGCCATGTACTACATACAAAAGCAGGGAGGAACACTCTCCACAGTTGTCTCATCTGGCTCAGAGCATGTGGAAGTGGGCCATTCAGAGGAACATGTTCCTCATGGCGGAACACCTCCCGGGCAAGGACAACCAGATGGCGGATCTGCTCAGCAGACACAGCCACCAGATGCACGAGTGGGAGATACACCCATCAGTTCTCCAACCGTACTTCCAGCAATGGGGTCATCCAGAGATAGACCTATTCGCCACAAGAGAAAACGCAAAATGCCAAAGCTTTGCCGCCAGGTTCCCACACCCACAGTCGCAGGGCAATGCGATATGGATGAACTGGTCCGGCAAATTTGCGTACGCTTTTCCCCCAGCACCATTAATACCGCTGGTGGCGCGCAAACTGAGGCAACGCTCGCTCACCCTCATCCTAGTTGCTCCAACGTGGGCACGCCAGCCATGGTACACCACCTTTCTGGAACTCTCCGTGGTGCCTCATCAAAGACTGCGGATAAAACCAGCGCTTTTAACGCAGAACCATGGCGAGATTCAGCACCCAGATCCCCAACAGCTGAACCTGGCGATCTGGCTCCTGAGGTCTTAGAGTTTGGCTACCTAAACTTACCACCTGACTGTATGACTATCATCAAAGAAGCCAGGAGGCCCACTACTAGAGCCTGCTATGCGGCCAAATGGAAAAGGTTTGTCATTTACTGCAACAACAATGACATTAACCCACTGGACGCGTCTATTCAAAACATCATATGCTACCTCTTACACCTGTACCGCTGTAATCTAGCATACAACTCAATACGCATCCATTTGACCGCGATAGCAGCCTACCTCCAAAACAGGCAGCACCTCTCCTTATTCAAAGTACCTGCCGTTAAAGCGTTCTTAGAGGGACTCAAACGAGTAATTCCCCCAAGACACCCACCAGCACCGGTGTGGAACCTCAACTTGGTCCTCACCAGACTAATGGGTCCGCCCTTTGAACCTCTCCATTCATGTGAGATTCAATTCCTCACCCGGAAATTGGCTTTCCTAGTGGCCATCACTTCCTTAAGGAGAGTTAGTGAGCTCCAGGCACTAACCATTCAGGAGCCATTCATTCAGGTCCACGCAAACAGGGTTGTCCTACGCACCAACCCCAAGTTCATGCCCAAAGTCATATCACAGTTCCACATTAACCAAACTATCGAACTGCCCGTTTTCTTCCAAAATCCGCAAAATGTCGCGGAAAGAATGCTCCATACACTAGATGTAAAGCGGGCTCTCATGTACTATATTGACAGGACAAAGGATTTTAGAAAAACTAAATAACTCTTCGTTGCTTTCTCTCCACAACACAAGGGCAACGCCATTTCCAAAGCAGGAATAGCCAGATGGATCGTTAAATGCATTCAGATTTGCTATCACAAAGCTAAACGCACATTAACGGTTCCCCCACGAGCCCACTCAACACGAAAGTTAGGGGCATCCATGGCTTTCCTAAGAAACATCTCTTTACACAAAATTTGTAGAACAGCCACATGGTCCACTATACATACATTTACCAAACACTACTGCGTAGATGTACACTCAAGACAGCAGGCAGCTGTAGGACAGGCTGTTCTCAAAACTCTTTTCCAGACTGCTGCAGCTGGCACAGGTAGCCGCCGCTAGGGGAGGTACTGCTATATATTCTATGCACAGATATGAATTCAGCAGCCCACATGCCTCGAACTGATTATGCTACTTACCAGTATGCATCTGTTCTTGGCATGTAGGGCTGCTGACATTCATATCGCCCACCCTCCTCCCCGGCGCCTGTCGCGGCTGCAGCACT
Organism: Triturus cristatus; assembly: GCF_964204655.1. Taxonomy (NCBI): domain Eukaryota; kingdom Metazoa; phylum Chordata; class Amphibia; order Caudata; family Salamandridae; genus Triturus; species Triturus cristatus. Next base: position 120,189,707 of record NC_140594.1, on the reverse strand, counting down.
CAGAATTTCTGTATAGCATGGTCATCACTTCCTATATCTACTCCATCACTGCCACAATGGCGAAAAACAATCTAAGGCTGGAGAGGATGCCCATGCGCACTGTAGTCCAGGGGAGGAGCCACCTATCTCGTGATACTTCGAAGACTCTTCCAGGACAACAATGTGCAATCATCCGGACCCAACACTAGGCGGCGATCTATGCACAGATATGAATGTCAGCAGCCCTACATGCCAAGAACAGATGCATACTGATAAGTAGCATAATCAATGTCGGTCGTGAGGGCCGCGTGACTTCCCAGGAAAAGAAAATAGGGAAGTGGTCCAACCAGGAAACAGGCAAGGGCTTGGCAACCAAGATAGGAAAATTCATACAAATCGGGTCTAAGGTGTGACCCCCTAGATGAGTGGGGTGCCTAACCCTTTGGGAGAGTTGAACCATGTGTAGAGAGTCGAGGAAAACAGCGGAATCGCCCGCCTCAGGTTGGTCGAGGTGGAGGTTTACGTCCCCAAGGACCAAATAATGAGAGAACCGCAGTGCTCCCTCAGTCACTGCATCCCCCCATGATTGTAGAAAGGCACCCGCTGGGCATGGGGTCGGTATATAAGGGAACCTCCTAGGGTGAAGTAGGCCGAGAGCTGGACACTGAAGTCTAAGGCCTCACAGCCACCCCAAAGGCTCGATGCATCACTATGAAGAGCCCAAGAGTGGCCGATGAGAACCACGCAAGAAAAGACAGCACCCATCCAGTCATGATTTATGAACTCTAGATCCTCTTGGAGTTGGGGGAACAAGCTTAGTAGAATGGGCAATACAACCAGCCGTAGTGTGAGCTCTGAGGAGTCCACCCAGGAGTAACAGGGAGCCACCCATAAGAATAAGCTTTAAACAACCAGCCCTAGTTTACTGTCTTTATTGTCTACCTGCACGACAGGGAAGGATCCTATTGGTGGAGGCAGCTTTGAAAGTCACCAAGGGTAATATTTAATCCATAATGAGTTCCAGATGCCCCAGGAACGTATGTGTCAATTGGTTGGAAATTGCTCTAGAGTGAAATAGTTTGGGATGGATAAGAAAGATATAGCTTCGGTCTGTGGGTCCACCCAGGCAAGAGATGATGCTTCTCACATAAGCCGGAGGTGAGAGACCATGGTAATCTCACTTGGGCTTCTCCCTGCCGCACAGGTTCCAAGACTGCCAGTTTCAGGAATCCTCAATATCTAAGCTGTTTAAGAAGTATAGGTGTTGCTGTGAGATGCGTTGTGTGTGAATTGTTAGATGACTATTTTTTTAAAACCATGCCCTTGTGTTTTTATGATCAGACCATTGTATCCTGCTACTAGTGCATTTTATCTGTCAATTCTCTGTGTCTTTCTTCTCTCAGGGACGGTGTTTCTGCAGCTGCCGTACTCGAAGCGCAAGTATACCTCTGGACAGCAGCGTAGGCGTCGAAATTCCACCAGCTCCACCAACCAGAACATGTTCGGTGAAGAACGAATTGGCTACAACTGGGCTTGCAACACCATGCTTACCAAAACATGGCGCTCCAGTGCCACTGGAGATGAGAAGTTTGCTGACCGGCTACTAAAAGACTTTACAGACTTTTGCAATAACAAAGACAACCGTCTGTATTCCTTCTGGACTACCTGCCTGGACAGGATGCATGCAAGTGCTCCCTGATGGATTGTGTGCTAGCTCAGTGGAAATAAAGTGCAATGAACTTGAGTAGAACAACATGTGAACCATGCCATTACTCCTTCGAGTGCAGTAGTTGCTTCTGCTCCATCTGTGGCTGCTGTTGATCAGCAGTTGCTTCTGTTCGACTTGCGATGTCTGATGAAATGCCAGGAGCCTTCGTCATCAGACAGAAATGAGCCAAAGACTGACATGGTGATCACCGCCCACCAAGGATGCAAACGCCAACTGCGTAAGCTGAACTGGTCACCCTCCAGTGTGCATTAAAAGTGAAATGAAAGGAGCCAGCGAGTATACATGTGACTATGATAATATGAAAAGCGCCATCCATGTGCCAAGATGACACTGCAGTTTGTCATGTCCTTTTGTTGCTTTGAAACTGAGCAACCACACAATCATCTCCTTTTTTCATATGGGGAAATGTACGAACGTTTGTGTCTACCTGCGCACAACAAAGAAAAAGGGTCTTGTCTGTTCTTCAACAGAAATAAGTGCCTATTCCTACAAATTAAAGGCATAAAAACATAAAAGCAGTAGTAATTTGGTGGTCATTGTCTTAGTGCTTTTAGTCACTACCATAGATATACATACGTGTGAACCTGGCGCACATATACAGATAAAAATGCATTTATTCCCATGGTATATGATTGTTTCCTGAGAAATCAATGTACAGCATAATATGAAATAGAGAAATGAGATGAAATAATAATATTACAATTCCCAGTAGCACAATATTTATTGCAAAACCTATTTACTTTGAATGTATTATTGGTGCATTGCCATTCAGTGATAACGAAAGAGTTGTAAGAATATCAGAGGTGTTCATAAGAGACTGATTGCAAAAATTGGTGTATGGTGAGGAATTGGAGGTGTAAAGAGGGTAGGTTGCTGCTACATGTTGGTTGCTGTTAATTTGACCTATTTGAGTACAATGTCATGCAATTTAAAGTAGAAGTAGTGGCCTTTTTCCCAAATGATCCCTTTTTACCGGGTTAAAAAGTACAGCGAGTACGCTACATGTTATACCTTTGAATCTCATCACACAGACTCATCCTTGCATCCTTCAGAAGATAACATAATAGTGTGGAAATAACAACATCTGTTATCAGTTCTTTGGGACCTTGGCGAGCTTAGACTATATAAGGATCAGACATCTCTTCCACATTCATTTGACCTACAATTGTGCTTCTTATTGTCCACCAAGATTCTCATATTTATGTCTCACATTGCCCTGTAGAAGCACGATCTGCACCCAGAGAGTTGTCAGGAATAGGACCACCCATTATGGCCTTGGAGAGTCCTGGGGGTTCATCTCCCCTTTCCAGCACTGTCTTTCCCTTGTAGATCCCCAATCAGGCATTCGCCCCACTAGACACCAGGGACTTATTATTGCAAGAGGGGGAGAAGCCCCTTGAGCAAGGACCAGCGCTCACCCACACCCAAGGGAAAGAAAGTCTTTTTATCCACACTTGGGAGGCAGTTTGGAGGATTTGCCCCCAATCTGCCCCCTTGAAGGGATAGAAAGCCCATTAAACACCATGGATTTCTTATTTTCTGGGAGGGGGAGTGGCCTTTTGGGCAAAGGCCTGTGTTCCCTACTCAAGAGCAGAACACTTTCTACCACTCCCCAGCTCCCGGTGGCCAGTATGGGAGTTAGCCTCCAGTCTCATCCCCCTGGATGGTGAAAAATCCACCAGACACCACAGTTTAGACATAAATGTGGTGGGGGCACCCCATTGTGGCATAGTGCCATGCCCCCAACCCAAAGGGGACAAAGTCTTTCTGCTTTCCCGGGATTCAGATTGGGGAGATTTGACCCATGTCTGTCCCAGAGGGGGTGGAAAGCCCACTGGACACCCAGGATTTCAAAATGGACATGCGCCCACCACAGAAGAAGCAACAGAGCCCCACCCACAGGCTAGATAGGAGACTTGCTCTGTTTGGGGCTTTGCCTCTAATCAGCCCCTTGTTGGGTAGAAAGCTCACTAGACAGCAGGGAAAAAATAGTCCAAATAAAGGTGGTGAGGGATCACCCAACCAGGCATCAGACTGTGCCACTACCCCAGAATGAGCCTAGCAGTCTTCCTGTCCCTCTGGAGATTAATTGGGGGTTTACCACAATTCTACCCTTGGAAGGGAGCAAAATGCCCACTAGACACCAAGGTTATATTTTTTATTTTAGAAAAACAGATATGGGGTGTGAGATGGGCGGCCCTGGCATTAGGCCTATCCTCAACCCCTAAAGCTCCAACAGTCGTTCTGCCCACTTGGGGTTTAGAGCAAATCCACACTTCCTCTTACTTGCCATGCAGAATGGCTAAACTATTTGGGAGCAGGGAAACCTAGTAAACCCAGAAATGTCTGAAAACTTCACACCCAGGGGGATTCCAGAGTGGTGTGCCTTCTGTGGATCCTATCACATTTTCTTACCAATAATACCCTTCGAACCTCAAACTTTGCCTGTTGGTAGCAATACGGAATATAGCCCTAAACTGGATTGCACCCCTTGATAGCGGAGTGGGTTTTGGGACTGGACATTTGAGTGGCGGCTGAGCGAACAGTTTATAGAGCACATGGTTACCAACACAAATATCACAAGACATGGGATGTGGGTGGGGTCATTGTGGCTGATCGGGGATGACCTGAAAATGACTAATACTGTCAAAATGATTCATAATTCACCCTTTTCTTGCCACGTAATTTAGAAACTCTGCAGCATTATATGGTCCTCGCCTTTCATTTAATTCTAGTGGCTCTCGCAATATTTTTACTGATTTTGTCTGCCTTGGTTTTGGAATACCTATTCTTTAATGTCTTAGTGGCTGTTTTATTATCACACCGCCTTAGCCTGACCAAAGAAGCACATGCGCATGCTGGATGGGAAGCAACTGAATCGAAGCTCTCTTTGTAAACAATGACTTACTAGGGGATACCTTCTACCAGGCTGTTAAAGTTTCCATTGAGTACGATTTTTAGGTCTCGCCTAGGCAGCGCGCATGCGTTGCTCTAGGAGATGACCTTTAGAAATCGGTCAGCTCTTTTCAAGCACTCGTGCTTGTGGTGGCATCCACCTTGCGGGAGCGAGCAGCGGCGCGCAGGGGCCATCTGTTTGCAATTAGCGTGGCCGCGCGCGTGTCTGCACTTTTCAAGCACTCGTGCTTCTGTTGTGATTCTTCCTGTGTCTGGCAAGCACCAAGACCACTTCACTCCTTTTTATTACTAGTTTAACATCCTCTGCAATATGCCATTAAAAATCCTTTCCATTTACCTTATTTCACATGTTCAGAAAAGAAAGGCGTGTGGCCGCTTTATTTGCAGTGCACCAACTGGGCTTGTTTAGGACTTGGCCCTGCACACAGGCAACCTGAAAGCCATGCAAAGATAAGTTACCAAGAGGGTATGATGGGCATCACAGGCTGATACTTCAAACAACGCCATTTATGCAAAGCCTCCCTCCTCCCCCCACCAACAGCCATCCAGCCTCTGCAGCTTTGAAAACGTCACTTCCTGAGGTTCCCTCCACACGTCAGTCTCTAACTGGAACCTCACGGAAGCAACTAGAAATGTCATCTCGCGAGGCTTGGGCCATTGTGTTACGCCGTCAGTGTTGCTACCAGTCCATTTACCCCGCCTTGAAAAAGTCGAGCATGAAGCCTTCCTCCTTGCCCCTCAATACCCATGTCGCCCGCCGTACAATCGTTCATTGGTTTTTTTATTTATACATTTATAGAGGCTTGGTTACACCATCGGTGTGTTCCCGCGCTAGAGAAGTCTCCGGAAGACGTGGCTGTTACCTGCAAGCCAGGCCGCGTTATAAGGTCATTGACCAGGCCTATCCATGCTGTGGTTGCACAAATAGCCAGGTCTTTAGTAGCTTGCGAAATCTCCTTTCGCATGGCTCTCTTCTTAAATCCGACGGTAGACTATTCCAAATTTTTGCAGCTCGGTACCTGAAGGAGCGTTCTCCCATTCTAGCTCTGAAAACTCTTGGTACCGTCACCAGGTCCTTGTCTAGGGGGCGTGGCTAAGCGAGCCACGATGGCGGTTCGGCTTTGCTGAGGCTCCGCGTCTGGGCGCCTCTCGGCAGCTATATGGAGTGTCCCACCGGGTGCTGATCGATGCAGAGGGCATCGGAAGGTGGCTGCATCACAGCGGGGGGGCGGTGGACGCCTGGGCGCATCCCTAGCCCTCAGGACGAGACTTGGTCCGACTACTGCCGCCAGTGCCTTATCTTGAGCCGTAAGATGGCGGCGGAGCGCTTCTGTACGATGCGAGAGATGCCGTGAGGGGAGACGGGGAAGCTGACAACGCGTCTCGCCCTGATCGCGCTGGCACTCGGAGAGTGTGAGCGGGGAGCGGACCCCCGGAGAGAGACGTGGGGCATCGGAGAGCGGAGGGACTTTGCTGGTCCGAGCGCACCTGCCATTTTGAATCCACTGAGCCCGCTGAGACCCAGAGTCGGACCCCTGGGCGGCCCCCGTGTACCCAAGGTACTCCATGTGACTGGCGCTGGAGGGGGCTAAGGGGGAGCTGGGCTTTGGTGCGGACGGCAGGACCTGGAGGCATTCAACCGACCCGACCAGCGATTGCCTGACCCTAACATGGCCGCCCACGGGACATCGCATCCCTCTCAATACAGCCGGTGAGGCCTTGCTCCTTGTGCCTACCGAAGCGACGGCCTTTTGGGCGCAACCCGCGGGAGCTGCTGTGCCCTTGCCAGACCTGCTGACCACCTACCCGCCGAGGGACTTTGATGGCCTCGCCTCGACAGTAGACCCTGAGAAAGACTTGGGCTTGCACAGGGGCCACGAGGACGGTGCTTACGCTCCCCCCCTTGACCTTGAGGCGGCCGCGGAGGATACCCCGTGGCGCCAGCCGTCGGCGGAGACCCCGCGAGGGGTGGACTGGTGCTGGGAGCGCCCTGAGTCTGGTGCCTGGTGGCTGGTATGGATGATTCCTGTGCTTGGTCCACGAGGGGGACCTTGGTGGGCCGGCTCGGACAGCGGCTTCCGTGGGCGGCTTCACCCGTGAGACAACGCGGCTGCGCCTTCCATCCTTGCGTCACTGGGGCTCCTGCGACCCGGCGGACACTGCCGACTCGTCCGGACCACGTGGACTCACGATGGGGAAGTCAAAACCTGCGCAGCATCAAGTGATCCCGGAGACGGCCCCGGAGAACATGCCTCGGACCTCGACGTGGTCCCCCAACACGGTGGCCTCCACGGACTTATCGATCTCGGACAAGCTGGATAAGGTCCTCGCCGCCATTGAACTATCCCGTCTGTCTATGGAAGAACGCCTTGGTACCCTGGCGACGGATGTAAATCTCCTCCGCGATGACCACCGGAAGTTGGCGGACCGGGTGCGTACGGAAAAGCGGACACTTGCGGAAATACAGCCCATACTAAAAGAGCAACAGCAGACGCTCCAGGGGGTCCTTACCTGTCTAGCTGCGGTGGAAGAACACGCGCAGTATTTGGAGGGCCGCTCGAGACGCTGCAACATCCGAGTGCTGGGGCTGCCGGAGGGAGTCGAAGGTGCCGACCCTATTGCATACATGGACACGTGGCTGAAGTCGTTTACCCCGCCTGCAGACCGCACACCATTCTTTTCCATAGAACCGGCTCACCGAGTGCCGGCCCGAAAGCCCCCGCCCGGCACGTCTCCTCGACCATTTCTCGCCAAGTTCCTGCACTTCCGGGATAGAGATGCGGTGCTCCGGGCGGCGCGACTGGCTGCACCGTTGCGAGTGGAAAACAGCCACATCATGATCTTCCTGGACTATGCTCGAGCGGTGCAACAACAGAGATCTTCCTTTCTGGACGTAAAGCGGAGGCTACGGGACAATAAGATCCAATACGCGTTGCTCTTCCCGGCCCGCCTCAAGATTATCTATAAAGGATCCTCCCTCTTCTTCGCATCCGCGGAGGCCGCACAAGATTGGACAGATCAACACTGCTCGCGGGCATCCGATCCTCGTCCCCAGAGGAGCTCCCCTCTCAAAACTTTCCACGCCCAGAAGCGGCCCAAGAAGCTCCGTAACATCGAGTCCCGACCAACGCAAGGCGCCCACGACTCACCGGATCTCGAACAGATTATGCGAGAAAGACGGGAAGCTCTACAAGCGGTGATCGACCTGCGCACCACACAACCTTCAGACTCTATAGATCGACCTCCGCACCTGTTCTCATCCGATGGCGACAACGACAGCGACAGCACCGTCTGGGGGGCGGACCAGGCGACGCCCCCCCACGCCACTCCGCAAACTGCAGATGGACTATTGGATGGACCGCCCTCTCCTCCTCTCTCCTGAGGCAACTCAGGCACACGGACTCTTGGTATCCTTCTCTGTGATGCGCACCTAGCACCCATGATATGGCACCCACAGGGACAGTCACTCTGCTCCAGATACACGGCGATCCTACTAAATGCCCACTCAGCGTGCGGCCTCGCACTAGTACATCATCACCCCCTATCATATAAAGCAGTTCTCCCCCCTTTAGTGTTACGGGAGGTAGTTTGGACACATCGTTACCCGCACGATGAGTCCTGAGTATTGGGACAGTTTCCCGCATCCCCATACGTTGTTCACACCCCGGTTTGCATATGTCCCACTTCGCCATGGAGTTTCACACCACAGCACATCCGTTTTCCAGGCTTCTAGTCCGCCTGCCCCCCTCCAACGCAGCACGTCCCTGAGGGTCTACTATGCGATTTCTCTAAGGGGCACCACACCCCGTCCCCACACAGAACCGACCATCCATGGCACGACTGACAACTAGCGCAGACATTAATATACTCACACTCAACACACGTGGTCTACATACCCCACGTAAGCGCTACGCGATATACGCCTATGCGAAACGACAGAAGGCATCTATCCTCTGCTTACAAGAAACCCACCTTAATGCAACCGAAGTCGGCAAACTGCGAGTAAAATGGCGCGGACTTATCTGCGCCACGACCTACTCCTCGTTTGCCAGAGGGGCACTGATATGGATTCGCCCGGGAACCCCTTTTCGGGAACTAAGACGGGTGGTGGACGACGAAGGCAGATACGTCCTACTAGAGGGTCTCTTAGACGGGAGGGCTGTCCTCTTAGGCAGTATATACGCCCCAAATGTCGACCAGGATAAATTCTGGGACCGACTCACAATCTCGTTGGCTCAATTCACACAGGTGCCCTGGCTACTAGGAGGGGACTACAACTGTATCCTGGACCCGGTGCTGGATCGCTCACACCCTCCACTCCCACACTCTCCCACCTATAGACAAATAGACCGCTTTAAAGCGTGGGCCGCACACTGGTCCCACACGGACGCATGGAGGCTGCACCATCCCCAGACCCGCATTTACTCTTTCCACTCCATTCCTCATAATTTACGAGTTCGGCTTGACCGATTCTTATGCACTGCAGCGCTTCTCCCGCAAATATGTCACTCGGACTATCTGGGTAGAGTCGTTTCCGACCATGATGCGCACCTCCTCGGCCTCCAGTGGCGACCCCCGCACCCCCCTGTTCCTACGTGGCGGCTGTCACGGGAGTGTCTCACGGACCAGACCTTTACACATGACCACCAACGTAGCATCCAAGACTACTTTACGCATAATGCGGGGACCACGTCGACAACCCTGGTCGAGTGGGATGGTTTCAAGGTAGTGGCCAGGGGAGAATGCATTCGGTACAGAACCGGGGTGCGACACACCCTGGAGCAAGCCCTAGAGAAGGCGGAGCAGCAACTGGCTGCGGCCACTAAGGCCGCAGATCAATCAGTGGCGACAGTAACTCAGGTCGCCCACGCCAAATCAGAGTACCAGGTGGACCTGCGTCGTCACAATTTTCGGGCATACGCAAACCGAATGCATCGGGAACGTGATAAGTCGGGCACACTCCTGTCATGGCTTGCTAAGCAAGATACCGAAGTCCGGCCTATTACTGCAATCATAAACCCCCAGGGTACTCTGGTGCAGTCTCAGGATGAGATCCTCCAGGCGTTCTATCACCATTACTCGGCAGTCTACACTGCTCCCACGTCTCTCAATCCCAGGGCCATCGACCACTTCCTCGACCCTCTTCCCCTTCCCCGAATTGCCGCTGCAGACCGGAAGGGGTTGGACGCAAAGATAAAAACAACTGAGATTACAAGTGCGGTACGAGCACTGGCCCGCGGCAAGGCCCCTGGCCTTGACGGGCTCCCACTTGAATATTACGCCACCTTTGCCCCACAGTTGACCTCTCGTCTATCAGCAGTATTGGACTCGGCGCTTAGACTCGGCGAACTGCCCAGCTCTATGAGAGCGTCGGTGATTGTGACATTTTCGAAACCCGACCGAGACCCTCAACTCCTCGCCTCCTACCGTCCCATCACGCTGCTCACAGCTGGCTGTAAAATCCTGCGAAAAATTTTGGCGGACAGATACTCTCAAATCATATGCCCGTTAGTACACCCGGACCAATGCGGTTTCGTCCCAGGGAGGAATACCTCTCATAATATTCGGCGCCTCTTTCACATTCAGGATCAGATTGGGGATCGTTTTCCGCACGCGGCGTGTCTGATCTTGGACATTGAAAAGGCGTTCGACACCCTAACGTGGCAATTCCTCTTCGCAGTCCTGGGGCGGGCGGGTCTCGGCCCCACGCTCATAGCCTATACTCGCCTACTCTACACCAATCTTATGTCCCGGATCCGCCTCGGTCGCTATATCTCCCCGGAATTCGCGATACACAGGGGTGCCCCCTCTCACCCCTCTTATTCGCACTCGCGCTAGAACCCTTGGCCATCCGGCTCCGTGGGGATGGGCAGACCTGGGGTATCCCACTGGCGGACGTCACACACTGTGTATCCATGTATGCGGACGATCTTCTCATATATATACGGGATGTGACGGCGGATCTCACCACCATTGAGACCGCCCTGGCAGAGTTTGCGGAGGCCTCGGGACTGAGGGTGAACTGGGACAAATCGATGGTCTATCCCCTCCACCCGGACGCCCCCTCTCGGGAGGTCTGGATCGGTGACCGGAAACTGCACTGGGCGACGGAGGGTCCCCGATACCTCGGGATCCGATTATATCATTCCCCAATCGACATTTTTGAGGGGAACCATCGGAGAGCACTAGCAGGGATACGATCCTCCATTGGGTTCTGGCGGAGTCTACCGTTGGCCCCGATTGGCCAGGTAGCCCTGGCAAAGATGATACTGGTCCCGCGGCTTTTGTACTACTTCACCAATCTCCCAGTGATTCACCCCCACTCCTTCTTCAAAGATTTAGATACGCTCCTCAGCTCTCTAATATGGGGGCAGGGACGGCACAGAATCGCGCTGGCCAAGCTAAGACTGCCCACGACGCAAGGGGGGCTTGGGGCACCCTCATTCGAAGCCTACTTCCTGGCGTCGCAGCTCCAATGGCTCTCATATTGGACGGCGGAGCGATGCCTGCTTGAGACATGCACTGTCACGGGACGTGTGCCCCTGCCCGAGTTGCGTCGCCTGCTTCTGCCGGGTTCCCGTCCCACGCAAACCTACCCCCTGCAGGTGGACATTGCCCGGAAATGTGTGCAACGTATCCACCGCATGGCACCATGCTGCCCTCCATACACGCCGTCACTACCGCTGGTCGGCTGGCCCAGAAATGACAGATTTTTCACACCCGCCATGCTTCGGGAGTGGACGGCGAGGGACATTGTCGAAGCGGAAATGCTATTTGACGAGGGACAGCTCAAGCCATACCGACAGCTGATGGAGGAATACGATTTGCCCCCAGCCCAGTTCCTGCTTCACCATCAACTCCTCAGCCACTTTTGACCATATTCTGACCTCACGCAAGGGGAGCCTCCCACACACCCAGTCCTTCACACACTCTTACAACTGGGACGGGGTCGACACCTTATTACATGGTTGAATAAATCAATCGGGGACCTAACACCCCCACTGCTGGTGCCTCTCCGAGCCCTATGGGAGGAGGAGACGGGACGACCATTTCACGACAGCGAATGGGACAGAGCGATAGAATTCCCCAAAAAAGTATCCAGGAATGCCCGCTTTAAGAATATACAGTTCCACACTCTCCATAGGGCCTATTTGACACCAGCGCGCCTTCAACGTTTTTATCCCGACACTACATTTCTATGCCCTCGTTGTCAGGCGCAGGATGCTGCCTTCTTTCACATGTTCTGGACCTGTCCGGGCATTCAGAACTATTGGACTTCTATCCACTCAACACTCAGAGATCTCACTGGGCTGACCCATTTGACTACCTGGGAGGGATGCGCGTTGGGTATCCTGGGGCGGAGAAAGCGACACAAGGTGTCGATGCGCTTCGTCTTCCTGGCCCACCTATTGGCCAAACGCTGTATAACAATGCACTGGCGGTCCCCTACTGGTCCTCCACTTGCAGCTTGGGTAGGGGCGGTTCTTAAATGGGCTGCTGCGGAGGAGGACGCAATACGAGAGGAGGAGGCCAAAGGTACCCGTAAAACCCCAATCTCTTTAGAGTGGGCGCTCCTACTACACCAATTCAGACAATCTCAGACCCCAGCTGCACTGATAGCCGACATGAATACCCCCGACGCCGCACCGCCTCACGCGGTCCGGGTCTCCACGGCGGGGGATCCCCCCCAGTGTCCCCCCGCACCACCTCCGGGCCAGCTGAGTTCCCCCCTCTGCTCACCTGATGCACCCCGCGGCTCCTCATCCCGGATTGTGCACACACCCACCCCCCCCTAGATGGGAGGCAGCTATATAGCCGAATGGGCAATGGCAGACTTGGGACATAGCCTAGACCTCGTCACTCAGAACTCCATGGCATCCCCCAGTTTGGTTCTCCTCCCCAGTTTTCTATACAGGCAATGATCTGCTACCATACAGACCACTTCCACACGGAACAAGACATATACGTACTCTCTATATTGACGTTGGTCTATTTGTCCGTTCATGTAACGTACCCATTTTCACGGAAAGTGATGTTATGTATGCCTATATTCTTAAATGCCAATAAAAAGAATTTTCAAAATCAAAAACCAGGTCCTTGTCTAGTGATCTCAGGCTACGTCCTGGTATGTATCTAGTAATTAGAGGTAACAGATATCTTGGGCCTTTCTTTAGTAGGATGCGGTGGCAGTGGCACATTGCCTTAAACACAACTCTTTTCTCCACTGGTAACCAGTGGAGAGCTGTCAAGGTCTGTTGACCACCTCCCGCTTATCAAAACCACCTCTGCCATGCTGCTGTCTTTTTTTTTTTTTTGCTAGCTCCGTCATTGCAATAGGGGGAACAGGGATCCAGCTGGAATGAGGGTGGCACGTTTGTGGGCTGTGACACTACATGTGATTTATAAAATCATGAATGGTCCAAGCTGCAATATGTTTATTGTGTGTGCGTGGAGGGTGAGGGAGGGGCGAGGATGCTGGTTTGTTTTGCATTTCTCTGGAGGTGTGTTGCACTTCTCTTCCCCCATTGCCGCAATTCCTCGGATGGTATGTGTGTTAATGCCAGGCACTATTAGGCACATATTATTATAGTTCTCAGATGAGTAGTATCCAAGCACTGTTACCAGCAACCTGTGAGATTGCTCATTCGGTTAATGTGCCTGCTACAAAACTCTTACATTGCAATGCAGTGACATTATTAGGAACACATTTTTTTACTTTTATTTTACTCAGCGCTTCAAACAACTCTTTTATTGTATTGTATTGTATATGACATTTATAAAGCGCAACAAACACCCTACGGGTACCCTGGCGCGATGTTTACCGTTTCTAAGAGCTGTAAATAATAGCTAGTGACATTTCTCGTGCGTAGCATGCTGAGAGCGCTGCGTGGGTTCTTACCATTGACCTCGTTGCTTGAAGGTCTGCTCATCAAGCAATGCATTACACACTTTGTTCTCAGAGCGAATGGACGCCCCTCCTACCCTTGAACGCTCCCACTCTCCACACTACCTTTTGGGAGCCCATAGCTGCCGCCTGCTTGGTAACGCACTCTGCACGTCTTACCACAGTTGGATTTGTCCTGCACCTGATGAACAAACCACTCACTAATGAGCAAAACAGTTGAATAAGTCGCTGCAGCCTTTCCCCAGCTCAGGGTTGATAAACATGTCCACGAAGTCTGCCAGCACTGCCGTTCTGTTACAAACTTTCCGGCACTGTTCAAGAAGTGCATACAGAGTTGTTAGTGAAGCCATCACAGTTGGTTGCTGGGGCAGTGTGTGCAGTGCAGGCAGGGGAAGTAGTTCATGGCAAAAGGCGCGGCTGCCCTGCAGCTGTGGGGAGTGATGCACACCATTGAGTTTTTTGGGTGTAAAAATGTGCAGTTTATGCAGAAAATGATGGATTATGTGGCAACATTCATAATTATGTGGAAAGTGCCACAGAATAAGATATATTTAGCTGTTTATGCTCTATAACGCAGCTTAAAAACATTGGCAAAGCCAATAGCTCTAGCTAAACACTTATAAGGTTCCAAAGGCGAGACCTATTGGCTATGCCAATGCTTGTTATCATTATTGTGATATTCTGCGAACAGGGCCATGATCTAGTGGTGCTGGGCCAGGTTTCAGAGTGGGGGTGCTGTCATCAATGTTATATCACTGAAGTCATAGGGATTGTGAAAAATCCAAGCGGCACACAAAAAGCAAATGTACCAAATGGCCACGACCATTCATCAAGAGAGTGGTAAGGGCATAGTATGCAGCCGGTAGTGCATTTTGGAGCACTGGCATGGAAGCTAACTGTCATTTACAGACAGCACATTTTCCATAAAAATGATCACAAAATTTGCATATTTGATTTGATTTGATTAATATTTGTATAGCGCGACAAATGCTCGAAGGCGTCTTGGTGCTGGCGTCTGCCACTACACAGCTGCTAAAAACCAAACCATAAATCTTACAAAGAAAAAGCCACGTTTTTAGATGCTTTCTGAAAACTAACGAATTAGTTTGGGATCTTGGAAGCAGTGGCATTTAATTCCACAATAAAGATGTGGCATGAACAAAACCCCTGCCACCACAAGAGGTTTTAATGATCTTAGGAACCTGCATAGTCTTGGCTGTAGATGATCGTAGACATCTTCTAGGAGAGTACCACAAAATGTTTTTCTTCAGGTACTCTGGACCTGTTCCTATTCCATATACAGATTGCTTTAAAAGCCACTCTGTCAGCCCCTTGGAAGCTGATTCGTATTTTCTGATGGTTTTCAGAAGACTGACTGTTGCAAACTGCAGCCTCTGGAGTTTCTTAAGTAAACATTGCTGCCTACCCAGATATATAGCATTGTAGTAATCCATCCTTGATAACAGTAAGGAGGCAGCCACTGTTGTCTGAAGATCAGATGAGATGAAAGGCAAAACCTTTTTCAGTATCTTTAAAAGATACAAACAGGAAGAAATGAGCTGATCTGAAAGAAACTGTCAAGGCTCACCTGTCTTTCTGCAGAGGCGCCCAGGAACTGAAGTCAAGGGCCGCTACCTCAACTAACCACCTATTGTGCCTATCAAACTCTAAGCAACAATGGTGATATTGGGGAAGAAGGGAAACAAAACAAGGAAAAATAAAGGGGAAGAAATCCCACGACGCAATTCACCTTCCACAGGATTCTCATCTAAAATAAAACTAAAAGAAAAGAAGGGATGTATTAGATGGTAATGTATGCCTAGCTGTATACAAACACTCTCCCCTTAAATAATACCTTAATTCTCCCTTCTTCTGAATATGGCCTGGGAAGTGATAGTGTAGTCTAGGAAACTGTGCTGTGGAAAAAGAAGTAGAAAGGTAGCACTTAATTATACTAAGGCTATTGAGCATTAGAGTCATATATGTGTAACACTGCTGCTTACCACTCTGGCTAGACTACTGCTCTGAGAATCTGCTTCATGGGATATAACTTACTTCTGGAACCCCCTTGCCTTTTAGACTCTTGATCATTGCGAAATTCCTACTTTCTATCTTCATGTCAAAAGTCCATTACATTAGTCCATTTCACAAAAGAAACAAAAAGCAACGTAAATACGCTGTTACCGTGTCTTCAGAGTCCACCTCTTACTTAGGCTTGGCAGTCCAGGTCCCCACTCCGACTGTGCACAACCTTGTCAGCAGAGAACCATTTGAGGACTGGGCGTAATACTGCGGGCAGATCTGCGGGACAACAAAGTAGGGGCAATCCGACCAACAAACGATGCGCATAGCCAGAAGTCCGGCCGGCCGACGGAACAGCAGGGTCCGGCCGACGGGCGGAACCCAAAACTATCGCCTCACCTGCCCGCGGAATCGCTCCTCCCTCTGCTGTCCGGCGAGGAGAATGCGGGTGTAATTAGGTGACAGCCGATCACCGGAGCTTTAGGGACGCTTGTACGAATGAGTCCTGGGGAAACAGGTCCAAAGAAAACATCAACGAGGCTTGCTCAGAGCTGGAGACGCCACCAAGAAATGAAGGAGACGGTCTAAGCAGCATGTCCGGGATACTGGAACGCAAAGCGCGATGTCCGGGGGAAGTCAGGCTTTTGAACCTGCCTGACTTCCTCGCGCATGCACACTCCCACGCCGCCAAATTGAGTCAGTGTTTCCGACAGCCGTGACAGAAACAGTTAGTTATAGATTCCTTACCTTAGAATTACCCCCAGGTGTCAGACTGGATCCGGAAAGTTTTTCATCAGCAGTACCCCTGCGCGTCGAAAGGTGGCTTCGGCCAGCTCCGCTTTCATCGTTGGCGTCGTGGTCACCGGGAAGACATCGCTGTGTCCCCAGCTGACCCCGGCCTCCACCTCGATGTAGACACGGAGCCGGATCGGTGTCGACCGATTCCGAATCCGGCGCCGATGGGTACTTTTGTGCCCTTGTTCTACCCTGGCTCTTTAAGACCAGATTGGCAGCCAGAAGAGGGAGAGGAGGACTGGGAGTGGTCTGGTGACCCTCTAACTGACCAGTTAGGATATGAACCGGACTGGAGAGAGTAACTTGGGGAAGCCAGTGGTCTGACACCTCACCAGACCTTAGCATGTTGACTCCTCCTACTGTGGCTATGGAGGAGGGAGTGTCTTGCGCCATGGTGTGGCGTAGGGCGGCCGAGGCTCTCCACCTCAAGCTTTCTACGGTGGCAGTCAGGACTAACCTCCTGACAGAGGTTCTTCAACCTGCGGCGATCTCTTTGAAGCCCCTGCTTCTATTTAATGAAGCCCTCACTGACATCCTTTTGGGTGCCTGGTCAAGGCCCAACACAGGGGCTCCTGTGGATAGGATGATTGCCCAAAGCCAACGCCCGGCTCCGGACCCATTTTTCCTCTCCCAACACTACACCCCTGAGAGCTTGGTGGTCCAAGCATCTACCTCCAAAGGTGAATTCCCTTACACACCACCTGATAGGGAATCCAAGACGCTGGACCTTTTTGGGAATAAGATGTTTTCTTCCTCCGGCTTGGGACTGCGGTCTGTAAACACCGCATGTCTGTTGGGCCGTTATACCCACTCAGTGAGAGATACAGTGGCGCAAGTGCTGCTTCAGTGCCCGGAGTAGGCCTGGGCCTTACTCTCCTGTGCAGTTGCCGAGGGGAGAGACGCAGTAAAGTTTACCATCAGCTGTGGGCTGGATACCGCCAACTCACTAGGCAGGACGATATCCACGCTGGTAGCCCTTCATGCTATGCCTGATTGAGGTCGACTGGTTTTTCAGGGGAAGTCCAATCCACTCTTATGGACATGCCCTTTGATGGCCGTCACCTATTCGGTGACAAGGCAGACAACGCGTTGGAGCGCTTTAAGGACTCTTGGGCTACGGCCAGGACCTTGGGCTTCTCCACCACCCGCACTGCGCAGTCTGCTTTTCGCCCCTTTCGTGGCTACGGAAAGGGTGCCCTGCCACGTCCCACCCAGAGCCACAGGCCAGCGCAAGCTGTTCAAACCCTGTGCGGCTGGGGACGTGGGAACCACCACCGTGGTTCTGGGGGCCAGCGAGTGGGCCAGTCCACAACAGCCCCCTCTACCGCAGCCTACAACCCCTCCTAGTCTGACCTTTCAGGGCCACCAATCGCCAGTGGGCGGCAGGATTCGCCATCACCTTCCCCACTGGAGCACCATCACGTCGGACAGGTGTGTTTTGCAAATAGTCCGAAGGGGCTACTCTCTCCCCTTCGAGACTACCCCTCCATCCATGCCACCTCAGTACCATCACATGTTGGAGGATCATCTGGCCCATCTCCAACAGGACGTTTCGGCACTCTTGGACAAGGGTGCCATTCAGCGAGTTCCTGTCCCAGAAGTAGGTTGTGGTTGTTATTCCCACTACTTTCTGGTGACCAAGAAGGACAAAGGCCTGCGTCCTATCTTGGATCTCAGGGACGTCAACCGCTTCCTCCGGAAGGAGAAGTTCAAAATGTTGACGCTAGCTCAGGTCCTGTCTGCCCTTGACCCTGGAGACTGGATGGCAGCGCTGGACTTGCAGGGCGCTTACTTTCGCATCTCTCTACTGCCGGCTCACCGGTGTTACCTACAGTTCATGGTAGGCCACGATCACTTTCAGTTTACCGAGCTCCCCTTTGGCCTTACCAGCGCCCCTCAGGTGTTCACGAAAGTGATGGCGGTGCTCGCAGCTCATCTGCGCAGATCAGGGGTTCCAATCTTCCCCTATCTCGATGACAGGCTGGTGAAGGCAGGCTCGCCCCAGGCTGTTGTCTCCACCTCCAGAATATGGCTGAGCTCCTGCATTCGATGGGGTACTCCATCATCGTGCCGAAGTCACACCTGACTCCCTCTCAGAAGCTCCTCTTCATCGGAGCAGTTCTGGACACGACGCAGTTTCGGGTCTGTCCTCCCGAACAGCGAGTCTTAGATATATGGGCTATGATTCTGATCTTTCAGCCTCTATCCCGGGTTTCGGTCAGGATGACCTTCCGGCTACTGGGCCTGATGGCCTCCTGCATCCTGCTGGTGGACCATGTCAGAGGGCTCTGCAGTGGGACCTGAAGTTCCAGTGCGCACAACATCAGGGGAACCTGCCCGATTGCGTCCAGATCTCGGAGGGCACTGCACACAAATTGCAGTGGTGGCAAACGAACCAGGATTGGGTCGACGGCAGATCCCTCTCACTTCCCCAACCAGAGTTCACAGTGGTGACTGATGAGTCACTTCTGGGATGGGGTGGCCACATGGGGGAGGTGGAGATCAGTGGCCTCTGGTCTCTGGCTTAGTCCAGGCTCCACATCAACATTCTGGAGCTTCGGGCGATTAGTCTTGCAGTCCAAGCATTCCTTCCCTCTCTCCGGGGAAGAGTAGTGCAGGTGTTCACGAACAACACCACCACCATGTGATACTGCAACAAACAAGGCGGGGTGGGGTTGTGGACCCTATGTCAAGAGTCCCTCTGCCTCAGGACATGGCTGGAACATCAGGTGCATATCCCTGGTGGTTCAACACCTGGCAGGTTCACTGAACGCCAGGGCGGACGAACTCAGCTGCAGGTGCATGATGGATCACGAATGGCGTCTTCACTAGAAGGTGGTGCAAGGTCTCTTTCAACAGTGGGGAGAGCCTTAGTTCGATCTAATCCGCACCGTAGAGAGCGCGCAAAATCATCAATTCTGCACGTTGGAATTTCCAAGGCGGTACTCGCTAGGTGACGCTTTTCGTGGTGAGTGGAGTTGCGGTCTTCTATACGCCTGTACCACTTCTGCCCAGAGTGCTGAAGAAGATCAGGCGCGACTGGGCCCATGTCATTCTGGTGGCTCCCGATTGGGCACGAAGAGTCTGGTATCCCGAGCTGCTACACATCCTCCGATCAGACTGCTTCTTCAGGTTGTAATTCCTGCTATTTTCTGGTCCCAAAGAAGGACGGAGGCCTTCATCCTATCCTCTACCTCAGAGCCCTCAACTACTTCCTCAAAAAGGAGAAGTTCAAGATGCTCACCCTAGCTCAGGTCCTGTCTGCCCTGGGCCCGGGAGACTGGATGGTAGAGTTAGACTTGCAGGATGCTTATTTTCATATCCCCGTCCTGCAAGCCCATTGTCGCTACCTGCTGTTCACTGTGGGCCACAAGCACTTTGTTTGCCGTGCTCCCCTTTAGCCTCACCAGTGCCCCTCGGGTGTTCACAAAAGTGATGGCGGTGGTCGCAGCCCATCTGCGGATATCAGGGGTTCCAGTCTTCCCCTATTTCGATGACTGGTTGTTGAAGGCGGACTCATCCCAAGCAGACGTCTCCCACCTCCAGACTACGGCGAACCTCCTGCATTCGCTGGGGTTCACTATCAAGCTGCCGAAGTCACACCTGACTCCCTCTCAGACGCTCCCTTTCTTTGGAGCGGTTCTGGACACTGTGCAGTTTCGGGCATATCCTCCTGAACGGCGAGTCCAGGATATTCAGGCTATGATACTGATGTTTCACCCTCTATCCTGGATTTTGGTGAGAATGACACTGAGGCTGTTGGGCTTCATTCCCTCCTGCATCCTGCTGGTGGATCATGCAAGGTGGCACATGCAGGCTCTGCAGTGGGCCCTGAAGTTCCAATGAGCTCAGCATCAAGGAAATCTCACCGACCTGTTTTAGATGTCAGAGGGCACTGCAAAAGACCAGCAGTGGTGGCTGACAAATCGCAATTGGGTCGGAGGTGGACCCCTCTCCCTTCCCCACCAAGATCTAACCGTAGTGACGGATGTGTCTCTTCTGGGTTGGGACGGCTATCTGGGGGATGTGGAGATCAGAGGACTCTGGTCTCCGGCAGAAGCCAAGCCCCATATCAACCTATTGGAGTTTTGTACAATCCGATTGGCACTAAAAGCATTTTTACCATCCATCAAAGGAAGGTTAGTTCAGGTATTCACAGACAAAACGAGCGCCATGTGGTACCGCAACAAACAGGGCGTAGTGGGGTCGTGGACTCGGTCAAGAGGCCCTGCGTCGGTGGATTTGGCTGGAACAACTGGGCATTTCCCTGGTGATTCAACATCTGGCCGGTTCTCATGACGCCAGAGCAGACTAACTCAGCCGAAGGTGCCTTGCGGTTCACGAGTGGCGTCTCCATCCGTGGGTGGTACAAGGTCTCTTTCAGCAGTGGGAGATCCTTGGTTAGATCTGTTCACCTCCGAAGAGAATACATAATGTCAGCAGTTTTGCACGTTGGCGTGTTCAAGGCGGCTCTGGCTCGGCAACGCTTTTTGTTGCGAGTGGAGCTTAGGCCTCCTATATGCCTTTCCGCCCATACCACTCTGCCCAGAGTGCTCAAGAAGATCAGAAGCGACCGGGCACTAGTTATTCTTGTGGCTCCGGATTGGGTACAGAGAGTTTGGTATCCCAAGCTTCTGGCTATGAGTATCATTCCTCCGATCAAGCTGCTCCTTCGGGAGGATCTTCTGTTGCACCAGCAAGGGAGGGTCCTCCACCCGAACCTGTCCACTCTCCGCCTCCTTGCGTGGAGATTGAGGGACGGCAGTTGACAGCTTTTGACCTTCCTCCAGAAGTTTGCAAGGTTATTCTGGCAGCCAGGCGTCCCTCCATGAAATCGGTATATGCCTGCCGATGGAACAACTTTTGTAAATATTGTACAGAACAGTCTATTGACCCCTTATCTGCTTATCTGTCAGGCATTCTCCTATTTATACTTTCTTTGGCCCATCGGGGCACTGCTTTGGGTACTTTGAATGGCTACCTTTCGGCCCTGTCAACTTTTCTTTGGCTGCCAAATCAGCCTTCACTTTTTAAGTTCCCTCTGGTGCAGAGATTTTTGAAGGGGTTAACCCACTTGTTTCCCCCTTTTCCTTTTCTTATCCCACAATGGGACCTTAATTTGGTCCTTACTTTCTTGATGTGCGCGCTGTTTGAGCCGCTGCGCAACTGCCCTCTGTGGTTTTGATGGCAATTACCTCTACCAGGCGGGTGAGCGAACTGCAGGCACTGTCGTCACAGCCTCCTTACCTGACAGTTTTTCCTGACAAACTTGTACTAAGAACTAGGGCTTTTTGCCTAAGGTTGTAACTCCCTTCCATCTGGGACAGTCCGTTACTCTGCCCACTTTCTATGCACATCCACACCCTTCCAAAGAAGAGGATCGTCTCCAACATCTGGACCCAAAAAGAACGTTATCGTTCTACCTTGATCACACCAAAGAGTTCCGGGTGGATGACCAACGCTTTATAGGGTATGTGGGAGCAAAGGAGGGTGTGCTGTCCAAAAAAGAACCATCTCATGCTGGGTTATCATCTGTATAAAAATATGTTACAAAGCAAACACAAGGAGATGATGGACGGAGTGATTAAACTTTTCAGACACTTACCCCCAATAACAGATCTGGGTTAAATCTATCATCGTTCTTTAGCTCAATTCGCCACCCCAGTTTAGACCCAGCAATATGCAAATCAGACTTGACCCTGTGCCTCATGGAAACAGTCCAGCCCGAACTGCCAGGCCAGGTCCTCACTCGACCGTAAACAAGCATCCTGGGACTGGTTTTGTGGTAACACCCCTCATCAGCCAGGCTAGCTTGAATCCAGTGGCAAAGTGAGAAAGGGACCCACGTCTCTGCATACCCTGCCAACTTAGGGCAAACAAAGATAGACAGAGTGCTGAAACTTTTCAGACACTCACCCCCAGTCACAGATCTGGGTTGAATCCATCATCGTTTTTAAGGTCACTTCGCACTCCAGTTAGGACCCAGCCATATGCAAATCAGTCTTTACCCTGTGCCTCATGGGAACAGTCAAGCCTGAACTGCCAGGCCAGATCCTTACTGGACCGGAAACAAGCATCATGGGAGCGGTTTCGGGGTAACACCCTCATCAGCCAGGCTGGCTTGAATCCAGTGGGAAAGTGAGAAAGGGACTCGCATCTGGGCATACCCTGCCAACTTAGGGCAATCAAAGCTAACACAAGGAGATGATGGACGGAGTGCTGAAACTATTCAGACACTCACCCCCCAGTCACTGATCTGGGTTGAATCCATCATCGTACTTTAGCTCACTTCGCCACCCCAGGAATGGCAGGTTTGGCAGGAATTTCTGATCTAACACTTTTCCGGAGTCTCTCTTCCGGGGAAGTTATTGCTTGTGTATCTGAATTTGCGGTTAGATGTCTCTTTCCCTTGGACAAGTTACTTTCCTTCGGTAATGCCTTATCTGGTAGAGACATGATCTAGGCGCAGATTCCTTACCATACCGACCCATCCTCCCGGAACTGCGGAATTGTTTTTAGTGTCAGGGCTGTTCCCCTTCAAGGCCCAAGCTTCTTTTTTTAATACACCATGGTCAGTCACCTTGTGGCTCCTCGCTTCTGGTGTGGAAAATCGTGAAAAGTACTGACATCAGCGTGGAGTAGTGGTGGTTATATTGACGACACGAACGTCGCGACGAACACTACGCCGACGACGTCGCCTACCTGCGCGCAGGAGTACTGCTGAGAAAAACCTTCCAGATCCAGTCAGACGCCTGGAAGTTCAAAGGTAAGGAATCTGTGGCTAGATCATGTCCTTACCAGATAAGGCATTACCGAACGTAAATAACTTGTCCTTTGCGCATAACAAATTTAAGTGTCTTGATTTGTTTTGATCTTATTAAAATCTTTGTATCTGAAAGAGACACGTTAGTGATAGATTCCTTACCTTAGAATATCCCCAGGCGTCAGACTGGATCCGGAAAGTTTTCGTCAGCAGTACCCCTGCGCGTCGGAAGGTGGCGTCGTGCGGCTCTGCGTCCGTCGATGGCGTCGTATGCACCGAGATGACATCACGGAGACTACTTAGACGCCACCCATGCACGCTGACGTCAGTTCTTTCTTTTTCCGCTCCAGCAAGCGCAGATCCGGTTGGAGCACGTACCTTAGTCACTTTTTGACTGACTCTTTTTGAGACTTTTGTCTCCACT
This sequence comes from Triturus cristatus, assembly GCF_964204655.1. Taxonomy (NCBI): domain Eukaryota; kingdom Metazoa; phylum Chordata; class Amphibia; order Caudata; family Salamandridae; genus Triturus; species Triturus cristatus. Next base: position 120,166,174 of record NC_140594.1, on the reverse strand, counting down.
TTTTTGAGTCTTTGACTCCTGGTGCCACGTAGGGATGCCTGGGTTTAAATCTTTCGGGGCCTGTCGCCGTACGATGTCGGTGGCCGATCCCCATGGAGTCTGTCTCTACTGTCTGGAGCGCGACCATGACTCCCGGTCATGTTCCGACTGTCTGGCCATGGCTCCGAAGGCCTTGCGGGAGCGGTCCCATAAGCTACTGGAGGCCCGGCAGCAGTCTCTGCGCCGTTTGATGTCCAGGGGTCGATTGAGGGACTGACCGCGGAGCCATCATCTTCGCTCCTCGGGGTCGAAGTCTTCACACTCGGAATCGGGTAAGAGACATCATAAGAAGAAGTCGAAGAAGCGCTTACGCTCTCCGACGTCCCCCGTCGGTCTCCGGATGTGGATGAGGGGGCCAGGGGTACCTTCCCCGTGGCTCCGTTGGAGCCTGTGAGTCTCGTGGCCTACCCACCTTATCCAGGTCCGTCAGCGACTCCTGCCCAGGCGCAAGATTTTCTTGCTGCCATGGACCGCCTTTTCAGGCCTCGGGATCCCGCTGGCGCGCCTTCGAGCCCCGTGGTCCCAGCTGAGGGCCCTCCCTTGCTCCGGCGCCACTGCCGGCACTGCCGGCGGCTCTGGCCCCGGCCCCTGCGCCACAGGATCCTCTGCCGGCTGCTCCTGCCCCGGCGTCTCCCGCGGCTCCGTTCCCGGTGCTGCAATGGGTTCCATTCGCTCCACCTCCGCCCTTGCCCAGGTTTCCGGGCAATTTTGCTCCGGGTTGGGACCCTAATTGGGACATGGAGACGGATCGGCCCCGTTCCCTTCACCGTTGGACCCTCTTTATTCCTCTGTCCCTCCCACGGCAGTGCGGGTCGGAACAGGAATGGACAGAAGAGTTGGAGGATGCAGGTGGCCTCGACCTCTCCTCTGAACCTGGGTTTCTTTCTCCTCCTGCTGTGGCTATGGAGGAAGGCGCCACATACACTATGGTGCTCCGTAGAGCAGCTGAGGCCCTTGACCTGCATACGGTAACCCTCAAAACTAATCTCCTCACTGAAGTACTTCAGCCGGCGGCAAGCTCTATGTAGCTCCTGCTACCATTCAACGAGGCGTTAACTGACGTATTGATGGGCACCTGGTCTAGACCAGCAACGGGGTTCCCGTGGTTAAAAACGTAGCCAGGCGTGACCCTGCTTTTTTGACAACCCACCCAACTCCGGAGAGCCTGGACATCCAGGCCTCCACTTCCCAAAGTGCATTCCCAACCGCCCCGCCGGATAAGGAATCCAAGAAGCTGGAGCAGTTTCGCAAGAAACTGTTTTCATCTACCAGCTTAGGGCTGCGGTCGGTGAACACCGCATGCCTCTTGGGCCGCTACTCCCACGCTGTGTGGGACACAGTTGCGCAGGTGCTGCCTCAGTGTCCGGAGGAGGTTCGGACAGTGCTTTCCCAGGCTGTTGCTGAGGGAAAAGATGCAGCAAAGTTCGCCATCCAGTGTGGACTGGACACCGCGGACTCACTGGGTAGGGCGATTTCCACGACAGTGGCCCTCCGTCGCCACACCTGGTTGCGGTCCACTGGAATTTCGGGGGATGTTCAAAGTTCTCTCATGGACATGCCCTTTGATGGTACTTTCCTCTTTGGCGAAAAGGCAGATAGTGCGCTGGAGCGTTTTAAGGACTCCAGGCTACGGCCAAGTCTTTGGGACTCTCTACCACACGCCCGGCCATGTCTGCTTTTTGTTCCTTTCGTGGCCATGGAAGGGGCGCCCGACACGTTCGTTCAGCCAGAAGCCTGTGCAGAACCATCCTCAGCGCAGACGTGGTTCCCGCCGTGGCGGGACAGGGGCCAGTGTGCGGGTCAGTCCACCTCCGCTCCCGCAGCATCCACCTCAAAGCCTTCCTAGTCCGAGCTTTGGGGCACACCCCACACCGGTGGGCAGCAGGATTAGCCATCACCTCCCCCAGTGGCGTTCCGTTACCTCAGACAGGTGGGTGTTGCAAATCGTCCGAAGGGGCTACTCCCTCCCCTTCGAGTTTGCCCCTCCAGCCATGCCACCTCAGTTCCAACGCATGTCGGGGGACCATTTTGCGCTTCTCCAGCAGGAAGTCGAAGCTCTCTTGGCCAAGGGGGCCATCGAGCGCGTTCCTGGGCCAGAAGTAGGACGTGGTTGTTATTCCCACTACTTTGTGGTCCCCCAGAAGGAGAAAGGGGGCCTGCGCCCCATCTTGGACCTCAGGAACGTCAACCGCTTCCTCCGGAAGGAGAAGTTCAAGATGTTGACTCAGGTCTGGATGGTAGCGTTGGATTTGAAGGACGCATATTTTCATATCCCGTCCTGCTGGCCCATCGGCGTTGCCTGCGGTTCACGGTAGGCCAAGAGCATTTTCAGTTTGCCGTGCTCCCCTTTGGCCTTACCAGTGCCCCTCGGGTGTTCACGAAAGTGATGGCGGTGGTCGCAGCTCATCTGCGCAGATCAGGAGTTCCAGCCTTCCACTATCTCGACGACTGGTTGTTGAAGGCGGGCTCACCCCAGGCAGTCGTCTCCCACCTCCAGACTACGGCCGACCTCCTGCATTTGCTGGGGTTCTCCATCAACGTACCGAAGTCGCACCTGAGCCCCTCTCAGAAGCTCCTCTTCATCGGAGCGGTTCTGGATTCGACGCAGTTTCGTGTTTATCCTCCCGAGCTGCGAGTCTGGGATATTCAGGCTATGATTCCGATCTTTCAGCCTTTCTCCCGGGTTTCGGTCAGGATAACCCTCCGGCTCCTGGGCCTGATGGCCTCCTGCATCCTGCTAGTGCAACATGCCAGATGGCATATGTGGGCTCTGCAGTGGGACCTGAAGTTCCAGTGGGCACAGCATCAGGGCAACCTGTCCGATCACGTCCAGATGTCGGAGGGCACTGCATGACAACTGCAGTGGTGGCTCACGAATCACGATTGGCTCAAGGGCAGATCCCTCTCCCTCCCCCAACCAGAGCATACAGTGGTGACGGATGCGTCCCTCCTGGGATGGGGCAGCCACTTGGGAGAGGCGGAGATCAGAGGCCACTGGTCTCCGGCGGAGTCCCAGCTCCATACCAAACTTTTGGAGCTTCGGGCGATCCGGCTTGCACTGAAAGCATTCCTTCCGTCTGTCCGGGGAAGTGTCGTGCAGTTGTTCACGGACAACACCACCGCCATGTGGTACTGCAACAAACAGGGCGGGGAGGGGTCGTGGACCCTATGTCAGGAGGCTCTTCGCCTCTGGACATGGCTGGAACATCAAGGCATTACCTTGGTGGTTCAACACCTGGCAGGTTCTCTGAATGCCAGGGCAGACGAACTCAGCCACCGGTGCATGATGGATCACGAATGGCGTCTGCACTCAGACGTGGTGCAAGGTCTCTTTCTGCAGTGGGGAGAGTCTTGGTTAGATCTATTTGCCACCGAAGAGAATGCACAATGTCATCAGTTCTGCGCGTTGGAATTTCCAAGGCGGCACTCGCTCGGCGACGCTTTTAGTCGCGAGTGGAGCTGTGGTCTGTTGTACGTCTTTCCGCCTATGCCACTTCTGCCCAGAGTGCTGAAGCAGGTTCGGCGCGACCGGGCCCAAGTCATCCTTGTGGCACTGGATTGGGCACGAAGATACTGGTATCCCGAGCTACTCAGCATGGCGAACGATCCCCCGATCCGACTGCCTCTTCGGGAGGATCTTCTGCCGCAGCAGTAGAGGACAGTCCTCCACCCATAACCTGTCCAGCCTCCACCTTCATGCGTGGAGATTGAGCGGTGACAGTTGACAGCTTTCGACCTTCCTCCCGAAGTCTGTGATGTCATTCTGGCAGCCAGGCGTCCCTCCACTAAAACCGAATACACCTGCAGGTGGAACAAATTTGTGGCATGGTGCTCAGCAAAGGCTGTAGACCCCCTTTCTGCCCCTCTTTCCGAAGTCCTTCTGTTCCTTCTCTCTTTGGACCAGCAGGGCTCTTCTCTGGGCACTATCAAGGGTTATCTTTCGGCCATCTCTGCCTTTCTACGGCTTCCAGATCAGCCTTCTCTTTTTAAGTCCCCAGTTGTTAATTGCTTCCTCAAAGGCATTACACACACGTTTCCTCCCGTGCCTTTCATAATGCCTCAATGGGACTTAAATCTTGTCTTGACATATCTGATGTGTGCTCCCTTTGAGCCCCTTCATAACTGTCCCTTACGTCTCATGACTCTCAAGACGGCTTTCCTGGTAGCTATCACCTCTGCCAGAAGAGTGAGTGAGCTCCAGGCGCTTCCTTTTAAACCTCCTTTTCTTTCTGTTCATCCGGACAAGGTGGTTTTAAGGACTCGTCCTGCTTTCTTGCCGAAGGTTGTCACGCCCTCCCACATCGGGCAGACAATCACTTTGCCCACCTTCTTTCCGCCTCTGCCTCCTTCGAAAGAGGAAGAGAGGCTCCACCGTCTGGACCCAAAACGTGCGCTCTCGTTCTATCTAAAGCGCACACAACAGTTCCGGGTGGATGACCAGCTTTTTGTTGGCTACATGGGCGGCAAAAAAGGTCGGGCCGTGCACAAATGAACCATCTCTTGGTGGGTCGTTCTGTGCATCAAAGCATGTTACTCGTTGGCTAAGAAGGAGCCTCCTGTGGGACTGCGTGCCCATTCTACCAGGGCAATGGCAGCCACTACTGCCTTGGGACTCGGCGTTCCCTTGCAGGACATTTGTCAGGCAGCTACGTGGGCCTCGCTGCACACGCTTACCAAGCATTATTGCCTTGACAGTCAAGTCCGGAGAGATGGCTTCTTTGCCCGTTCTGTCCTCCGTGACTTTCTGGTGTAATCTTGTTCGCAGACCCACCACCGGGGTTGGTATTGCTGGGGTATCTATTATAAGGTAAGGAATCTATCACTAACGTGTCTCATTCAGATGCACAAGTTACTACTTGTGTAACGTTATTTCTGTAAGAGACATTAGTTAGTGATAGATTCCTTACCACCCCACCCATCCTCCTCGCTCCGCGACCTGATTTCTAGGGTTAAGGTCATCCCTTTCAGGGCCCTAGTTTCATGGCACCAGTGGTCAGTTTATTGCATGGCTCTGCGTTCCTGGCGCGGAAAGTCGTGTACAGAACGGACGTCAGCGCGCATGGGTGGCGCTTAAGTAGTCTCTGTGACGTCATCTCGGCGCATACGACGCCAGCGACGGATGCTGAGCTGCACGACGCCACCTTCTGGCGCGCAGGGGTACTGCTGACAAAAACTTTCTGGATCCAGTCTGACGCCTGGGGATATATTCTAAGGTAAGGAATCTATCACTAACTAATGTCTCTTACAGATATATAGTTACACAAGTAGTAACTCGTACTTCCATCACACATCAAAATTACAAAAAAAGTCTTCATTTGCTGTTTCCTAATTGCAAATATATTTTGAAATGTGTGTATAGTCCATTTACAGGTATTTATGTTGTTGTGTGTTGCAAAATATACTAAGCTTCTACAGCCTTTCCTTTCTTTTTCTGTACCCAAACAAGATTGTCAGATTGGTCCTTTTAAGAAAATACTCTCACATTGCAGTCAGAGAAATAAAAAGTAAACACCAGTTTCCGAATCAGCAGCAGTTTGTCAGAAGACAGAGCCTGAACTCCAGCTTGGATATATTTGGGGGTGCTGCAGCACCCCCTGCTGCCATACTTCTAGCAACTAGGGCCATCAGATAAAGCTCAAGTTCTTTTTTGAAGAACAATATTTTGAATTATTGGAAGCCAATATCCCAAGAAGAACTACGATGGATTGTCTGAGATCAACAAAGTAGGTATATTAAGGCACAGAAATAAAAGTAACAATTATAGGTGATAATTTACATGATACTGAAACGTTCATGGGAATAGTGCGGCAATACTACATTAAAAACTCTTCCTAAGCAAATTGTGTGGCCAGCGCAGCTCTCTTGCAAAGTCACATCTGTTACTTCTACAATCAAGAACAAGCATTTGCATAGCCCATAGGTCTCGCCTTTGGGACCTTATAAGTGTTTAGCCATGCAGCACAAAACCTAAAATAATTAAATGAAAATGGTCTGATGAGCGTTAACCACCTTCTGGAGAAAGCATGGAGCATGTAAAGAGCTTGTGGTGCACTTGAAAATAATCAAAAGCATGTGTTGCAAGTTATGCCCCTGCAATGTGAGAGCAACATGGTGGTCTCAGTTAAGATCAGTCCCTAACATCAATCTCTGCCTTATCTTTGGAACTGCAATAGGTACATGACTTTTCCTACTGTTTTATAATGCCAAAGGGAGTATGACTCAAAGCCCCTTGATCTAGTACAGAATACAATATTTTGTCCATACACATAAAACCTAACAAACGGCATGGTTACCGACATGGTCATAAAGTTAACAAATTCGAAATAATGTCAAGCGCTCCTGCAGTTTAAATTGTAATTTATTTTATTTATATTTTTAAGGCAACTGCATTCCTACATACAACACAATGGTAAGCAAGCAGATCTTTACAAACACGCTTGGCAAGCATTGATACAAATGTCTACCTTGCAACTGCATTAGGTATACTTCTAGCCCAAGACTAGTTAAGGGGTGTTCAACACACGTCCAGGGAAACCAAATCCATTGCAGAATTTCTAGACTCTTTATATACATAAAGCTAACAGGCACACACAAGTAATCTAAACGGATCTCACTTACACAGTCTATAGTTATTCTGAAAAGTATGCAGCTTTTCCAACCTCTAAGACGTGTATTTCCCTTTTAAAGTTCAACCATTATTAGAAGACTGGTGAAATGAGAGGACATTTTTAATGAGCAACCAAGTACTACCTCCCTGTTACTGCCAATACCTTAGAAAGAGATCAGCATGCTAGTGCAGGAAAATAATCTATCTACTTTATAGGCCTTTGGGTAAATCAAATTTCAATATCTATTAATAGATGTTTTTATAAAATAAGAGGCATCCCTTCGCTCACACTATTGACATGGTTCATCATAGGAGTGCTACTTCGCAAGCAGATAATGTTGTACGGTTGGCTCTTCCCAGAGTTCTTTTTTGAGTATTTGTTGGTGTTTGAGAAGGGCTACTCTAAAATTGTATTAAGGAGAATGAATTTCTGGCATGGACTGGTGAGCCAGGGCAGTGAGTGCCAGCAGAAATACCAAAAAAGTGGGGGGTGCATGATGGGACTGCATGCAGGATTAAGACATACAAAGTGGGCTTGCATATACATTTCTTGTGACTATTCTATATACCTTTCATAAGAAAATGGCGCCTGATGATATATAACTCAATAAAAATTGTATTAAGGAAAGGAGAAGATTGCCTTTATTTAGTATGCCTCCCTTTTAAACCTGACGGAAATAGTCAGAATGGAGAATGAGTGCTTTGGGACACCATCCTATTGCCTAATCTTGACTTTTTATGCAGTTTTATTGTTTTTATTCCCCAAATTACAGAGCTTTCTCTCCAGCTATTTTCAACCTGTTCTAACTTGCTCTATGCTCATTATGCTGTCTCCCTCTTCCGCTACACACCTCAAAACAATTAATTTGCACCAAAAAGATTCACTTTGCCGGAGTTCAGCATTACTTGGTTTGTGAAGGCCTTAAGATACCCATCAACACAAGAAATCTGCATTCACTTCCAAATTAATTTCCAAACACAACAGGAAGTTTAATTTCTAGTGTTGCAGCGCAACAAGAAAGTGAGACAGTGATTTCACATTGAGCATGAAAGTGTATAAGATTACTAGGAATTCAGGAAGGAAGTAAAGACCTAGCGCTTCCCACAGGATGCAGAATCACACTGACAAATGCACAAATTATTTTGCACACAGTCATCACGGACAAAACCACAACACTTCCTACATAGGCCACACTGCGTGTATGCAGGTTGTTTTCTTTCTATGACAAAGACCTGGAAGCGCTCAGAGGAGGCCGAGCCTGCGGGAACCGCTATTTAGAGCAGGTATGAGTGAAGCGCTCCGTGCCTGTCAGTCACACTCCGCAGCGCCCCCTCTGCTGGTGCGGTCCCTCTGATGGAAGGGCGGGACACCTCTGGAGATGGGGGACCCCCTAGATTCCTAGGATAAAATGAGCTGCATTAAAACTGATGAACCCAGGTGCCCCTGCACCCGCTGCCTCATGGAGAGCAGAGTCCCCGCTCCTGTGGGGCCCAGTGAGGACAGCCCGCGCCCGTACCTTCTCACTCACCGAAGTAGACTGGCGCCTAACAGCACGGGCACGGCGAGCTCATCCTGGAGGGCGCGAGCGGGGCCCGTTGGCTCCGGCGCAAAGACACCTGCGGCACGAGACAGAAAGCACTCCAAGGCAAGGTAAACAAGCCCAAAGTACACTGGCACCTGGCAGCGTGGGCACGGCGAGCTCATCCTGGAGGGCACGAGCGGGGCCCGTTGGCTCTGGCGTGAAGACACCTACGGCACCAGACAGAAAGCACTCCAAGGCAAGGTAAATAGGCCCGAAGTAGACTGGCGCCTGGCACCGCGGGCATGGCGAACTCATCCTGGAGGGCGCGAGCATGGCCCGTTGGCTCCGGCGCGAAGACACCTGCGGCACGAGACTCTTTACGGGATTCCCTTACCCTGCCGCTTTACAAGTTAACCGGTCCAATATGCTGCCAGCGGGAACCAGGAGGCCTGACACCCGGCGACAGAGGGAGACTTGAAAACGAAACAAAAAAGCAACGAAAGCTGTAAACTCATTAGTAACAGGATACTGGATGCCTGTAGACGTTGAGGGCATGTACAGCGTTTACCTTGTGGGAGCGAGCAGCGGCAGGTGCGATAATTGCAAACAGATGGCGCCGCTGCTAGCTGCCGCAAGGTAAACACCGTACATGCACAAGGGCTGATTGGAAACAGTGCAGAACATGCACGAGTTTCCACAAAAGCCCAGAGTGATTCCAAGAGGTCACTCCAAAGCAGCGCTTGCGTGCTGTGTAGGCGAGACCTAAAAAATGCAAGACATGTGGCCCACTCTTATAAAATATTCTATAATCCCACAGTGCAGTCCAATAGTAAACTTTTTTTTCTTCAATAGTTTCAGTTAATTTTTTTAAATTTCCTCCTGTGTGCATTCCAGGTATAAAGTGCAATGTCTCCTGTTGCACTGTCGCAAAGATCAACAATGTCGACGGGGGATCCCCACCGCCCAACTCCGGTCACACTTAGCTTTCAAAACCCAACGGTTTTGTCCACCTTGTTTATGCAATGAAATCCTACTCAGTAGTACCACTTTACTCAGTAGTTTATTCGTATATCAGTGTATATTCACACGATTACTTCAGTAATCATTCTTAATACTTTGGTACTCTCATTACAAACATTTAATTTTAGAAATGTACAATTTGAGAAATCCATTGTTTCAAAATTCTCCTGTGCAAAACCTTGCCCAATGCATTTCGGGTCGTGGACCCTTCTTCAGGGGTACTGAATTGAAAATCCAAATAATACAATCAGTATAAATGTCAGCACAAAACAGCCCTTTCACATTCTGGTAAGCCGATGTGCACGCGACAGTGCAATGCAGTTTTGCCGTGTGTCAAAGACCCAATGTGCACACAATGATACACAATGATACTTTGCTAAAATGTTAATTTAAATGAGTCTATTTGAGAATATACTACTGAGTAAAGTGCGACTAGAGTCGGGAGGTGGGGATCCATCTCCAACATATTGTTTATTCTACTATTATAAAAATGACATATTTGTTGGTGCCTTTTCTCATGAAATTGTAAAACAGTTGTTTGATTCTCAATATATTATAGCTTTGAAACTCGGTCTTTTGTTTTTTAAAGCTGCGAGTGCCAAAATAAATCTTAAGCAAGAAGTGGAGGCACTCTCAGCAAAAGAGTCCTAACAACTAAAAAATGTCCTAGTCAGCGTGAAGCAAAATTTAAATTCTTTCGAGGACACAGAAGTACAGATTATGCTTAACTTTCTTTACTTCAAAACTCACAGCAGCAAAGAAATTAAGACTACAGCTCCCATGAATAATAGAATTATCTCATCAACACCTCATGACGCAATAGCCAATCATAATGCCCCTCAGGCTATAATAATCCATGTCACACTCCTCTTGTCCTCTCTCTTTGTGCAAATGGTGGTCTCCTTCCTGCTGCAGCGCTCATTGTTGTTTATCTTCTGTAACTAGAAGGCAACAACATTTGTTAATGCTCTTCTTTAATGAGGCCCTTAACATCACCAGTAAATGACTTGACAAGGTTAAAATGCACAAATCAACGATAGGAATATACATGAGTCACAATGTTATGTTAAGTAAAATACTTATCCCCAACGTGACCTTCTGACTTTCAGACATCGCACTTTATGGACTACATAGGGGAGGATAATCTGCGCCTCTGTGTCCTTTATATCATTGAATTTTTGTATTCAATGACAGGACTGAAGGCTTGATTACGCTTGGTTAAAACTTACTAACCACCAATGAAGCTAATTGATCCATTGGTTTAAAATATAATCTCCTAAATGTGTAATCTGCAGACTAATCTACAGTTCATAAAATATCGTCCAATCTAGTCCCCAACATGAAGGAATTGGATGCCATAGCCCCCTGGGTGGAGTGTGCCCCAAAAATGGAACCATCAACCCCAGTCTCCTGCATCACCCATCTGGACATGTTGGGTGTAGATGCTGCCTTGTGGGGTATGGTAATAGAGTTCAATAACTGGTCAAACGCAGCAGATCAGAGTTCTTGAGACACACTTTCATACTCTCTCAAACAGCGAACCACACACAATCTGGAGTTGTCTGGAAACGCCTGGTAGAATACTGTTCTAGTGTTAGATTTGGTCTGGTGTGAGATGGTAAACATTACACCCTCTGAGATGTAGGATCTCCCTTGCAAGTCCAACTCCCTCACATCCGTCTCTCTTGCATGAAATGAGACAAAGTAGTATTGTAAGCTTAGCAAACTGTTGTTTCTGAAACATTTCTGAATTGTCCGGCCATCTGGTGAGAAGAGATAATACCTTGTTAACCTCCCACATGTGAGTGTACCTAGCCTTTGGAGGATTCGAAAACCTAATGCCTTTCATTAGTCTGTGAACCAATGGTTTAGGAATCCACAGGGTTACCTGCTACCAGAAGATGGACTGCTGAAATTGCATAACGTGAGGAATTCGTACTAGAGTATGCTCTGCCTACCTCACCCAGTTGTGATAGGGAGTTCAGTATAACCACAACATCCGCCCCCATGGGATCCATGTTTATTTCCATGCACCAACTTTTCCAAGCTGACCATGCAGACTTATATCTCTGATGGATGCCTGCCACCCATGCCTGTTCCATGACCGACAAAGCTGGCTGTGAAATTCCTTCAAAAAAAAAAAAAAAAGGACAAGGAAACCCTAGAAGTCTGATGGGACCAAGGGTAAATGTATACTAAGAGAAACAAAGGTCCCATACAATTGAATTTAGAAGCAATGTCACAATTTTAGTAATAAAAATTGTAAAATAATAATATATCAATGAAATATTTAATAAACAGATAAATTGTACGTGAAAATTACAAAAAGAGTGAGTGAGCAAACCGTGACAGGGCAGAGGGAAATCAGCCAATTTCCTTACCACAGGCAAGTGACTTAAAAAGGTGACTTTTCAATAAGCGAGCATGTGAATAAGCAAAAAGTCACAATCTATTTCACATCTCATACTCCACATTTAGATGCACATTTTCTGGCTCTACATACCACGCACCCGTTGGTTGCATATGTTCGTTTACAACATTGCTGTAATTTGTGCTTAAAGAATATCCACATGTGCGTTTTCTTGAATATATGGGTTCATTATACTTCTCCCTTACACTCCATTGCCTTGCCTTTTAAATAATTTGTACCCAGAATTCCATCTCCCCTTTCTCCTTCTTCTCTACGGTCATTGAGTCCACTAAATGACTCCAATTCTTTTATTGTTTCGCTTGGCTAGCATCATCACTTTGCGCTTATCTTCCCACACTGGGTATGACCTATCATCCCCTACACACTTCCCTCTCTCCCTTACCTTCTTTCCTCCTCATCGCTCCCATTTTTCCCACACATAGAGCCTACTTGGTTCCCTTAGCTTTCTATACTAATTTTGAGGCATGACACCGCTCTAAGATGGCCGCCTTTTTGTTCCTTCCTTGCCCTTACTACCGGCGCACACCTCCTTAATCACGTCACTTCCGCTCACCGGCCACCCCTTTGGATACCCACCGCAGACGCGCCTACTCAGACACACAGGCTGATCACACGACTGCCGCGGCACTGCCTCGTTTGGATTTGGGACATCCTCAAACCTAACCAACACTCGGTAAGCGTACCCAATGCATGTTTTTATATATACCGCCAATACAGGCTTGGCTCACTGCTCATTAATGCGTCCCTCATCTGCGATTTTTGTGCGCGTTTAGTATACTGCTGTAATGATTTAAACATTATGCATGTGTATGCCCCATTCCATCTCCATGGTAGCGTCTTAAGAAAGACAGTTGTAACCAGGAGAACGGAGAGGCGGCAGCAGGAATGGGTGGTTGAGAATTACTTGAAATAAACACCTCTCTAAACTTAACAGTGTGCGGTCTTATAACATATACCGCCCAGACAGTAGTGGTTCACTGCTCGGTTAGGGCTCCCTTAATCCTAAACAAATTTGGCAAGTGACTCTTTTGCATGTGGTTTTAATATATACCACTGATACAGGCTTGGCTCACTGCTCAATAACACGTCCCATATATGCGAATCTTGTGCGCGTTTATTTTACCACCGAGACAGGAGCGGTTCACTGCTAATTAACGCGTTCCCTCTCCCTCTTCCAGAGCTACATCGTTAAATACTGACGTGGTCATTCACCGCGCTCTGATCGCACCATCTGACCTTCGGGTCACGCGCTCTTCGATTCCCGGCTGGGAACCTTATATCCATCCACTTTCTACCACGGAGGTTTTGGCCTCCACCTGACCCAATTCTGGTAAGAGCTCCTCAGCGCCACACGCGGTGCCTCTTTAATTCGCGGCATATCTTCCTTAACTTCTCACCCCCTGTATTATAGATCTCTTGATGCTTGACACATCACGCGGTTCTTCCAATCCTACAAATACCGTGCCGGATCTACCTTCCTTCACCGTGTCAGTGAGGTTCCTCCACTGGTTAGTATCTCTTTCTCAGTAGCCCTGTATCACTCCTCCATCACTTCCACTGTAGAACTAGACCACTCATTTGGTTGTCCTCTCACTCCTCTCTTATTACACTGGTAACGGCCCTCTATCTCCACTCTTAGTATGTATTCTCACCCATAATAATGTACATTGTTTTCTATCTTCCTCTTCCTATGTCCTTGCTATACTTACAACCCCTTTCCTTTATGGAGGTTGTCTAACCCTATCTAAACTTTCCAATTATGGCTCTTTCTACTATTTTTGGTATAATTTACCAATACTTTGATTTCTATTCCCCTTTAATATCCACCATCCCCTTCTCTTTTCAACAACCCCCCCTCCTTGCCCCGTCCCTTATTTTAATATTACTTTTAACCTCAACTGATCAATTTTACTCTTCTTTCCTTCTCCCTCTTCCCCTTCCCTCTCACTTATCCAGGCAACTTTCCAGGCATCTGTTCTATCAGTTAATCCCGATGAGATCCCGTTATCCTTTAAGGGATTGAAACGTCGTCGACACACACATCTCCAACTCTATACCAAAATGTGTATCTAAATGTGGAGTATAAGATGTAAAATAGATTGTGACTTTTTGCTTATTCACATGCTTGCTTAGTGAAATTCCTGGCACCTGCCATCTTGCCTAGATATCCGCCATCATCTGCTTGTGTTTGCTTTGTTTGCCCTAAGTTGGTAGGGTATGCCCAGATGTGGGTCCCTTGCTCACTTTGCCACTGGATTCAAGCTAGCCTGGCTGATGAGGGGTGTTAACCCGAAACCGGTCCCAGGATGCTTGTTTCTGGTTCAGGGAAGACCTGGCTTGGCAGTTCGGGCTGGACTGTTCTCATGAGGCACAGGGTCAAGACTGATTTGCATATAGCTGGGTCTGAACTGAGGTGGCGAAGTGAGCAAAAGAACGATGATGGATTAAACCCAGATCTGTGGCTGGGGTTGAGTGTCTGAAAAGTTTCAGAGCTCTGGCCATCATCTCCTTGTGTTTGCTTAGATATCCCCATGCCATAGGAGGTAGATTGTTTCCCCTAAATCATCTGGTGCAACTCTCCCTCTGGAGCCCATAGGAGATCCAGTGGCATTGGAAGCAGTACTGGATAGTCGCATGACATCTCCAGAAGAATCAGAAACCATGTTTGCGACCTCCAAACCGAAGACAACAAGATCAACTTAGCTTGCTGATGTTTCACCTGTGTTGCTAATCTGGTGATATGAGGAAGTGGGGTAAGGCATGATTAAATTCCTTGCCCCACTCTTGAAGAAAAGCATTCACCTCTGTGGCCTCCGGATCTGGCCTCCAACAGCCGAACCGTGGAGTCTGAGCATTCAGTCTCGATGCAAACAAGTCCGTGAGAGGGGTCCCCCTTCTCTGACACAAGCAGTTAAATACTCGAGGATTTAGCCTCCAATCACTGGAATCTTTCAGGAATCATGACTTCCAATCTGCAGTAGTGGTAGTGCTGCCTGGGAGATGCATCGCTGACACCGGCCAGGGCTTTGGATCTCGTTCCTCCCAATTTGTTGACATACTGCAGGGGATATGGTCCCCTTTTTTTTATTTTTTTTTTGCTTTTACAGAATGCAGTATTCCACTTTGTCCTTCGCTAGGCTGTGGAAGGCAAAGTATCCCACCAACAACTCCAGGCAGTTTATATGGAGCTTCAGTTCCCCTTGCGACCATGTCCCTCCAGTGGATATGGATCCGCATCTGGCTCCCCAGCCCCAAGGGCCTGCATCTGATTCATTGACAATCTCAGGAAGGGTACCGAAGACTGCACAGCCGTTCCATGCTTCCAGGTGGTCCAGCTACCACTCCTTCTCCGTCCTGTCCTCCACTCTCAGTGCCTCTTCTTCTTCTTAGGATAGGCCCCCAGTAAATGCTTGATCTTTAGCTGTTGTAAGGCCCTATAGGGTAAGGGATCTGGGAAGATCGCATGGATCAATGATGCAAGAAGGCCTACAACCCGTGCCAATTCCTCAAAAAAATGCATCCATCTGCAAGCCAATCCACACATCTAGACATAGCTAGTCATAGCTTGTTGTTGCTGTCTGTACTGGCGCAGCTCATGTCTTTCCTGAACAAAACTCTCGTATAATGGTTGAGTCAACGTGCCTTTGGCCTGCGACATTTCCTTTACGCTTTGAGCCACTGCTGCAAAGCCTTCATACATAGTGTCTTTTCAGCCCCGACCTTCCAACTAATTTGACATAGGGTCTTACGATGTTTTGCCTGAGCCCTTACCATCTTTGTTTCAACTCTTTGGAAAACAGCAGGGGAAGGTATGGCAAGTACCACTTGAGTTGATCTTAAGTTACTCTGAGTGCTTCCTACACTTCTTCACACAGCTGGCGTACGGGGTGTTGAAATCACTGCTGCGCCTGATCTCACTAAGCAGGGGGGAGAGCAGTAGTTGCTGTACTAGTAGCAGAGCAGACTGCATTTTGGATGTCCAGTTGTATTTCTGCTGGCTCCTCTTGAGTGAGAACTTCACTGTCCCTACTTGTGTCACCTAAGCGGCTTGCGTCGGGAGCAGAGGTACCTTCTTACCCTGTTATTGGTCGGTTTGGGTCCTGTGATGCATCATCAATAGTAGGACCTGAAAGGATTGAGGGGGTGATGTAATTGCAATGTGTAAGGACATAAGATTTAATTACACATTAACAATGTTTACGATGTCCTTGTGATGACTACTCAATCATTCCTGATGTGAAAAATGTGTAATCTCATTAGTAATCTGTAGTATTTCATATAGCATATGTTTACCTTCTATACGCCAAATATAAAAATGTGTAATCTCATTAGTAATCTGTAGTATTTCATATAGCATATGTTTACCTTCTATACGCCAAATATAAAAATGTGTATAATAACTTGCTTCAAGAGCAAATATTATATATAATAACCTTGACTGCATGGACACAATGCATTGCAAGAGCCTACATAAAATGTGTACTAAATTTAAAAAAGAGTTATTTTACATATTTAAAATAATATATGCATGAGTGAATGGATTGTATTTGTGTATGATTTGCTACGCATATATAAGAATATTATTCTTTTTAAACATACAGCACATATCATTTGAAACTTTGCGTCGGTACTTGGAGTGCTTTCAGATGTGCCAATGGTACTGAGACCTATCACTGCTTCTGACTGGGGAGTGGATTCAATCAGTTGCTCCAGGGATCTAAGTCCAGTCTTCTTACAGCATGTCTTTCCTTTGCCTGCGACCGTAGGTCATACCATCTTTTTTAAATTTCTACAACACTCCTGTGAGTCACACCACCCGTAGTTATCCTCTGCTGGATATATGGCCAGGATAGTTGCTTGGTAGCCTTAGAAACTGTTCCTGATGACTTTCCAAAAACTTTCTAATGTTCACTAACACATTCGTCAGTTAAAATGTCAAGTTCCCTGGTTGCTAAATTTGCTTTTACGCTCCCTACTTCCTTCATCTTGGGAATCTTGGCTCGCCGAGGTGCAGGATGGGAGTGGCTGGCAATGGACTCTTCCTTCAAATTGCTTCTCCCGTGTGGCCTAATGCACTTCTCTAGGGTCTTTTTTAGATTCTGTGGTGTCATAGAAGGCAATGTGGCATTCGCTATTTGTATTTGATATAGATTCCTAATTTTCAATTCGGTATTCTTAAATAGGGATTCCTAAGAAATAGCTATTTATGACACTCGATGCATAGTACATAACATTTTGCGATTTCTAAATAGGGATTATCAGGCACATGCATCAAAGGAAACAAGCATTTGCAATGCAATAGGTCTCGCATTTACGGGAGTTCGAGCTATTGGCATTGTAATTGACAATGCGTTTTATTTATGTTTTACAAACAAAAACATAAATAAGAGGCATTGTCATTTACATTGCCAATAGCTCAAACTTGCATAATTGCGAGACCTATTGCATTGCAAATGCTTGTTGTTTTTCTAACTTTCAGCCATGCTGCACAACAGCTAATCAGGTGTACAAAACTGATAAAGTAAATGTACATAGCCTATAGCTCTCCCACAGGTGAGACCTATTGGCACTGCCAATGCTTATTTTTCCTGGGTGGGTTTTTGCAGGTACTGGTGCTTTAAGTGGGAAGCTTGGGCCACTGCGAGTCATGTGCTCCCAGGTTAAACCGTGTCCAGTGCTCCCTTTCACTCACTTACATTAATAAAAAATAAAATAAAAAGCAACGCTTGGTAGCAATCTTGCGTAAGGATCAATGTTCCTGGGACTCGTTTTAGTTCTTTCACTGTCTCATAAATTCACAACTGAAGCATTTGCAATATTATATATAAGGAAGCCAAAGTGGTTGTTTATTTAGCATGTGCATCTAAGAACGATTGACAAAGTTAATAGTCCTAGTTTATTGTAGGTGTAATGTTAGTAGTTGTATTATATATCTGTCTGCCTAGCAGAAATAGCAAAATACCAGTAGTATCGCACACTATGCGAAACACAGATTTTTAGTTTACGTGTTTTAATCACGCGTTTGAAGCCCCGCCCTTAATTACATTGGCCACGCCCCTTAGAGCTCCCAGTTTTTAAATCCCACTTAAAGTCCTGGGCGACAGGGAACTGTCCCTCAATATGTCTGCAGTAGTAGTTCTTTTTTTTTATTTGTAAGCTCGGAATGTTATTTATTGAATTGCCTTAACCCCTTCAGTGCACATGAAGAGATAGTCTCGTCATGGAGCGTGGTTGCGCTGTGCCCATGACGAGACTATCTCGTCATGAACCCCGCCCGCTAATGAAACGCCCGGCACAGGGCGTGGAAAGGGCGGGGCACTCAAGGGGTTAAACAAATGCAAATAGCGTTTTATTTAATCAAACTATATTGCTATGAAAAAAACAACTTTGAGCTGCCAGGTAGTATGTTATCATTTTCTTGTTGAAACTGAATGGGAGACTTTATATTTTTTTAAGTAGTTCCTTAATTCCATTGCCTGAGCGTGGAGACTGGAGGCTCCCGGCTGAGGGTTGGTGCGAGGTGCTGCAACTGAATGCCGCTTGGTGGGGGGAAGGCAGGGAGGAGAAGCGGGCCAAGAAGTTTATGTGGTCGGGGACAGGCGGCTGGAGGGTGCTGGGTAGGCTGCGTTCATTGTGGTTGGGGGTGCGTTGCTGTCGAGGCTCGGGGGTGAGCTGCGTGGGGTCCGGTGGGGAGTGAGTACTCACGGGTGTGGTGGATGGCGTGGGGAGGGGGAGCGCAAGTGCTGGGGCGGTCCTCGTCGGGGGATTGCGGAGTGGAGAAGGAGGGATGAGGGCGTGCTGTTGGCCGGGGAGGAGTGAGCATTTGCAGGGAACAGTGGAGGTAGCTGGTTGGAAGGATGGGCGGTGCTTCGGTTCCGCGTTGTGGAGGCGGCGTGCACTGCCTGGTTGAGACCCAAGGAACTCCAATGTTGTGATCTTTTTTCAGCAATTCATTGCACAGAATTACGCAACCAGTCATTGTTAACCAGCTCTTTCCTTCACAACCTCGCTAAGCTGCCTGAGCACAAAAGCAGAGTGGGGTCGGAGGGAGGGCTATGGAAGGTGGGGTGGGTGGGGTATCCCAATACATTTGTCAGGGAAGTGAAACCAGATGATTTCAATCAAGAGGAAAACAAGACAAGCCCGGCAGAGCGTGGCGCGCGCGCGCTTGGGGGCGGGGGAGAGGACCCTTTGAAGTGCTCCCAAAAAGCGGATTGCATGGTGGCACGATGCGCGTCATTGTGCGCGTGCTAGCCATGCAATCCGCTTTTTGGGAGCACTTTTAAAAGCCCCTATAGTCTCGCTTTGCGATCGCTTACGCGATAGCAAGGCGAGACCTAAAAACGGTCGCAAACGGGCAGATTCTCAGAATCTGCCCCTTTGCGACCGGTATTTTTGCATTTGGGATGCATCATCCCAAATGCAAAAATCGCAATTTAAGGAATCTCTAAATTGCGATTACTTAAATTGCGATTGCATTTAAGGAATCCCAAATTGTGATTCCTTAAATGCAGTGCATTAAAGTAAAAAAATTAGCGATTTCGCTAATAGGGGGAGCAAATTACCATGAAGTTGAACTTCATGGTGATTTGCAAAAACTTTGAAAAATGCACTTTTGTGCATTTTTCAAAGTTTCATGTTGCGCACACACATGCCCTTAGAGCATGTGTGTGTGCAACATATGTGCACAGATCGATTTCAGGGGTGCAATAGAGTGTCATTTTGACACTCTTGCACCCTTGAAATTGCATGAGCAATTTGCGAGTACCAACTGGTACTCGCAAATTGCTCATGCAATCTCCAATTCATTCCTATGGGCCTGGAGGCCCATAGGAATGAATGGGACGGCATTCTTTAATTGCGACTCGCAATTTGCGATTCGCAATTAAGGAATGTGTAGGAATCGCTATTTTTATAGCGATTCCTACATGCATAGGCTTTTGCAATTCCTTAATTGCGATTCCTTAATAATCGCAATTAAGGAATCGCAAAAGTCTACGTTCATGCATGCGCCTGTATATTTTGTTATTCAAAATGCACACTGAAAGAAGAGGTCAACATTTGAAACGTGAAAAATATTTCTTTTCATTGCTGAGTTGTTAAATAAAGTGTTCACATGCACATTGCCTTTTTTAGCATTTTGCGAAAGAGGCCAATGTAAGCATGGACTGTTTTTGGCCTTGTCGCATGGCGTAAGGCGGAAAGTGATTAGGGAGAGGAAATTTGGTAAACTTGAGGGTTGGTTAAGCGTTTGCGGCTCGACCCATGCTTCAGAAATCGGTTGTTTGTTGGCTAGGCACTACAAATGCCTACAGGCGATATTACAATAGCATATAGCTCTACACTGGTGAGAGTGAAGTAGGAACCGGTGACAGCCGCAGGATGGATGGCAGGGACTGGTGTGCCTGTAAGGGGTAAGGAGCAGCAGCTCTGACACATGAGGCACATTATCAGCTGCCAGCTTGATAAAAGACCTTTGTAAACACTGTTTGACAGAGGGCATCCAACTGCCAAACCAGAGTGTATGTTACCAATTTAGAATTATAGTCCAAGATAATAGGAATTGAGACAGACATTAGATGCAGGCAGACATCACTCATTCCTTGTTGTCATGTTAATTTTTAAAACCTATATGACCAGTGTATTCTCCTTAAAAAAGCTAATTTCTCTTGCAGGCGACAAGGCAGAGGTTAACACAGACATGCCCTCCACTAGTCAAGGGTACCTGTGCACTGGTAAACCAAGGCCTGGGAGAGACATAATTACTAACAGTGTTCCACTTACCACCACTGCGACAACCTCTTGTGCCACAGTCCGGACCGGCTTTAGTGCTGGTGCCGCCCAGTGCAACAATGTTTGTTGGCACCCCCCCCCCCAAATGACCACATCCACCACGCATTTCCTCACTACCACCTTCTAACAGTGCCCCTTGAGTTTCAATACCCACTCTATTTCAGTTACACTTAATTTGTTTAATAGTGCCACTCATACCAGTGTAGTGTGTCAGAGCACTTTACATCACACACACTCCACAGAGACCATCAATCATAGGTGTGTAAATCAGTGTATAGGAAATGTTACATAAGACAGAAGAGTACAAGATGTAGGAGTCACATGTCATCCATACTGGTGGACAGTATAGATTAATAGTGCTTGGCCTGAAAAAGCACAAACTCAGAATTGAAAATGTAACACCATGGTCATGGTTGGGGGTTCTCTTTAATAATCAGAATTGATTTCTATCCAAATGAATGCTTTTTACAATGGTAGGATAAGGAAAGACTGGGGAAAAAATCATAGCGCTCTAATCTATACCTTGCAGTTTGCATTCAGCTCTTTGATGACAGTAGGTCACTGTTTTATGTTAGGATTTTAACTTTTAAACTGCAAGTACCAACATGATCTCTCAGACAAAAGCAGTAACCTACTAACTTACTTATATTATGTGCACTTTGTGATCTGTATGGTACATGTTCTTTGCAGCAGGCACATTAACCCTCTGCTCTACCTTACCATGAGACAAAACTTCCACTAGACAAAACTTCGATCTCTCTCTAGAAAGATTATTAATCACCTGTGTTATCTTGACATTTTTATTGTTGACTTAAAATTGCTGGAGGCAAGGAACGAGGCACTAGGAGCTTTTCAAACCATGACATACTTGCAAACACGACATCCCCTCCTGAAGTCAGCTCCCGGTGCAGTCGCACCCGTCGCACCACCCTAGAGCCGGCCCTGACAACAGCCATTGCCACAGCACCGCTCATCAGTGCCACAATCTTACAGGTCACCTTCCAGCCTGCTAGCTAGTGACGGTGATCTAAAAACTCAAACAACAACAGCTGTAGCTGTCCCCACAAGCCATTCATAAACCACTACTTTGGTTGTACAAAGGACATCTTTTACAGTCATTCCAAGTATCACCACTGATCTGCTGCTTTAACCATGTCTCAGCTATCTGCATGCCGCAAGGTGGGTAAGAAGCTGGCAATGCCATTACCAACATGCCCATTGCAGAGTCAGGGGCAGGCACTACTGAAGTCTGGTCTTCAAATGAAGAATGCCCACCATCATTTAAGGGTCGTAAAACTGAAGGGCGCGGGAAGCCAGTGATAACCTTGGGGCACCTTTCAAGGCACATTACAGCAATGCAGGAGTGCAGGTCTACCTTGATAGGGGATTCAACAGAATCTGCAGCACCTGTTGCAGTTGTTGGTGAGAGTCTGGCTTCAATAAGTGACAACAAAGCTGACGTGGTACGTCTGCAACCATGGACGTCATTTAGGGGTTGAAACCAAGTCCTGTGCACACGTATCGGGATAATGGTTTAAGTGTACCATATGAATTCTAAATAAATCTCAAGCATTCTTTGTCTTCGAAATTATGGAGGTCGACATCAAGTGTATCATAAACACAGATTTTTTATGTCAATCCAGATCAATACAGAAAGAAAACAAATCAGCCGACACGTGTTTCATCACAACGTGGTACAATTGTGATTCTTCAGGGCTGGGAAGGGCACAAAAAACAAAAATAAAATAAAGCAAAGAGATAATATGAGCCATAAATTTGGCGCTTGACAGAATAAAATTAATGTATAGGATTACTACGTAATGGTAACCGGGAAGTTTAACACCCGAGAACATGTGGAGACCCTATGTTGTGAAAAAGTACATGAATTAAGTGACTTCACACTACATAGAGACCCCAATGGTAGTGAGGTGGTGGTGTGGACAAAATAAATTAAAATAAAATAAAGGAAAACACGGAGAAGATTCTTGATGGTGCCATAATCAATTTCTAATCTAAGAGAAGAATTTTTTTTTTTTATATAATAAACAACCAACAATGATGCTGGCTCTCCCGAATGTTGGTGTAAGAGAAAAACAAAATGTATTACAACCGGAGACAGCTTAGGCCTAGAAGTCATAGGTCTTGCATTTCGACAGAAGAACCATGATATATGTGAAGAAATGGTGACATAGTATGACATAGTGTATACTGCGACGTATAACGTTAGTGGGCAGCTGTATTGCCTGCCGAAATATTGAATGTGAGTAGACCCACTCATACAAAATTCATCATTGTCCCAAAAACGAAATACTAACTGGAGTGTCAGAAAAGATTGACTGGCTGGCCCAATATTCCACGTATATTAGCATGTTACTGAACAGATTTACTAACTGTCCCAAAATTCCACGTATATTAACATGCTGCTGGAAAACCTCAAAAGAAACACCAAACGGCTAACATTATCGCGTATAACCATAAACTGTAAAGGTATTGGTCCCCAAAACACTCGTCATACAATGCGCGTCTGAAAGTTTACATGAAGAACAGTAGACAAAATTCACATCAAGAACAGTAGAAAAAATGTCATGCTGCGTGTGTGCCCAATGAGTACATGAATAAAAGAAACGTGATACATGGCGGAGAAAAATATAAAGGGGAGAGAAAGTGTGATCTACCTGTATGTTTGTCACAAAGGTCCTGTAATCTACAGGAACAGGGCAAAAACAAGAGGGAAGTGTATTAAGGGAAAGTCAAAAGGTATGAACGCAGGCAGCAGTGGAATAAATAACGGGGTAATAAAGGATACGTCACTCACCGCAAAGCCGGTGATAATTCCGACCCGGTAGCGACACGGGTTAAAATCAAAGTAAGAGCGGAAGGGTGAGAAGGAATCCTTCCATGTGTCCCCCGGTAAGCGGGACACCAGTGGAATGACGGGTATGTCTTAGTTTGGAGGCAGTCTAAAAGAGGGGTAAAAAAGAGATATAGACTGCGATCTAAAATTACCTGTAGAAACAAAATTCTCTGTAACACAGGGGTTGGCGTGTAAAGTATCAGAATATGGGCTTACCCGCGCTCCAGGATCTCGTGCCAGAGATTAACGGTGTCCTCTCCAGAGTAGTGGAAACGGACAGGAGGAGCCGGAAGTTTAAATAAAAAAATGGAGTGAGAGTTTGGGCGGAACAATGGAACGTAAGGAGGCGGTTCCGGTTGGGAAACCGGAAGTGAGGAAAATGCGCACACTAGAGTGATAATGAAGAACGGGCACAAAACGTCATGCGTCCTAATGGTGAAAGGCACGCGGAATGGTAATGCGAAAAGCATTATGAGGTGCACGGGGTATGGAATCATGAATTAAGGAGTAAGGTTGTGGTGATAAGTACCCTGTATTGTTATTCCTAAATGGAGGAAAATATACTTGACAGTAAAAAGAAGCCAAAAGTAGAAGGCACATAAATAATGTATGGTAATGTGGTGAAGTATTGCAAGGTGCATATGGTGTGAGAGCCTATATAGAGAGTGGAAAGAAACATAATAATGTATAGAAAGGAGGACATAGGGGGGCCGACAGAAAATTAGCACAGTACGTGGACTTATTTCTTAACCCAATGGTCAAGAATCTGCCCTCCTTCATACAGGATACTAAACATGTATTAGACATTCTAGCAGAGGTACAGTGGCAACCCAATATGATCATGGCCACTCTGGACGTGGTATCACTTTACACGTCAATCAAACCTGACTTGGGCCTTAAAGTAGTAACTCAGTCTCTTCACCACAGACCAGCCACATTATGGCAACACACCAACATGGTGATTAGCATGATGGAGATAATACTAAATAACAACTGCTTCATGTACAACCATCAATGGTACAGACAGATAAAGGGAGTAGCCATGGGCTCAAGGTTTTCACCCTCTTTTGCTAACCTGTATATGGGTGCCCTGGAAACAGAATGGATATGGGGAGGAAGGCAGCTCAATGGACCAACTGCATCATCTACTGGGGGCGGTACATTGATGATTGCCTACTCCTCTGGTCAGGATCACAAGAGAATCTGGATACATTCTGCGAATACTTGAACTCTAATGACATGGACATGAAATTCACATGTGAATCAAGCACAACCTGTGTCACCTTCCTTGACATTGAACTATATATCAAGGATAACTCTTTACACAGTAGACTCTACCGCAAGGAGACTTCATGCAATGCGATTCTCCATGCAAATAGTTCGCATCCCCTTCACCAGATACAGACAATTCCCTATGGGGAGTTTACTAGAGCTAGGAGGAACTGCAGTGAAGATGCAGAATTTGAGAAGTGCATAACTGACATGAAGCACAGATTCACCAAACGAGGTTACAAACCACAGACCATCAGAAAAGCCACAAATAGAATAAACAATACAAAAAGAGACACTACTCTTCAGTCGAAAACCAACAAAAGAACAGACAAACAACCTGTGAGGCTCATTACGGACTATAATGAGATTAATGTTATAATGCGAAACAGTTTCAACAAACATTGGGAAACTTTACTAGCTGACAAATCTTTGGGCGACAGCATAACTGCTCGACCTCGGATCACCTTCAGAAGAGGTAGAACTCTAAGGAACAGACTTTGTCCCACAGTACCACGCTCCATATCTGTTTCCTCTTGGATAACACCTCACACAATAGGCTTTTACAAATGTGGATGCTGTGGAGTCTGCAAATGGGTTCTAAATGGAACAAAAGAATTCAGAAGCTAGAATGGACACAAATACAACATTACCCGCAACATCAACTGCAACACCAAATATGTTGTGTACATCCTGCAATGCACATGCAAACAACAGTATATAGGAAGTACTATCAGGCCCTTGAAAGAACACATCAGTGAACACATCAGGGCAATGCACAATGGGGATGCAAGATATACGATGGCCCTTCATATAGCGACATGCACTACACAAGGACCACACAAGAGCCTATCCTTCTTTGGAAGTGACATCACCAACAACAACATTAGGGGTGGCAATCACAAATTGAGGCTGAGAAGACAAGAAGCAACCTGGATTATGTGTCTTCAGTCAGTCAAATATGGTCTAAACATCGACCATGAACTACAGTGTTTTCTGGGATCATAGACTTTCTTCCTCCCACTGTTAATAACTGATGATTTCTGTACCATTCACACTATAAGATGATAACATCAGTTTTGCTGGACTTTGACTGTTTTTGTTTTTGCATACGAAATGTTTTGACTAAGGACTCCAGGTCGCATGACCTTATTGGAGTCATTGTTGTTTCTGCATTACATACCCTATCTAAATATGTTGTTTTCTTTGTTATGAACAGAACTAGTTAAATGGTTTTTTTTTTAAATTCTAATTTTGTTCGATTGTGACCACTGCCAGCATTTTATATGGCTACATGACTTCCTTTGGATCTATACGTTATGTACGCAAGAGCTCTGTCTGTCCTCCTTTCTATACATTATTATGTTTCTTTCCACTCTCTATATAGGGTCTCACACCATATGCACATTACCATACATTATTTATGTGCCTTCTACTTTTGGCTTCTTTTTACTGTCAAGTATATTTTCCTGCATTTAGGAATAACAATACAGGGTACTTATCACCACAACCTTGCTCCTTAATTCATGATTCCATACCCCGTGCACTTCATAAAGCTTTTCGCATTACCATTCCGCGTGCCTTTCACCATTGGGACGCATGACGTTTTGTGCTCGGTCTTCATTATCACTCGAGTGCGCGCATTTTCCTCACTTCCGGTTTCCCAACCGGAACCGCCTCCTTACGTTCCAGTGTTCCGCCCAAACTCTCACTCCATTTTTTTATTTAAACTTCCGGCTCCTCCTGTCCGTTTCCACTACTCTGGAGAGGACACCGTTAATCTCTGACACGAGCCCATATTCTGATACTTTACACGCCAACCCCTGTGTTACAGAGAATTTTGTTTATACAGGTAATTTTAGACCGCAGTCTATATCTCTTTTTTACCCCTCTTTTAGACTGCCTCCAAACTAAGACATACCCGTCATTCCACTGGTATCCCGCTTACCGGGGGACCCATGGAAGGATATCTTTTCACCCTTCCGCTCTTACTTTGATTTTAACCCGTGTCGCTACCGGGTCGGAATTATCACCGGCTTTGCGGTGAGTGACGTATCCTTTACTACCCCGTTATTTATTCCTCTGCTGCCTGCGTTCATACCTTTTGACTTTCCCTTAATACACTTCCCTCTTGTTTTTGCCCTGTTCCTGTAGATTACAGGACCTTTGTGACAAATATACAGGTAGATCACACTTTCTCTCCCCTTTATATTTTTCTCCGCCATGTATCACGTTTCTTTTATTCATGTACTCATTGGGCACACACGCAGCATGACATTTTTTCTACTGTTCTTGATGTGAATTTTGTCTACTGTTCTTGATGTAAACTTTCAGACGCGCATTGTATGACGAGTGTTTTGGGGACCAATACCTTTACAGTTTATGGTTATACGCGATAATGTTGGCCGTTTGGTGTTTCTTTTGAGGTTTTCCAGCAGCATGTTAATATACGTGGAATTTTGGGTCAGTTAGTAAATCTGTTCAGTAACATGCTAATATACGTGGAATATTGGGCCAGCCAGTCAATCTTTTCTGACACTGTAGTTAGTATTTCGTTTTTTGGGACAATGATGAATTTTGTATGAGTGGGTCTACTCACATTCAATATTTCGGCAGGCAATACAGCTGCCCACTAACGTTATACGTCGCAGTATACACTATGTCATACTATGTCACCATTTCTTCACATATATCATGGTTCTTCTGTCGAAATTGAAGACCTATGACTTCTAGGCCTAAGCTGTCTCCGGTTGTAATAAATTTTGTTCTTCTCTTACACCAACATTCGGGAGAGCCAGCATCATTGTTGGTTGTTTATTATATAAAAAAAAAATTCTTCTCTTAGATTAGAAATTGATTATGGCGCCATCAAGAATCTTCTCCGTGTTTTCCTTTATTTTATTTTATTTTGTCCACACCACCACCTCACTACCATTGGGGTCTCTATGTAGTGTGAAGTCACTTAATTCATGTACTTTTTCACAACATAGGGTCTCCACTTGTTCTCAGGTGTTTCACTTCCCGGTCACCATTACGTAGTAATCCTATACATTAATTTTATTCTGTCAAGTGCCAAATTTATGGCTTATATTATCTCTTTGTTTTATTTTATTTTTGTTTTTTGTGTCCTTCCCAGCCCTGAAGAATCACATTTGTACCACGTTGTGACGAAACACGTGTCGGCTGTTTTTTTTTCTTTCTGGATTGACATAAAAAATCTGTGTTTATGGTACACTTGATGTCGACCTCCATAATTTTGAAGACAAAGAATGCTTGAGATTTATTTAGAATTCATATGGTACACTTAAACCATTATCCTGATACGTGTGCACAGGACTTGGTTTCAAATTGATTGTGTAGGTCTTGACCCACACACTTGCAGGGGTTGTTTCACTTATGTTTGTTCCCCCTGACCTGTCAGCACCGTACACACATAGTCTCAACTTATAATTTTAGCGTACATGCCAGAGCGCCACTTCTTCCTGAACTTAAGCTAAACCCTTCACCGATACAGTCATTTAGGGGTTGCCAGGGGGTCCCAGCTGCGACCAATGGCTTCTTCCTTGCAACTCCTGCACTGTCTTTGTGAACCCTGGCTTCAGATGTGGCAAAAACAGTGCAAGGAACACTGGGGCAACTCGTCCTTATTCTTTTTTATATACTATATTATTAACTATTAGTGTAATAAAACAATGTAGTACAGTTAGCTGAAATATGCCTCTCCCTGAATGCTGAGGTGAGTAAAAAATGCTTTTAAATGTATGTTGTGTGTGTGCTTGCGGGCGATAGTGTGTTATGCAAGAGACAGTGCGTGCATGTGCGAGTGTATGTGTAAGTGTGTGAGTGAAAGTAAAGGTCAAATGGTGAGGGATGTCGTTTCCGCTACTCGTGGTATTTTGGAGAATTGTCATCCATGTCTGCAACACAGAAATGTACATCAGATGAACAGAGACCTGAGACTGTCTCAACAGCAAAGTATGATTGGCATGGCTGAATCTTGAGCAAATCCGAAAGCAGAACAACGCATGACAAATGCAGTAGGCCACTTTATCAGCCAGGTTGCTCAAGCACCGACTTCTATATTGGCTGCAAGGGGTGCTGTGCAACAGGGAATAATGAGGAAGTCTTCTGATGCACATCTGGCTGCACCAGCAGGCAGTGCCAACAGACACTCTCCTTGCCCACTCCCTTGCAGCTCATTCGCATCCTCCCAGCTGGCTTCTCTAATCAGGCTTCCCAGAAGGGCTGTCTGTTTTGCCCATCTCACTGGGCAGGACAGACCCCTAGCAAGGAGAGAGCTCATTAGGGCCACAGTCAAACACATGTACCTAACTGTAAATAATGTGTGTGACGGTAGCAAGGGTATAATGCTGGGCATTAAGTGATGGGTCAGAGGAATACGTTTGGACTAATTAAGTGGGTAGGAAATATTTTTCAGGGATTAGGAAAAGATTGAGTGAGCGGGAGGTAGGTTAAACCAATAGGCTGTTGTTGGACTTTCATTTAGCAATAGAATAGTGTTGGTCTTAGCTGGAGATTGGGTGGGTTTGAGAAAATTAGGAAAATTATTATTTTTTCATTATGTTGTGAAAACATTTTAAATGTCAGCAGCTAAATGCATTGTAATCCAGGGTAGTTTAACATGTGCTTGTGCCTATCTACTATCATAACTTTGCTTGTCATCTGAATTTATAAATCTCAGAGTAATTGAGTTTTGAAAGATGCTCAGGATTTTTAATAGTGCATGTAATGTCAGGTAGTTATTATCCACACTTCTTATGTGTGAAACTGGTGCAAGCGATTGGAACTGAACCAGGAGATCACACCAGTCCTGATCGCCGCACCACCAGCCCTGACTGCAGCGACGCCCATTTTGGATAGGATTCCAAAACCCATCTCTGAACCAGAGCGGACATTGGCCTACACCAGGCCCATTTCATGCACAGGCGTCAACCTTAGACTATCCTCAACCACTACCTCAACTCCAGTACTACTAGAAACTGAAGGCCCTGTTCGTCTCGGATTCAGAGGAAGTTCAAGGGCTTTAAAACATTCCACGTGATGATGACAATGATGAGCAGGAAGACGGATTCCACCCCCTCACTATACTGATGCTGGACTACACATGGGAGTACAGAATGCTGGTGGCCTGGACACTTCGCCTACGACTGAATTAGACTTGCCGCCAGGATCCCTCACCAGGATTGGTTGGTTGCCTGCAGAGTGGCGCACGTGCTGGATCTTCAACTGTTGAGACAAAAGCCAACTTCTTGAAAGAGATCTTGCAGCTCAGACCTGCAAGGCCAGAGCTCTTGTTGTCATTTAATGAGACCCTAACTGTCACCTTGATAACATCTGGGATGAAGCAGTGCTCGGCTATCCCGGGACGTTGCCCTGAATCCAGGCGTCATAGGCCAGCTCCTGGAAACAATGCTGTTCTCACTCTGCACCAAACTCCTGAAAGTTTAGAGGCTCAAGCCTTCCACAAGCAAAGTCAACCTTGATGCATTCCTGCTGGCATTGCCAGACCGAGATCCAAAGCGCAAAGGTGCATTTGTTAACAGAGTATTCTCTGCGTCAGCTTGGTCCTTCGGTCCTTAAATGCTGCCTCTTGAGTTGACCTACATGTGCCTTTTGGAACATGACCAGCGAGATCTTGCCAGTTGTCCATGACTCATTTAGAAGCACCTTTGCCCAAAAAATTTAGGTTGGATAAACCCTGCAAAATATTTTCTGACAACGGAATGTGTGGGTCGAGCCATGAGTAGGCATCATGTGGTTTCTCCAATTACACGCAGGTCTCTCTCATGAACATACCTTTTGATGTTTCACAACTCTATGAACAGAAGGTTGACTCTGCTTTAGAGCTTTTTAAAAACAGTTACATTAAAACCTGCTATCTAGACTTACTTGCACCGGCCTGTATATTTCAC
This sequence comes from Triturus cristatus, assembly GCF_964204655.1. Lineage (NCBI taxonomy): Eukaryota > Metazoa > Chordata > Amphibia > Caudata > Salamandridae > Triturus > Triturus cristatus. The sequence goes on along the minus strand of NC_140594.1, from coordinate 120,135,705 downwards.
CAACAATACAACAAATTCAAAGGCTAATCATGATTCATGAGGCATGACTTATTGCTAGAGTTAAGGTATGATTTCTCCTATACGGCTGGAGAGCTATTAAATCCGGTGGGTACTGCAAATTGTTCAGAGGGTGTTACACGCTCCTCTACCTGTACTATTCTAAAGCCCTCCTCACACACTACCATTCCCAGAATGCATCATTAAGGTAGTTAGTCTGGTGTACCGCCCCTATACCTCTCGAAGAGACAGCATTGGTCAACATGATCACATGGGATGAGAGTCTGTTTAAATGGAAGCACCGCCTTGCTATCAGTGCTTGGCTTACGAAGCTTTTGTGTTGGTAAACCTCGCTGGATCCTTGTTTCCTTGGATATCGTCTGAATATCGCCTTGACACTTTGTTGCCCCGGACCTTGCCTGTATCACGCCTCGTGACCCTGTCTCCCTGGATAGCTGTGGTATTTCGCCGCGGTATTCCCTGTGGAATTTCCTGCCTTGCTCCATGGACGCCGAATAGGACGCCGTCTTCATCAAGCACCGAGCGGAACAGGAGCCCCTCCCCTCCCGTGTGCGCTGTTGAAGCGCGCTTGCTGCTGACTGCAATCTCTTCGCTCAGCTCCGTACCTGGTTCTCCTTCGCGGCCCGGATTCTTCTGACCGGACAGTCCTTTGTTGCACGGAGTCATCACCACCCGCTGCTACGGGTACGTTACACGCACTGATTGCGTGTTCCTTTTTTTTTTTTTTTTTTTTATTTTGAACATTGTGAACTTTATCTTGGGATCTATTGTTTTTTTGCCTTCCTGCTCACAGCGGACTTCAAACACCCTGAGACTTCCCCTAACGAAGCTTGACTCTAGTTACTGTGTAGATTCTGCACAGTGTGTGCCTTTTACTTTCCGAATCACGTCCAAGAAGTATTGGAGGACTCTTTCGTGCTTTGGCTTGCCTTAAAGCTACAAGTACCCCGTTTTGTTTGGCCACATAGAAAACTTCGAACTTTATTGATATTTTCAGTTATCTTTGCCTGCAGTACACAGGAGAAAGAGTCTACGGTTGTCAAGAAAATACGTAGGCATCATCCTGTTCGAGAAGGTTGGGGAGGTACACACTTCTTATAGACACACTCTTTCTAGACTCAACTTTGGTGTACATTCTCTGTAGTATACCTCACTTGGTGTAACCGTGTCTTATGTCTTCTCTCCCCGTTTATTATTTTGTGTCTCCTGCAGTACTGCCTTTGCCTTCCCTGCATCTTCACTGTGAGCAAGTTTCGCCTCCCTGGTGGGCTTCCCTGACACCCTTCTTCCTTGTCCCGGATCTTCCTTGGAGTACTATTCATCTGCTAGTAGTTACTTCCTGTAGATGTTTATACTCTAAAGGAGATTAGAGATCCTGTTCTTCGCTCCCGTGGATGTTGGCAGTCCTGGGCCCGCACAAGTAAGATTGGCACAAGAGTGACAGAAAGCCAAGCCCACGAATACAAACATCCCCTGAGCGAAAATGGATCCGTTACACATGGACGCAAAACAGTCCGGTGTTACCCCTGAAACAACCATGAACGAATTAGCTTCCGCTGTGGTAAACCTACAAGCAGAACTTAGTCAGTTAAGAATGGAGAATCAAAGATTAGTTACCGAACTAGATCATCTTAAGACACAACAAAGTTTTAGGGCCAGGGTAGAAGACATAGCAGTTAACACAAAAAAGAGTTATATACGTCCTGCCCTCTTCCAGGGTCCCTCACATACTCAGGTCCTCCCTGAGCCAGTTAGTCAGACTAGTCAAGCTCCTCCAGTGAATGTAACCGTAGTCACCCCATCTCCCACACCATTGGCCGTGCCAGAACGTTTTAATGGCGACAGCAGTAAATATGGGGTGTTTATAAATCAGTGCTACCTTCAATTTCTCTGTCGCGCCTCTTCATTTCCCGACGACGCAGCTAAAGTAGCTTTTATCATCTCTTACCTCACTGGTAATGCGGCACTATGGGCTGTATCGCTAGTGGAAAATGACAACCCCATCTTATATGATCTGACTATGTTCAAGGATAAAATGCGAAATCTGTTTGCACGCCATTCATACATGCAAGCCAGTGATAATGAATTAATGAACCTAAAACAGGGATCAAAAGACCTCGTAACGTACATTACTACGTTTAATCGATTGGTCACGGAAACCCAATGACCTGAAGAAAAAAGAACTTCTTTATCCTATAGAGGCCTGAAAGATGACCTGAAAGACATTCTCTCACAAATTGTGGATCCTCCGGAAGACTGTGCCTCGTTCATAGATCTAGTGGTTAAATTAGAGCACCGGTTAAATGAAAGAAGAGGTGAAAAGACCAAAGGCGAGTACCCTCGCTTTGTGTTAAGTAAAACTGAGAAAAAGGACCAAAAGGAAGTAGGGGAACCCATGCAGATTGGGGGCATCAGAGGTCCATTGACTAGTATGGAAAAGGAGAAACGCCGAAAACTCAATTAGTGTCTGTATTGCGGCAAAGGGGGGCATTATGCTCGAGAGTGTCCCGTAAAACCAAAGTTCTCTGTAAAGACGACTCCCCTGCAGAACAGTTCTGCTACTGCCTCGGAAAACTAAAGGACTTGAAGGATCAAGAGATCGCTCCTTCGAGTCTTCCTGTGAACCAGATCTCGCCCGCAGTGTCAAAAAAGATTCCCTTGATACCAAAGCATTTTACATTGATGATAGTCTTGGTGTTGTCTTCCCAATACCGTAAGACCATGCCCATTCTTTTGGATTCAGGTGCTACCGGTAACTTTATGGATATCACTTTAGCCAGATCACTAGGTATAGAGTTTATATCCAAGAATCACCCTGAAAAGATTAGAGCAGTCGATGGAACTGAGTTGTCATCAGGGTTACTCCCCTTTCAAACTCCCCATCTGACCATGGTGTGTGAGAACGGGCACTCTGAGCTTATTCAATTTGATTTAATAGACACGCCCAATTTTGGAGCCATATTGGGAGTACCCTGGTTGCAAATTCATAATCCCTTGATTGATTGGGTTTCAAGAAAGGTTACTTTAAGGTCTCCCTACTGCTTAGTACATTGCTACCAAGAAACACCCACCTGGCATGAGCCCTTATGTTGTGCTATGGAAACAGCTAATACCCCTGATCTGCCATTGCAATACAGAGACTATAAAGATGTGTTTGACAAGGTGAAAGCTATTGCTTTACCACCCCATAGATCCTATGACTGTAGGATAGATTTACAGCCGGGAGCAGTGTTGCCTGTCAGCAGAATATACGCCTTAACAGAGCCCGAAAACGCATATCTGTTTGATTATTTACAGGACATGCTAAAAAAGGGTTTTATCCGTCATTCTACGTCCCCAGTATCTTCTCCCCTTTTTTTTATTCCCAAACGAGAAGGTGGATTGAGAGCCTGCCTGGATTATAGGGCGCTCAATAAAGTCACGGTAAAAAACAAATACCCTCTTCCTCTCATCTCCACCCTTCTGGACCAAGTACGAAAAGCTAAGATTTTCACCAAATTAGATCTTCGGGGTGCATATCATTTGATCCGTGTCAGAGAAGGAGATGAGTGGAAGAAGGCATTTCGCACAAAATTCGGTCTATTCGAATATTGCGTAATGCCTTTTGGCTTATGTAATGCGCCAGCAGCCTTTCAGTTTTTTATTAACGAAGTCCTTCGTGAGTATCTAGGCATCTTTGTAATCGTCTATATTGACGACATTCTAGTATTCTCACAAACGGAAGAAGAGCATGTGCAACATGTAAAACTAGTTTTGCAAAAACTACTCGACAATCATCTCTTTGCAAAATTGGATAAATGTCTGTTTCATGCCACTAAAGTGGATTTTTTGGGGTTTGTTATCTCTCCTGAAGGGATACACATGGATTCAGCCAAAGTGTCTGCCATAAGCAATTGGTCCAGTCCCTCGTCCGTAAAAGAAATACAATCATTTTTGGGATTCGCCAATTTTTACAGACGATTTATTGAGCGATTTTCCGATCTCATTACACCCATCACTAGACTCCTCAAAAAGGGAGTAGTGTTTAAATGGGACGACACTGCGGAACAGGCTTTTCAAACATTGAAAAGGAAATTCATTACCGCCCCTGTTCTTCGTCATCCTGATACCACTCAACCCTTTTATTTGGAAGCTGACGCGTCACAATACGCGGTTGGGGGAATTCTATCACAAAGACATCCCATACAGGGAACTATGCATCCAGTGGCTTATTTTTCCAAAACCCTCTCTGCTGCTGAACAAAATTACACCATCGGTGAAAGAGAGTTGTTAGCCATCAAACTCGCATTCCAAGAATGGAGACATTATTTATTGGGATCACCTCACACTATAACCATCTTCTCTGATCACCGCAATTTACAATTTTTCAAATCTGCAAAAGCCCTTACTCCCAGACAAATGCGGTGGGTCTCCTTTTTCAGTGAATACGATTTTGTGATACACTTCCAACCAGGTTCCAAACATGGCAAGGCCGACGCATTGTCCAGGTTAGGGAAAGAAAACAAATACCATGAAGAACTACCCCCACGTATCATTCCTGAGAACAAGTTAGCTACCATCACCAATTCGGAATACGAGAACGATTTTCTTAACTCTCTTGTCACTGAATGTGCTTCCCTTAATTCTGATAACTGGTTACGGGATTCCTCAAACACGATAATTGACGGCTTATATTATCACCAGAGTCGTTTATATGTCCCTTCTACAGAGTTACGTAGTCAGGTCATGGACTGGTGTCATTCTTCCCCTTTGGCCGGTCATCCTGGGACAGACAAGACTGTACATACTTGTCAAAGATGGTTTTGGTGGAAAGGGATGACACAGGATATTTCAGAATATGTTAAAGCTTGTCCCACGTGTGCTAGACAAAAGGCATTACATTGTGCTCCAGCAGGACTACTACAACCGATGCCCATTCCCCATACTCCTTGGTCGTCCATTAGTATGGACTTTATCACTGATTTACCTGTTACCAGAGGGTATCATTCCATTCTAGTAGTAGTAGACCTGTTGTCTAAAATGGCTCATTTTATACCTCTGTCAAAGTTCCCTAGGTCTAAAGATCTGATAGACATATTTATCCAACAGATTGTACGATTGCATGGGCTTCCCTCTACTATTGTGTCAGATAGGGGTCCCCAGTTTATATCGAAATTTTGGCAAGGGTTGTGTACAGTTCTTCACATTGACCACCGTCTGTCGTCAGCATATCATCCCCAAACTGATGGGCAGACAGAACGAACAAATCAAACCTTAGAACAATATTTAAGGTGTTTATTAGGGACTGTCACGAGCGATTGGGTGCAAGCCCTCCCTTTAGCCGAGTTTGCCTACAACAACTCCTGTCATTCTGCTACTCAGATATCCCCGTTTTATTTCTTAGATGGGTACCATCCCTTGTGCCTGCCGGTACGCCTCCCTCCCACGCTCACCAACATACCTAAGGTAACGGAACACCATGCACGTCTTTCTGCTATATGGGAATTGGCGAAACAAAAACTGCAAGAAGCCAAGACCCATATGAAAGCACAAGCAGATAAACATAGACGTCCTGCACCTACTTATGTGGTTGGTGAGAAAGTGTGGTTAGCTACAACCAATCTTAGAGTAGCTGGGCCTCGAAAACTCCAACCTAGATACATAGGGCCTTTTTCTGTCTCCCGAATTATCAATCCAGTAGCCCTTAAACTTGAGTTGCCTCCCGAGTATCAGATCCACCCTGTCTTTCATGTTTCTTTACTCAAGAAATATATACCACCCACTCGTCCTGAAATTCCTCCTCCTCCAAATTACTGTAGAAGGGCAACTAGAATACGAAGTCAAGAGAATCGTGGATTCCCGAAGACTTCATGGTAAGCTACAGTATCTCATTGATTGGGTGGGATACGGCCCTGAGGATAGGTCTTGGGAACCAGCAGATCAAGTACATGCACCCCGTCTAGTAAGGAGGTTTCATGCCTTACACCCAGACAAGCCTCGACCGGTGAGTAGGCCTTTAGGGGGGAGAACTGTTACACGCTCCTCTACCTGTACTATTCTAAAGCCCTCCTCACACACTACCATTCCCAGAATGCATCATTAAGGTAGTTAGTCTGGTGTACCGCCCCTATACCTCTCGAAGAGACAGCATTGGTCAACATGATCACATGGGATGAGAGTCTGTTTAAATGGAAGCACCGCCTTGCTATCAGTGCTTGGCTTACGAAGCTTTTGTGTTGGTAAACCTCGCTGGATCCTTGTTTCCTTGGATATCGTCTGAATATCGCCTTGACACTTTGTTGCCCCGGACCTTGCCTGTATCACGCCTCGTGACCCTGTCTCCCTGGATAGCTGTGGTATTTCGCCGCGGTATTCCCTGTGGAATTTCCTGCCTTGCTCCATGGACGCCGAATAGGACGCCGTCTTCATCAAGCACCGAGCGGAACAGGAGCCCCTCCCCTCCCGTGTGCGCTGTCGAAGCGCGCTTGCTGCTGACTGCAATCTCTTCGCTCAGCTCCATACCTGGTTCTCCTTCGCGGCCCGGATTCTTCTGACCGGACAGTCCTTTGTTGCACGGAGTCATCACCACCCGCTGCTACGGGTACGTTACACGCACTGATCGCGTGTTCCTTTTTTTTATTTTTTTTTATTTGAACATTGTGAACTTTATCTTGGGATCTATTGTTTTTTTGCCTTCCTGCTCACAGCGGACTTCAAACACCCTGAGACTTCCCCTAACGAAGCTTGACTCTAGTTACTGTGTAGATTCTGCACAGTGTGTGCCTTTTACTTTCCGAATCACGTCCAAGAAGTATTGGAGGACTCTTTCGTGCTTTGGCTTGCCTTAAAGCTACAAGTACCCCGTTTTGTTTGGCCACATTGAAAACTTCGAACTTTATTGATATTTTCAGTTATCTTTGCCTGCAGTACACAGGAGAAAGAGTCTACGGTTGTCAAGAAAATACGTAGGCATCATCCTGTTCGAGAAGGTTGGGGAGGTACACACTTCTTATAGACACACTCTTTCTAGACTCAACTTTGGTGTACATTCTCTGTAGTATACCTCACTTGGTGTAACCGTGTCTTATGTCTTCTCTCCCCGTTTATTATTTTGTGTCTCCTGCAGTACTGCCTTTGCCTTCCCTGCATCTTCACTGTGAGCAAGTTTCGCCTCCCTGGTGGGCTTCCCTGACACCCTTCTTCCTGGTCCCGGATCTTCCTTGGAGTACTATTCATCTGCTAGTAGTTACTTCCTGTAGATGTTTATACTCTAAAGGAGATTAGAGATCCTGTTCTTCGCTCCCGTGGATGTTGGCAGTCCTGGGCCCGCACAAGTAAGATTGGCACAAGAGTGACAGAGGGGTTACGCCCTGTCTTTTATATTGGCCCCTCCTGGCATTCCACCTGTTTTCACTCAACCTTCAGGGGATCATACCGCCATCTTTCTGCAGGCAGTTTAATTACTGTGGCCAAAGGGGCCACAGAGAGAGTCCCAAAGGTGAAAGAAAAACGAGGGGTGTTACTCATGCCTTTCTTAGTCTCCAAAATAGATGGAGAAAGCGAATATAGCATGCTAAAACGCATGCTTTAACATCGCGTTCCATTACAACGAGTTGTTACAACGACCGCGTTGTTAGAACGCGATACCTTTACAACGCAAGTCATTAGATCGACTTGCACTAGCTGGCGCTCCAACATTAGGAACAGTATAATTTACTATTCCAATTCCACCCTGCGCAACAGTAAGGAATGTGTTGGAATAGTAAATCATACTATGCCTTAGGTTGGCGCGCCATCTAGTGCAAGTTGATCTAATGACTTGCGTTGTAAAGGTATTGCGTTGTAACAAAACAGTCACAGTCGTTGTAATGACCGCGTTGTAATGGAACGCAATGTAACAACCGCGGTGTAAAGGTTGTTTCCCGGAGGAAGCAGGCTGATTTTGGATCTTCGACTCCTGAATGCCTTCCAACTAAAGGAAAAATTCAAGATGTTCACTCTGGACCAAGTTTCATGCCCTGCATACGGGGGAATGGATTGTGTCCTTGGACCTGCAGAACTTGTACTACCATGTGTCCGTCCTGCAGTCCCACGGATGCTACCCTGGGTTCGTGGTAGGATCAAAACATTTCCAATTTATCATCGTACCATTTGGTCTCACCTCTGTCCCTCTTGTTTTTACCAAAGACATTGCAGTGGACACAGCCCATGTTCACAGTTCAGGAAATTTTATTTCTGAACCTTGAAGGCTGGCTTCTGAAAGCGGGCTCGCTGCAGTCACTCAGAGGATCCTTGCAGCCGCGGCCAATGCAGGTACAAGCAGTGGAGCTGGGTGGGGAGGATTTCGATAGACGACGACGAGGGAAAATTAATTATTTATTTAATTTTCCATCGTGGTCATCTGTCGAATCACCCCCAATGCGGCACTACCACCTCACCGCTCTTACCCGCATGGGCCGTGACTGGATCCTCTGGGTGTGTTCCATCAGCAGTGGGATGCAGGACTCCTGCACAACTTTCTACCGCTACCACCTCTGCCCTGAGTTCTGAAGAAGATCAAGACAGCCCATGCTTGGGTCATCTTAACTACTCCAGGTTAGGCCAGGCAAATGTGATACTCTGATCTGTTGACTGCATGAAATCATGCACAGCTGTTCCCTACAACTGCTTACTACCATTACTTTAAAAAAAAATATTTCAGTTACATCTGCACACTGTGCCACTGAGCTGCTGGCAATGTCAATGCATCAATGCCACCCCCATATACCGTCCCATTTCCTGACAAATTTGTGATGAGAACTTGGGCCACCTTTCTTCCCCTCCACGTGGACCGGTCCATCACTCTTGCCACCTCTTTTTCCACCACAGTCCTGTAAGGAGAGTTTTTACATCGAGCGAATGAAGGAGTATCGGACCGACTATCTTTTTGTGGGCTTTGCTGTGGCGAAGAATTGATGGTGGTGCAGAAGCAAACCCTTACCCTGTAGATTGTCCTGTATATGTATGAAAGTATGCATGTATATGGTATTTCTATAGCGCAAACCTAGCCTAAAGGCAGTGGAGTGCAGTACATGGTGAAAGGCAGGCTTAAAGTCAGCGAGTAATAGGAGAGGAAGCTGAGTCATGGACTGTTAATGTATTGTGATGTAGTGTTCTCTAAAGAGGTGAGTCTTCAACTCTTTCCTAAATCATAACAGCATTGGGGCAGTCCTGATGAATATGAGGATATATTTCCAGACTCTGGGTGCATATATGGAAAAGACCTTTTGTCATATTATTTTCTTTTTTACACTTCTTAGTCTACAGTCTGATGTGTTGTGGATGTTGGCGTGCTAATAACCACCAGCGTTAGTGAACTTTGTCTGCAAGATCAGCAGGTTCCCAGTCGTAATGGCTTTCAAAATGATGCAGCTGGTTTTGAAGGGGGTGTGTTCTGGCAAGGGAATCATGTGATCATATTTCCTCCGTACTTAGATAAGACGTGCTGTGGTGTGTAGGGTGTCCCTAAGTGGTGCCAGTGTGGAGTCTAGCAGGCTATGAAGTAGGGTGTTACCATCATCCAGATGCAACAGTACGAAGGCTTGAACAGAATTCTGAAGTCGCTTTCTGAAAGAAAAAATTTGACTTTCTAAATAAGTTTGTCTTTGTTTTTTAGGCAAATTTCTCCTTGGGGAAGATATTGGTATCCAAGGTAAATCCAAGTGGTTTGGCAGTCGGTGAAGCCATTGAGCCAAGTTTGTACTTTATCTTGTGTGCTTGGCAAATTGTGTCTTGGAATTGTGTCTGGATCTGGATGAGCTTCCGGTAGGTGTTTGACATCCAGGCCTGGATGATGTGCAACAGTGTTTCAGGTGTTGAATGTCTGAATCAGAGGTGACTTTCAAGAAGACTTATGTATAAAGACATGCTGTGCCCTGGCCAGGAAGGAGCCATCGGGCTCATTCCACTAGGACAATGGCTGTTTCAATGGCATTGGCAAAAGGTGTTTTAGACATCTGCCATACTGCTACATGGGCATATGTGCATATGTTTGAGGAGTACTATTGCATCGACAGTCACGCCTGCAGAGAGGCTCGTTATCCCTGCTTGGTCCTGCAGGACGTATTGGTGTGGATCCAATACTCAAGACCTCCACCTTTTGGGAGGTGTTGTGTGGGTGTCTATTGAAAAGATGAGGAAATGGCAGTTAGGAGTAGCCATTGAAAGGACAAGTTACTTACCTTTGGTAATCTGTGGATAGTCCATCTAACTGCAGCACCCTCCTCCCCGTTAGGTGGAGCGTAACCTGTTACTGTTAAAAAAGATCCAAGTTAGATTTGCCTCACTGTTACCTTCAGTCTGTCATTGCTGTTTAGTTTCTGTGGTCACAGAAAAGTTTGAAGATGACTGACGTCTAACCGAAAGGGTCACATTTATATACAGCTCAGTGCTTCTGAAGGAGATGCGAGGCTACTCTGAAGTCTGATGGTATCACCAGCTGGTATTTAGGAGCAATAACTTGGAAAAATCCAGATATAGTCTGGCGCCTGTGGATATTATAAAGGTGTGCAATTTTTGGTTAGATTACCAATCATAAAGATCAGAAAAAGCGTTATCAAAAGTAAGTAACTTGTTCTGCAGCACTAACTTTTAGAAATAGTAGCTCTGCAGATAGTCAGCAAAGTAAAAGTACTTGATCACAACCTTCTGATCCACAGCCAGACATCTTAGCTAATAGGCCCCACGGGTTTCTTGTCATTGGAGACCATGCTTCAGACGCAAACTCCCTTTTACTGCCATACAGTACAGTATAGCTATTTTCAATTTTTACATTACACTTGCAAGGTCACAGGTACAGAATAAATGTACAACCTTTTTTTAATGATAACCTCAAAGAATTTCAACAGATGGCGCTCTCACCTCATAACTCTAGAAAAGAGGTACTGCCAAAAGGCAGGAACAGAGCAGGGGGAGGAGCTAACCACTAACCTTAAACACTATAAAAGGGGTTGCCCCCAAACTCCCAATCAGCTTCTCCATGACCTCAACAAGGTATAACCTCTATAACAAAGACAGTGCACCCTACACGTCAGGATCCTAGCTGCCTTTGGCATTAGAGTCTGCCTCAGATAAAGAGACACACCTGACATACAGTAAAGGTTTAGGTATTCATGTTGTGACATGTTACATATTTTGGCTATATTTACAGGCTGGTGAGGATAGCTGGTTCCTAGACATGATGCACCCTTATGATGTACGGACAGTGATGAGGATGTGGTATGAAGAGGTAATGGGAATTAACATGCCAAATGTGACAATCTTTCAAAGATTGGCTATTTTGTGTTTATTCTACTTATGTGAATACTTCTTTACGTCCACTGTCCCCAGTTAATGAGGGTCAGTTTCTTTACACACCTATTATTTGAAGCTGCATTACTTGGGAGGTGGAGAAGGGATCATATTTTTGTAAAGGGGGAGGGGTACAACTGAGGACCGAGTGTGCCACCATCTTACTTTAGGATGGAGGGAGCATATATAGGGGAAATAGCCTTTACAATGCGGCATTTACCACTCAATACCTTTACCACGCACTGTGCCATACACAGCTTTCTCATCAATAACCTTACAGCAAATGTTGCAGTGTTATTATCAATGATGCCGTAGAAAGGGGGTTTAGGGTATTGAGTGGTAAGGGTATTTTTAGGGTTTAGCAGTCGGTAAGGGTATTGAGTGGTAAGGGTGTTTTTGAGTTTTCAACCATATTTTTTTTTTGTTTAAAAGAATATACATTTATTTTTATCTCAGTATTCATGCCTTAGAGACCTCCACTCCACATCTAGGGGGACAGGATGCCTTTCTACTTCCCCCTTATATAGCTTTTTTACTTAATTTCCACAACATCTTCAATTTTTCTCAGTATACAGTAATAGCCGCCATTTCATTTCTAAACCTCCAACAACCAGCCAATCAGAGCACCTGCTCTCATAAGACTTGCAGGAGGCTCTTGATCCTACAAGAGCGTGAAGGTTCAAGGGGAAAAGGGGCCTCTCGACCAATTGCAGGGCTCTATTTTTAGATTTTCACTCTTGTGACCCTATCCCTCCAAATATCTATTTTTTTAATCTTAATATCTCAAAAACTACTGAACGGATTTACACCATATCATAAAAAGCCTAATTTGCGGACCAATATCTAGCTTCCTGATGAATTTGGCATAATTTCGTTTAGCGGTTTTTGCTGTGGCCTTGTCTAAAGAAGTCTATGGAAAATGCATGGGGATTTTGTGTTTTTGGACCCCCCCTTTTTCTCAGCCAACACGGGATGGATCACCCCAACACTGTCCAGGAAGAAGCTGAGGTGAGTGAACTTTTTTTTGGAAAGTTTTGTGAAGATTAGTCAAGTGGGGCCAAAGTTATTAGCATACCAAAACACGCTCTGTCTATGGAAAAGCAAACCTAACTATAACTACATACATAAATACATATACACACACACGCACACACACATATCTCATCATGGGTTTGTGGTTTTCTGGCATGCAACCTAATCGCTGGTGGTGCTAGGTAGAGGTGAATACCACACACGCCCCTTTTACACCTCCAAAACTTCTTCCTCCACAATGAGAGAAAAGCTAATTATAATCTCCCTGTAACCTTTGTTTTTTTAGTCCATTTCTAAGGTTTTTTTAATTCTATTTCCTATCTATAACATCCCTGTAACCTTTGTTTTTTTCTATGAATCTCTATGTTTTTAAATGCTATTTCCTAACTAGAACGTCGCTGTAATCTGGGTGTGTGAGTGTTGGTGTGAGAGTGTGGTGGGTGTGTGACTGGCTGTGTGGGTCTGTGAGTGTGTGTTAGCGGTTGTGTGAGTGCCTCTGTGGGTCTGTGAGTGGGTGTGTGATTGGTTGCCTGGGTCTCTGAATGGGTGTGTAAGTGGCTGTGTGAGTGGTTTTCTGGGTCTCTAAGTGGATGTGTGAGTGGCTGTATGGGTGTGTGAGTGGTTTTCTGGTTCTCTGAGTGGGTATGTGAGTAGCTGTATGGGTGTATGTGTGGGTGTGGTTTTGAGTGTGTGAGTGGGTGTGTGAGTGGTTTTTTGGTTTTCTGAGTGGGTATGTGAGTGGCTGTATGGGTGTGTGATGGATGTATATCATTACATTGCATACCAATACCACGTGTGCCATTACAATGCGGGTATTAATACGCGATGTAATGACAACGACATGCCATTATGTCGCATACTTTTTCCACGACTATGCTTTTACCACTCATGCCATTACAACGCAAAGGCAAGCGTGGTAAAGCTATAGTCGTGGTAAAAGTTTGCAAGGGAAGTGACTCTACTCTACCCTACCCTACAGACTAATATAGTACCCCTACACAACCCTCCCCGCCCCCAGTCCTCTCCCTACAATAACACTACACTACCCTACACGACCCCCGACACTACCCTAAAACACACTACACACACACTACAACACTACCCTAAACCCTAATGCACTACACTACTCAAACACTACAACACTACCCTAAACCCTAAAACACTACACTACACACACACACTACACTACCCTAAACCAAATGTACTATAATACTCAAACACTACAACACTACCCTAAACCCTAAAACACTACACAAACTCTACAACATTACCCTAAACCCTAAAAACACTACAACACTACCGTCAACACTAAAACACTACACCACACAAACACTACTATACTACACTAAAACCTAAAACACTACACTACCCTAAACCTAAAACACTACACTACACAAACACTACAACACTACCCTAAAACACTACACTACACAAACACTACTACACTACCCTAAACCCTAAAACACTACACAAACACTACTATACTACACTAAACTCTAAAACACTACACTACCCTAAACCCTAAAACACTACACTACACAAACACTACAACACTACCCTAAACCCTAAAACACTACACTAGACAAACACTACTACACTACCCTAAACCCTAAAACACTACACTATACAAACTCTACAACACTACCCTACACATACACTACTACACTACCCTAAACCCTAAAACACTACACTACCCTAAACCCTAAAACACTACACTACACAAACACTACAACACTACCCTAAACCCTAAAACACTACACTACCCTAAGCCCTAAAACACTACACTACAAAAACACTACTACACTACCCTAAAACCTAAAACACTACACTACACAAACTCTACAACACTACCCTACACAAACACTACTACACTACACTAAACCCTAAAACACTACACTACCCTAAACCACTACACTACACAAACACTACAACACTACCCTAAAACACTACACTACACAAACACTACAACACTACCCTAAAAGACTACACTACACAAACACTACCCTAAACCCTAAAACACTACACTACCTTAAACCCTAAAACACTACACTACACAAACTCTACAACACTACCCTAAAACCTAAATCACTACAACAGTACCCTAAACCCTAATACACTACACTAAACAAACACTACAACACTACACTACACTACAAAAAAACACACTAAAACGTTTTAAAAAAACACACAACACAAACATAACACTACCCTAAACCCTACAAAAGTAACCCCCACCCCAAGCGCAAACCCCCTTACCTCTCTCCTCTCCAACGTCGCCGTCTCTGCTCCCGGTTCCTGCTTCCTCCTTCCTGCTTCGAGGGGCGGTGCACATCGTTGTGAGGAAACAGCCTCAGTTTCCTCACAACGACTTTGATAGCCGCCATTACACATTCATCGCATGCGTTGTAAAAGCGCATGCGATGTAATGGTATGCGTGGTTTTTGCCATGCGTTGTAACATCGCATGCGTTGTAACGCATGTGATGTAATAGCAACGCGTGGTAAAAACCGCGTCGTAATGGCTGTTCCCCGTGTGTGATGGTTATGTGGGTGTGTGAGTAAATGTGTGAGTGGATTCATGAGTGGGTGTATTTTTTTTTAATTGGTCTCCGTTGTGGATTCACAGGGGGGGGTGCTGAGCGCCATGGTAGATACGCAGATCCTCACGCGCCTCCCCAAAATATTTTTGGGCAATTTCTTGCCTATGAGGGAGCCCTCACAGACCTCCTCCATCAGTCCCATGGGGTCAGGATACCTCTATCTTGAACAATTATATCCTATTTACACTTTATTCACCCCCCTGGAACCATGTCCCGATTGACAAAATGGCAGCTGCATCTTTTCTCTCAGGTTGCAGGAAACCAATAACGGCACTGCTGTTGGCGTGTAGATCCACTTCGGTGGATCCGTGGTGGATCGCGCCAGCACCATGCACAGTTTTCTCATTAATAATTTCACTGCAAATGTTGCTGTGAAATTATCACTGATGTCATAGAAGATGCCATGAGTGAAGTAATATGTGGGGTTATTAGCAGTGCATGGCGAGAGCACAAGTTATAGTTACCTTTCGGCACAAGTTATAGTTACTTGAGATAACTATAACTGCTGAATTTCTATGGTTTTGTGTATGTAAATTCTGAACCTAACCATAATGTACCAGTAACCTTTGTTTTTTTTGTGAATTACGAAGGTTTTTTTCCATTCTTTTTCAAAAGTATACCTTTGTTTTTTTCCATGAATGTCACAGTTTTTAATGCTATTTTCTAACTATAATTTAGTAAATTTCTATGTTTTTTATTGCTATTTCCTAACTATAATGTCCCTGTAACCTGGGTGTGTGAGAGGTTGTGTGTGTGTGTGGTGGGTGTGTCAGTACATGTGTGACTGGCTGTGTGGGCTTGTGAGTGGGTTTGTGAGTGGCTGTATGGGTGTGTATGTGGGGGTGTGAGTGCCTCTGTGGGTCTGTGAGTGGGTGTGTAAGTGGTTAACTGGGACTCTGAGTGGCTGTATGGGTGTGAGTGGTTTTCTGGGTCTGAGTGGATGTGTGAGTGTCTGTATGGGTGTGTGAGTGTGTGGGTGTGTAAATAGGTCTGTGAGTGGTTTTGTGGGTTTCTGAGTGGGTGTGAGAGTAGCTGTACAGGTGTGGGAGTTGTTGCACGGGTTTGTGAGTGGGTGTGTGAGTACCTGTGGGGGTCTGTGAGTGGCTGTGGGAGTGGTTCTCTGGGTCTCTGAGTGGGTGTGTGAGTGGCAGTATGGGTGTGGTAATGGTGTTCTGGGTCTCTGAGTGGGTATGTGAGTGGTTGTATGGATATGTAAGTGGTTGTGTGGGTTTGTAAGCGGGTGTGTGAGTGGGTTCGTGAGTTGGTATATATATATATTTGTTTTTTGGGATCTGGATCCATAGATCGGTTGTTGATTCACACCGGGGGAGTGCTGAGTGCCATGGTAGATACATGGATCCTCGTGTGCCCCAAAAAAATTGTTTTGGGACAATTTCTTGCCCATGAGGGTCCCTCACGGACCCCCTCCATCAGTCCCATGGGGTCAGGATACCTCTATCCTGACTCTAATTTACAATTTATTCCCCCCCTGGAACCGGGTCCCGATTGACAAAATGGTGGCTACAACTTTTCTCTCAGGTTGCGGGCAACCAATCAGGACACAGCTGTTGGCAGTGGATCTGCGTCTCTAGATATACATAAATCTTTTTTCTTTAATAACTCCAAACCTACTGAATAGATTTACACCAAATTACAAAAAGCACTCTTTCTGGGCCAAGATCTAGCTGTCTGCCATATTTGGTGAAATTCCATTCAGCAGTTAAGGCTGTAGTCTTGTCTAAAATCCCTATGGTAAATTGTATGGGGAAAATGCATTTTGCCCCCCCCCCCTTTTTATCGGCCCCTGCTTGATGAATCACCCCCAAACTTTCCAGACAGCAGCTGAAGTGACTGGCACACTAGTTTTGAAACGTTTGTGAAGATTTGTCAAACTGTGCCAAAGTTATTTGCAAAACAAAAAATGTTTTTTCTAAGGAAACTAGGTCCTAACTATAACTACCTACTGACGACCACCAGTAGGGAGGGAGGGATAGAGGGGAAAAGAGAGATTGTTAGGGTTTCACTTACCTGATATATACTTACCATTTTGTTGCAAAGCCATGCATGGTAAACAATTATGCGTCATAAAGACTTGCGTGTTAAAGGCATTGCATGGTATAGGCAATGCGTGGCAAAGGCCTTTGTTGTAATGTCATACAACCCAAACATAGCTGTGTTGGGGTATGTTTAAGTCTGTCTTTTTGTTTAATGGGTGTTAGAAATGGGATCTCTGGTTGGCTAAGGCTTGCGCCAAAGCCAGGCAGAGACCACCACTCTAGTCAGGGCAAGGGAGTTACACGCCAAAGATAACCCCTGCTCACCCCCTTGGTAGCTTGGCACGAGCAGTCTGGCTTATCCCAGAGGCAATGTGTAAAGCGTTCGCGCAACACGCACACAGCAACAACATACTAGGCACACCACAAAAGGAACTCCACACAAGGTTATATACAAAATAGCCTTTTTATTATCATAAGACACATTAGAATAGTAATCACACAATATACACTGTGCCACCTGGCACTGGGCAATATTTACAGGGGATTATATACACATGACAGGGCCACTTGGGCCACTATCAGAACCACCACTTAGTAAAGATAGTAAATGTAGAACATATAATAGACGTAGAACACAACCAGTAATTACTGGCAAACACTGTACTCAGCATCATCCTGTAACACAAACCATATTATGCACAGTGTCACATTAGGCGCGGAATATATTATGCGCCAACCTCATAAGCCTAAACATATTAGACCATAACCTCCTAAGCATAACACACGTTAGAAAATAATCTCACTAGCATAAACTACAGTAGGCAAATAACCTCATACCTAAACCACAGTAGAGAATAACTCAAACATAACACAGTATGCAAAACCTCATAATCATAAAACCACATTAGAGGCATAAAACAGGGTGCGTAAATTATAGCAGATAAATCACATTTCCTGGCACCACATTTTTTTTTTTTTTTTTTTTAAATCACTTGTATAGCGCATGGCTACCCGTAGGCATCCCAGCGCTTTGGTAAAAAGTGAGCCCAGGGCTAGTTCGCATTACATTATTTTACCACACTAAATTCTGGGGAATAAAAAGGTTTTAAGTTTCTTCCTAAACTGAAGGAAGATATGTTCCTGCCTCAAATAACCCGGAAGGGAATTCCATTCTCTTGCTGCTTGCAAAGAGAAGAGTCGGCCGCCTGAGCGGGCTCGTTTTATCCTAGGGATAATTGCCAGATTATGTTCGCTCGAGCGGAGATTGCGTTGGGGCCTATAAGAACTTATCATATTTTCCAATATGGAAGGACCTTCTCCATGTAAGATCTTGTGTGTGATGCAGAGAGATTTAAATCGCACCCGCTCCTTCACCGGGAGCCAATGGAGCGATCTTAAGGCTGGCTTCGCCGACGTATAACGACTAGTGCCCGTTAAAATCCTGGCGGCATAGTTCTGGGCCACTTGCAAAGTTTTAAAAGTGGAAGTTGGGGCCCCAAGATATATAGCATTCCCGTAGTCAATTCGTGATAGAACCAACGACTGAACTACGGTTTTCCTTGCTTTTTCTGGAAGTTGGGGCAGGATTTTGCGCAGGGATTTCAGTATCCCATGGCAAACTGCAGACGTCTTTCTGGCTTGAGTCTCAAAAGATAAGACGTTATCAAGCCAAAAGCCTAGGCTCTTTATTTCCGTCTTGGGCGATGGTATGGCACCCATACTGGTAGGCCAGGCAAGATGATCGGGAATATCTTGTCTGCCTAAGAGCATCAGTTCCGGTTTTCCTCCGTTGAGTCTCAATTGAGACAGATTCATCCAGTTTACTACCGTCTCCAAACAATTAGCCAGGTTGTTCGGCGGGGAATCTATTTGTTGCAGAGAAAACACCAGCTGGGTGTCATCTGCATAACTTATTAACTGGATGCCAAACGGAGCAACCAGTTCCGCCAACGGGGCCATGTAAACATTGAACAGTGTGGGGCTAAGGGACGAACCCTGTGGTACCCCACACTGTAACGCTAACAAGCGGGAATGGCTATTGCCCTCAAACACCTGGAAGTATCTTTCCTCCAGAAAGGATCTAAGCCACTTCAAGGCTTTTCCGGTTATCCCGATGTTCCGGAGTCGAGTCAGCAACAGATGGTGGTTAACTGTGTCGAAGGCGGCGCTGAGGTCCAGAAGGATAATGGCAGCGCTGCCACCTGCGTCCAAAATCCTTCTGGCCTCTTCCACCACCTTCAACAATGCTGTTTCAGTGCCTTGTCCCTTTATGAATCCTGTCTGGGATGGATGGAGGAGATTATACTTCTCCAGAAATGCAGCCAATTGGATGTTTGTCAATTTCTCGATTAACTTCCCCATCCCAGGCAACAAAGATACCGGGCGATAGTTAGCCGGGTCTTCAGGGTCGAGGTTCGGCTTTTTAATCAAAGATCTGACCATGGCCACTTTCCATGCCTTAGGAACCGTAGCCGATTCCAAAGAGGTGTTAACCATCTTAGTTACCGGTTCACTGATGGCAGGGAGTGCCTGGTTAAGAATTTTCATAGGGGCTGGGTCTCGTGGCGATCCACTTTTAATACTCCTCATCAGAGAGGGAAGAAGCTCTTCCGTGAGGAGGGCAAACTCCGAGAGTGTTGGGCGTTCCCTTCTTTCCTCCCAAGGAGACACCCTGTGGTGTGCAGTCAAATCTACTACCGGGATCGTCTCCAGAATTTTATGTATTTTGGTCTGAAAGTAGTTCGCCATATCCTCGCATCTTGTATTCAGCTCATCTGCTATTACGGGGGGATCCGGGATTTTATTAAGGAGCTTCACGATCTTAAACATTTCCCTGGGGGCATTGGCGGCGGATTCGATCTTGTTCGCAAAAAAAGCAGTTTTAGTGGTGATAAGAGCATTTTTGTATTTCTTCAGTAAGATTTTATAACTGATCTTCCTATCAGCACTAAAATCCTTCCTCCAGTAACGTTCTGCCCTTTTACATTCTTGTTTCAGCAGCCTTAATTCTGAGGTAAACCATGGGTGTTTCAGCTCTCCCTTCCTAATTATTGAGGGTTTTTTAGGTATAAGTTTGTCCAGGGATTGGGTGATCCATTGATTAAAGTTGTTAGCAGCCACGTCCACATTGGAATTATCCAGAGGCTTGCTGCTTTCTAACAGTCCCCTCCAGTTGTCCACATCAAGTTTTGTCCAAGGTCTTATTAACGCTCTATCTGAGGAAGTAAAAGTACTTGTTCTGGATATTTTCCAGTAAAAAGGAATCACCGAGTGATCCGACCAAGGGACACGATAAGGCTCCGTGACTGTTATGGTCTCAACGTTAGTAAAAATGGGATCAAGAGTGTTTCCTGACTTGTGCGTGGAACTCCGAACCTTCAGATTAAGGTTATAACTCTCTAGGTCATTTTCTAGATCTTTCGCTGTCCTATCTCCTAGCTTGTTAAAGTGGATATTAAGATCTCCCAGTAACAGGAAATTCGTGGCCGTACAGACCCCACCTATCACCGCTTCCAACAGGCTTTCGTGAAATAAACCAAGAGGGCCTGGTGGTCGGTAGATCAGTAGCCCTGTTATTGAGCTCTCATCTGAGGGGTGGAGAGTAAAATGAGTACTCTCACATCCCTGAATGCTCGTATCCTGTAGACGGCAACTTATGCTCTCCCTGTAGATAATTGCAATCCCTCCTCCTATTCTTCCTGGTCGGTCTTTATGCTGTACTATGTATCCTGGGGGTAGTGCCTCGACCAAATCTGGGTCAGAGTGTTCCCCCAGCCAAGTCTCCACCAGAAACAGAACATCAAGATCTCTAAAGGTAATTAGGAGTGAGATTTCCTCCTTGTGTCCAGGCAGGGATCGGCAGTTAAGTAAAGCCATCTTTAGGTTTTTCGACAGTTTGTTTTCGTCTGGTACCTGTTCCGACACGAGAAAAGGACAACGATTGCATGCTTGGTGGCCTTTCATCAAATCTAGCGTATGTAAACATCGGGGAGAAGTTGTTCCCTTATACACTAGAAGCTCAGCACGAGTATATACTCTTACCTGATCAGAGCATCTGGGCCTGAGGCCCGATCGTGCGCGAACGGGCACAAACGGGCTTTCCTCTGGCGCTCCTCCGGCGCTCATCAGGCGCTCCCGCTGCGCGTGACCGCTGCGCGTCCTCATGGCCCGTTTATGAAGGCTCTCCTTCCAAGCGTCTGAGCGCTAGAGCGCTACAACGAAGATGGCGCCGACAAACGGCGCTTCCCCAACAGATCCCTCACCAATTATGGCATCCTAGATGACCCGGGGCCCGCTCTAAAAGCGGTGAGTAACTCGCCAATGCGATATTTTACAATGCAAGTGGGGGGCAGCGTGCGCGCTCACGGCGCAATTAAAATCCAGGCAAAAATAAACTATATTCAACCTAGATATAAAAATGGGATTGTTATATTAAAAGGTATGCATAAATCACATTAGGGCCTGGCGCCCTACAAACCTAACAGTCCCCTTGGCCAACTCAAAGGGGCTCAAATGCCCTATGTCCAAAAGTCAGGGCAGCTGCCAATGCAGCAATATCCAAAAGTGCGTCATTGCGCTAGGGCAGGAGTGCATCTCACCCCTATCTCTCACAATGCCACCAAAGGAATGATGGCCTAAACTTTGCAGCTGGCACTAATTGCTGTGCAGCTGTGAAAGTATGGGGGCAAAGAAGTGCACCTCACTTCTGTCTCCCTAAGAATGCCCCAAAGAAAGAATCGCATAAGCATTGCAGCTGGCACTAAGTGCTGCGAAGCTGTGAATCACACCTAAAGGCCTGGCACCACTGTGCCCTTTGAACAAATGTGCAATTACATTGCAGCTGCCCGCGCTGGTGCGGCGCAGCTGGGGACAAGGCAAAATGGGCCCTGGCACGACTGTGCCCTCGGGGCCCCCACCAGGCTCTCTAAATAAAACCACCCCATCGGTGCAGCTGCCCTCTGCAAGTGGGGCAGCTAGGATAAACAAGCTGAAGGGGCCCTGGCACATCTGTGCCCTCTGGGCTTTTAAATTAATTTGGCCCCCATCGTTGGAGCGGCCCTCTATAAGGCGGGGCCGCTCATGGAATGGTCACCGACACTGTGCCCCGATCGTGGGACGGCCAGCTCTCTCTCGCGGGACTGCCCGGCGAAGCAGGACTGCCCAGGTGCTTTGTGTACACCAACACAAAGAACACCCTCCTGAGCCCCACTCACCGGGCTGCTGTCGGCAGGCTCCTCTTGCTGCGTGACGCGGGGCTCTTCCTTAGATATGGGAGCCCCGCTGATGACTCTCTTCACCGGACTCCTTCTCCGTCACCTGGGAACTCGGTGTGGAGCCCGCGAGGCTCTGGCCATCCGCTTTGTCTTTCTCGTGGCCCCGCCCACAACCAGGCAAGGCCGCCTGGCTTCCGGGTCGCGCTGGTAGCGGCCCAGCAACTTCTCTTCGACTTCTGGGCTGCGGCGGTGATTCCACTGCGGAGATGCGGGGTGGGCACCCGCTTGTAAAAATACATTTGAAGGTGGCAATAACACCCGCTAGCTAAAGCACGCATAAATCAGCGGGGTGGGCTCCCGCTCAGCCACGAAGCACGGGGGAATCCCTACGCTGGGGATCCCTTCTCAATGAAGTGCAGCTCAGCGCCGCAAAGCCCACACATTCCTCCTAATGGAAGTTTAAAGAAATAAAGCGCTCTCCAGGGCTAGGAGCCACAACTCCTCAGCAAAAGTCCATGAGATGAAGAGGCATTGCAGGGCCCAGGGAGGCAAGCCCTCATGGCAGCCCCCCCTGGGTCCCAGCAGCAGCACGCCCCGGCAGGATTCACGAATCAAGACTGAACAATATCATGGGGCCACAGCCCCTATACTTATACCCAGAATTCCTTTGTCTGTAGTGCAGGGCATGGGGGAACCAGATGCAACTGGTTTAGGGGGGATTTGGAGCACTTTGTTTTGCAAACTCCTCTTCCCCTTTGTCAGTTGGGGGCTAGGTGATCAGACACACCACAGGGTGCGGAGCCAGCATTGTACAGGGCAGGCACCATCGTATTCAGACTCAGGGAATTACCTCTCCCACAACTCTCAGCCCAGGTGTCCCATTCAGCCTAGCGCTGACTCATCCTGCCCCTCCTGGAGCCATACACACCTCCCAGCTCCTGTCACTCACAAGCCAGACATGCAATTCACATCAGGCAGGCAGACACATAGCACACAGAAATGCCAACTTCTAAAAGTGGCATTTCTAAAATAACCATTTATTCACACAATTTCATACATACCAGACTTGACCACACTGCTCCTCTCATAACAGGAATTACCACTGACACACACTGATCAGGGAATCCCCAATGCATTCCTATGGGAGGGCAGGCCAACCTTACTAATTTAACACAGAGAGATCACGCACTTTACACTGGACCACAGTGCTAAAGTGCACAGAGGCCTAAAACCACCAACACCATGTCAGAGCTAAGGCAAAAAGTTTAGGGGTCAACCTGCCAAAAAGGGCCAAGTCCAACAATGGGGTACATAGTGACAGGAGAAAATGTGTGAGCAAAGCCTGATTAGCAGTGTAATGTCAGAGGGGGCAGGGTTTGACTGTAAGGGGGGGGGGGGCAGTGGGGGCTGTGCAATCACTGGCAGGTACCGGGGTGGGAAAGAGGACAATGAAGTGAAAGAGGTTGGACTTGATAGTTCTAGTGGGGCGTGGCGGAAGCCCCCACCCCCTCTCCCCCTTGTGTGTTCATTTTGGTGTAGACATGTCCACTGCTTGCGAAGCAGGACGTCCGGAACGGGACCCCATCAGTGCCATGCTTTCTATAATGCAGTCTTGCTGTTTTGAAGATCTGTACATAGCAAGTATTACGGTTACCTGTGTCAGAGATATGTGCGCTTCTCATCGGCCTTGGAAGGATGACAAGTTCAGTCGACTCCTACAAGGATTCGAACCTGTGACCTGCTAGTTGAACATAGGTCTCTGCAGCAGGTGCAGTGACCCGCCGAGGCATTTCACTGCGTTAAAAGAGGCAGCAAATCACGCAAGCCCTGGGACTTACACAGAAACCAGAGAGTTGATTCAATTTAAACCCGTCTGTTTACGTAAACGACCCCAAACCTGGGATCGGTGCGCATCTAAAGCCGAGCGGGTATGGTGCTAATGCCCCGCGATCTTGGGCGCTACGTCCATTCTGAAAACCCCAGACACAGAGGGTGGGGTCCCAGGCACTCAGCCGTCTGGCAGAGCCATAACCCTTCCATCATTGCCTCCTCATCAATAAATAACGGCTGCAGAGAGCGCTCGCCCAGCCCCGGTAAAAGCCGCAGTGGCAGTGCGGGCGCCCCTGCTGCCCGGCTCCTCTCTGATTGGCTGGGAGAATCTGCTCGGCTCTAGTAACAGGGACAAATTTACCCGGCTCTCCGCCGATTGGCTGCCGCGCCCTGGTAACTCTTAGCAACAGAAGCAGGAGGATGTGAGCCGGGAGCCTGGAAGTCGCGGTGTCTTTCAGCAGCAAAGTTTCAGCCACATCCTTCTGCAGTACGGCAGTGAGAGGGAAATTGAGAAAGGCACATCCAGGCGTCAGTGCAGGAAAAACAGCAAACCACAACCCTTCCAGCCCCGAGTGCTCTGACACGAGCTGACTCAGCAGACCGTGTCTCGTACAGCCTGCAGTGCACTGGCACGAGTGACGCATGCCCCTTCCAGCCCTCTGTGCATTGCACGAGGAAAGCATGCCCCTTCCCAGCTCTCGGTGCATTGCCACGAGGAAAGCATGCCTCTTCCAGCCCTCTGTGCATTGCACGAGGAAAGCATGTTCCAGCTCTCGTTGCATTGCCACGAGGAAAGCATGTCCCTTCCAATCCTCTGTGCATTGCCACGAGGAAAGCATGTCCATTCCAACCCTCTGTGCATTGCCACGAGGAAAGCATGTCCCTTCCAATCCTCTGTGCATTGCCACGAGGAAAGCATGTCCATTCCAACCCTCTGTGCATTGCCACGAGGAAAGCATGTCCCTTCCAATCCTCTGTGCATTGCCACGAGGAAAGCATGTCCATTAGAACCCTCTGTGCATTGCACGAGGAAAGCATGTCCATTCCAACCCTCTGTGCATTGCCACGAGGAAAGCATGTCCATTCCAGCCCTCTGTGCATTGCCACGGAGAAAGCATGTCCATTCAAGCCCTCTGTGCATTGCCACGGAGAAAACATGTCCCTTCCACCTCTCTGTGCAGTGCCACGGGGGAAGTATGTCCATTCCAACCCTCTGTGCATTGCCACGGGGAAAGTATGTCCCTTTCAGCTCTCGGTGCATTGCCACGAGGAAAGCATGTCCATTCCAACCCTCTGTGCAGTGCCACGAGGAAAGTATGTCCCTTCCAGCTCTCTGTGCATTGCCACGAGGTAAGCATGTCAATTCCAACCCTCTGTGCATTGCCACGAGGAAAGCATGTCCCTTTCAGCTCTCTGTGCATTGCCACGAGGTAAGCATGTCCCAGCTCTCGGTGCATTGCCACGAGGAAAGCATGTCCATTCCAACCCTCTGTGCATTGCCACGAGGAAAGCATGTCCATTCCAACCCTCTGTGCAGTGCCACGGGGAAAGTATGTCCCTTCCAGCTCTCTGTGCATTGCCACGAGGTAAGCATGTCAATTCCAACCCTCTGTGCATTGCCACGAGGAAAGCATGTCCCAGCTCTCGGTGCATTGCCACGAGGAAAGCATGTCCATTCCAACCCTCTGTGCATTGCCACGAGGAAAGCATGTCCCTTCCAGCTCTCTGTGCATTGCCACGAGGTAAGCATGTCAATTCCAACCCTCTGTGCATTGCCACGAGGAAAGCATGTCCCTTTCAACCCTCTGTGCATTGCCACGAGGAACGCATGTCCCTTCCAATCCTCTGTGCATTGCCACGAGGAAAGCATGTCCATTAGAACCCTCTGTGCATTGCACGAGGAAAGCATGTCCATTCCAGCCCTCTGTGCATTGTCACAGAGAAAGCATGTCCCTTCCAGCTGTCTGTCATTGCTACGAGGAAAGCATGTCCCTTCCAGCTCTCTGTGCATTGCCACGAGGAAAGCATGTCCATTCCAGCTTTCTGTGCATTGCCACGAGGTAAGCATGTCCATTCCAACCCTCTGTGCATTGCCACGAGGAAAGCATGTCCCTTTCAACCCTCTGTGCATTGCCACGAGGAAAGCATGTCCCTTCCAGCTGTCTGTGTATTGCTACGGGGAAAGCATGTCCCTTCCAGCTCTCTATGCATTGCTACGAGGAAAACCTGTCACCTCCAGGCCACGGTGCATTGACACGAGCAGACCATTCCCCTTCTAGCCGTAGTGCAATAACACGAGCAGAGCATGTCCCTTCTAATCAAAGTGCATTAACACCAGCATGGCATGTCCCTTCCAGCTTGCAGTTCATTAACACAAGCAGAGCGTGCCCCTTCCAGCCCGTAGTGCATTGACACAAGCAGAGCATGTTCCTTTTAGCCCGCAGTGCATTAACACGAGCAAGGCATGTCCCTTCTGGCCATAGTGCATTAACACGAGCATAGCATGTCCCTTTCAGCCTGCAGTTCATTAACACAAGCATGGCATGTCCCTTCTAGCCGTAGTGCAATAACACGAGCAGAGCGTGCCCCTTCCAGCCCGCTGTGCACCGACATAAGCAGAGCATGTGTCTTCCAGCCCGTAGTGCATTGACACAAGCAGAGCATGTTCCTTCTAGCCCGCAGTGCATTAACACGAGCAGAGCATGTCCCTTCTAGCTGTAGTGCATTAACACGAGCAGAGAATGCCCTTTCAGCCTGCAGTGCATTAACACGAGTAGAGCATGCCCCTTCCAGCCCACAGTGCATTAACACGAGCAGAGCATGTCCCTTCTGGCCATAGTGCATTAACACGAGCAGAGCATGTCCCTTCTGGCCATAGTGCATTAACACGAGCAGAGCATGTCCCTTCTGGCCATAGTGCATTAACACGAGCAGAGCATGTCCCTTCTGGCCATAGTGCATTAACACGAGCAGAGTATGTCCCTTCTGGCCATAGTGCATTAACACGAGCAAGGCATGTCCCTTCTGGCCATAGTGCATTAACACGAGCAGAGCATGTCCCTTCTGGCCATAGTGCATTAACACGAGCAAGGCATGTCCCTTCTGGCCATAGTGCATTAACACGAGCAGAGTATGTCCCTTCTGGCCATAGTGCATTAACACGAGCAGAGCATGTCCCTTCTGGCTGTAGTGCATTAACACGAGGAAGGCATGTCCCTTCCGGCCATAGTGCATTAACACGAGCAGAGCGGTCCCTTTCAGCCTGCAGTGCATTAACACGAGCAGAGCATGCCCTTTCCTGCCCGCAGTGCATTAACACGAGCAGAGCATGCCCCTTCCAGCGTGCAGTGCATTAACACAAGCATGGCATGTGTCCCTTCCAGCCTGCTTTGCACCGACATAAGCAGAGTATGTGTCTTCCAGCCCGTAGTGCATTGACACAAGCAGAGCATGTCCCTTTCAGCCTGCAGTGCATTAACACGAGCAGAGCATGTCCCTTCTAGCTGTAGAGCATTAACACGAGCAGAGCATGTCCCTTCTGGCTGTAGTGCATTAACACGAGGAAGGCATGTCCCTTCCGGCCATAGTGCATTAACACGAGCAGAGCGGTCCCTTTCAGCCTGCAGTGCATTAACACGAGCAGAGCATGCCCTTTCCTGCCCGCAGTGCATTAACACGAGCAGAGCGTGCCCTTTCCTGCCCGCAGTGCATTAACACAAGCAGAGCATGCCCCTTCCAGTCTGCAGTGCATTAACACGAGTAGAGCATGCCCCTTCCAGCCCACAGTGCATTAACACGAGCAGAGCGGTCCCTTTCAGCCTGCAGTGCATTAACACGAGCAGAGCATGCCCTTTCCTGCCCGCAGTGCATTAACACGAGCAGAGCGTGCCCTTTCCTGCCCGCAGTGCATTAACACGAGCATGTCATGTCCTTTCCAGTCCGCAGTTCATTACAACAAATAGATTATCTCTTATAGCCTACAGTGGCAGATCAAGTGCCTTCCGGCCTGCAGTGCATTGACACAAGCAGACCATGTCCCTTCCAGCTGTAGTGCATTAACACGAGCAAGGCATGTGCCTTCCAGCCACGTAAAACCACACCAGTGCACGGGGAAAGGAAATGTGTCCCTTCAAGCCCTCAGTGCATGGGCAAGAGTAAAGCACAGACATCCTGCCCCTCAGACCACAGGAAGAGTGCAGCACACAGCCTTCAGCCCTCGGTGCATGGGCAAGAGCAAAGCACAGACATCCTGCCCCTCAGACCACAGGAAGAGTACAGCACACAGCCTTCAGCCCTCAGTGCATGGGCAAGAGCAAAGCACAGACATCCTGCCCCTCAGACCACAGGAAGAGTACAGCACACAGCCTTCAGCCCTCGGTGCATGGGCAAGAGCAAAGCACAGACATCCTGCCCCTCAGACCACAGGAAGAGTACAGCACACAGCCTTCAGCCCTCAGTGCATGGGCAAGAGCAAAGCACAGACATCCTGCCCCTCAGACCACAGGAAGAGTACAGCACACAGCCTTCAGCCCTCAGTGCATGGGCAAGAGTAAAGCACAGACATCCTGCCCCTCAGACCACAGGAAGAGTACAGCACACAGCCTTCAGCCCTCGGTGCATGGGCAAGAGCAAAGCACAGACATCCTGCCCCTCAGACCACAGGAAGAGTACAGCACACAGCCTTCAGCCCTCAGTGCATGGGCAAGAGCAAAGCACAGACATCCTGCCCCTCAGACCACAGGAAGAGTACAGCACACAGCCTTCAGCCCTCGGTGCATGGGCAAGAGCAAAGCACAGACATCCTGCCCCTCAGACCACAGGAAGAGTACAGCACACAGCCTTCAGCCCTCAGTGCATGGGCAAGAGCAAAGCACAGACATCCTGCCCCTCAGACCACAGGAAGAGTACAGCACACAGCCTTCAGCCCTCAGTGCATGGGCAAGAGTAAAGCACAGACATCCTGCCCCTCAGACCACAGGAAGAGTACAGCACACAGCCTTCAGCCCTCGGTGCATGGGCAAGAGCAAAGCACAGACATCCTGCCCCTCAGACCACAGGAAGAGTGCAGCACACAGCCTTCAGCCCTCAGTGCATGGGCAAGAGCAAAGCACAGACATCCTGCCCCTCAGACCACAGGAAGAGTACAGCACACAGCCTTCAGCCCTCAGTGCATGGGCAAGAGCAAAGCACAGACATCCTGCCCCTCAGACCACAGGAAGAGTACAGCACACAGCCTTCAGCCCTCAGTGCATGGGCAAGAGCAAAGCACAGACATCCTGCCCCTCAGACCACAGGAAGAGTACAGCACACAGCCTTCAGCCCTCAGTGCATGGGCAAGAGCAAAGCACAGACATCCTGCCCCTCAGACCACAGGAAGAGTACAGCACACAGCCTTCAGCCCTCGGTGCATGGGCAAGAGCAAAGCACAGACATCCTGCCCCTCAGACCACAGGAAGAGTACAGCACACAGCCTTCAGCCCTCAGTGCATGGGCAAGAGCAAAGCACAGACATCCTGCCCCTCAGACCACAGGAAGAGTACAGCACACAGCCTTCAGCCCTCGGTGCATTGGCAAGAGCAAAGCACAGACATCCTGCCCCTCAGACCACAGGAAGAGTACAGCACACAGCCTTCAGCCCTCGGTGCATTTGCAAGAGCAAAGCACAGACATCCTGCCCCTCAGACCACAGGAAGAGTACAGCACACAGCCTTCAGCCCTCAGTGCATGGGCAAGAGCAAAGCACAGACATCCTGCCCCTCAGACCACAGGAAGAGTACAGCACACAGCCTTCAGCCCTCAGTGCATGGGCAAGAGCAAAGCACAGACATCCTGCCCCTCAGACCACAGGAAGAGTACAGCACACAGCCTTCAGCCCTCAGTGCATGGGCAAGAGCAAAGCACAGACATCCTGCCCCTCAGACCACAGGAAGAGTACAGCACACAGCCTTCAGCCCTCAGTGCATGGGCAAGAGCAAAGCACAGACATCCTGCCCCTCAGACCACAGGAAGAGTACAGCACACAGCCTTCAGCCCTCAGTGCATGGGCAAGAGCAAAGCACAGACATCCTGCCCCTCAGACCACAGGAAGAGTACAGCACACAGCCTTCAGCCCTCGGTGCATGGGCAAGAGCAAAGCACAGACATCCTGCCCCTCAGACCACAGGAAGAGTACAGCACACAGCCTTCAGCCCTCGGTGCATGGGCAAGAGCAAAGCACAGACATCCTGCCCCTCAGACCACAGGAAGAGTACAGCACACAGCCTTCAGCCCTCAGTGCATGGGCAAGAGCAAAGCACAGACATCCTGCCCCTCAGACCACAGGAAGAGTACAGCACACAGCCTTCAGCCCTCAGTGCATGGGCAAGAGCAAAGCACAGACATCCTGCCCCTCAGACCACAGGAAGAGTACAGCACACAGCCTTCAGCCCTCAGTGCATGGGCAAGAGCAAAGCACAGACATCCTGCCCCTCAGACCACAGGAAGAGTACAGCACACAGCCTTCAGCCCTCGGTGCATGGGCAAGAGCAAAGCACAGACATCCTGCCCCTCAGACCACAGGAAGAGTACAGCACACAGCCTTCAGCCCTCGGTGCATTTGCAAGAGCAAAGCACAGACATCCTGCCCCTCAGACCACAGGAAGAGTACAGCACACAGCCTTCAGCCCTCAGTGCATGGGCAAGAGCAAAGCACAGACATCCTGCCCCTCAGACCACAGGAAGAGTACAGCACACAGCCTTCAGCCCTCAGTGCATGGGCAAGAGCAAAGCACAGACATCCTGCCCCTCAGACCACAGGAAGAGTACAGCACACAGCCTTCAGCCCTCAGTGCATGGGCAAGAGCAAAGCACAGACATCCTGCCCCTCAGACCACAGGAAGAGTACAGCACACAGCCTTCAGCCCTCAGTGCATGGGCAAGAGCAAAGCACAGACATCCTGCCCCTCAGACCACAGGAAGAGTACAGCACACAGCCTTCAGCCCTCAGTGCATGGGCAAGAGCAAAGCACAGACATCCTGCCCCTCAGACCACAGGAAGAGTACAGCACACAGCCTTCAGCCCTCGGTGCATGGGCAAGAGCAAAGCACAGACATCCTGCCCCTCAGACCACAGGAAGAGTACAGCACACAGCCTTCAGCCCTCAGTGCATGGGCAAGAGCAAAGCACAGACATCCTGCCCCTCAGACCACAGGAAGAGTACAGCACACAGCCTTCAGCCCTCAGTGCATGGGCAAGAGCAAAGCACAGACATCCTGCCCCTCAGACCACAGGAAGAGTACAGCACACAGCCTTCAGCCCTCAGTGCATGGGCAAGAGCAAAGCACAGACATCCTGCCCCTCAGACCACAGGAAGAGTACAGCACACAGCCTTCAGCCCTCAGTGCATGGGCAAGAGCAAAGCACAGACATCCTGCCCCTCAGACCACAGGAAGAGTACAGCACACAGCCTTCAGCCCTCAGTGCATGGGCAAGAGCAAAGCACAGACATCCTGCCCCTCAGACCACAGGAAGAGTACAGCACACAGCCTTCAGGCCTCAGTGCATGGGCAAGAGCAAAGCACAGACATCCTGCCCCTCAGACCACAGGAAGAGTACAGCACACAGCCTTCAGCCCTCGGTGCATGGGCAAGAGCAAAGCACAGACATCCTGCCCCTCAGACCACAGGAAGAGTACAGCACACAGCCTTCAGCCCTCGGTGCATGGGCAAGAGGAAAGCACAGACATCCTGCCCCTCAGACCACAGGAAAAGTACAGCACACAGCCTTCAGCCCTCAGTGCATGGGCAAGAGCAAAGCACAGACATCCTGCCCCTCAGACCACAGGAAGAGTGCAGCACACAGCCTTCAGCCCTCAGCGCATGGGCAAGAGCAAAGCACAGACATCCTGCCCCTCAGACCACAGGAAGAGTACAGCACACAGCCTTCAGCCCTCAGTGCATTGGCAAGAGCAAAGCACAGACATCCTGCCCCTCAGACCACAGGAAGAGTACAGCACACAGCCTTCAGCCCTCAGTGCATGGGCAAGAGCAAAGCACAGACATCCTGCCCCTCAGACCACAGGAAGAGTACAGCACACAGCCTTCAGCCCTCGGTGCATGGGCAAGAGCAAAGCACAGACATCCTGCCCCTCAGACCACAGGAAGAGTACAGCACACAGCCTTCAGCCCTCAGTGCATGGGCAAGAGCAAAGCACAGACATCCTGCCCCTCAGACCACAGGAAGAGTACAGCACACAGCCTTCAGCCCTCAGTGCATGGGCAAGAGCAAAGCACAGACATCCTGCCCCTCAGACCACAGGAAGAGTACAGCACACAGCCTTCAGCCCTCGGTGCATGGGCAAGAGCAAAGCAGACTCCCAGCTCTGTGCATGGGAACTGTGAGTGCACTTGTACAGTGCTTGATGTTGCTCATGTGGGGTCCAATCGCATTATTGCATCCTAGTTCAGAGCAATCCAGGTCTTTAATTGCTCCCTGTGTCTTCGAGGGCCCCGTATGTTCCTTATGATGCCTGGCAGGGAGTTTAAAGCTTTGCAGCCGGTACAGAGAACAAAGCTCCACAATGTTCTCCTTGTAGGGGTGGTTGTGGGGTGGTGATAAGGTGGGGCGCTCGTCTTAAGCGGAGTGTTCTGCGAATACCAATGGGATTTGGCAAAGGACGGCCCTCAGATACAGAAGGGCTGGTTGACCTTACATGTCTACGCCAGACGCTTCCCTTGGTAGCCCCTTGCACAGGTGCGCCCCCTGGACTTTCAATAAGGATGGGACCAAATTTCGAGGACAGAATATCTAGAATTAAATATTGACAGGCAAGTAAGTCTAGATTTTCTATACCTAACTGCCTATATATGTATCTGCGTGGTTCATACATTTTCAAGGTAGATTGATGTGGAGATAGGATAGTAAATGTATACTTCCTATATGCGCTTACTTTCGATACTTTGTCCCTCGATATTAGTATGCCACGATACTTTTGCACTTGATATACAGCCTCCTACGCGCAAGCTGTGGCAGTCCGCGCATGTGTGATATCTCATTTACAATACTGCAATTTAGTTGGCCTTGAGCTTCCTGCCATGAGTATCAAGAAACTGAAGGAGGTTCACCTTTTTCTTAACAGCAAAATGTTATTGTCAACAGCCGTGGTAAGCCTGGCAGAGCCAGGTTTTCAAGCAGTACAATATACATAATAGTAATAGTGGAAGGTTCACATTTTAATTCTGTCTTTTAGTACTCCTAGCGCCTAGATGCCCCTGTGTGGTCATGTGCTCTTGTACTAAATATATGAATAGATTAAAATAAGAATATAACTTTGCTGAGAAAATGGCCCTTGGATGATGGAGAGCGCCTTACGTGCAGAGCATGTGCTCTAGGCGGCCAGTGGGCTGCATGAAGCAGCAGTGTAATGCGCCCCCCCCCCCCCCCCATGAACAAGATGCACCAGTTAAGCTGCGGTGTTTTGTATCAAAGGGAAATGCACCAGTGCATAGGAAATCTCCAGAGGAGCCATGAACACTACAACAATTTGTGACACCGCTAAGTTTGTTAGCAATAGGGCGAACTGCAAAGCAAAACAATGTGCCACTAGGGGGTATTGCAAAAACAAATCCGATATTGAGTGTATAAAAAAATGGTGTTTACGGCATTCCCAACGCTTTGACATTTCTTACATCCTTGGTGCATAGAAACGAGCAAACCCCACCCCTCCCACCCCTCCGTATGTGGGGAAGACAGCGCATCTTTCTGTCCCAGAGTACTTGTGGGAAGGAGAACACTCCTTTTAGGCCTAAGTGCAGGGAGATGAGCAGGAAGCCCTCCTTTCAGACCTTAGTGAGTGTAAAAGACCACTCTCCATCCGTCCTGACCCCCAGTGTGTGAACAGAGCACTCTACATGCAAACCACAGGCCTGCCGAGCTAGGGATCAGCGATCGCAAATCAATGGCAAACTGACCTGCCCCAGCAACATCTGCAGAAAACCAGGCATGAAACATCCAAAAAGATGAGGTCGTAAAATTGCACAGAAGGAATTTGTTACAGGTGACTGTCAACAGGGACAAACATATAGCGATTTGCTGTATGACGAAACATTAGTAAATAGTGAATAGTATAAAACACAAAGTATTGACAGTATGTCTGGCCATAAAGACCCTACACGGCACATTAGCCAGGTGTACTGCATGTTTGGCACTTGAAACTTCAAAGTCATCGAAGCATGCCCTTCAGCCTGGGTCAATGCCATACTAATCAGACAGCAGGAAACTTTTTTTATGCTGAAAAGTAGGCCACTAAACTGACGGAAACTATTAGCTAGCGAACAGTTCCATGACCCTTATCGTCAAGGGGAAGTGTTGGATCAATGTCAGAATCCATCACTGATGTGACAGGTGTTTTGGATTCTATTAAAGACACAAAGACGAAAATTAAGACTTCATTTCTTCACTGAAATTCTCTAGCAGAGGAGATAGACATAACAAATAAATGTTTTCAACATGGATGCCAGTTGAACTGCTCCCAACAAGGCAGAGTTTGCAGTTCAGTCCTCCAGGCCACATGACATCATAGATATACAGAAGCTGAACACACTTCCTCTTCCTTGACTGCCGAGGGACAAACCTTAGTCCCACAAAAGAAATCCAAGGACAAAATCCTGGCAAGAAACATTTACCATATCAGCAAAATCTGAGGGTCATCGGATCGAAAAAATCACTTAATTTAGCAGGTAGGTCCAACCAGCGGCGTCGGAAGGGGGGTGCGGGCCGCACCGGGTGTCATCACTAAGGAGGGTGACAAAATGGCAAAAATATGTTTTTAAAATAAAAAAAAAAATGGGGGGAATCACAACAATTAAAAATATTTTTTTTATATTTTAAACAAGTGGTGCACAGCAAAGAAAACAAGCATTGGCATAGCCAATAGGTCTCGCCTTTGGGACCTTATATGTGTTTAGCTATGCAACAGTTGCATAACTAAATACTTATAAGGTCCCAAAAGCGAGACCTATTGGCTATGCAAAGCGGCGTGGGGCCGCGAAAGTGAAAGTGATCGCGATCACGATCAAACATCAAAGTGGCCGTGGGGCCGCAAAAGTGAAAGTAATCGCGGTAAAGCGCGGCGTGCGCGCCCGCGCACATGCACTGTAGTTCTATGCTGGCCTGGTAGCACTTTTTGGAGCCCTATCAATAAGTCTCGCCAGACCAGCGCATGCGCTGAGTCAGGCGAGACCTAAAAACAGAAAGGCAAAGCTTTAAGTATCTTATTTTTCCTTCTTGTAATTATTCCAATGTGAGGGGGTGACAAGAAATATTGGGGGGTACCACCTGACCTTGCTACTCCACTGGGTCCAACTGAAAATCCATCGGCAGCTGGAACACAAAGAGCTATCAGAATGAAAAATAGAACATAAGCGGTAATCCACACAGAGTCCAGCACAATCTGGAAAATATGGAGAGAATATTGAAGTTGACATGTTTCGGTGCATCTGGTGACATAAAACATACCTCCCTGAGGAAAAAAAGAAGTATGGAGATGCTTAACAGTTGAGACCATAGGGAAAGGAATAAAATACAACATGGTTAGCTTAGCCCAAAGTTGTTTTAAGGAAAGAGCTGCGTCAGGCCACTGTAGAAGGAAATCCAAAACTAGTGTAATACCCCCAAGTAATGAATACTGAGGCTTGTGTGGAAGAGATAAGATTAGGGGTCTCCTCCCATTGAGAATACATCAAGAGGACATTCTTTCGTTGTTTTACATGTGCTCCTTTAATCATGGATAGATGGTCCATGCTCTAATGAGCCAATAGCAGACAAGTGTTTCGCCCCCTGTGGCTGTTGAGCCTGAGGCTTTCTCAAGGCTCCAAAAATAGGAATTCTGATTACATCTTCTTAGTATCAGCCTGAATGTAACAAATGCTCCCTCTATCGCCTAAACCAAGAAATAAATGCACCGATAAGACACTGATCTCCTAAAGAGAAGTAAAAAGTACAGTAACAAATAAATAGTAAGTACGCAAAGCCCAAACTTATAAATGTTAACCAACTGTGACGTATGAGCACACAGGTGCGAAGCAGCAAAGAAGAGGAAGTGTGCTCAGCAGCCTCTGGACTATTTATGCAGAGGGCTGTGATGTAATAGCTCTCACTGTGATGTCATCGAGAATGGAGGCCTGGACTGCAGATGCTGCCTTGTTCGTAAGGGTTTAACTGATATCCATGTTGAAGAAATATATTTGTTATAGTTTATCTTTGCAGCTAAAGTATTTCAGAAAAGAGCTAAAGCCGTAATTAGGCCTCTGGTCTTGTAATAGAATCTGATCACTGTAGTGTGGGAAAGAAGGTTAACATCCCTTATGTTGCCTAGCAACTGGGAAGGGATTGCATTACTCATGGTTGATGATAATAAGCTGAGCAAAAGCCAAATTTTTTTTGGTCGTTCACTTCTGGATAGGACTAGGAGCTGCAGCAGGTCAAATTAACTTACCTTCACTTTCACCTCAACTAGCACCTTTTCATTGACAGGGGTGTAAGTCGCCTGGTGAAGCACCTTGTATCTGCAAGTTCTCCTGCCTGCCCCCCCCCCCCACATTACACTCATGCCCACATAACACAGAGGTACCACCTAGGTATCAGTAGAAACGTAACACACTGTATTGTATGTTTTCGTATTGTTACAGTACTGGGGCCCCTGACTGTAGAATTAATAGAGTTATAATTATACATATTTAATTAACAGAACAACACAGTTCACTTTCACCTATTCACCGTTTATTTGTGCGTCTACGCCTTCTTTAGTTCTTTACCTGGATGCAGCTGCACATTCATGGTGCTTCATTGTAAGGGGGTACTTTGACCCAAAATGTCCCTCCCTGAAATCAAAGGAGGTGGCGTATGTATGGGGTGACAAATGCATTTACTCCTATAAGTTGGAATAAGGGAAGCAGTAGTCCTACTTAAAACAACCAGGAGTCCCCAACTGGGGCTAAACCAGGAAAAAACCAGTTCAGACTGAGTCTTCAAAGTATCAGACAGAGGGGAAGAACCTGGGCTGTTCAGGTGATCCTAGAACAAGTGGCAAGTGTAGCATTCCTCTATGTCATTATCACGTTCCCAATGTTGTGTCCTACATAGACCCCTTTACTGGTCACCCATAGGTCAGTTATTCTGTCACTCACATTTTTCTTCTGCGCATTACAGTATGGGGAAATAGATCAACCCACTTCAGCCATTGGCTACCTTCATTGAGAGTGATGCAACTGTGCCCTTTCCCAAGGAGCTCATCCACACTCAAGGATGTCCCATTACGTTCCAGGGACTAATGTGACAATGTGTGTTTTTTGTCATAAAAAAAAAAAGAATATTTTTACTTTATAGTTTTTTTTTTTTTAAAGATTGATGAGGGTGGGGTAGCTTCCCAAACAAGAAAGTGTTGCAATTATGATGACAAAACAAGCACTGACAAGGCCAAAAGACTAGGGTGACCAGATTTTGAGAAGCAAAAACCGGAACAGGCCAGACATAAAAGCAGGATTTAGTCTATATCTGGCCGGTCCCGTTTTTTGCAGAACCTTGTAAAAATATCTATCTATCTATATATATATATCCCTGCTCCGTTTCACCTTGCCAACGCACTCACGGACAGGTGCTTTGATCGCGGAGGTGCGTCCGTGAAAATTATCCATGCTCACTTTTCTCCTCCAAATATGCCCAAGAAAAAAGAACTCACTGGGGGTTTTCTCCATCCATTTATTCTGGAGCAAACATGACGCGGTTCGGCTTACGCCTTACTTCAATGTCAAACATTGAAGTAAGGCATAAGCCGAAATGCGTCATGTTTGCTCCGGAATAAATGGATGGAGAAAACCCCCCGTGAGTGCTTTTTTCTTGGGCATATTTGGAGAAGAAAAGTGAGCGTGGATATATATCTATATATCTATATCTATATATCTATATATATAGATATAGATATATATACAAGATAACTCCTCCAATTCTCCAGCAAGGAAAAACGTGCCACTTCAACCAATTTACAGTGAAAGTCAGCTTATTGCGGGTAATGCAAACAATGCGTTTCAACCACCACGGGTCTTGATCATGTGACTTGTGAGCATGCATCCCGAGTTAAAAAGAAAACAGACTCTTTATGGTGTATTCTCAACTAGATTGTTCACAAAGGTACATTTATGTTTCAACTTCATTTACACCATTGTTCACTTTCTCTTTACATAACACTAAAGGTTCTTACAATGTTGTAACATTTTTGTCACCCGTGTGAACATCCACCATTTACTTCAATAATCATAGCTATCCTCATCAATGAAAATAAGGTTAACCTACACATTGTATTTCAATTTGATATTTCTATGTGATCAAAATTAATGATTATGTGTTCCAAGACTCAAGTAGCATGTTCCATCTGGACAGTAATTCTATAGTGTATGGTGCGCTCTCAGTAAATATGTCTCTTACATTTTGTTAACACAGTCTACTGAAATTCCTTATCTCAATATCTGCAAATTCATGCTTTTATTGCCTACTCTCCAAATGTTTTATACATCAAGGCTAAAGTAGCCATACTCAATTATATAATTAAATTATAATTTATAATCATCTCGTTATATTGCTGAAGTGACTATATTGCATATTCTGTCTGAGAGGGAATCTGTAGGAAAAACACAATCACATTAACATATCATTATTTCCCCATTGTGACCATAACCTTATAAAACACTATTTTAAGAAAACAATATACAATAAAACCATTAAAAATGCATTGTGTGCACAAGTCAAATCATAATGAAAGTGAAGAAGCCTCTCCAAACCATATGTTCTAACGATTCTGAACCTATAAATGTACATGTAATTCCTTATCAATTTTCATCTCCTCCGGGGATATACAACCAGCTTCAAGAATCATTTTAGATTACATCCTTCTCACTTACAATATTCCATCTACCCCTCTTGGAGGTTTCGGACCAGATTAAGGCCAAAGAAACTGGCCTTCTTACAGTCACTTCCACGCTGTGCATCAAAGTGTTTAGCAGTACTGTAACTTGCATCGTTGTTGGTGAAAAACAAATATATATATATAGATAGAGAGATAGATATCTTACATTAGTTATGCCAGGTTTTCCACCCTGCTGCCCTCCTCCCCACTCGGTCTCTTCTCCGCTGGGAGCATGCAGTGGACCTCCTTCTGTGCTGCCTGACAGAAACTGATAAATTACTTTAATTATTTCAGTCTTCAGAGGCCCCTGTAAAAGGATAGCAACCCTTTCAATTCTGCTTTGTAAAATGACTGGACCTTTGTCCCAAAAACAGGGATATGTATTTAAACCTAAGAAAAGTTTTAGGACATGGGAACAGTCCTCTGAAAACCGAGACGATTGGTCACCCACCAAAAGGCTGGAAGGGGACACCACAATCACTGGCTTTGCCAATGCTTGTTTTACCTTTGCTTCACTCCTAAGCCGTACTCTCCTCTTATAAGCATCCTACAGTGTACCCCCCTCCCCCACGCCACAGCTTTACCGGTTCCCACTCATACCAGGGTTGGACTGGGAAGGCGGGCAGTCGTGTATTGGCCGATGGGCTGGTGCCTAAGGGTGTCATGTTGGTCAGTGTTTAAAGGGCCTCTGCTTCATTCCTGCCCTCCTAGGCCATTGCACTTCAGGCTATGGTGTGCGGGCGAAGGTGTTAAGTGTGACAATCTGCCTTAATTGTGGCCAAGTGTTGCTCTATTTGCTGGGTCATTCTTACCTGGGCACCCCAGTGGGGCTGCGAACCAGTGTCTTGCTCCTGACCCCTTCCCTGGGTGGGTGGGGGCAGGTGGGAGCATGCAGGGGAGTCACTGGGGCAGCAGGATTCTTATATATGGGCCGTCTACATCTCAGGCCCCACTGTAGCAGCAGTAGGTGTGTACTTTTTCTTGACCCCTCCCATGCAAGGCCATCACCCTGAGCCTATAGAGAGCTGGGGAGGGAGTGAACTATGAGAAGCCTTCCTGGGGGTGTGCGTGGGTAATTGCATAGGCCTCGCTTTGAGTTAACCTTTATTAGGTTTTTATTAAATTAGAGAAGATCTGGTGTTGTGGCCAAAGCTGCCTACTTTGGCAGTCGTAGACCAGGTTCCAGTCCCAGCATCAGCTCAACATCCTGTGATTCTGGGCATATCACTTAATCTCCCAACGCCTAAAGTAAAAATAAATTTGATCTTGTGTACTGCAACTGTTGCTCATGTAAAGCGCTCTAATGTCCAAGCACCGAGTTCACCTTATGTAAAACTATAAAAAAGCAGTTAGAAAATAAAAGTGCAATTTATCTATGTTAAAAGATTCTGCAAGGTCCACAGCATTATAATTAGACATAACTCTTTATATAAAAAAAATCCATGTTCATTTTCAATATGAACATGGCTTTTCTGTCTTTTTTAAGTTTAACAATTAGTCACGGTTGAGTAAAGCAGCTTTGGAACATATTTTAAAGTGCTTTCAACTTACGTTTATTATTGATCAGAGGGAAAAAAATTGAGACTTTCGCATTTTTCTTCATTTTCGCACCGTCCAGGATATTTAAATACAGGTCTGTCGGTAAAAAAACAGCCAGATGGCAACTCTGCCCAGATCAGGTATTGTGGCCCTTTGGCCATTTTATTTCAACTCGCCCACCTGGCCAAAATGCAGTGCTTCTAGTTTTCACCAATCTTACTAATTCTATGGACTTTAAAATGTTACCAAACATTTCTCTAAAATGAGTCCAATGTGACTAATCAAATGATGTTTTCTGAAAGGACACGACCCTCAAATGTGGCCACTTTTTTTTTATGACTGCCCGGGCCTGATTACAATCCCAATCCGACCCTGACACATACCCCAAATATCCACCTGGCACCCTAATACCGCGTCCTTTTGCCCCCACACTATACCCATCCCCTTGACTTCCCATGCACCCCTTCCCGAAAACCTCCCCAGGTCCTTAGCTGCCCTTTTCCCTCCCTCCTTTGCAGCAGTGCAATGCAGCAGCCTCAGCGCGCACGCTCGCTGGGTGGCTATTTATAGTACATGACGTCACCTTGAAATAGAACGCAGGGGCCGCCCTCTCCCCACGTTGCCCCCGCCTTCATTACACACACACAGCGCGTGCGCCAGATAGGCAGCAGCAGGAGCAGCAGCACTGGAGCGAGCTGCGGCAGCGTACGGCTAACGAATAGCGATAGATGTAATAGCTAGGCGCGAGCGGCCACCAGACAGAGGGACATCCACGAACAGCGCGTGCCACAGGCAGTCGCTGACAGAGATAGCGAGCCGCAGTGGAAGCGCGGGAACAGGGCGCGAGCCGCAGCCAGAGAGGCAGGGTCTAAGGAGTGAGAGGGCGTGTGCCGCAGTCGCAAGCTTCCGCCGAGGGGGAGCGCGCGGGCCACCTCGAGGGCAGGTACAAGTGCAGCGCCAGGCGGTAGTTGGACGGAGCGCGAGCCAGACAGAAAAGGGCGGGTGTCGCGCGGACAGACCAGCCAACTATTCGGGCGGGGCGCGCGTCTGTGAGTTAGGCAGAGTAAGTAACAGTCAGGGCTCAAGTCTTGGGGTCGCTCCCGCCAAGGGTGCGCCCATCCCTGTCGGTGACCGGAAAGGCGCTTCTCAGACTCCACGAGACCGCCCGCCACGCACCATGGGCGACAGAGAGCAGCTCCTGCAGCGAGCCCGGCTGGCCGAGCAGGCTGAGAGATACGATGACATGGCGGCGGCCATGAAAGCGGTGAGTCCTGGGGCAACCGTGAGTGATGATGAGGAGCATACAGATCTGAGCGGTGGGTCGCTGTGTGGATGTTGGGAGGGGTCGGTTAGCAGATAGCTGTGGAATGTCCAGTTACCAGGGTGAAGAGGGTGGTATGCGAGGGGGCACGATGCGAATAGAGTACGTGGGGTGGGAGCTGTGGCGGTAGAATGACAGTTATAGGATGCGATTGATTAGCCCGTGAGGTTAACCGGAGATCAGCCAGTATATTGTGGGACCTGAGAGGAAAGTGACAACTGGGAGAGGGCGTGCTGGGTCCAGTAAGGGGCGTGTGGGCAATCAGGTTGTTGGAGGTCACGCCCGGGAGAGGGGGGGTCATGAGGGTGTGAGCTGTCAGGGGAGCTGGGGCAGACTTCAGTAAGAGTGCGGTTAAAAGATACCATAGGGTTGGTAGGCTGATCAACGCGCGGATGTGGGCTGAGCTGCCTTCGTTGCATTTCTGTGTGGGTTTACTGTTAGGCTGTTAAAATTGGAGAAGACAGGAGTTATTCGATTTTTAGCATTCTTGGTACAAAGAAACAATTACACGCCTGCCCTTGAATCCACATGTAGGTGGTCTGTATCGTCTTTCCCATGGTAGCTATTGTGTTTTTCCCAACGCCAAAGTTCACCAGTGTCTATTGTGGAGCGCATCCCCGTTCCAAATTTGTACTCTGATGCGCCCGTGCAGGCCATGCCCTTCTTCATTGACTCCTTCTGGAATGGTGCTCCCACCCCAAAAATGTCTTCCTATGTAGAGTCTCGTGCTGTCTAAATTGCAGATGACACGATCTTTGCAGGTTTCTGCCATGCTTAAATATAGCGCTCCAGTACTATAACTGTTCTTGCGTGAGGGCTGCTCGACCCTTAGCTTGAAAGTAGAGATCATCTTAATGCATTGCTTTCTACCTAGAAATAAGGTTACTATGTTAAACGTAGAGTATTCTGGAGCCGGTACATCCCTGATGGGTACTTCTAATTTCAGATTCCTCAACCTTTAGAAAAATCTGTCCAACAGGCTGGACCATTTCACAGCAGTGCTCCTGTGCGTCACCAGGTGGTGGTGTGCAGATGTATGTTGGCCTTCTTCCACCCGGAAGTAAGAGTGGAGGTGATAGAGTGTGGCTTACCAGCTCGGGTTACACACCCACCTAATACTCACCTGGGCCCATAACATTCACACAGATAAGCTAGTAAAACCCTGCTGAATCAATTTTGAGTTTTTCCTGTAATTTGATTTTCACCTTTACCAAGTCTTACCAATTTGATCTCCTTAAGTATTCCTTACTCGATGAATCA
Organism: Triturus cristatus; assembly: GCF_964204655.1. Taxonomy (NCBI): domain Eukaryota; kingdom Metazoa; phylum Chordata; class Amphibia; order Caudata; family Salamandridae; genus Triturus; species Triturus cristatus. The sequence goes on along the minus strand of NC_140594.1, from coordinate 120,092,653 downwards.
GGTTGCTGAGATAGTTTAAGGTAGAAATTGACATTTAACTTAAGCTTGAAATAACCACAAACTCAAAGTTTTTAAAACTTTTTATCTAAATCAATTTTGTGAGTCAGAATCGTATAAGGTTTAAAGACATTTTCTCAAGAGGCAAGATAAGTCAAATATAGCAGTCATAATAATCAATGAAGACGGTACCTGCAAGAGGGAAAAGAGAGCAGGTACAATGACAAGTTTCGCAGAATTATATTGACCTAAAGTGATAGATGAACCCAACTCCTTAAAGATAGGCCAGATAGAATCTCCCAGGACAGGGTGTAGACGGAGGATCGGGCAGATTCAGATTTGGGAAGGTGACCTCTTCTAAAGTGCAACGCCAGCGTCACACCCTTCTCTTGCACTACTCTCCTCGAATGTCCCTCCTCCGAAATCCCCTTCTAGATGATTAGATTATCGATCAGTATCTCTCTTCTCGAGCAGAGTTTCTGGCAGCAGCAATTGTCGCTGTCGTCCAGTTCATCAGTTTACTTTCCCAGGCGTCTTCACCCAATGTGGCCGTGGCTCATGTGTGCGCTCATAGTTTCCGGCAAGTCTCTATGGAGCTGCGCGCGGATCAGGTGGGGTAGGGATTTGTCACCCTCCGAGGCCCAAATATGAACTAATAATAAAGTCAGAAAGACACGTTAGAATGAGACCATGATTTCACTGTATACCACTTATCTCTACTTTATCTCCATTTACTTATTTTAATCTTTTCGCATTAGTGCTTAGTAGAACTTATAGGTTTAGTTTATGCAATAGCATGTGCATTACCATGTGAGTTTCAACCAACCATTTTAAAAGCTATTGCGCAGCTGCAAAGTTTTCCCACCAAGCGAAAGAAGGCGTCATACTACATAGATGCAGTAGAAGCGTGCGTAGATACTTTCCCGCGTTTTTGGTGGCCATTTTTAGACACTCTGGTTACTTGTTAGTAATACACATAGGCAAGCATCCCCTGGATAAAATATAATGAATGTAGTGTGATATTAGTATATACAAGACTTGTTGGTTACATTGTTACATGTTATTTGAGAGGATTGTATACAAGCACGTTTCTAGAATTCGAACCACACCTCTGATGGAGCAAGGTTTCGTAAGTGCCACTCTCCTTTCTGTCAGCTGACAAACTCTTTCCAGTTCTTTTTTCAGTGTGCAAGGGACCAATGTACCCACAGAAGACTACTGGGTTAAAACGCACCATAGCGGCTAGGAAGCCTGCCTGGTGCCTGGACTCGGGCACAACCCCCAAGTAGTGCAAAGAATGTGCTCTTATTCACCTCAGGACGATCTGGGATCGTTAAGTAAAGCTTTCTCAATACACCAAAAGAAGTCATGGACCTTAATATACATCCAAGTCGGGGTGGGGACCGGTTTTTGCGACAGGTCGTCTTTGTTGTTGAAGTCGCCCAGTAAGTCAAAGTCGAAGAAGCAGCGTAAGACATTGAAGCTGGGCTCAACCCTGTCCTTATACTCTGCCCAAAGAGAAGTTGGAAGAACATAAAGGTGCCAATCAAGTTCTCTCCCGGTTCCCAGTTGGGAAGCAGATTCCCACAACTGTTCCAGTTGCGCCCGAGTTTCTCAGGCCACAGGCAACTTTGCAGCAGGTCCAAGCCCCTTAGAGTTTTTACAAAAAAGAGGCAGCAGACACAAATTGTACTACAAAGAAGCACTATCTTGTGGAATTTTGAACACTGGTAGATTATTTTCCTTATTACTGACTGTATCGAACAAACAGCCCAGCCATTGTTTCATCTACAAAGGCTTCATCCGGGCACAGAAACTTAGATCCGCTGAAAGTCACACTGATCTTCAAAGTATAAGGCAATTTAAAGATATGAGAATATGACAACAATAGGCTCAGACATCAGATCCTCAAAATAGTGTGGGCCAATGCGTACAGGGAAAGTGGATTTGTCGTAGTCCAGGGTTCACATGAAGAATATATAGTACTTGCATATTGTTGTCCACTACAAGTATAATAACAGGTCCGTGACCCAACGATAAGTTACAAGAAACACCTAGTGTTAGGCGCCTAAACACACTTATCTTTCGCTCATCGTGTTGTACACCCCCCCCTTAGAAGGCTGTGCTGATTATTTTTGGCACTCTTGTAGCTCCCTTTGGTGTCTCTTCAGGGCGTTTGGTCAGGTTGCTGTCGGAGCGTCTGTCCTCAGTTCTGTATCAACCCCTTGAAACCTCTTCTGGTTCTGCAAAAACTTCAGTGCTTACTTTAATTCTACTACATGGTCTAATCCGTTTTTTAATGCCAGTCCGGAGTTCAGGCTCTTACCAACTCCAGTGTTTGAATCAAATCTGCCTCGATCCGAACCAAGGTCGTGCCTTGACTACTCCAGCACACCCGGTTACCTACACTCATCTACCACCAAACTTCCCTCAGAAGCTCCCTCCCCATCTTTTTCTCTCTGAATCTGATGTTTGTCACCACATGATTGATGATGGGTATGATTTAGCCTCCAACCCCCAATTACGATGATAGTATTTATATGGCCTTACATGAGGTCAGTGGGTGTTATGTTACCCCCACCCCACCACACCAGAGTGGTTTTCCAAGGAGCACCTGTCTTGCTGCAAGAGATGTAGCTTCTGCTGGCAAAAGGGGCCATTGGGATGGTGTTTACATTAAAAATAGAGGCACATGGTTAGTGTCGCTATTTCCTTTTGCCAAAGGACCGATTTTAGATCTTCGCCCTTTAAACACCTTCTTTCTCAAAGGACAAATTAAAAATGCTCATACTGGTCCAAGTTCTGTTTTTCCTGGTTCCAGATGTGTGGATGATTTACTTTGACCTGCAGGACACGTGCTTTCGTGTGCCCGTCCTCTAGTCCCTCAGACATAACCAGTTCAAGGTAAGCCAGGGGCATTTTCAGTTTGCAGTGCTGCCCTTTGGCCTTACTAGCGCCCCTCATGTGTTCTCGAAAGTGGTGGCAGTGGTTGCTGCCCATTTTTGGACATTAGGGATACAGACTGGCTGTTTGGATGTCTTGCAACAATACATTTTAGACCATGAAGACTGCACAACATCTGCAGTGGTAGCTGCTCGACTGTAACTTGACCAGTGGCAGAGCCATCTCCCTTTCTTAACCAGAACTGACAGATGTGTCCTTGCTGGGTAGGACAGCTGGCAGAGTTGGAAATCAGCAGAATCTGGTCTGTGACTGAAGTTCAGCTCCAGAAACTGAGGTGGAATAGACACTTTCCAACAGTGGGCTGAGACCTGGCTAGATGTTTTAACCACCATCGAATGTGCAGTGTCAAAGAACTGGGTCAGAAGAGTGATACTGTACTTTTCCTGTCTGTGGAGAACCTGGCCTGGCAGTTTGAGCTGGATTGTTCCCATGGGGAATATGGTCAAGACTGATTTTCCATTTGGCTGGGTTTAAACTGGAATGGCATGGGGAGCAGAAAAGGATGGATTTAGGCCCAGATCTCTGTACTGCAGTGAATATTTGACATTGTTCAATATTCTGTTCATCAATTGATCTTTTTGCATCCGTCACCCCGAGTGGGACGGGTATGCCCAGACGTGGGTCCCGCGCTCTCCATGATGCTGGAGTCGAGCTAGCCTGGCTGATGGCTGAAACCCTGGAACCGGTCTTAGAATGCTTGTTTTCCGGTCAGCGGAGAACCTGGCCTGGCAGTTCAGGCTGGACTGTTCCATGAGGAGCAGGGTCAAGACTGATTGCATAGGGCTGGGTCCAAACTGGTGTGGCGTGGTGAGCACAATGGTTTAAATCCAGATCTCTGTACCTGGGTTAATGTTGGACATTGTTCAACATTCTGTCCATCCGTTCTTTTTGCTTTTAGGTAGAGATTACAACAAACAGGGGCAACCCTATTTCCCAAACCTGGGGTAAATAAACAATATTATAGCTACAAAGGTTAGAGAAAAATATTAGCCATTTGCAATTTAAAAAAACTTAAATGCATGAAAACACAGATCCAAACAAAAAGTGTTGGAGGTACCCAACGCAGAAATGAATACAAATACATATTTTTTTTTATATACTGAGATAGCAATTATGAAAAAAATCAGTGCCAGTGTAGGGTTGGGTACAATTTTTCCAGAGCAAAGTGCACCTGAACAAATCAATATAGTATGCTTCTTGCTCCCCATCAATACTGTATTGACAGGAAGTGCAATTTAGACTGGATTCATTTGTACGACTGCGTTCAGTTGCTTTGTGCTTTGAAAAATTGGCACTCAGTTTGAGTCTTATACTAGTATATGATTTACTCCTTCTTTTGGACTTCTGATGCAGTTTCTATGAGGTTCCCTTTTACAATCCTTCTGAGAATAGTTATTTTGAAATACACTAAATATTCTTGATCGGATGATCTTTTAACAATTACCTTGTCCCGATGATGACCTTTAAAAAATCATAGGCCGAAACGCCGTTGACGCCTGCCTTTGGCACATATTTATAAGGAAGCATTGTTTGTGATAGTCTGTTCCTGTCACCTGTCGAACTTTTTCTTGTTTTTTAATCTTGTCTCTTTTTGTCACTCTTTTCTCGTTTACACTGTATATTATGTTTTAAGTGATGTCTTTTGTGTAACTATGTGAGCACCGTTGTTTTTTCATATTTGTTATCTCCGTATATAAATGTTTTTGTAACAATTTCTGCGTTGTGTACCTCTTTAACACTTTTTTTTGTTTAGATCTGTGTTTTCATGCATTTGAGTTTTTAAAAAATTGCAGATGGCTAATATTTTTCTCGAACCTTTATAGCTATAATATTTTGCTTGTAGGTAGGGCACCCATAACCCCATCAACACTTGTAGGTAGGAATGATCCCAGCCATGACACCATCCTTGGGGTTGGCATCCAGACTCCATCCTAGCACATGGCATCCCCATGTCCCATAACTCCCCTCTAGCTTACAGCTTAGTTCATCCTGTCCCCTGTGAAGCTCCTCCAACAGGGGAGTTCGTCCCGTCCCTTACCATGCTCCACTGCTGGGTGGCTCTGTCAACCCTCCCCTGTAGCACCTCTGCTCGGTGGCTTCTCCACTCCCTGTGTTGCTGATCTAGTGGTTGCTCCCCCTCTCCCTTGCTTGGGACTAGAGCCCTTTTCTTGTCTATACATGGGGCATATCTCCAACCGCCTTAATGCCTCCCTTCCAGGTGGGGGGCACCCTCAACCCATCAACACTATAGTTGTAGGTAGCCCCCCTCCCAGCCCGCTTCTCATGAAACTCCTTGTGTTTGGCACCCAGGCTTCATCCTAGCCCATGGCGTCCCATTTTCCCAAGACTCCTCTAGTCAGCGCCTCTGATTCCGACCTCTGGCGCCCCCTCTACCAGCTCAGCCCCCTCCCTGTGCCATGCTTCTTGCCAGTGGCTTACTCTGTCCCTTGCTTAGGTTTAGAGCCGGTGCCTTGCCTCTAGAAGGGGTCCCATCCACAACCCCTGTAGTTCCCGCCTCATTTTGTGTGAGCTTTAATATACTGATTCCACCTGTGACCTGTCCATTTCCAATGGGCCCAACCACAAAACCTACTGCCAGACGACCCAACCAACTGCTACACACGTACCGATATGAAGGCCTAAATAGGTGTTACTGAAACTAGACACAAGTGTGTACTTGCGTGTTTGTTCTACATCTATAAATTACAAACGCTGTCTATTGGGTTTCTGGTTTTGAAGAGCCAATGTAAGACTTGCAGTAAGTATCAGTGCGGTGTTAAATTTTCATTAATGAAGGAAATCTAGCGTATCCCACCTCAGAATGTCATCTGTAAAATGTTCCGTATTAGGCAACCATCACAAGTGACCCAGTTGGGAAGAATTAAAAGAATATTTTTCCGACCTAGCTAATGTTGGCAGTGCTATTGATATGATTTTGAAATGTCCGTGCATCACTCTTGAAATGTAGCGATCAAAATTGAATATTATGCTGGGGCCATGCAAGTCTTTTTTTTGTTTTTTTTCTTACTTCCCCGAGCGATTACATTTTTGTAATGGAATGCTCTTCAGCATTCAAATTAGTACTCCCATCTGGTTCAGAGCTGCTGATGCCCCCTGGTCAGAACCTGGAGAAATCAATCAATGAGCAAGTCATTGTCACTTTGAGTCTCGTTTAAAATTATTGACACATGTTGGCTTTTTGCTGATCCAACCAGCCCCACCTTTTGCCCCAATCTCCTAATTCAACTTCTACAGAGCAACCCCATGTTAGATCCAGTATAGACCAACCACGTTGAGTCGGAAGTGCATCTTTCTAGAATATACTATGTCCTCTCAAGCCACTCAGATTATTTTATATGTTGGGCATCATAAACGCCTTTGTAGCAAGAAAATGTTCACTTGAAGCATTAAGCAACTTTCTTTTCATCTAATGCTAAACAAATTGTGGGAAAAGTATTAAATATACCCTCAGACTCGAAGAAAGCCAAAAAATTGGTCACTAACTGCTGTTCTAGTGGTTTGTGAGGTTCTTTCTGGGCTACATTTTGCTCTCTGGTTTGCATTCGTGTTTTTCAGCATTTTTTTTATAGCCCTGTGTTATTCCACATGTGGCTTGAGTAACATGGTATTTCACACATTTTTTTACAACTGCCCCTTATTCAGTATTATTGAAAGTTCTAGAGCTTATATACTATACTGTCTTTGGGCACTGTTTAGTAAGTCATTGGTTTGAGAAGGAACAAGAACATTCTCAAATTCGTTATCTTAATCCGTTTTTTAAAGATACAGGGCCAGTCACAGTAGCAAATGCAAGCGATGTGAATTTTAAGTGCCTTAGCGAAAGGGCTCAGATTTTCAGTTTTACAATAGTCTTAATTAGGATGGGTAATGTGTGCATTGCAGACAGCTGCGGAATCTTAAGTTTTTTTGTTTTTTTTGTTTTTTTTACATATTTTTATTAATTTTTGTATCTGTTTACTCCCCCCCCCCCCCCCGGACAGGTTAACATATTGTACATTAATATCATGAACATTACATTATGATTATCATTTTTAAATAAACAAACATTAAGGGAAAATCTTTTACAAAATATATGTATATACCATACCTCACCAATAAAAAAACAATTAGAACAATAAAAGAAAAAAAAAAGGGAAAGATCCATAACAGCAATGATAATAAATCAAATTTGTAAGTCTCGCCAGAGTGTAAGTGGAGTCCATATTTTCAAGCCCTTTTCGCGTCTTCTTTTACCTTTCCGTCTATATATGGCTGTCTCAATGTTATGTACTGCTAAAAGCCTGGCTAGCCATTGTTGAAATGTGGGTGGTAGCGGATCCAGCCAAGCCGAGGCTAGACATAATCGACAAACAGCCACAGCAGCAAATATAAAATCATGACCATTCTCAGGATTATCTGAGTCTTCCAGCCCAAGTACCAGTGCCGCTGGTGACAAGACAACCTTTCTGTAAAGAACAGAGGTTAAGAACTTCTCTATATCTTGGATCAGAGGCACTAGCACTGGGCAAGAGGCAAAGATATGGATGGGGTCTGCTTTAAATAGATTACATCTCGGACAGCAAGTCCCTTTACCCGTTCCCCATTTTGCAATCTTATCGGGAGTATAATAGAGAAAAAAACAGGTTTTATAGTATTGTGCCTGAAGTTTGGTAGAGATAAGAATGGTTTGTGCTAGCTGATAGGAATATAAAAATTCTTCTTTAGAGATCTCAAGTTTACTTTGCCACTTTATAGATGTTTTGTCTAAATCATCAGGGAACTTGTCTAACAATAGCTCATAAACTCCACCAATCGATTGCTTTTTAGGATGTATAATGGTCTCTATTACCAAAGATTTTTCCCAGAGTGTTTTTACTCCAGGTTTATGCTTTAAGAAGTCTCTAATCTGGAGATATTTGAAAAAATCTCGCCAATCTAAGCCAAATTCTTCCTTCATAGCTTCAAAGGATTTAACCCCCAAGTTAGTAAAAAAATCACCTAGTTGGATAATTCCTAAATTATGCCATTTATAAACACAATTATCTTTAAAGAGAATTGTTGGGCGATTTGGGTTATTTAAGACTGGAGTGTAATATGAGAATCGTCTTATTTCTAGCACTTTTTTAACCGCCTTCCATACCTTGAAGCAGCTATAAAGAGTCTTGAATTTGACCTTTTTATGATAACTGTCGTGTAAGTGCCTCCAGAGGTAGCCATAGCAGGAATTCCCGACAAGTAAATGAAATATTGAGGCGGTATGTTTCTCTATATTATTCCCCCCTTGTAATAATTCCTTGCTGTAAAGTAATACGCATGACCAGTAATATCTTTTTAAATTGGGAAGTGCTAGCCCCCCTCTGTCCTTAGGGAGGGTAAGATATTTATATGCACGGCGCGATTGAGCATATGACCATATAAATCTAGAAAAGGTTCGTTCTATTGCTGTAAACCATTGGTTTGAAAATTCTAGACAAATTGTCCTAAATAAATATAATATCTTAGGGAAATACACCATTTTAATTGCATTTGCTCTTCCAATAATGGACAGGTGGAGATTATCTAATCGTCGTAGATCTTTTTTGTATCGTGTTCAGCATTGGTTTAAGATTTATCTCCACTACTTCCTCTAGTTTGGAAGAGATTGTAACACCCAGATATATTGCTCCCTTCACCACTCTAGGATCATCCATCACAATTTTTTGATTTAAAACAATTTGTGTCTTTCCTTGATTTGGGGCATATCCTGATACCCGCCCAAATTCTCTAGCCTCGGCCTCAATATTCAATATTGCTGTTATAGGATCGGAAGTAACTATAGCAATATCATCAGCATATACTAATGTTTTTGTTGTATACCCCTGTAAAATAATAGGATTTATATGATTGTTTTTCTCCAGGTATCGAATAAAAGGATCTATATATATTGCAAAAAGCAATGGGGAGCAAGGGCATCCCTGACGAGTACCCCTAGAAACAGCGATTTCCTTAGTCAGACTTCCATTAACAGATACTACAGCCCTAGGGTTATTATACATTTTTTGTATTGCTTGAATAATCTTTATACGAAATCCCACCATCTCCATTGTTTTCCAGAGAAACTGCCAGGAGACCCTATCAAATGCTTTCTCTGCGTCCAGAAGGATTAAAGCCATAGGATCTCCTGTAATTTCTGTTCCATCTATAAGTGTAATAACCCTCTGGATATGATTTGTAGTTGATCTTCCAGGAACAAAACCGTGCTGACTTTTGACAATAACATTATGTATTACTGGTGCAATTCGGTTAGCCAGAATTTTAGAATAAATTTTAGAGTCAGCGTTTATAAGGGTTATTGGACGATATGATCCTAAATGTTCTGGAGGTTTCCCTTTTTTTGCAAAAATCACAATTTTGGCCTTAGACCAAGAACTTGGGGGTTCCCCTCCGGAGAAGATATGAATGATCAGGTCCCTGAGGATGTATTTAATTTCATCTATAAATATATCCTAGAACTCTAAGGGGATACTGTCTAGACCTGTCGCCTTTCCTTTAGGGAGATTCTTGACTGCGGTCAGTACCTCTTCCATATTCGGAGTTTCTTCTAGAGCCAGCTGTATGTTTTCCTCAAGCTTTACAACTTCACAATTCTCTAAATATCTTTCTATTTCTGTAGTGTCTCTATTATTATTGTCGGTATATAATTCTTTATAGAACCTCCAGAATGCTTGCTTGATCAGCTCTGGATCTTTTAACTGACCTTCCACTGGATCTACAATCTCCCTTATTAAATTAGCATTGGTCTGTTGACGCAGTCGCATCGCCAATTGATGGCCCACTTGCTCATTAACTTCGCATATTAATTCTGTTTGTGCCGTGGCTTTCCGTATTGCCTTATCTGAGAACATATTAGTAATTGCTGCCTTGGCTACTGCTACTTGAGTTAAGGTACTGAAAATATCCCCAATTGTATCTATATTGCTAGTGTTACTGATGAGTGCTGCTTCTGCTAGCATAAGCTCATCCTGTAGTCTCCGTAGCTCTTCTTTCTCTCGTCTGTTTGCTCTAAATGAATGACATAGTCTCCCCCCGGATCCCTGCTTTCAATGTGTCCCAGACAACCTCTATTGAGGTACTATTAATATTTTCTACTAGGAACTTGGGTATCCAGTCTTTCATATGAAGACAGTACTGAGGGTCATTCAGTAAAGCTTTTTCAAATGACCACAGAGTTGACTCTATTTTAGTTTGCCTAATAGTCAATGTGCAAAAGAGAGGATTATGATCAGATAGTACTCGGGGTAATTTAACAATTTGGGAATTCCTAATTAATGAATTTGAGAATAGAATATAGTCAATTCTGGCATGCGTACGGTGAGGATTTGAATAAAATGTATAGCCAAGATCACCAGTATTAGTGTTTGAAGTCTGCCAGCTGTCTACAAGACCATGTGTAAGACACAGATATTTAAGAGAGCGAAATACCTTAGGTTTACGTCCTTTATATGTCCAGTCATCATTCAAGGACCAGTCGGTAGGAAGATTTATATTGAAGTCCCCACAAAGAAAAATCGGGGGGGGGCCAATGTGACAATTCATTAGAGACTTCATCGAACACCACGGGGTCGTCTGTATTACTCCCATAAATAGCACAAATTGTCATTTTTTGCCCTATTTGATAGCTGCATTCAGTAATTGCCCAGCGGCCACATTTATCAGTTTTAGAGTTATTAAACACCAATCCACTCCCTTTAGCCAAAGTTGCAACCCCCCTAGTTTTAACTCCTTGTGTAGTAGCACACACCAATTTATACCCTAGTGTATTTAACAACTGGCTTTGGGACCCTTCAATATGCGTCTCCTGAATGCATACAACATTAGCTCCCCAATTCTGTAGCCCTATTGAAACCATTTGCCTTTTCTTAAGGTCATTCAGGCCACAAATATTCAGTGATAGTATTTTTATCACCGCCATAGTACTGGTACGGAGTTACCATATCTTATATCTCTGAGATTCTGATTTTCTGTGATCCTTATATATATTTTCCTTTCCCTTTTTAGCATTGATTTGCTATCCTTTATGTCTATCCTGTCCATTCTTCCCCCCTCCCCTCCCTCCCCCCCCCCCCCCCCCCCCCCCCCCACCCACCACTACTTTTGAAGGTTACCTGGACCTGTCTGGACCAGGGGTGCGACATCTGCGCAGGCGGGCCCTGCGATCTAGGCTAATTTAATATAAATGGAATCTTTATCTTGTATAGATGACCCAAACACAAATTTTTCCTTAAACATTTAAATTTTTCCCCCCAATCCGTTCAGTCATTCCGCCAATAGTCCATGTTTCAACATGTTATTCTTACTCTTAAGTTCAAGTTACAATAAGTAATTAGTCCGATATTTTCGCTTTGCTGTGAATCGTATATCTAATTTAGTTTTCCTCCCTGGATTTCCAGAGGCTGTCTCTGTAATCTCCCGAAGATAATCTTCCGCCAGTGTTTCGCTATTAAAGTTTCTTGTTACACCTTTAAAGATAATTTTTAGGCGTGCCGGATTTTGCAGGAATACTTTTGCTCCAATTTTTTCGAATGGTCCAAATAGCTGACGCATTTTCCATCTTCGCTCTAGAGTTGCGTGAGCGAAGTCTGGTCTGGCGAAGAATTTGAACCCCTTATACTCTCTTTGGGTGGTCGGTCTTGCAAGGTCGTAGATTTTTTCCCGGAGGATAAAATTCCCGAAATAGACCAGCATTGCCCTAGGGTATTGATTTTGCTTGTTAAAATTTTTTGATAACATTAAGGGGAAGCGGTGAGCCCGCTGAATTTCCCTTTCCATATCCCAGGATGCCAGTTCTGGAAATGATGATTTAAGTAGGTTAATCATTGCCCCTCTAGCATCGCTTCCTTCAAAATTCTCCGGGATTCCAAGAAACCTTAGGTTATTTCTTCTGGATCTGTTTAGATGATCCTCGACTTTGGCCATGAGATCCCTTATTATACCATCTTGTTCGGTTTCCTTTTATTGAAGTATCGCGACATCAGTCTCGAATCTCGGTACGATTTTCTACCTTAACCATTCTTTCAGAGATCTCGGAGCAAATGCAACCCACTTTCTTCACAGCACCTTGTAGTTTTTCGATAGCCGTGCGATTCTTTTGGCTCTTTTTTTCACATCCTCGTGGAAGTTTTTTATTGAACATAGAACCTGGCTTAATGAGGGTTCAGTCATTTTTTTTTTTTTTTTGGTGTCTTTCTTTGTTTCCTGGTACACCAGGGTATTGACGTAATAAGTCTTCTGAAGATTTATTTCTTGGACTTCTCCGGGAGGGGTTAGATCTACTGTTGACATAGTCCGTATTATTACCAGGGTCTGTAGTTTCCTCATTAAGCACAATTTGTTCTCTTTTGTGTTTTGTCCTCTTTTTCCCTCCGCTCCTTTTTTTCCTGACGTTGTTTTCACTAGATAATCTTGAGTCATTGGATCCAGAAATCTCCAGGGATACTGCTCCCCTTCGTGCCCTTGGACTGGATTCTCTTAAGCTGCTCGATTGACTTGAGTCACTAGAAATAGACATTCCTGTTTCATATAACTCTGATTCAGAATCTACGTCCGAGGGAGAATGACTAGCTAAATATACTTCTTCACCCCCTAGTAGTTCTTGCAAGTTCGGAGAGTAGGAACGAGGAATCAGCTCCTTCATTTCCTGGGGTATTTTTTTTTTTATCCATTTGTTCCATTTGCTCTCTCTGATTTAATGCAGCTGTGTCTGTCTCTGTGTACTAGACTCTTCCTGGGTCGCATTTAATTCAAGGTTCCAAGTTCCTTCGCCAGTGTTTGGAATTAGACTTTCCTCCAAGTTGGTTGGGGGTATGTTTTCCTCCAGATTCCCAATCTGCTTTAGTTTCTCTATATTTTCCCCATAGTTTGTTGTTGCATCCCTCAGGCGATCCTTGTGTAGGGGGCTGAATATATTAGAGTTTCTTGGTTGTGATAATTCAATTATGCCCGTTATGCCAGTATTTTTTGCGGTTGCCTTTAGATTTTTTATCGTCTGTAGTCTCTGCTTTTTTAGCCATTAGTTCCAGTTTAGCATCTTCCTCTGTTATCTTCACTTTCTCCTTCCTGTTGCCAGTCTCTTTTTCCTTTTCCTTTTCTTTCTCTCTTTCTCTTTCTCTCTCTCTCTCCCTTCGTTTAGTTTTTTCTTTCTTTTTCCAGTTTTTTTCCATATTCTTATCTTTAGTTTTCCCTTTTTTCCTGAGCTTCATCTCTTGCCAAGTCTTTTACCAGATCTTTTGCCAAATCTTTCTCCTTTATTTTAGTTCCTCTGGTTTCAGGGCCTTTATGTCTATTAGTTGTATGTTGGGCAGGTACCCGTTTAGTTTCTGTATTCTCGAGGTCTTGTAGCTTCAGTACTTCAGCCTGTAGTGATTCACCTGTTTCATCCCCCATTTCCTTGTTAGAGGCGGCGTTATTTGTCATCCCAGTTTGTGTTTTCTGGCCCTTTTTGTTCTTTTTCCTTTTCTTTTTCCGTAGTGGGTCTTTCCCCTCTGTCCTCCTTATCACTCTGGTTCTCTCCGGTGTTCTTTTCCATGTTTGAGATTTTAAGGGGCTTAGTAGGTTTCGCAATACAATTTGGATATATTACTGGCGTCAAAGTACCCCGTCTGTTTCCACTCTGGAGCTTTCTCTTGTATCTCTTGTATCTGCACCCCCTAATCTCCTTTTGAAATTTCACTTGGAGTTTTACCTGGAACAATACCCGTGTCCTAGATAGAAGTATAGCCCTATATACAGGTGTAGAGACATGTATAGAGACAGTATTAATCGCTGGCCCAGGCCCAGTCCCAAATCCAGATAAAAATAATGAGAGATGTGGGTCAGATGTGTCGGATAAAGCAGATAAAGCAGAAGGACAAGGAGAGTCCCAGGTATCACCTTCTATTCCAAATACAAGACCAGATCCAGTTTTGATGCTATCCCCACTCCTGGGCACCATCACACCTCTAAATACAATCACTTTCACTCTCCTTTCAGCTCCTCCCTCATTCCCCCCGAAGTAGAGTGTTTCCCTGGTGTCTCCTAGCAGCAAGTCACGTCGGGCGCTCTGCAAGCACGTTGTACGCTGTACGTGTCAAACTACAAAGCCGCTACCTTCCCGTCTGCAGATGACGTCAGAGACACAAAGAAAGCTAACAGCGAAGAAGCTCTGGTCCGGTCCGGATAAAGGAGGATGGATGGGCAGGTTTGTTGTGGCAATTAATTTTAGTCTTCGCCAGGTCGTCAGGTCTTTTCCCCCAAAAACGGAGAGAGGAGAGGAGAGGAGAGAAGAGGGAGGAGGGATCAGACGCGCTAATGTGAGGGATCCTGCTGCACAGAGGGGAAATGGCTCTCAGAATGAATGAAAGAGGCCCGAGGAGGCCCGATTATCTAATCAAACAAATGCAGATCAGTTCAAAAGTTCAAAAGCTCAGTTCAATCAATAGGCGATAATCAGTAGTAGTTTTTTTTACCTCGGGTCGGAATTTTCCGTATGTACGTCTTTTCAAGTTTCTTGGCAATATCACACGGAGCACCGGATAGCTCAGCACATGGCACAGGTAAATAGCTTTAGATTTTTTGCTTCTCTCTCCTGCAACTCCAGACAGTAACAATATGTTGAGTTGAATCACTGTCGCCGCGTCCTCAGGAAAAGCGCTCTCAGGGTTAAGCTGGGATAACCTCTGAGTGACTTCTAATGTCATCGGCTCCTCGAAACTTTGGTGAAACATGACACTAACCGCTGGATGTATAGGCGCTTGAATATGTAGAAAATGCAGAAGTAGATGTAGAATTATAGCGGCACGATATACGGCAGGGGGGTCATGGTGAGGGTCTTGATCGGTTGGTTAGACTATATGTAGCATTCTTCCTAGTAAAGTAGAACAGAAAAGCAGCCCAGCACCCAGAGCACCGCTGCTGCGACCGCTCACGCTGACGCCATCTTCCTTCTTCAATCTTAAGTTTTTCTGTGTTGGATCTTCTAGCATGGGCTTCTCCAACAAGTAGCTCATGAGCTACTGGTAGCTCTCCAGATACCTGTAAGTAGCTCTCTTGTGTGCAGCCCGGTGAGCTAAATTATCAACTTTTGCTTGGTAAATTAATATATGTATACTAAAACTGAAAGGCATATATATATTCAAGATAAAACGTGTTTTTCAGAGCTCATAACTTAATGTGTCAGAAAATGATTGAATTTCCAATGTATATTTTAATCTCGTATTTGAAGGCTAAAAACCAAACTGTGTTGGGGAGCACTTTCTACTAATATTATTAACTTTGTTCTAGTGGCATTGCAGTGATGGTTGTTATGTTACCCATATAGAGGCATTCCACATGGACAAATCATGTTTTACAGTACTGCTGGCAGCTGTACTATGTGCACTGAGGTGATTACTGCTGGTAATCTTGCATATGGTGGGCACTAATGTAACCTTGTCTTACGTGGTTACTATTAAATTTTTAATAGTAGCCCCAGGGGACTTTCATTGAACATAAGTAGCTCTCATTACAGAAAAAGTTGGAGACCCCTGTTCATATTGCATTGGGATATACGCAGAGCAGAAGTTTTTCAAAAACCACAGGAAGATGGTAAACCACCTTCAACAGGCATTGCGTGAAATTATCAAAGGCGCACATACTTGTTAAATAGCATCCCACCTCCCATTTTCTGTCCGCATTGGACAGTGCGATTTCTGAACTGTAATTTTCCCACTTTTCGGGTGTTCTTTTTAACCTTATCACTTGTGGAAAGCTGACTTCCTCATTCATCCGTTTGCACCAGCTTTAAAATCTTCACTCTTTCCTCACTCCTTTGCATACCTGATACCAAAAAAAATACTATAATAAAGAACATATTTGGCTTATTTTCAGGAAATGTGGGGAGGGTTGTATAGTGTCCCTTTCTACTTGGAATGGTCCAGAGGGGAGCCCGGGACCAAAAACTCAGGTGACTCCCTTGCAAAACCAGGTCTTTTGTAATCGATTATTTTTAAGTCTCCACAGAATGTTTAGGGACGTTCCCTGTTGCTGGAACTAGACCTACACTCACAAGTGAGGTACCATTTTTATCGGGTGACTAGGGGGAATGCTGGGTGGATGGAAGTTTGTGGGTCCCCGCAGATTCCAAAACTTTCCACCCTTAAATGCGAGGAAAATTAGATATTTTTTTTAAAGCTATATTTGAGGTTTGGAGGCGTTTTTGGGTTTAAAAAACTTGGTGAGCCACGCGAGTCAAGCACCCCTGTACTCCCCTCCTCCAAAATGTGCAGGTTTGCCTAGCTGACGGCTGAGCTAGGGCACAAAATCCCCAGCTACCCATATTGACGAGTTCTTACTAAAGGCCATCTTGCGTCACAAATATAAATTGTGTACTAGTTTGTTAAAGTTAATCCACCAATTACACTGGTTGGTTATAGCATCTCCAGAAACGCTGGCTTCAAAGCACAAATACTTTTCAAAGTATCAAAAAATTGAGACAAACTTTCTGAAGGTGAGCTATAAAGCCACTTGATGGTACCAACCGCTTTATTGTCCGCTCACTTGCCATTCACGCACCACACACAAGGCTTTCAAACTGTCAGCCACTGGCCTAATCAGATAGCTTGCACTCACATCAACATACTGCCGCCATGCAAGGGCCTATCTCATTCATACCCCACAGGACGTAATTAATTTTACTACATTTTATCACTGGTCTGCCTCCTCATTTCTGAACATTACAAAGTGCATGCCTAGTGTACCTTTTACTTATGGCTCCCATGACACACATGAGGCTCAGGAAGACATGTCTTTAATGCACCTTAAGAGCACTCGCTGCTAAATCCAACACCTTCCAGTTTATGGATGTAATTTGGGGATGTCAGTATGCTGCAAAGCCATTCCTTGTACTGAGAAAGCGTATCGGCCTTTGAAAATAAGGCAAACATGCTGGAAATTTGACAGTTTTCTAAAGAGAACATAAACTGTAAAAAACGGTAGAATGTGTAACTCTGGTAGTCCGTGACAATGTAGCATTTGCCCCAGCCACTGTTATGTGTAGTGCAGTCACTATAATGCACTTATACAACAAACTAAACATCTCTGTTCTGATGGAAGATGACCAGGGCAAGCAGCTCAAGCATTGATCCATACGTACTATAGTAATACAATGCGAGTGTGGCACCAGTGATTTTGAGTCCAGTGGTGAACATGAAGTCATGTGTGTCTGTACTATCTTTATTATCTGCCTTTTAACTATATAAAATCCTCTGTAAAGCACACCTACCCGAAGCGTTTCTTACCTGTTTGTGTCTGTCCTCATCAGAGTCCTATAATGTCGAACAAACTTATACTAACGCCATCTGTCCCTAGCTACTTGAAGTTCAAGAAAATGTTTGTTATGCGCATCAACGCACTTGCTGTGCTAAATCCAACTAGTTCCAGTTTGTGGATACAAGTTGGGGTGGGGAGATTGTCTGAATATGACGTAAAGCCATTCCTTGAACTGAGCAGCATATCTACCTTTGAAAATAAGGTAAACTTGCTGGGGGAATATTGCCGTGGATCCCTAAAGTAATAAGCCAAACAAAGTCACTGTGTGACTCATTCATTGGCACTT
Source organism: Triturus cristatus (assembly GCF_964204655.1). Lineage (NCBI taxonomy): Eukaryota > Metazoa > Chordata > Amphibia > Caudata > Salamandridae > Triturus > Triturus cristatus. The sequence goes on along the minus strand of NC_140594.1, from coordinate 120,075,084 downwards.
TTACTTCGACAGCGTGAAACTCAATTACTAACTTGCATTATAACCCAATGTTATTGAAAAAGGTACGGGGCACAATATCTTGTATGATTGATTTCACATCTTATACTAAAGATGTGCAAACAATTATGCAAGATAGTGTCCAGTACCCCTTTTCAATAACCTGGTTATGATACAAGTTATTAATTGAGTTTGCCCGCTTTCAAAGCAAGTAGTAATGTTGGTGAATAAGTTCCATTAGATATTTGTTTGGCATAATACGCGTACTCCGGTTCTTGATGGCAATCAGGGTGGTCCTTGTGTAGTATACATAAGTTTCCTAACAAGCACTTCAAAATCCAGTCATGCCTCTAAAATTTTGCCCAATGGGGTACACCTTGACAATGTGGTGCATGTTCTGTCCACCAGTATGTGCAGTGTGGGTACTATAATGTACTTGTCAATCTGCGAACAGAACACCTACCGTGTTCTGAGGGACGATAATGTAGTCCAAGTCCATAATTTCCTGAAGTAGAGGATCTAAAATTCTGCGACTGTTTGCCTAGCGAAGTAGTGGTCCACAGACAGTAGGTATCAATTCACTGCAATTGAAGGGTTTACCTAATGGCAGCTCCACCAGTGTCGATTTCCCCTTACTTTGCTTAAGTAAGATACATTATAAATCAGGTAGGAAAACACTTCTGGCTCAAATGGGCACTGGCGGCAGTAAACACGACTCTCCTACCTCTTTCCCTGCTTCGAGCACACTTTACGACTGCATGGTTGCTCCTTTTTTGGTGTTAGAGGAGTTTTATCAGGAAAGTGTTGCTCCTACAACATTGCCACATCCTCCAGAACACATGAAGTGGAGGCTGCTGCTTCTGTAGCAAGGAGACTTTCAATCACATACAATTGAAATTCAAGGAAAGACACGAGTCGTCTTGTGGCTGTATGACAATAAACATGTTATATGTTGCCATCTGGATCAGGTGGGTAAACGGTTTCCTATACCAAGTGCTAATTTTACGACTTGCATTGTATGGCTGAAGAACCTGGTTGTTCTTGTCCACTCCGCTCATGTACTTGTAACCAAATATACAGGGGAGCTTGTGTACTTAGGCCATATGGCCCCAAACCGGGCGGGGAAGTGATCTCATCATCAATTGTAGTGAGCATGTACACATCACACCTATCTGAACTTGACTGCGCGCAGTGCTTTGAGATTTCTGCAGCTTTTTGCAAACCAGCTCGTGTGGGAATCCTTTGTGGCGACAAAGAATTGTACCGCAGGCCACTTTGCCAGCTTTGTAGAGCTCACTGAACAGCACTACCCCTGTATAGATAATGTCCACCTAAAGGTTATAACCTTTGTGAAGGAGTGGCTAGACAAGCTCCATACAATCTTTCCTGTGCCCCCTAGTGTGGGAGGGCAACCTACAGGGTTTTGAGTTTAGTTCTTCCCTGTATACACTCATGCTGTACACATAACCAGTCGGGCTCTCATACAGCTTGATGCCATAGCAAGGTCGTTTACCCGCAGTGTACTGCCTGAACAGCAGCTGCCCTTTATATGGGATCAAGGACTCATCAATGGATATAGTCTTCCCAGGAGTATAAAACTCTGGTAACCTGGCAGATAAATGTATCACAACAGGCTGATTTTTGAACAACCTGTCAGTCGATGTCCCAGGGAATGCAGCAGAATTGTCATTGAAATGCAGCATGCTCTGCAATAGCAAAAATTGATCTCTGCTCATGTATGGTGCGAAGATTGGGGGGGGTGGGGGGTACCCAAACCATGCGTGTATACCAATAGGACAAAGGTTTGTTTATGTACTGTCCCCACTATGAACGTAAGGGCCCAAAAATTTGAACTCCCCTAATGAAGTGGAAGTCCATTTGTGTGCCCTACAATGAGATCAGAGTCTTTCTGTCTCTCGCTCTTTCTGTCTCTCGCTCTTTCTGTCTCTCGCTCTTTCTGTCTCTCGCTATTTTTGTCTCTCGCTCTTTTTGTCTCTCGCTCTTTCTGTCTCTCGCTCTTTCTGTCTCTCGCTCTTTCTGTCTCTCGCTCTTTCTGTCTCTCGCTCTTTCTGTCTCTCGCTCTTTCTGTCTCTCGCTCTTTCTGTCTCTCGCTCTTTCTGTCTCTCGCTCTTTCTGTCTCTCGCTCTTTCTGTCTCTCGCTCTTTCTGTCTCTCGCTCTTTCTGTCTCTCGCTCTTTCTGTCTCTCGCTCTTTCTGTCTCTCGCTCTTTCTGTCTCTCGCTCTTTCTGTCTCTCGCTCTTTCTGTCTCTATACAAAAAAGAGAGGGCCCTGGGAGGATGATGAGCAGTCAAGAAATCAGGGGAATATAGTACACTGAAGAAAGTTATCCTGTCTGTAGACTGCTTTAGTTGATGGAAAAACTCCTCTCTAAGTAGTGCTCTGACGAGTCATGACATGAGCATAATGAAATTCGATCACTGTATGTATAGCTGATGAAAAGACAATTAAGTTAGATGATATACATTCAAATAGATCACAAAAAATGAACAAACTAAGCATTATATAGTCTTGTTGCAATGATTAATACAATATGAAAAATAGATCAATTAATGAACACAACACGAAGACAGAGTATCGATGTATCAGATCTCACATTTACGGACCTACTACATTCTCTCTCCGAAAAAAGTTCAAAAACGAAGTCAGGTTTATGCGCTTCATTTAATTAGGCCCCCAGGTGGCCTAGGTCCCGGGGGGGGGTGGGGGGACGAAGAGTCATTAAAAATAATGGAGGCGGGGGGGGGGGGGAGTGTGCCCACCCAAGATCGTCCTTTAAGAGGTGCTGAACACCAAGGTAATGCAGGGTGTCATGCAGCGCCCCCACGCAGCCCCGGGGACTGCCACCTTCCTGGGGCTAACTCCTGCAAATGTGGGGGGGCAACCCAGCCAAAGATCCGCCACCTCCCCGCGGCAATTCTATATTTAATAACATACGGGGCAGAGCAGCCCCAGGGACCACCACTTCCCCTTAATTCATGTTGGAGGGGGCCGCGCTGCCCCCCTCGTAGAGCAGTAGATGGCGCTGGGGACTTCCACCTCCCAGCTCCAGTAATGTCCTGGGGTGCTGCTCTGTCATAGCAAACCCTGCTTCGCTTCATGGAAGCGTGATAGCATTGAAAATGTTCTCTCTTCCATGAAGCGGAGCAGCATTGCTTTTGGTTAGAGGAAGCCGCATGTTCGCAGCTCCCTCTGTCGGGAGCTGGCAGAGACCGTAGGGGCCTTCAGGCTCCCTCCGCAGTCGCCAACAAGGTAACCATGACCCAGTGGATGGGGTCCCTGGGGCAATATCTGGGAGGGGGGCACACAACCCCCCATTTAAACAAAATAAAGGGGGCAGTGGGGTATGCGGCTCCCGCTCCTTTTTAAAAAAAAAGACGATGACCTGGCCCTGAAGAATTGGGGTCCCCGAGACCAAAATCGCCCCCCCTGTAATATTCAAAAATAAAAAAGAAAAAGGCGACATCCATCCCCCCCGTCCCTCCTTATAACAAAAGACTGGCACTGGCAGATAGGGCCCCCGGGGCAAAAGTCGGCTTAGTGAAAGGGGGCTACACAGCCACCTTCCTTCAAAAAAGATTTACTATTAAATAATAAAAAAACTAAGTCGCCAGCGGCCACGTCCCCTTCACTCCTGGAGATTGGTGGTTGGGGAAATGAAATCCCCCTTGAATGCTGAGTCTTTCGGGGCACGAAGCCCTCCTGCTACCTTCCTGTAAGTCCTACACAGCTGGATTCCTGTGAGCTGGTCAGAGGCCCAGCCACCTTTCTCCACCACTCCGCAAACGCGATTACTGGTTAAAAAAACATAAAAATTCACAGAAAAAAACCCAAAGGTTACAGGGACATTAGTTAGGCTCATGTTTCAAATTTACAAATCCAGACAAATTCAGTGGTTAGTCATACATCACTCATGACATGGCCATTGACATTTTTCTTGTTTTTTTTACGAATGAAACATGAGCGTAACTAAAACGTCCCTGTGACCTTTGTTTTTTTCGGTGTGTGTATATATAGATGGATCTATATATAACTTTTTATATGTGTGCTTTCCCCAGGGGGGCCAATCGCAGCCCCCAGGGGAACCACACATGTATTAAGAAAACTGATATATATCTTTTACTTTGTAGCTGCAGACACACGGGAGGCTCTATGCAGAGCTTGAACATATTATTGGGAATGCGGAACCCATCGGGGTAATATGTTAATGTAGGAACTACCAGCCCCAGAAGGGTCGGCGATGAAATTCCAGAGGTTTGCAACTTTGCTTAATAAAGACTCTGATGCGAGGTTTGGAGTCTGCTTGCTTTCATGTGCACCTCTGAGTGTTGGGCAACCTTTTGGATGATATATATATAATTTTGTTTTTAAATAAAAGTCTGTCTTTCTCTATATATAGATCTTTAGATCAAGCCTGGCCAGCGTATGTGCTGCGAGGCATGCTGAATTCTGGTATGGACTTGAAGTTACGCCCACTCTGACCCTTATTTTTCATTGGCTAATGTCATTGTACTTTGTAAATGTTGGTTTCTGGTTTGTTGATATGTTTATTAGTCCCTTCTTAGTACCTCACTGTCTTCTGTTGCCTCCCATGAGGACTGGCCCTTTTACATGTGTCCAGCCCAGGAGCTTTTATTAGTAGTTCTATTTACTTGAAGAATGTTTATCACTCACTGGATGCCAGCTTCCGTAATGGTGTCTGCTTCCGAACAGATTTTTTATTTGCATTTTTTTTCTATTTGCGGCTCACCGCACTACTTTTATTTTTTTCCTATTTATTTACTTTTAATTTATTTACAGTGGCGGGCGTGTGGGTATGCACAGCTTGCCAAATTCTTTACCGCTCTGCCGTTTTTAGTAACTGTCTTAATTGAAGAAATCTGCATGTTTTGTTTACAAGCGCCCCATATTGCTCTTTCACGGTAATGGCGTGTCCTGTCTAGATAAAGGGGCGTGACCGCTATTAAAGTGAAACTACTGCATGGGCGCTTTTAGAATAATTTTTTAACTTGTTAGTATGATAGATGTTGTACCACCCAGGCTTTGCAATCAATCACGCATTTGTAGAGCACACTACTCACCCGCGAGGGTCTTAAAGCGATATGGGAGATGGGTGGGGGGGGAGGCTGCTACTGTTCAAACAGCCAGGTCTTGAGGAGTCTCCTGAAGGTCAGCAGGTCCTGGGTCTGTTGCAGGTGGATGGGGAGGGTGTTCAAGGTCTTGGCGGTGAGGTGGGAGAAAGATCTGCCGCCTGTGGTCGTTCGGTGAATGCGTGGAACGGTGGCGAGGGTGGCGGAGCGAAGCTGGCGGTTGGGGGTGTAGAAGGGGAGTAGTTTGTTGAGGTATGTTGGATCGGCATTGTGGAGTGCTTTGAGAGCGTGGGTGATTAGCTTGAAGGTGATCCTCTTGTTGACTGGGAGCCAGTGCAGGTATCAGGTGGGCAGTGCTGTGGCAGGGGATTTCGAGGATGAGACGTTCGGAGACGTTCTGTATGCTTTGGAGTCTTTTCTGGAGCTTGGCAGTGGTTATCCCCCCCCCCACCCCCCATAAAGGGCGTTGCCGTAGTCCAGCCTGCTGGTGACTGGGGCCTGGTTGACCGCCTTCCTGGTTTCGGCGGGGATTCATCTGTAGATCTTGCAAAGCATGCGGAGGGTGTTGAAGGAGGAGGAGACAACGTTGACTTGCTGGGTCATTGATGGTGATGAGTCCAAGATGAACCCCAGATTGCGTGCGTGGTCGGTGGGTGTCAGCGCAGCTCCCAGCAAGGCCAGCCACCAGGAGTTGTCCCAGGTGGAGGGGGGGGGGGTTAGAGATGTAATGATTGGGCGTGCTCTGGTGTCTTGTGGTTCAACGGGGTGGAGCAGAGGATGAGGACCTCAGTCTTGTCAGAGTTCAGTTTCAGGTGACTGTTCATCCATTCGGTGACTGCCTTCATTCCTTCGTGGAAGTTGGTTGTGGCGGGGTCCTTGGTGAGGGAAAGGATCAGCTGGGTGTCGTCGGCGTATGAGACTATGTTGAGGTTGTGCGATCGGACGATGTTCGCAAGCGGTGTCCACCATAAGAAGGGACGGTGGTAGGGATGAGTGGCGGGGGCAAATGAGCGAGGGGTGCGGGGACGCTGGGGACCCAGCGGCTCGAAGGGGAAGAACTGGCAAAATAAGGAGGCAAGTAAAAACAAATCTTGGCAGAATCAAAGCTGAATACAGCAAAAGTGAGCAAATAACAAATATAGGAGGCAAAAAGTAAACGGCAGATTAGAGCAGAATACAGCAAGTGAAGTGTGGGGAAAACTGCAGAGGCGGGAGGGGGAAGCAGAGTAGAGGACTGGAGCGAACTCGCAGCAGCGAGGGCAGGAGCACGGGCACGAACTGGTGGAGCTGTGCGGCATGGGGAGCGACCTGCCTGTGACCAGGGTCAAAGGTCGCTCTCCCTGCACAATCAGTGTAGTGTCTCAAACTGTTGCGTAAATTACAGCTTTTTAGTTTTTTTTACCCTCTTACCATGCCCCCCTCACTGTTTCCTACACATTAATATGCCAAGAGCGCAGGCCTCCCATGTGTTGAAGTCCGTAAGTTCAGTGACCTCGCGTAATAATTTGTGGGTGGAGTACCAGTAAGTGGGGATGGCTGGGCAGGACTAGATCGCAGAGACCAACCGGCCCACAAAGTCTTTAGTCAGACTAGAAATCAAGAAAACTCCTGATAGGGTTTACCACATTGAACTTCAATCAATCGGGCGTTTGTAGAGCGCGACTACTCACCCGTAATAGTCTCAAGGCGCTGGAGGTTTGTTCTATTGCTTTCCATCCCATTGACCACAAACTGAAGTAGTGGTTAATCGTTTAATTTTCCTCATTAAAACTGCCCTGATCAATGGGGATGATCATTTCTCTAGCCAATCATTTATGTACAGCAGAATAGCTTTAGAGTATATTTTAGCACTAACTTCCATCAAAAGTGGCGGGCAATAATTCTTGGTCTTATGGCTAATTTTTCTTATGAATCTGCTTTATTACAGCTCCTCTCTAGCTATGAGGAAATGTCAGTTGCTGCAATGAAAATTGAGTAGAAACTTGCCCACCTGTCAGAATTCATTTTTAAAATGATTGCGGAGAAGTTATTTGAGCCTGCCTCCCTTGCCAAATTAGAGGTAGATATTCTCCTTTTCAGCCAATTGACTCAATAACTCATCCGTTCGAACCCAAACACCTCTACATTGCTTATTTGCTGACTTGTTTGTATTGGGAAGGCTACCCAATCTAACTCATGGACCATGCACCGAACTTGCATAACCCCTTTTTCTTTTTTACACTGTCTGTACTAATATCCAGGAATTTTTAACTCGTATTTTGCAGAGAGCACTCCTAGAATTGTATCCCAGTTTGTTCTGTAATAGCCATTTTTCTTTTCCTTTGTCAGTACTGCATATTCCTTTTGTCATGCGCAAGATTTTCCCCGCTTCGGGGCAATTTAAAACTCATTTTCTAACTTTATTTTCTCTGTTCTTTTTAGGTCTCGCCTGAGCCAGCCAATGCACAGCTCTGGCGAGACATTTAGTAAGTGGGTTTTAAAAGTCCGACCACACGCTTTTGCTGGCCACCAGCTTGTGGTTACGCGTGTGAGCACAGCGGCCATCTGGCTTTCCTTGTGGCACCTTTACAGCGTGCCTCGCTCGGCCCCCCCCTCCCCCCCATCACTTTTACTGCCGCACGGCCAATGCTTGTTTTTAGGTGCTGTCAGATCATCTTTTCAGAATGAGGTGTTTTCACTTGGCTGACTGCATTTGACTGTATTCCCGTAACACACCCATACTCTGATATTGCCCCCCCCCCCCTGCTCCAAGCAAGGCTTTCCATATTTCTAATTTTGTGCCTTTGATAAATTCAAACATTTTAAATAGCACAAACTCGTTAACTCCACCCCAAGGAATTGGAGCACTTTATTCAGAGCCTCCAACGGTACTCAACTCACTGTAGCTCCCGGTGGACTGCTCTAGCTCTTGCGCCACATCCTCGTTTGGCATTTTTTGGTACGCCATATTGCTGATTGTTGGTAGAGCATTTTCTCAAGGTGTGCTTCATTGTCCCTGGCTTTGTTACTTAAATCTGTGGAGATTGAGTGCTATAGAGAGACCGCTCCAGATCTATTTACTAACTGCAATATCTTTATTTTGGGGGTGGGGGGGGGGGGGGGGGGGGGGTGAAAGCTGCTTTTAGAAAAAAACAAACCAGTTTCTCCCCAAAGTTTTGCAGTGCGCATTTTTGGAAGGCACAAGGCGCCAGTGAAACCAATCGTGCTGTAGTCAGGCCACAGTGCCACCCTCAGAACGACTTGCCAACTTTCCAGTACTCGCTACAGCCTCTCTACAACGTCCTACCACTCACTAACCCCCCCACCCCCACTCACTGCAACACACTCCCACTCAAGTACTCACTAAAACGTCACTGAAACACTCCCATTCCAGAACTTGCTATAATCCTCACTGAAACACACACACCCACTCCACCACTCACTAACACATACCCACTGCAGCACTCACTGCAGCACTCCCTGCATCACTTGCCTCCAATTCATTGAATCCTTCACTGCAACCTCTGCTCCTACCTCACCTGCTCCAGTCCCTTTCCAACCTTCATTCACTCCACACTTTGATTAAACACTTTATATCAAGCTTTAACAAGTAATCACATCACAGGCAGTTAGCTTGTCAGTTATGTACTAGTTTATTCTTGACTCCTCAAAATTCAAATGGGTGGCATGCATGAACACAGCTAATTTTCAGCTCGCTACGGTTAAAGCTTCTCTCCAACAACCTAGGATTATATATATACTAATTGGTGGTAGTGGCTTATTTCATTATGAAGAACAATCAAAAGATGTTTCCTGTTCTCTGAAGTAATAATATTGAAGTTGCCTAGTTTACTTTAATAATTTTTATAATTAAAGATTAGGAGTTCCAAATGCTCCATATCTCAGGAGGCTTGACCTGGGACAGCTAACCTGTTTTAGGGAACAGCCAGATCTTTATTTAATCTTAATTGTTGGCGATTGCTTATTTTTTTTTCTGTAGGTTAATCCAAAGATTCCAATTCCTCTGTAGCATACCTGGATGTTTGGTGTGACACCACAATTCACAGCCACATAATTACACTCCACATAATGCCACTCAATGCAACCAGTTTCAACTCTACATAATTACACTGTACTCAGCCTATAAATGTACCCCACAACAACTGTTGCACAGCAACAATCCACTTGGATACACTCCAGACCGTGCCACATAATTCAAATCTGCATTATACCATTTAACACCAGTATCACATCTTACAATTCAGCTCCACACATTTCCATTCCACACCACATAATTCAACACCAAACCACCATTCAACACAATTTGACCATGCCATATGCATCCATTCCACATCATACCACAAAATTAATCTGCACACCAAACTCCATTGCAAACCACAAAAACACTTTACACATAATTGCACTTCATGACAGTCCAACTCCACATGATTCCAGTACTAAATGCCACATAATTGCTATCCACATCATTCCACTGCACATCATGTCACGATCCCACTACACAAATCCACAACTAACCATTCCAAATCCAACCCACATTTTCACTCCACATATATCCACTCGCAACACATGGGATAAATGCATAGACTGTTAACAACGCCAATAGCCCGTACTCTAAACCAGGAGGCCTGTTGTCTTTGCCAGTGCTTCGCCTTTCCCTCTGGTAGAGGGAGCCTGGGCGCGACTTCGCAGACTCGCTACAGCGTGGAACCTCTGTTCCAATAACCGAAGCAGCTCTGCAGTCTCGCATCCGGTTTGGGAGGAGCGAAAAGTGGTGCGAACACGTTTGGGAGTGAGGATGTGATTGGAAAAGGGGGCCTGGAGACAACAGCACCAGGCTGGAGATGGTGAGGCAGGGACTCTGGAGCGTTGGACTAAAAGGGAGGGGAAGGGCGCAAGTAGGCGACTAACTGAGAACAAGCATTGGCAACAGATCTCGCCTTTGTAACCTTATAAGTGTTTAGCCATGCAACAGTTGCCCCAAGGATATTGTGCTGCATAACTAAATACTTATAAGGTCCCAAAAGCGAGACCTATTGGCTATGCCAATGCTTGTTTAGAGCTTGACACTGCAAATCATACCAATGCTGACTTTTTGTCTTGCATAGCCATCGCTCTTCATACCCCACTGCTTTTGATTGGCTCCTTCCATCGCTTTTTAGGTCTCGCCTGGCGTAGGTTGCGCAGACATGCGCAGTCTCGCTGGCGAGATTTAATGATTTAGGGTAGCTTTCTCTAATGGGGTTTAAGCCCTACCCCTTTTTTCCATTGGCTGTGGTCACCGTTTATGCTAAACGGTGGCCAGCCATTGGAAAAGAGCTTCCAGTGACGTACACTTTTCTCTTTTAGAGCTGTCCCAGTTGGACTGGCTCGCTTGACTTACATGTGTGGTAAAAGGTTTCTTATCTTTATGGGGCCAAACACATGGCCCCATAAAGATAAGAAACCTTTTAGCAGGCAAGGCACTACTGCTTTAGAGGTCACTCAATACTGGATGAAAGAAAGGTTTGTTACACTAACTCCACGAACATCAAGGGTCTCCACAAAGATATGCGTGCACCCGTCTGCAGACAGCGCGGCTAGGAATCTACACTAACCTCCTTGTCAGGCACCCAAAGCGGCTCTTCCAGGCAAAAGGGGCTGCAGTGCGTGCTGCTCTCAGGAACCATGTGCAGCCCGCCAGGTGAACAGACAAGCTTTTTCCCATCTGAAGACATCTTTTCACCGGCCTCTTACCATCCCAGTGGCCACCAGTCTGTTCCAGCCAATGGCGTACATGCTCGGCGCCATGAGGGCGGGTCTCAAGCTACTATTGGCTGTGGTTTCGAGAATTACAAAACATTGTGCTGAGATCTGTAACTTCTGACTAAACAGTGAAACGGAGGGTCTGTCCCGTCAGAAATCAGCCAGTCTCCGTTTTTGTCCTGCCACGCTTTAGCCAATCGGTTGCTCTGTCCCATCGAGCTTCATCCAATCTCATTTTACTTAAACACCAATGTTGCGATGATCGTATTTCATGGCAACTGGGTAAACCAATAAAACATCATGATTAGGTTATAGTGACCTTAAACATTAAAAGGCGGAACCCGAATTCTAAGCCCCACTTCCTCTGAAAGTCATTGAAGAGAGACATCTGTACGAAGGCTTCTTTGCTGACGTAACGCTACATCCTCTCCTGGATATAAGGAAACGCGTTGTTTCTCCTTTGCAGCACGCGAAAAGTGGATGAAATAAATAATACACAGCTACAAAATATCACGATTGGTGGCTACATTAATATCATCTACCCTACCAATGCCTAGATAATCTCGTAGACAACAAGCATGTTCCAATATGGCTGCTACATACCTACGTCTCCTTGTTTTTTTTTTGCATCCATTTCACAGGGGAACAAATGAACGACAGGAGGAAAGGGTGAGAACCATTTCTTAAGTCACGGATTCGGTAAGTGAGGAGGGGCTAGACAGAGGGAATAAGAGTAAGAAAGAAAGGGGGGGAGGGGGCGCTGTTAGCATCCGAGCAGAAGAGGACACTGTCCTTGTCTTGTCTGGGCAGAAAGCAAGAGACGGAGACCTTTTCCTTCTCTGCTCCCTGCCCGCCCCCGAACAGCCACTAATGCCGAGCCCTCTCTGCAGGCCTTGGATATTTCTGAGCTCCAGGGACCCATGTTCAAAATAAAAAAGTAGGGGAACGGAATGTGTAGAATTAAAGAAGTAGGGGCACGCCGTCCCCTGCCGATCCCACCCACTTCGACCACTGTGTAGATGCCGAGCTCGTGGGACGAGGTGGGGGGCGGTCAGTGTGGAGGTCCACGGGGAAGGACTCATGCAAGTGACATTGTGCAAACCATGCTAAACAGGTAACTGGAATTTGCATATTTAAAATTGATTGTGTTTTTAGTTGTTTCCCGTGACAAATTTCTGTCTACAATATTGTCCTTCTTAAAATATCATCCACGTGTTTAAATGCACCCCATCCTCTGTTCTGCTGAATTTCCCGAAATTTCCCGACCTATCAAAGTTGGCATCAAGGGCCTTATGTTAAATAATAGCCTTTTCAGGATCTAAAACGTGCATTTACAGTCCACTTATAACATATATGAACAAGCATTGAAAATGCAATAGGTCTCGCCTTTGATTAAGTTAAAGCCATTTGCTTATGGTATTGTATAGCAAAGCAAATGGCTTTAGCTTAATAAAAGGCGAGACCTATTGCATTTTCAATGCTTGTTAATGGTTCTTTCTGTTGCTTTTCGAAAAACCTTAGTTTTCGTTTGCTTTCAGCTTACATTTATCACTCCTGCTGGTTTGGTCACGCCTTGAAGATTACCCCTGTTAAATGTACTGGTGCATGATGGCACATATAGATTAGTATAACGCACTACTTGTTTCCTGCTGGGTGGCGCCCGCTCCCTGCAGCCTCGCCGTGAAACGCCTCCATGCCTCAGCCAAGCTGAACGGAGGCAACATCGCAGCGCTCCTTTGCAGGGTTTTGTCGTATTTATTTTATAGTTGCTTTTTAGTTACAAGGTTTGTTGTAACTAAATATTGAAAATGAAGGAATAAGAGTACATACTGTACACGCGCACCAGGTTGACTGTGAAGCCCGGCGGCCTTAAGACTACTGCCCGGCATGGAGACTTTTACCCATCCCGCTAAAAGCTGCCCCATCTGCCCCCGCATCCCTGCTGTGAGTAATGTGGTACTACCTGCTATTTCAAACACTGGTGCAGGGGAGAGGGAGCATGAATACTTGGACAGCTTATCTGCACTTTGCACATCTGGGGCTAATAAAGTCTGCTTCTGATGTGTTCTGATGCAGGCGAAATGTACTGTTTGCATGATGTCATCCAGATGGCGTCTCCGGAGACCTGAGGGGAATTCCTGCCTTGATAGTAATGAGCACAAAAATGTCTAACCCACAAAAACAGTAGGGTTGTGACCGGTATCTCACCCGTTCACTGCAGAGCACACGATCTAAAAACCAGTTTAAAACCACAGTATTTATTTATTTGCCTGTTGCCTTCTCTTGACTGTAGTCCCAATTTTATAAGCTTATCCAGGGGTACAAATCCCAGAAAGCAAATGGGAAAGCCATTCTGAGTCCTTGAGGCAGTGCCACAGCTGTCTCTAGTTCCAGTTCTAATTCCTCGTTCATAGTCCTCTAGAGAATGCTGCAGATGTGTCCCTGCTCACATTAGTAGTTCCCAATTCTTAGTCCTCTAGGCCAGTGGTTCCTAACTTTTGACTCCTGAGGACCCCCATTGAGTCACCACTGGAAGCCGGTGACCCGCAAGAAATTTGTATGATTTAAATTTCAAACGTTAAAACAGTAATTCGAAAAAAATAAACACACGTGTGCACACAAAACAAATACTTGAATTACTAAGGATTTAGGGGCATATTTACAAGCCCTTATCGCCATGGAAGCATCACTTTTTGCGACATTCGCGGGTCGATAGGGGCTTCGCCTTATTTACAAGGCAGCGGTAAGCCACTTAACATGGCTTAACCCTGCTTTGTAAAAAAGGCCCCCTTTCGTGCAATGCTTAGTGTGAAAGGGGTGGGTATTGGGTTTTGCGGTGGGCGTTCCACGGCAAAACCCATTGATTTTGATGCTGCCCCCTATTTACAAGGGCAGCATAAATAGGAGGCACCGCCAAAATTAAGACCAGGGAAACCAGGTCTTAACTTGGCGAAACGAGTAGAAATGCTTTATTTCTGCTTTTTTGCTTTTTCCATGTGTGCTGCCTTGTGCAGCACACAAGGAATAAGCAAAACGCCTTGGATTGTTTATGTTCAGAAAGGTGACCCTGCCTCCACATAAACAATCTATTTTTTTTTTTTTCTTTTTTTTTTCTTTTCTTTTTTAAATGGCATTTTGTCACTTCCATGTGGGCTGCATTAAGCAGCACACATAGAAGTGACAAAGCAGCATTTCAAGATTGTTTATGTGCAGGAAGGGGGACCTTCCTTTACATATACAATCTTCCCCTGCAAGCAGGCACCCTTGCACTGTGGTGCAAGGGCGCTTGCATTAGCGCTACACTGCTAAGTGTAGCACCAGCACAGGGAGAAATGTAGGGCTGCATCTTATTCTTGTAAATATGGTGCAGCCCTGCGTTTCTGAAGTGGCAGAGCGTGTCGTTAAGCCAAGGAGGCTAACGACATACTACACCACTTCTTTTGTAAATATCCCCCTTAGTATTTTTTATTGAAAGAATTAGCAAAAAACAAAAAATGTTAATTAGAAGGTTGGTGTTGCATCTCTGTGGCTAACCTTTAAATGGTTGGTTTTATTTCGCAGTACGAGGCTCCTCCTCCTGCCAGGGCCCAACTGGAAACTCAAAGCAGCCCTGGCAAATGTTTTCAGACCAGTTCCCATATGGTGCACAGCAAGTGGAGTGAGTGAGCCTGACCACTACAAAGGGGGCTTTGGGAGGCTCTCCCCCCCCCCAAGAAATTTATGAAACAATGTTGCAGTCTACAACACATTTATCATTATATATTGAATTGTATTAGCATCTAACGAATAGTAAAGGAAGACCTTACTATGCATCAGGCTACGACGATCTTTGTTGGGGTTCTTCAATGATTCCCTTATTATCACCCTCCAACAGTGCCTCTCATCTCTCCATAGCGCCTCTGTCACATGTATTTAATTTGTTTTATAGCATCTCTCATGCCATTGTAGGATGCCAGAGCACTTTACATCACACAATTAATCATACGTGTAAATCAAAGTATAGAAAAACTTACATACGGCAAAGGGGACTACAAGGTATAGGATTCACATGTCTTTTATACTGGTAAGCATTTATAAAGAGTGTTTGGTCTGGAGAAGCACAAAAAACTCGGGATTCAGAGCATAACACAGTGGTTAGCAATGATTTCAACAATAAAAATGTATTTCCACCCATATAAACTTTTTTAGGGGCATCGGGATAATGAAAAACAGGGAAAAAACATAAGTTACTAACTTGTACCATGCAGTTTGCAGGCAGCTCGTTCATGACAGTTTATAGGTCACTGTGATAGATTACGGTGGTCACTTATATACTGCACAGTAACAAAATAATCTTTGTGACAAAAGCAGTAACCCACTCGCCTATGCACATAAACTACTGTTATTTAAAATGCATGGTACAGGTTCTTTGTAATAGGCATATTAACCCTCTGCTACATTAGATAACTCAAAGCTGCCACAGGACAAAACTCTCATCTCTCTCCAGCAGGTACATTAATCACTGGTGTTATCTTGACACTTTTATTGTTGCGCAAACTGCTAATTATACAAGGAACTTTGCAGTGCTTTTAAAACTGCTGCCTGCGGACACCCTGGGAATTTTTTCACGGACCCCTGGGGGTCAACGGACCACAGTTTGGGAAACACTGCTCTAGGCAGTGCTGCTAGCTGCCTCTCTGGTCCCAATGGTAATTCCTCATTCTTAGTCATCTAAGCAGTGCCACAGCTGCTTCTCTGGTCCCAGTTGTCATTCCTCATTCATAGTCCTCTAGACAGTGCTGCTAGCTGGTTTCTTTGGTCCAATTGGTAATTCGTTGTTCTTACTCCTCTACACAGTGCTGCTAACTGCCTCTCTGGTCCCAGTGGGAATTTCTCATTCCAAGACCTCTAGACAGTGCAGCTACCTGCTTCTTTGGTCCTGGGTTTAATTCCTCATTCTAAGTCTTCGAGGCAGTGCTGCAGCTTTCTCTTCCTAGTTATAATTCCTCGTTCTGAGTCCCCTAGACAGTAATGCTACCTGCTTCTCTAGTCCTGTCTGGAATTCCTCATTCGAAGTCTTCCCCACAATTCTTCTAGCTGCTACCCTGGTCCCGGCTGGAATTCCTCATTCAAACTCCTCTAGGCAGTGCTGCAGCTGTTTCACCAATAGCTCTAACTTTCAAAAATGCAAGACTGATTGCATTGCAAATGCTTGTTACAGATGAAGGCTCCCTTGGAGAAACAATTAATTACACTTATCGTTTTCAAACAATTTACCACCTCTGACATGACCTGATTGTACCACATTCGAACAGCCTCAATCTTCACACTACCAATGTATACCTGGTGGCATGATAATGTGTCAACACTCTGACATACTTATCGTTAATTTGCGGTGTCCTAAATTTGTAATTTTTTTTTTATAGGAATCCGTTTCTCTGAAGGTCAACACACAGTACCACTCTTAATGCCAAGTGATCACTCCTACTAATGTCAATTACTTAGAAATTGCTGCACAGTTCAAAGAACATGCTTGAATAAATGTGTAATCTGTTGGGTTTTTCTGGTTATGATGCATGAAAGTTTGTAGTGCTGAGGTATCGCCAATAAAACGATAATTTAAAAAATGCAAAACTAGCTTCAGCTAAATACTTGCCACCAGTGACTGCTTCTTTTTTCTGTAAGGGGCAAATTGGAAATATTGCCTGTGGGATCTTCTATGCTTCAAGGATTATCAGTTGAAGCTAGGGGAAATAGCAAATTAAAATCACCCAAAATTACTATACAAGAAGTTTGAATTTTACCTAAATTGGACACATCTCTGCTAAGCAACTGCATTAGCCTCGTGTTATAACTATCCAAACCGAGGTTCACATACACATTTAATCACAATCGTAGTATTGATGACGAAGGTACTTTTACAGAAATTTACCAGATACACAAGCTCCCACGTGCAAGTCTTAATATCCCTGGCATCTTTGGCTCACTTAATCGAAATTAGCATTAGGAGGCCTCCTGATAAGTCTTACTCTTAACCCAATTTTTATTGCATCTTTTCTAAATTGTGTATATATCAGTTTAGCTTCAGGTTTTCACCAGTCAACCAGGTCTCCTGGAAGCACATAATTTCATTTTCATATCTATCTCCTGCACTTAAGTAACTTATTGGTAAACCAGTTTTATTTGTATTGGTAGGTCATATTTCAGAGACCTGCAGTAGAGCACATTGTTTTGATCAGCTGACTCAAACTTCTCGGAAGAATGACCTGTGGTGCTTGTGAGAGCATGTGGTGGAAAAGTTTGTCGGAAGTTAAATCAAATAGAATACTTTGGTGTGGTGCGTGTGTCCTGAAATCAATAGTCTAGGGATGTAGTGGCTGTGAGGGAGGGTGTTTAGGCGCATGATTAATTTAAGAGATGCAAAGTTAGCTTAACCAACATAATCTGAAATGGCGACCCTAGAGGCCTGGGTTTCTTTATATTCTGAATGTGGTAATATTTTTTACTATTTTCTGCACCGTACAGACAGTATTTTACCGTCTGCAGTGTACCATATGTTTCCGATTAGACAGTACAGCAAGCTCTATGGAAGGCCTTTAAATTCGTCTTTCATGGGTTTGCTGAATTCCATCAGCTGATGGATTATATACGTTTTTTGTCGTGGGTTGCTTTGTATAAATTGAAACTGCAAATTATGGGTAATTGCTTTGGGAAGTGGCATCTATCAGTATACATGTGGGGAAAAAAACACTGAATAATATGGAAAGCCATTTTAAGATTGCAACTTTGCATTGGACAGTTTGCATATGTAAATGATTGGTGCTTTCACACAGATTTATAGATTGTCCTCCTAGATCACGTAAAATGCTAAAAAGAAAACAATGCACTTTTAACCAAATGCTTCCTCTGTTTGCTTGCACAAGCTTTAACTTGACCGGTATGTAAGATAATCACACGATTTGAATCCTCAGCAGATTTAGATGTGTGACGCTCCTTGAGGTGAAAACTTGGTAAAATGAATGTGGCCATAGTAACAAGAGCACATGCTTCTCAAGGTTTAGTGCCACATATGTATGTTTGTGTTCTCTTTTGTCAGTGACTGTTACAAATCTTTCGGGTTATTTAAAAAGATTAGCTGCTTTGCCATAGCTCTGGAAAACCTAGCTGACTTATTCATTTTTTTACAGGTGACTGAGCTGAACGAGCCCCTCTCAAACGAAGACAGAAACCTACTATCTGTGGCTTACAAGAATGTTGTGGGGGCCAGACGATCTTCATGGCGTGTGATCAGTAGTATCGAACAAAAAACTATGGCTGATGGAAATGAAAAGAAGCTGGAGAAGGTTAAAGCATATCGTGAGAAAATTGAAAAGGAACTGGAGACTGTGTGCAATGACGTTCTGTCCCTTCTAGATAAGTTCCTAATCAAGAATTGCAATGACTTCCAGTACGAGAGTAAGGTCTTTTACTTAAAAATGAAAGGTGATTACTACCGCTACTTAGCTGAAGTTGCTTCAGGTGAAAAGAAGAACAGTGTAGTGGAATCTTCTGAGGGATCGTACAAAGAAGCATTTGAGATTAGCAAGGAGCATATGCAACCAACTCATCCAATTCGACTTGGGTTGGCACTCAACTTTTCTGTGTTCTACTATGAAATCCAGAGCACTCCTGAACAGGCTTGCCTTCTTGCCAAACAAGCCTTTGATGATGCTATAGCGGAGCTGGACACGTTAAACGAGGATTCTTACAAGGACTCTACCCTCATCATGCAGCTGCTGCGGGACAACCTCACACTCTGGACAAGCGACCAGCAGGATGAAGAAGCAGGAGAGGGCAACAACTGAGGATATTTGCCTGCGCTGCTTTCCATTGTCCAGCTCATTATCCCCCTTCCCATCACCACCAATACCTCCTTGCCAAAACACAATATTATAGTGCTAAATTTATTCTTCTAGGCACGTATGCTCAGATCTGCTGCCTAAGAAGGCAGATCATGGTGCACTTGTGGGCATCGTTTGTGTTGGTGCATCAGGCCACCTTGCTTTAGTCACACGTGAAGATTGTTAAAGAAAGAAATTCATATATGAGGCATTTTATGTTTGCCTATTGATTTTAAAATATGTGCCCGAATGATGGAAAGTAAACCTTTCCAGGAAATCTTTTGAATTTCATGTTTTAAAAGCAGATAGTGTTTTGTTTCATAAGTACTTTGTGCATGCAGGTATTGATCCTCCCCTCCCCTGCCTTTAAAAAAAGCATCATTGAAACAGGCCATGTACACGGTGCTGGAGGAAGCTAGTGTTAAATTACTCCTCCGTCCTGCTTTATCTGCTTCAATTGACTGTTATGCTTGAGGATTGCATAGGTTGGTTTTGCCTTTTTTAACTTATGATGTGCACATTTTTAATGGGATACACCTCCTTACTATTCTGATGATGTAATGTTGCTGTCTATCAGATCAAAATTGGTTTAGAGAATCAAGATTTTTTTATTTTATTTAACTGCAATCAGCTTGTTTATTAGTTGTTTGTGTACTTTTCTGAACATGCCATAAATGTGTGCATTAGCCCATGGTAAGATGGATAATGGCAATATGCCGGATCTGAAGAATTCAGTGGATACAATAAATGCTGCTTTGGGGATATTATCTCTGCACCAGTCTGACTGGTCTTTTTCTTTCAGTGGCTATAGCCTTGCTGTTCGTGTTCTTGGTTATTCGTGTGGTGTACTTTTTGTTTTAACGTCTGCACAGGAAGAGTATCTGATATCTTTTTTTGGTTTCAAATTCGAGCAACTTAAAACATTCCGCACAGGTTTCCACCAATACACTTTAATTGTTAAGGGTGATTACCTCCCTCAATGAGTGCAGGCATATCTGCATGCTCGTTCTTACGCCGTCGAATTAGATAAAAAAAACTGGACAAAGAGCAATTGTATCTGCAATTGGTTGAGAACCTAATTGCAAAATAAGAGCTATCTGGTGCTTCAGGTCCCAATGCGAGCAACATTCTTAAATATCTGTACTTGTTTTAAGTAAATTGGCGGCATCTATATACCCAACAGAAGCTTAGGACGCTCAGATCGACGTGTCTTTTTTTTTTTTGTATGCATCTAATGATGCAGCTTGCCTCAGAGTATCCGCAACCTTTTCTCTATATTGATTCTACAACAGCTGATCAAAGCGTGTGCTCAGATAATCAGATTTTCTTCCTCGATCTAATGATTCATTGTTAACGTAAAATGAGCTTGTCTGCCTTGGGTTTCATTGTCATGACTTGTTTTTGCTATGTTGAAAATGAGCTGCTTTTCTGTATAGTATTCTATGACGACGTTTATATTTTTGTATTGGGAGCTCAGTCAGTGTAAGCAGAACTGCGTCATGTGTTAACAGTAGTACGTGTATTCGACTGCAAATATTAGTATTGTCGATGTTCTCTAAATCTAAGCCAGCATCTTTCAAGAATAACGAAAAAATCCGGGAAGATAGTACACACCCTTGGTGCTAGTGCACAACCACTACTACCGGAAGCTTGGGGATTGCCAAACGAATACCGATGTTTCCTGCTGCAAAAAGGGCTCCTCCACAGATTTCAAAAGGGTCCATATGTCTGAGCTGGAAGGAGGCAGGCACACCCACAGGTTTTGATGCCTATTTTAAAGTAAACTTAGAATGGATACTGATGCAGGTACTGATATCGACATTACCTCACATAAACTGACTTCACCACAATTTACTATCTCTCTGGATGCTAGGGAGACTTTATTAACTAATGAGGGGTGCTGGTAAACTGAACATCTGGCCTCATTAGTTAGTCAGCTACTGCTTGAAACGCTGCTAATCCCATCAATACCTTCTTCCAAAGGCACTGCATCTCCTAGAGCAGCAAAGGGATTTTCTTCTACTCAAGTAAGTGACTCCAAGTGCTAGGAGGCGTAAACAAGATCCCATTTTTGTGGGTAACGCCTCATTCGGTGTCTATCATAGTGGCGGCTTTGCAAAAGATACTTGATAGGCCCCTCTTTGCCACCTGACTGAAAACTAACACTTGGACGTAGTCAGCTGATAGGGCTTTGGGAAAACAGCAATATATAAAGAGCAACAGCAATAATTTAATAAGAGATGGATAGTTGGTATCCTTTGCCCTCTTTATTTGCTTGCTAGATTGTCTGCCAGCACAAACCATGTACAGCAAAGAGAAACCTCATGAGGTAATAGAAAAAGAAGCGTCCAAGGTTGGCTCTAACATTGTTGCCAGTCTGGCTCCATTTCCCATGACCTTTTTTCATCTTGTTTTCCTTATAAATAGAATTGGTTGCTTTTTAAAATGAAACTTAAGACGTTCTTTAACGTTGTGTTCTAGGATATTTTTAAAAAAAAGAACGCAATCCCACTGCATTCCATATTAAAATGTTCGGACTTTAAATATGAAACTTTTGTAGCCCACCCCAGTATTTTGAGTTAACTATAGAAAAGTTAATGGGTAGTTCTTATGACAGAACTACCTGTGGTTTGCAGCACAGATGGCAAGCTGATAGTTGGCTAGGCTCCACTCTTGAACCAAAAGTTCTTCTGAGGTCCTTTTTGTCTGAGTTAACACCAGCATTGATGTGACTAAAACAAATGTGATGAATATTTAGGCCTAGATACTGGTGGCCTTTGATAACTAAATGAATGAATGGTTGGCTGCCTACCAGCCAGTAGAACTCACTAGAAAAATGGGGTCTAGTGCTCGCTGACGTGTGGTCCATGGTAGCGTGGCTGTCCAGAAGGAAGGAGGCAGTCATAGACTATATGCAAGCTGTGCTTTAGTGCCTCGAACAAAAGGAGTAATTGGTATATTAGTGGTGCTAAATTACAACGTGCCAAAAGCTACAACTATTTGGGGTTATTAGTCGATCAAACAATGACCTGGAACGGTGAAGGCTATAAAATGCTAGACAAATTTGCTTTTATAAGGCCACCATATCTTCCCGGTGGCCAAAGCAGGACATTCTGTTGTGTTTCTGTAATTGAAGCCAACAGTTAATAATTTGGATATCACCATCTGGGGAAAACCTGATCGCTATACCACAACCATCTCATGCAGTTGCCTCCTGAGGCCGTGTACTTTAAGCTTGGTCTGGTGCCCAGGAGTAGAGCACTTGGTTTTTTATTAAGTTGGTGTTTTATCCTGAGCAGAAGTGCATCATATGCAGTGTAAAGCCGTTTTGCTAGACTATTAAAGGGTTGCAGACTTATCTTTGCTAAGGGGCTTTGTAAGCACATAACTGTGCATGGAGTAGTTGGGAAGGGAAAGATAGCTTGACTAGTGATATTAAGCCAGTTTCTCAAGACTTTCCAAAATGTTGATGTGGCCAAGTCAAGGTCAGGTGCTCCTGTGTACTATCAATTCTTCATTTCACCTTGGCTGCTAAGCCTTTCCCTCATTGCTGCTAAGCCCTCTTTTGGATGCTTGGAGTAGTTCACTCTTAAACCGTTAACTTTATTTTCACAACGTTCTGGGTATGCAAAAGGTATCCACAATTTGTATATCTCCCAGGAACGAACAGAGAAAACAGCCAAATATAGATACATTTGGGGGGGGGGGGGGGGGGAAGGGTGGGGGAGGGGGGTTTATGGGAGGAGTATGTATGTTTGGGGAGGATGTTTTTGAGAGTTCAGTGCAAGAAAGAATATATATATATATATATATATATATATATATATATATATTTTTAAATTGCATCAACCTAAGGTCTGCCATATTTGGGTCCGGCCCCTACTTAACGGGGGTGGCGGGGCATAGAGGGAGGTAGGGTGAGGGAAGTTAAATGAAAAAAATTGCACTTGCCCCAACGCAGGCCGCTGCCTCTTGGTCCTCTAAGTCACTCCAGGAGCAAACACCAGGAAGCTCCCAGATTCTCCCAGCCAATCACAATGCTGCCTTACAGCAAGCAACGTTGTGATTGGTCTGAGCCCTGGGTTCGGCGCACTGACTAACTGGGGGTCTGGGCATTTTCTTCACCAAGGGTGTAATGGAGCCTGGGGGAGAACATGCGAAATGCGTATGACTGTTTGGCCGGCCCGAAATGGCCGCACTTAAGAGTGCCACCACTGTTTCAGTGACTTCCAGCCCCACCCTGCCCCTAACCAGCTGAGACACAGACGGAAAAATAAAATAATGTTAGTTATTTTATTTTTCCTTTTTCAACTGCTCAGAGCAATGGGGCAATGCTCCTTTGCCTTGGGGGAGGAGCCACCCCTGATTAGGATTACCATCTTTTCTGCTTTCAGGAAAGCAAAGTTGTCAAACTTTTTTCCATTGTTACTATTTTTTAACGGTTAGTCCTTTTTAGGTCTCACCTGCGTTGCAGCGCATGTGCTGCTTTGCCTTGGCGAGGTCTATTGTCGTTGGTTTTGTCGAGCTTCTTAGGAAGTGAGGTTGGTGTTCGGCCTGTCTCCCTTAGGCCCCGCCCACCCTGACTGGATATTTTGCTCACGTGCTCATGCTTATCAGAAAACACTCTAGGTGTTCGAAAATAGATCCCCTACCTTTTGTGACAAGACACCTTTTTAATTTAAGGTTTGCATTATTTTATATGTAGTTCGCTGTGGGTGAAACATCGAAAAATATTTAGTTTTGTAGCTATGCCTTTGAAGCCCCTCCACCCCAAGCTCACTCAACCTGCCCCCATTGCGCGCAGCATCACAGTATACTTGCTGGTGCAAAGTTACTTGCGCTCCACCTCTAAGACATCAACCAGCCCAAAACGCTGGAGCACAGATATCTTAAATTAGCCCATCACATGCTCGCTTTCTGTTCTGTGTAATCCCTTCTCTTAAGAGCCCAGAGCGCGTGACAAAACCCAGTACTTACTGCTGGCCGTGGCCCTGATTACCGACAGAAGCGGGGGCCGTGGCCGGGCCTTGCTGAGATGGAGGAGCGGCGGCTGAAAAACGCAGCCGGTGATTATAGCGCTCTGTGCCGTTCATGAGCAGCCCTTCGAAGCATGGCCTCGCGGCTCTGTGCTGTTTACCCAGAGTGTTGAAACCGCGTACGCGCGCTGCTTCTTGATGTGACCTGTGTTGCCTCTTGATCTTCACCTGCGTTGTGCTTAGAAGATTTACCGACCATCACTGGCTCTAGCTACGTTGCCGCCCAAAAATGTCCTAGAGACCATCGAGGGCAATTCTAAAAACAGATGCCATCGGGCAGTCCTGAAGGCGCAGCGCATAGAAACAGTGCCGAACCAGGGCTTTAAGTGGGCCGGGTCCTGCCGGTTCTCATCACCAGCCGTTCTGAATAGGAGGTGCAGAGACAGGTCCCTATTGGGCTCTCCATTTTTGCCCTCCCCTCAGGGTGAAATAAAATCTTGACTCTGCCACCCTTTGCTGTAACTTCGAAGAGATTCGTTAGTTCTTTAATGGTATAACCATTTCAGAACTGAAGCGTTTTCAATATTCTATACAACGAAGCCATAGTTGTTGCTTATTTATCTTATACAACTAACTATTGGCACAGCCAATAGTCCTGGCATGTTGTAGGCGCAATGTCACCTGCGGTATTATATTTGGTAACCATGACAGCAGCAGCAAAATATCAGTGGGGCAGCACACTATGCTAAGCACAGGCTTTTAGTTTTGGTTTTAAACCACGCCCTACCATAGACCACACCCCTATGAGTTTCACTTTTGTGATCGGCAACTATGGACCTTACACATTGTCTGCATACTTATTCAACTTCCTGGTGAAGGCAGCTCCGAGCTTCTTCTGAAATATTAATACTCAGATCTTAAACGAGGAGCGAAAATAAAAGAAGGAATCTAACATCCTAATCCTTTTTCCATATGACATGCCATCTGAGACTGCACCGTTCATCTAAAATGACACACCTTTCATCCTTATTTTGCCCGACCAGTCACCGTATGTTGAACTAGAAGCAAGGGGGGTGGTCTTGGAACTAACTAGATAGCTGTTTGCCTGGTCTCAGCCTCCTAAAGATTTGAGCCATTGTGTAGTGATACATATCCCCTAAATTGTCGACACGATGAGTGGGCCAGAGTTGGAATTCATTGTTGTAAAGTTCTAACCCACCTTCCTTTGGGCTGCTCATGCCATTATAGCCACTGCAGTACCACTCATCTAACACCTTCCTTCAGGCTTACGAGCCACAGGGGTCCCATGTAACGCAGCCATTGTCCATACAGCCAGCGCAAGCACTCTCTCCCATCCAGTAAGAGTCACTGTGCACAGTCACCATCCAGAGGCTCATCGTAGCCACTGGAGCAGAACCTACAAAACGATGCAAAATCAGACTGACCTATTTTTTCTATCGTTTGTTCTGACAAGGTTTCTATATTCAGATCATTGATCAAGGGCGTGGCTGGGTGGGACCCTGACAGTGTGCTTCTGCTGAGCTGTGGCCTCCCCAGGTAGCAGAATAATAATTTAACCGGAGCCACCCATCTGACAACTGCTACGAAACCGAATATACCCCTCCGGCTACAATAACCACATTTAACTGTGGTGGCCATCCTGATGATTACCACCATGCTGACTGTGAGTGCCTCCATTTCCCCTGCCACCTGTTAAGATGGCCACCGAAAGATCACACCCTGCATAACACCAAGCGGAGCGACCTTGGGAAAGAAACGTGGTGGGAGAACAGAATAATTGCCTCAGTGCAGCTGCCCATAGTCCCCATGGAGCCGAGGTCATTCCTGGCTGGCAGCCCCTCATAGATAGCGCCGTTGCAAAAGCACAGTTGCGCGGTCCGGATGGGACTAGGGGTACTGCTCTGCAATCAAAGCCATAGTAGCCCTCGCAAATGTGCCAAGATCCCTTGATGTAAACATGGAGGACCCAGGCCACACGTTGGGCTCGGAGTGCACTTATGCCCCATTGTATGACAAGCTTGAAGATGAAGAGTTCGACCTGGACGATTGAACTGGAAATTCAATAATTCAGATGTAGTCTTAAAGTGCAATCCACATGGGACACTGACTGTAATTAGATTAAATGTTTTAAAAAAAAGCATTTGCAATGCAACAGGTCTCGCATTTACGCAAGTTTGAGCTATTGGCATTGTAAATGACTACCTTTTATTTATGTTTGCGTTTTTGAAAGATAAATTAAACTCCTTGTCATTTACAATGCCAATAGCTTAAACTCGTGTAAACGCGAGACCTGTTGCATTGCAAATGCTTGTTCTTAATTGTTGTGGTTTCAGCCTACTTGTGGTTTTGGAGATAATGAAAGCGAAAACCATGAGTGTTCGTAGGAAAATATACATCTCTGAAAAGTGGACAAAATTCTGAATTGAGCAAGGGGTGGTATGTGTATATCCCTCAAGGTTTTCCCAAAGAAACTAATTGTTGAGAGAAAGATATGAAAAAATAGGCACAAATAGCCATTTGTGATTTGTAAGCTGTAATTGTTTTGTCAAGATGGTAAACTTACAAGAGCAATTAATCATTGCGTTTGATAGATCCATCTGGTCACAGGAATACTTTTGGTATTGCAGAGTCTCAAACACACAATCCCAGAGTCAACTGAGCTTCTTATTTTTCATTGTGTGCAGACTATATAGCAGTTTTATAAGTAAAAATATAATGAATGAAAAATGGGTATAAAGGTAACCTATATATTTCTAAAATGTATATAAGAGGCTGAGTTGAAAACAGTGGTTATTTGTAGCCTCTAAATTGTGGTTACCAAAACTGGTGATTCTGAGGGCATTTTGCAAAAAGCATTTCTTTCACACTGGCTTACATTTGGAAGCCATACTTCTATTCTTTGTTAAGAATTACTCTTGACAAACATCCAGTGCACCACTTTTGCGGCTGTGCCTAGCTCCTGCAACACAAAACATCTTAAAATGTGAGCCATAACTCGGCTGTTCCCACCCAGCTCCCTCCCTGGAAAACCTACCAAACCCAGATAGTTCTGAAAACTAGACACACGTGTGAGTCCAGGCTGGTGTGAATTGTCACTCAAGATTCTTTTTCTTTAACCCACACGCCGTTGCAGAACTCAAACTTTGGGTAAAACCACACATCCGTCACATTTCTGAGAGGGGGAAGTTCTGTAATCTGCAGGAACAGCACACAATAGCTGCTGCTTCTGTGTCAGATGCTCAAGTGTGACCTCCATGCCCCTTGTTCCTGGTTGAGTGCTATTGTAGAGGTCATGTCCATTCTAACGGCAAGGGCAGTCGACCATGGAGCTGGGGAGCCGGGTTCGAGTCTCGGCAGGGACACAACATTCTATAATTCTGGGCAAATCACTTCATATCCCGTGCCAAAATTG
The DNA here is from genome assembly GCF_964204655.1 of Triturus cristatus. Taxonomy (NCBI): domain Eukaryota; kingdom Metazoa; phylum Chordata; class Amphibia; order Caudata; family Salamandridae; genus Triturus; species Triturus cristatus. The sequence continues at coordinate 120,047,970 of NC_140594.1, read as the reverse complement.
AGTGTTTCCATCTGTAACATAACTGGTGCTCATGTAAAGCGCTCTGATACCTTCGGGTCTAGTTCGTGCTATATAAAACTCCACAAAAACAAATTGCCTTTTTGAAGTTGCTAGCTGTTAAATTGCATAACCGTAGCACCCCTTGTTTGGAAAACCAGTGCACATCTCTGTTGGAAACTGCCTGGCCTAAATGAATATTAACTTAATGCTCTTGGGCATGAAGTGAGAGAAAGATGTGAGACACAGTCAAGGTTGTGCATATCTTCATATTTACTCTGCTGAATCGTGCATTGGGTGTTTGGGAATGGCCAAGTCCTTTCAGATATTCAGAATTTGAGGTTGTTTTGTAGCATAATTGGATGTTTCAGAGCTTTGCAGTCTTTAATGAGCATGAAGTACTACCAGTACAAGCCTTTCTGAATAGAAATTTTATTTCCTTTTACATAAATTTCATAGTCCAAATATGAGTAGTATTTTTTAAATGCCGGATACACCTTATCAAAGGCTCATTTTACCAAGATGTTCACTCGTCCCAAGTGGAATTCCATGCATACCACTACATTGCAGGGTTTAAAAATGAAGTTTGTGTCCATAGCTTGATTTTCAGGGCCAGCCAAAGTCCAACAAATGGAATCTAATATTTCCTCTTTTAGTAATAAAACCACATTTCAAAAAGCTCAATCTGCCCATTTAAAATATTGATTTTCTTTTGTATATTTGGGTAAATAAAATATTTCATAATTCTAGGAATACTTACCTATTTTTGTGTAATGTGTTGTGGTTCAAATCATGGGAATGGCTTAAACGGAGGTACACGGCTTTCAGTAGTAATTCATTGGGAGGCACACAAATCAAATAGTTAACAGCTGCAGATGCTGAGGAAGGGGAAGAGATTGAGGCTTTCTTCATGCCTGCTGGGTCTCATTTTTTTTTAATATAGTTTTATATAGCGAGAAATCAACCCAAAGGTATCGGAGCTCTTTACATGAGCACCAGTTTCGTTACAATTGGACACTTTCATTTTTTTGTTAGGCACATAAAGTTATTTGCCCAGAATCGAGGATGTTGAGGGTCGTTGCCGAGACTCTAACCCGGTACCCCAGCTTGAAGTTGACTGCTCTAGCCGTAAGGCCACGTGTTCTACCCTGCTAATCATTATTCTGCCAGATATTGTCTTCATTTTATTGAACCTTCGTCAGCTGCTGCCTCTACCTGAGCTGAAACCTCGTGTCCAGGCAAGCATCCATCTCATTTAAAAGAAAAAGGTGTCCTATGCTGCTATGTTTGACTATACCTGCCCATCTGACTGACTAGAGAGGCTAGTACTTCCACCAGTTCTATTGGACTAGTAGTGCTAGACTGTCGGGACATCACTCTGGGTCCTCTTGACTGTGCCTCACAAATATAAAGCCTGAAGCATAATTGATGATTCATGTCATCTTGGCTATGTAGTGATAGTGCAGCATACAGCAGAGGTAATGCACAGTGCATGAGGAAAGAGTTGGAAACGCTGAAGGCCTTGAAGGTAAATCCTTCAAATCCTATTTCAAGCGAAAATCACTGTTCTTGCCAACGTCCGAGTGCAATCCCCTCCAAGGTCATACAGCAACAGCAAGGTCAGAGTTAATCTTATGAAACCTGTTTTTATTGGCATTTCTAGCTTACAGTGACAAAGTACATTTGAATACAGAAAATTGGGTTGTGCTACTCTGTTTACCAAATGATACAACTTTAGTCGTACTCTGAGTAGTCCATTGTTCAGGCATCCGTGGGGCGCCAAGATCCGTGATTGCCATCTAAAACTGGGGTACCGAACTCGGAAGGTGGGTGTGGAATTCTGGGTAGGTCAGAGTTAGTCTCTAGACACCCCATCTTTGGTAACAAGATTACCACACCTAGCCACCAAGACGTTAAACTAATACAAGCCAGTGACTTCTTTGCTTGCCTCCACTTTGGTTGTGGGAGTGTTAAGCAACGTTTTGAAGAGTTGCAAAATATCACTAGTTAAATGTGAGTGGTAACTATTGTGAGATGGCAGCTCACTTCATTTCAAGGCATCGCCTTCACACATTCTGCCAACTTCTACTCCAGCGTTCCTGCTTTCGGTTGTTAATTGATTATTTTATTCGCAAAGAAAATATATAAACATTTCTTTACAAGCAAAATCACAAATACCTAAAATCCGTTCTAAAACAGTCATCTAGTCATGAGTTAAGATTGTTTAAGTCTGAATATTGAAAGACTATAAGAGGCTAAATCAAAAAAGCTTAATCAATTTACCAATAACGCCATTATCAGTCATAGAAAAGAAATAGTTGCTGGCACAGTTAATCGTTCTGATGTTGGCTTTAACAAATGACTCCTAAATATTTCCTCCTAATATCGAGTACGGATTAACATTAACAGATTAAGAGTTCAATTGAGTCTACTTTGTAACACAACCTTCAAAGATTAGATGCTAAACACTTAGGGGTTCCAAACTCCATTGAACTGCAATATTGAGGATATAGAATGGTCAAACCTAAATAATACTTTTTACATACTGGCTCCAGTGATGAGATCGGGGAATGCTTTTTAGAGTTGGAATAGGTGTCCAGAATGTAGCTGGCATGTCAGGAAAACCGTAGAAGGTTAAGGTCGTGTAACTTACTGTTACTTCTCAGGCCTGCCTTTGTTTGATCTTTTCGATTCAATCATGAGATGTTTAACACCTCTTTGAATTATGGCAAATTGTTCTCGTATTTTTTCGACCTTCCCTAGGCTTGGGTTTGAATGGGAGCCTCTAGATTGAGACATTACCTTAAATATCAGCTCTTTCATGTTTAAGAATGTTTCTTAGCTTTTGAGTTGTCACAAAGTTTATAAGAGCGCTCTCCTGAAGTGCAATTAAAAAGGAAATTGGGCTCTAAACGTGTCTTACTATGGGATGTAGAAGAGTTTCAATTTAGCAGACCCCTGATATCATTCATGTAAACTTTATTTAAAATGTAAATTGTTATTAGTTGTTTAATACCCCTTCTGTGCATTTTTCAGTCTGATTTTATAGTTTTCTTTGATTTTCGGTTTTCTAAATTACAGTTTTAGTTTTTCCTAAATTCATCTTTGTCATTTGGCATGTGTTAACTCTTGGAGTTTGAGATGTTGGTATTGTAAACTGGCCAGAGTTATGATATCCTCGTATGGTAAATATTTAATTGGCTTCAAACCGAACTTGGGGGTGAGACCCTCAGGTTTGTTGAGATAGGAGAGCACATCTATGTAGAGGGAGAAAAGCATAGATGCTGGAATGCATCCTTACTTTACACTGTTCTAGTACTGAGCCTTGGTGTTAGCGTTTTCTCCGCAAATTTGCAAGGGTGAAATAATACCAGAAAATGCAGCAAAGAATCTGAGTGCGATAACCTACCTCAAAGAGTAATTAAGACCATTTGCTATATGTAAAATGTCTTTTTGGCCCATTTTAGTATTAGAAGGGCAGTTATATTAAAACAGATGTCAGGTAGATCATCAAAAAGGGATTTTATTTTCCCAAGAGTGAGGTGGTCATCGTTAAAATCCCCAGCGGCTTGTGCAATTTTGGTGGAAAATAAATATTTAAAGCTAATGCTTTTTGATGCTTGCACCCAATTAACACCCACCAGTGTTTATTTCAACCATGCAAGTGTATGCAGCTAGGCCATTATGAATGAAGGCCAGAAGACCGCCACTTGGTCGTCCTGTTTTTCTTTTTTTCCTTGCCAACACTTCATATGTCAGATAATTCACAATTTTGTGATTCTTTTATGCAAATTATGTTATTTAATAAGAGTTCCTTGAGTGTTCTCACTAGATTCTGACTGTCCATTCCAGATGTTCCATGAGCAAGTTACTAGAACGTTTTTGGTCTCACCGATGGGTGGGTTAGAGTTAAAAACACTAATGGTAATTCTTCTGAAGGTTTTGTAAGCATGATCTGTCGCATGCTATCCAAGCTCTTTGTAATGTTAACAGACAGATTATCAAAGATGCTTCAAAATGTCAAATGGTCCCTCTTCATTTCAAGGCATCTTTCACCTTTCACCCTTCTTCCATCATCCACTTCAGAGTTTCAGCTTTGAGTTGCTCAAGGAGACAGACTTGGAACAGTGTCTTCCTCTTAAAAGAAGAAAAGGCAATTTTTCAAGATACTTTCTGGTTCAAAAGAAGGTCCTGAAGGAGTTCTGTTCCCTTCTAGATCTGTGACAGACCTGTTAGTGGTCACAGGTGCTCTGTAGGCTGGTGCTACACCAAATATTCCCCCAACTCGAAAGGGATTGCACATGCACTGTAGAACCACTCCTGCAGTTTTTCATGATGAAGTCATATTGCCAGTACTCTGATCTGCCTATCAGATTCCAGTCTGGGCTGTGGACCTTTTCCAAATACACAGCATTGGTGGCAGCTTACTTCCAACATTGAAGGAACTTTTTCTTAATCCAATATTGGGGGTATCTTTTTACAGATTCACATGCGTGAATCATTCCCTGTTGGTGAGATGGGAGTCCCATAGTAACATAATCAAGCAGTATTTAAGTAATGCCATAGGCTATAATGGCCCTGAGCCATGCTTAACATAGCCTAGCAATCTTTAAAAAAAGAAATAAGGACCAAATGTTGAATGCAGTCAATCAGCTGCTAGCACCTTGTAGAACTCTCCTAGCAGAGGCAATTTCCCTTCATTTCGCTGCACGTAGTGTGTGAAGGGAGTCTCCCTGAGTTCTACTCAGTTTCTTTCTGGAATTTTCTTTAAGGATTGAGATTTTCAACATGTCAGATAAAACAAGCATTTGCAATGCAATAGGTCTCGCATTTACACGACTTTAAGCTATTGGCATTGTAAATGACTGCCTTTTATGTTTTAAAAACAAAAATAAAAGGCATTATCATTTGCAATGTCAATAGCTCAAACTCGCGTAATTACTAGACCTATTGCATTGCAAATGCTTGTTTTAAGAGGCAAGAGAGCAAGGACTGTCCGGGAGCTCAGCCTCGTCGCCTTAAAGCAGTTCAGCATATTGTCAGTCGGCAGCCTGCTTGCTACCCATACTTTCGGATTTAGACGCCTGCATTAAATAGTGTTCTCCGAGGCGCTTCCCAGCTCCGCGGCGCACTCTCCGTGTTTTATACCTTGGAATGATGAGCCGCTGGGTGAGTCTGCCTCAGCCCTCAGCAGTAGGTGCACTCGCACACCGAGCTTCATCTTTCCAGGTTTCTCCTCACTGGCAATGTACGTGGGAGGCTGAGAAGCGCCAAAACATGGTCTGTAATCTGAAACAAACCAGAACAGTGGAGTGCGCTTCCGCCTTTGCTGTTCCTGAGCGCCTAATTGTCGGCTGCACCATCGCCCCCAGGAAGTCGCCTCGCGATATCTCCTCTGCCAGTGCACCCCAGCCGAGCCTCCCCACCCAGGAGGCACCAGGGGCAGGGCACAGGCCTTCAGCTGTGGACTCCTGCCGTGCACATCTGGATGGATCCCTGGCTGGTGTGGGGCGGGTCTGACAGACTCCACCTCACACTCCTGTGCCAGGACAGGAGCAGTGAGGGCCTTGGAGCAGTACTTCTGTCCCGTGCAGGGGGTGACTGGTCACCCTCGCGGTAGGGACATCCTGTCTGTTAAGGAAGAATGGGAGGGGTGTTACAGGGTGTGGGACGGGTGGGGGAGGCCTCTTTTTTTTTTTTTTACAACCTCTTAATGCTCGATTGGGACTTCAGCAAAGTTATTAGGACGTGCACTCGTCGAGGGGAGACAAGATTGTGGGACGTGTTGCGACTTTTTATGGACCAACCCAAATGTAGTGCGCTCACAGCTGTGCTTAAGTATGGGGGCACAGACAGGACCCTTGGGGGAATAGGTTTCTGCCATTGAGTGCAAAGGCGAGGGCTCGCTTGACTAGAAGTGCAAAAAATGGCATACTGCAGAGCATGCTGGGAGACCGGTCTCCGCGCAGTGGCATGCTGCATTTCACCCTTAGTAGTAAGTAGGAGGCTGGTGCGTGGCTCCCACGTCACAGCTCCAGCACTCGCAGATCTGTGTTATATAGAATCCTTGGTCCAGCCAACCCCTGTACGCATGTGCAGTGCTTTGCAGGGCCTGTATACACCAGGTCACCTGTCGCACACAGCAGCTTGTGTCTTTTCTCTCAAGGAGTGATAAGTGTACACTTTTCAGACTGTCAGAAAGACACTGCTCATTCACTACTATGACAGAACTGTAGGCACGCTCCTGTAAACACGGCAATTCACACCAGACAAACATGCAGCACCACCTCCCACTGCAGGGGCAGACAATTGGGGTGAATGATTGTCTAGCAAATAAACCGGCCTGACTTCATCATGCTCATCAGTGATTCCGCAGTGTCGTCTGGCTCCTCACACACGGGGCTAACCGTCCCCAGCGCCTATCGCTGTCTGGCCTGCCCTCACATAATGTATATTTACCTCCAATAACCTTCCACCTGTATTTGTTTTTACTAGCCCTCCCTTCATTTCCACTCGCAGCTTAGCTGCAGCCCTGGGGAGCTCGTGGGGTCAGGGCAAAGAGACCGGGTCGTGCCCACTGCAAGCCAACTGCGCAATCACTTACCTGAAAACGGTGTTCCTCAGTGCGCCTTCCCAGGCACCTTCGCAGCGTCTAATGACTTCTGTTTACCCGTGTTGACTAAACAGTGCCCTCATTTTACACTTACCCTAAGAGAAGAGCTCATGCCCAATTGGCCCTAATGAGGCTGTGTTGCGCCAATTATTTGCCCACTCCCAGGCCCTCCGAGCGGCAGCGGACGGGGCTCCTGGGTGGGCACCTCTGGGCCTGGCATGCGCATCCGTACGGGGTGCTGATGGGACAATTCACTACAAGAGACCTCACCCACTCGCCTTGCACCCAGGAAAACGGGGGGGGGGGGGGGAAAGAAAAATGTGTAAAAAACAAATCATAAACACTGTTGAAAGAGTTAATTTGAAAGCGGGTCTGCATGCAATTCCGTCTGTTTTTGTTATTTCGGTCAAGTTCTTGTCAACAGACGTGACAATATGTAAACCGGAAAAAGACATATGCCACTATGTTGGAGTGTGCTGTACAGATTTATCCATTGACTTTTTTGACATTTCTGTTTCTGCCATTAAACACAAAATAACGAAATCGCAATATTGCACCCATTTTAAAGTAGATTCCGAGAAGAAGGCGAGGCTCTACAGTCATCAAACCTCTGCTTCATGTGTGGAAGAACATACGCACGTGCATTTCCATATAGCTTCCGGTTAAGCACAGTGATGTAAGTCGGCAGGTTCTGTCCGGTACTTGGTGCCTGCGACTCTAGAACTCGAAAGGGAGGGGGGGGGGGGTGCCAGTGGTGCAGATTGGGGTGTACAAATTCTCCCTACTTCCACGGATAGAGTAAATTCACAGATACACGCACATACACTCATCAGACGCTTGGGCCCATTTCACTAACATACACTCAGATTACTCTAGCATTGAACCTGTAGAAAGAAACCTTCTAAACACCCTGCATCTACACACATGGTCGATAAGATCTAATTGACACTGTCTCGAGTCATGATTTAACTAATAATAATCAACAATAATCAAAATAGAGTACTCAATAATTGACAAGAAATAATAACCAACACTGTATTTAAAATTATGATTCTTTATCTAAAATTAGTTCAAATGGAAATCAATTCAAAGCAAATTCATTATTCTCATAATTACCTATTCTAGCTAAATGTCAGAATGGGTCAGGACAGGTCTCTCAATAAAAGTCTCCCAAGTCGCCGTCCTCACAGCATAGATCCTCACCAACACAGGTTTGGGAAGAAGTGGCAAAGTGGCAAAAACCCTCTCTAGGCTAACAATATTTATAATAATTCTAACAATAGAAGGCAACATAAAATGTTTTCGATATCCGCTGAACCACTGAGCAAAGCGAACAGGAAAGGATGTAGCATCGCTACATTTGGAAAACCTCCGCTCAGAAAAATCACAAAAATAAAAAAACAGAACACGGAACTGGAAATTAAAAAGTAACTCTTCATGTTCATCTTTCCTCGGAACCAACATCATGATCTCAGAGTTCATTCATTATGGCTCCTTTGTCCTCCAAGGTTACTCAGATGTATCTGGATGCTTGCCCAGAACTGCTACTGTCCTCACGGAAAATTTTAACCAGGCGAAGACTGTGGTCAGATGACTCTCGACCATGTTCAGCAAGGCCTTCTCATCACAAAATCACTCGAGGCCAGGCTGCAAACGGCAGCCATTTTATTCTAGGCCAGAACGTATCATCTTAATTAAAAGAGACAAAAACAACGTTACCACAGCATAGTGATTAAACAGTGTTAACCCCACTAATACCCTTATGTGTATGTAATTATCTAGCTTTTGCAGCACAGGAAAAGCATTAGTACATAACATTTAAAAAGCGTTTTCGTGCTTTAAAATAAACAGCACTCAGCAACGTTTATTTAATAAAACATGCACATTATTAAAGCAATACGAAAGCATTCCCACGTGTCGTTTTTCTCTCAGTACGTATTCGTTAGTTAAAACATTTACACAAAACAAATAATTAGTAATTATAAATTAATATTTTTAATTATGACAAATAGACAAACCAGAGCTTAAAAACCCAATAGATTTTCAACAGAAAACTCTGCTCCAGCAATCCCCCCTTTGGTGATATTATCACCAAATAAACAACCCAAAAAAAAATTAGTAAAATTTTAGTCCCAATTTTTAGGAGAAACTGGAAATGTCTTTTTCTTTTTCACAACACTAGACACCAGACTCCCTTTCATCATCCCTCTTTGTTTCCAAGTAGACACTCTCCCTCAATTCTTCTAATTCTATTTCTTGTGGTTCTCTTTTCAACCTTTTGTTTCTCTTTTCATTATTTCTTTTAATCAATTTCTTTTTCCCTCCCCTGTTTTTACAACACAAACACACTAATCTTAGTATCAATAAAGCAACAATTATACAAGTCAAAGGAAACAATATCTTACCTATAATAGTACTACCTATTTTTGCAATAAAATTCTTAACAGCAACTATTTTATTAGCTATTTTAGTCCAGATACTCTCACCTTCCAGTGGTACTAATTCTTCATGCAAATCAGTAATATTTTTGATATAGACCTTCAGGTCTTTGCTTTCGTCTGGAATGTAAGTGCAACAATGTTGAACTTTCAATATTCCACAGACTCCACCCTCCTTAGCCAATAAAATATCAAGGGCAAGTCGATTTTGCATAGACATGGCACGTACGGCAATCAATTCCGTATTCACCAAAACAAACCCTCCAGCGGTATTTGTCGATAAGTGATCCACCACTGTTGACAGTTTCCGAATTTTATATGCATTCAAAGAAATTCCCACTGCTGGAATTAAAGCTCCAAAAATGTCACCCACTATTTCTGACCAAGTTTCTCTCCTAAAACGAGTTAGTAAATTAATATGTTCTACATCTTCTATTCTATCTACATGAAAAATCTTTGGAAAGACCAGGCCCACATAACATGTGCCATACCAATGGTCAGGCAACTTGTAATAAGCCTTGTTCCCACAAACATAATACACTCCTGGGAAAATTGGATCCTCTCCTCCTCTAAAACCCCATCCTGTTGCAATGAAGTATGTATCATGACACTCACTAGTCCCAACAAAGTATGTATCATATTGGGATTTCCTTCTTGTAATGCACAGCTTACCCTTCTGTGGTGCATCTAAAGCTAAAGTTGGACTAACTCCATTTCTCAATTCTTTTCCCATCTCAATGTCCCAAATTGTCTCACTCACTTTGTATTTCCCTGTCTTTTCATGCATGCTCAATCTCCTTTCCTCCACCATGTTTAAGAAAGCTTTCTCCTCTTCTTTCAAACTGCAAGTTAAATTATTCTTAAAAATGTAATCTAATGTTAATTCTTCTTTCTCAATAAAAATCTCACCAAAAATGTTAGCTTCTTTAGCTGGATTCAGCTTCTCATTCATAGGCAATTGCCCAAAAATACTATCTTTGTTAGACATCTTATAATCTATTTTCCCTAGCAAATAAAAAACACTACTTAACACACTACAAGAAATTCCATACGTAGCTGGTAAATGGTGATAAGTAACACCCTCTGAAACGGATACAGGTAACTGCATACATACGTAGCAATCCCTCACTTCCATTGTCTTCACATATTCATACAACAATTTCGAAAAAACATTGCTAGAAAAATCATTAATTGACCTATCTTTACGCATGTAAGTATTACTAATTCTAGTTGGAACTACTTTTTTCAAATTCTTCTCTACATTAGTCTCATTCTCAGTATGTATTTCAAATGTACCTATTGTAACTCTAAATGTAACTAATAAAGCTAAAACACCCCATATTAGCATTAATAATGCAGTACAGCAACAGCACATTCTACACCATCTTTTCAAGAAGACACATCGACTTTGATTATTCTCTATGTTAGCCATTTTACTACTTTGACCTTGTCTTTTGACTTAGCCTCTACTACTCCACTACTGTATTACTCTTTATTTCTGGATTACTTCAAACAGCTGAATTTCAGACTTTCTCCTTTTCACTTTTCTCCAATTTCACTTTTCTCCAAGTGATTCCTTCAGTTCACTCAATTTGGATATTCATCACTCTTCACTCCTTCTTCTTCAGCAACATCAAATTGTATCAGATCATCAACAACATCCTGTGCATCCGACTCTTCTCCAATGTCAGTCAGGATAACTTTTAAGATTCCAACAGATTCTTCCTTTTCCTCAACCACTTTTCTCAAGATCCCCTCCGGATTGTCTTGATTCACTGTTTCTTCTCCTCCTCCTCCTTCAGACAGTGCCACATAAGACCATTCCGGTGATCTGTACTTTTGGTTGGGTTTTCTAATTCTCTTTATCTCCTCAGGTTCTCTTGACTCCTTTTGCTCCTTCCTTTTTACTTCGTTTTGACTCGACACTTCATTCACTTGTTCAGCTTTCGATGTATTTGCTCTTATCGGTCTGTATCTCAGCCTCTTTACTCTGTTATTAGGCCAAAAATCTCCTCTTACAACCTTTCTCGGTTTTGTTTCTGTATTATTTCTCTCTCCAATCCAAGTTCTCTTTCTCAGAACTCGACCTTCTGATTTTTCATTCTCACTTTCATCCAATTCTGTTTCAAATGCCTCTTCCTCTTCAGCAGTTTTCTTCCGCTCCACAATCTTTTTCACCACTGTTTGAGACTTCCCTACTTCTTTCCCTCCTCGAGTCTCCAACACGCAATCTTCTTGCTGTCTACTTGTCCCTTCACCTAGCTTATCAGAAGTGTTCCCTACACCTCCTCGGGGGTCTTCCGCAATCTGTCCCCCTCTATCTTCTTCTGACCCTACTTCTTCAGGTATAATCTCAAGTGGTTCTTCAATCTCCTCCTCTTCTGATTCAGGAGTAATTTCTGTGGAACTGCTCTTTTCTCTTCTTTTCCCTCCACTGCTTTTTGGAACTTCAGGCTCTCTTACAGAATCTGATCTCCCTTCTGAGACTCTCAATGGTTCTCTTGAAGTCTTTTCTGCTTCTTTTTCTGAGCTTTGATTTTTTCTCACTGGTTCTGGGTCTTCCTCATCACTGGAATCTGACTCTTCAAAATACTCCTTGCCAGTCCCATCCTTTGGGTTTGGAACTCTCAGAGTATGACTCGCATGTACCCAGTTTTTCACACCAGCACACTTCACTGCAGTTGTCGTAGTCAAAATAACTTGTCTTGGTCTTCCCCACCTTGGAACCAAGCAATTTCTTCTTCTGTGTACTTTAATCCTCACCCAGTCTCCTGGACTCAGATCATGAGCTTGCTTCTTCTCAAGTGTGGTAGCTTCTTCTCCAACCTGGTGAAACACAGAATGAACTGCGTCAGCCAGGCCTTTACAGTAATCCAAAATCATGTCATCAGTTATTGTCATCAACTTATTGACAGGTACATATGCATGTCGCATTGCACGTCCCATGATTATCTCGTGCGGACTTAAACCAGTAGTTCTATCTGGAGTAGCTCTAATAGTCATTAGCACTAGAGGCAAGACATCAGGCCATTTCATTCCAGTGGCTAAACACATCTTACCAATCCTGTTCTTAATTGTGCCATTAATCTGCTCAACCACACCAGAAGCCTCTGGCCTGTATGCACAATGTAGCTTTTGCTGTATGCCCAATGCTTCACAAATCAAACTCATGAGCTCATTATAGAAGTGTCCACCTCTATCAGACTCAATCGTTACTGGAAACCCGTACCTAGGAATCAACTCTCTTAACAGTAACTTTGCCACTGTTATTCCATCATTTCTCCTAGTCGGATAGGCCTCCACCCATCTTGAGAACAAACAGACTACCACTAGAACATACCTCAGCCTGTTCACTTGGGGCATTTCAATGAAATCTACCTGCATTCTCGTGAAAGGACCACCTTCTCTGCCTATCGTTCCCAGACTCACCACTGTCTTTTTCCCAGTGTTAAATTGCTGGCAAATCAAACACCTCTGACAGATGCTCTCTGCAATTGTCCTGAACTTTGCATTGTACCAAGTCTGTTTAAAAGACCTGATCATCGCATCCCTTCCCAAATGTCCCTGGCCATGATACATCCTTGCCATTGTCGACAGCATGGAATTAGGCATGACTGGTCTGCCATCTCTATAGACCCAAACATGGTCTATTTCTCTTGGGGCACAACCTGCCTTGATCCAGTCTTTCTTTTCTTCCTTTCCTGCCTCATCCTGCAACTGTTTCACTTGATCCCACGTTTCTAGGACATTAGTAAACATCACAGAACAAAAAGACATTTCACCTTCTCGTTCCCTATTAATTGAGTGATTGTTTTTGGCACAATATTGTGCAATGTCGTTAGCAAATCTATTGCCAACAGTCACAAAATCATCTCCTTGTCCATGAGCAGCACATTTTACAACCGCTAATTCTTTAGGCAGCTGTATCGCCTCAAGCAATTTTCCAATCACTTCAGCATTCTTTATTGGAGTCCCACTCGACGTCAAGAAACCTCTCTGTAGCCAAAGTTGGCCAAAATCATGCACAACTCCAAATCCATACTGACTATCAGTCATCACAGTCCCTCTCAGATCTTTCCCAATTTCACAAGCTTTCGTCAATGCCACCAATTCTGCAACTTGTGCGGATTTCACTCCTTTCAATGGTGATGCTTCCATTACTTCTGAAACTTTGCACACTGCATATGCTGCACTCAGCACACCATCATCATTCCTCAGGCATGATCCATCCACAAACAGCACATGATCACTCTCAAGTAAAGGAAGATCCCTTATGTCTGGTCTCGGTTTTGTACAGTAATCCAACACATCCAAACAATTGTGATCATCTTCTGTCTTCACACCCACATTTTCAATATCCGGCAACAATGTCGCTGGATTCACATTCACACATCTCTCCAGAGTCACATTTGATGCTCCCAGAATGACTTTCTCATATTTAGTCAGCCGACTATGTGACATATACTGGGTTCTGCTTCTTGTCAAAAGAATTGCCACATTATGAGGTACGAATACCCTTACAGGATATCCCATTATAATTCCCTCACTCTGTTCCAGACTTCTACATGTTGCAGCCACAGATTTCAGACAACCTGGTAAACCCACAGCTACAGGGTCAAGTGTCGATGAGAAGTACGCAATAGGCCTTCTCAGTAATCCATGCTTCTGAATTAACACTGAAAGTGCACATCCATTTCTCTCACTGCAGTACAATTCAAACTCTTTCTCATAGTCTGGCATACCCAAAGCAGGTGCTTCACACATTCTACTCTTCAGCTCCTCAAATGCTGCCATTTGTTCTGCATCTAGTTCCAATGGATCTGTCATCTCACTTTTTGTCAGCTTAATCAGTGGCTTTGCTATCAGCGAGAAATTAATTATCCACTGACGACAATAACCCACCATTCCCAGGAACATTCTCACTTCCCTCTGTGTCTTTGGGGCTTTCATTTCTCTGATGATTCTGATCCTGTCATCAGTCACTTTTCTCAGACCTTTTTCAATATTGTGTCCAAGATAATGCACCTCTTTCTTGCAAAATTGCAATTTAGCTGGAGATACCTTTAACCCTCCATCTGCCAGATGATTCAGTAAAGCTATGGTATCCACTTCACAAGCTTCACGTGTCTTTGATGCCACAAGTAAGTCATCAATATATTGCACTAGTACTGAGTTTTCAGGCATAATCAAACTCTCTAATGACCTTTTCAATAACTGATTGAATATCGAAGGACTCTCTGTATACCCCTGTGGGATACGACACCATGCTAAAATACGCTGGCCAAACCTAAATGCAAAAATCGGTTGGCTGTCATGATGCAATGGAATTGAAAAGAAAGCATGACACAAATCAATCGCTGTGTACCACTCAGCATCATGTGGAATCTGATACAAAATCACTGACGGATTTGGCACAATAGGACAACATGCCACCACAATTTGATTAACTTTTCTCAAATCTTGTACAATCCTGAACTTCCCATTAGGTTTCTTTAGCCCCATTATCGGTGAGTTACACGGGCTACTCAGTAGTTCTCTCAAAACTCCTTGCTGAATCATTTTCTCAATTATAGGAGTTATTCCCTCAATTATTTCTGGTGTCATTTGATACTGAGGAATGTTAGGATAAGTAATTCCTTCTTTCACTGCAATTTTCACAGGATCTACATTATTCATCAATCCTACATCTTCTCCAGTAAAATCCCAAACTGTCCTTTTCACTGTGTCTCTCAGCTCTTGAGGCAAATCCTCCGGATCAAACACAGCATATGCACCAATTAACTCACTCTCTATTTTCTAGAGTCATTCGGTACAAAACATCCTCATCTGGTGTTTCAAAAGCTATTCCATCAGGTGTACAAAAAATTGTACAATTCATCTTACAAAGTAGATCCCTACCTAACAAATTCACTGGACTAGTGTCACAGACAATAAATCTGTGCATGTCTGAAAATTTCCCTATTTGTACTCTTACTGGTTCAGTAAGACGTGTCTTGATTTGTGTATTGGCTACACCAACTACTTGGATTGCTTCATCCGAGAGAGGAAGATTTCTAATATCTGCTGACCTGACAGTTGATCTTGTCGCACCTGTGTCTACTAAAAAAGTAACACCTTCTTCATTTATTTTTCCATCCACAAATGGTCCTGCCTGGTCTATTTCTAGAGTTGCACCAAGTATGCACTCTTCCTCCTCTCTTCGGCACCGTCAATAATCACCTTCAGACTCACTCCCTTCATTCTTTAACAAGTACTGCTGTACCTGGTTAGAACGCCTTGGTTTGTTTACCTGCTCATCATTGTAGAATCCCGAATCCGGATTATACTTTTGTGACCCTCTATTCTGCGGCAAGGGCGGTTTTGGCTCTTGACTCTGCTGTTTCACAACAGAAGATTGTTGCTGCTGTCGATTATTCCCTTCGTTCTGCACCTGTTGATTTAAGTTTTTATTCTCATTATTCGCTAATGGTGGATTGGTACACTCAGATCTCCAATGTCCCAGTTGGCCACAGTTGTGACATGGGAACTTCTTTTTGGCTTCCTCAAGATTCCCCTTTCCTTTCCCTGCATATCTAGGTCTATTCCCTTGATTATTCCCTGCATTAGTCGCCTGTTCCACCAATTGTGCTTCCTGTCTTTCCGCAACTTTCACTTGTGCCCACATTGCTTTCTCTTTCAGCTTTCTCTGTTTTGCTTCAATTTCATCACTGAAGTATTTTGCATGTCTCAGAATTTCATCTATTTTCTTACTCTGCCAATCCACAGTATGCTCACGAATTCTCTCACTAATCTCAGGTCTCAGGCCATATACAAATCTGTATACAAAATGACTCAAATCCTTGTCACCCAGGTGTTCATCCCCACTGAATTGTTTAAAAGCCAGTATCAGCCTCTCATAAAAAGCATGAACTGATTCTTTTGCTTCCTGATGTGTTCGATCTATTTTAACCCAGTCTGTCTCTTTTGGAGGTACTTTATTTTTCAGGTATACAATCACCTGCTCATACTTTCTCATTACCTCTGAATCTGGTGCTCCTGTTCTTTGATCTCTTGGATATTCCTCAGTAGGCCAACTTACAACTATTTTACACTCAGCCCACAAATCTGCTGGAACAATTATATCAAACAGACTATTCAGGTCAATCCACAGCACTTTTGACAATTTCACAAATCTGTCTACCTGCCTATACCACTCGACGGGCTTTTCTCTCAGTCGAGGGAAATCATTCGTAAATGATAAAATATCCTGTCTGGTCCATGGAACATGTACATATCCTCCTCCAGGTATTTCTCTCATAGGATAAGCAACAGTGGATGCTTTCTCTTTTTCTCTCACAGGAAATGCTGAATAAGTCCTATCCTCTGATTCTTCTCTTTTCTTGTACCACCTATCCTTCCACTTCTCAACATCACCCCATTTTCGCAATAAAGCGATCATCTCTTTAATCTGTCCTGTTCTACCAGCACCATTCAAGTTTTCAATGTCTTTATCCGTGAAATCCATCCTGTAAGACTTCTGCAAAGCTTTCACTTTATCAATATCAACTCCCTGCTCATTCGCTATTGCTCTTAACCTGTCATGTGTATTTTTAGTTCTCCAGGTGATATTTTTACACATAAATAACAATTCACCATCATGATGATTTTTTAGAATTTCTGTAGGAACTGTCCCTGCAACAAGCTCTTCTAATTCTACACGTAACCTAGCCACATCAATTGCCTGTGAATCTTTATCCCTCTTTTGAAGAACTTTCATCCATTCATTCAAATCCTCAGCTGTTATTTCATTAGATTTTCTCACTGGAACCACTTTCTTCTGCGGTTCTAAAATCGGCATCCCTGAACAACTAGCTTCAACAGCATTCAATCCTAAATTAGACTGCATCTCTAATCCATCACTACATGTCTCATGTCTGGATTTTTCTGTCCTTTTTCCTGAATCTCCTGAAGGACCAGCCAAATTTGTCAATCTATTCCCAACACATGGAATCACCAAACTATTCTCACCTATCCTCTGCTTATCAAAAACAGGCATAATCGGACCTATGGTTACAGGCACCGTAACAGCATCTAGATTCTTTGTCAGCTCTTTGATCTTTTCAGTCCACTCCGATGTAGTTCTGGCTAATTCTCTTGTATTTTCGCCACTACTTCTATTCTCCTTCTCCCTGAAAGGATTACCACTTCTTGACTCAGGTGTCACATTTTCTGTCTCAATGATACGCAATGTATCTCTTATCGGAGAAACAACTGGTGTACTCTCTTCTGGTTCTGGTCTATATGGGGGTGGTCTTTTGTAAATCATGTCATTCAAGACTTCATCCTCATACTCATTAACTCCATATCTTCTCACTTCTGCCTCAGGAACCCTTTCTGTACCCTTCTCTTCAACTGTTCTCATAGGGTATAATCCCTCTGACATACTAGCATCTCGCCATCTCGTCATTCGATCATGATGAGTTTCACGACCATGTCTCCTCCCAAACATATACCTATAATTTCCCCCAGACCTCTGCTTCTCTCGCTCATGTACTTCCTCTTCCCATTCCACTAAAGCCTCAAACTGTGTCGGCCTTGGTCGGGTCAAGACATAACATCTTTTCCCGCAAATTTTTCAACACTGCCAGATTAAATGAACCATGTTCTGGAAATGCTAGAACACCATCTTCCTTAGTATACCTAACCCAATTCTCCAACCATATACAGGTATGATACCCATATCTCGCAGCCATGAAGGATGCAGGCGTTTTCGATGGAGGTAACAATTCACCTTCTCTCGTTTTAACATCTTTGTCCCTTTCGAACCAATTTTTAATCTTTCTGAACAAAGTTTTTTTTTTTTTTTCTCTTCTTGGTTATACATTTTAGCTTTTACCAAACTTTTCTAATACCTTCCGTAATACAACTGAATAGTACGATGTTTTATCCAATAACAGCGCGACTCACACTAACGCACCAATCCTGCAGCGTCTACGTCACTAGAATACCTCTTCCAATCCTTGCGCGGCTCACACCAACATACCAATCTCAGCGCGAGCACTGTTCCGATCTAATATCCAATCAGAGCGCGGTCTGTTTGACGTCAGCAGTCGCTGCAGTTTCTCGCTCCTGTCTCCTGTCAGTCGTCTACCCCTCCTTTACAAAATTTTTCAGTAGACTTCGTGTCAGATTCTACAAAATCTATTAGTTACAACATATAAACCTCTCCATTGTCTGCTTCGCTAACCAAAGAATAGTAAAGAAAATCTATTTCACAAGAATCCCGTTGACACAGTAGCACATCCCTCTACTCTGCCCTTCTAACATGCATTTATTAACTGTTTCCTCTAGGACTGCTCCAAAGAGTATTACAATTAACTAAATATATGAGCATTCACGTACATTCATACAAGAAAATGTAGTACATACACACAGAATCCTGCTTTTCCCGAGAACAGCGAACAATCTGCTCCACTACAGAATCATAACATACGTTAACCAAGCAGCGCTTACCTCTGCCCAGTCCTTCAAACAAGCTCAGAGAATACCTATTACTCCTCCCGCAATAAGCTTTAACGGTGAACCTTACGGATCCCTGGGACTTAAGACCAGAGTTTCACAAATAACCTTCGCTACCATTCATACTCCTTTTATACTAGAAATATTTCTAATAGTAACACACAACAATGTCACTAATTCCGAACACAGACAATGTGACGCGCAACTTCAATTGTCACACGTTTTTCTTTTCCTGCATACATACAGGACCAACAATCCCGTCTTTCCCGAGAGCAGCATATACTTCCCTCTGCCCTACTACGGAACTGCTACCAGCTCCCAAATTCCAGAAGCACTACATAAAACTCAACATGACGACTCCAACATATAGTATTAGTACATATACCAACGTCAATCAATAATCAATAAATCAAAAGCCAATGTACAAGCAATCTAATCAGATCAAGACAATCATCAAAACCATCAAATTCTGCTACCAGGAAATTGGTGCAGATTGGGGTGTACAAATTCTCCCTACTTCCACTTATAGAGTAAATTCACAGATACACGCACATACACTCATCATACGCTTGGGCCCATTTCACTAACATACACTCAGATTACTCTATTAGCATTGAACCTGTAGAAAGAAACCTTCTAAACACCCTGCATCTACACACATGGTCGATAAGATCTAATTGACACTGTCTCGAGTCATGATTTAACTAATAATAATCAACAATAATCAAAATAGAGTACTCAATAATTGACAAGAAATAATAACCAACACTGTATTTAAAATTATGATTCTTTATCTAAAATTAGTTCAAATGGAAATCAATTCAAAGCAAATTCATTATTCTCATAATTACCTATTCTAGCTAAATGTCAGAATGGGTCAGGACAGGTCTCTCAATAAAAGTCTCCCAAGTCGCCGTCCTCACAGCATAGATCCTCACCAACACAGGTTTGGGAAGAAGTGGCAAAGTGGCAAAAACCCTCTCTAGGCTAACAATATTTATAATAATTCTAACAATAGAAGGCAACATAAAATGTTTTCGATATCCGCTGAACCGCTTAGCAAAGCGAACAGGAAAGGATGTAGCATCGCTACATTTGGAAAACCTCCGCTCAGAAAAATCACAAAAATAAAAAAACAGAACACGGAACTGGAAATTAAAAAGTAACTCTTCATGTTCATCTTTCCTCGGAACCAACATCATGATCTCAGAGTTCATTCATTATGGCTCCTTTGTCCTCCAAGGTTACTCTGGATGCTTGCCCAGAACTGCTACTGTCCTCACGGAAAATTTTAACCAGGCGAAGACTGTGGTCAGATGACTCTCGACCATGTTCAGCAAGGCCTTCTCATCACAAAATCACTCGAGGCCAGGCTGCAAACGGCAGCCATTTTATTCTAGGCCAGAACGTATCATCTTAATTAAAAGAGACAAAAACAACGTTACCACAGCATAGTGATTAAACAGTGTTAACCCCACTAATACCCTTATGTGTATGTAATTATCTAGCCTTTGCAGCACAGGAAAAGCATTAGTACATAACATTTAAAAAGCGTTTTCGTGCTTTAAAATAAACAGCACTCAGCAACGTTTATTTAATAAAACATGCACATTATTAAAGCAATACGAAAGCATTCCCACGTGTCGTTTTTCTCTCATTAGTACGTATTGGTTAGTTAAAACATTTACACAAAACAAATAATTAGTAATTATAAATTAATATTTTTAATTATTACAAATAGACAAACCAGCAGGTACTGAGTACATCCCCTTCTTTAATTTGAAAGGGACAGTACCTGTATTCTTCAGCACTGCTGCAGTGCATTTAATTTGAGAGTACTGGCCCTTCCCAGAAACAAGCAGCACTCTGGAAAATGAGTCCCTGCACCTCCACGTAAAATACTGCATTGCATGCACTGTTCAGGCAGGAATGTTTTCGCCTGAGTGATGCTACCCGTTTCATGCATGCCATTTTAATTGCAATTATATAGCGCTTACTACCCCTAACTAGACGTCAAAGTGCTTTTCGACATGTAGCACGCTACCCCGGAACCCAAAAATGATTGATTGGGGATGTTTCTTGAGCAGATGCTAATGCACACCCTCGAGGGCTGACCACTCTCCTTAATACCAGTGTGTTGCTCCTTAGATTTTCTTACTAGTCTGTGAAAATGAGTCACCGACCGCTGCCCTGGGACAGACAGACGCTTCCCTGTTGCTGTTATCCCAGGCTGGACATGCCCGCCACGGCCTGTAATGAGCTCCAGGCATGTGCAAACAGCCCCCCACAACGCGTGCACACCATGCTCCCCCAAAGGAGCATTCCAAAATCCAAGCAACCCGTTTTACAGCTCACTGAAGCCATATACAACAAGCCTGCGAATGGTGCGCGAGCTGCTGGTGTGTGTGCACGCGGTTGTGAACAGCAGCATATGTTTCCAATTACCGCGCCTGTGTCTGGGCACGATAATTGGAAACATATGCTGCTGCGCGTAACAGACACCAATAGGCCATGGGCGGAGCAATGCGCCTGCCTTTGGCCAATTGCGTGCTGTCTTTGTAAAAAAAAGACGCACGCAAAGGCCAATAGTGTGGCCCAAAAGGAAAAGCACACGAACGAGCGTGTGCGATTCCTCGGTCAGTTTCCAAACCCCCTACAAGAGGTCTCGCTGCGCTAGCAGTGCTAGGCGCGAGACCTAAAAAGCCTGTTCCACCAATGCAAGACGTGTCAAGAAACGTCTGTGTATGATCCACGCAAAGAGTGTATTTCCTGCCTCCACCCTACTCATGAGGTAAGACAATGCAAGATCTGTTGGACCTTTTCTTCTAAAACTCTGAAGGATAGATGGAGGCTCGTTTTCAGGTTCCAATCCAACAAGCATCTCCTGGAGAGGATTGTCATCGCTCATCCAGACCGCACAAAAATCATGGTCTCCAGATGATACCCCTGGTGAGGGCAGAAAACACCTCAAACCTCCCAGAAGAGCAAAGGCCATTGAAAGGAGAAGTATCATACAGTCTCCTCGGAGCCTACAATATCAGTTCCCACCTCTCCTGTGAGAGAAAAGGAACGATCTAGAGCCTCATCCACTGACTGTACAAGGCAAAAACACAAAAACTCATCCACGACAACTACTCCTGGTCCGTCGACAAGTATGGCCATTTCAGGACCCATACCACTGATGAAAATATCGTTGACATCCATCCCGTCAAGGAAGCCTTTGTAGATGAGGGTCCTGTCGATGAGTGCCCTGTCAACGACCCTGTCGTTGAGACCATCGAGGAAGAATATTCCTCATTCAAGCTTGTTGGTACTGTCATCGCCACTGTCAATGATGGTAAATATTACCAGAAGTAACAAAGACCTTTCTCCTCTGAGGTGTTTCATCCTTTGTGAAGATCCCATTGCCCCCTCACACTTATTGGCCTTTCAACAAATAGAAGATGAGGAGGATGACGATGAGGGTATATGGGCTGGTACATATTCCGTCTGAGTTGCATGTGAAATGCCAGGACGAAGAGGATGATTGAGGATAAGCAACACCACCAGCCATTTCTGGTCCCTCCATACCATTTTCAACCTTATGGCTATCACCCTGAGCCTTGTCCTAGGGAAATGGCGCATTGCCCACCCTCTTTGGTCCAAGACCTTCAAGCCATTTTGGAGGGCTATAGGCAGAGATTTCTTCCCCAGGATGTCCAGATTGAGCCACAGGCACAGCTTCCAGCAATGCCAGTCTTTCCCCGACCAACAACTCCTATGGTACTGCGCTCTCCTGCGCAGGCGCCTGATGAAAAAAATTCCTCATCAGAGAATGAGAGCAAAGAGATCCCGGGATCTGACCAACCCCTGGGATGACTATATCATCCCTACACCCTCTCCTCCGACACATGACCCAGCGGACTCCTCTCCAAAAGACATCGGGGGGAGGGGGAGGGGGGGGTAGGGTGTTCCACAACTTGGTGGAGAGAGCATCCAACAGGTTCCATCTCCCCATGGCTGTTAAAAATACAAATTGCTTTTTGTATGATTTTATGGAGGAAGCCATGAAATCTATTCGTACAATCTCTATGATAGAATATATCTGGCAGGAGGGAGTAAAAATAATAAACGGCACAGAGGAGATCGAAAAATCTGGCTACCGCAATCTCAACTCCTCCGGAGGGAAGCACTTTTGACGTCATGGGTACGTGTTTTTCAACCATGACTGTTCCCATTCGGTAGCCAATGATCTGGCTATCCTTGTGCGTTACGACCGACAGATGTGGTCGGATATGGCAGCCTTATTGGACCTCATCCCTGAAGACAGGAAATTAAAGGTGAGAAAGATCCTTATAGAGGGTGAAACGGCAGCCTCTGAGACCATTGACTGCTATGGATATAGCTAATACAGGTTTGGACAACTGGCAACAGCAGCAGTGTTGAGACGGCAGTGGTGGTTGAAGGCCACCACCTTCAGGCCGGAAGTTCAAACAAAAATCCTAGACATCGCTTTCAAAGAAGATTCTTTATTTGGCAAGCATATCGATGATGCACTGCTCTTCATTAAAACTGACACAGCAAAATCCAATATAAAAAAATGCCCTTCAGGGGAGCTAAAAGACTTGGATTTCCCGCATACAGAGGAGGTTTTCATGCAGCAATACCAGCTCTATCTGGCTCCATACCGGCAGACCTATCAGCCCTCTGCCTACCGTCAATCCGCGACAGCTTGTTTCTCTTGTCAAGGGGCCCGCAAGAGGACACCATCTCAAGGGTGAGACAATGGCAAGAAGCAGTGATCGACGCTGGCTACCAGCTCCTCCATCCATCCGTCCCGTTGGTTTTGCAATTTCTACCAGCAATGGGAGATCATAACATCAGAGCAATCGGCAATACTCTGGAGTTCACCAGCAAACCTCCAACTACTCCACCCAAGGAAACCCCTCCCCCCTCATCTTCACTTATTGCATAAGAAAGTAAAGATCGTGCTCTCACAAGGTGCAATCGAGGAAGTTCTATCACTACAAAGAGGTCAAGGTTTCTACTCCCATTTTTTCTTACTAATTAAGAAATCGGGGAAGTGGAGACCAATACTGGATCTCAAGAAACTCAAAAAGTACCTGAAAAAACAAACTTTGAGGATGGTAGCCTTAGCTGAGATCCTGATCGCCTCAACAAAGGACACTTTATGAACTCACTCGATCTAGAAGACTCGTACTTCCCCATCCATCGGAAACACCGGAAATTCCTCAGGTTTACGGTAACTGCTACCCACTACCAATTCAAGGTTCTGATGGACACATCTGCCTGTGGATTCCTCACCTTTTGAATCACCCCTGCGCCAGCATTCCGTGGAAACTTTTTTCTTTGCTCTCCCACATCGACGAGGACGTCACAAAGACACGGCTCTGCTTGCAACTTTGTCTGATGTCATTGGAGCCACAAATAGGCCTCGTCGGCGTGCTGACGTCAATTCCCTTTTTTCCATGCCGACGACGCGTAACGGTTTGCAGGGACTCTCCATTAATTTCTTGATAGTAACTTTGTTTCTGCTGTTTCCTTTGGAAGTGACAGTGCGATGGCGTCGAAGTCTTTGTTTAAACCTTGTAGAGAATGCGGGGGGTCACACGTTGATCACGGACCCTCATGACGACTGTTTGTGGTATTTATCTTCAGACCAAGACGTCGATGGTTGTACCAGCTGTCGGAAGATGAATCCAAAGGCCTTGAATGAGCGTGAGGCCAAGTTGGTCATGGCGAAGGCAAGGAAGGAGATAAGCGGTCGGAAAAGGTCGAGGTCGTCGACATCGCATGCTTCGAAGTATAAATCACAAGAAGAGGAGACATGGTTCTCGACGTCATTCGTCGAAGTGTAGGGCTTCGAGATTGCCCTCACCGGCTCTGAAACATCGCATTAGAGATGTCGTTTCACCATTTCCTTCTTCAGTGACTCCGGCACGTTCTCCGACCCTGACAGGTTTTCCGGCGTGGTCGCCGACGTCCAATGGTACTCCTGGGCCGAGCTCTTAGCCGGCGCTGAGAGTTTCTTCTGTACCTGTACCAGTGACTCCAGTCTGGGGCTTGAATTCACTGGCGCCTACACGGCCTCGTGAGGATCAGATATGGCTCAGTTACCATCCTTTCCTGAGCCTGGTACGGATCCATCGTAGTTCCTTAATGCGAGGTATGGCGTGTTTGCCAAGACACCCTACCCTACCGGTGCGCCTTCAGGCCCCGTGGGTCCGCTTGCTTTTAATTTGGACATCCCACAGATTTATGCCCAGGCACCATTTATGCCGACAGCGCCATCCTGGCATTTTCTGCTCCAAGGTTCTCGACGCTGGTCTCTCAGTCTCAGGCTCCATCTGGAGGTCACTCTTCCTGACTCCGGTCGGCTCTGTTGCCCGAGTCGGAAGCTGTGCCTTCGACACCGGTGCCTGTTTCATCGGTGCTGTGTGTGGCTCCATCGGTGCCGAATCCTGTCCTGAAGATAAGGTCTAGGCGAGAGGACCAAAGGATTCTCGAAGAAGAGGAATATCAGCAGGATGAGGCCGAGGAAGGTGAGATTGAGGAAGATGATTTTGTAGGCCTTCAGGCGGCAAGTGGATTGGATACTACCCCGGATTGGGAACTTTCATCTCCAAAATCACTACCCTCGCAT
The DNA here is from genome assembly GCF_964204655.1 of Triturus cristatus. Lineage (NCBI taxonomy): Eukaryota > Metazoa > Chordata > Amphibia > Caudata > Salamandridae > Triturus > Triturus cristatus. The sequence goes on along the minus strand of NC_140594.1, from coordinate 120,022,781 downwards.
GATTTTGCACCTTATCATGCGGTAATTAGAAAGGCCGCTGAACTTTTGGATCTTCAGCTTCCTACTGCTGATTTTAGGCTGAATATTTTAACAGAGGTTTTACACTCTCCTTCCTCTGTAGTTGAGCCTCTTGCCATTTAATGAGGCCTTAACTGAGCCTATTTTGGTGGGGTGGAGGAAGCCTCTCTCCGCACCTGCGGTTTCAAGATCCATAGCAAGAAGGTACAGCCCTGCTCCAAATGATCCTGCATTTCTTTCGAGTCATCCTTTGCCTGAAAGCTTGGTGGTGCAGGCTTCTTGTTCGAAACAATCAACAGGTTCTTTTACCCAGACTCCTGGTGACAGGGATTCAAAAAAGCTAGAGCAGTCTGCTAAGAATGTTTTCTCCTCTTCAAGTATTTGCTTTGAAATCCACTAATGCAACCTGCTTGTTGGGGCAATACATCCATGCTTTGATGGACTCAGCAAAGCAGTTAATTCCATAGTTGCTGGAAAATGATCGAGGAGCATTTCAGGAGATCGTGTCAGATACCCAGACAGCAGCTCATCCGGTTATAAAGTCAGGATTGGACACTGCTGATTCAGTGGCGAGAGTGATGGACTCTGCTGTAGCTACAAGAAGGCATGCCTGGCTTAGGTCTTCAGGTTATGCTTCTGGAGCTTCCCTTTGATGGGTCAAGGCTTTTTGGGGAAAAGGCTGATTCTGCATTGCAAAGATTCAAGGACAGTAGGGCTACGACTAAATCTTTAGGACTCCAAACTCGGTCTAGAGGTTTTGATTTTAAAAGATATTGTGGCTTTGGCAGGCTGTCTTCCTTTTGAGGCCATCAGCAGCCTCTGTTACAACAGCAGAATCTCCAGTTTGAGTCTCCGAGGGAAGAACAGAGGTCGTTTACGGTGTGCAGCCCGCCAACTCTCCTTCTCCTCTTCCTCTTTTGCCCCTGCCAGTGGTGTCTCTGGAACCCCCTAGATTCCCCCATCTTGGAGCATGCTGGTCCTGTAGGGGGTCGGGAGTCCCATTTTCTGCAAGATTGGAAATCTATAACATCAGACCTTTGGGTTTTGAATCTTGTGGAAAATGGGTACACCCTTCCTTTTCGGGTGTTTCCCCCTCCTTGCCAGGGCGGTTGTCCGGAAGACCATTTGTTGCTTCTGCAGCAAGAGGTTCTTGTTTTATTGCAAAAAGGTGCGATCAAGGTGGTTCCAGAGCAGGAAAGGGGTCAGGGGTGCTACTCCTGGTATTTCCTGATCCCCAAGAAGGACGGCAGGTTAGGGCCTATTCTAGACCTCAGGGTTTTGAATTTTTACCTCAAGCAGGAGAAATTCAAGATGTTGACCCTAGCTCAGGTTCTTTTGGCGTTGCTGCAAGAAGACTGGATGGTGTCGATCGATTTGCAGGATGCGTATTTTCACATCTCCATCCTGAAGTCGCATCGGAAGTATCTCCGTTTCGCGGTAGGGTCCCAACACTACCAGTTTGCGGTCTTCCTGTTTGGACTTACTTCCGCACCCCGAGTCTTCACAAAGGTGATGGCTGTGGTGGCAGCTCATCTCAGAAAGTCGGGAATTCCTGTTTTCCCTTATCTGGACGACTGGCTGCTCAAAGCAAAGTCGCCGGAGATGGTGCTTCATCATCTGCAGGTAACCGCGCGGCTGTTATAGGTTTTGGGTTTCTCGATAAATGTACCCAAGTCTCACCTGGTGCTGTCACAGCGCAACCTGTTCACAGGGGCAGTACTGGATACTACAGTATGTCGAGCATTTCCTCCTCCCCAGAGGATTCTTGACTTTCAGGAAATTCCTTTGTTTCACAATGGAGCGGTTGTTCCAGTCCTGAAGGTCCAACGCCTGCTCAATCTGTCCACTTCCTGCAGTCTGTTGGTCAACCATGCACGCTGGCACATGAGGGTGCTCATGTAGTGTCTTCGAAGGCAGTGGTTCCAGCACAACAGAGATCTCAGGATCTCCAGAGAAACTGCAGCGGATCTGTGGGCGAGTGGACAGGGCAACTTGTCTCAAGGGAAACTTCCTCCACCGGTGGCCACAGTGATCACGGATGCCGCTGCTCTAGGGTGGAGTGCTCATTTGGGGGATCTGGAGGTCAAAGGAACTCTATACCGGAACATCTGCGGAAGTCCTCATCAGAACGTGTTTTCAGGAAAACCCTGAAAACATGTCTGTTCGACCGGACTTAGCACTTTCTAGCGCCCTAACTACACCTCTGCTCATGCTGCTAGCGCCGGGACACCTCCGTTGGAGGTAGCTGTGCGCTCTACAAGTAACAGTAATAATAATAATAATAAAGGTCTTTGGTCTCCAGAGGAAAGGTTGCTTCACATCAACCTTCTGGAATTGCGGAGTATTCGTTTGGCACTAAAGGCCTTCCTTCGCGGTCAGTTGGTTCAGGTCCTGACGGCCAACACTACCGTGATGTGGTACATCAATAAACTGGGAGGTATAGGGTTGTTTTGTTTCTGCAGAGAGGCTTAGTGACTCCGGTCATTGGAACATGTGTTTGTCTTCAAGATGTGGGGATTTCCTCGGTTGAAGCTCTTTGCCACTCACAAGAATGTGCACTGACCATTGTTCTGCAGTCTCCAGTTTCTGATGCAGGGAGCTTTGGGGGACATGTTTCAGGTGGATTGGAGTTCACAGATCCTTACGCTTTTCCTCCCATACCCTTGATTCCTCGGGTTCTGAGGAAGCTTTGCCAAGACTGGGCAAAAGTCATATTGATCGCCCCAGATTGGCCAAGAAGAGTGTGGTACACAGATCTACTTCACCTCTCATTGCACCCTCTGCTCTGTCTCCCTCCCAGGGCAGGTCTCCTCTCGCAGTCGCAGGGGCAGGTTTTACACCCCCCACCTCCAGAGCTTGCACCTTCATGCCTAGAGATTGAACGGGGCAACCTGAGTTCTTTCTCTCTACCACCAGATGTGGTGGATGTTTTTTTGTGATCCAGGTGACACTCCACCAAATCTGTTTATTCCTCTAGGTGATCTAAATTTGTTAAATGGTGTGGAGAGAGGTCTATTGATCCTTTGAAAGCCCGTTTGTCTAACATTCTTGAGTTTTTCCTCTCTTTGGTCCAGCAGGGCTCTGCTGTGTCTACAGTAAAGGGATATTTGTCAGCTTTTCTATGTTCGCCGGACCCGCTGTCTTTGTTGAAGGCCCTCATTGTTATAAGGTTCATTAAGGGCCTTACTAATAGGTTTCCTCGCACTCCTTTCATTATGCCTCAGTGGGATTTAACTCTTGTTCTTACATTTCTAATGGTTTCTCCTTTTGAACTGCTTCGTAGTTGTCCGTTGAGGTTTCTTTCTTTCACAATGGTTTTTCTGATCGCTATTACCTCGGCGAGGAGGGTAAGTGAGCTTCAGGCTCTTAGTTCCAAACCCCCGTTTTTGACCATTCATGCAGAAAAGATGGTTCTCAGGATCAGGGCTGATTTCCTACCTAAGGTGGTTACTCCCTTTCCATCTGGGGCAATCCATTACTTTACCTACCTTTTATCCTCCCAGCCACCCTTCCAAGGTGGAGGAGAGACACTTCGTTTGGATCCTAAGAGGGATGTCAGTTTCTATTTGGACAGAACCAAGGATCTGAGGCTGGACAATCAGCTTTTTGTGGGTTATGTTGGGCAAATGAAAGGCAAGGCTGTGTACAAGTGGACGCTCTCCAGGTGGATCATCGTGTGCAGCAAGATCTGCTACGCTTTGGCCAGGAAGGAACCGCCTGAAGGTATCGGAGCTCATTCCACCAGAGTTAAATCTGCTGCTTCTTCTGCTCTGTCTAGATGTGTTCCTGTTGTTATCTGTAAGGCAGCAACTTGGGCTTCGCTCCATACCTTTGCGAAGCATTACTGCTTGGATTCTGAGATTAGGAGGGACGGCCATTTTGCACGCTCTGTGCTTCAAGATGTTTTGGTATAGGTTGGTGGCCACCCTTCTCCGGGAGTGGGACTGCTGTGGGATTCTATTCAAAAGGGGAGAAATCCACAGGCAGATGTATCCATCAGCAGAACAAGTTACCTTAGGTAACGCTTTTTCTAGTGGATACAGTATCTGCCTGTGGATTCCTCACTGACCCACCCGCCTCCCCGTTGTCCACTTTCGTATACCAAAGGTTTTATGAATTATTTAACATGGTTGTTTTCCTGTGTATTTTAAATGCCTTGTTTTGCTCATAGGAAATGCCTAGTTTGATTAGCTTTTCCTATGATTCTTTATACTGTGTGTATTTATGTTTATATTGTATACACTTTCATTATGATGTTGGTATGCCTGTTCGCCTCGGAGGCACGGAGAAAATGGGTGGAACTGATACGCCGATGAGGTCTATTTGTGGCGCCGATGACCTTAGCCGAAGTCTCGAGTGGAGCTGTGTCTTTGTGACGTCCTCGTCGACCTGGGAGAGCCAGGAAAAATGTTTCTGTGGAATGCTGGCGCAGGGGGATTTTAAAAAGTGAGGAATCCACAGGCAGATACTGTATCCACCAGAAAAAGCTTTACTGAAGATAAGTAACTTGTTCTTCTCCCTTTTGGCCTCAAGGCAGCACCCAGAACATTTACAAGATGCCTTGCAGCAATGTCCGCTGCCCTACGTTCTCAAGGTCAGCAAGTATTCCCCCTACTTAGACCTTTGGCTACTGAAAGCGCCAACAGCAGTTCAAGTGGCCAGAACCACAGAGGTTTGTCTCCAGCTTTTACAGACATGGGCTGACAGTGAACAGCAAAAATATTTGTTTCTTCCCAGTTAGATAACACCATTTCTGGAAGCCAGGTTGGATATGATCCAATGCAAGGCCTTCCTAGTGAATGAGCGACAGGCAGGTCTATGGCAGCTTGCTGTGACTAGCTCAAGAAGAAAGTCCATTTCAGTGAGAGGGTACAAGTCACTTCTAGGGATGTGTTCATCCTTAATTGAATTAGTTCCCTTAGCTAGGCTCAAAATGAAACCTGCAGGAAGAGCTTCAGAAGCAGTGGCTGCAAACCTTGAGATCCTCGGAAGACCCCATTCTAATAACCCTGGCAATAAAGATGGCAATGCGATGGTGGTGTCACACTCCACACCTTTCCAAGGACCTCACTTTCTTACCAGAAATGCCACACTACATACAGATAACAGATGCCTCAGTGGAAGGCTGGAGAGGACTTTTACAGGATCTCCGAATTCAAGGCAAATGGTCCAATTCTCAAAAGCAAAGTCATATTAACAGCCTGGAGTTGAAGGCTATATTCCTCTCTTTACAGGCTTTTTTACTGAAAATAGCAGGCGCCTCTGTACTGGCCCATATGGACAATATGACCAGTATGTTCTACATAAACAAACCGCTTTCTCAGGAAGCGCAAGAACTATACAGCTGGGCTGAGCATGTTCCAGGCCTACACAACACGCTAGCAGATGCTGTCACCAGAGCTATGGACAATTGCTATGAATGGGATCACAACCAATTCCAGCTTGACGGAGTATTTGCACTATGGGGAAAGCCAGCTCTGGACCTGTTTGCCACAGACAACGCCAAATGCTGGTCCTGTGCCAGCAGGTTACCTCTCCCGTGCTCTAAGGGCAATGCTGTTTCGATGCAATGGTCCAGGATATATGCCTTTGCCTTTCCCCCATCCCATTGATTCGCTCAGAGTACTGACCAAAATGAAGGTGGAGAGATGTTGCCAGATTCTCACTGCGCCCAGGTGGCCTGGCAACATTTGTTCCCGGAACTTCATCTTTCAGAAGTCATACCCATACGTCTGCAGATGTCCCCCTCTCTTCTGAGCAGGGACTATGGACAGGTGTTCCATCTGAATCTGGAGTCTCTATACTTGCATTCCTGGCTCCCGAGTTCTTGGAATTAAGGGACATGAACAGTTTACAGGAGTGTAGAGACATCCCCTCCAAATCTAGGGCGGAAAGTACTAATAAAATGTACAAGATGAAAGGCAAAAGGTTTAGTTTTTGCTGCCAACGAAATGGCCTTCATCCATTTCAAGTATCCCCTCAACACATTTTACCATATCTCCTCATCTTGGCAAAATCTGGTTTAGCTTTTGCCTCTGTTAAAGTGCATCTGGCCTCCATCTCTCGCTGTAGAAGAGCTTCCAGTGCCGCTTCTCTGTGTGCCTCAAGCCTGATCAAACAATTTATGAAGGGACTATTCTGTACTGTTCCTCTGATGTGAGCACCTCCACCGGACTGGACCCTCAATGTGGTCCTTGCACAACTCATAAAAAGGCCATTCGAACCCATTCATAAAGCTGAATTGAAATTCCTAACCCAGAAAGTCGCGCTTCTGGCCTTCACCTCCGCTAGAAGCGTAAGCGAATCCAAGCGTTCATCATTAAGAAACCCTTTTTAATATTTAACGAAGATACTGTGATTCTAAGAACTAATGCTACATTTATACCTAAAGTGCCGTCACAATTCGACCTCAATGAGCCGGTTATACTCCGGTCCTTTTTTCCACAACCATCAATGCCTGCAGAGCAAACACTACATACACTGGATGTCAGACGTTGTCTTAAGTTCTACCTCCAGAGAACGAAGGACATTCGGAAAACTGGTCAATTACTAGTGGCCTATGGCCAAGGCAGAGAAGGGGCTGCAATAACAAAGGCCACTATCACAAGATGGATATCGGCTGTGATACAATTCTGTCATGTCAAAGCTAACAAACCTTTGGAAAGGGCAGCGAAGGCGCACTCCACCAGAGCAGTTTCAACGTTGCCTGCCCTCTTCGCGGGAGTGACTAGAAAACATCTGTTGTACTGCAACCTGGAGGACCTCTCGTACTTCACGCAGCACTACTACCTGGAGCCCACGCAGGATGCAGATGCAGCAGTGGGTCAGGCAGTGCTTCGCCATCTCTTCCATTAAGGTAAGCCCCTCTCTAACCCTTAGTCTTTTGTTCTCATGGCGAGTCAAATGCTTACATGTTCTTAATGATGTAACACATAACTAGGTAAGATGTATTATAAGTTGCGCTGTTTTTCTTTCCTTGCTTATCGCTAATGCTTTGTATATGAAAATGCGAATATATAAGCGATAATTTAATTTTTCTTACAATTATAGTCTGTGCATTTCTTTACTTGCATCCCCTAATCCAAAAAAAGTGATACTACAGTAGGCACAGGTATAGCCTTCAAGGTGCCTCTTGTGTTACCTCAAACTTTTGGGGTTCACTAAGTTTTAGAAGTCACCATCCACAACAGGCAAGATAAAATTGGATGTAACTGGTTGCTACTCTGATTCAGGCATGTGAATCTATAAAAGATACCCCAATACTGGATAAGAAAATAAGTTACCTGTAACTATGGTTATCCTGTAAGGTATCTTTCATAGATTCACATGCACCCACCCTCCTCCCCGTAGAGGCTGTTTCTATATTATTCAATAAGATACGCACTTATTACTTGTGCTGAGAAAATCTGAGAGAAACTGCCTCTGCTAGGAGAGTTCTAGAGGGTGCTAGCAGCTAATTGGCTTCATTCAACATTTGGTGCTTTGTTTTTTTATTTAGAAAAAAGGACATAGATAGGCCACGTTAAACACGGTTCAGTGCCATTATGGCCTATGCTTGATGATGTTACCGTGGGACTCCCATCTCGATAACGGGGAATGATTCAGACATGTGAATCTATGAAAGATACTAATACCGGATAACCGTAGTTACAGGTGAGTAACTTATTTTCATCTGTACTTGTACAAAATAATCAGCAAAGTGGGCAGTCTTGCCAGATTTGCATTCACAGTATCCTTATTGTGTCAGCTTGGTCTACAAAATCAACTTCCAAAATCTACAACCCTTTATCTCACATGTAGGAGTGTTTCATTTGGAGGAGAGTTTAATTGATTTGGCAAACATCACATTTCATGTCTGAAATGAGGCCACCTGCTTGCCAGATTTCCCACCTGGAAAATGCATCTTTATCATCCTGAATGCAGGGATGCAACATATTTTTCTAGAAGGTCTATCCCATTTTGTTTCTGCAATGATCCCAATGGTTTGCCATTTTTCCAGTCTAGGAAATGAATCTTTATTGTCCCGAATGCAAGGCTGCAACAGCAATTTCTGGAAGATCAATGGGCTTCGTGAGAGGATAGTTAAAGGGACAATCTAACATGGGTCCCTCTTAAATAACTTGTTGGTTCAGCGTCTCTTCGTGGAGAAAGTATCACATAAACATCCTAGAACTCAATCCAGCTTTTAAGGTTTTCCTGTCATCTGTAATGACAGTTGTAATTCAGATGAACAGAGCTACTTTCATGCACATAGAGGCCCCCTGGCTCAGAGGCTTTGGCTAAAGCTGTTGGTCAGGAATCAGTAAAACTGGTTCTACATCTAGAAAACAGTCTACAAGCAGATGTATTCAGCGGCTGAAGCGAGCGAGCCAATGAAAACTAGAGCCATAAACCTGGCAGTGGCTCAACTTGAGATCCTCTTAGACCTAGGGTGAGCTTTCACAGGAGGCAAAGTGGCAAATTGGCTACAGCTGTCAACCATACAACATGGGGAGTAGGTGGAATCCCGGCCTCTGCTTCCTATGAATCCTAGCTAACAAAAGAGGGTTTTGGCTCTTATCAGTAAGGCTGAGCCGAATATACTATATAAATCCTGGCAAATCTCCCTCTGCCAAAAAGAGTTGCAATTCGTCCATGTCTGTTGTCAAATTTTCCTATATCCTTGGACAAGGTTTGTGCTATGTAAAACTCCCAAAAATAAAATGTAGATTCTGCCTGTCACCCAGAGCTCTAATTTCCTCCTCAAAGATTCAAGGAAATAGTATTAACCGTTGTCAGTTAGAGACGTCTGTCTCAGTTGCTGAATATCACAATGTTAACCTCTTCAATGCCCATGACGAGCTGGTCTCGTCATGGGCCGCGGTGCCCATGACGAGACCAGCTCGTCATAAACCCCGCCCGCTAATACAACGGCCGGCACAGGGCGGGGAAAGGGGCGGGCACTGAAGGGGTTAATATGGAAAAAGTCCATACTAATATGAGAAACTATGCATTTATTTTTATGAATGAAATCGCATTCTTAATAACAAATTAGCCCTTTGTGAACTCCACATCAACCCTGACTCGCAAATATGTAGTCTGGCAAGCACTAAGACTTAGACCAAAGGTTGATTGAGAGGCCACAGGTGGGGTGAAAGGAAATCCCAGATCAATCCCACAGGCAGGCGCAGCGACACCACAATGGTCCAGAGAAGATTTGTCCCAATAAAGCACACATGGCTGAAGGGGTACGTGCGCCCCTTAAAACACCATAAAGTCAGATGCCACATGAGTTAGGAACATATGTCCAATCAGGACAGCACACACACACATACAGTGATCACATGCTCCCCATGACGGACATCTGGATGTGTAACTCACTGGCCACATTGTGTCCACGCAAGGTCGAGGCCTACCTTGAATATTGAACAATGAATTTGACTCCAAAGGTAGCAACTTGCATTCCTTATCATACAAGGATCACTGGAACTGTTTATGGCATACAGTGAACTGTATAAAAATGTCTCGGATTGTAAATTGAGACAGTCCTCAGACCATATGCCTGTAGCTGATCGCTCAGCTGCAATTCTTAATTGAACAAACTTCCTGTTTTGCCATTCTCCTCTTGCTTTTCAAAGGTATTTCATGTTCAAGCAACATTTTGGCGAGCCAGCCAGGAGCTGATTGGTACCTGGAACCAGACTGCAGCCAAAGGAAGGGGACCTCACCCAGGCAGATTCATGTTTAGGCAGCAAGAAATGTGAGCAGACACCGCAATTGATTGGAAGTTCTGTTGAATCTGCAGGGTGGAGGTCCTTCCTGAAGCAGCCGTCTCAGAGGGTAAAGAGACTACATCAGAACCTAATTTTAAAGCATCTGACTAGGGAGAAGCTTGAAAACCTACCCTGAGCATCCTGACACTAAAGAATGTGTCATATTACCTATTTTATATGTCCTAGCTGAGTAGTCGTAAGGAGGCCTTGAAGACAATACCACGGAAGTCACCTTTTTTCGATAGTGCGCTAGAAAAGGTGAATATGTATAGTATACCCCTTCATGGCTCCTGGGACTCTATTTTTGTGATTGGACAGAGTTGACACCTCAATAGCATATTATTTCAGCCTAAAAGTGTTGTGTAGTTCCTAGGAATACATAGGATCTGCACTTTTAGACAACATAAACTAAGGGATTGATGTCCGGGCTGATTCCAGACACCCCTTAAAGGATATGTCGGCCTTTAGACCAGCTAACTCACAGTACCAACATAAGCTTCCTAACCTTACCAAAGAGCGAATAGTTTCTGGCAACTATCGAAGATGACAACTCTTGACTCTTCAGAGATCATGGAAACAGGGTAGTACTTTTTGTTCAGTCAATCGCGCTCACTTAGTCTTAGAGAGAAACACAGAATAAACAATGGGGACATTTTCAATAAGCATTTAGTTTATTGTAGTATAAAACATGTTTGCTGCGACAGTCATTAGACAGAAACTGATGTATAAGATTACAAGCACCGACAGACTAAATAAGTTAGAATTCTACCATGGTGCTAAAACAGTGAATATATGCAGGCATATAGATACATGACCGTAATCGAGCATACTCCTAAGATGCAAACCCTACCTAAGTGTACCTAGCATGTATGTGGGTGTAAAGCCAAAAATCCCCTAAGAAAGAGCCAACCTCATTACCTGAGGGGAGAGAACGAAGGACCCCATCTTGGTCTCGAGTTGGACACCCTGCAAGGGATATCAGACCACTGCGTGTTGTAGCTTCTGTGGGCCTGGACCTCCGCGTCTAGTGTCACTGTGGAAGCGTCTCTGCTTATCTAATGTTGGTATGGGTCTTTTATACTATAAAGATAGCCTTGGGTTACATACACAATCAATATGTTGTATGATTATGCAAAAGAGCCTAGAACAATACCTGTGAATATGCAAAGCAGTTATTTTGCACTAGGGTGAGATGCCCATGACTTTTACACAGAATATGATCATGCTGTTATGTACATCCATGTGCAGGGACTTTTCTAAGAATCCTCATGCATAATAAATGAGGCTAGTTTCCAGGAAACTGATCGACCTTTATTCAGCACGTAACAGGGTAAAAGGTCAGTGCTAGAAATGTTATGCAGAGCAAGGTAGACTAAATGTAGGTATAAGGTTGTGTAGCTACCTAGGCCTACAATGGGATACATCACACCCATTCCTCATGCAAAGGACGATAACGCTAACTAATGCTAAAATATGTCTGTTTAAAAGCATAAAAACATGGTATATGTTAAAAAATGATGCTATAAAAACTAAAAAAGCTCCCCTGCTTCCCTGGCCAGCCAAAATCATCGAGGCACACGTCAACAACATTCTGACCAACTTCCTCCTAACCAACAACATTCTGGATGACTCCCAACACGGGTTTAGAGCTGGTCACAGCACCGAGACAGCCCTGCTCAGTGTTACAGAGGACCTCCGTACCATCCTTGACAGCGGCGGAACGGCAGCACTGGTCCTGTTGGACCTCAGTGCTGCCTTCGATTCGGTGTCGCACGAGGTCCTTCTGACGAGACTGGAGGAAATTGGTATTACAGGGACAGCTTTAGGATGGTTTAGAGACTTTCTTTCCAACAGGTCTTTCAGAGTCTCCACCCCCCCTTACATCTCGAAGGAGCATAACATCGGACAGGGAGTGCCGCAGGGTTCTTCCCTGAGCCCTATCCTGTTCACCTGTTCAATGTCTATGTCCGCCCTCTTGCAGAGGTGGCTAGAAGGAGCGGACTAGCATTGGTATCCTACGCTGACGATACCCAGCTGGTGGTGGCTCTTAATGACAACAGTGGTCTGGAGGCTCATCGCTTAAACAGACACTCACTGACATCACCAACTGGATGACGGCGAATTTTCTCCAACTTAACGCGGGGAAAACAGAGATACTGCTCCTGGGGAAAAATACCGCGTCCTGGGGAGATAGCTGGTGGCCTGATGTCTTGGGCCAACCTCCTAAGCCTAAGGAATGCGTTAAAAATCTGGGAGTCTGGGTGGACTCGGCACTGAGGTTCACGCACCATACTAAAAAAGTGGCGGCCACCTGCTTCGGCATTCTACGTAACCTCAGACCTATTTTGAGGTTCTTCGACTGCCGCACCCGCCAGTTAATTGTTCAGGCGACCATCCTTTCAAGACTGGATTATGCCAGTTCTCTTTTATTAGGGGTGAACCTTGCCGAAACCTCCAGACTACAGAGAGTCCAGAATGCAGCTGCCAGGGCGCTGGTAGGTCTCCCTCGCCACTCCTCGGCGACCGGAGCCTTGAAAAAATTACACTGGCTCCCGGTGGGTAAAAGGATCCAGTTGGAGGCACTGTGTTTAGCCTTTAAAATCCTTAAAACCGCCTCTCCCCCAATGTTGTGCCCCCTCTTGTCGGTGTATACTCCTAGGAGGTCGCTTCGCTCAGAGGGACAACATCTTGCGATCATCCCTCGCACCAGACTGGCCAGAGTAGGCGGCCGATCCTTTAGCTTCTTAGCTGCCAATTTATGGAATAGTCTTCCGGAATCTATCCGTGGCATGCAGGACCTTTTGGCCTTCAGAAAGGCTATCAAAACTCACCTTTTTCAATAATTGCTTCCATTTCTTTGCGCCTCTTTCTCTCTGCAATTGGTCTTTTCGCAGCGCCGGGACGCCCCTTGGCTGGGGCAGCCGTGCGCTATATAAATTACCATAACATTAACATTAACATAAGTCTAGAAAAGAATCAATATAAGATCAGACTGATTGAGCACGCCGAAAGCCATGTTGCTCAGGGGGAGCAGTAAAGTTAAAACAAAACTGTTTTTGCATTCCAATGTAGCTTGTTTTGAAAAAAGGGCTGATTTGTTCCCATCAGAGCCAAATGTTTATGAATCCTGTGTGGGAGACTCAACATCACTGTTGCTTGCATTTACAGACGACTATCTCTGTAACACCTTTTATCAGGTCAATGGAGCAAAGGTAATCCTCTTCAGTTCCCACAGCAGCCGCCAAGGGAACACTAGATACCTTTGAACTTGTTGCAGAGCTGTGTTCCGATCCGACAGGAGCTGAAGCATCCTGTGGGGGTTCTTAAGAATGTGGTCATCAACACAGGAATACGCTAAGGACACTAACATATGAACCTTTAAAGGGGCTAGTAGTACATCCATGTATGATGGCTTAACCGATGGAAGAGTCAGACATATGTCAACATGCATTCGTATCCACAGAAAAGGCAGCGGAGCACAGGCAGGATGCAGTCGACCTAGACTGGTCAGAATGATAGGAATCAATGCTCACTTAGCGACAGAATCGAAGGTGTGCCCAGATGGGAGTACCATGCGCTCACGGCAATGTTGCACCAGGAGTGTGTGGTAAATAAAATCTTCTTTACCGGACTGAATTTCATACGGAATCTTAAAATAAAGTAAAATAGCTCAAAATAACAAGAGGCAGAATCCGTGGTATAAGAGGTTTTCTAAATGGGCTTTATTCCATCAAAAAATGGCCGACTCGAGTCGCGGCCTTCAGGTTCCGTCACCACGAGGGTTCAGGAAGTGAAGTACAATACTTTATTGACAGACATGCATTTTTATAATAAGTACATTACAATGAAACGAATGTAGAAGGCGTAACATTTGATAAGAAAAGTGACATAACAGGTACGTAATCGAAACTAGGCGTAATAAGGAATAAAAGAAACATGATTGGTTAGGATTATCAGACATAGGTGGATCTATAAGATAATACTTGGCATAGATGCGCGCGCAGCAGCATGACGTGTGAGTGACGTGCAACTAGGGGGTGAAGGGATTTGACATTTAGCTCTACATGTGGAGACGAGAAGTCTGGGGGGTCAAGTCAACCTAATCCCAAATCATATCTAACATCCTATGTTTAGAGAACTATGTTATCCACAAGGAAGAACTCTCGGACAGAATCTAGTCTATACTGACTGTGTGCGTGCACAAACGCCTAAGTGTCTATATGAGATGCGAGGGGCAGAAAACTTTCCATGGCAGCAGGGCTATGAATCACTTGCAGGAGGACGGAAAGGCTGAGTCCTTTGCTTGTGAGCTAAAGGAAATGTTTACCTAAATCACTAGACAGGAATGCATCGGCTGAAGAGCAAAATAGATAATTCGAAGGTGAAATACAGCTTCTTGGCAGGCAGGCGAAAACTGGCCGAGGCAGGCACCGTTAGCTGCACAGGGAGTAGGACAAGGTTCATGGATACAGATGCGAGCTCAAGCTGAAGCTGTCAGAGACAGAGAGCAGGGAAAGGCTTTGAGGACAGAATCGGGCCTACTTGCCTGAACTGTAAAAATGGAGTAACTTAGCCATATAGAGTCGGTGGCCTTTCATACTTAGGAATCGAATATCCAGCCCATCGATGGCGGATCTGACAGAGAACATGTCGACGGTAGACACACATATGTTTGCGTCTTAGAAACTGGAACTGGAGGGAACATACATGTACTTATAACATGCATATAGAACCGTTGGGGTCCAAGATAGGGGACATAACTGATCAGGAAAATCCACATTTCCACAAGTGCCTTTTCCATCTCTTGAGGAACCGGGCTGTCCATTGTGTAATAGGAAAGTTAAAACCAGAATACCCACTACAAGTAGCAGGACCAGCGGAAGCCCTCCAAAAACACTTCCCAATATGGAGTGTATAAATGCTGGGATAACTCTGAATATTAACAAGATATGGATAAGCGCACAACTGAAATTATAGCCGTTTGTGAAGTTGTGGCGTGCTACTGGGGTATCACTCTCTGATCCGGAGTGTTGAAACATGTAAACCAAATGAAGCGTATCCTAGAGTTAGGAGACGTCCCCCTGTGCACAGCTTGAAGCCCCTATGAACCGGGGTTGATGAAGTTAAGTCATTGAATATTCATGAATTGTAAGAAAATAAGATGCAGCGAAGCTTTGGTTGGGTCTTTCAATTGATGTTTAGTAAATCATATCAAATGAATATTCATCCGTTTTACATCCAAACGTTAAACATTTCGGAAAATAGCCCAATGCATTTTGGTCCCGGACGGACCTTCGTCAGGGGGCATATCTATGAATAATAACAAAACACTAGAGTCAGGAAGTCATTGAAAACGAAAATAGCTCACATTGTACAAAAACGATAAAGATGTTCAAATGCGTGAGGCTTAATAAAGTTGGTCGGAACATGCATCGTAAAAAATGACAGTGCGTCAGTGAATCACAAAGATGTAAGGCTATCACTCGGAAGCTGTACGGATTTAGAAACAAAATGTAAATGGATGCTCTTGTTAAAAATGCTCTAAACTGTGATAGCGGTCGTGAACGAAGTTCGAGGTTGATGAGAACATAAAACAGCGAAGAATGGAAATTCAGTGCAGATAAACTGTGCCGATTTAGGTGTACTAAAACGAAGTGAAAATGCTCAAACGCAACCTGTGCCAATGTAACGAGCAGCGTGATTGTGAAATTAAATGTGACAAGTAAAAACAAAAAAGTGAAACAAACTTACGAAACGCTAAGTGCTTTCTTGGTGCTCCGAATGTCTCGTGGTTGGTATAAACGTGAACGCAGAAGTGCGCTTCTAAGGTGTTTTAAATAACGCGCTTCATAGGTATAGAAAGAGGACTATAAAAATCGAGCAAGTGCAAGCGCCATATTGTAGTGACAAGTTGTGTAGGAATTGACAAACAGTGACTGTTGTCTGTGTTGTTGTAATTATGGTTATCAAAAGGTAATGATAATGATAAAAAGTAAAATAATGGAAATGAAATAAAATTGACAGACGAGTGTAATAACATAAGAAACAGTAGCGTTTACAAGTAACACAAAAATTCCATACGATCATTAAGTCCGTTTGGCTTCATTGAGTTCAACAATTTGATCCAGTGATTTTCCCTGCGGAGAAGCAGATTGTGAATGTCTCTTCCTTCTTTGACTTCTACAGTTTCAAGTACCATGAATTTGAGCTGACTGATGTTGTGATGAAATTCAGTGAAGTGTACTGCTATGGTAGATTTGATGTTGTTAGTTCGAATATTGCTCTTGTGTTCAAGAATCCTGGTCTTTATTTTTCTTTCGGTTTTGCCAACGTACACAAATCCACAGGGACATTTAAGAAGGTAAATAACGTTCATGGTGTTGCACGTGGCGTTCACTTTGAGATTGATTTTGTGACCTTTCATTGGATGATTGATGAAGGGACCGGTAATCACATTGTTACAATTACTGCAATTGTAACAAGGTCTCGTTCCTTTGTAAGGATAGCCCTCTGAAATCTGGTTCAATGGACAATATTGGCCAATGTCTCAAGATTAGTTTTTTGTAGTAGTTGCTCATAGTTGAAAATTTAGAAACTACAACTGCTCGTCGAAACCAATTGTTGAAAAAATCTGACAAACCCACTAATCGACGAGCAGTTGTAGTTTCTAAATTTTCAACTATGAGCAACTACTACAAAAAACTAATCTTGAGACATTGGCCAATATTGTCCATTGAACCAGATTTCAGAGGGCTATTTAAAGACAAACCTATTTTCGCATTCCAAAGAGGCAAAAACCTCAAAGAAATACTCACCAAACCAACTGATACATCTTGCACGACTTACAAAGGAACGAGACCTTGTTACAATTGCAGTAATTGTAACAATGTGATTACCGGTCCCTTCATCAATCATCCAATGAAAGGTCACAAAATCAATCTCAAAGTGAACGCCACGTGCAACACCATGAACGTTATTTACCTTCTTAAATGTCCCTGTGGATTTGTGTACGTTGGCAAAACCGAAAGAAAAATAAAGACCAGGATTCTTGAACACAAGAGCAATATTCGAACTAACAACATCAAATCTACCATAGCAGTACACTTCACTGAATTTCATCACAACATCAGTCAGCTCAAATTCATGGTACTTGAAACTGTAGAAGTCAAAGAAGGAAGAGACATTCACAATCTGCTTCTCCGCAGGGAAAATCACTGGATCAAATTGTTGAACTCAATGAAGCCAAACGGACTTAATGATCGTATGGAATTTTTGTGTTACTTGTAAACGCTACTGTTTCTTATGTTATTACACTCGTCTGTCAATTTTATTTCATTTCCATTATTTTACTTTTTATCATTATCATTACCTTTTGATAACCATAATTACAACAACACAGACAACAGTCACTGTTTGTCAATTCCTACACAACTTGTCACTACAATATGGCGCTTGCACTTGCTCGATTTTTATAGTCCTCTTTCTATACCTATGAAGCGCGTTATTTAAAACACCTTAGAAGCGCACTTCTGCGTTCACGTTTATACCAACCACGAGACATTCGGAGCACCAAGAAAGCACTTAGCGTTTCGTAAGTTTGTTTCACTTTTTTGTTTTTACTTGTCACATTTAATTTCACAATCACGCTGCTCGTTACATTGGCACAGGTTGCGTTTGAGCATTTTCACTTCGTTTTAGTACACCTAAATCGGCACAGTTTATCTGCACTGAATTTCCATTCTTCGCTGTTTTATGTTCTCATCAACCTCGAACTTCGTTCACGACCGCTATCACAGTTTAGAGCATTTTTAACAAGAGCATCCATTTACATTTTGTTTCTAAATCCGTACAGCTTCCGAGTGATAGCCTTACATCTTTGTGATTCACTGACGCACTGTCATTTTTTACGATGCATGTTCCGACCAACTTTATTAAGCCTCACGCATTTGAACATCTTTATCGTTTTTGTACAATGTGAGCTATTTTCGTTTTCAATGACTTCCTGACTCTAGTGTTTTGTTATTATTCATAGATATGCCCCCTGACGAAGGTCCGTCCGGGACCGAAATGCATTGGGCTATTTTCCGAAATGTTTAACGTTTGGATGTAAAACGGATGAATATTCATTTGATATGATTTACTAAACATCAATTGAAAGACCCAACCAAAGCTTCGCTGCATCTTATTTTCTTACAATTCATGAATATTGAATGACTTAACTTCATCAACCCCGGTTCATAGGGGCTTCAAGCTGTGCACAGGGGGACGTCTCCTAACTCTAGGATACGCTTCATTTGTTTTATAACTCTGAATATTGTCTGAAAGGTGCTTAATAGCCCAGAACATATGCTCTTAAATAGGAGCACAATCCCCCTCGTTTCAGACATGTTAAAGATATGATGAACCATTTCCCGGAAATGGAGCGGGAAGTTCGTACAAACTAGCGCCTGTATCTCAGATGAAGACCTTGCAACCTGGTGATCAAAAGTCTCTCGGGCTTAGGTTAAGGCCACATACTTCTGTAAAAGCATGGCTTTCAGTCTGCTCAGAGAATCAAATTGTATGAAGGAAACATTCAATAAAGACCATAGCGTTGCCTCCCTAACTGTGTGGGTCGGTGGAAGCAATACTTGCATACAACAAGTAACCCTGGAACTTACTGTGACAAGATATGCGATGCCTGGTGACATCCTACACCAACTGTGATCATTTAGCATCAAATAGCTTCCATTCAAAAGCAGCTTGAACACCAGATGAATCGCGGCAGCTGGGGAACCCTTCTAGTGACAGGATAAGTTGACAATCAAAGCACTACAGGCTCTCTGTAGCAAAGAATCAGTGTAAACTAGACACACTTAAAGCAGTTTCACAGTCTGAACCACTGAGAAACTTCAGTGTCCCCATTCCTGTATCTAAATCTGTACGGTAATTTCCAGTACTCGTGTATAAATCCCTCTCCCAACGCTTCATACCTGCCTACCTGCTGGTACTGTAGACAGTATTGGAAGGTGACGCAGCCACGGTGAAAGGTTATTGGTCCAATTTTTCAATGTGCAGCCTTGCATAGCTTGCATCTTTTTGTGCCATTGACATCTGTCTTTCCGTTAGATTGTATGCCGAAAACAGAGTCGTACTGTTGATTTAGTGCCAGGGCATGTGGCCAATACTCCACGATTGCAGCGTACAGCTTAGTAATAGAATGGATCACAATTGTGATTGTCCATGTTAAAGAATTGTCAAATCCTGTTCTATTATATCTATAGTAGAAGACACAACGTTACCCAGAAAATAAATTCGAGATGATAGTGTGGTCATGCCATTGTTGACCACTGCCAAAGCCTTTGCTAGGTTAACCTTATCATTCTCACGCAATCTTGCAGCTGCCTCCTGCTGGGAGATTTTCCATACCTTGTTGTAAATAGTGTATAAGATGCGCTTTTGACGTGGCTTCTGGGAACCTAACAAAAATCTCTATGATTCATGTCATCTGAGAGTAAGGACAAGAGTTGTTTCACATGGGACAGTGTTGAGGTTTTTAGCCATTCTAGGCATATCTTCCCAATACTGTAAGATGTCAGCTCTTCCGAGTGTACATAAATATCGTTGGTCAGGCCTCTAGATACTAAAACCTTCGGTGGTAGCTCTAAATCGTGGCTGACACCTGTTGGTGTCAATAGACCAAACCAACCATCCCTTCCAATTGGGATCAGATGAATTGTACGAATCATCATGTAGAATGGCATCTAATGTATCCTCACTGTGTTGTGTGTAATTTTGCCATTCCTCAAATTCTTAATCTTGGTAAGCCAAGACAGGAAGTTTGTTGCACTGAATAGTTCAGTAAGATCATCTGATGTGGTATGAGGCATGCTCTAAATAAGGCCTCAGTTTCCTGAACTTGCCAGTCTTTAGGCCCCCAGACAGATTTTGTGTCAGTGGTGACCCTCCACAAGTCGAAACCCGGTAAAGACATTTGGGAAATAAAAGAGGCAGGATATATCTGCTCTGTGTTAGTGAGCATATTTTTCTTTGCTGGTGTTGGTGCACGTTAATAATAAGAGGTTGGGTCTGAAGCGTTAAACCCAGAAAAAAAGGAAACTTTTGTGCACATGTGTTTGAACTATCTTTCGGTGTTGTTTGGCAATGTTCCTATTGGTAGTAAGAGAAAACATTTGGTAGGATACTTGCTTTGTGCAAGAAATGACGACTATATTGTTGGTAACAAAACATGGTGTCAAAATGTGATGTTCTAGCATACAATTCATCATTTGAAAATGCAGCAGATTGGTCTACAGGCAGCATAGTATTTACAGTTTCAAAGTCCCAATCAGAGAACGTACTGGAGGTGATATCACTTAAAGAAATGTTAAATAAGTGTGGTATTTTTAAAATTTCAGTAGGACCATATACATCATAGGAAACTCTGTCCCAAACATTTCCTTCGGGAACTGGAACTGCTGTAATGTTCACCAAGGACAGGTCTCTTTGTTCACGGTGTGATGATGCATGCAGTTTCAGGACCAAGTTCACTTTTTGTGCTGCAGAGCGTCTTGGGAGATAATGTCCATTCGGGAGCATGAAAAAGACAGTCACTATACCAATACAAAGGACTAGGAGCAGTACACCAATTGCAATCCAGAGTTATATCCAGGGAGTAACAAAGTAAGTCTTTTTCAGTTAAAGGTAGAACTTACAAATAAGTTGTTTTAGGGAAACCGGTGGTGGCGGTAGCTCAGGTTCACTTGGATCCAATGAGAAAGTATCAAAATCAATCAAGTAGCCAGATGCAGTTCAATCTAACTTTGGTAGCTCAGCAGGTTTTGTGGAACTGGCAGATGTCTCTGTTTGACACATATTCAAATAGATGCCTGTTAGGCCAAATTGAGATCTGTGTTTCATTTGTAGTTTGTTGCTCTTCAACTTCAACAGGTACAAGTTCCATGCCATTGTTGGTAACTCCTTCACTGTGTAGAGTAGAGTCTTCAAATGTCAATCTTTCAGTCCTGCTGGACCCCACATAAGTTATGACCCAACTGCAACCCGAGCAAAATACCCTAGCTGTTAAGGATTTCTTTAAGTCCCGATTTTTCATCTTCACAATCAAATTTTCCTCTGGATGATACGGAGAGAAGTATTGCAATGCTACGTCCAAACTTCTCATGGCATCTTTGTAAGCCCGTGAGCTAAACGCAGGGCTTTGGTCAGAATGTAATGTGTCAATTGCATATGTTCCATATGAAGACTCGCAAATCCTTTATAACAGTTCAGGCGTCAGCCGACCGCTGTGGCCAACCCACAGGAATCTAGAACATGAATCCACTGCCAACAGGATGTACCTGTATCAGGGCTTTTAGTTCTGCCAGCTGTGCTGCGCAATCTCCTTGAGACTGGGTCTGTGTATTGCTAGGACGGAACTTGCCGACCCGCATACGTCCCTCAAAAATAGTCTGCACTTTATACTGCAAATGTTTTCGTGCATGTGTTCAAATGCCTGTAGTCTAAAACTAGACTGTATGAATTGTCAGGTTTTGTTACGGGAAACAGGATTATTTATGGGAGAGGTGCAAGTTTCAATCACACCTTGGCATTCAAGTTGATCTAAGATCTCCCTGACCTGTTTCTTTGCGTCATGTTGTATTGGGTACTGCCTTTGTGGTGTAGGAGTAGTTTTAACTGGGATTTCATTGTGAGGTGATCGAGAAACCCACCCTACATGATTGCGGTAAAGTGCGGGAGCTAGCGCTAACGCCCACTCTTCCACGTGTATATGTTTGAGTGACTCTGGAACAAGGTCGAAGAAAGCTAGTAATATTAAATTGTCTCCCTTTGGGCACGCCATGACTAACTCAGGCGGCCAATCTTTTTCAGCCAAAAGGATATTGTATCCATTAGTTGGGTTCTCCCAAAAGAGTCCTTTCACCTTTCTTGGTATGTCCCCCTCTATTTGCAGTGTAATTTTGTGTAACTGATGTGGGACACTTACCCTTGTATCAGGTGTTTCCACTGTGATATGTTCATTCAACGCTGCTGTCACAATAAATTCCATCAGGTTCTGGTGAGCTATTTTTACTTCTGCTGCTCTGTCTAGCATCATCTGAGCCTATTCCCTGTTCAGTAGTAGATTCCTCAGTAGCCTGGGCATTCCTTATTTTAAGGCCAGCTACCTTATTTCTAAATTGAGGTTTGCTTTTGGGTTTATCCTTTTGTTTGATAATTTAGTCTGAAGTACGATGTCTCTCTCTTGGCTTTGCTCGCTCTTCTGATCTGCGTTCTGACCAGCCTTCCCTCTCGTTTTTTGATGAACCCTGAAAGGAATGAGAAGAACGTGTATCTGTATCCTGATGCCTGTCAGGTTTTTCAATATTGTCACGGTTTCTAAGATTAGATTTTCTGTCAGAGGGCTCCTGTTGAGGAGACCCACCCTGTGATCCTGATGCATTTTGCTTATTATATTTTGATTGTTTGTTGTCCCATTTCTTTTGATAAGAATCGGGTGCTTGCTTTTAGCTGTTCTTTTCAGGATTACCTGTTAATTGTGGTTCCACAGGTCTAGCTCCCAAGTTATCTCTACCCAGCGAAGCATAGGTATCTTTGATAATCTTAGGTAGTTCTCGCTCCTGTTGTGCAGGAGTGCATTCCCTCAGGCAATGGCATATAGCTACTGCGGCCTCCCCTTTTATGTTAGCTAACATAATTGTTGATACCTGGGCAAAATAACACTTCTGGGCACTGCTTTCAATATGGGGTTCTCCTTTTACACCCAATTTTTAGGCACCCTGTCCAATTTAAGCAGTCCCAATACTCTCAAATTAATATTTTTTTTTAAAAAGGAAATAAAGAGAAAAAAATTACTGTCAATCAAGCAGCCTCACCACATCTTTTTCGCCTCCACAACATGTGAGTGAGAAAACACTTACTAAAAAATAAATAAGTGAAAGAGTGAGAGGGCACCTCACGTATGAAACACCAGGGAGGCTACCAGCAGGTTCTCGCCAGTATGCCCACGTCTGTCATCATTGGTTGCCCACTCACTGAAACAAAAGAAATAGTGTCCAGGAAAAAGACAAGAAAGACAGAAGAAATCGACTTGTCCCCAGATCTAGAACCCGTGATATGCAGAGAACAATATGTTCAGTGCAACTTAAAATCGAGTTAAGACTCACTATTACGTTGCCCTCTTTATTTGAAAAACGTGAGCTTACTCAAATTAAAAGCACTTCATGTTGCTAACCTTTTCCAAGAAGGCCAACATATTTCATTGCCAATTCACAAACATTGTGGCAAATTCATCAGGGCTAAGGGTTCAATCGCTTGCCTCTCTGGACAGTACTTTGTGAAATGCGGGTTGGCAGACAAGACAAAAATAGAAATTGGGTGTAAAAGGAGAACCCCATATTGAAAGCAGTGCCCAGAAGTGTTATATGAGTAACTCTTGTTTCCAGGTCTGTGTTGTATTGATGATTTCTGAGAGGAGGGTGACCTGTTTTTTTCCCCTCTTGAGCTCCTTATTGTGAATAACCTGGGCAAAATAGCCTATCAATTTCATACCCAAGTCCAGGGCAGGCTTTGCCCCGTAGTCATTCTGTATTTGTTTGAATACTTCTGGCATGACTGCCATTGAGGGGATACCATGAGTTCTGGTATAAACTGCAGCGAAAACTGTGCTCCCAGTAGTACAATCCTCTATCGGGGGAGCTATCCCATTGGCTAGCAATTTGTTAATATTCTGTGTTTTTCCTTCTGGCCCGAATGGGGAAATACTGCCTCAAGCTGTGCTATTGTTTATGATATCCAGAACGGCATTTGCTTATGTTTAGTGGACATTATTCCCATAATCGCGTTCAGCATTTGTGTCGAAGCTCCTTATGGTTAACCAGCTTCAATGACACTTGTAGATTGAATTGTAAGTGTTCGCATTACGAACTGTGGAAGGTTTCTGTATAGTTTAATTATCTCTTTGTAAAGTGCACGTAAATCTGCTGCTGGCAATGTATCAAACTCTGAATACGGTGCGTAAGCAGCTAGGACCGGTCAGGTCTCTCCTCCTCAGAACTCACCACTCTAGTCAGGGTAACGGAATTACACATCCAAGATAACCTCTGCTCACCCCCCTGTTAGCTTGGCAGAGCAGTCAGGCTTTTCTCAGAGGCAATGTGTAAAGTGTTTGCACAACACACTCACACAACAGTGACACACTAGGCACACCACAAAAGAGACTCCACACAAGGTTATAAATAAAATCCTTTGTATTATCCATAAAAACACATTAGATCACAATCACATATATTACTGTGCTACTAGGCACTTTTCATGATTTTATAGGGATTACATAAATTACTTGGCCAATCTGGACAGGGTCATAAACATCAGTTATCACAACCCAGTAACTACTGGCGGGATCACTCTTAGCACAGAGCATGACGCCTAAACATCATCAGCAGTGCACTATAGTAAGAACTAGTTGCGTGCACACTTTAGAAAATCACCATTATGGTACATATCCCTGCATAGGCAACATTACATCAGGGCACATCACCTATGAATTGCCAGATGTCCTCAAACCATCAGCTGCGCACATGCAGAAGGTGGTGCGTACAATTACCATCAACGAAGGGTGTAGCTTCTCCATACCTATGTTGCCCATTATCTGGTAATTTTTCTCCACAGCGTGGAGCACAGAAGCTTCCTGGCCTCTCTTATGGGAAATGCAGTAATTACCGCTGTCGACCTCCAATATTACTCCTCTTTCCAGATGATGAGCAAGGGCCTATGAGGTTTTCCACGAGCCGTCCAAGAAAATGCTCTCCCCCACAGCAGGTAAGCGTGCAGCTGCCTACGACAATGTAGTGCAGCTGCGATAATGTACAGAATGCGCCTGATTCCTGCAGGGAATCAGACCTCCATCGAGGTTCCACTCCGTCCCCATAGATCCCGCACAATGCCCCCGATAGGTCCACAACTAGGAGGGTAGCACCCACACTGGCTACAAACAACGGGAGCTCTCCACTGCCAAGGTCTGGTTCCTGCAACCTCACGGTGCCGGCACACCCGGGGATGAAATGGACCGGCTGTGCTACCTGGCGGCACAGCTGGTTGCTGTGGGGCTACTCCGCTCTAAACCTGGACTTGCCTGAGACCCTTGGGTGCGTCCCTATTTACAAAAACACCAGGGCTCCAAAGCTGCTGTGTCCCTCCAGGCTGTGCGATGCAGCCTGAGTCGGGAGAGCGTCTATTGCTCTTGGCGATCGGCTGCGTCTCCGGCTGGGCAGGGTTGCTAGGTGACGCCTTGCTCTCCTGCAGAGCTTGATTCCTTCAGGAGCGGCCGCGCTTGGTGCCTTCTTTTCGGTCAGGTGGGGACGCAGCCCAGAGCTCGGCATCAGGCCCCACGAAGCGCCCATGTTAGTTTACCGGAAAAAGCGATCCCCAGACCCTGTACAGCGCTCCGCACTCGCTCCGCAACAACAGTGTGGGGAAACAGCTCTCACCACGTGATGGGTAAAAATCACACCGGGTGGCCACGAAGCCCTGGGAGGTCACTGGGGGCAGAGAACAGGGCACAGGCAGGCCAGCACACAGGGTCACCCAGCAGAGTGGCAGTCCCTTAAGCCACCCAGCAGGCCAGTCTCACAAGCAGATAGTCCCAAATGGTGGTTTCTCCTGGCACGCTGCAGTCCACGCAGTGTTTTCTTTGCCTCTTCACATGGGGTCACAGCCCCTTTACTTCTAGTCCCAAAGTCTTTGTTCTCTGGTGGCAGAGGGCTCTGAGCCCAGTCAAAATCAGGTCTGTCCTCACAGGTGTAGTTTCCTGGCAGGAGGTGGAGACATCATTGTTCAGGGCAGACCAGGCCTATTCAGGTGTAGAGAAATCTCCTTCCACTACTCTAAATGCAGCCCAGTCTTATTCAGCCCAGCCCTGACTCATCCAGGAAAGGCAGGTCACACCTCCCCCCCTCCCCCAGTGGCTGTCTGAAGAGAATTCACATCCCCTGTTTCTGTCACTCAAAAACGAGACCGTCAATTCACGAACTAGCAGAGGCACAACGACACACAAGCATGCAGAAATGCCCACTTCTAAAAGTGGCCTTTCTAAAATAATAATAAATCTGCTTTCACCAATAAGCAGAATTACACTATTCTAAACATGGTCACGATACCCCTCTCAGATCAGAAATTACCACTGAAGCACATATCAGGGAATTCCCAATGCTAAAATATGAGATGGCATCCTCACAGCAGTGAGAAACCAAATAATACACTCTTTGTCACTACCAGGACTTGCCACACAGTTAAAGCACATGTCCTACATTTTACCTACACTGCCCCCTGCCCATAGGTCGAGCTAGGACCTACCTTAGGGGAGACTGATATGTAGTAAAAGGGGAGTTGCAGACATGGCAACCACTTTAAATGCCACGCCACGGTGGCAGTAAACTGCACGCGCAGGCCCTGCAGAGGCCTGAGACAGATTTTAATGGCTACTTCGGTGGGTGGCACAAGCAGCACTGCAAGCTCACCAGTAGTATTTAATTTACAATCCCTGGGTATATGGAATACCATTGTACAAGGGACATAAAGGTAAATTAAATATGCCAAACAGGTGTACACCAATCTTACCAAGTTTACAAGAGAGAGCACATGCACCTTGCACTGATCAGCAGTGATAAAGTCCCCAGAGTCATAAAACCACCACCAACAGGTCAGAAAAAATACGGGATGAAAGCAAAAAGTTCTGGGGTGACCCTGCAAAAACGGCCAAGTCCAACACTTGTGTGCCTCAATCACAAAGGTAACGAGTCCAATCATTGCTGGGAGGCCATAATCTATTAATTTCATAGTGATTGCATGTCTGCATTTGTTTGAAATGTTATGAGCACCTTCCTGCTCACCTCCCTCTGCACTAATACCACTCGTACCAGCGTCTCCATTCTGAGACATTATGGGAGGAGGTATTAAAAAAAGAGAGAAGCATTTGCACAATGTGTGGAACTATAATCCTTCAAGCTTGAACAAACCTACAACCAATACATAGGATATACCTACTTAGCTGCGGCTGATTTTTCCCTTCCCACTCCAGACGTCTCTGCCTAAATATGAGTAGGGGTCTCTGAAAAAGCACGACTGAACTACTCCTTTTTGATTGTTAAATAAGAACCAAACCAACGTTAGTGGCGCCATGTCATGTAATTCCTAAGAATACATAGGATCTGTGCATTTATACAACATAAACTAAGGGATTGGTGTCCAGACTGATTCCAGACACCCCCAAAGGATATGTCTGCCTATAGACCAGCTAGCTCACAGTGCCACCATACTCCCCCCTAACCTTACTAAGGAGCGAATAGTTTCCGGCAACTATTGAACATGACAACTCATGAACCTTCAGGGATCGTGGAAACAGTGCAGTACTTTTCACTCAATCAATCATGCTCACTTAGACTCCGAGAGCTCCACGGAATAAACAATGGGGACGTTTTCAATAAGCATTTATCGAACCAGCATCATTCTGGTATAAAACATGTTTGCTGCAACAGTCATTATACAGAAACAGATGTGTAAGATTACAAGCACCAACAGAGTAAATAAAAGGTAGAATTCTACCATGGTGCTAAAACAGTGAATATATTCAGGCATATAGAGACATGACTGTACTCATGCGTACTCCTAAGATGCAAACTCTACCTAAGTGTACCTAGCATGCATGTGGGTATAAAGCCAAGAATCCCCTAGGAAAGAGCCACCCCAATTACCAGATGTGAGTGAATGAAGGACCCTGTCTTGGTCTCGAGTTGGACACCACGCAAGTGACATGACAGCCTATTGTAGCTTCTGCAAGCCGGAACCTCAGTGTCTAGTGTCAGCATGGAAACTTCTCTTGTGCTTATCTAGTGTTGGTATGGGTCTGTTATACCATAAAGATTGCCTTGGGCTTCTTTACGCAATCAATATGTTGTCAGTACGATTATGCTAATGAGCCTAGAACAATACCTGTGAATATGCAAAGCAGTTCTTTCTCCTTAGGATGAAGATGACCATGACTTAAACACAGAATATGTTCATGAAGTTAAATACGTCATGTGCAGGGACTTTTCTAAGAATCCTCATGTATAATAAATTAGGCTAGTTTCCAGGAAACTGATTGACATTTATTTAGCACATAACTGGGTAAAAGTTAAGTTCTAGAACCGTTATGCAGAGCAAGGTAGACCAAATGTAGGTAAAAAGTTGTGTAGCTACCTAGGCCTAGAATGGGGTACAAAAGTGTTTCTCAGTGCTACCGGTTTCTTAACACTGTTGGTATCTGAAGGGAGTGAGAGGTGTTGGTCGCTTGGATCGCTGGGCGTGACACAGTGTGCAATTAGGATATATAGGGAAAAAGATTTGGACCTGGGAAACTAGGTGGTGTAACTTGTGTGTGGCCAAGAGGAGCCTCTGGTTCTCGAGTTATTTACCCGCAAACAATTGCTATTTGCTTTGTCCTGGAGCCAATATTGGCAGACTATCAGGCTCACTTAGTACCGTGCAGAGCTTGCCCTGGTCACAGGATAGCATATGTTAGAAGCGGGCAAAGAGAATTTTGACAAGGCAATAATTTTTTCTTGGTCATTTGTTGTTGAGTTGGTGTAATGTATATGTGAAGTTATGGTGCTATTATTTGGTGCTAACCGTATTATGTACAAGAAGTGATCTGCGATTGTCCTAAAACATTGCATTTTCTTGACCATATCTCAATATTTCATATGAGGATACTGTTATTTCTTACAAACTGTATTTGATGCCAAAAGTTGATATCGTTCAGATACAGTTTTTATTGAAACAATAGCGCTTTTTACCATTTGGGACCCTTCATATGCATTGTCTTCTGTTTAAAAAAATTTACATATGGAATTGTTTGATGCATCTGTAGATAGCGCTGAGCTCATAGAACGCAATTATAAGAGTGCACAATGAATGTCCCCCCCACAACCCCAATTAGATCAAAACAAAAACTTCCCCAAAAAACGACCAAACATATCATGGATTCCCCATTAAAACGCATGCAAACCAGGTTCCCCACACAGGCTAAGAAACATATTCAGTTTTGCTAAGAATGGCACATGCACACCAAGGTACACACATTTCCCTGGCCTAAGGAGGGATGTTTTGACACTAACGCTATTGAACACACATACAAACTAATACACAGGTCAAAATAAAGACAGGAGAACGGCATTATTAGAATTATGGGCCAGCTTCAAGGAGCACCAGACCGCTGGTCCTACACTACTGGTAGCAAGCAAGGCGTTAGCACCTCCGCCACCATATGGGGTTGCTCACTCCAGCTCCCCCCTTACATTAGGATATTCCAGTCCACCAATACTAGGCGCCGGCAGGCCACCCACCGAAACGCGATCTGTTAGGCCCAAGCTTGAGAAACTAACAGGCCAGCATGCACAGACAATTCCAGTGAAACCAGAGTCCCCTAACAAAGTCCCCAGAAGCTTGATTTCCCCCCCCCCCCCTCCCCTGCCTACTACGTCTGACACACAGAACTTCAGCAGCAGGAAGATTGCGCACTCTCACTGGTTCGAACAAACATACATGAGTGCGGGGGAGATTTGTGTCAGTTCTAGATAGTGACACAGCAAGTAGAGGTGAGGAAGGGAGCCTGAGTTCCCTGGGTCTGATGACGAGGCCACAGGATTTTCCCATGAAGCTGAGGAGATCACAGAGAGCATGTTTGAAGGCGAAGTCCAGCCAAAAAGAACAGCCCATAGTTCAGAGCGAAAGAGGCAATCTAGATGGAACAAGGAGGAAAGGCGTGAGCTAAGGTTAGTGAGAATGAGCATGCACTCCGGTAGCACAGCGAGAGAACACAGCAGCATGCCCAACCCCCATAAGGGAAACGGGGAGGGCGAGGTATAGGGAGCCAATTGGGGAAGAATCAGGCAAAATTAAATGAGGGACTTCTCGCAGGGATCAAAGCTTCACCAATCAATGGACATAGGAGAGGGGCTGACCAGGAAATAAAAAGACCAAGGCAGCGTGGTACTGACCCAACCAAGAAGCAGGTAAAATAAGATGGCACTTTTGCATGCGCACAAGTGGAGCTGCGACTAGGACGTACACTTCTCCACCCGAGCGCCGCAAAGCAAGAATAAGCTGACCCTGGGGAGATAGTAGCAAGAGAGTAAGGTCAGATCTTTGCGCGTCCGTTCTGCCACCTACTAGCTTGCTGGACTGAAGAAAGGGACCAATACACTGGACCTTGGCCGGAGGAAGGATCCTTTTCAAACCAGAGGACATGGCTATAGCGAAAGATTGCATCTGACATGGAGGAGGAGATCCCAAGCGGAACTTCCCCTACATGCAGGAATGCCTAAAAAGATGGGAACACCATGTCAGAGAGAAACCTGTAGAGTTACTCAAAGTAAGAATGTACCTGTTACTTCAGAAGGGCACGTCTGTGAACATCAATGTGCCATGGGACCAGATGGATATTGAGGGATCAAGGCCGAAGTTATAGCCATTGGTGGATGGAGCAGGGAAATGGATCTCATGCTTTGAGAAGAACACTGCAGGTATAAAGCTAGCTATAGGCGATATCAAAAGTCTGATAAGTAGCCTTACTAGAGAGCAGACTAACGCAGTGTTTGCCCAAGCATGCATCCCAGTAATTGCGCTGACCGACGCAAGCAGAACGGGACCGCATTTAACTCATACAGGCACTAAATATGGATGGCCCTGAGAGAGAGGTTCCCCGACCACCCTGATGTAGGAGTGTTAATGGCAGAGACTATGAAACCAGGGGAGAGCATAACAGATTTATTGGATGGATTATGGGGACAAGAGATGGGACAGCCGTGGATTGCTACAGGCCTACAAGTTTCATTCTTTTTCAACATTCTTAAAAAGGGGTTGCCACTGAGATACTGAGTGAGCTGGACATTGTGGTTTGGCTAGACACCAGACCCTGAAAGGAGATGCAAACCTCCATATTACATTTCCACAAAAAGAACCAAGAAGAGTTCCAGCCCAACTATGGTGGAAGAGGCCAGGGAGATAGAGAGCAAACAGACTCTAGGGAGTACTTCTATTGTCCCAGGATGGGCCACCTGGTAGACAGATGCTGGCTAAAGGCGTACCATGAGCAGAGGTCGATGGCCCAGCCATCCCAAAACCCTATGAATGATCGCCCAAAAAATTCAAGCACAGGGGAGTCAGAATGTACCCTACACTCAGCCGTAGGGAGATCTGACCGCGACCGCACCATTCCAGCAGGGGTCAAGTAGTTGGGCAAAATGTGGCAGCAGCAACCGCAGACAGGGAACTCAGCCTAACAGGGACTGGGGCCTCAACCTCTGCAGGGAGGGGGGAAAATGTCTGGGGAGGTAATCCCTTCACACAATCACAGAGTCAAAATGCGCAGTAATAAACCCCCCCCCCAGCATAAATTAGAATAAATATCACCCATTCACCCTCTTCCCAAAAGAATAGTACCAAACAAGAAGGAGGACCAATGAGACAATGTTGGTAATTCAAACTTTTACTTGCGTTCATTACTGCTGTTGCAGGGATTCTGCACATACACAGAACTATGCGCAGGAATATGGGACCTTGGGGTACAGGGGCTAAGCCTTTCTACAACCTTAGTACCCACGAACCCAGGTCCGACTAGTTATAGTGTCTCACTCGTTCCCCTACTCACAAATGGAGAAACCAATCATTAGACACCCCAGAACACAACACTCCCAGATCTCTCAGGAAACGCGGTAACAAGACACACCTTTTCGCTCATATTCTCGTACTTGTTCACAATAAGATCTGACAGAGACACGAAAATAGTTTAAAATGTTTATTTTAAGACTGTTTCTCGCCTTGAGTTTTTTTTCATTGTTTCGTTGTTTGTTTGTTTTTTGTTTTTTCCTTTAAAAATTTAAATATCCGTATCCTGCCTAGCTTCTGAGCTGCTTTGAATATCTCCTGTAATCCTGCTTCGCCTATGGGGATCAGGCGCGGCTTTGTGACATCCAGCAACTGATATGCATATACTAGCGGCCGGCCCTGGTGGTTGTAGGCCCATATTTGTAACGATGCTATTTTTGCACAATAAAGGTAAAAAAAAAATGTTTATTTTAACTAACCAGCTCTAAAATGTAGTATACGAGCCACCACTACTAGCAGCAAAATGCATAATATCGAAAGTTAGCATTGCAGCGAGGCCATGTATCATAAAGGGAAATCTAATTTTATAAAGACAGTGGATAAAGGACTATAAGGCCTAACCACCCTCCCCTTGGTAAGCAGAAGTATTATTATATAATAGAAGATCTCTGTGCTTTGTCAGCAGACCCCATACCTCAGGCCATAGATCGTATTTCTACATCACAGGTGCGGGTTGCTCTTCTCCCTGGAAAGGTCCCTCTCCTTATGTGTGTTACCTAAACATGCATCCTCATAATATCAAAGTACGATCCCCCAGCAGAAACAGCTGCATTGGTATGTTTTGTCTAAGTTCTAGGGCCTGACCAGAACAGAATAACAAGAGCCAGTGTTTATCGACCTTGCGCACTATGTTCAGACTAAACTTCAGGAACAGGTAGAGAACGAGCAAAGCAGAGAATTCTCATGTGAAAGGCATAAACAAAGTTGTGCAAAAATAAAGACATGCAGTGTCGTACGCAAAAGCAGCATCATGGCTACCGGGCTCTTGCTAACTTAAAGATGTCGACAATGACTAGCTACCACGTGACACCCTCCCCCTGGCCAGGTTGTAGTCAATAGACAAACAGGTTTCCAAGATAAGCAGAGCCAAATTGCATTATGTTCCATCCAAAATAGTCAATCCAAAAACGGGGCAAATAAAAAAAAAAAATATATAGATATATATATTCAGTTCCGTCGAAAAAATCCAAAACATTACATGCACCGTGGAATGCAAGGCGCTCCAAAAGGGCATCATTGTCCTTGGGAAAAAAGAGGGATGCCATCCAATTGAGAAGAGCGAATGAACATTTATGTTCCTCATAATCCAATGCATCCAGCAGCAAATTCGGGCAACTTGCGTGATATTCGATGAAATTTTCCTGCATGAGTCCACACAGGTATCCCAACATGCCAACATGCCAAGTGCAGCCGCATCATACGGGCGTCACCACAACAGTCCTGGTCATGGGCCAGCAAGGGAGCCACCAACAGATCATAATGCGGGTCTGCGCCTGATGTTGCGGAGAGGCAGATATCCAAGGCCCAATAGAAAGGGCTCAGTCGACAGTAGAACACAGGTTGCACGCAAGTGAAGTAAGCAAAGCGAAAGGTAAGCCTATAGCTCACACTCGGAGTTGCCAATGGCAAGCATCCAAAATGTTGCTGCATACGTTCACCATAAAGTCGCAAGAGGCCTGGTCTGTGCAGAACAACAGGATAGACATCCATTGCCTAACAGGAGCAGAAGTACCAGCACTCCACACGCCAATAATAGGATAAGTGGAAAACCACTGAGGAAAAAATAGAATGTATAAAGCAGTGACTGAATTTCACTAAACGTTCTAGCCACCTGCAATTCGAAGGTCTCTCGAGCAGAAGTGAGAGCAACTTCTCGTTAAAACAATAGCGCTTTGAGTCTGCTTAGTTTATTGAAGTCTGTTTTCAAGTGGGAATGGAAGGCCACAGCGAGCTATCTACAATCCCATGCGGGGGAGGAAAAAGAACATTGCTGCAACAAGTAGCTCTTTCGGAAACCGTAACTATATACGGAATGCCTGCTCGTAACCCGCAACAATTGTGGTTATTTAGAAGAAGGTAACTACCTTCAGAAAGCAATGTGAGCGTGGGAATTATTGATGGAACTGTTGTTCCTTTCAGAAAACAGGCTACATTAGGCACTGATACATTGCAAGTGCTGTGAAGCTGAACTTGTGTACATACTAACGCGTGTCCCACTGTAGAATCACAGTCCTCCCCTGTCAGGAAAACCTCTTTATCTTCACGTAAACGGTAAAGACCTAATTTCATGCAGAAAAGTGCTACCCAGGGGTTCAAATCTCCCAATAGGAAAATGTTTCATACATGCAGTAAATTGAAAGAGGGAAATTGGTAAAGCGATAACCCCATGTACTAACCACAACGCGGAATCGGTCTCTACTATTGAAAACGGTAGTTGTTCTAATTTCTCAATATGACGTGGAATCTTTCATTGACATAAGCTTTTGTTTATCAGTCAAATTAAACAGTAAAAACAAGGCTGTTGTGTTCAAGTAATCCCAAGGCACTTTCCCATTTTTCAATGTTTGCAAAGTCCAGCCAAATTGCATTACAGAACGCAACTGGTTTTGACCATGAAACAAAACAGACACATCATTTTGCACAATGTCAATAACACGTGAAACAATATTGTCCAGAGTGTAAATACGAGAAGACAGAGTATTAATGCTGTTGTCTACATTTAAAACTTTACGCGGGTTATCCTGGTCTAGCTGTTGCAATCTGAAAGCAGCCTCTGCTTGGGACAGCTTCCAGTTTTCATTATATGCTGCATATACAAAATGTCTCGGACGAAGAGACCGTGGACCTAAAAGGAAATCTCCCAGGTCAATGTTACCATTTAAACGCGAGAGATGTTGTTTCACAGATGATAATGATGACTGTCCTAACCAGTGTTGACACAATTTACCTACAGAATATGTAGTAACTGTATGTGATTGGGGGAATCGAGGGTCAGGTCTACTGAGCATAAACCCCCCGTTGAATTTAAAAAACGCAACTGGCAAGCATTAAGGCTGAGCTGCCAAATTAACCATCCCAAGGGTGCAATAATGGTCGAATTGAGGATACCATTATGGACCTTACCTTGTAAGTCCTCAAAAGAATAATTTGTATATTGCTGCCAGTCGTCATAAGCTGGTAATGAAGGAAACAAGGGAACATTTTAATTCTTTACAGCTGTGATGGTATCAAACATGCACTGATTCAGTTCCCTGCACCTGCCAAATTTTGGTACCCCATATTGATTTCAAATTAATCATCTCTTTCCAATAGTCATAACCTTTCAAGGATAAATCGGTTATGAAAGTCGAAGAATATACCAATTTAGTATGGGTCAGCATGAATTTTGTGTGTGTTTGTGCACTCAACTTATAATAATAGTAGTATCTTGGGTCTGATAGATTATAACCCAAAAAGTAGACAAATTTATTTTTCTGTGTCTACAAACTACCTTGAAATGGGGCAAGACAATGTTCCCATTGTGTATAATTAACCTGATTACGTAGTGTTTGATTTATGTAAAAAACGATGACCATAATGTTGGAAACAGAATAAATCAGCATAATTGGCAGAATTCAAATACAAATCCTCAGTTTCAAAATCAGTGTAATATTTTAAATCTGAAAAGAATGAATGTACGCATTAACATCCCAGTCGTCTGAATGCAGTCTAGGTGTGATTACGTCGCCTAATGAGACACGAAAGACGTATGGCATTTGAATCGTCTCTGTCTGGCCGTAAATTTCGTATTGAACTTTATCCCAAACAATGCCATCTGCTACTGGCACAGCCGAAATGTTAACGTGTGATTGATCCCTTTTCATCATATGAGATGAGGTGTGTGGGGCCAAACCACCATCAACCAAATGTACATTAGAATGTTCAGGTAAATAATGACCATTAATCAAAAGGGAAAAAAACTGTCACAAATCCAATCCAAATGAAGAGAAACACCGTTGTAAGTAGCATCCAAATGTAGGTCCAAGGAAGAACCAGATAAATTCGGCAAAACCAGGAAAAGAAAATGAAAAATCGACTGGGGGGTTCCTCCGCAGTAGAATTTGATGAAGAAGATGATGAAGATAAAGAAAAATTGTCTCTGTCCATGTAATAACCAACAGTTCCTAGTCGATACAAAGGTGGTCGTCAGCATTAAAAAATGATTGGAGCGCACATGCAGGAATGTCCACAGTAAGCTCCATAGACCGCGAGTCATAATTCCGAAGTGTAGCCGTTGAAGATGAGGACAAACCAGGCAGCACATTGATTGAGGTTTCCACTTCACGCTCTTCACAGGAAGTGAAACATCTCTCTGTGGGGTGGTTTTGGGCATACTATTCAGTATCGGCCAAATGGTGCAACTTGACATGTTCAATGGAAATGTAACGATTCTCCTTGCGTCCAGGCAAAATCACAGTTTGAGTGCCTTTTAATCCAAGAACTGGGACTGGTGCACGGTAGGAGGGACCAAACCTTTTTGTTCTCTATCTTCTCCTGGACCAAATCTCCAACTTTAGGAAGCCACCCTGTGACTGGGATCAGCACCGCTGTGTCTTCGGACGAGTGCAACTCCGCTCAAGCAAGAGTGTCTTGAGTCATTTGTAGCTCCTGTAACATAGCACAATGGTTATATACGTTAAATGTTGCGGTAGCCGCCAAACGTCTAGACCATCAAGGTCTGGCACAAACATTTTGATGCTAAAGAGCATTTCGTATGGGGTCCGCCCACCCAGAGATCTACTTGGGAGTTTATTTAGTGCACGTTGAACCCCATATAAATGAGTCAGCCAACCCCTGCCAGTACCTAAGACTCTAGCTGTCAAAGATTGCTTTAAGTCACGGTTCATTTGCTCCACTAGCTCTCAGGCTTGTATGGACACAAAAACTGCAATAGCACCCCCAGCGACCTCATCGCATTCTTGTAAGCCTTAGAGGCGAACGCAGCACCCTGGTCAGAATGGAAGGCACCACAAGCAAATGTTCCCATAAAGACACGAAAATCCCTAATACATTTTGAGCGTCAGCTCTACGTTGCGGCCAAACCCAAAGGAATCTAGTGCAAGAATCCACTTCAATCAGAATAAGTACATAATTACGTATCTGTCTATATGGACCACACCACCAATAATGCTGCTGCAAAAGAGATACTGTCGTCGAAACTCCAGCATGTGCAGATGCCATGCCTTTGTGCATGGCAATTATCAAAGGAAGCCTGCGGTCCTCGTTGAGAATCAGCCGATCCCCAACGGACGGAATGGAAGCAAAGGGAACTTGTTCCGGTGATAAATGATAAGAATATTTAGAAGGGAAACCTTGTGGGAACGCCGTCCCATCCCTTGTACGAGCTATAGCTGCCAGAATTTCATTATAAATTGTAGTCATGGACCTTGTAACTGCTGCAACTGAACACGTGGCAACTGTAGATTTGGCTGCCTCATCAGCCAAAGAATTACCAACAGCATGTGCTCCCACACGCTGATGGCCAAGAATATGTATAACATGTGTGAGCGGCAAGCTTTCCTTAAGAGCTGCCACCCGAACCCAAAGCGTTTTATACTTGATTGCGCTACCTTTAGATTCCTGATAATCATTTTGAGACCAAAAGAATAGATTGTCATTAAAGGACTGTACACAATTGAAAGAAAGACACACTATAAGAGTAGGTACATGTGGATCAGCAAATTCAAGAGCCAATACTAAAGCCCGCAGCTCAGCCAACTGAGCTGTGCAGTCTCCAAGAGACTGTGTGTGGACTATGGAAGGCTTAAACACACCGTCAACCATAGAGAACGCCACATTAGAACAGGCGGCCTAGTAAGCATGTTTGGAACCAATGCTCGGCTGCGCAGATCCGTCTGTATAAACTATACATTTGTATTGGTCAAGAAGAAGCAAAAACTGTGGCGCAGGATGAACTTGTTCGTACTGTAAAAACTCCTGCGTCTGCAAGGATGGGTCAAAGATAAAAGTGAAATCAGGCGATGTCAAAGAACTTGACCACTGAATCCAACGCGGGTGTAAGGCTTTAGAATTTGGTATGCTCGCCTTTGTGACCGCTTCTACAGTAGGTATAACAAAACAAAACCACGGGGCATGCCCAAATGACCCTCCCATACCTGGGCATAGAACATCTATCAAATATAAACAACTGGTATAGAGGGATCAATCTCTCATTTATTCTCGCACAAGGGACTATAAATTACCTTGGCATATATTATTTCTTTACACAAATTCAACAATTATTTGTCAAGCGCAAATATCCATCTGCGAACATCAAAATTGTCAATATATTCACAAAGGATTGTACATAAAACTAGACAAACTAATCACAAAAATTTCAAAAATACATTACAAGACAACACATATATACATAATCATATATACAACATATACGTTCCCCTCACTACTTTTAAATATGTACACTTCTATATCTCAGTGATACATTCTTGGCGTCAGAGGTGTCATTCCTCTATCTCAATCTTTCCTGTGCGCCGAAAAACGAATGCTTAATCAAAGCAATGGGTGGACTCCTCCTTAATCTTTATGTCGACGCGGTCGCGTTTCAGCCTCCAATTTCTTATGGCTTCCTCAGGACAGGGGTACATTCTATCTGTCGGATAGTCCAAAGTAATCGACCATCAGGACACAAAGCACCATTCATCAGTATCGAACTCCTTAAGGTGCTTGGTTCATCTACGAGGTCCTTGGCCTTCTTATCATACATCGCCGTGTCAGCTACTCAATAGTCAGTTTCGCCCAGAACCAGGAGAGTAGGTACAGGCTTCTAGAGTAGGCACAGGCATGAGAGCTCCTTCAGGATCGCCATTTGTACTGCTGTAAGAATTTTCTCAAAGGGTGAAAAATGCATCTCTGCTGAGGTGTACAAATGCGATTTGTAGGCAATGGGGACCGTATCTCCCTCATTGAACGTCAGGTAAGTGAAAGCCACTGTACCCGGTACAATCCGTATGATTAAGCTAGTTGTGTTGTCATGAGTTAACAAGAAGTTAGCAAGCAAATCAGACTGCAAGGACCGAAGAATATCTGTATGTTCCGGAAGCCAGCTGGAAGACGAAAAAAGGGTTGTATCAACGCGTAAAGCGGTTTGATATGCTGAGCATAATCAGGAATGTATGTCCTCCCGGAATTCAAAAAACCCAGCAGAGATTATAACTTAAGAGTGGAAGGAGGCTGTAATTGAGCACATTTTTCCAGAAAGTGGGGGGCTAACCCCCTCCCTTCATTGTTGAGTTCATAACCCACGAAGAGAACCTGCCAAATAGGAGATGTGCGACTTAGCAAAATTAAATTTGTACCCTAAGTCGACAAAGGACAAGATGATGCGGTCAACACGCACCGAATGCAGTATCAATTCGCCATCAGTCAAATAAATGTATTTGATGTAAGAGAAAGCATCAGGATCTATGTCGTGCAAAAGTGACGCAACATGAGCAGCAAACGCACCAGGCCTATTCTTATAGCCCATGAGCAATCTTGTTAATCTTTTCTGATTGCCAACCGCATCAAATGTGGTCCAGTCACGGCACTCAGGAGCCAAATTGTGACAGTAAAATCCATTGGAGTTCTCCAAAGTGGTTTTATACTTTTTACGGACAATATTGCTTAATAACACAGAGCTGTGGGTGTTCTGTACGGCAATGGTACGAACATGACTGTTCGAATTTCTGTAATCCAAAGCTATGCGAAATGAACCGTCCGGTTTCGATATCGGAAAAAGAGGATGATTCATGGATGAAACACAGGGTTCAACTACACCTTGATATTCCAACTGGGCCAAAATGTCACTAACGGATGCTTACACCTCGCATTTGATCGAATATTGCGTCTGAGGCAGTGGCATCAATCGCAAAGGGATCGCATGAACGGATGAATCTCTAGCCCAGCCCACCTGATTGCGATACACCGCCGGCGTTAGGGCTAAAGCCCATTCCGATGCATTAGCCTCTTCAGAGATGTTACGCGAAAAACTCGGAAGTATCACGTCCTCACCTTGGGAAGAAGCTAAAACAAATGGAGGAGGCCAATCCGCCTCCGCCAACAAAATGCCATACGACGAGGTAAGGTTATCCAAAAAGTATCCTTAATTGTACGTTGTATATCACCTTCAGTTTGGAGTACTATATTATAAAGTCTATCAGGGGGTGCAACTCGTGTATCAGCTTTTTCCACTGTAATGAATGTGTCAGTTGCTCTCGCCCCCAGACAAGGACGGAGAACCTCTCATACTATGGTAACTTTTGCTGCGCTGTCAAGGAGGGTCACAGCCCATCTCCAATCTAGGAGCAGGGTTCTAACTGTTTGAGGCATACTACGCTGTTAAAGCAGCAATTTTTTGCTTTTGAAACGGGGCACAATATGGCAGTTGTCCCTCCAGTTTGGCCTTTACGTCAAATTGGCATGGATGATCACGTCGTCCTTGCATGGTCTCGCCTTTTCTACGATCTTGACGCTCCCCTCCCCCCGACTGTTGATCCGGCGAGTCCTGTAAGGAACAAGGAAAACGAGGATCAGGAACCTGAAACCTCTCTGGCGTCTTAAGCTTAGAGCGATCTCGCAAATCATACCTAAGCTCTGAAACATCAGGTGTCGGTAAACCAGAACGCGAACGCGGCTTCTGTTGTTGTGGTTGTTGTTTATTCTTGTTCCAATTCTTTTTAGGAAACAATGGACGCCCCTCCTTTTCGGGAGGGGGTTTATTCTGCGGCTGAGTAAAAGGTTTATTCCCCAAATTATTACGCCCTAATGCTTTATACACCTTATTGATAATCTTAGGCAATTTGCCTTGTTTATCAATGTTTGCTACTGCCTCAAGGCGCTGACTCACTTGCAAGCTAACCGTTTCTCCTTTTCTATTGGCTAGAATCATATCAGAGACTATAGGGAATACCCCAACCAGTCTCATACCCAACTCCAGGGCGGCCTCCGCCCTGTGCTCCACTTGAACCTTCTGAATGAACTGTCAGAAGCACTGTCATGGAGGGGGTACCAAAGCAGAGAGAATACAGCGCTGCAAACACCTTCCCTCAGTTGGTGCAATCAGCCAAATTGGGAATAAGACCTTTCAGTAAACTCATTGTAAGGATTCTATGCTTATCCAAAGGAGAAGTATTGGGAAATACAGCTTCGAGTTGCTCAAATCGCTCAGCTAACTAGAACGGCAATTCATCTCTATTTTGAGGATACTTTCCCATCACTGAATTAATCATGCTTGGGCTAATTACCATTCCTCCATGTCCTGGTTGCTGAGGAGGGGCTCCAGGCGGAGCCGCCTGGACCATGCAAGACTTATTTTGTATCATGCTTCTGTGTATATGAACTAATGATTTGTGCAATTGACGCAGCCCTGCGTGTGTAACACCACGATAATTTGGATGTGGTGTAAAACCCGCCAAAACAGGCCATGTGGCTCTGTCGACTGATAAAGGGCCTAAACGGACCATTGTAACAGGGTGAGGTAGGGCGCCATTAAACCAGATGGTGTGCTCCCGCGCTGACAACAGAACTTCAAGTGACCCATAGGGTCTATAATCCCGGGGAACCGCGGCATGTTCATATTCATGAAAGAAATTATCATTCCCATCCACAGCCAGGAACTGAACCCAAGAATAAAACCTTGAAACGAAAAGCAGTGTTCGCTTCAACCACAAAGATAATGTCTGCCCCACGTTGGGCATAATGTTGCAGGGATTCTGCACATACACCGAACTATGCGCAAGAATATGGGACCTCCGTGTATAGGGGCTAAGCCTTCCCACCACCTTAGTACTCACAAACCCAGGACCAACTAGCTATAGTGTCTCACTTGCTCTCCTACTCACAAATAGAGAAACCAATGATTAGACACCCCAGTACACAACACTCCCTGATCTCTCAGGAATCGCGGTAACCAGACACACCTTTTCGCTCACATTTTCGTACTTGTCCACAGTAAGATCTGACAGAGACACGAAAATAGTTTAAAATATATATTTTAACTAACATGCTCTAAAATGCAGTATACAAGCAACCACCAGCAACAAAATGCATAATATCAATACAGTTAGCATTGCAGCAAGGCCATATATCATGAAGGGAGATGTAATTTTATAAAGACAGTGGATAAAGGACTATAAGGCCTAACCATCCACCCCTAGGTAAGCAGAAGTATTATTATATAATAGAAGATCTCTGGGCTTTATCAGCAGACCCCATACTTCAGGCCATAGATTGTATTTCAACATCATATGTG
Source organism: Triturus cristatus (assembly GCF_964204655.1). NCBI lineage: Eukaryota > Metazoa > Chordata > Amphibia > Caudata > Salamandridae > Triturus > Triturus cristatus. The sequence goes on along the minus strand of NC_140594.1, from coordinate 119,981,021 downwards.
CAGGTTGCTCTTCTCCTTGGAATGCTCCCTCTCTAAGTGTGTGTTACCTAAACATGCATCCTCATAATATCAAAGTACGATCCTCCAGCAGAAACAGCTGCATTGGTATGTTTTTTTCTAAGTGCTAGGGTCTGACCAGAACAGAATAGCAAGAGTCAGTGTTTGGGCACAATGTTCAGACTAAACTCCAGGAACAGGCAGAGAACGAGCACAGCAGAGAGTTCTTATGTGAAAGGCATAAACAAAGTCGTGCAAAAATAAATACATGCAGTGTCGTGCGCAAAAGCAGCATCATTGTGTTGTAATTTCCATTGTTCATGTTTTGTTGGTATCTTCCTCTCACCCCTCTGCCCTCCCATATGGAATGTCAGACATTGCTACTGGGCTCATGCTAACTTGATGTTGACAATGACTCTAGCTACCACTTGACACTGCTGTATGTATTTTGTCAACCGGGTATCTTCACTAAAGTTCGACATCAAGAGCGCCTCTGGGAGCCAAGACTCCACGCTGCTGCTGATTTCTCCCCACGGCCCCCCCCGGTGTGCGGTTTGCTGCCAGATAAAGTATTTAAAAAACAGACACCCAGATCCCCACATCCTAAGATATCAGGACGGGTTCCAATCACCGAGTCGGAAGGGCATATTCTCGGGCATCTGCCCTGGGACCAATGTTTCCATCATGGTGTTTAATCCCCACAGTGCCCTCCAAAAGCCTTCGGCCAATGGAGGACCCCCTTCCAGTTCTAAAATGAAGATTTGCTCAGTGGCGGGAGCCAGGATTCTCGTACACCTGGCATAGTAAAAATCCCCACAAGCTACTTGCTGCACGCACAAAGAGCTGATAAGCTGCAAGAGCTCTGCATGGTGTCGAGTCAGTTGGAGGTTTCACCAGGGGGACCAAGTGTCCCAAAATTGCTGAGGCAGTCCAGTTCATCATCCGGCAGACTTCGTCAAAGGTTTTCTGGTCAAAGCCCTGGTTCCTCTATGTTTTTGTTTCCAACCTTGTTTTATTTGATTGTTTTTTTTTCTTCTTTTTTTGTTTTCCAAAGTCTGACCACTTTGCGAACACCCTCCAAAATTGTGACAAAAGCATTCCATCTCATTAGAAGATCCTAGCCACAAGCCAGGGACAGCTGGCCTAAATGCAACGGAAACCAGCAGGATGTGGTCCGAGGAGACGGGGGTACCTGGGAGAGGGAAGGGTCCCCAGTGCCCACTGCTGCTCCAGATAAGAGTAGGACACCGGATGTGCTCATCCCCAAATGAGGTCTAGCCGAGCGACTAATAGACGCCCTAAACCTTGCATACACTATCCAGAAAAAGTAGTAGACCCGACCTCTGAAACCACAAGAGTGCATAAGCAGGGGTAAATGGGGGCCACGGAACCCCATCTGCCTCATGATAAATTAGGTAGTAGATCATGCAAGACCTAGAGAAGTGCTCAAAACCCAACAAGCGCAGCCCAAAGTTAGTCCAAGAAGAAGTCTCTAGAGAAAGGGCGGAGTCGAAGTATCTGGCTCCACAAGGGAGGTTCATGTTGCACACCACATGCTGGGAACTGAGGGATGCACTCACACACGTGATCTCAGGGCATGTTGCAACCATCAACAACACTCCATAGCCACACACCCTCTCATTGCACAGTCCAATGCACATGTAGACTGGAAGGCTCAATTCACACCAACGCCCCAACATGCGCACAGCAGACAAGACACACTCTTAGGTAGCTAGTGGTTGGGCCCAACTAAAACAGGAAGAGATCCATCCCTATGCTCATGAGACCACCTCATATATATTTTGATCCACTGCAAGCATCCAGTTAGATATGGAGGAGGGGACAGGGGGTTCAGCGGATCATAATAAAAAAGATTAGCTTGTTCAATGCCCAATAATCTCACTTACATTTCCTCCTAACTATCATAGGAAACCCCAACAGGACCCACCTTCCGGTGCCTCACTAACAATCGCAACTAGTGGAGAGTGAAGAATACACCCCTATGAAAAAAACTGGAACCCTAAAAAAACATTAATTACGGCACATATGTAATGTTTCTGACTTAACAAATGACCTGAGTTCTTATCCGAACAGTTAAACTACAGAGTCTACACTAAACAAAATGGCCGACTGGGAAGGAGCTCACTAGGAGAGCGCCGCTGGCTTGGGATCGCATATCGGGATATCCCAGTTCAGCCCCAGCGACATTTGCACCGGACACTGAGAGAAAAAGAGGTGACATCGCCTACAATATTTCAATTGAATTTGATTCACTTTCACCAACTTAACACCTATCTCTCATTTCAGCTCCGGCAGGGTTGTAGGAGAGGACAGGAGCCAGTGAGCTTCTTGCAGCAACGCTGACCTAGGAGAGGACTTGAGCCAGTGAGCTTCTTGCGGCACGCTGACCTAGAGAGCCAGAGACGCCGTCCTAGAGAGGAGGAGACATCAGTGGGGGTGGTTCTTCTGCTAGTCTCCGTGGAGATCCAGAGACACCGAGGACTGGAACCAGTGAGTTTCTTGCCGCAACGCTGACCTAGAGGGCTGGAGACGCCGTCCTAGAGAGCTGGAGACATCAGTGGGGGTGGTTTCGTTGCGGGTCTCCGTAGAGATCCAGAGACACCGACCTGAAGATCCGGAAGCATCCATGGTGGTGGTTTCACTGCTGGTCTTCGTTCACGATCTTCCTCCCCCCCCCACTGGACCGAATGTGATTGTGGTTTTGGCCGGGATATAGGATGAGACGCCCGCCATGCAGACCGCGTTGACCCATGGCTGCTGAGTGGCCCTGATGGCATGGAACACTTGAGAAGGATCCCGGATTGTGAGCCCCTACACAGCGTCGGGTCCCTTGTTGTTGTCCTGATCCGAGCCTCCTGGCTCAAGTCTGTGAGCAGGAGAGAGATCAGCGACATGAATCAGGGAGACAGTTGCTTTTAAACGTTGGTCCCCCCTGTCAGACAGAAGGATCCTGACAGTTGTGGGCACGCCGGAAGACCTCTGAGGAAGCCTGAGAGTCCGGGAGCACACGAATTGATGAGACACAGTAGACGCGCACACGGACTGGTGCACTGGGAAGACGGGCAGCACTTTGAAGGTATGGCGCCTCCCCTGCCCCTCCCACTGGCAGCCTTAATTTATTAGTCTGAGGCAGAAGCGTGCTCACTGCTCAATGAGAGAGTGCTGAGCTGCTGAGCGCACGGCTAGATTACTTGACCCTAAATTCAGATGGGTCTCCGCTCCTGACTTGGTTGCAGACCAGTCTGCATACAATGCACAGAATTGACTATGTTCATGCACGTTTTGATATTGACGATAATCTGGCACACTAAGGGGAGCCCATTGGGTTTTCTATGACCCTGGGGCTTTTTAATCTGTTTTGAACTCGTTACCACAGACCAGCTTAAACACACGGCGGAGCCCATTTTGTACTCCACTGCAGGTAGCTGCCTATACAAACTTTACAAAATGGCAGCAATAGATGTAATCAAGGAGAAAAGACTTACTTCGACATGAATATAGTCAGTTAGAGACAAAGGACTTCCACTTAAAATCCACTCCATAGAAAACAAAGAAAGGACCACCCAGCACAGTGCACATAACAATGGAAACAGGACTACACCCCATGAGATCTAATTAATTGGAAAGTGTGAGAAGTCTTACTCTCTGGAACTGATCTCTTTAGTAAAAGGAGCGGCCATCTTGGACTGATTCACTCAGAATGGTTTGACTCTCAGACAACACAAACTACATCTTCGAGTCCCTACTCAATTTATTCATAGGTGGGTTTTTTCCCCCCTCTGGCCTAACGCCACCTCAACCTCACAGTGCGCACTACCTCACTTACCCCCCTGACCCCTCTCTACCCCCTCTTACAAGCGTCTACCCCACTATGGAGCTCACTGGCCTACACACTTATTCCATTAAATACCCCCCAACCTTACAAAAAAATCAGCCAAAGGCTTTAAACACAATATACAAAGGACATATGACTAATTACATCATCTTTTTTTACTAAAAGAAGAGCTCAATGGAGGAAAGCCTTTCTCGCCATATTCACGATCACCTCCACTAGGAAAACAGCACATGGTCTCATGATATCTATCATACATTCACCATTCTACAAAGCTGCAGCAACAATCACCATCTACAATAATGGGATCATCCTTATGCAATCATCGGACCATAACCTAAACCTACTGGATAACATCTTTCCTCTAATCAAGGAAAAAGTTGTAAGACCCCATCCCACCTCCCCTGCCGATCACAATTCCAGTTCACTTCCCATCGCCCGGTCTGATTCCCCATTAAGACATTCTCCCCCGGTGTCCCATCTCACATATACACCTACTCCAGACCTAACCTTCACCCCCGGAGATGACACATTTCTCCCCAAGTCCTACCCGTCCCCTAGCACCACCAGTATTCCTACTGTTCCAATCACACCCCACACCCCTACCTCCTCCCATCCCACCTTCCCATCCACCCCTCTCCCCTCACCAATCCTCCCTCTATACCACCCATACCCCACATCCTTACCTCTTCACATCCTCGAGATAGCACACATCTTCTCCTCAATTCCCTCTCCGCCCCAGCACCTCCAATATTCACACATTTCCAATCTCACCCCACACCCTTACCTCCTCCCACCCGCCTTCCCACCCACCCCTTCTGCCCTCACCACCAATCCCACCGTCCCATATTTAACCCACATACAGACTCCCTCACATCCCGCCTTTACACCCCCACCCCTCTTGGGATAACCACACAGGAAAATGACTTTACAACGAACCAGATTACGATTCCCCCCCAAACTACACACATGGTTCATCTACATCTCCCTTAACCACTGCCCATACAGTAAATAAGTTACCTCCGACACCAGACCCCAGACTCGATGAGATTTTACTATCCCTACAATAAGTCAAACAGGACATCCAAACTCTACATGACCTGATTCTACAACAACCCAAGTTCACGCGCTCCAAGCTAGAATCCACGACATACCCCCACATCAACCACTCGAAACCTACCCAGCAGCTGCACGCAACCTCCCCGAAGCATGAGATCCCAAGGTGGAGAACAGTGCCCTACCCCAATTCCTCATCCCGTCCGGTTCGGAAGAAAAACTCTCTATCATTTAAAGACTTAACCTCACTACTCCGTTCCTATGAACTACTGGTTCTCCCCCGTAATAATGCGCACTCTGATAACTTGCATAAACCTTCCCTAATCCCATCCATTCCCCCAATGCACATAGAGTCTCACAAGACACATTTCTAGAGGTATAATGGAATACAACCTCACGCAAGTCCCCATCATACACAAACCCACCACAACACCCATCAAAACTCAGCTAAAATGTATTCTTCTAAACTGTAGGTCAGCCTCTAGACAGGCAGCCGATATAGCTGACCTCAATCTTACAAATGAACCGGACCTACTCATTTTGACCGAAACAGATCTGATAGGCCATGTGGTGGTATTGCCTGCATACATCGTAGCAATAGCTCAGTGAACCGCTCCCCGGTATTATCCTCCTGTGAATACCTTTGTTTAGACATCACTAGTAATAATAAACCAATATGTTCACTACACGCATTCTACCACCCCCCAGGGCATAATCTCACCTTCATCGCACATCTCATGGACATTCTAGCTACAAATGATGGTCAACAAAATACTCAATTATTCCTTGGTGACTTCAATTTCCACTGGGAGGACCTTTACGACCCAGGAGTCAATAGCCTAAATGCTTTCCTCTCTGACCTTAACTGTACCCAAATCTGTAACAGCCCCACAGATGATAAAGGCTCAACCCTTGATCTAGTAATTTCCAAAGTGGACTCTACTCAGCTTGAATCGATCCTCCCCTGTGACTGGTCTGACCACCACATCATCACACTCCACATCAATGAAACAATTAAATTACTTTCTACCCAACCCACGAGACAAAAATTTGGAAGAGGAACCCAAAAAATGTCGGTTCTGACTTACTCACAACCTCCATTCCTAACAACCTCCATTCCTAACATCCTGCTTCCCCCGGAAGGCTTATTGGATGTACAAGGTCTGACTAATCACTACTTCCACTCCATGAGCACGGTACTAGACAAACTAGCTCCATTACAACTGAAAGGAGTCACCACAAAAGAGTCAAAACCCTGGTTTGATGGTTGGCTAAATCAAGACAGACGATCTCTAAAACTAATTGAACGAAGATGGAGAGCGGCACCACCCTCTGACCACCTCAAACTACTAAGAAGCACGAGAAACTCCTACCACAGAAAGATCAGACGATCAAAACCAGACTTCTTCAGTAAGCAATTAGACCAAGCCAAGAACCTCCCCAAAAAGCTATTCGAACTAATAAAATCTCAATCCAAGAATGCACCCCACCGACTCCAAGCAAACCCAGACTCACAACCCAATTGCGAGGAATTTGCTGCCTTCTTTACTATGAAGACAGAAAACATAAAGACGGACCTGCTCAACGACTTAAAATCTGACTCTAACATGGACACTTCACGGCCCCTGCTAGGAGCCCCATTCACATACTCTGCAAAGTTCGACCTCAAAAACAACGCATCCTGGTCCTCCTTCCACACCTACAATGAAGAATCTATATTAAAAACGCTCACAGCCCTGAAACCCTCCAGTCACTTCACAGACCCTCTGCCCGCAAACTACATAAAAGACTTCATCCCACTGTATTACCTCTTTCCTGCAAGGAACCAACCTAGAAATCCTGAATGTAGGTCAGGTATCCCCTATACTAAAGAAGCCACTGGTGGACCCCTCGGATTTAAATAACTATCGCCCAATATCCAACATCCCCACTCTGGACAAACTTTTAGAAAAATGTGTTCTCACACAGCTTGGCAAACACATTGATCAATTCAACGTGCTCAACCAATACCAATCCGGCTTCCGTGCAGGTCACAGTACGGAATCAGCCATGATCCACATAATGGATGACGCATTAAAAGTCCTTGACAAAAACAAGGCCTGTCTACTAATCTTGTTGGACCTATCATCGGCCTTTGACACCGTTAAACACGACAATATGATTGATCTCTTGAAATACAGAATGGGATTATCTGGATCTGTTCTAAATTGGTTCACCTCCTTCCTACAGAATAGATCACAAAGATTCAAGGTTAATCAATCCTTATCCAAGCCCGTCCCAGTCACTTTAGGAGTACCGCAGGGATCATTCTTTCACCCACACTTTTCAACCTGTTCATGGAACCACGATCTTCTCAGCTCCTTGAGGGACAATTATCACATGTACGCAAACAACTCTACATAAAGATCCACCAACTTGAAGACATCAAATCCCTCAATTCAACATTTCAAAAAACGCATTGCTGGCTAGCCGAGAACCATCTGAAACTAAACACCCTCAAAACAGAATTCCTCTTAATCGCTCCCCCCAACCAAACGACTACCATCCTCGATTGGATGAACCACCTAACAGCACTCAAAGGTCAACCCCTCCTTATCGACTCAGCGAAATTGTTGGGAGTGATTCTGGACAGAAATCTAAACATGCAAAAACACATTAGCACCTCTACAAAAGGAGCACATTTTCAAATGAAAACCCTGAGAAGACTGAAACCCTTCCTGCCTGCAAATGACTTCAAACAGGCAGTTCAAGCTCTAGTCATCCCTAGAGGGGAATATGGGAGTGTCACTCTATGTGGCAGGGTTGGATTGGGATTAAAAATCAGCCCGGGCATGCTAAAAAAAAGTGGCCCACATTTGCATATTGCCTTTGCAAAACACTGCTTTGGCAAAGTTTAAAAAATAAGGGAGGGTAAAAAAATGCACGGATTAGCCTACACTGGTGAAACACATCTAAATCCAAGTGAGGCCACTTTTGCTCCGGCCCCCTGTGCCCTGCCCCCGCTCAATATGCATATGTTAATGGGCCAGCCCCAGCGAGAGAAAGGGAGTGACACCTCTGCCCTTTGATAAAAGGGAGGTAATGGAGGCCAATCTGCCTCCAGAAAGGCCACTCAGGCACCCACTGGGCACTGGCGGCATCCGAACAATGCTCAAAAAAGCAGCCCACAGCTGGAACTGGACACCGGCCCCTCGGGCATTGCCCGAGTGCCCGCATTACCAATCCGACGCTGCTATGCGGCCTGCCCAGATTGACGACGACCCCTCTTAGAGCCTCAATAAACGCAGCTGCTAGACTCATCACAGGCTCTAAAAGAAACAGTCGCACTCCCCCTGACCTGTAAGCCCTCAACTGGCTACCTTTTGAGGCACAAATTCACCTGAAATTCGCTTGTATGACGCACAACGCACTACATCACAAAACTCCGAGTTTTCTACGCTCAGAAACTGGTGCTCTCATGTGGTAACAGATCAAACAGGAGCTCCAATAATCTTCTACTGAAACCACAACGATTTGTCAAGAAGAAAACATACAACCGCAACTTCTCAGGAATGGCCCCCAGGATCTGGAATGCTTTGCCCCCAGAAACGACACAGAATCCTTCTACCGCATTCTTCAAAAAAGAAGTGAAAGCTATTCTCGTGGCTAAATTTACCTGAACTTTCCATATACACCTGTAATATATTTATTTATATAGTATTAGTGACTATTCTGGATTAGACTCACCTATATCTCTCTTTGCTTATTTTCTATTACTTACATCAGCATTGTAAAGCGCTCTGATACCGATAAGGGTCTTGTTCGCGCTATACAAAACCTTCAAAATAAATAAATAAAATAAAATACAAGTGCACCACCACTCAACTTCCATATCAAACATCCCAGTACGGACAAGACTTTGAACCAACACCGCAAACTTTTTGTTTGAACTGATACAGGAAAACCACAGTACCTGGGGACCACCAAAGCCTCTTTGGGGATCCATACCAAGAGCTGCAATGTCCAATAACAAGTTATTATTATGTATTATTGTAACTCTATGTACCCTCTGTCTATTATGGGTGCTCCCGCACCTATTCACGGCTAAGGAGCTGCCTAGTTGAATGCAGTCTGTTGAAACATTGTCACAGCTCTAGTTTAGGGATCTCTCCCATGTCACCTACAATTACACTAATCCAAACACTAGCATCCCACATGCATTACACAGCGCCCTTTTGCACAACACGTGATATCAGCACATGATTGCAGTGGACTCCCAGACATCAGCCAGGTCATGTAACATCAATTTGTTGATACCGCATGCAGTTGCACCAACAGACTTTACTTATACCAAGAGGTAGCCCCTGAAAAAGGTAAATACCATCTTCACTTATATCTATGCAGAATTAGGGCTCAGATTTAGCAAAGTAGAGTTCCACAATGTAGTAGTGAATCTGACCTGATACAGAAACCAACCCAGCAAATTTATACCTTTTCACCGAGCCTAGTGAGATCCAAACCAAACTGGACAGGATGCGCAGAAAAGGCACAATAGGGGAGGACACTGTGTGGCCCCAAGACTTCCCAGAAAAGAGATTCTTAGAGGTAGCAAAACCCCCAACTCAGTACACAAACACGTCCGCTCCCGCCTCCATTTGTGGTCCAAGTATGGCCCTTGGAGTATATGGGGTAGTCTTCTTTCACAACAAGTGGACCCCTGACATGGAATTCCTGTGTAGGGCCTTCAACCTTGAGGATAAAAAAGGGAATGAGTCACATGGTAGTGGGTCAAATGAGAACATGACCACCCCAGGTCAGGAAATCTGGGATGCCAGGTAGGGTGGATACACTTTGCTAGAAGGGAAGGGGCAAACCCTAAATGTTCGGAATCTTACACTGTATTCCTTGTGTTTTAGAGGTAAAGGAACACTTCCATTGGGCATAATTGAGAACTGTGGCACGATTATGAACATTCCGGGTATGCAATGGGGCACCTCCATGCTGATTTCTCCTGGTAATGTGGCGAGTTTGCCTATACTCAGCTCGTCCCCAGATTGCGCAGGCATTGCTCCCTGGTTACAATACACACCCAACCATTCCCGGAGAAGAACTGTCAGACTTGTACCAGCACCCGTTAAGGAAGAAGACAACGTAGCTGCAACAAGCTTGTGAAAAAAGAACTGCATATTATTTTGGCTGGGCTCAGTACAAGGATATTCCAGAGGAATTTAGACATTTCACTGATATACAAGTTTTAGCAGGAGGGTCGATACTGTTCTTCACTGGACAGACAAAAATCAGCACCCGCTGGTTGCCAATAACCAGGTGGGAAATGCTTAAAATGATGAACAGCACTTACTTTGGTCTTACTTCAATCAAGGAAAAACTGCGAGCGATCCGCCTCATGGTAATGCAGCATCAACATGTTTTGGACTTGATGACCGCGATAGATGGAGAGAGGGGTGTGTGCAAAGATCGGTGCAGACTGCTGCACCTTCCTTCCAGGGAATGACGCAGACAATGGGACATTGACACTTGCCATCTAAGCACTACATCAATTATAAAGAGACATGCATGAAGAGGGAGTTGCTTCTGAGTAGGAGTGGTTTTTGAATTGGTTCTCCTGGCTCCCCCGGTGGATCCCCTTTTGTGTACTCCATATCAACCATGACTCGCAAATACGTAGTCAGGCAAGCACTGAGACCTAGGCCTGTGGTTATTGATTGATAGGTCACAGGTGGGGTGGCACATAGGTGGCAGACAAACGCACTAACAGAAAATCCCAGCTCAGTCCCACAGATAGGCGCAGCAACACCACAATGGTCCAGGGACACCAATAAAGCACACATGAGCAGAGGGTTACGCGTGCTCCTAAAAACACCATAGAGTCAGATGCCACATGGGTTAGGAAAATATAGCTAATCAGCACACCACATGCAGTGATCACGCGCTCCCCATGCTGGATATCTGGACACATTATCCACTGGCCACTTTGTGTCCATTCAAGACCGAGGCCCAACTGGATTATTTATTGAACAATTAATTTATAAATCGAAAGGCAGCTGCTCGCATTTCTTACTATACAAGGATCACAGGAACTGTTTACTTTATGGCATACAATGAACTATATAAAAGAATGTCTCAGATCAACTGTAAATTGAGACTGTCCTCAGACCCTATGGTTGTAACTGATCTCTCTGCCGCAATGTGTAATTAAACAAACTGTTCCTGTTTTTTATGCTCAATCAACAACATCATGACTAAATATCTGTGATCATTCCCGGCATAACCAAACTGGGAGCCTAGCTCAGTACCTTTTTGTTCATTATCGCAAATGAAAGCACCTTCAACTATTCGGGTTCAGGATGTGCATTTGACTCTTGTGTTTAAGTTATTAGCCTATAATTTTGCTCCATCTGTAAAGGGAGTCTCCAACCATTTCTGTAATAAGAGATACTTATGATCATTGAAAATCATACCGAGCAACTAATATTATTAGAGTTGTGATGGTGCTCTCATCAGACAAGATTATATCTGTATCCAGCCTATGCAAAATGACTAGCTGTGATCACCTCAGTGCATCAGACAGTGTAGCCAGCAGTAATGTGAACAAGCATTGACAAAGCCAGCAGGTCTTGCCTATGTGATAGCTATTGGCTTTGCCATGTTTTTTAGCCACGTTGTACAGCAGCATGTTTAAAGGCTAGTGGTTTGGCGCAGAATAGAATGGCATAGTACAGCTGTGAGTGAAGATAACTTATAGAACCGAACTTAAAATCAATACAAATGTATGATGCATCCATGGCAAGCATGATGAAGGTGTAAATGTGTTGTTAGAGTGACATTTATACAATATGATGACTGAAACCGACCCATGTAAAATGCAATTTTATTTAAGTTATATGAGTAAGCCAAAAGATGCAGATATAGCTAAACAATGTCCAGAACTGTGTTTGAAAACAGAATGAATGGAGAACGCAGCACGAGGACAGGAAACAGAGGAAGTGTCCTGAAACACATACCTCAATCGTTGCACAATCAGCAGATGGACAGTAGTTAAGTTGACTCAATAAGTGCTTGGTCCATGCTCCACAGAAAGAAAAGGAAGTGAGCACACGGCACGTACTGGCCAATTAGGAGGCAGCAAAGTAGAGTGACAATGAGGTCAATGAATGGTAAGCAATGGGCGTGCTCCAAGTCCTTTATTGTAAACAATACCCCTCACAAGTGAAAGCACATGTGCTGTTGCAGGCGAAACCTAAAAAGGCTTTGTCAGGCTGGAATGTCTTTACATATGTAATATGTAACAACCATAGCTTGAATGCCCTTGGCACCAAGGTAATACTAATGGTAACAAAAGTTCTCAATGCCACATCATTTATCACTCAAATGTTAGCTCAGAATATATTTTGTAAATGTAGCCATTTTTCTCTAAACATCAGCTTGTGAGTTCTGAAAATACACACATTTTCGACCTGATGACACACTTTCCAATTTTGGGCTACATATATTAATTCAGCCATGCTTCTTATTTAATGGGCTGGACTAGACACGAGAGCTACTTACAAGTAGCTGGAGAGCTGTCAGTGGCTTGGGAGCTACTCTTTAGAAAAGCCTGATCTATAATAATCTGGGCCACATTTAGGGTACACATTACAACTGGCTGCTTGCCTCTCAATCATTAATAGCATTGCCATCATTGCAGCACTGCTACTTAATGTATGTTTAAAAACTCACTTATAATAAATACAGAAATGTGATCTGTTGTACTAGGGTGAAGTGCTTCCTTGTGTAAAAGAAATACTCTTTTTCAATTTTGAGGAGGCTATCATATTTTTACATTTTTGTTGCATGATTTACATGCCAAATGGTTTAAAGACTTGAATCGTGCAGGTCTCTTAGAGCCAGAGCCGACCCATTGCTTGGGCCTCTCTGTTCTTGGCTCACCCAGCTTGTTCTTGGCTCACCCAACTCCTCTCAGCAGGTACTAAAAGGAAAACCGAATTTGTAATCAAGGAACTGCTACTGGAAGTTTTGTCAACTGGTACTTCCCAGCAAGAAGAGATGTGTTCCAAGTCTCAGAACACCAAAGGCGCATGCTCTGTAGAATATGGAGACTAGGCTTTCTGGCCAGTGCTTTTTTAATGAGCCCGTGATGAAATGCGTACAGGCTCGGCCACTTGTAACAGTCTCTTTCTTATAGAATGTTATCCTGCTTCATTTATTGTAACCTATCAAGTACCTGGAAACTTCAAAGCCAGTTCTACAAAGGTCCCTACAGGCTCGCTAAAGCAGTTCATAATTATTCTAACCTTTCAGACTTCAATGGCAATTTTTATAATACAGAACAAAAACAACATTTCTTCTAAGATTCCAACTGGGAAGTGCAGTTCCTTTGCTTTCTTGTGTCTAGCTGTTTTTCAGTGGCATTAGAGGCAAAGATTGAGTTTTTTTTAAGAGAGGGAGGGGGCTCAGGGAGTTGCATGTATGTATTTGACCTAGCTTTGTAGCCTTTAAGAGTGTGTGGGCAGTAATGTATTTAATTCAGCAGATGCCGTGGCTACAGCGGCTGTGCTGTTATTATAGGGTTGCTTGGTGTGGTACCCACAAACAGCGTCTTTATCTTGGAGGGAATGTGCATGGATGCTCAGACTCCTCTGCAATCACTGTCGTGTGGCAGTACCTACCTTGCTTCCATTATGGATCTTGGGAGGCCAGGAGCTTGGCAGTGGAATGACAGATTTGCTCTTAGCATCCTTTCTGTTTACAACTAGCAACAGCGTCCCATCAAGCTAACACTCTTCTTGCTCTTGGTGCCAATCCTACACTTGTTTTGATAAGTGACTTCATGGGAGAGAGCTAGTGCTTCTGCTCTGTATGGTCAGAAACGTGTACGTTCATTTAACTAACTAGCGGATCTGTTTTTTCACGTCCAGCCGAAGATACTACAACACGCGCTGTTGAATAAGGGCTTCTTCTCTTAATATCGTGAATACCAAACAAAATGCAACTCTTGACGTTTCATCTGAAACAGTACTCTCCCGACTCCTGGTGTCTCGCGGGCCTGTCTTCAGCATCAGTCTGCCCCTCCCAGCTCCAGTTCTGTGCCTCTTCAGACACCACCACCTGTTTATGTCAACCTGACTAGAGCTTCCCTCCCCTGTGCCTGTCAACGGAACTCTAGCTTTGCCTCCAGTTATTGAAAGCTTCTACTATTCTCCCGCATTGTTTGGTCTGTAAATAGCCGTAGTCCGAACGGTGATGGATCAAACCCAGATCTGTTGACTGGGTGTGAGTGTTTGATTGGTTCTGATGCTCCGTCCATCACCACCCCCTTTTGTACCGCTTTGTTCGCCATAAGTTGGCAGGGTATGCTCAGACGTGAGTCCCTTGCTCACTTTGCCACTGGATTCAAGCAAGCCTGGCTGAAGACGGCTGAAATGCCAGAAACCGGTCCTAGGAAGCTTGTTTCCGGTCCAGGGAAGGCATGGCTTGGCAGTTCGGGCTGGACTGTTCCCATGAGGCACAGAGTCAGACTGATTTGCATATGGCCATGTCTGAACTGGGGTGGCAGAGTGGGCTAAAGAACGGTGATGGATCAAACCCAGATCTGTTGACTGGGTGTGAGTGTTTGATTGGTTCTGATGCTCCGTTCATCACCACCCCCTTTTGTACCGTGGTCCTAACCAGGCATCTCAAAGTGTCTGAAAAGAAGAGCACTTGCATCCCAGCGGCAGCAGAAGGGAAAGTGTTGGATAGCGGAGGGACAACATTTACTATTCCCACTCCAGCCAGTGCATCAATGGGGAAAGTGTTGGATAGCAGAGGGACAACATTTACTATTCCCACTCCAGCCAGTGCATCAATAGGGAAAGTGTTGGATAGCGGAGGGGCAACATTTACTATTCCCACTCCAGTCAGTGCATCAATAGGGAAAGTGTTGGATAGCAGAGGGACAAAATTTACTATTCCCACTCCAGCCAGTGCATCAATTGGGAAAGTGTTGGATAGCGAAGGGACAACATTTACTATTCCCACTCCAGTCAGTGCATCAATGGGGAAAGTGTTGGACAGCAGAGGGACAAAATTTACTATTCCCACTCCAGCCAGTGCATCAATGGGGAAAGTGTTGGATAGCACAGGGACAACATTTACTATTCCCACTCCAGTCAGTGCATCAATAGGGAAAGTGTTGGATAGCAGAGGGACAACATTTACTATTTCCACTCCAGACAGTGCGTCAATAGGGAAAGTGTTGGATAGCAGAGGGACAAAATATACTATTACCACTCCAGCCAGTGCATCAATAGAGAAAGTGTTGGATAGCAGAGGGACAAAATTTACTATTCCCACTCCAGCCAGCGCATCAATGGGGAAAGTGTTGGATAGCGGAGGGACAACATTTACTATTCCCACTCCAGTCAGTGCATCAATAGGGAAATTGTTGGATAGCAGAGGGACAACATTTACTATTCCCACTCCAGCCAGTGCATCAATAGGGAAAGTGATGGAAAGCAGAGGGACAACATTTACTATTCCCACTCCAGCCAGTGCATCAATGGGGAAAGTGTTGGATAGCGGAGGGACAACATTTACTATTCCCACTCCAGTCAGTGCATCAATAGGGAAAGTGTTGGATAGCGGAGGGACAACATTTACTATTCCCACTCCAGCCAGTGCATCAATGGGGAAAGTGTTGGATAGCAGAGGGACAACATTTTCTATTCCCACTCCAGTCAGTGCATCAATAGGGAAAGTGTTGGATAGCGGAGGGGCAACTTTACTATTCCCACTCCAGTCAGTGCATCAATAGGGAAAGTGTTGGATAGCAGAGGGACAAAATGTACTATTCCCACTCCAGCCAGTGCGTCAATGAGGAAAGTGTTGGATAGCGGAGGGACAACATTTACTATTCCCACTCCAGTCAGTGCATCAATGGGGAAAGTGTTGGATAGCAGGGGGGCAACATTTACTATTCCCACTCCAGTCAGTGCATCAATAGGGAAAGTGTTGGATAGCGGAGGGGCAACATTCACTATTCCCACTCCAGTCAGTGCATCAATAGGGAAAGTGTTGGATAGCAGAGGGACAAAATTTACTATTCCCACTCCAGCCAGTGCATCAATGGGGAAAGTGTTGGATAGCGGCGGGGCAACATTTACTATTCCCACTCCAGTCAGTGCATCAATGGGGAAAGTGTTGGATAGCAGAGGGACAACATTTACTATTCCCATTCCAGCCAGTGCATCAATGGGGAAAGTGTTGGATAGCAGAGGGACAACATTTACTATTCCCACTCCAGTCAGTGCATCAATAGGGCAAGTGTTGGATAGCAGAGGGACAAAATTTACTATTCCCACTCCAGTCAATGCATCAATAGGGAAAGTGTTGGATAGCAGAGGGACAACATTTACTATTCCCACTCCAGTCAATGCATCAATAGGGAAAGTGTTGGATAGCAGAGGGACAAAATTTACTATTCCCACTCCAGTCAGTGCATCAATAGAAAAAGTGTTGGATTGTGGAGGGGTAAAATGTACTATTCTCACTCGTCATTTAAAAATTAAAACAAATACAATATCAACAAAATAAATTTTTTTTTTTAAAGTACATAAAAAAATATAAATGTGTTAAAAATAAAAATATATTTAATATTGAAAAGAAAAAAAGAAAAACATATTCTAATGTTAAATATATATCACAAATACCTACAAAAATTCTATTAAATAAAATATTAGATATTAAATAAACAATTTTATGTATAAATTATTTATTTACAAAAACATTTAATATTACATACATTTAGTCTATTTACTTCCTCCCCTATAACACCACACAACTCACAACGGAAAAAAAATTATTTGCATAATTAACGTAATTAATTATCAATTAAACAAATATTATTAATCAAAAAACAAATTTAAATACATAAGATTTCATTAACTTCCCACCCTTTACACCTATAATCCCCACAACCCACACCTTACAATTAAAAAACCGTTTCGATTAAATAACTAATAGTATTTAACAAAAAATTATGAAGTAAGTAAAATTAATATACTCCCCACCCTTCACCCCTATAAACCCAAAACCTACTCACAAAAACAAATTAAACAATTACATTAATTAATTATCACTTAATTTATTAAAATTATCAACTAATCGTTGGTTAATAAAAAATAAATTACTCTCCACCCTTTACCCCTATAAGCCCCACAACCCGCACCTAAAATGAATTACACAATTACTATAATTAATTGTCAATTAATGAATTAATATTAATGAATAATGAATTATTGATTGAAAATGAATTACTTCCCACCCTTTACCCCTATAAACCCCACAACATGCACCTAAAATTAATTACACAATTGCCATGATTAATTGCCAATTAATTAACAACTTATTATTAATAAAAATAAATTACTTCCCACCCTTTACCCCTATACACCCCACAACCAGCACCTAAAATGTACCCCCAAAAATTAAAAACACAATTAACATTATAAAATCACAATAACAAAATATTAATAAATACATATATTCAATAATTTATTATAATTAAATTACTTCTCAACCTATTCCCCTATAAACCCACAACCCGCTCCAGAACTAAAAAACACAAAATTTTATTAAAATAAAATGAATACTAAAAATGTAACACATATATTAAAAAACATAAACAATACTTCTATAAAAAAATACATCTCATACATTTAAAATATATATACTAAAATACATAACAGTTATTAAAAAATCTATATTTTAAACAACTATATTTTTGCAAACGATATTAATGACTCTTATAATTTTGAAATCGATATTTCTTACCTTAAAGCTGATATTCTTGACCACAATTTTCTTGCTGTCAGTATTTCTGTGTCACGATATTGAAAACTCGATATTAGTGTAAGTCGACATTTCAAACTCGATATTTTGACTGAATACTGTGCTGCATTAAGCAGCACACATAGTTACAAAACGCCATTTAAATATGTTTATATGCAGGAAGGCAGACCTTCCTGCACATAAACAATCTTCCCCTGCAACACAGACACCTTTGCACTATGGTGCAAGGGTGCCTGCGTTGGCGCTAGGCAGCTAAATTTAGCGCCAGTGCAGGGGAAAACACAGGGCTGCACCATATAGTTGTAAATATGGTGCAGCCCTGGGTTTCTGAAGTGGCGGAGCACAGCGTTAAGCCAAGAAGGCTAATGCCACGCTCCGTCACTTCTAAGTAAATATGCCCCTAGATTTCTTTGCTCCAGCGAAGAGCTGTCCCAAGATGGTGCCTCAACAAAAGTGAAAGTTACTGGAGCGAAAGCGCTTAATGCTCTACCCACAGCCCTCAGAATGGAAAATATTGGACAAGCTTTAAAAAAAGGTTGACACTGCATTGACTTTAAGTTTTGAGTGAGGTCAGATCAACCTTTGTAGACTTAACTCATCTTCTGGTGCATAGAGGTACTAGGGAAAAGTTTCTAGATCCAGTCTGGCGTCTGGGGAATATTCAAAAGATGAGGAATCTGCAGCTAGATAGTTTCTATCAGAAAGAGTGTTACTGAAGGTAAGTAACTTCTTCGCCTGTCTCCTTATATATATATACAAGAAACTGGTGGAGCGCAGTATTACACAAGGAGATGATGGACGGAGCGCTGAAACTTATCAGACGCTCACCCTCACTCACAGATCTGGGTTAAATCCATCATCGTTCATTAGCTCACTTTGCCACCCCAGTTCAGACCCAGCTATATGCAAATCAGTCTTGACCCTGTGCCTCATGGGAAAAGTCCAGCCCGACCTGCCAAGCCAGGTCTTCCTGGACCGGAAACAAGCATCCTGGGACCGGTTTCGGGGTAACACCCCTCATCAGCCAGGCTAGCTTGAATCCAGTGGCTAAGTGAGCAAGGGACCCACATCTCGGCATACCATGCCAACTTAGAGCGAACAAAGCAAGCACAAGGTGATAATGGACGGAGCGCTGAAACTTTTAAGACACTCACCCCCAGTCACAGATGGGAGCGCGGTGTTATGCCAACATTTGTAATGCCACGCTCCCAAAGTTTCAAGATGCAGGGATGCACCATATTCACAAGAATGCGATGCACCCCTGCATTACCCCAAGTGCTGGTGCTAACAAAGTTGCCTGGCACCAGAGCAGGCCCCTTAGCACCATTTTGCTAGGGTGCCTGCACTGCAGGGACAATTGTTTATGTGCATGAAGGTACACCTTCCCGCACATAAACAATCTTTACATGTGATTTGCTCTATCTATGTGTGCTGCAGAATGTGGCACATGTGGAAAGATCAAAATTCGAGGAGAAATAAAACATTTCTCCTCGTATCGCCTGCTTAAGACCAGGTATTCCCTGGTGTTATTTTTGGCGCTGCCTCATACCTTGTAACTATGGGGCAGAGTCAAAAAGCAAAGGGCGCTGCGGGGAACGGCCACAGCAACACCAATTGCATGCCCGTTTAACGCTAAGTGCTGCGTGAATTGGGGCATTATTTACAAGGTGGCATTAAGCCACGTTCAGTGGCTTAACAGTGCCTTGTAAATACCGCAAAGGAGTTAACGCCGTATTTGTAAATAATTACATTCTGGTGCCTTTATCTCCTTGTAAATATGCCCCTATATGTTTAAAAACATGATTACACCATTGTGAACGTGTGCAATCATTTCATACCCCCACTAGATAGGGCAGAAAAGTGCATCAGAGCAGTTGGAGAATGAGCGAAATAACCACAAACACATTTTTTCGAAATCTGGGCTAGGATTCCATTGACTGGTTGCACAGGTAATTGTTATTGCTATCATTTACACCAGATTCTAAATCTGATAATTCACTGCCAGGGTCGGATTTAATGTTGGTTGCGCCCAGTACAACAATCTTAGTTGGCTCCCCCAAGCCCCAGTGACATTCTTCTCCAGGGGTTCCCTGACTACCACCCTCCAATGGTACCTCTCATTGCTCCTTAGCCCCTCTCTCACATTCATTCAATGTCTTTTATAGCACTATTCATACCAACGTAGGGTGTCAGAGCGCTTTAGGTCATAAACACATGTTATACAGAAATAATGAGTGAATGTGTAAATCAATGTATAGGCCAGGGAATGTCACATAAGACAATGAGGGCCACGAGATCTCCCATGTCACCCATTCTTCGCTCTTGTCTATTTGATGTCACTCCGACCTCTTCAGGGAAAAACATCCCCGTAATTCACTGTCACCCATTTATAATTCTATTTGTTATGCATGGCTGTCACAGAGACATAGCAGTAATTCACTGCTATGACAGCAGTGGGTAACAGAACTTGTAACACACTGTTGCTACCTCATATAGCAATTCCAGGCTGCTGTAGCTGAGCGCTCTGAGACCCTGTCAGAGCAGCACTAGAGCTCTGGGGGGGGGGGGGGCTGATGATTTTGGGGACCATGCATAACATAAAATTATAGATGGGTAAAAAGTGAATTACAGGAATGATTTTCACCTCAGGGTGCTGAGTGACATCATAAACTACTCGTTGTCTACTTCCTGTCACGCAAAGCCCCTTGATGCAAAACATCCCGGTATGTCACTAGTAGCCATCTATAATTCTATATGTAACAATGCCGCCACGTCTCACTCTGCATGCTGCTTACTCAAACATTGAGGTTAATAGGTATACTGGAGTTTGAGTGGTAGAAACTCTGTATCATGTATATCCATGCACCTGTGGAAATGTGGATTTTCCTGATCAGTTATGTCCCCTATCTTGGACCCCAACGGTTCTATATGCATGTTACAAGTACATGTATGTTCCCTCCAGTTCCAGTTTCCAAGACGCAAACATATGTGCGTCCACCGTCAACATGTTCTCTGTCAGATCCGCCATCAATGGGCTGGATATTCGATTCCTAAGTATGAAAGGCCACCGACTTTATATGGCTAAGTTACTCCATTTTTACAGTTCAGGCAAGTAGGCCCGATTCTGTCCTCAAAGCCTTTCCCTGCTCTCTGCCTCTGACAGCTTCAGCTTGAGCTCGCATCTGTATCCATGAACTTTGTCCTACTCCCTGTGCAGCTAACGGTGCCTGCCTCGGCCAGTTTCGCCTGCCTGCCAAGAAGCTGTATTTCACCTTCGAATTATCTACTTTGCTCTTCAGCCGATGCATTCCTGTCTAGTGATTTAGGTAAACATCTCCTTTAGCTCACAAGCAAAGGACTCGGCCTTTCCGTCCTCATGCAAGTAATTCATAGCCCTGTTGCCATGGAAAGTTTTCTGCCCCTCGCATCTCATATAGGCACTTAGACGCTTGTACACGCACACACAGTCAGTATAGAATAGATTCTGTCCGAGAGTCCTTCCTTGTGGATAACATAGTTCTCTAAACATAGGATGTTAGATATGATTTGGGATTAGGTTGACTTGACCCCCCAGACTTCTCGTCTGTAGAGCTAAATGTCAAGTCCCCTTCACCCCCTAGTTGCACGTCAATCACACGTCATGCTGCTGCGCGCGCATCTATGTTAAGTATTATCTTATAGATCCACCTATGTATGATAATCAGAGCCAATCATGTTTCTTTTTGCTCCTTATTACGCCTAGTTTCGATTACATACTTACTATGTCATTTCTCTTATCAATTGTTACGCCTTCTACATTCGTTTCATTGTAATGTATGACCTATAAAAGTTACTTCTTGTCAATAAAGTATTGTACTTCACTTCCTGAACCCTCGTGGTGACGGAACCTGAAGGCCGCCACTCGAGTCGGCCATTTTGGAATAAAGCCCATTCAGAAAACCTCTTATACCACGGATTCTGCCTCTTATTATTCTGAGCTATTTTACTTTATTTTAGATTCCGTATGAAATTCAGTCTAGGTAAAAAGAATATTTACCACATAATGGCGCCCGAATAGGGACACTTTCTCATCTCACGCGCCGGCGGTGCGTTGCAGGCCCGGTCTCCTGCCACAGCTGGACGGACCATAAACGCGTACCAGCAGGATTTCCTGTAGCTCCCTCCGGTCAAGCGGGGGCGACTGAGGCTGCGATCAACCCAGACGAGGCGGTGAGAAGTGCGAAGTATCCCGACCAGAGCCTAGCTGAGAGAGCAAGATCCGAGGTATACAGAGGCCCACCAGGTTTTTCGAAGTCCCGATGTCCAGAGGGTCCACTGTCCGCAGTCATCAAGTCCCGTCCATTCTCTGAGGCCTTCCGTTTCAAGGAGCTACTCGGTGAGTACCATCGCCGGGGAGGCGTGTTGACGCGCACATAGGTTGTGCCGGTCAAGACGGATTTGGGTACACAAATCCGGTCTGCACTGTTTAGCAGTGTATATGTACTGTTTAGCAGTATATCAAGTATTCCGAAGTATTCAGTTATTGTCAAGAATTCAGCTTGGTGATTAGTTATACAGACTGTCATCATTGTCGGTCATTTTTTTAAAATGGTTAATGTTTTAAATGTTTAAAGTGTTCAAATGTCTTGCATATTGTGGTATGAATGATTGTTCATTGTTCACTGTTCATTATTGTGTTTTTTTTCGTATTTAGTGAGTTCAAGAGTAAGTATCAGATCAGTTGTCAATATGCCGCTCTTCTCGAAGTTAAGACAGATTACTACCAGAAAAGGGGTGCTTGAAGAAGCAGTTCCTATTCCTCCTAGGGACACTCCAGGGCATTTTATGTATCACAAGCATGGCTTAGATGCCATATTATTTCTTGATTTATGGGTAGATTATACCAAGGGATTGCCAGAAAGTCAAAGGTGGCCCGCAGCGGGAACCTGGGATGCAGAGTGCATCATGAAAGTGGAGGAAGAGTTATGGAAAAGAAAAGTCAGACAGTCACAGAAAGACGCTGTTGAGTTATGGCGTAAAGAATCTCATAGACGTACAGAAAAAGCACGTAGACAAGAAGAGAGGAGTAAAGAAAGTTCAAAGGAAGTTCAAGAAAATCTATTAATTGAGGAAGGTATCCGAGTGAAATCAGAACAAATAGATAGACAAAGAAATGCTCTTATGAACGGTATGTATCCCCTTCTAGCCGAAGGACTACCTAAGGCTGTTCCAGAGATGCCAAAAGACTTGCCACCCCCATTATTCCCAATTAAGGTACATCCTAAAGGGCATCCCAGAACCGCAGAAGATGTTTTTCTTTCCTCATATCTAGATGACGCAGCTCCCGAGTATGCTAACCCCGCACCACATAGATCGTCTGGTGGAGGGGTTCAACGTCAGGATCAGGTATCTGTCCCCGTGCAACAGCAAGTCCCGACACAAGCTCCGGCAAGCACATCTGTTTCCGCAACTGTCCCCGCAATCGATTCTACAGTGGTATCGACACCTATAGTTGCTGTGTCACGTTCGACGAATCCATTCACACCCGACACCCCAGATGGGGCCACGGGAGGTGCTAGCAATACCTTTACACCACCTAGAATAAATAAACTTGTTTTTCAAGAGTCTGCGCATTCACGTACACCCAAATTCGTAAGTGAACGTGCGCTTAAGGAACTCCTTATAGATTGTAGATATGACCCGGTGGTCGGTAAAGAGGACGAAATGGTCCTGGCATCATTACGTATTAGACGAGCCGCAGAGTATTTAGCGAGGTTACCAGGAATGACTACGCATCTAGATAAAATATATCATTTTGTCCAAACAGGGCGAGACCCAGAATGTATTAACAGAGCTATGGAATTCCAGAAAGTAGAGATACAGGGGGAACTGTTACGTTTCCTCATAAACTGTGTGATCAGAAATCAAGACCGTCCGGGGGTAGACCCGAATGCAATGCTTATTCTTACAAGATGGAGCCAGAATATATCAGAAGGGAGACACGATAAGAAAAACTGTATAATAGCCATGTGCCGAAAAATCCGTAAAGAAATAGAACGTATTCATGAAGAAAGATTGGAAACAGACGAGTTCGAGCAAGATGAAGTGTCCGAATCAGGGAATTCCGCAAGACAGTCAGAGACCATAGCCTACGTAGGCAGAGGAAGATCCTGTAATAATACTAGATGTTTTTCTGATCCCATACACTCTGTATGTCCAAATAATAGCAGAACGTATCCGACGCCTGTAATAAATCTGAAGTCTCCTGAACATTTGTTTCAAGCCGCAGATAAAATACTACGAGAACGAAGGGGTTACCACCTCCTCGACTCCATGGATGAGCAAGAATTAGCCAGATCAGCCGTTCACTGGATTGACAGTCCTGAAAAATACGGTGATGAGACCGTAGCACACACGTTTTTTAACCTCAGTGCAGATGAACAACGTTTAGCTGGAATCTATATGATTCAGCAACTCCTTATATTATATAAGAGCCAACATGCTGACCCTGGTCCTTTACCTGATATATTAACGGAACTACTCACGAACAGATGGAGAGGTTCTAGTAACAAGTTAATTAAAGAAATATTAGTGTCACGTAAACAGTATGTCCTTTTTGTAAGTCCAGATTCTTTCTCGCTGCCCCGCAAAGAAAGAACGCCGTATTATATGGATAGACAAAATCCCTTACGAGAAGTGCACCCAATAAAAGGCGAAGACAATCAGTTTCACCGTGTATTTGTATACACACCCATATCAAAAATTGAATTGTTAGAAATGAAGAAAGTAGTACCCAGTCATGACAAAGACCCAGCGGGTTTCCACCGAGAAATTAAGGACATGTTACTGATGGGAGAATATACCTATCCTGATATTATGACGATATTAAAGGTGCTCTTACCTGCTGGCATTTATGAAAAGCTGAAAGAAAAAGAGTGGGAAGTGGGAGACCAAAAGATAGATTGGACAGCATTAGAAACGGAAGAAAAGGCCCGAACTGCAGGTTCAGGGCTCGGGGATAAAGTTAAAGCATTACCAGGTTTACTAGTACAAGTACTGCCACGTTTATTAACTACGAAAAAGGAAGATTGGGGTGCAATCACGGCCTGTAAACAAAAGCATGATGAAGACACAAGTGATTATTATGCCCGATTTGAAAAATGTTTTGGAATAAATAGTGGTATAAAAACAAGTAGTGAGTCGTATCCACATTTATTTGTGACAAAATTAGTAGAAAATGCATTACCTCCAGTAAAGAATAGAATATTGAAATTCGAGAGTACCTGGCAAAGTAACACTCCGTCACAAATGCTACAAATGTTACAGTATCATCACAATAGAATTAGAGATGAACAAGAGCACGAACAAAGACGCATGAAAGATACAAAAATGAAAATGCTAGTGTCTCAGACAGTACCAGCTGAAGGACATAAAAAGGGTATGACACATTCCGATTCAGTAGGACCGGTAAAAGGGACATGCAATTATTGCAAAAAGCCAGGTCATTACGTACACGATTGTCCAGTTTTAAAACATAATATCGCCATAGGTAAAACACAAGAAAGATCACGGCCACTCAGACAAGATCAGAATGAACAAGGAGCTATGCCACATTCCCAGGCCATGCCAGCCGCACAACAGCCAATACAGTTTGTGCCAGCTGCACCACCGTTGCCTGCTGCTGCCACACAGACCACCACACGACAAATGTATCAGACTGCACAGTATGAATATCCTGAGTATCAGCGTTACGCATGAACCAGCCTAGAGAGGGAAGTTGACTTACCCCTTATCGAGATTCCTGTAGATCAAGAAGGACCTTATGTACATAGTGAATTATTAGGTCAAGATAGAAAATTCTTACTCGATACAGGGGCAAGTCGAACAACTATAAAACGTAGTGAAGTTCCAGGGGCACCCCTCTCAGGCTCTCAGAATATCTCCCTTGGTTTTTCAGGAAAACCTATTGTTAATGAAGTATCACAGCCTCTTCCACTTACGATAGGACCTTTGACCCGAACTACAGATTTATTGCTTACTAAATCATGTCCAGAAAACCTGTTAGGAATAAAAACACTGAAAGCTCTAGGAGCTATAATATGTTGTTCTCCGGAAGGAGTAAGGTTGTTTTTACGTGATTTTAAAGGTCACTATGTGTCTAGAGACATGGATCCCCGACTACAGACTTTACCAGCGCATCTATGGGCACAAGGCCCTACTGATGTTGGTTGCATGAACATTACACCATACCGAGTCACATTGAAAGCAGGAGTGGTACTACCACGAATGCGACAATACAAGTTACCGCAAGATGCTGTAGTGGCTTTGCTGAAAATCATTGATGAGCTAATTGTCCAAGGAGTAGTTGTAGAAACAGACTCCAATGTATGTAATTCACCGATAATTCCGATTCTTAAACGAACTGATCCTACTGCTCCGCCAGTATACCGATTGGTTATTGATTTGCGTGAACTAAACAAGTGCATTGTGCCACAATTTCCTGTGGTCCCCGATATATCATCATTATTGACAGCAATTGATTCCGAAGCAACATTCTTTACTGTAATTGATCTCAAGAATGCCTTTTTCAGCGTCCCAATAGATCCGGAAAGCCAATATTTGTTCGGATTCAGTTTAAATGGGCGCAGCTTTAAATTCTCACGCGCTCCCCAAGGATTCACAGAAAGCCCCAGCATCTACAGTCAAGCACTGAAACGAGAACTTGACAGTATCCACATGCCAGTCAATACTGCACTGCTTCAATATGTCGATGATCTGCTGATCACCGCGAGAAGCGAACGCGAATGTGAAAAGGCTTCTCTGACAGTTTTACATTTTCTAGCCGACAAGGGGCACAAGGTGTCTCCTTCTAAGCTGCAATTCTGTGTCCAGCGAGTTATTTATCTTGGTCACTCGCTGTCCAAGGAGGGAAGGCAGCTTACACCAGATCGCATCCAGTTAATTGCTAACATGTCAATACCCCAGACACAAAAGGAGGTGCGGGCTTTCATAGGCCTCACTTCATATTGTAGGCAGTGGATCCCTCAGTACGCATTTCTAGCAAAACCACTCATTCAGTTAACCACACAGGAGGCAGCCACATCGACTGCCCTCCCTTGGACTCAGGAACATACACAAGCTTTTGAAAGCTTAAAGAAAGCTTTATGTCAAGCACCTGTTTTAGCAACACCATGTTATAGCAAACATTTTACACTCTTTGTTACAGAACGCGAAGGTACTGCCTTGTCAGTACTCACTCAGGAACAAGCAGGATCACGCAAGCCATGTGCTTATTTTTCCAGTACATTAGATCCCGTAGCTCAGGCTTTGCCCGCGTGCCTGAAATCAGTGGCAGCAACAGCTTTAGCAATCAGACAAAGCGATGCCATAGTGTTAGGACATCCATTGACAGTACAAGTACCACATGCAGTAGAAGTTCTTGTGAACCGAACGCAAACACAACACTTGACCATAGCAAGACTTACCGGTTATGAACTGACATTGTTTCAGCCACACATAGAGATCCGACGTTGTAATACATTGAATCCTGCTACATTGTTACCTGTAATTGGAACAGACCCACTAGCTCATGATTGTGTTGAAATTATTGAAATAAAGACGAAACCTAGACAAGACTTGACAGACGTTCCATTGTTAGATCCAGACCTGACGTTGTATGTAGATGGATCGTGCATGAGAACAAGTACAGGAGATTTAGTGGCCGCGTATGCAGTCACAACAGACACTGAAGTTATTGAGACAAACTGTATAGATACTTTGTCAGCCCAAGCAGCAGAACTTATTGCTCTAACACAAGCCTGTATTCAAGCCACAAATAAGAAAGTTAATGTATACACTGACTCACGTTATGCATTCGGAGTTGTACACGACTTCGGCGTGCTGTGGCGAGAGAGAGGTTATTTAACCTCCCATGGTGCCCACATTCAGCACGGATCCCTCATTCATGCCTTATTAGATGCAATACATCTACCCACTGCTATATCGATTATGAAATGTAAAGCACACACGAAGGTTACTGATATCATTTCTCAAGGCAATGATTTAGCTGACAGAACAGCTAAACAGACTGCTCAGACTCGCACATTAGACATGACAAAGCCAATAGTTCAGACACCAACACAGTGTATGACAATTAAGGATCCCGCACTTGACGTAATGGACATACAGACACATGCTACTGCAGAAGAATTAAAGAAATGGACTGAACTAGGAGGGATCCAGACAGATCAGGGATGGATGACGAAGGAGAAATCTGTATGGTTTCTTCCTGACTCTATGGTCCAAGCCATTATAGCTACAATTCACAGTCCGGCGCATTTAGGGGAGAAAGCTATGCTAGATAGCATTCAACACATTTGGTTCAATAAACATTTACGAGCAGCAGCTAAACAAAAAGTCCGTACCTGTATGATATGTTGTCAGTTCAACCCAGGAAAAAGTGTTCCCGTAGAACAGGGTGGATTTCAGACTCCTGATCATCCTTTTGAAGTGCTCCAAATGGATTATATCCAGATGGAACGATGTCGAGGATTCAAATATGTTCTTGTAGTTGTCTGCGCTCTCTCCCGATGGACTGAGGCGTACCCAGTATCAGATTACACGGCCCCGACTACTGCCAAACAGTTAGTTCGAGAATTCTTCCCACGGTACGGTTTACCACGTGTTGTATATTCAGATAACGGCCAGCCTTTCTCATCCGAATTAATGAAACATGTCTCACTTTTGTTGGGATATCAGTGGAAATTCCACTGTGTCCGACACCCCGAGGCAGCAGGTCTCGTGGAACGACATAATCAAATTTTGAAAATCAGATTGTCTAAAATATGTAAGGAGAAAGGTGTTGACTGGATAGTAGCCTTACCAGTTGCACTATTTTACATAAGAATGGTAGCACACTCTCGAACAGGGCTATCCCCGTATGAGGTGATCTTCGGAAGACCACCAAATATGTGGGGGACGCCTATACCACGTAAAATAACTGATGTTAATTGTAATATGCTGACAGATTACTTGGCTTCCTTGATGTCTGCACTACAATCTTGTCGTTCACAGGTAGCTGCAGCCTTTCCTGACAACACTGAGGTGAAACCCCATGACGTTGCTCCGGGTGATCTGGTGTTTGTGAGGAATTTCGATCGAAAGACCCAGTTGGAGCCCAGGTGGAAAGCACCGAAGCTAGTCCTGCTGACCACAAGAACAGCCGTGAAAGTTGAGGGCCGCAAGGGCTGGATACATTCCAGCCACATCAAGAAATTTCATGGACTATCCTCGGATATAGACACTGTGCCCTGCACTCCCTCACAGACTGATTCAAAACTCCCCTTTGTTGAGCAGAACGACTCTCAGAACTATAAATTAAA
The DNA here is from genome assembly GCF_964204655.1 of Triturus cristatus. NCBI lineage: Eukaryota > Metazoa > Chordata > Amphibia > Caudata > Salamandridae > Triturus > Triturus cristatus. The sequence continues at coordinate 119,951,927 of NC_140594.1, read as the reverse complement.
GCTTAGGCCCAAACAGTCGAGCAATTTGATTGTTTAAGTCCTCTCCAAGGTGAAGCGGTTGAATTGTCTCTGACATGTATCCCTTGGACCTGAGTAGAGAAAATACCCGAGAAATGTTGAAACGACAGGCGTATTGTAAATCACTGCGTAGCTACTGTATGAGGACATTATTAATTCTGTTTTTATTGAGTCTTTTAATAATTATTACGAGTGTGATTTTGCACATATATCATCCTATTTCTAGACATGTTTATAATGTTGCTGCTGAACATTCTTTTAGTGACCTACCGCCACATGAATTATCTTATAGACTTGCGCTGCGCAATAACACTTTCATTAGTATGTTACATCATTCCCATCAGACTAGTAATGCCACCAATTGTTGGGTGTGTGGCCGACTCCCTCCCTATCAGAATAACAAAGGAGTTCTGCCTTTCTTTCCACATCCGTTCACACACAATGGCTCCTGTGGAGCATGGTTTAGTTTACTAAATTCCATAGACCCAGACACAGCAGTTTATCAACAACATTGGATATGGGGAAATCTGAATCTAGTTTTATTCAAAGTCTGTCACCCTAATAAGGAGGGTCACCCCAGTAGAACAGGAACTGATCTAGAAAATGAAGTGTATAAATTAGGTAATTTTACACCTAATCTTATGATTCTGAATGTCAAATCCGAAGTTGAACTAATTCTACCCACTATGTCAGTATTTCCAGTTAAAGGTGAATTATGCGTAAGAAAAGTTGGTTCCATACATATGGGCCATAGCAAATGCGTTACTACAGTAGAATATAGTGATCAAGGTAAATCTTCATTTAGAGCTTCCCGCCATTCTTACTTTATATGTGGTCAGACGGCATATATGCGTCTGCCTCTAGATTGGGATGGTACCTGTTACATAGCATTCCTTTTGCCACCTGTTTTCCTAGCTCCTCCTGATTATTATCGAAATGTTCATTTAGTACACAATAGAGAGCGAAGAGATCTCCCAGTTGTCGATTATACTGAGACGGCATGGGACAAGTATGTAGATTTCAATAAAGGTATCTTTCCCTATATAGGTACAATATCAAATAGTAAGCTGATACGTAGACTAACCAAGACTCTTGAAGCTGTAGTAAACGAGACTATAGCCGCCCTAGGCAATCTGACAGAGGAACAATCAGTGATGAGAATTGTTGTTCTCCAGAATCGTCTTGTCCTTGACGTCATCCTGGCCGATAGGGGCGGAGCTTGCAGGGTCATCGGATCCAGCTGCTGCATATTCATACCAGAAAATTCGCCATCTGTATATAAAGCTATAACACGCCTTCATAAAATTGTGAGCCAGATACACGAGAATCCAGGCACTTGGACGTGGTCCGGGTGGTTTTGGAGTGTGATATCAGCCTGGGGATGGAGAGTTCTATCATTCCTAGGTATTGGCCTTCTTATGCTCTTCAGTTGCTGTTTATGCCTGCAATGTGGACCAGCAATTTGTGGTCTGTGTGCCACATCATGCATTCCATATCAAGGTTTTCGTTCAAAATACCGGAAGAAGAAGGAAGAAGAAATGATGCTCCATGAGCAAATCGATGGAATAATGAAGATTGATATCTCATGAAGGGCAAGTAGGGGACAAGGAGGGAATGTGGAAATGTGGATTTTCCTGATCAGTTATGTCCCCTATCTTGGACCCCAACGGTTCTATATGCATGTTACAAGTACATGTATGTTCCCTCCAGTTCCAGTTTCCAAGACGCAAACATATGTGCGTCCACCGTCAACATGTTCTCTGTCAGATCCGCCATCAATGGGCTGGATATTCGATTCCTAAGTATGAAAGGCCACCGACTTTATATGGCTAAGTTACTCCATTTTTACAGTTCAGGCAAGTAGGCCCGATTCTGTCCTCAAAGCCTTTCCCTGCTCTCTGCCTCTGACAGCTTCAGCTTGAGCTCGCATCTGTATCCATGAACTTTGTCCTACTCCCTGTGCAGCTAACGGTGCCTGCCTCGGCCAGTTTCGCCTGCCTGCCAAGAAGCTGTATTTCACCTTCGAATTATCTACTTTGCTCTTCAGCCGATGCATTCCTGTCTAGTGATTTAGGTAAACATCTCCTTTAGCTCACAAGCAAAGGACTCGGCCTTTCCGTCCTCATGCAAGTAATTCATAGCCCTGTTGCCATGGAAAGTTTTCTGCCCCTCGCATCTCATATAGGCACTTAGACGCTTGTACACGCACACACAGTCAGTATAGAATAGATTCTGTCCGAGAGTCCTTCCTTGTGGATAACATAGTTCTCTAAACATAGGATGTTAGATATGATTTGGGATTAGGTTGACTTGACCCCCCAGACTTCTCGTCTCCACATGTAGAGCTAAATGTCAAGTCCCCTTCACCCCCTAGTTGCACGTCAATCACACGTCATGCTGCTGCGCGCGCATCTATGTTAAGTATTATCTTATAGATCCACCTATGTATGATAATCAGAGCCAATCATGTTTCTTTTTGCTCCTTATTACGCCTAGTTTCGATTACATACTTACTATGTCATTTCTCTTATCAATTGTTACGCCTTCTACATTCGTTTCATTGTAATGTATGACCTATAAAAGTTACTTCTTGTCAATAAAGTATTGTACTTCACTTCCTGAACCCTCGTGGTGACGGAACCTGAAGGCCGCCACTCGAGTCGGCCATTTTGGAATAAAGCCCATTCAGAAAACCTCTTATACCACGGATTCTGCCTCTTATTATTCTGAGCTATTTTACTTTATTTTAGATTCCGTATGAAATTCAGTCTAGGTAAAAAGAATATTTACCACACACCACCTGGCCTTCTTTAGAATGGCACTCTTCATCCTTTTGGAAACTGTCTTGTGTATTTCATACTGTGTCTTTGTTCCTCAGCAAAGCTGTTTGCTGGACCCCAGAGGAACCCCGCCAGCAACTACATGGTGGATGTCACCAAAATATGGCACTGCAGGAGAAGATGCTCATCAGCCCTCATTTCAGCCCTCATTTAAATCTCTAAGGTGCTACAGAGAGCGGGTTACTCACTGAAAGCTTGTCTTGATGTAGATATCTGTGACCACTGTAAAGAAAACATCCTAAAATGGTAACTTTAGCTGTGTACTCTGAACTGCCCATGAGTTGTGTACATATCAATATGTGAAATCTTTGCTCCTCAGCCCTCCGGACAGACCAATTAGGGACAGATAAAATGACAGGCCTGGTCAAGAAACTTACTTACGCCTAATATCAGAAACAGCTCCACCCTCACCCCTGCCATCCACCAAAGGGCTGAGCTCAGGAAGAGCTAGTCTGCAGCCGCTTGCTAACGAAGTCTTTAAGGGTGAACAGCAGAAGGTGTTAGTATTATTTACCCCATATATTCTGCTATGCTGCTATGATCACAGGGTTACTGTTTCCTTCAAGCACTTCCCAAATCTCTTGATATTTCCAAATATATGTATCCAGCCATTATTGTACACTTCCAGCCCATGAGGTGATCAACTATCTTTGCTGAAGAAGTGCTCTAGTGGTGTTTGAGAAGGTGATAGACTCTTCATCTGAATGTAGTGCCCACCAAAGTACCTAAAAGAGAACCATATCACATGCAAGTGGTGTCTCTTTTTAGAGTGTTGCATCATCAGTTGCATGTTATCTCAAAAAACCTCTTCAATATTCTAAAACCCTGTTTGCTTCTGATTGTTGGCGCTCCTTTTTCCTTCGAATGACACTTACCATGCTTACACACTTCATCTCTCTGAACAGTTTTTCTTGATGTCAGTTGTTGCGATTCTGCAAAGTGCCCTCACCTTCTTTCAAAGATCATAAACTCCTTTGTGAGTCATACCCTTGCATCCCTTGTAGATTGTTAATGAATCCCACCAACCATCTGCATAAACTCAAGTACCCCCTACTAATGATCCCTGCTAACTCCTATTTAATCTACCACAAAGAAACTTAAAGAAATTAATGGAATGGTTCTCCCTGAAAGCACAAGATTAATCACAATAACATATCAACCATCTTTATTCGATTATTAACAATAATCATAAAAGAACAGTCAACTCATAAAATACACAATAAATATCTGATAAGAGGATAGAAATGACACTGGACAGTATTTAAAGCTCACAAAGTTATGCCAATGTAAAGCATTTTTTTAGAAACTCCCACAGAAGAACACACAACAGGAACAGCTACCATACAAGGATAGTAAAATGCAGGTCTACATTGCCGGAATCCCAGAGCTTTTAAAAGAGGAATTAAAAACGACATCTAAAAAGTTCATAATATTTTCAAAAGAGGGTAAAGTGCATAAGTGTTTGGAGGGAGGAACCATCATAGGGGCACGCCAATATACATTTATTGTCGTACTAACACAAGGGAAAGCAAAGAATTCATCTGATAGAGCCCAGCCGGAACCTTGCCAGGAGTGATCTTTCCCAAACATTATTAACTTGGGAGAGCTAAGGTTTGGTACCCTGACATGTCTTATACATAACATAGACTCTCAGAGATGGGTTCTTAAGTTCTCTCCCCTCTCTAGCAGCAGATGCAAGTCTCAAGAACTCTCTTTTTGCCCAACTGACCTCCCTTTTATTCAGCAAATGTGGGGATAAAACAACTCTGGCCTTCCCAATCTGTTATCATTGCACCTGTTAACTTAACAATGGAATCTTATTTAAAAAAATTATCAACCCCTACCGCCGTATTACTTAATGAGCTGCCACCTTGTGATTTGATACTCCGCACTAGGTCAAAAAATATTTCTCTGGGGGCGTGGCCAGCAGCCAACGAAGATGGCCGCAGCCTAGTGCAGCTCCGTGTTTGAAACCCACTCCCTGAATCATCCTGGCATAAATCCTGTGAGAAACCGAGGGCGGAACGTCGGCGGCAGCCCGGGAAGACCAGGGCAGTGATCGAGGGCGGTTCCAGCCTGGTATCGACATCGGTGGCGAAACGTGACGGAGCGACGTGACTGAGGCCTGAAAGCGAAAGTAAAGCCGGGGCGTCGCTTCATCGTGCGCCGGGGATGCAGCTCTCACACTGGCGTGGCCTGGTCCCTGCGGCCCCGAAGTTCAAGCACCTTGCTCGAGTGCACCGCGATCGACAATTACAGCATATGAGGAGCCTGTGCCCTGAGGGAAGAGTTGGCCGTTCTCCGGAGGAACCCGATGGAGCTGTGAGGTGGGTCCCGCACTGCCTGGGTGAAATACTGCTTGTGCGCCTGACGCTGGACGCAGCGCTGATTTCACCATAGCGAGGCCCCGGGGATGTGGAGGCGAATGCCGAGACCTGACGTCTGGTGGTCGTCGGCGGCTGCGGGAGAGGCCCGGCGCCCTGTGATTGAGGCCGTACCCCTCCGTCGGGTGTGGGAGCCTGAGCGCGACCGTAATTGGAGGCAAAAAGACTCGGAAGTGCGGGAAGCCAGTGCAGTTAACTGACTCCCGTGATACACCTTCTGCGGCGCAAACCCCTGGGCCATGAAAGGAACATTGTCGGCCCCTCTAGGAAGTGTATGGGGTTGCGCTGTGACCCTGGTGGAAGATGGACTCCTTGCTGGGGGAATCCAGGGGACGGTCCTGGTCGGTTGGCTCGCAGCATAGGTGAATGGGACAGACTCGGCTTTGGAGGCCTATCATGTGCGGCGGTGGTCCCTAGCGCGGATTGAGACGGTAAGAGGGGGGCCGGAATGCACTGAAGTGTGAGACTGACCAGAAAGTAGGAGGAAGCTAAACTAGCTACGAGATCTGCCAAAGGGGGTGCTCAACGGGGACCGGTAAAACCGGCAGGCCGCACGTGGGAGACCCCCATGGCAGGCGACGGCGACTGCTGGATTCCCGTTATTGACACCCCCCCCCTGATAACCCGGATCGTAGCATCGCCCGCCTCGATCATCATGGGAGGCAGAGGGCAACATACAGTGTCTCACACCAAACTCGAAAAATATGCTTATCACAGGGAGCAGGCGGACGCGCCGCCTCCTGATGTGGAAATGTGGATTTTCCTGGTCAGTTATGTCCCCTATCTTGGACCCCAACGGTTCTATGTGCATGTCACAAGTACATGTATGTTTCCCTCCAGTTCCAGTTATGAAGACGCAAATACATGTGCGTCCACCGTCAACATGTCCTCTGTCAGATCCGCCATGAATGGGCTGGATATTCGATTCCTAAGTATGAAAGGCCACCGACTTTTTATGGCTAAGTTACTCCATTTTTGCAGTTCAGGCAGAGTAGGCCCGATTCTGTCCTCAAAGCCTTTCCCTGCTCTCTGCCTCTGACAGCATCAGTTTGAGCCCGCATCTGTATCCATGAACTTTGTCCTACTCCCTGTGCGGCTAACGGTGCCTGCCTCGGCCAGTTTTGCCTGCCTGCCAAGAAACCGTATTTCACCTTCGAATTATCTACTTTGCTCCTCAGCCGATGCATTCCTGTCTAGTAGTTTAAGTAAACATTCTTCCAGCTACCGAGCAAAAGGGCCCGGCCTCGCTGTCTTCATGCAAGTAATTCATAGCCCTGTTACCATGGAAAGTTTCTGCCCCTTGCATCTCATATAGACACTTAGACGCTTGTACACGCACTCACAGTCAGTATAGAATAGATTTTGTCCGAGAGCCCTTCCCTTGTGGATAACACAGTTCTTTAAACATAGGATATTAGATATGATTTGGGATTAGGTTGACATAACCCCAGACTTTTGTCTCCACATGTAGAGCTAAATGTCAAGTCCCTTTCTCCCTCTAGTTGCACGTCTATCACACGTCATGCTGCTGCGCGCGCATCTCTGCCAAGTATTTCTGCTGACATTGCGAAATCATCTCCAGGTATCCACCCACACATGACAAATTACCCATTATCATCAAGTGGACGCCCACATGGACGCCCACCTTCACGCCTACTTACACGCCCACATGCTCTTATCTCATTCTCTCTTGCTCTCTTGCTTACGTACAATTGAGAAATGTATATATACTGTACTCTGTGAATAATGTTTTGAGAATATTGAGAATACTTTTCAGCCCCGTCCAGATCCTTTTTGGTGATGGAAATATTCTCCCTTTGACTCGAGTTATTGGAATAAAGCCCTTTATGAATCTGATACCACAGACTCAGCCTCTTGCTTTATGCATGATCTTATTGATATCTGAAAAATTATGACAGCGTAATATTTTATTTACCACAGAATGGCGCCCGAACAGTTTAATCTCTTTCCCCACACGCCGGAGATGAAGGTCCAGTTTTGCCCCCTTCCATAGCCGTGATGGACTTCAAGCGCGCACGTCGCGGGTTTTCCCGCCAACTCCCTCAGGCCAATGAAGGGGACAGACTGCGACCAGGCATCCATACGAGGCGGTGAGGAACGCAGATTGTCTACCCAGAGCCCACCTGCGAGAGAGCTGTGTCCGAGGTATACAGAGGCCCACCAGGTTTTCGAAGTCCCGATGTCCAGAGGGTCCGATGTCCGCAGTCGTCGAGTCCAGTCCATTCTCCGAGGCCTTCCGTTTCAAGGAGCTACCCGGTGAGTACCATCGCCGGGGAGGCGTGTTGACGCGCACATAGGTTGTGCCGGTCAAGACGGATTTGGGTACACAAATCCGGTCTGCACTGTTTAGCAGTGTATATGTACTGTTTAGCAGTATATCAAGTATTCCGAGGTATCTAGTTATGGTCAAGAATTATGCTTGGTGATTTAGTCATGCAGACGATCATCACTGTTGGTCATTTTAGGACACAAAATGTTTAATGTTTAATGTCTAATGTGTTAAAAAAACGTCCTGCATGTTGTGGTATGAATGACTGTTCATTATTGTGCCTTTTGTACCAAGTGTGTTCAAGACAAAGTGTTCAAGATTAAGTATCAGATCAGTTGTCAATATGCCGCTCTTTTCGAAATTAAGACAGATCACTACTAGAAAAGGGGTACTTGAAGAAGCAGTCCCTATTCCTCCTAGGGACACTCCAGGGCACTTCATGTATCACAAACATGGCTTAGATGCCATACTATTTCTTGATTTATGGGTGGACTACACCAAAGAATTACCAGAAAGTCAGAGGTGGCCCGTAGCTGGGACCTGGGATGCAGAATGCATTATGAAAGTAGAAGAAGAGTTATGGAAAAGGACAGTTGGAAAGTAACAAAAATATGTCATTGAATTATGGCATAAAGAATTGCATAGACGCACAGAGAAAGCGCTCAGAAAAATAGAGAAAAAGTAGGGAGGATTCAGACAAAGCCCGAGAAAGCGTATTAGTTGAGGAAGGTATCTGAGTAAAAGCAGAACAAGTAGACAGACAACGAAACACTCTTATGAAAGCCGAAGGAGATTACCCTCCAAGATGTGATGGCCACGCTGACCCAGATGCAGGTATCCATAGGGACAATCTCGACTGATATCACGCTGCTGCGTGCCGACATATCTAAAATGAGCACAAGACTAAAGGAGGTGGAAACTACCACAGAGACTCTTTCCAAAGAAACGGCGACGTATAAAAAGAAGATACAGACATTAGAAATTGTGCAAAAACAGCTGCTGGATAAGCTCGACGATCAGGTGGGAAGGTCCAGGAGGAATAATATACGTGTGGTAGGCGTGCCGGAGAGCGAGAGGGGGCCGGCCCTGGATCTCTTTGTCGAAAAACTTACTACGGATCAGTTGCAGCCGCGCGGGCTGTCCAACTTTTTCTCGGTGGAGAGAGCGCATCGAGTGCCCGGAGGAAGGCCCAGACCGGGAGCCCCCCGCGGCCGATCCTGGCACGCATATTTAATTTCCGTGACCGGGACACCATCCTACAGGCGGCGCATATTGCTCCCCCGCTGAGAGTGGACAATTGTACGGTAACCCTATATCCGGACTATACTGCTGCAGTGACGAAGCAGCGCCGTGATTTCCTGGATGTGAAAAAAAAACTTCGCATTCGTGAATTCAAATATGCAATGCTATATCCAGCAAAGTTACGAGTGGAGGCGGAGGGAAAGACATGGTTTTTCACCACACCGGCGGAGGCCTCTGACTGGCTGGAAGGCTGGCGCCCAGCGAAAGACTCTAGGCGAACGGGTCCCGTGCATAAACAGCAGTCTCAGTCATCAAAATCATCAGAGGACATCAGACTGGAGGAAGCGGAGGGTCCACAGCCAGAATGGCGCAGAGAAGGCAGACTGACTCGCGGATACCGGACTTGTAGGGATGGGGTGCTCCCCCGGCTGACCCAATGGAGGGCCAGCCTACAATGATTAAAGACTGGGCTCCGGCATCCAGAATTGCAGGTTTCTCGCACTGAACTACAAACTGTCCGGGGAGAGGGCGAAAGGCAAGGAGTGGCTCTTCCCCCCTACACAAGTATAAAGTTATGGGGATTAAGCACTCTGCTGAGTTGGGGTGACGGGTAGTTCCAAATCCGCTGGGCAGGGAGGCAGGGAGGGGGGTGGAGGGATGGGTGCAGATTACAGAAGTTATTTTAGGTTTAGTTTTGGAATTCAGAGTTACACACAGGATATTGACAAGCGGCATCTATGGCATTGATGTGAGGGGGAATGTATGTTTAACGCAGTTTCGTATTGCAATAGATGACAGATAAAACACGAATGCCTGCCCCAAATGCTGACATGGGGCCAAGGATAGGGAATCCCCGAACGCCCAGCCCCCCATTTAAAGTGTTGTCCTGGAATGTAAATGGCTTAGGGGATAAAATAAAACGAGGGCTGGTCTTACAATATCTCAAGCGTAAAGGGACGGCTGTGGCGCTCATCCAAAAATCTCACTTAACAGGCACGACCTGCAAAGCCCTAGATAGGTGGGGCTTCAAAATGGTAATACATTCTAACTTTACATCAGGTTCACGGGGGGTGGGTATACTAGTGATTAAGCGGTTCCCACTGATAATAACCGACTCCCGAAAAGATGACCAGGGACGATTTGCGGCAATGACCTGCCAATGGGAGGGGAAAATATATAACTTAGTGACAGTATATATCCCTCCGACATTACATCAGACTACCTTCCAGGCTTTGGGGGAATTCCTCCTGTCACTTCCACATGGAGAATTAATAATGGGAGGGGACTTCAACGCGACGATGAATGCATCCATAGACAGGCTGCCCCCTAGGGATCCCAGTAGTGCCAATCTTAAATTGCTCGAATTTACAGAGGCATTAGGCCTAATAGATATTTGGAGAGTCAGATGTCCGACAGAGCGACAGTATACATTCCATTCGGGGGTACACAATAGCCTCTCTAGGCTGGACTACATTTTTACATTACCGACGGGGATGATGGGTGCTACAGAGGTGACACACTTACCGAGGGTTATTTCGGACCATTCTCCAGTCCTCATCACATACGCAGCCTTCACCCCGCAGAGGCGTAGGGTATTCCTGATATCTTAAAATACCTAAAATTAATAAAGCTCTTCTTGTGACAGCTAAGCAATATTTTGCAGAAAACAAACAGTCAGTTGCATCCCCGACAACACTATGGGAAGCCTACAAAACAGTCCTTCGAGGACAGGCCATTTCGATGGTGACTGATCATAAGAGGAGCCAGCAAAAGGAGATAGATAGTCTTGAACAAGGGGTGTCCCGGGCAGAGGCGGAACATGCAGTGCATATAGATGACAATACGACACACCGGGTACACATGGCGCAGCAAGAATATAAGTCCTACGTCTGGGAAGCGGCGAAAACTAGACACACCAAAACACAACACACTATATACGAACTAGGTGATAGAGCGGGTAAGTTATTGGCCTGGCTGGAACAAAAGGAACGGGCTACTAGATGGGTGGCGCGGATCCAACTGAACGATGGTAGTTTTACGGCGGAGCCCCAGCGGATTGCAGAGGCTTTGGCGGAGCATTATAAAAAAATATATACTCCGGAGGCCACAACCACCATAATGGAAAATCTGGAATTCCTTAAAGATATAGCTATGCCCACACTGGACCCATCCGAGGTTACAGCCCTCGAAAAAGATTTTACTCCTGGAGAACTAACATTTGCAATAGCCGCTCTTCACACAGGGAAAGCAATGGGGCCAAATGGAATTCCGGTGGAATTATACAAGAAAGCAACAACGCAAATTGTTCCACACTTACTAAACATGTACACTGACAGTTTAGAGAAGGGGATCCTACCCCGAGATCAGAGACTGGCCACCATAGTGGCCATTCATAAACCCAATAAACCACCACATGAATGCATATCCTATAGACCGATCTCTTTGATCAATGCCGAAGCAAAGAGCCTGGCAAAAGTTTTGGCAGCGAGACTGCAGCCGTGCCTAGCCACAGTAATACAGCCGGATCAATCCGGGTTTATGCCAAACCGTAATACCGCCCTGAACCTGCGGCAGCTACATGGGGTCATGGCGCGCCGCTCCACTATAGAGGAGGATGCCGTCATTTTATCACTAGATGCTAGGATGGCGTTTGACTTGGTGGAATGGCCCTTCCTCTTTGCAGTTCTTCGCCACCTAGGGTTTGGTCCCAAGATCTGCGCCTGGATTCAGCTATTGTACACACGGCCATTGGCGCAGGTGGTGGTGAATGGTCATATATCGAGCGCCTTTCCGCCGGGACTGGGGACACGACAAGGTTGCCCCCTTTCGCCACTTCTTTTTGCGCTGGTGTTGGAGCCGCTAGCGGCCTGGATACGTCAAGACCCGGTCATCCGTGGCTTGAGGTGGACAGTGGGATGGGAAGATCCCATCTCCTTATACGCGGACAATGTCTTGTTAAACTTAGCTTCTCCGACGCGCTCAATTCACTGTCTCCTAGATATATGTACGTCGTATGGGAGGGTGTCCGGATATACCATCAACTGGGAGAAATCCTACCTCTATGTGCTCCGGGGCTCCCCACCACGGCTTCCAAGGGGGTGTGAAATACAGATAGCGGGGAACAGTTTCAAGTATTTAGGGATATATGTAACAGCGGACAGAACACAATTCGTCGCTGAAAATCTTACACAACCCCTAGCCCGGTTTCGGCGGGACGTCAAGCATTGGCGTTCCCTACCACTGACGCTGCTGGGAAGAACAGCCCTCTTTAAAATGATGGCACTCCCTAGATTTCTATACGTGCTGCATAACATGCCCTTCCCAGTATCCCCCACATACTTTATCGCAATAAACGCAGAAGTGACCAGTTTATTATGGGAGGGAAAAACACCACGGATAGCACTCCATAAACTAACAAGAAGCTGGTATGACGGAGTTATCGCCCTCCCCAACATCAAAACATACTATTGGGCCTCACAGCTCATGGTTATAAATCAATGGCTACATGTACCAGGTGACGACTCTGCATACCGTATGGATCGACATTTGCTGGGTGCCGCAGGGGTTATGGGGGTGCTATACAACAAGAGCAGGAGGCATGGCCTCACGGGCCCAACGGCACATACTATACAAGTTTGGTTTGAGGCACAACGAACGCTAGGATGGGAGGGAAAGATAACACAGGCCACGCCATTATGGGACACCAAAAGACTGGGTATGATGCGCAATACTAAGGGGTTTCGACAATGGAATCTGATAGGAATCTCGCGAGTCGGAGATCTCTGGAAGAAAGGGGAAATAGTCACGTTTGCGCACTTACAGACTACATATGGGCTGGCAGACACCGAACAATTTCTCTACCTACAAATTAGACACGCACTCCTGGCTGCGACCACACCGGGTACACAGCTAGCGGAGTCCTCACCGCTGGAAGATAGACTCCTCACAGAACATCTGGCTAAAAAAGCCACATCCCAAATATATCGGAAAATAATAAATAACCAGCCAGACCCCTTAAAAGCCCTTGAATCTAAATGGGAAACAGAATTAGGAGACTTTGACGAAACGGATTGGCAGGAAGCACTTTCATCCCCCAAAGAGGTTGCGATACCATCAAAACTTAAATTGATACAATTAATAATTCTACATCGCACTTATTATACCCGCACACTCCTACATAAACTTAGTCGGACAGATTCATCGCTTTGCCTTAGACAGTGTGGTGAAGAAGGGACTCTCTTTCATACCCTCTGGCTATGTCCCGTAATTGTCCGGTACTGGAAGGCGATAATGCGTACACTCTCGCAGGTGACAAAAATCACGACTCTCCCGGAACCGAGGAGATGCTTCCTTAACATATGGTAACCCACAGATCTTAATCGTACGGCACAAACCTGGGTAACATTGGGCATGATGCTGGAGAAGCGAAACATAGCGCAGCGATGGGGATCCCGACAGCCTCCTACCCTTCCCCAGTGGTGTAGGGACATGGATACCATAATGATCGTCGAAAAAACAGTATATATACACAGAGGCTGCCCCAAAAAATGGACCCAGATATGTGGAGGATGGAACACCTATCGAGGGAATATATGCGACCCCCCCAAAAGGAAATTCAGATTTAGACATGAGTGGTTGAAGGATTAAAGAGGATAAGTTGTAGAATAATGAACACTATGAAAGTCCAAGATAAGGCTTGAGGGCAGCAGGGGATTCACTGTTATTGTCATGTCAATGTTATGTCAGCTGCTGAATACATATGCGCAAATCAATGGACTGAATCTCAACATATTCAATGCCGATGATTGTTTATCTGTTTTGAAAATGTCAATAAAAAATGTTTTTTAAAAAAAAAGTATATATTTCTCTGACAGATGGCTTGGGCTCGGATGCCTCTAAATCTAATCTAAGTGATGATGGATCATCCCGGAAGCACCAGAGACAGCACTGAAATACCATAGATCCCGTAAAAGGCATAGAGGTCCCCTGGATCCCCATAAAAGCAGCAGTAAAACCTTGCCGAATACGTGGTTAAAATGGGACTATTCACATACTAGAATTATGGGTGATACGGAGGTCTCTTCAAACTTACAGCTTTCAGACCAACCAGGTCTGGGAGGAGAATCCATGAGCCCTTGATCCTGGAGTCAATCAAAGAGCACCGCGCCGATACTTGGGCAGACGGTAAAAACAAGACAAGCAATGGAAAAGCTGGAGGGAGCTATCAGAAAAGTCAGCAAATCCTGCATCGAGATTGGTGAAAAGCTGAACTGCTTAAAAGAAAGGTCCTCAGTGGCTGAGGCAGAAACTATTAAGGTTAGGGACCAACTTAAGTCTCCGGATGCCCACCTTTCGGACGTGATGTGGAAGCTTGAAGACGTTGAAAATCGTCAGAGACAAAAACACCTCCACTTCCTTGGAATAGAGGAAGGGTTAGAGGGAGATGATATAATAACTTTCATGTTGGACTTATTGAAAAATGCATTTCCTGAACTGTCTGGTGGAATTGGGAGTAGAAGTACAGAGGGTGCACAGATTCCCCATGAACGTACATAACTATGGCAAGGGCCGGGATAAGGAGCAACCGAGGAAACCTAGGACAATACTGTTTTTTTTCTCGCAATTTCCTGGTGAGGCAAGCTATATTTGAGAAATCCCGACCTGAGGCCAGAAGGAAGTATAGGGATTCCTCCTTTTTTGTCCGCCCAGATTTCTGTGTCACAGCAGGGGAACGCAGATGGCGCCTTCAACAGTTGATTAAGCCTTTTCGGGATGCAGGGTTTGAAGCCTACATGCTGGCTCCGGCTAGACTGAAAATTCTGGCAAGGGGCAATATCAGGTTTTTGTCTTCAGAAAATTAAGCACGAGAATATTTGAGTGAATTATTGGCTGATAAGGATTCTAGATAGTTCTGTGTCCCGGCTTGGACAATATCCCCGACTTTCCTAGGGACTGCTTGATGTACGCTAAATGTATGCTTTGGAGAGAAGCTGGCCATAGGGCCATATTAGGTATGAGGGTGACACAATGGCAGGAGAACTTGTGATATCTCGCAAGACTGATCTCTGTTTTCTAAGTAATCCTTATTTTTTTGTTTGTTTTTACTCTTCTGTACGGAGGGGTGTGGTTGGGGTGGGGGGCCGACAGCACCTTTTTAACCGCCTTTATAGAGATCCTGTTGGTTGGGTGACTGCCTCTAATGGATGGGGAGGGAAGTGGGGGTGTGCTGGGGATGGGGCGATGTTGTGGGTGGATGGCTCTGGGTCAGGTTTTCAATGTCTTTGAGAAACAGCAAGCATTTGTATGGATCGAACAGCTAAAAAAATCAAAGAAGGCAAGATTTAAATGCCAAAATAAATTAATCAATAATGTGGCTGGGTCGTAGGTCTCTGATGAGTAAGAGTGTATGGAAGACTGACTGAAGCTGGTGAGATATATCAGGGGGATGGCTCATTTGCATATCTTTTCTGTAAACATCTGCGGGTTAAATTGTATCACTAAAAGGAGAAGGATTCAAGAGGTTTTATATTTTAAAGCAGATATTTATTGTCTTCAAGGAACCCACGTGGCTTGGCCAGGTAAGGGCTTGTTGGAAACATTGGGATTGACAGTTCTTTCCTGTACGTCTCAGGAGGCAAGAACTAAGGGGGTGGCAGTCTTAGTGAAAGGGAATACCATCTGCAGTGGATGTAAGGCTGTGGATAAGCATGAGAGATGGGTGATGGTGGAGTGCACGCATGGCTTGGGGCCCCTTACACTTTGTTCACTTTACACACCTATGTTAGATTATCCCGCAATGTTTAACTTCTTAGCAGCAGAGTTGCCCACTTGGCCAGACCTGTATATCTTAAGTGGGGTGAATACAGGGAAGTATGCCAGTCGCAAACCACAGGCCTGTAGATCCTTCCAATATCTTTTGACTGAAATTGGGCTAATCGAAATTTGGGCTAATTCGAAACCATCTGATGCTGAGTTTACGTATTATACGGAACTGTCGCAAGACTGGACTACTTTTTAATATCACCCTCATTGGTGGGAGGAGCGGGGGCATAGATAGAGCTCAATCCAAGGCTCATGTTGGACCATAACCCTCTTGTTTTAGAGCTCGCTTTGGAGGGATTGAAGAGGCCAGCCCGGAAATGGCCCTTCGAGAAGAGCTTTTTGCATAACTCACAGTATATAAACCATATGAAGGGCTGGATTATTGAATTCTTGTGGCCAGAAGACAGGAATGTTATGAATATAATGAATGGGTGGGGCAGGTGCTTGCGGATAGGTCAACGCAGAAGCATGTGGCAGGCTACATTAGTGAAATCAGGGATGGGCATAGTTGCACTGGGAACGATCCAGCAGAGATTAGAGATGCCTTCCGGGCATTCTATGCCAAATTATATAAAGCCTCAGCTTCACCATGCTCTGATGCCCTAGATCAGTATCTGCCATTAATTATGCACAATAAAGCAACGCAGGAAGAGCAATCTTTGCTTGGGGCTGAATTTTCTGTAGATGATATCCAGCTATCGCTTCAGCACCTGCCAGCCTTAAAAGCGAAGGGAACCGACTCGATTCCACTAAAATTTATAAAACCTTTTCATCTGAACTTTTGGTTGAGTTGTCGGAGTTATTTAAGCAGGTTGGGCATGGAGAGACCTCTCCAGGCTCATGGGCTACTGCTGATATTATAGTTTTTTTTTAAAAAGGGCAAGGCAGCTACGGATTTAGGCTCCTATATGCCAATTACGTTGTTAAATAGCGTCATAAACTCTATGCCAAAATGTTGGCAGATGACTAGTCCAGAATAGTCATAGATTAGTATTAACTCTGCAACACAGGTTTATTCCAGGGAGGGGGACTTCGGATCATGATGCTACGGAATATCTGGAAGAACCGATGGGAGCTGTCATGTTGGACGCTGAGAAGGCTTTCGACAGAGTGTAATGGGTATATTTGTGGAAAGTCTTGGAAGCCTATGGATTAGGGGGGTCTTTTATCCAAGCAATTCGGGTAATGTGTTTGAATCCAGTAGCTCGACAGATTATGGGGCAGGAATCTCATCCTTTCTACATAGTAAGAGGTGCTGGGCTGCCCGGCTTCCCCTTGCTTTTTGATTTATATATAGACCCCCTATTGGGTAAACTAGAAGCTTCTGTTGATGTGATTCCGATATGCTTACACGGGTGGAAAACTAAGGTACTAGCCTATGCAGACGATGTCGCAATCGTTACAAGAGACCCTGATGAAGCTCTTTATGCAATCGGAAAAATAAGTGAAGAATTTGGAGCCTACTCCGGGTACGCATTAAATAAGGATAAGACACAAATAGTGGCAAATCGATTTCCAGGCACCTGTGATAGTCGAGTGGTAAATCAGGCCATGTATTTAGGGTCACTATTTCAGCCGATTTGAGCTGAGCCAATCACAGTGCTGCAATGCAGCGCTGTGATTGGTCTGAGTGTCGTGGATCAGCTCTCAGATTGGGACAGGGTGCCTGTGCATATGCCCTACCAGGCGGTGCATTACAACCTGGTGGGAAATATGGAAAGTAGTCATGTGCACTCAGTGTGCACAGTCCACTACTCCTCCCTCGCTGAACCACCAGCCCCTGCCCCGCCCTAACCCAGCCTGCAGCAACCAAAAATAAAACGATAATAACCTGATTATTATATTTTTTTCTCTCTTTTCACTGCTCTAAGAGCAGTGGGGCGACGCTTCGCCGTCTCAGCGAAGAAGCTGCCACTGAGCACTGCTGATTGGGAATTCAGTCTCTTTGCTGCACGAGACTTTGAGAAAACGATCAGTTAGACTGAGGTCCATGGCTAGCAGGGACTCGATCCCAGCTCTTCTACATGTTCGGATTCCTCTTGTTTAAAAGATTGCTTTGAGCCAGCATCTCCGCTCTGTCAGGAGAGCAGAGCAAGTGCATGTTATGTGCTCACTGGTTTCACAATGATGGTTTCATAGCCAGCATTTCTTCCTACTACCTGGGTTCCGAGAGCTCGGGCCAGGTCTAGAGTTGGTAACTCTCCGAGTCGATACATGATGAGCTGCCATTTAACTCCTGCAGAAAGGCCGACAGCTAGGATTGTGGGTGCAAGGCTGGGCAGCCATGTATTACCAGGTAGGCGTGTGATCGCCGTGCCAGCGTACTCTTGTCGGCGATGAAGGAAAGACGCTGCATGGCTTTGTTTACTACAGGTTTAAAGGCTGAAAATAAAATACCTGGTTCCATAGACCACCTAGTTGTAGGTTTGCAATTGCCTGAAAAGAACCAGAATACTACTCAGAAGGCAGGGGGATTACACCATGGTGATACCAGTGTGCAAAAGCCGGCGTAAGGAAGTAGCCCAGACCGTGGCCTCGCTCCTAATGACAGAGATAGGAATCTCATCGGGCTCCTTGACCCAGAAGCTCTCCTTCTCTGAGGAGCCTCAGTCTCCTTCGTGGAAGGAGATGGCGGAGAAAGGGAGGGACTCAGGGGAGCAATGGGCAAGTCTCCGCCACCATTAGGCGCGTAAAGATCACACGTGGAATTGCTCCATTCATCTTCCTTAAGTGGGGTTGGAAGAGATTTTATTCTACAACTGAAGCTTAATATAGATGCGCAAACATTCCGTTGACAAGGAGGGCAAACTAAGATGAGTTCCATCAACACAGCCAACAACCTGTGGGAAATGTGCCACGCGAACAAAATCTAATCTTGTTTGCTGCAAATCTTGTGAGCTGGGGAAAATATACCAACATACTATCTAGAAAATTGCAAATCAAATCTCCTGCTGTGTAACAACCCCCTGATAACTTCCTGAGGCTAAAAGGTGTAGGCAGTAAAGTACCTGAAAGTGGGTTGGTGTAGAAATACTCCTGAATGTGGCCTTCGACAACACGGAGTCTAACTCTGCAAATAAATCTAAAATAACAGTGCTGCTGAGTCTCTACTTGCTGTATATCTTCTGCTCTCCTGTCTGCTCTCCTGTCTGCCTTCTCCTGTGGTGGTGTGGAGCAAACGGCCTCATACCCCTTGCCAGAGCACACAGAACAGCCGTTCTGGAATTCTGGAGAAGCAAAATGTAAAGTTTCCACCCTTTTATAGTTTGCACCTGATCACTACCTGCTCCCACTGCATGCTAATTTGCGGGTGCAAAAACCTGTTTTTGCAACAATTCGCAACTAGCAAACCAATAGTACATTCCAAATTGAGAAACACAAACTGGAAATCAGCAATAGGTAATCGCAAATTCCAGTTGCAAAAACAGCAAGTTCATAAGATTCGGTTCACATCAATTTTTCTGTGACTGGAATTGAAACCACTTTGATACACTCCAAACTTACCTTTTAACTTTTGCTAACCTATTTGCGACAGATTACCGAATTGCAAATGCTTCGTACATCTGGCCCGTAGTGCCTCACCGTGTAAGAACTATAAAAGCTGTATGTACTAGTACCTTCCATTTTTGCTATTCATCAGATTAACTCTCCCAAACATACTACATGTAAATAAGGACATGCTTTTATTGACAAATATCCATTTGTACAAACGCAACTCTTAAGGCATGGCCTCCAAGGATGATACCAGATGCTCATGTGGTGAGAAGCCCCCAGGGATGTCCTTTAGAGTTGGCCCACAGGTAGCCTCTGCTACCCCAGGCTAACTCTTTGGTACCTCTGACACTGCCTTTGCTGCGCCTGGTTTTGGGGTTTGCAAGGGCAGCGGCAGGAACAGGAAGTATAAGCAAGAATACCAAGCACTCCCAAAATAATCCAATGCACAATTTCTTTGTGTAAGGTCTACCAAAATCCTTCATTTAAATATGGTGTTTCAGAAGTCTTGTCTTTTTCTAGGCAACATGTGTTTCATCTATGCTGTAAGTACACCAGCAGACTTCATCAGTGCTAGTATCAAATCAGCAGTATATGTTTATAATAGAAGCCTGGAAAGGGGCGCTATTGTATCGCACTCCAGGTGGTAAGAAGAATTTTTCCCAGCCATTAACTGACTTTATTGCACCATATGTGTTGGCCTCTCAGACGTTCCTAGTATTGGGTGACTTTAATTACATCGGTGAAAACGCTGATGATCCAGGCGTCACTCAACTTTTAGCAGATTTGGAATTTCTTGGACTGAAACAGATGGTGTCCGGCCCTACACACAGGGCAGGCCATATGTTGGATCTCATTTTTACTAATGTTTAGGAAGTAACATGTGACTCTCTGTTGCCTGTTACCTGGTTGGATCATTATCTGATCCATTTCTCCATCTCGCATAACAAGGCTTGTGACAAACCTACAAAAGTGGCTAACAGGCCATGGTGTAACTGGACCTCAGTCACTTCATCTGCCTTCACAGAGGTCTTTAACTGCCCTTCACCTTCCTCCTTTGCAGATGTGAACACAGCACCGTCTATTTATCATGGCTCTTTAAAGACCTCTATAGACAATTTTGCACCTCTCAGGAAATCATCCCTTGTCTCTTCCAGAAGTTCTGCCCCATGCTATTCAGACGCCCTGCGTCAAGAGAAATCACTCTGCGAATGTCTTGAACGCAGATGGCGCTCCACCAAATCCCTTAAGGACAAAGTGGAAGACTGATCCAGGCTTGCGTTGTATCATAATCTGACCAGGTCAGCCTGGAAAGTTTTCCTTGCAATCTCAATTGAGAAAGCAGGGAACTCGACTGAAGAGATTTATAAAGCATTAAATAACTTTGTGAAACCCTGTGCCTGTGTCTCCATCATTGCAGCCTCCCAGGATTTATGTGATACCTTAGCTGACTTTTTCGAAGACAAAATCGAGTCAATTTACAAGAATCTGCCAGCTATCCCGGATAGCTTTCAGTACAACTTCGACTTAAATCATCCTCATCCTACGGCCATGGGCAGCCTGAGCAAATTTACACTCTGCTCTGAGGTTCAGGTATTGGATATGCTATCCCAGACCAAGTCTGACTCACCTCTGGACCCCTGCCCATGCATGGCTGATGCTATTGAACAAGGGAGTGCCCCAGGGCTCGTGCCTGAGCCCTACCCTCTTTAATATATACAGAGCGCTGCTTGCCCAGATTGTGAGAGCCTGCGGTGTGGAGATCATGTCCTACGCAGAAGACACAGAACTCCTTATTTCATTCGGCACCGATCCAGCCAAAGTGAAAAGAAAATTTGCTAATTGCATGAGGGAAGTCGCTGGTTGGATGACTATCAACTATCGCCAATTAAACAGTGCCAAGACAGAGATCATGCTTTTTGTAAAAGTGACTGAGCTCTGGTCTCCCGACTGGTGGCCTTCTGAACTAGGCGCTGCACCTTCACCTATGCAGTCAGTGGAAAATCTTGGAGTGAAGCTAGATCAATCACTTTCCATGAAAGACCAATTTAATGCCACCTGCAGCTCCTGCTTTGCCACTATGAAGCTTCTTAATAAGGCCCTCGCTTGGCTTCCCGACAGCGCTAGGAAAACTCTTATCCAGGCTCTCATCACCAGCCTCCTGGACTAAGGGAATGCCCTGCTGACATCAGTAAATGACACCTTGCTGTCCAAGTTGCAGGTGGTCCAGAACACTGCAGTTAGGGTAATCTGCAATCTTTCTTCTTGTTCGCCCTCCTCCCCTATTCTTCTGAAGGTTTATTGACTGCCAATTAGAAGACTTGTCTTCTTTAAACTCTTTTGTCTGACACATAAGGCACTTCAAATGTCCCGCCCTGCCTACTTGTCTATCCGATTAAAACTCTATCTGCCCTCCAGATGCCTTAGGCCCTCCGATAAGCCGCTTCTGGCTACCCCTCGCGTATGGACCTCAAAACGAGGGCAGATTGTTCTCCTACACTGCCCCCTATCACTGGAACAAGCTCCCCTTTAGTCTTCGTTCTCTTGCTCAGACTTTACCTCCTTCAGAAAGAGGCTGAAGACTTGATTATTTTTAGATATCTCCCCCTCTCTAAGCAGTGCAGTGCTGAGATACTCCTCCTGGAGTGATTTGTGTGCTATATTAAATGTCTTTATCATATCACATCATCTCATTGCTCCAAAGTTCACTAGGATACGATAGTCAGATATCATTGGCTAGTACTCCATCGACACAGCGTGCACACGACGAGTCCTGTAACGGCATCCCCAGCGACCTCTACTCGTTGGAAGGAACAGGAAGTACACAGGACTCTTTGGGTCTCCTTTGCGTTCAGCCATTTCTTCTCTCTGCCCTTAGACTGGCCCCACCGATGCAAAAGAAGGCTGTGGGAAGTCGAAGGACGGACAAGGCTTCAACCCTCGGAAGTCATTGTGAGTCACATGGTGATCAAGGTCACTGCCAATAGCCATGGTGTTTGGTGAATCGACAAACATGGCCGCTCCTTGTTAGTGCGAATACTGTGTGGACTCTGGGCCTTCAGTTCCTGAACCCCTTCATCTGCAGACCTGGCTGCCCAGCTGTCTAAGCTTGGCACATATGGAGGTAGAGGCCACAACGTACAGGGCCTATTTCCCTGGAACTCCCTACGCAGCCGTTGACCTTGAAAAAAGGACTTCCTCAAGGTCAAAGGATGCCTACAAATGCTTCTTTCCCTCTCCTTGTAGAGCTTGGACTCCAGACTTCAGCCATCTGGTGGTCCTCCATGTACATTCATACTTATTTGCGTGTCGGATGCCCAAGATTGACTTGTTAATGTATTTACCTTCACCGCGAATGTTAGAATTGGAGATAGTTTAGGCTTCTGCTGATGGAAATGTATTCTGTTCACTTTCGAAATGTGTTCCCCCTTTGTGGCAGAGCTGAGGAACCACCGATCTACTTTTTAGGTCTCGCCTGAGCCAGCTCATGCGCTGCTCTGCGAGACATTTAGTAAGCGGCTTTTGAAAGTGCCACCACAGGGTTTTGGTGACCTCAAGCGTGCACGCGCGCAGCCGCCATCTGTCTTTCCTCCATCACACAACTCCCGCTTCGCCCCCTCCCCCACCACAGATCACTTCTCGCAGCCGCTCGCACGCGGCCAATGCTTGCATCGCTCGACACGCTTGATTGCGATCGCGGTCAATTTCGCGGCTGTGTCACTTTCACGGCAGCGTGGCCAATGCTTGTTATCTTTTGTTGTACTATTCACTTTTTGTCGATATTTGAAATAGTGATTATGATATTGAATCTTAATTTTGTGCTTTGGTATCCTCTTCTTTCTTTTCTCTACCTTTTATTTAATTCTCTTCCTTTTCTTCTTATTCCTATTGCATATTTTTTGTGTATGACAACATGCCTCTCCGTTTTTTGACTGATATATGATAGTTATTCACTGTTTTTGTACTTTGGAGGACAACATTTTAAGAAAGAAATGTGAACAAAAACAAAAAAAAAGGTTGCAGACTTATAGTTACTTTTAACACACGTGGCCTGTACATCTGTTTGGTGTGGGTCGTATGCTTCACATTCCAGGCCTGCAGCTCTCCCTACCGGCAAGCTGCTACCTGCTGAATCCCTCCCTTGAAGATTGTTCACTGACCCCAAGCTCTGCAACACCGCGGCAACGTGCACTGCTGCAGTTTCACCTTGACTTTGGAAATGACAGCTTCCTATGGGCTCCAGAAAAAGCACTAAACAAACCGCCACTAACTCTGAATGCACCCCTAAAGTCTTCTAAGAAAGACTGTTCACATGTCAGGGCCCCAAGGCAGTTCCATAGGTCGCCAGGTGATCTTTAAAGCATTAACAATAATGCAAAGATATTACCCGGTGCTGCATTCTGCTCATATGACCTTGCTTGTCGTATTCCGATTTAGACGTATACAGTATCAAATTCCACCCAATACAGGGTTACAAAGTGGACGCAAATCTGCACATCAGAACAGGAGATAGCCATGCACTGTTGGCACATATGCCCCATTCAAACACCGAATTTGGAATGGGGTGCCATGTGCGCACCTCCCATTAACTCCAAATAATGGGGGTGCAATTTGCACCCATATTTTGCAGCATCGTCGCCATCAGGGACTTAATACAGTAAACAGTGCTTTGAAGCCTCGGGATTTGCAGGCAGCTGAAATAATATGATGTAACTGCACTTCCGCCTACCCGACAGGGCTTCTAGCAATGCGATCAGAGGCTGCAGAGCGTTGGAGTGCGTTACAACACACACATTTTATATAGAGACAATCACTCATATAAAATGTGAAAGTCAATGTATTGGAAATGTTGCTTAAGATAATGGGGCTTACAATGTGTAATCATACTTTCATCCATCATTCAGTCTTTCACCATTCATTCTGTCCTTCCATCTGTCTGCCCATCCATGTCCATATTCATCCATTTACAAACCTATCCATCATGTATCCTTCCAGCCATCATTTCACTCATCCATCCCTCAATCCACCCTTTTACTCATCCATCATCCATCCATCCACCCTTTCACCCTATCCATCTGTACACTCATCCATTCACTCTTCCACCCATCCATTCACTTGTCCATCCAGCCATTTACCTATCCAGCCATCCTTTCACTTACTCATTCATCCATCCAGTCACTCATCCTTCCACCCATTCACCCATTCAGTCATCCATTTACCCATCCCCCTTTCTCTTGTAATTCCCCTTTCACTGAGCCAGCCATCCTTCCATCCATCCACCCACCCATCCATCTACTCATCCACTCAGGAATACATCCATTGAACCTATCCTTCATCCATCCTTTCACTCATCCATCCATCCTTTCTCTCATCCATCCACCCTTTCACTCCTTCACTCATCTATCCATCCTTTTGTCCATCTACCCGCCCTTTCGCTCACTCATCCAGCCTTACATCCACCCTTTCACTCATCAGTCCATCCATTCACCCTTTCACTTATCAATTCATCAATCCACCCTTTCACTTATCAATTCATCAATCCATCCATCATTTCACTCATCCATCCACCCATTCACTGGCCCATCATACACACTTTCACTCATCCATCCATCCATCCATCCATCCATCCATCCATCCATCCATCCATCCATCCATCCATCATTTCACTCATCCATCCACCCATCCCTTCACTTACTTACTCACCTCTTCACATTAATTATGAGACCCATCAAGAACTCCACCCTCGCTGTAGTTCCTAAAGCAAGGGGTGGGGTGGAGCAGGGTTCACTATGCCCCTGCACATAGGCAATCTGAAAAAGTGGAAGGCAAGAGTCAAGCATGATGCACAGTGCCTGGACGTAGGGTGACTGTGGTGTTGTTTCCAGAGCTTTAAGTGGGATGAAAAAACTAGGGGGGGTCTCTTCAAAAGGGTGTTTCATGTAATAAAATGCGTGGCTTAAAACACATAAGCGAAAAATCTGTGCTTCATATAATGTGCCGCCCAGCTGGTATTTTTGTTGCTTCTGTCATTGCATCCAGATATATAATATAACAAGTAACGTTACACTTAGAAAAAAGTAACATTACACCTACAACAAGCCAGAACTATTGGCTTTGTCAATGGTTGTTAGTTGCATAAAATAAACAAGCATTGGCATAACCAATAGGTCTCGCCTTTGGGACCTTATAAGTATTTAATTATGCAGCACAATATCCTTGGTGCAACATCAACAGTTGCATGGCTAAACACATAAGGTCCCAAAGACGAGACCTATTGGCTATGCCAATGCTTGTTATAACAGACACGCGTCTTCTTCGTCCCAAGACTCTTTGAAGGCGTTTTGTTCTTTAAGCGCTTTACGAAAACGATGATGACTTTATTATCTGCTGTGCCGCTCCAAGCCTCCGATGCTACCTGTCCTGGGCTGTCTGCGGATAACGTCTCCGCCCCCTTTCTCCTCCCCTCGCCCCTTGCTACGTCGTTTCTTCTCTTCGTCTTCAGGTCGCTTCTTTTTAGCTCCCTTCTCTCCCTGCATTGTTTCTCTCATCAGCTACCTCGTCATTTCTTTTCCTTCCATGTTCAATACCCGACCTCTAATTTTTGACACATTCTGATTAGTTTTTCCTTTTGTTTCGTATATCCACACTCCATGCTCCCTTTCTTTTCATCGTCTTTGCTCACTTTCATCTCTTTCGCTGCCTCATTTTGCCATTTCCTTTCCCTCTCACTGGTTTTTCCTCAGTCACCTTTTCTCTATTTTTCCTGCTCCTTGATTTTTCTGCTCACACCCCTTCTCCCTCTGTTCTCGTCTCTGTTTCACGGGTAGTATCCTAAAGTAAGGCTCCTTGCCACCTGTCACTATGGTGATGGCATGATGTCACTACTGTGGGGCCTGTCACCTAGGAGACACTTTGATGTCACTCCTCTGGAGACAGTTGCTAGGGTTACGCACTGCTGGTAAGTGAATAGATGTCCCGTGAGAGGTGGCGTGTAATGCAGGCACACTTGTAGGTGAAAAGGGAAAGGTGGGGTGGTTGTTCACTACCCATGACCCTTAGCCCCACAAATTAGGGAGCTCCCGTGGTGGATGCGACCCACTGCCTGTGACATACCAGGATGTACAGATTCCTGCTTGGTGTCTCTAATGGTGGCATTACTGTGCCGTGGATGGCTAGAATTGTGTTTACAGATATTTAAGTGTCTGTTTGTGTGAACAGCGATGCACATGACAATGTTTGTAGATGCACAGATGTGTGTCGTGGCAATTTGGGTATGTATACGGTTGTGCATTTAGGTGCATGTATGTGTGTGTTCATTATACATAGCCGTGTAGGTGCCTGTGTTTCTATACAGATACCCATCGGGCATCGGGCAATGAGATGTGTGCCGTGACACTGTGCAGTGGTGCATTGAGGTGCATGCATGGGTGTATATATCTGCAGATGTTGGAATGCATAGCTGTGAATCTGCCTGTAATTGTTTCTACACAGATACTCATCGGGCAATGAGTGTGTTCAATGGTGCCATGAGTCTATTTCTTGATTTACAGATGTGTGCCATTGACACTGTGCATGTATGCGTGCGCATATCTGCAGATCTTGGATTACTCTGTGTCTGGCTTTGTTTTTGTACAGATTGGTATGCGGCAGTGAGTGAGCAGGTTTGTAGATGGGCGCCGGTGTCACTGTGCATCTGTGCAGTCATTCCCTTTGTTGCACGTGTGGGAGTGTATTCTCAGCAGATACAGGGATGCACGGGTGAGCAGGTGCCTGTGCAGATGCCTGTAATTGTTTCTGGCGTGTGCCGGTGACGCTGTGCGTGTTGTTAGTTTAGGTGCAGCTCCGCAGAGGCTGAAATACGCCGGGGTCTGTGGCTGTCATTCTTTACAGATGCTCCGCATGTTCATAGGTCTCCCCAGCAGTAATCCGTGGCTTCCACGCTGCAGGTAATGATATGATCCATCACCAGGGCTTCCCTCCAGTGATTGGTCCACAGAGATGGCTCTTGCAGCCGCTCTCACTTCAGGCCATCAGTCTGTGTCTCCAGGGGCAATTACCGAGTCCTACCTACAACCACTAATGGATCCTTGCTGCCTCCTCCCAGCTCCTGGAATTCACCCCCCCCCCCCAGCATACAATTGATTTCACTCCACACCAACTAGAGGTGGGCGAGCTATTACATGTCCAGGGAGAGCCGAGCCCAGGGTCTGGCTTGGCTCTAAGAGCCTGTGCGTGGGCAGAGCCCTGGAAATAGTTGGCATGTAAAGCATGCAACAAACACCATGTAAACATAGCAAAAACATCTCTTCAAGTTCAAGAGTGCATTTGTTTAACATGCAGAAGCGTCGCTTTACCTTAGTACATAGGATGATATCACTGCAATGAGAGGTTGGTAATAAAAGGGATCCCATATAAAGATGAACTTGGACTCATTCGTGCCCCCACCCTGAAGACAGTGCCATTACTGAACTAAGAGGAAAGTCAGCTGTCATTTGTACCCTATATGGGGCCTGGATTCTTATTATAAATGGAGGAGCATTCTCTTTTACTAAATCAAACACATATTCCGAACTCACCTGTTTGAAGGTGCTTGCACATGGGATAACGGAGAAAAAGGGAGGTTTAGTGAAATAAAATAATTGCCTGGGATCACACAAACTAACCAAGCGGGGAAGCCAGGATTGATTCTAGGTTTTCTGGTTTTATGTTATGAAATTCAGCCAATAGATGGCTATCTTTTTCTCTGCTCCTTTAACTTCAAAGGTTTATGCTTTATTTTTAACTCTTTTAAAAAAAATTTTTTTTTATTAACAATAGGAATCAACATTGCAAGGCAAGTCAGAGTACATTCACATAACTCTTCACGATATAGTTTGGACAGGCGAAAGTGCACATTTTACAACAATCGGTAACATGTTTCATATCTAGATTGTTTCATCGTGAGCTGGTAATAGCGGTGGAGTGCAGATGTTCCTCTGTGTTCGTTCCAGTCAGACCAAATGCGGGACCATTTTTTGGAGCAACCCCTAGCTACGTATACATACTTTTCACGATGCATGCACCAATCCATATGCTTTTTCCATGTGGACACCGCAGGTGCCCGTGCTGCCCCCCATTTCTGTGCTATATTACGTTTTGCTATCATGAACCCCAATGTGGCCCATGTGATACGTGTATTATTAAGATCTGTGGGTTCCCACACATTGAGAAGACATCTCTTGGCCTCCAGTGGGAGTGCATTTGGTAATACCTCGCCCATCACCTCGTGAATCTTTTTCCAATACCTCTGTATAAATGTGCATTCCCACAGTGTGTGGAGGAATGTGCCTTCACTCCCGCACCGGCCATCCGTTGCTCTATATTTTTAATTCTTGAATCATGACTTCAGAATGGGCTGGCAGGTAAAAGCCACATGTAAACAGGGCTCGAGGATCCAAGACGACTTCGAGCTGAGTTGGAGATAGGCCTCTGGCTCGAGCCTTCAGTGTCTTGCCCACCTCTTATACTAACATGGGTCTCCCCTATCACCACTTGGGGGATGGTATGCTGGTTGTAGGCAATAGCGTTGACTGGTCCAAAAAAATGGAAGGAGTCAAACAGGAAACGCACTTGTGGTCCAAATAAATTCTTCTTTTATTCACAGTTGGTTTGCTAAAAACGGCACACAGCCAACGCGTTTCGTTCCCCAGTGCCACGGGAACTTCGTCAGGGCCTACTAGGAATATCAAAACAATTTCTGAGAGAACATGAATGTTGGAAATGGCCCTTTTTGCAGGGTCATCCCTAAGCTTTTTGCCTCCCTCCTGGATTTTTCCTAACCTGTTTTTGTTGGCTTTATGACTCTGGGCACTTTACCACTGCTGATCAGTGCTAAAGTGCATATGCTCTCCCTTTGTAAATATGACTCTGTGAATTGGTATATCCCTGATTGGCTTATTTGGTTTACCTGTTAGTCCCCAGTAGCGTGGCCCATGTGTGCCCAGGGCTGGTAAACCGAATGCTGCTGGTGGGCCTGCAGCACTGGTTTGTGCCACCCACAGAAGCAGCTTGTAAAGTGTGTCTCAGACCTGCCACTGCAGTGTCTGCGTGCAGTCCAGAACTGCCATCTTGGCTGTGAAGTGCACCCACTTCCCAGCCCCTAAACCTTCCCTTGGCATCATGTCAGCCACCCCTATGGTAGGGTGCATTGAATGTGTAAGGTAGGACATTCTCTGATGTGTGTAGCATATCCTAGTAGTGAATTACACCCAATTTCGTTTTTCACTACTGTAAGGCTACCTGTTCTCCATAGGCCAGAATGGGAGGTTTTGGCTATTACATTCTATAGTCCTAACTGACCCCCAGAACATGGTAGAAAAACGAATTTAGTATGCCTGAGCTCAGAATATTAAAATACATCTTTTAGTGAAGGTTATTTTTATTTTCTGTGTTTGAAACTACCACTTTTAGAGTATAGGTACTTTCTTGCCTAAGCCTTCCAGTGTGCTCTGCTGTTTTGTGTATTGGCTGTCTGGTTTTGAAAGGACAGGGCAGGCTGAGTCAGACCTGGGTTGAATAGAGCGTCCTGCCTTGGTGTGAGGGGAGGGGTAGCTCCTGCACTTGAATAGGGCTGTCCCTGGCAAGGTGAATGCTGGCTCCACCTCCCACTGTGCGTCTGAGGCAGACCCCCTCTTTCTGAAAGGAAGGATGCAGCCCGATCAACAAAGTGCTCCAGGGCTGGGCAGAACTGGTTCTGGCTGGGTTCAGAGACTTGGGACCCCTAAGAACAAAGACTTTGGGGGTATAAATATTTGTGCACAAACCCCTACAATTGGTATTGCTCCTGGATAACAAGAAGAACCTCTGTCCGTGTGGCTACATGAATCTGCAAGAGAAGGACTGTCCTTGTGCCCTGTGTGCTGTTCCTGGGACTGGCCTGCAGCTGCTACCACTGGACTTCAAGAAGAGGAAAAGGACTTTGATTGGACTTTTATTTTTGCTACAGCAATCACCCAAGGGCTAGAAGAGAGCTAGCCTCCTGCTGGAGTCTCAGGCACATCAGACTCCACCATCAGCCTCCTGTTTCCTCCCAGCGAGGATTACTATCTGCAGGTGAGGCTCCTGTGTGTTCCAGGACCTCTATTTCTACTGTTAAGAAGAGAGCGCTGAAAAACGCCCGCTATCCGAAGATCGTCGCAGCACCTGTCTGCGGGCCTGAAAACGCCCGCTATATGAAATCATTCCAACAGGATCATCGCAGCGCGGACGCCGAGCGTTTGCCATTTTCCCCGCATCGAATCCGGATCGTCGCTCCCTCGCGGAGCGCCATCTTTGTCAACGCAGCAAGATCGCACACGCAACAGGCTCGGTGCATCATCCTCCCTTGGCGGCAAGGATTTCATCGCATCACCGGCTTAGCGTGAGGAAGTTTGTCGCTTTGTCCTGCCCGCAACCCAGCGCATCATCCTCCCTCGCGGTAAGGATTCAACGCATCGCTGGTTAGCGTGAGGAAATTTCTCGCTACAACTCCTTAGCGACATTTTTGTTGCTTTGCTCCAGGAACCAGATACTTTGTGAGTAAAAGGGTCGCAGAGACCCCTGCCTTGAACTAAACATCATTTTGTGCATCCTGAACTATTTTTCCTTGCAGCATTTCTAAAGTAATTATATTTTTATAGTATTGTGGATTTTTACTGTTATTGGTCTTGTGATTAAGTCTATATAAAAATACCTATTTTTCATAACTACTTGAGTGGTGTCCATTTGTAGTGTTCCTCATTATATTACTGTGTATGGTCATAAATGCTTCACACACTGCCTCTGAGATAAGCCTAGCTGCTCGTGCTACGTTACCACAGGGTTGAGCAGGGGTTGTCAAAGGGTGTAGGCTGCTTACTCTGACTTAGGAAGAAGGGTCCCTACTTGGACAGTGGCCAGCCATTGCCAACTAGAGACCCCCATTTCTAACATTGGGGGTCAACGGTGAGGATCTGGACTTGCATTTATGATTGCATACAGTAATTATAGTGTACACTACTAGTGAGTGCAGACCATAACATAACCACGTACGTTTTTGAGATTTTTTATTCTATTTTTGATCGTTATTGCCAGTTATTGCTACAATGGGTCTTGCTGAAATGAGACCTACCTTTTACATAGATGACCTGTTGACATACAGTCTAGAGGAGCTAAGGGGGTTCTGTGAGGAGAGAGGTTTAGCAGTGAGTAGGAAGGAGACTCAGCTATCCTTGCAGACATCCCTGAGGCTTTGGCAGCAAGACAGATGGAGATTCTTGGAGTCCCAGTACACCTACCAAGAGGGTAGTTTGTCTGAGGGTGGCTCTGGAGAATTTGAAGAGGATGGAGAAAGTGTTATGGAATATCTCAGAGATGGGGAGTTCCTTGCTGAGTTTAGTGCCTATGGTAGTGACCGATTCCCTTTATGGTCCCCAGAGGAGTCGGTGGACAGGTGGGAGGGTCCCATAGGTAGGGAGTCCCTTGCTAGGTCTAGTGCCCAGAGTAGTGCCCAATCCCCTTCATGGTCCCCAGAGGAGTTGGACAGACAGAGGGAGAGGGAGAACCAGCTGGAGTTAGAGAGGCTCCAAATGGAGATTGCCCAGCTGGAGGCACACCTAGCGCAGGTAGCAGTAAAGGAAAAGTTAGCTCTGGAGGGTAGGTTATCCCCTGAGCACAGTTTTAAATGTCTGGATTCACCAGTGAGGGTGGGGTCCAGTGGTGGCAGCAAAATTGAGTTATGTAATGATGACAGTGTAGTACACCCACCCAGAGATGTGGCACCTGACTCGAAGAAGGGGGTTGATCTACACCAGGGGATTCAAGGATATGAGGTAGCTCCATTAGTGTGCAGTGTCCCTGAGGTGGATTGGGGAACTAGCGCAGGGGCCCATAGTCCTAGTGAGGGGAAGGACACCCTACCGACTCTAGATGTGAGGTGGAGGGAGAGGGGTTCCCCCGGGGTCGAAGTCCTGGTGTATGAGTGTGAGAACCGCCCAGAAGAGTGTGGGTTGAGTGATAGAGACAGTCATGTAATGTCTCGCCCATTTCAGGAGAGTGGTGTGGGGTACGTATGTGAGGCACTGGATTGTACACAGGACTATCCCTGGCCAACATTGTCCCACGACTGGGGACCCAGCCTTCCTTTCCCAGCTTTCCACTCCTGAGAGCCTAGTGGTCCAGGCTTCAACCTCCAAGATAAATCCTGACTCACTCCTTAACAGAACACCGGATAGGGAATCCAAAAGTTTAGATACCTTTGGAAAGAGAATTTTCTCTTCCACCAGCCTTCTACTACGGTCCGTGAACACCGCATGCTTATAGGGCCATCATTTTCATACTGTGTGGGATACAGTTGCACAAGTGCTGCTTCTGGTCTTCGAGGAGGCTGGCGCCATACTCTCACAAGCTATTGCTTTTGGGAAGGATGTGGCAAAGATTGGATATGACCGACTTGCTGGGTAGAGCCATTGCTTCCACATTGGTGCTCCGATGTCAAGCCTGACTGAGGACAACTGGTTTTTCAGGGGATGTCCGAGCATCTCTTATGAATATGCCCTTAAATGAGACTAGCCATTTTGGTGACAAGGTGAATTCTGAGCTAGAGTGTTTTAAAGACAGCAGGGCCACTACTAAGTCTTTGGGGCGAACCATGACCCGTGACAGCCATATTCCGTCTTCCACCCCTTCAGTGGCAATGTTAGAGGTTATCGCTGTTTCCCTTTCCCCATAGCCACCCCAGCCAACAGGCACCACATTCCTTTCTTGGGCCATGGGCACATCTCCCACAAGCCTCGTGGGAGCCAGAGTCAGAGGTTGACTCAATGGTCCTCCCTCCCGGCAGCCGTAACCTCAAAGCCTCTTTAGTTTGCCCTCATATCATCATGGGCAGCTGGTTGGTGGCAGGATTCAGCACCACTTGTCCCAATGGCAGGAGATAACTTCGAACAAATGGGTGCTTCAGGTTGTCCAGTTGGGCTATGCCCTACCTTTCCAATAGACCCTGCCACATTTGCCACCGTCCACCGATCGGCTGATGGAGGACCACCTTTCGTCCTTGTGCCAGAAAGTTCTGGCCAAAGGAGCTATTGAGAGGGTGCTGGCACCAAAAGTACGTTGTGGTTGAAATTCCCACTTTTTGGTGCTAAAAAAGGATGGCAGCCTCCATCCTATCCTCCACCTGTGCCCTTGTAACTAGTTCTTGAAAAAGGGAAAATTGAAGATGAGGTACTGTTGGCCCTCGACCCTGGAGACTGTATGGTAGCGCTGGACTTGCAGGATGCCTACTTTCATATCCCCATCTTGCCTGCCCAAAGGTGTTACCTACGGTTCATAGTAGGCCAAGAGCATAATCAGTTAGCTGTGTTCCCCTTTGGCCCACCAGTGCCCCTTGTGCGTTCACCAAGGTAATGTTGATGGTTACAGCTCATCTGCGAAGGTCAGGGGTTTCAGTCTTCCCCAACCTCAATAACTGGCTGTTGAAGGTGGGAGAACCCCAGGCGGTTGTCTCCCAACTCCAGACAGTGGCGGACCTGTATTTGCTCGGGTTCGCTATCAATATGCCAAAGTCACACCTGACTCCCTCTCAGTCATCAGAGCTATTCTGAATTCAGTCCAATTTAAAGCTTATCCTCTGGAATAATCAGGACAGAGTGTTCAGGATATGATTCTGATGTTTCAACCTCTATCCTGGATTTTGGTGAGTGTAACTCTGAGGCTGCTGGGTCTCATTCTGCTAGTAAAACATGCCCATTGGTATATACGGGCTCTGCAGTGAGATCTTAACTCCCATTGGGCACAGCATCAGGGGAATCTCTCCAACCTGGACTAGATATCGGAGGGAACTGCAAAAGATCTTCAGTGGTGGCTCACGGACTGCAACTGGGTCTGTGGCAGTCCCCTCCCCCGCCTAGAACTCACTGTAGTGACAGATCCTGGTTTGGGGCGGCCACATGGTAGAGGTGGAGATCAGAGGATTTGGTCTCTGGTGGAATCTCAGCTCTACATCAACCTGCTGGAACTGAGAATCCTTCACTTGGCACTGAAAGCCTTTCTTCGTTCCATCAAGTGATGGCTGATTCAGGTGTTCATAGACAACACTAAGTCTGGGCGGTGAACTCCACTCCGCTCGCGGAGTTTGTGGAGTTTTCCGCACTCCACGTTATGCAGAGCTCGCAGAGTTCTGAAAAGTTGCGGAGCAGAGTTTTTTTCCTGGCACACGCTCATCAACATCAAGTTGGCGAGCATTGTCATTCTACATCGATTGTACAAAGATATCCGGGTGGTCGATCAACCCTTTGCTGGATTTGTGGGCACGAAGAAAGGAAAGCCAGTACATAAGAGAACCATCTCCAGATGGATTGATGGACTGTCCTCTGTATCAACATCCGCTACACGATGGCAAAAAAGCAACCCACTTTATTTATTCAGCACCTAACTAGGTAAAATGTCAGCACCAAAAAACGTTATGTAGAACAAGGTAGGATGAATGTAGGTAATAGGTCGTGCAACTACCTAGGCCTACATTGGGGTACATTGGGGTTCATAACAGAAGAGAGGACCAAAGTTGGACTGTGCTGCTGTTCCCAGGACCCAGCGAAGAGAGGCTGCACCAAAGACAGGACTACACCTGCTGCTGCTTGGGCTAGCTAAGAAATTACTGTTCCTGTGGTTTCTTGATCAAGGGAAAGTCATTTCCAAGCACCAGACACAGAAGGTGACTCCTAGCATCAGTTGTCAGACTCCCTGTTACAGCCACAGGGCCTTGGCAAGCTGGTGGCCAAGAACACCTGATTGCTGAAGTGCAGCCTTGAAGATGACTTCCGATCCTCAGAAGTTGAACAGGAGTCTGCAGGACCCGGTAGAGTCGTTGGAGTCAATCAATCAATAGTCATTTGTAAAGCACAGAGTTACCTCAATAGAGGTATCTCGGCGCTAAGAGCAAGACTAAAGAAAAGACCGGCCAGTAATACCACCCCTAACTAAAGAGTCAAGTTTTTAAGACCTTCCTAAACTCCTGTTCTGTCTCTTTCCAGCGCAGATGGGTTGGCAATGCCTTTCAAAGTTTAGCAGTCCTTACTGAGAAGGACC
Source organism: Triturus cristatus (assembly GCF_964204655.1). NCBI lineage: Eukaryota > Metazoa > Chordata > Amphibia > Caudata > Salamandridae > Triturus > Triturus cristatus. Next base: position 119,916,756 of record NC_140594.1, on the reverse strand, counting down.
TGCCATCTTGTTGAGTCTTGGCAAGTCGTGGGACGCGGAGGAGTCGCAGATGATTGGATCTCAGGGTCGGCTCCTGTCGATATGGGCTGAGCCTCTGCTTGAGGTAGCATTGGCCAATGCGGCTCTAAAGGCAAAAGTCAGAGCCTTAAACTCTATCCTCCTGGCCACCGGAAGCTAGTGTAACTGTCTCAGGTGAGGGGAAATATGATGCCGGAAGGGTACCCGAGCAATTAGCTTCTCCGCAGTATTCTGAATTATCTGTAATCTGTGAATCAGCAACCCAAGTATAGGCTGTTGGCATAATCCAACTGAGTGTTCACCAAAGCCTGGACCGTGATCTTACGGGTCTCTTCCAGCAGAAAACGTATGATTTTCCTGATAGTTCTTATCTTCCCGAAACAAGCTGAAGAGAGCTGCTGGATTTGTGCCGTGAAAGAGAGAGCCATTTCCCACCTGATTCCAAGATTTCTTGCTGAGTCCACTGGGATTGGTGGCGTACCCAGCTCTATGGACCACCAAAGATGTGATGGGGAAGGAAGATCCTGACTAAAAATCAAGACCTCAGTCTTACCTGCATTCAGTTAAGACAATTGCTGTTCACCCAGTTAGAAAAGTCTTTCAGGCACTCCTTGAGTATATGGAAGGCCGCAACGGATTGCTTTTTAAAAGAAAACACCAACTGAGTGTCATCCACATAGAAAACCACCTTCACGCCCCAAGATGCAATAAGAGTGGCCAGTGGGGCAAGATAAAGATTTAAAAAGCAGTGAGCTCAGGGCCAAGCCCTGGGGCACTCCCCGCAATAGTGATTTTGGTGAGGATGAGAAAGGTCGAAGAAAAACCAGTTGAAAACGGTCTTCAAGGTAGGACCGGATCAAGGAGAGTGCCATCCCCTGATCGCCTAGATGACTTAATCTTTCCGGATGGATCAGGTGTGCGACTGTATCAAATGCTGCCGACGGGTCTAAGAGCACTATCATGGCATATGTTCCCCGTGCAGTGTCGCTCTCACTGATTCGGAAACTTCTAGTAATGGGGTCTCCATGCTGTAACCTGCCCGGAAACCTGATTGAGAGTCGTGTAGGAGGTAATTAGCTTCTACAAAGTCAGCTAATTGTAGCTGAGCCAGCTTCTATAAAATGTTGGTGGGTGCTGATAGCAAGGAAATAGGTCTAAAATTGCTGAGCGCTCCTGGGTCAGTGTTAGGTTTTTTAAGCAATGGTAGTAAGAACGCCTGTTTCCAAGCGGACAGAAAAATGCCAGTTTTCAAAGAGAAGTTCCAAATCTAATTTAGTATGGTATTTAGCCTGGGGGCCATCAATCTGAAAAACTGAGAAGGGCAAGGATCCCCTGGAGAGCCAGACTTGCATTTCAGGAGTTCTGCTAATGAATCCACAACAGATATTGGAAGAAATTCTGTGAAGGAGATGTGGGTGTTGGAAGGAGATTGTTGTTGTTTGGCAGCAGACCCTTCAACCAACGGAAATAAGGAATAGAGTTTTAAAAAAAATTCTTTGAAGTAATCTGACAGGCTCGTGCAAAGGGTAGAGGAGGGATGAATGGTACTGTCTATCACTGCCGGCTTGGTAAAGGATTTTACATTCTTAAAAATGTCCTAATGGAGTTCTCAGAACTCTCAATGGATCTAACAAAATGTTCCTTCATCCTAGACCGCATCAATTTGCAGAATTTTTTCATCGCCTCATTATAGGCGCTTTTTGCTGCGGGATTGTAGGACTTTCTCCAGCAATGCTCTAACCTCCTGCAGAGGCTCTTTTCCACTCTAAGTTTGGCTAAGAACCAAGGGGCCAAAGGTTTGGATATGGGAGTTGTGACTGACCTTAGAGGGGCAACTATGTCTAAGGCAGTCGTGATCCATGAGTTGAAACTGGAAGAGTCACTATCGGGATCGCCTGTCTGCCATGGCACAGCTGCTAGAAGGGCCGGCCCCAGGGTCTCTTCTGTGACTTTCCTCTAGTTTCTCTTTATTTCAGTGTTTTTTCCGCTTGTTGATTGCTTAGCCTCAAAGCTAAAAGTGTAAGGGACAAGGAAGTGGTCCATCCATAGCATACGAAAAGGATCCTACACTGTCAGGATTTGAATATTTGAGAAAATTATGTCTAGCATGTGGCCTGCACCATGGGTAGGTGAGGTTACAAACTGAGTGAAGTTAAGCGAATCTAATGTCGATATTAGTTGGGAAGCCTGGGGGCAACTTGGATCATCTACATGCAAGTTAAAATCTCCCAGGACTGTACAATTGGCGTTGTGTAACGTCAACTAGGCAATAGTGTTACATAGTTCAAGTGTATAGCTGTTAGGGCAGTCAGGTGGCCTATAGAGCAGCAAACCAGCAAAGGAGAATGACAGTGAGAGCTTGATACAAAAGGTCAAGCCCTCAATGTTGCCTATTTGGCCCAGCTTGGAGGTAGAGACCTCCCAAGTGTCTTTCAAAATAATGGCCACACCTCCCCCACCCTATCTCCACCCCGGTTGGCACACACAATTTGGAATCTGGGAGGGATAGCTAGAGCCAGGTCAGGGTTTGAGCCATCCCACAACCAGGTTTCTGTTAAGAACATAAGGTCCCAGGCGGTTATACGCTAGAGATAGCCAAATGTCATCTACGTGTTTAGGCAGAGACCTGCAGTTGATAAGGCAGGCTCTAACATTATTACATTTTACATTAGGGGACACTTTGTTTACTACATTCCCCTATGTAAAAGCTGTTGTTAGATGATAGAAATTTCGATCACCATACCACTGTGAGAATTAGCATTGTGCAATTAAGTCACAACAAAAGATTTCTACATCTATCTGAGATTTGACAGTCCATTCCACCTGTGCATTCCTTTTCTACTGCAAATGTTTTCCCAAACTTCTCTCCATCTTGCCCAAATTGAGAATTCTGTGAGTCTCTTCTTAAACGGTTGTTCCGTAGCGTCGAACTTGCAGCCAATCTGTGAAATTAAATATTGTTTTAGGTATTCATCTGTTACGTAGGTGTTTTGCACTTTTCTGATAAAGATGTGTATGCCAGGAGTTTTAAAAATGGGGCAGGTGACCTTATATCGTAGTAACGTATTGATTGAATTAATGTATGAATGCCAACATGATTTAATTTTCCTGGGTTAAATTGTTAATAATCACATATTGTGGAAATGTGTCTAAAAGTGGGCACACTGGTGCAGGGTCACCCTCTTGTCCATGGGTCCAAACAAAATAGAGATCGGCACTGGAGTTGGAATAAATAACAAGTTTATTATTCACTCATTAGTGGGACCACATCCACACAACACTCTCAAGTGCTGCAGGAGGTAGTACACTGGATTCACAAACCATCGTCCTTTTTATACAATTTTGTTGCAATGTAAGCATGTGAACAGAAATAGGAAGAACAAGTTTTAGAAATAGTTATCAGCAAACAAGGGCAGATGAATGACTACGTGGTCAGCAAAGTGGGAGGGGGAGCAGGAATGCTTATGGCAGCAGTAAATGGTCGACAGTTAACATCTGAGACCAGGTGCACTGGCAAGCTACAAACCCCCAGCACGTACATTGCTTAGCCATGTCAGGAGGTCAACTAAAATAGATAACACAAGCAGAGTGAAAAGACGAGCAGCAGAGGATGGAAGAATTATGAAGGAAACGAAATAGACACCACAGCCAAAATGGATGTCGCTTATGCTAAGTAAAATATTACACCTTTCCACAGACGACCCTTTTAGCATAAACTAAGACATTTTCTTATGCTTCAAAAAGGGGTACGATAAACATCATGTATATCAATTAACATCATATCGCTGACTTCTCGGTCTATTGCTAAACAGGCATTTACATTTTGGGCATTCGTTTTAGATGGTAGACAAGTAGTACAAGTGGAAATACAGAGGGAACAAAGCATTGGCCCGCATTGGATACATAAACAACAAGAGAAGAGAATTGCAATAATTATGAATAAGGCGACAATATTTTCAGTCCCCACACAGAAAATATGTTCCAGAACCATCCAGCCCAGGTCCATGTTCCTGAGTCTTGATGTATCTCAGTAGCTATTTTATGCATTTTGGAAATGGCATCATAAACAGAAGAGGCGTGATCAGGGATGTATACACAGCAACTACTACAGGTAATGCGACATGCTCCACCACGATCAGCTAGAATAACGTCTAGCACCATTCTATATTGCAGTCACAATTCTCGTAATTTGAAGTTCTTCTGTAATATTTTCAAGAGCCATTGCTATTTGATTAGTTACAGCCTCCACTACACGGGTTAAGTGTCTGATTTTCCTGCCATTTAAAGCTGCACCAACGAAGAAAAAGAGTCCCAAATTAAAGTCAACAAATTGCTGTAATACAGAGTCAGTTTGATTCACTTCATCATTATTTATATTTTTTTTAATCGGTTCAAGGAAAAGTTATTAAACAGCTTTTGATCTTTATGATAAGATGCAGGTGCTCAGAACACAGGAGGAAGCAAGAAGGACACATAACATATTCCGGACCATCCGATTGGTAAATGATAGTAACCTTTACTTCCACAAATGAAGTAAGTGTTGTGTGAGGATAGAAAACCGCTATTGTTTGTACCAGTAATGTTCAATACTGTAGTACAGTCACTTTTTCCCACTGGGATACTATCAAAACTGCTCACACAAAGATTTGCTCGGGCTCTAGTAACAGCGATAACAGAAGGCCCAATACCCTTGGCCGTTCGAGTGTTGGGGAAAACATAACGTGTGGAGGAATTTCCTTTGCGATACTCCTCCATTTCCTATACAGTTCCTTTGGCTTGTGTGTCCCCTTCCTCATCGGGGTAAGAAACTTTATTAAGTTTTGCATTAAGACCTCCTACATCAGCTAGAGTAATATTAGCAATTTCAGAGGCCCACAGCAGTGCGAACCAGGCTCTACAGGAGCCATTATGCGAGAATGGCTTGGGAATGAAAGATGTTCCTCCCTTCTTCTGATGAGCTGGCATCATTCCACATACCCAGCAGTTGGTAGTGTTGATAGCATTATGAGTATGATGCAACATTTGTATGAAAGTGTTATTGAGATACGACATTCGGTGCTTCTTTTCGAGATAGGGAAGAACAAAAAATTAATGTTCGGTGGGGACAGGAGTAGTAGCAGTCAGTAAGTTTCGAGCCGGAGCTACTTCCTCTACAACCCACATTATTACAGCAATGATGACAACAGTCAAAGTTAGTCCAATAGCAAACAATATACTATTACTACAGACTTTTGCAGCATTCGATTTCTTCTCCTCCGGCATGTTCAGCTCATCGGTAAACAACAGAACAGATGGTGCCCTAAGGTCCTGGGCAGGCGTTGGTTTCTTCACTAACATTGAGACGATTAGTCACTAATAGGCTACCCCCCTTTGTAGTCAGTCTTTAACCACCCAGGACAGTGGCTCAAACAGTCTCTTTCTGCGATGAAATGTCTTTCTTCCTGGATCGAAGCAGATATCTAGATGTACTCTGGATCGTGTGGTCCGGGAAAACTTCCTCAGGTCTTTCAGGTGATGCAGCTCGTCCTTTCTTGGTGATCAGAATGTCGTGGGGATCTGTCAACGCAGCTGGGCTCACGAGGGCATGCAGAACCTTTCGACAATGGGTGGCATGCACCGAATTTTTCCGGTTGGTCACTCGCACTGCAGTTCTGGTAGCCAGGAGGACTTGTTCCGGTCCGCGCCAACGAGGTGCCAAGGAACTGGTCCGCTGGAACGACTTTGTCAAGACAAAGTCACCAGGCCACAGATCGTGGCCTTCACCCTGTGACCTGTCTGGAAAGGTTTCCCGTACCTGCTGATAAATAGAAGACAAGCTGTCAGTTAACGGGAACAAATAGTCACTCATCAACCCATGGGGTACATCATGTATAGGGCGAGGCTTAGGGATTCCCCAAATATTCATGGGCCTCCCAAAGACTATCTCATGTGGCGTAAAGCCAGATCGTGTATGTGGTATTGATCTGATAGAAAGTAGTGCTAGGGGCAGGGCATCAGGCCATTTCAAAGATGTGGAAGCCTGTATTTTAGCCAATTTCAATTTCAGGGTGGAGTTGTAAGGCTCCACCAAGCCTGCTGATTGTGGGTGAAAAGCGGCATGAAATTTCTGCTTAATCCCTAACCCTTTTATGACATATTTGACAACTTGCCCAATGAAATGAGGTCCGTTGTCACTCCATAAGACCCGACAAATGCCGAATCGAGGAAAGAACTCCTTTAGGAGAACGTTCGCTATCGTGAGAGCTGTATTATCCTTCGTAGCATATGCTTCCACCCATTTACTGAAGGCACAAACCATATTTTAAGTTATTACAGCGCTCAAACTGAATGTAGTCCATTTGCTGGACCTCAAAAGGTGCAGTTGGTGTTGCAAACCCTCCTGTTGTAGTTCGCGTTCCCTTTCCAGGATTATACTGAAGACAGACCAAACAAGACTGGACCATCTTTTTAGCAGTGTCGGCAATATCAGGATGATCCCAAACTTGCATAAGTTGTTTTGCCATTGACGATGCACCAACATGTGCCAGCCCATGTGCCATGTGAATCATGGGGTATAAATAGGCTGTGGGTAACTTCCATTTGGTCCTATCTTTATTCCTCCAACAGCCCTCAATATCCAGTGCTCCCTCCTTAGACCATTGGTCTAGTTCATCAGCGGGGGCAGATTGTTGCATGTCCAGCACCTCTTGCCTGGCATCATGCCAACCTTCAGCTTGTGACTTCACCACATACACGGAGGTGGTACTTCACTGCATTGCGGTCTCACAGGCTGTGTGATCCGCAAAGGCATTACCTGCTCCTATTTTATCAGTCATTTTCTTGTGTGCACTACATTTAACAATTGCCGCTTTCTTAGGATATGTTAGAGCAGTAAGAAGAGTATGTACTAATTCTCCATGCACTATCTGTGTCCCATGAGAGGTGAGAAAACCCCTTTCTTTCCAAAAACGACTAAAATTGTGTGCCACCCCAAAAGCGTACTGGCTTCCGGTAAAAACATTAACAAGCAAATCTGTACTAAGCTCACATGCTCTCGTTAGTGCAATAAATGTGTCCGCTTGGGCCGACTTCTGTGGGATGCGAGCTGTTTCCATCACTGTCTGAAGTGTTGTAATCGCATAGGCAGCAGATGTAGTGCCATCAGGCAATTTTAAACACGAGCAATCAACTCATAACTCCCCATCAACACTAGAGAGAGGTGTATCTTGTAGGTCAACGTGGCCCTTTGTTTGCTCTTCAGTAAGGAATATACAATTATGTATCTCTTGCGACTGAGACTGAGTAGCTGGAAATGGCAATAGTGTAGCAGGGTTTAGGGTCAGATATCTTTTCAGTGTAATATGAGGGGCCAAAAGTGCCAATTCATATCCTGTCAAGCGAGCACTAGTTGAATGCTGTGTTTTCGTTTGATTCAACAAAGTATCAACAAAATGGGGTACTAACACAAGCAATTTATGTGACAAAACTATTCCTTCACTCTGACGTATTGATACAGCCGTTGCTGCCACCGCTCGGAAACATCCAGGCAGCGCACGGGCGACTGGGTCAAGGACAGCTGAAAAATATGCACAAGGACGTTGTTTATCACCGTGTGTCTGTGTTAAAGACTGAGAGGGCAGAACCTTCCCTTTCATGTACGTAGAGTGTGAAAGTCTTAGTGTAGTCTGGAGTCCTTAATACTGGTGCAGAGCAAAGAGCTCGGCGTAACTGTTGGAAGGCATTCTGACATTCAGTAGTCCATGGGAGGGGCATCGGAGTGTCTTTAGTCAAAAGGGCCAACAAAGGTTTAATAATGTGCGAAAAACTGGGGATCCACTGCGTACAAAAAGAAGTGAGGCCAATCAGTGCATGGACATCCTTCTGAGTATGGGGCACAGGAGTATCTAAAATAGTCTGAATGCGGTCTGGTGTAAGTGCACATCCCTCCTTAGACAGGAGGTGACCTAAATAGGTAACCTGCTGTCTACAATATTGCAATTTCTTTCGTGAGACTTTGTGATTATGAGAGGCAAGAAATGATAACAATAACAGTGTTCCTTCTTCACATTGTTCAGGGGTATCTGCAGCTAACAAGATGTCGTCGACATATTGGATAAGGGCCACCCCTTTTAGTACAGGAAAAGAATCAAGCTGCCTTTTTAATGCCAGACTGTAAATGCTAGGACTCTCTGTATAGCCCTGTGGAGCTCTACAGAACCGAAATGATCTATTTTTCAGGTTGAACCCGAACGAACAACGGCTGTCAGGATGAATGGGTATCAAGAACAAAGCATTCTTCAAATCGATCACCGAAAATGTAGTAGCAGGAGGAGGGACCATAGTGAGAAGTGTAGTGATATCAGAAACTACCGGATATTGGGGCACAACATGTTTATTAACTTCTCGCAAATCAATAATGAATCTGTAGATTTTAGTGCCAGTGTTTTTTTTCAAAATAGGAAGGATAGGGCTATTGCAAGTGTTATAGGGGACCTCTTCCACTACCTACACTTTAATCAAATCTTGAACAATGTGTGCTAATGCTTCTTCACCTTCTCGGGATATTTTGTATTAGGGCAGTCGAGGCAATGAAACACCCTCCTTTACTTGAATATGTACAGGTGGAATAACCATTTGAACCACATCATTATCTGATTTAGCCCACAAAGTATTAGGTAAGGACGCCAGAGCGAAATCCTCATTGATAAGACAAGATCTCTCAACCATTGGATAATTGTCATTCAAAATAACACACACACCTTCTGGAGAACAACGTATCGTGGCTCGAGAATATTTAAGCATATCGATACACACAATGTTGTCCGGTGTGGTAGGGGAAAGCAAAAATGGACATGCTACAGTGAATTTATCAAGTGTTAATTCAAGTGGCTGTGAAAGTGGGCTAGGTGTAGGTGTCCCATCGAATCCTATCGATGTTATCATTGTGCCGGACAGGGGAGCCCTAGGAACCATTTTTTAGACAGAGCACTACGGGTAGCCCCTGTAACAACCAGAAACCGATCAGTAGATTCCAAGACGTTTGCGTCAACATAGGGACCCATTTGATCTACTGGCACCTCAACCGGTTCCTTACTCCATCCTAGGCATCCCTATGCATAATCGGAATCTGCAAGGGCATCAGCAGAATAATCAGACATTTGATATTGATTTTGTCTATCAAAAGTATTAGAGTAAATTGGTCCTTGTTCAACTGCTTCAAATCTGGGGCAAGCTCCTGTACCTCTCCTGCTTCCTGAATTCCCTGGGCGTCGTCTAATACTTCCCCTTCCCCGTTGGTACTGCTGACCTCGCAAAAGAGGGCACTCAGAACGCCAATGCCCAGCCTCTTTACAATAAGCACACTGATCAGGGGACAAATTTGCTCGAGGGAGAAGGGGCACCCCAGATGTATACATTGCACGTCTGCCTCTTCCACCTCCCCTAAATGGTGGACCATATACTTGAGCCAACATAACTTTTGTCTTTAATTCTTTAACCTTCTTATACTCCCTGCTTTTCGCTTCCTGTTCCTGTTGTTCATAATATTGGGCCATAGTCAAAAGGGAAACTGGGGAAGACGTGGTTCAAGAACTCTTGCTGGCCTTTAAGCGACTAGCTATTTCTGGTAACATATTAGCGACAAATGCTTACCCGTATCATCAGCCAATGACTGACCACTAAAATCATGGAATGTCTCTTCAAATCTTGAAAAGAAATCAGAAACTAACTCATCCTTTTTCTGTTTACAGGACGCTAATGCAGTCCAATCTATTTTCTTAGGGGGGATGTGTCAGGATTGGCCAGGTGACATCCTGTAGATTGCTAAATGATCGTCAGGCAGGTTATAAGATATGCAGGTACCCTTACTCCAATCTCCGCAGAGCCTTTTCTCTTAAGTTAGTTGCTTTATGGATCCGATTTCTATGTTCCCCGCAGTTGCGTAATTCCAAGATGGCCGCCCGTGATGTGAGATCTGGTTGCCGGTCTAGTGTTGGGGCTGTAATTCCAACGCAGCTGTGCTCGCGCTTGCTCACATTGAGCGTGGCACACTTCAACTGAAGTTTTCTGAGGGCTGGAAGCATGTTTGGGTTTCGCTTCCCATCAGTTACAGAAAATCCAGTTTTTTGCCGCATTTCTTGAGAAGAGAATCCTGAAGTCAGGCAGACGTAAGAATTTCCCATACCTGCAGTTTGGTGAGAGAATTATTTTCTATTCTTGTGGGAGTTGTCGAGAAAGGAATTCTAGCACCAGTTCGTAGTACAGTAAGGTCAGGGGTAAACAGAAGTTGCATTCCCTTGGATTTATACTACCAGTATGAGTAAACATTCAGCGTTTATTCAGAGACAATAATAGACTTGCAACACGACGTAGAGAGGAAGCTAATTAAAGAATTCCAAGTTAGCCTTCCATCTTACAGAGCATTTCAATAAGGACTACAGCATTTTGAGGCATAAAACAAAAAGTCACAAGAGTTAAAAAGAAGCATTACCAGTGAATAATTAATAGACAAGAGACTATGGACATTTGACATTGAAATTGAGTTTGTATGACTGGAGAGCCCTAACAATTCTTCAGCCAGTACAAGAATAACACTTCATTCTCAAGGAATAAAATTAAAGTAGATATAATTATATATATATACAGGTAACTGAGGTTAGATAAGGGAGGTAGCCAAGTAAGTGCATAGTCATAGAAATTACATGAGTTCTCTTTTGCAGGAGTCTACAAGAGTGTTACACCACATTCAGTAGTGAGAAGTGCAGGTCAAGACTGTAGACCCTATAGTCATCCCAGAGAGCAGCACACCACTGTGGAAGGACAGGTAACAAAGGGAAAAGTAATTTACAGTGAGTCTCAGTGTGTAGGTATAGTGTTTACATAGTGTACTTTGTTACAGGAGTCAAAAAGGGGCATAGCTCGAGTCCAGTACAGAAGAAGTAAAGTAGTGGCAGTCTCTCTTTTCTTCCCAATCCCCTTTCCCCCTCTTTGCTGCTAGTGAGCGTTGCAAGTTCGCAGTAGTGGAGTTGGGGATTGAGGGAATAATCATCTGCTCCTGTGGAAAATCAAAGTTCAGGTGTTTGGTACTTGACAGAATGAGAGAGATCTAATATCTCCTTCTGAGGTTTCTGCCCAGGCTCCCTTTCCGCATCTATTTGTTCTAAATGTTCCCAGGTATCACCATAGGCTACATTATCATCTATTTTACGTATCGTTCTCCACATATCAGGGGGCAAAATAAGCCAGAAGAACATATCAATATTTGGCTAATGGCTCCTTCACCTCTTCATAGAAGGCGGCAGGATTTTGCCGGGGGTCGGGCAAAGCAGCTTTAAGAGCCATCACATCAGCTCTACTCCAAGGAGTATAAACCCAATTGTATATAAAATATCCCTTTGCATCATCTGAAGTTTTATCATCAATCAATCAATCAATCAATCAGAACATTTGTAGACCGCACTACTCACCTGTGAGGGTCTCAAGGCGCTGGAGGGGGGGGGAGGAGTGCTGCTACTGCTCGAATAGCCAGGTCTTGAGTAGCCTCCTAAAGGTTAGTGGGTCCTGGGTCTGCCGTAGGAGGATGGGGAGGGTGTTCCAGGTCTTGGTGGCGAGGTGGGAGAACGATCCGCCACCGCTGGTCGCTCTTCAGATGCTGGGGACGGTGGCGAGTGCGAGGTCGGCAGAGCGGAGCTGGCGGTATGGTGTGTAGAAGGTGAGTCGTCTGTTGAGGTATGCCTGTCCGGCGTTGTGGAGTGCTTTGTGTGTGTGGGTGAGGAGCTTGAAGGTAATCCTCTTGTTGACGGGAAGCCAGTGCAAGCCTCTCAGGTGGGGTGTGATGTGGCTGTGGCGAGGGATGTCGAGGATCAGGCATGCAGAGGCGTTCTGTATGCATTGTAGTCGTTTCAGGAGTTTGGCCGGGGCTTCTGCGTAGAGGGCGTTTCCATAGTCCAGCCTGCTGCTGACGAGGGCCTGGGTGACCGTTCTTCTTGTTTCGGTGGGGATCCACCTGTAGATCTTGCGGAGCATGCGGAGGGTGTTGAAGCAGGAGGATGAGACAGCGTTGACTTGCTTGGTCATGGAGAGTGTTGAGTCGAGGATGAACCCCAGGTTGCGTGCGTGGTCGGTGGTTGTCGGAGCTGCTCCCAGTGTGGTCGGTCACCAGGAGTCATCCCAGGATGAGGGGGTGGAGCCAAGGATGAGGACCTCCGTCTTGTCCGAGTTCAGCTTCAGACGGCTGTTCTTCATCCACTCGGCGACGGCCTTCATTCCTTCGTGGAGGTTGGTTTTGGTGGTGAGGGGGTCCTTGGTGAGGGAGAGGATCAACTGGTCGGCGTAAGAGATGATGTTCAGGTTGTGCAGTCAGGCGACGTGGGCGAGTGGTGCCATGTAGACGTTGAACAATGTCGGGCTGAGGGATGATCCTTGGGGTACGCCATAGATGATCTCGGAGGCCACGGAACGGAAAAGGGGAAGGCGGACGCTCTGGGTTCTGCCGGAGAGGAAGGAGGTGGTCCATTCAAGAGCCTTGTCTCGGATCCCTGGGTTAAGGAGGCGTGTGCGTAGGGTGCGGTGACAGACAGTGTCGAAGGCGGCTGATAGGTCCAGGAGGATGAGGGCCGTGGTTTCGCCGTTGTCCAGCAGGGCCATGATGTCATTGGTGGCGGCGATGAGGGCAGTTTCAGTACTGTGGTTGCTGCGGAACCCGGACTGGGACGGGTCCAGGATGTTGTTCTCCTCGAGGTAGCGGGTAAGTTGTCCATTGACGGTCTTCACGATGACCTTCGCCGGGAACAGGAGCAGGGAGATGGACCGGAAGTTCTTGAGGTCCTTCGGATCCACCTTGGGTTTCTTGAATAAGGCGTTGATCTCGGCGTGCTTCCAGCTCTCCGGGAAGGTCGCGGTCTCGAAGGAGATGTTGATGGCCTTGTAGAGATAGGGTGCGATGGTGGTGCTAGCTTTGTTGAAGATGTGGTGTTTGCAAGGGTCTGACGAAGAGCCGGAGTGGATGGTGTTCATGAGTTTGATGGTGTTGTCGTCATTCACGTTGGTCCAGGTGAGCAGGGGATCGATGTGGGTGGTGGCCGTGGGGTCTGAGGTGTCGGTGGCTGTCAGGCAGCCAGGTTGTTGAAGCTGTCGTGGATGTCTGCGATCTTGCGATGGAAGAAGATGGCAAGGGTGTCGCACAGGAGGTCTTGCGATGTTGGGATGTCATTGGTGTTGGAGTTGGGTTGAAGAGTTCCTTCACGATGTTGAAGAGCTCTTTGCTGTTGTGTGTGCTGTTGTCGAGGCGGTCCTTGAAGGCGGCCCTTTTGACGGATCTGATGAGGTGATGATGTCTGCAGATGGCGTTCTTGTGGGCTGCGTAGCTGTCTGGTGTCTGTTTGCGGTGCCATTTCTTTTCTAGTTTTCTGCAGGTTTGCTTGGAGGCCTGGAGGTCCGGGGTGAACCAGCTGGCTTTCTTGTTAGTGCGTCTGTTGGAAGGTTTCTTGATCGGGCCGAGAGTGTTGGCGCAGTCGTCGATCCATCTCCTGAGGTTGAGGGCGTCAGTGTTGGTGGGGTTGGCGGGTTGGCTTCAGGTGAGGGTGGTGTTTAGCTGGTCTTCGGTGACTTTGCTCCAGCTGCAGCGGTGGGATCTGTTGAGTGCGGTGGTGCGTGGTGGGTTTCCGGAAGGTGAAGTGGATGCAGCGATGGTCGGTCCAGTGGAGTTTGGTGGTGTGGTTGAAGGTGACGTGGGAGCTTGCGGAGAAGATGGGGTCGAGCGTGTGGCCGGCAGAGTGGGTGAGCGTTGTGATGAGCTGTCTGAGTCCGAGGTTGTCGAGGTTGTCAATCAGGGTGGTGGAGTTGGTGTTGTTGTTGTTCTCGAGGTGGAAGTTCACGTCTCCGAGGAGGATGTAGTCTGTGGAGGCGAGGAGTCGCTGAACTGAGGCCGGGGTCCGTGGGGGTCTATAGACGAGAGTTCCTCTGAGGGTGGTGTTGGGGTCAGTGTAGGTCTGGAAGTGCAGGTGTTCGGCGGTGTTGAGGATGTCGTCGGTGCTGGTCGAGACCTTGAGGGTGTTCTTGTGGACGATGGCGATTCCACCTCCTACTCTGTTGGTGCGGTCCCTGCGGGTGGTCTTGTAGCCGTCCGGGATGGCTATGGCGATGTCGGGTGCCGAGGAGGCGTTCATCCAGGTCTCTGTCAGGAAAGCAACGTCCAGGGAGGATGTGTCGAGCAGGTCCCAGAGTTCAACAGCGTGTTTGCGTGCAGAGTGGGAGTTCAGTAATATGCATCTGAGTTGGTTGCGTCCTGTCACGGTGGGCGGTTTGGCGGCTCGGAAGCTGGTGTAGTGGCAGTTCCAGCAGCAGAAGGGTCCAATGGGTCATCATTCGTTCCTGCACCCTTCGGAGGAACATACAGGGGTGCAGCTTCACGCATAGGTTTCACAGGAACTATACTATCACTGGGTGCAACCTCATCCACCGGAGCATCTACGTTCTGTGCTTGAGTTTGAACTGCTTCTATACCTCTCTGTTTTCTAGCTAATTCTTGCTCCTTTCGTAAACGCAATGTTACGTCTCGTATTTTAACCACTCGTCTAATCATATCAGATAGGTCAGAAAAAGGAAAAGTCCCCCCTGTTAATCGTTTATAATCAGTATTTGTATCAGTCAGCTCTAGTTTCTGAGAAATTTGTCTATAATCAAATATTAACTCCCAAGCAAATTTTTCTACAAAATAAAATTACTCTGTATTTTTCCACTGTTGAACTATAGTTACAATGAGCGATGTAGTGTGAGGCCAACGAGCCTCCTCTCTGGCAGCGGTTTTTAATTTATCTTTTTCTGCCTTAGTCAAAGTAGAGTAAGTCTGTCGCCCATCTTGCTTATCTTGTTCTTTGTCGTCTGAAGACAAGTGCTCTTCATCAGAAACCTCATTAGGGGCACTTGGAGTGGGAAATTTATACGGTGGTGGGGGGCGTTCTAATAGGATGCAATCATCCTTAGACGTATCAAGTAGGGAATAGAGAGGGCGCCTAACAGGATACTGGCCATTTACCTCTAATCGACGTTCCTTATCTTCTTTTTCTATTTTTTCCTTCTTTTCTTTATTTTTTAATTCTTGCGCTTTTTGATATATCGTTGTTCTTTTTCTGCTATAGCTTCTGCTCTCTTCGCTCTCTCTCATACTTCTTTCTCCCACGTACGCAGACAATCAAACATATCCTGTCTACTTTTTCTTTTAAGTAAACACTACTCTACATATTGAACCTTTTTAGAATTGGCCATTGCAGATCAGAATCTTTCTTTGTGTATTTGTTCCATAGTGGATCGTACATTATGGAAGAAATACCATATATGACATACATGTCTCTATTAAGTGTCCCTTCTTGGGTACTCGGTTGACTTTTTTCCAAGCTTACTTTGGTACCACCAGAGCAGCAACACCACCTACGGAGCGTGCTGAGAACAGGTATGTTTTACAAATATATGTAAAATTTTACTACTCAAAACAAATATTCCAAAAGGAGAAAAATCTCCACATTACCTGCCTCCAAACTTTGCAAAGAACGAATAACAAATCTAAACAAAAAGCCCAAGCCAAACAAATCAAGAGTGCCGCTTCAGAGACCTTACCAAACAGAAGTCTCCAACTCCCACCTGCCGATCTCTGGTCGACCTAATGGTCACTACTGAATTATGCTAAAGAAAAACCCCAGTCGAGACCAGCCACCACCTGGAGGGTCAAATTGGGAAAACTGGAAAAGTCATGTCGGCCTGCAAGGACAAAGGACTCCTCGTGCAGTGCGCTTCCTCAGTAATTTTTCGATCCTCCGTCGAGACCACTCCTTCGGACGTCCGCGTCTCCGATGGGGCCCCACGAGTCAGGCGCCAACTGTGGAAATGTGCCTAAAAGTGGGCACACTGGTGCAGGGTCACCCTCTTGTCCATGGGTCCAAACAAAATAGAGATCGGCACTGGAGTTGGAATAAATAACAAGTTTATTAATCACTCATGAGTGGGACCACATCCACACAACACTTTCAAGTGCTGCAGGAGGCAGTACAATGGATTCACAAACCATTGTCCCTTTTATACCATTTTGTTGCAATGTAAGCAAGTGAACAGAAATAGGAAGAACACATTTTAGAAATAGTTATCAGCAAACAAGGGCAGATGGATGTCTACGTGGTCAGCAAAGTGGGAGGGGGGCAGGAATGCTTATGGCAGCAGTAAATGGTCGACAGTTAACATCTGAGACCAGATGTACTGCCAGCTACAAACCCCCAGCACATACATTGCTTAGCCATGTCAGGAGGTCAACTAAAATAGATAACACAAGCAGAGTGAAAAGGCGAGCAGCAGAGGACAGAAGAATTATGAAGGAAACAAAATGGACACCACAGCCAAAATGGCTGCCGCTTATGCTAAGTAAAATATTACACATTTCCACAATATGACCGATTTGGATGATCAATTCATGGACTCCGTTTTTTCAAATGAGATAAGTCATTTTGAATTGTTGAAATGTATTTGTTATGTCTCTTATGAAATGGGCCCATTTCAAATTGGAGCTTTAGAGGGAAGAATGCCAAGCTGCCCTCCACTCAAAGTCTAATAACAACAACAAATAGCTTGGCATCAAGAGGGTTCAAATATTAGTTCGAGGGCCAACCACTGATGGTGGGAGCAACTGTGTTCCGACCACTGGCAATATGTCAAAAAGATTTTTGGACTGGCCCTACACCTCTTTAATAGTTAATTAAAAGCATCTGCAATTCAACCCTTCAAGAACTCACAGAAAGTGTATCACCCCAGCTCACACAAGAAATGATGTGATTCGTGAAAAGAGTGTGAAAAATGAGAAGGCACCTCACGTACGCACCACCAGGTAGGCTGCCAACTGGTACTCGCTGGTATGCCCACGTTTTGTCATCATCGGTTGCCAACTCAAAAAAGAAGAAACTAATGTCCAGTAAAAAGAAAGAGAACAGAGATAGTTTTAACAGAAACACTTTGCTGTCCCCATAAACAAAGAGTGAAAATGAAGAGACCCAGTGATTTGCTGAGAACAGGTTGTTCAGAGCAACAATACAATTGAGATGTAAACTCACTTAAAAGGACAAACTCTTTATTCACAACCAGTGAGTTCACTCAAAGTAAAAGCACTAAATGCCGCTAACCTTTATAAAGAAGGCCAACATGTTTCATTGCCACTAGTCTTCTGGCAATTTCATCAGGGCATAGGGGTTTTTTGCACTCGTTTAACTGGACATCCACTTTACTGTTTTATGGAAGGGCTGTATAAAAAGCAGAAAAGAAGACAAATAGAATGACTATTTTCTATTCATACTTCAATAAAAGTTGGACCAACCATTCATCAATGACACCAAACTGCTAGTTCCCATGCATATATTTACCATGTAAAGGCCGAGGACGCTCATACCAGCCTTCACAATACCAATCGGAATTTCTTTTCTTTTTCCGATTCCTTAAAATGCGCTGCAACTAGCGCGTGTTCAACCTGTGGAAAGGGTTTTTTTTATTCATCAACAGGTCAGAGTACACAGTTTGAGAAAGCGAGACTGGTGATTCTCTCCCCCTCGCAACACCCCTCGTCTTATTTTGTCTCTAAAAGCCACCCGTACTCTACTCCAGTCAGAGGTGAACACCACGAATACCTGCCGCCCCGTTCCACTATGGATAGAAAGGATTGCAAATCATCATGGCTAATATTGACCAGTATCTGCCTCATAAATCACCATTACTTTCATTTCAACTGTCTCCGAAGCCGAATGATCACATAAAAGGTTACGGTGAGACTGTGGCTTCCTGGTCTAAAGGTAGTGGGATGCCGTGGGTAGGGTAAGGTTCGCCCTATGCTGACACCTGTTACCTCGTTTGATTTACAATTAATCCAAAACGGGCTAGCGTTGAGCCACGGAAGAGGAAAAGCTTGGGTGTTGGATGCCGAGCTAGAATTGTGATCATTCGGCTTCGGAGACAGTTGAAATGAAAGTAATGGTGATTTATGAGGCAGATACTGGTCAATATTAGCCATGATGATTTGCAATCCTTTCTATCCATAGTGGAACGGGGCGGCAGGTATTCGTGGTGTTCACCTCTGACTGGAGTAGAGTACGGGTGGCTTTTAGAGACAAAATAAGACGAGGGGTGTTGCGAGGGGGAGAGAATCACCAGTCTCGCTTTCTCAAACTGTGTACTCTGACCTGTTGATGAATAAAAAAAACCCCTTTCCACAGGTTGAACACGCGCTAGTTGCAGCGCATTTTAAGGAATCGGAAAAAGAAAAGAAATTCCGATTGGTATTGTGAAGGCTGGTATGAGCGTCCTCGGCCTTTACATGGTAAATATATGCATGGGAACTAGCAGTTTGGTGTCATTGATGAATGGTTGGTCCAACTTTTATTGAAGTATGAATAGAAAATAGTCATTCTATTTGTCTTCTTTTCTGCTTTTTATACAGCCCTTCCATAAAACAGTAAAGTGGATGTCCAGTTAAACGAGTGCAAAAAACCCCTATGCCCTGATGAAATTGCCAGAAGACTAGTGGCAATGAAACATGTTGGCCTTCTTTATAAAGGTTAGCGACATTTAGTGCTTTTACTTTGAGTGAACTCACTGGTTGTGAATAAAGAGTTTGTCCTTTTAAGTGAGTTTACATCTCAATTTTATTGTTGCTCTGAACAACCTGTTCTCAGCAAATCACTGGGTCTCTTCATTTTCACTCTTTGTTTATGGGGACAGCAAAGTGTTTCTGTTAAAACTATCTCTGTTCTCTTTCTTTTTACTGGACATTAGTTTCTTCTTTTTTGAGTTGGCAACCGATGATGACAAAACGTGGGCATACCAGCGAGTACCAGTTGGCAGCCTACCTGGTGGTGCGTACGTGAGGTGCCTTCTCATTTTTCACACTCTTTTCACGAATCACATCATTTCTTGTGTGAGCTGGGGTGATACACTTTCTGTGAGTTCTTGAAGGGTTGAATTGCAGATGCTTTTAATTAACTATTAAAGAGGTGTAGGGCCAGTCCAAAAATCTTTTTGACATATTGCCAGTGGTCGGAACACAGTTGCTCCCACCATCAGTGGCCGTCTTATGAAATGGGGCCTTCTAGATTTTTGGATAATTGTGTATATAAAGATATGAAATATCCTATATTAAATATAAGATAAGGTTTGTTGACATTTCTTTGTAACTCAATGTCATTTCTTGGTTCTCAAGATATGAGAATAATTAATGTATGGACGAAATGTTGTGGCTACATTTGTTTAATTTTTTTTTATTTTCAAAAACCTTTATTGAAAAATTGCAAAGACAGGTTACATAATTGCACCAAATTGAAGCACCATATACTTGTATACAATAGAAGATGACAAGGTTGTACCAGTATATAAAACAGCAAATGGCGTTGGCATGGCACATATTCCGTCAGGCACAACAGGATAGAAAAAATGTTAAGTGATGGGAGGTACCAGAGCAGTGGGGAGAGGAACAGGCCCAAGCGGAGGGAGCGGGGAGAGGGGTAGAGCTGATCACGGACCAGCCCCTGCGGTTGCCACGGGCACAGTGCCGGCGGGGAGCGTGGGAGAGGGCGCAGGGCTCGAGGGGGTGCAGGCAAAGAGATATGACACCAAGGGAACCCATATGTCAAGTGGGCGAGATCTGGTAGGCATAAGGTCCCAGAATTCAGACAACAAGGTCTGGCAGCGCGAGGCGTCCTCGAGGCATTGAGCGAACTTGGGTGCAGGTTTGCGACCCCAGCACATGGAAACCCTACGACGCGCGAGGACCAGCAGCATGGCAATCAAGCGACGGGAAGCGTCTGGGCAAAATTTAACAAAGCCCAAGAGGCAGAGCGGGGGTTCAGGCTGAACCAGCGAGGAGGTGATCTCTGAAATAGCAGCGCAGACCTCACGCCTATAGTCGGAGACCTTGGGGCATAGCCAGGCGAGGTGGGGGAAGTCCGCCTCAGAAGCAAAGCAGCGCAGGCTTCTGTCAGTGGAGATGAGCCCAAACTTATGCAATTGAACGGGAGTGCGGTAAAGCCTATGCAAGTATTTAAAATGGATAAGGCGCAGGCGATAGTTGGGGGACAAACGCTTAGTCTGGTTACAGCAATAGAGCCAGTCAGCTTGGGAAATGTCAATACCAAGGTCCGCTCCCCACGCCACACGCACACGATCAGTGGAAATAGAGGTAGCCACCAGCGAGAGGCCGTAGAGCCTGGTCACCAACTTCTGAGGAGAAGAGGACGAATACAGGAAATCAAGAGCAGCCATCGATGGAGGGGGCTGGGGGAACAAGGGATGCAGCTCCCTGCAGATTGCCCGAAGCTGATAGAAAAGTGAAGTATCCATGGGCCGGAGTTGTCTGTGAGCAAAAAGGAAGTATTCCCGGGATAGTGATCTGCTAGCGTGTTCAACCCTAAACGGGAGGCATGTTTAACCATACCAAAGGGCTGAAAAGGAGGGAACGCAGGATGACGAGCGATAGGCATCAAATTTGCTGAGAGTATGGGATCACCGGAAAAGCGGCAGAGTCCCTCCCAGAGCCAGCGCAGGGTCCCGACCGTGTCTATTTCAGTGCGTGGGAGTGTGGCCGGAGCAAAGAAGGCGGTAGAGAGCAGCCACGGGGCAGCAAGATCTGCCTCCACAGCCACATGCGGCTGAAAGGGAGTGGGGTGAAGCCAAAAATGCAGGAATCTGTCTTGAGCGCATAATGCTTAGAGTTTAATGTTAGGAGCACCGAGACCACCGCGCGACATCGGAAGGGTGAGGGTGTCGTTGTGGCTGTATTTACTGTACTGCTTAACTGAGATGCAAGGTTGGCATGATTATAACAGTATAAATGTAGGTATGCTTTCAGCAATGAGACCAGAACTTCTACAGGCTAACACTACAGTCTTGATGATGGTCTTGATAAAATTTTAACAGAAACATCAACTCTATGTCATCGATTGAGCTACATCACCAGTATTGTTTGTTGCAGACTTTTTTCTGTGGGATGTGCTGAAAAGACCAACAGTGATTTTTAAAATGTGTTGTGATTGTATATAAACACATACATGTATTTCCTCTCAGGAGCCCCGTGGGAGTCCCATGGCAACATATCTCTATAAATTGTAAACCCTAATTTTTCTAAAACGGCTGAACAGAATTTCTGCAAATCACAAAATGCACGCTTTTTGAGAAAAGATCTAGCTTTCTGCCAAATTTGGTGTAATTCTGTTCAGCCGGTTTTTCTGTACCGCTAATTTTTCTATTAAAATTGCATGGAGATAACTATTTTGTTTGGTAACCCCTGTTTTTTTGGCCCCGGCTTCAGGGTTACCCTAAAACTTTCTAAGAAGGAGCTGAGGTTGATGCACGTTTTACATTATTTTTTTTTTAAGTTTCATGAAGATTTTTCAAATGGAACCAAAGTTATTAGCAACACAAAAAACTCTTCCTAGGGAAACTCTGTCTTACATATAACTACACAGTTCATACACTGCAGGTATGTTCATTTATCTGTAGGTATGTTAATTTATCTCCTATCAAATGCAATCACATACATGATTGCTAACAGTGAGTTGAAACACAGACTCCTGAAAAGTGTAAGCATATCCACACGTGATCCTGTATCAGAAAAGAGGGAGCTACTTTGAGTTATTCTGAGCCATCTATCTCCCCCATACTCTGACACCTACTTCCAGCCAGGGCCTGAGTGAAAATAAGACATGGCTGACGGCCAATTACTGAGTGGCTCGCTGCAACTCTGTATTCCTTCATTAAAAGCGCAGCACTGCTTTAAGCATGATGTTTGTCTGTTTCCTAGGTACATATTGAACAAGTTACTTCCCTTTAATAGAGCTTTATCTGGTAGACAGTCTATCTAGCTACAGCTTTAGCTCTGGTGGAAGGAGCTCTCAAATCCTTACGGGGTGTCCACCTAGAGACCAAGACGGGTCCTTCTTTCTCTCCCATCAGGTAATGGGGTTGGCTCTTTCCTAGGGGAATCTTAACTCTACACCAACATACATGCCAGGCACACTTGGGTACACTTAGCTAGGGTTTGCATCTTAGGAGTACGCATGATTACTGTCATGTATCTATATGTCTGCATAGATTCACTGTTTTAGCACCATGGTAGAATTCTACCTTTTATTTACTCTGTTGATGCTTATAATCGTATATTTCTGTTTCTGTCTAATGGTTGTTGTAGCACACGTATTTTATGCTAGAATGACACTGGTTCAATAAATACTTATTGAAAACGTCCCCACCTTTTATTCTGTGTATCTCTCTAAGGAAAAGTGAGCACTGTGAGTGAGCGGAAGTACAGTACTGTTTCCACGATCCTTGAGGGGTAAGGGTGTCATGTTCGATAGTTGCCAGAAACAATTTGCTCCTTGGTAAGGGGGGCTTATAGTGGCACTGTGAGCTAACTGGTCTACAGACTAACAGATCCTTCGGGTGTGTCTGGAATCAGTCTGAACACAAGTCCCTTAGTTTATGTTATCTAAATATGCAGATCCTATATAGATTTGTAGGAACTACACAACACTCCAACTGAGGTCTGTATGCTACTTTTATGCCCAGTACTTGCCCTTCGGGATGTGGCAACTACTACCCAATGGGCTACCAGGCCCACTCTCACCTAGTGATGACTTCCTGAAAAGTGTGGCATCTAGCTATCCCAAAATGCATCAGTGTGCCCACTCCCAACATAGCAGAACCCTTCTCTTGGTGTATGGAGCGCCCTAGCCCACCCCACAGATGTGACTACCTGGGGGCTACATGCTCATGGAAAGAAATGTGTGGCAACGCCCCTCCCTCACTGTCTAAGATGCTAACCTGTCTGCTAGGATAAAGAGCAGCCCCTCCTGTGTGTGACTACCATTTTCCCTTCGAAAGTGGCTTCCGCTTTGAAGCTCACCTTTTGGGCTGACACCCTATTTAGCCTACCTGCTAGGAGGAGGTCACACCTCTTACAATGGCAGGCATTTTGTGTTCCTTCCTGAGAGGTGTTCACACCTCTCCCCAGGAGGGCAGAAGGCTGTCTCGAGGACAGCAACTTTTGTGCGACTGTAAACGGTCATTGGAAACTTTGGGCAGAAAAGTTGCTATTTGTGCAAAAGTTACATTAAATTCGACTTGAGCATCAAGTTGAGTTTAATGCAATGATTCTTTTGATACCTTGAAGTATCGTATTTAGTAGTCTCATTCAGAAGTTAGCACCGCTGAGTTGTCAGGGTGAATCTCTGTACTTGCCAATGGGGCTATTAGCCGTTCCATAGTAGAAATGACATGGTGGGGTTTTTACTGCTTGGACATGTAAAGTTACTAAAACATACGTCGATCTTTTTATTTTAATGCACCCTGCCTCTAGGGCTTGGTAGGGCTGCCTGCCTGCCTTAAGGGTGACTTACAAATCTTAAAATGTAAGGTTTGGGCTTTGCCATTACTTTAAATGTCAAAGTCAAGTTAGCAGAGTAAAACTGCTCTGCCAGCCAGCAGTGGTGGACTGGGAGGCATGTTTGCTTTGTCACACTCGTGGCGGTGCAATAAGTGCTGCAGTCCACAAGGTACACTTTAACTTACGTACCATATACTACATTACAGAAAGTGTCCCAGGGCGCAATAAGCGTGTGCACCGCTTTCTGGGGGAAAAGGTCCCTATAGCCCCACGAGACACACCCTGCAAGTGGGTGCAGCCACTCACTCCATCCGGGAAGATTTCCAGGTGCCGCCTGGACTGTGACAGACGGATCTGCTGCTTCAAACAGCTGGTGCGCCTTTCACCATGTGCTGCCTCCAGGTCGGCACTTGATCGCGGCTCTCCTGGGGACATTGGTCTATGTGTAATAGAGCACACTGACCATGTCTAGGCCTGGCACACACATTTAAAGGTGTGTTGCAGATCAGGGCAGTGCGTTCTATGTATAAGACGGCCCCAGGTATCACTTTATTAATATTTGGGCAGAAGGGTCAGTGCAATGAAAGTGGTGGTGGTTTGGTTTTAGCAGGATTAAATTTGGTCCCTCACTTCTGACTCCTGTCTATCCTCCTTCGCCAGTCTCTTATCGTTCAAGCATCTCCAAATAGTGATTGTACTCTAGTTGTCACTAATGGAGCTAAACAAAAGTATGTGGGGCAGTTACTAAGCATTGCCACACATTACTTCAACCACTATCGATGCATGTGATGGACACACATACCTTATTTATTAAATCGCTAACACCAGCATCTATTTCCTTTTTATCTTTTATTAGTTTGCTATCCCTATCATGTGGCTGGCTGCCTTTCATTTATTTATTAAAGGTATGCGGAGCCCCCAAGTTTTTACCAATTAAGTGCTGTTGTTTTGTGCAATTAGTGGCCACAAAGATGCACTTCAGATTATTTCTCGAATGTTCTAATACTTGCTGATTTCATCCAGAATTAGTAAGACTTTGTTCCCCAAAAAAGGTTATAAGGCCTTTCTTCCAAAAATCAGGTATATTTTATTTTTCTGCAGCAAAGCTTCGTAGCAGTGATCAGGTGGTGAATGGCATTATGTCACTATGAATAAACGTTTATGCAAAAAATACTAATGTGAAAAAACACTAAAAAGAATCATAGTTACAACTTATTTTTTTTAGACCGATATGAGAGACATCATAACATAAGTATTTGTAAAGCGCGCCTTCACCCAGAGGTCTCTTGGTGCTGAATAACAGATGTTCATTGTTACCCAACTCATTGGATCAACCTCAGATGGATGAAAGGCTGGGTGAACCTGCCGGGATTTGAACCTGTGACCATGAGGTTGAACAGAGGCCCTTGCAATGGACACATTAGTCCACTGAGCCACCTGGCCCGGCTACAATAACAGTGTGAAGAAGGTTTTATTCAGTAAAAACACAATGTAGAATAACATAAATAGTTTGGTATTTTAATATGGTAGGTATTGCTGGTAAGGACCATGTTAGCAAAAGAGTATATGTCAGGGTGGCGTAGCTGAAATTACTGTGGTTACATTTAGGGTTCTGGGTAGTATAAAGGTAACATTAAGAGTCAGAGTTATGGATAGGAGTTAAATTAAAGGATTAAGGGTGTTTTTAGGGAAATTATTCCTAGTAGACATAATTTAAAAATGATGGTACAGGCCAGGGGCGAAGTAGGGGATAGGCGTATGGATACATTTAGGGGGATAGAAGGGAAAAGTTAAGAGTTAGACTTACAGGTATGGATAGGAATAAAAATATAAGGGTGGGGGAGTTAATAGGGGAATGATTGCTGGTAATAATAGTGTTAGGGTTAGGGTATAGGCCAGGGTGTAATAAGGGAAAGGCTTTTGGTGAAATTTAAAGATACAGTTAGTATAAGAGTAAATTTAAAAGTTTGACCAATGAGTTATGGATACGTTTAGCCTTAGAGTTAAGATAATGTTTAGATTAGTATCGGAGAGTCGTTGAAGTACCTTTTATTTGTATATCAATTGATTATAGAAATGTAATTTAATATCAATTGCCATTTCACTTTGAAAGCTTTCTAATTATTTCGTCGTACAAATATTCCTTGTTTTAAATCCACCCTGAATATGTGTATTGTGTCATTGTCCTGGGCCCTGTATCCCTGGATTGTTTGGCTCCCACTGAGGAATTCCCCAATAATCTTTAAAAGAAGCTCTCCGCAGACCACTTCCTGCAGGAGTGTGCTCATATTAGGTGTTTATTAAAATAATGTATATAAATTCATTTCACATCTCTATAATTATTCTACTTCAATAGCTTTGATTACACAGGAACTACATAGATAATTTGTTCCATGGAGGAGACCATCACTGAAAGCAGCAGTGCAGCGTTAAATAGATTGAAGAACTATGGGTCATATCATCCAGGGCCATTTCGCTGCTTTCCTGGCTTATATAGCCAGAAAAGCGGCGATATTCACAGCGCACTATCAGCAAGCTCGCGCTAAGCCTTGTTAGCGCTAGTTTCCATGAGTTTGCTCCCGGTTTCTTATCGCCCTGCATGTCATCGCTAATGACATGCAAAGTAGGCGTTCCGGAGCTAAACTACATGGAAATAGTCGCTAACAAGGCTTCGCTTGATTAACAAGCCTGCAGCAGACCCGCTTAGCGATCAGATTAATCGCGCTAAGCTCCCTTATCGCAGGATCTTAACACCTGCTTAAAAGTCGACTACGCTATCTACTTAGTGGGAGGTAGATTGTATGGTTAAGGTCACTGGGGCGTATCAGCAAGGATCTCCTTATCTCCTGCATTTTATCTCTTCTTTTCAGGCGATACTGGTGCTTTTCGCCGCTATTGCTGGGTTTCATATCGCCTCGGAGATAAGCCTTGATAATTATGCGCTATCTCAGCGTTGAAACCCAGCGATAGCCGGCGATGTGTGAAATAGCGCTAAGCGCGCTTTGCGATGTTCATCCCAACTTGTTGTTAATATGCCCCAATGATTGTCCTCATAGTGTGAACATTTGAATCAGTTTTCCTGATATCTGGGGTTTTTGCATCCATCCATTTGTTGTGACTGTTAGGATCACAGAGCCTGATATACAAAGTTGTATTCTTTTTTTTTCCAACTGTGAGCTGCACCACCAAGACAAGTATCCAAAAGACAACAATTAAATGTCCATTCAGTATTAGAAATATTCAGGATTCTTTATTCTTCCTTTCATTTGAAACAAAGCACCAGGCAGCCAATGCTTTTCGTTCTTCTAGACAAGAACTTCGTCAGGGCGATCGAACTGTTACTAGTTGTATTCAAAAGAAGCAGGAATCGTCAGGCTGGCGTAACTAAGAACTCCTCACAAGACGTCACCTTGCTTTCCAAAGACCAAAGCAGAATAGAATGGCTGTTGTGCCTATCATGCTGATTGCCCGCTGAATTTTCAGGCCTAACGGCAAGGAACTATTGAGTGGCTGTTGTGCCAAATGCGCAGCGTCTCGAGTGGCAGAATATGCGTGACGTTGAATGCTCTAAGAGCATTCAACGTCATGCATATTCTGACGATTCCTGTTTCTTTTTAATACAACTAGTAACAGTTCGATCACCCTGACGAAGTTCTTGTCTAAAACAACGAAACGCGTTGGCTGCCTGGTGCTTTGTTTAAAATAAAAGGACGAATAAAGAAACCTGAATATTTCTAATACTGGATGGACATTTAATTTTTGTCTTTTGGATACTTGTCTTGGTGGTGCAGCCCACAGTTGGAAAACGTTTGTGTTGGTCATTCAGACTGCTCCTTGGAAATGGCAGGGGCAGTGGTGTTGCACACCGTGGGAGCATAGTGCTCAAATGTTTGTTTAACTATAGGAGGATATAAAAATAGAGAATACTGTCCTCTCAATTGAGGGAGGTGCGTCACATACACTCTTTAGTGTTTGCAATGTTTTGCTGTTTCCTTTTTTGTTTACAAAAAGTTTTACTCTTGGCTGCTAAGTCTGACTTTCCTGATCTTTAGAGGATGCTCTGTCAAGGATAGTCCTTTGTAAATCAGGACCAAACAGTAGTAACCAACTTAAGACAATTCTCTCATGCTTAGGATGAATGTGCTGAATGTCAACACCTCCTCCTTAAGCTATTGGACTATTTGCCCTGAGGGTCTCTGTGTGACCTTTGTCAGGCATCAGGTTATAATACAGCGACCTGTCCATTTTATTTACAGTACCTTGATGGTATCCTTTATCTGTAACTAATGATTCCAAAGTTAAGGGAAAATACAACTAAAGAGATGCACTAAAATTGATCAAATACAGAAACATTTGTGCCGCTTAAAACATCCACATTTCACGAAAAAAAGATACAACTAGTGACCAAAGCTTCTCCTTCAGGACGGCTCTCAAATGAAGGACCCTCTATCCCAACATGCGCATGATGTTGCCTTCCCACTCTTCTGTCTCTTCTTTAAAGGTATCAAAAAACATAACCTATTCGACAGACTCCTGATCTTTCAAATAGTCACAGATAAAAACCTCAATGACTGCTCAACCACATGGCCAGTAACTGCTCCCTTCTTCCTCTCCAAGTGTGACACCCTAAGAAACATGTACACTAGGGGAGTTCAGTCAGTTGTGTACAGCACTAGGGTGCCCAGAAGTGAGTGTATTCTATGCTCTATGGAAAACACTGCACTTAAAAAGATAAATAGGGCCACTAGATAATGATACACATTCATAATAGGTAGAAAACACTAATATCAAATAATGACTCCTTGAAAGAAAAACTAAAAACATCTTAAAATCCAATGTACATTTTACATATTTGGAGCATCAGCAACTACTGTTTGTTTCCCATTCCATACAGTTTCATTTTTGTGGATAATTCAAATGTCTCAAAACATCATCATTTTTTTCGATTTATAAAAGCAATTGTGTGTGCTCTCCATTGAGAGGTAATTATTCAATTTTAGGTAAAAGCCTACCACACAGTGCACCTGACTGTTTTGCTAAAGACATCTTGGGGACATTCTAAAATCTTACCTGGGAATAAACTCCACTTTTTGCTTATTATTGGCTTTGTGGTTCTTAACTTACATTTTCTGGCTTTCTATTTGCTAGCTTTATTTGTTTTATGTTGTCCAGGTTTAGTTCGTCCCTCTCAAGGAGTAAAGCCTTTTCACACTACCTCTCCTTGTATTCTTCTGTGAGTGCTCCTTTCTGTAAAGAGGCTTGTAAATCGTGTTCTTATCATGTCACATTTGCTGTGCATTCAAAGACAGAGGTCAAATGTGAGGCTCTGTCTTCCCGGGGAGCTTGGTGTTCACTTTTCTTTCTCTGACTTCAAAGTGAGAGGATTTATGTGACAATCTTGCTGGATACTAGGGGTAGAGAAAAGGTTGTTTCTAGAACACAACAACATTTAAATGAACTTTACAAGTATTTCAGAGTTAGCAAAACACAAATGAAGCACATTTGTTTTTATTCTGAAGGGAATCAATACACTAGGGTGCCGATTCCGATCCGTTAAAAATATTCCCTATATGAATCATATCCGGATTTTTTTACATACGAATCGTACAAGTCCCGTACAAACTGGCAAGTACGATTCGTATGTAAAAAAATCCATACGAATTGCATTGGGAAAATTCCCCGACACGTCCTCGGGTCGGAAAAAGTGTCCGACACGTCCCCGGACATTTTTACGTACGAATCGGGAAAATGAAGTCCGAGCGCGCAAGTACGATCCGTCCCGTCCGTCCGAATGCACAACCGTATGGAAAAAACACCGTACGGAGCGAACTCCCATAGCAACCATGGAGACGTCCAAACATGTGCCCGCATACGCGCCGAACACCCCCCCAGCCCACCCCCCAGTACGCGCCGTACCCCCAGCCCCCCATGTACGCGCCGTTCCCCCAGACCCCCATGTACGCGCCATACCCCCACCCCACCCCCGTATGTACGGAGCGTACCCCCACCCCCGTATGTACGGTGCATACCCCTCGTATGTACGGTGCGTACCCCCACCCCTGTAGGTACAGAGCGTACCCCTCGTATGTACGGTGCGTACCCCCACCCCCCGTATGTACGGTGCGTACCCCCAGCATGTAGCGCTGGGGGTACGCACCGTACATACGGGGGTGGGGGTATGCACCGTACATACGAGGGGTACGCTCCGTACATATGGGGGTGGGGGTACGCTCCGTACCTACGGGGGTGGGGGTACGCTCTGTACCTACAGGGGTGGGGGTACACACCATACATACGAGGGGTGGGGGTACGCACCATACATACGAGGGGTACGCTCCATACATACGGGGGTGGGGGTACGCTCTGTACCTACGGGGGTGGGGGTATGCTCCGTACCTACAGGAGTGGGGGTACGCACCGTACATACGAGGGGTATGCACCGTACATACGGGGGTGGGTGTACGCTCCGTACCTACGGGGGTGGGGATACGCTCCGTACCTACGGGGGTGGGGGTACGCACCACACATACGTGGGGTGGGGGTACGCACCGTACATACGGGGGGTACGCTCCGTACATACGGGGGTGGGGGTACGCTCTGTACCTACGGGGGTGAGGGTACGCTCCGTACCTACGGGGGTGGGGGTACGCACCGTACATACGAGGGGTACGCACTGTACATACAGGGGTGGGGGTACGCTCCATACCTACGGGGTGGGGGTACGCTCCGTACCTACGGGGGTGGGGGTACGCACCGTACATACGAGGAGTACGCACCGTACATACGGGGGTGGGGGTACGCTCCGTACATACGGGTGGGGGTATGCTCCGTACCTACGGGGTGGGGGTACGCACCGTACATACGAGGGGTACGCACCGTATATGCGGGGGTGGGGGTACGCTCATTACCTACGGGGGTGGGGGTACGCACCATACATACGAGGGGTACGCACTGTACATACGGGGGTGGGGGTACATTCCGTACATACGGGGGTGGGGTGGGGGTACGGCACGGACGTGTAGGGATGGGGGTACGGTGCATACCGGGCCCCCTTTTCGCCGTGCATCGTGGCGTACTTAGCTTTTCTGGCACTTTTTGGGTCCCGTAAAAATATTGCCGTGAGAAGTTCTGTGGGTACGAATCGTACTTGCTGGTCCGTAAAACGCTGCCTGACTCCATGCGAATGTCGCGTACGCGGTGTCCCGGATCGGAATTGCGGGTATATTTTAGCCGGTCGGTGTTTTTTACGATTCGTACGGAAATGGTGTTTCCGTACGAATCGTACTTGCATGTTTGTAAGGTATTTTTCCCGGGTACGAGTCGGATGGAGAAAACGCTCCGTCCGACGATTCGTACCCGTTTTTTCCAGGATCGGAATCGGCCCCTAAGTTGTGTCATTTCTACACATTATTGTTTGTGTGTTGTATAGTGGTATTAGTGAAACTATGTCTGTGCAAATGTAATGGTCATTCCAATTGAAAATGTGTTGTCTGTAATGGCTGTGTGCTACCACACCATGTATAGTCCACTCTACACCACTCCACTCCATTCCATGCCACTACACTCTACTCTGAACCACTCCACTTTACACCACTCAACTGCACTCTGCACCCCACTGCACTTTACTCCCCTCTGCACCACTCCACGCCACCGCACTCTATGTCACTTCACTCTATGCCTCTCTATTGTACACCACTCTACTCTATGCCAATGCACCCTACTCTACACCACTGCACTCTTTGCCACTACACTGAACCCCACTCTAGTCTAGGCCTCTACTCTGCACAACTCAGCCTCTACCTTCCTTCCACCTCCATAAAGCTGTGCTGTAGAGCTTGCACCTGAAGCTGAGCTGTAGAGCTTGCACCTGAAGCTGAACTGTAGAGCTTGCACCTGAAGCTTTGCTGTAGAGCTTGCACCTGAAGCTGAGCTGTAGAGTTTGCACCTGAAGCTGAGCTGTAGAGCTTGCACCTGAAGCTTTGCTGTAGAGCTTGTACCTGATGCTAGGCTGTAGACTTGCACCTGAGGTTGCGCTGTTGAGCTTGCAGCTGAAGCTGCGCTGTAGAGTTTGCAGCTGGAGCTGTGCTGTAGAGATTGTATCTGAAGTTCACTGTAGGGTATGCACTGAAGCTCGCTGTAGAGCTTGCACCTGAAGCTTTGCTGTAGAGCTTGCACCTGAAGCTACGCTGTGGAGCATGCACCTGAAGCTTGCTTTAGAGCTTGCACCTGAAGCCTGCTGTAGAGCTTGTGCCTGAAGCTCGCTGTAGTGATTGCACCTGAAGCCTGCTGTAGAGCTTGTGCCTGAAGCTCACTGTAGGGTTTGCACCTGAGGCTCGCTGTAGAGCTTGCACCTGAAGCTCGCTGTAGAGCTTGTGCCTGAAGCGCGCTGTAGGGTTTGCACCTGAAGCTCGCTTTAGAGCTTGCACCTGAAGCTTGCTGTTGAGCTTGTACCTGAAGCTCGCTGTAGGGTTTGCACCTGAAGCTCACTGTAGAGCTTGCACCTGAAGCTGAGCTGTAGAGATGCCCCTGAAACTTGCTGTAGAGCTTGCACCTGAAGCTCGCTGTAGAGCTTGTGCCTTGTTGGACAGGCCTCACAGACGGCTTGCTCCCTCCCCGCTCGACAGGGCCCGAACTCCGGCCCACCTGGCATATCCCCGCAACAAGCACCTGTACTCCGTCTCCCGACGGACCCTCTGCCCTCGGACCCCTACTCATCACGGGGTCCAGCCCCACCGGCTTTCCCGGCCGGGTCAAGCCGCCATCTTGGGCCCTGCACCACGCGGCCGCATGGCCTCCCCTCGACCCTAACCCCGGGCCTGGCCGGCCCCGACATCCCGGCACCACCATCCACCCAGGAGGTGAGCGGACCACTTGGCAGGTCAATGGGAGAACGAAGTGTCAAGGGCTCTCCCCCGCCAGGTGCCGATCGCCCCCAGCTCCCCCAGGCACTGGCTCCACCCCCTGCTGGGTGTCTGGACACCTTCATCCCGGACCCTCCGACCTCCAAGTGCGAGGGTCCGGACATCAAAGGGCACCAGCCCTATAACTGAGGCAGCTCCGGAGCAGGAAGGCAGTTGTATCCTGGAGTCGAGAGACACCGAGTGAACTCAACCCTGACGGTCTACTGGCGCTGCCGTAGCCGCTCTTGTGAACCATCGTCCTGCCTGCTGGCGCTGCCGCGGCCTTCTGCAACCTTCATCTTCCTGGGACCTGCTGGCGCTGCCGCGGCCCGTTGTAACGACCATCCTCACCGGGACCTGCTGGCGCTGCCGCGGCCTTCTGCAACAGTCATCTTCCTGGGACCTGCTGGCGCTGCCGTGGCCCGTTGTAACGACCATCCTCACCGGGACCTGCTGGCGCTGCCGCGGACCGTATATCTTCCGGGGACCTGCTGGCGCTGCCGCGGCCCGTTGTATCGACCATCCACACCGGGACCTGCTGGCGCTGCCGCGGCCCATACCACCTAATCGCCAAGCTCGAGGATTGTGAGCTCATCATCATCTCATCCGAACTACCTGATTGGTAAATAGACTGTCCCGCTACCCCCTTCCCTACCTTGCGAGACTCTAATCGAGGGGACCCCTGAGTCCAGACCTCCTTGTACCATTTAACCGTACCTTAAATAAGTGCTTATAAAGAACACTGAACCTTATCCGTGTGTGATATCTGTCTGTGGGGGGGAAGTTACTTGTCTGTACGATCGCTGGAGACGGCTCTCCCCGGAGACCTCTCCTCCTGACCCCGGCCGACCCTCCCGGTCCATCTACCTTTTCTAACATTGGTGGCCAGCGGCGCGATCCGAATCAACGCGTAATCGTACAGAAAGTAGCTCACCCCACGACAAAGCACGATGTCGACCAAAGATAGCAGCTCCACCGAGAAGTTCCAAATGGAGAAATTAGAAGAATACAACCACCGCGAACTGAGACAATTTTGCATAGAACTTGGCATTGCTACCACCGGCCTGAGTACCAAGGATGATCTAAACCGCGCTCTTGAGTCATGGACAGAAACTGGGGTCGCAGGACCCTCCGACCAAAGCAGCGTCACACCAGACCAAAACAGCATCACACCAGAGGGGAACGCCACGGCTCCCGAGGAGCGGGGAACGGGCCTCTCACAGGAGGAGATACGAGAAAGAGACAGAGTCAGATTACACGAATTAGAGATGGCACGACTCAAGATGGATGGGGAACTTAAGTTAGCTGAACAGAAAATCAACCTCGAGCATATGCGGCTTCGAGAGGAACGAGAAGAAAAGCAGAGACAAAGAGAGCTGGAAGAGAAAAAAATAACGCTCGAGCACGAGCGCCGACTGGCGGAAATAGAACTGCGCAAACAGAATAAGGAACTGGGGGTGCCTGAGCGACCACACACCCCGGGGCCTATTGAGAAAAAAGTTCACATCCCCAAGGATGTGGTCCGCGAGTATGTCCGAGAAGACGACATACAACAGTGGTTTAAAGCCTATGAGATCGCAATGACCTCCCACCGGATCGACCGGAGCGATTGGGGAGCCGGACTTTGGGGGAGATTCATCAACGAGGGTCGCGATGCCCTGCTGCAGCTCCCCGATCACCAAATGTCGTCCTACGACCACATGAAGGCTGCCCTCCTCACCCGCTACGGCCTCACGCCCGAGATGTACCGCCAGAGGTTCAGAGATTGCACCCGGATCCCAGGTACAACTTGGGTGGAATACGTGAACTATTTCAGCCGGGCCTTCGAGGGTTGGATCAAGGGAACTCAGGTCACCACCTACGAACAACTCTTTAACCTTATGGTATGGGAGCACCTGTCAAACAACTGTTTCGTCGAGCTCAGGCAGCACCTACTCGACAGTAAGCTGACTGACCCCCGGCAGCTCGCCGCCGAAGCTGACCGGTGGGAAAGCACCCGAGTGGGCCGGAAAGGGCCACACGACCAGAACAGAAGCAACCAAGGCCAGCACCGTCCTCGGGGAGGAGGAGGGGGCCAGGGGCGAGGGAGAGACGCCTTACCAGCAACACCCGTGGCCAGCACCCCACCTCCGGCCGGCCGGGGCAACCCCCCGTTGCGGCCTGGGTACCGAGCCAACGTCACGTGCCACCGGTGCCAGCGACTAGGCCACTACGCCAACGATCCGAACTGCCCGCTAAACCAACCACCCAAGCCCCGCCAGGTAGCTGCCGCTGCCCTGGGGGAAGAGCAATCATCGGAGGGACCCGAGGAGTATGAGCCGGACCAGCAAGGGTGGGAACCGGCCGCCATGCTCCTGGCATGCTTAGGGGGAAGGGACATGGTTCCGCGGGCTCCCCTACCCGCCAACACCAGAAAATACGGTCAGTGGGTGACCATTAATGGACAGAGAGCCGAGGCCTTGCGTGACACCGGCGCCAGCGTGACGGCCGTCCGCTGTCACCTGGTGAAGCCCGAGCAGATCCTGCCGAACATTCTCTGCCCCGTCCGCTCGGCAGATAACTCTGAGAGCATGTGTAAGATGGCCTGCGTCCCGTTTGAATGGGGAGGGGTCTCCGGCCTACTGAAGGTGACGGTCCGGGACGATGCCCCCGTGGACTGCCTCCTGGGGAATGACCTCGAGAGTTCCCCGTGGGCCACCGTCGAGAGAAGAGAGCACTTGGGGATGCTGGGCCTCCCGGACTGGGCCTGCATAACCACCCGATCCATGGCCGCCCGTGCCGCCCCCCGATCAGAAGAAACCGAATGGCCAGCACCTCCGCCCCCGGTTGCCCCCGTAGAGGACAACGGCGAGTCCGACCTCCCGGACCCGACTACCGAAGAAGACGCGCAACATCAGGAACTTCCGGATCTAGCTCAGTGGCGGCAAGAAGGGGGGCCCACCCAAGAACAGTTCCGCCAGGAACAAAAGACCTGTCCCTCCCTCGAGGGACTCCGCCAACAAGCCAGCACCCAAACCGCCGGGGACACCACCGGAACCCACTGGGTCTACTGGGATAACGACCTGCTCTACAGCGAGCAAAGAATCGCCGAGCTGGGGGCCGGTCGAGTTCTGGTGGTACCGCTCCGCTTCCGAGACTTTCTGCTCAACCTAGCCCACGATGTCCCCCTGGCTGGACACCTGGGCCAGGACAAAACGTACAGTCGCCTGGTGACCCATTTTTTTTGGCCGAAAATGAGGAATGACGTCCTGAACCACTGCCGATCGTGCCCCACATGCCAAGCCAGCGGGAAGAGTGGCCGGAAGCTGAAGGCCCCTCTACAACCCTTCCCGGTGGTCACCACCCCGTTCGAGAGGGTGGGGATAGACATTGTGGGACCTCTGGACCCCCGCACGGCACAAGGGCACCGGTTCATCTTGGTACTAGTGGACCATGCCACCCGCTACCCCGAGGCGGTGCCCCTACGGACAGTGACCGCTCCAGTGGTTGGCCGGGCCCTGATGGGGATCTTCTCCCGGGTAGGCTTCCCCCGAGAAGTCGTCAGCGACCGAGGCACGAATTTCATATCGAAATACATGAAGTCCCTCTGGCAACAATGCGGGGTCACCTACAGATTCACGACCCCCTATCACTCCCAAGGGAACGGACTAGTGGAGCGTTTTAACCGCACTCTCAAAGGGATGATTGGGGGATTGGAAGAACCTCTCCGTCGCCAGTGGGATGTACTGCTCCCGTGCCTCCTCTTCGCCTACCGGGAAGTTCCCCAGAAGTCCCTCGGTTTTAGCCCCTTTGAACTCCTATACGGACACCCTGTGCGAGGGCCCCTCAGCCTAGTCAAGGAAGGTTGGGAGATGGCCCCCCTAATGACCCCTCCAGACGTCTTCAAATACATCCTGGCCTTACGAAACCAGACCCGGCGCTTCAGGGAGATGGCCAAGGCGAACCTCGAGGCCAGCCAGGAGGACATGAAGAGGTGGTATGATCACAA
This sequence comes from Triturus cristatus, assembly GCF_964204655.1. Taxonomy (NCBI): domain Eukaryota; kingdom Metazoa; phylum Chordata; class Amphibia; order Caudata; family Salamandridae; genus Triturus; species Triturus cristatus. The sequence continues at coordinate 119,880,473 of NC_140594.1, read as the reverse complement.
TGCCTCCTCCGTTGAATTCGAGCCTGGGCAGCAAGTATGGGTGATGTCCCCCACCGAACCATGTGCCCTGCAAGATAAGTGGACGGGGCCCTTCAAAGTGGTCGAGCGCAAAAGCCCCGTCACTTACCTCATCGACATGGGGTCCTCCCGGAACCCCCTTCGGGTCCTCCACACCAACCGGCTCAAACCGCACTTTGTGCGCTCCGAACTAAGCCTCTTGATGGCTACAGACAGTGGCACAGAAGAAGACTCCGAGCCCCTCCCGGATCTCCTGAAGACTCAGGAGAAGGACGGCTCCGTGGACGGGGTCCGGCTCTCTGACGCCCTCACTTCGGAGCAACGCCAGGACTGCCGGAACCTCCTGCTGCAGTTCGCTGCCCTGTTCTCCCTCACCCCCGGGGTCACCCCCTGGTGTTTGCACGACGTAGACACCGGGGACAGTCCCCCTGTCCGGCACCGGGCCTACCGCGTACCAGATCGGGTACGGGCCTGCATACAGGAGGAAGTGGCCAAGATGCTCACGATCGGGGTCATCGAGCCCTCGGACAGTCCCTGGGCCAGTCCAGTCGTATTAGTTCCCAAGGCCGCTGCCCCCGGCTCCGCCCCTGAACTGAGATTCTGCGTCGACTACCGGGGCTTGAACGCTGTCACCCGGACCGACGCTCATCCCATCCCCCGAGCAGACGAGCTGATCGACCGGCTGGGGGCCGCCCGCTACCTTAGTATCTTCGACCTAACGGCGGGCTACTGGCAGATCGGCCTCACACCCAGGGCTCAGGAACGGTCAGCCTTCTCTACCCCCGATGGCCACTATCAATTTAAGGTCATGCCCTTTGGCATGAAGAATGCCCCCGCCACGTTCCAACGCCTTGTGAACCAGGTCCTGGCAGGGCTTGAAGACTTCAGCGCTGCCTACCTGGACGATATCGCTGTATACAGCCGCCACTGGACCGACCACCTCCGTCACCTCCAAGAGGTCCTACAAGCCCTCCAGCGGGCCGGCCTCCCCATTAAGGCCGGCAAGTGCCAGATTGGCCAAGGGTCTGTGACCTACCTTGGGCACCAAGTGGGGAGCGGGCTGGTGGCCCCCCTACAACTTAAGATTGCTGCCATCCAGTCCTGGCAGCCCCCCGTCACCCAGACCGAGGTCCGAGCCTTCTTGGGGCTCACCGGCTACTACCGGCGGTTCGTGAAGGACTACGGCAGCATCGTGGGGCCCCTCACGGGTCTCACATCCAAGAACCAGCCGAAGCGGGTCAACTGGACTCCTGATTGTCAAGCGGCCTTCGAGGAGCTGAAGGCCGCCCTGTGCACCGCCCCGGTGCTCCAGGCCCCCGATTACAGTCGGGAATTTGTGGTGCAGACCGACGCCTCCGACCACGGCATCGGGGCCGTCCTCTCTCAGTTGAACCCCGAAGGTCATGACCAGCCGGTGGCCTTCATCAGCCGACGTCTCCTGGCCCGAGAACAGCGTTGGAGCACCATCGAGAGGGAGGCATTTGCAGTAGTGTGGGCCCTCAAAAAGCTCCGACCCTATCTCTTCGGTACCCACTTCCGGGTACAAACCGACCATCGACCCCTGCAATGGCTGATGCAGATGCGGGGGGAGAACCCAAAACTCTTGCGCTGGTCCATTTCCCTGCAGGGAATGGACTTCACCGTGGAGCACCGACCAGGCCAAGACCACGCCAACGCAGATGGCCTGTCCCGCTTTTTCCGCCTCGACGAAGAGAGTCCCCAAGGAGATGGGTGACTCTCCCCGCCTTCAGCTGGGGGGGACGCATGTTGGACAGGCCTCACAGACGGCTTGCTCCCTCCCCGCTCGACAGGGCCCGAACTCCGGCCCACCTGGCATATCCCCGCAACAAGCACCTGTACTCCGTCTCCCGACGGACCCTCTGCCCTCGGACCCCTACTCATCACGGGGTCCAGCCCCACTGGCTTTCCCGGCCGGGTCAAGCCGCCATCTTGGGCCCTGCACCACGCGGCCGCATGGCCTCCCCTCGACCCTAACCCCGGGCCTGGCCGGCCCCGACATCCCGGCACCACCATCCACCCAGGAGGTGAGCGGACCACTTGGCAGGTCAATGGGAGAACGAAGTGTCAAGGGCTCTCCCCCGCCAGGTGCCGATCGCCCCCAGCTCCCCCAGGCACTGGCTCCACCCCCTGCTGGGTGTCTGGACACCTTCATCCCGGACCCTCCGACCTCCAAGTGCGAGGGTCCGGACATCAAAGGGCACCAGCCCTATAACTGAGGCAGCTCCGGAGCAGGAAGGCAGTTGTATCCTGGAGTCGAGAGACACCGAGTGAACTCAACCCTGACGGTCTACTGGCGCTGCCGTAGCCGCTCTTGTGAACCATCGTCCTGCCTGCTGGCGCTGCCGCGGCCTTCTGCAACCTTCATCTTCCTGGGACCTGCTGGCGCTGCCGCGGCCCGTTGTAACGACCATCCTCACCGGGACCTGCTGGCGCTGCCGCGGCCTTCTGCAACAGTCATCTTCCTGGGACCTGCTGGCGCTGCCGCGGCCCGTTGTAACGACCATCCTCACCGGGACCTGCTGGCGCTGCCGCGGACCGTATATCTTCCGGGGACCTGCTGGCGCTGCCGCGGCCCGTTGTATCGACCATCCACACTGGGACCTGCTGGCGCTGCCGCGGCCCATACCACCTAATCGCCAAGCTCGAGGATTGTGAGCTCATCATCATCTCATCCGAACTACCTGATTGGTAAATAGACTGTCCCGCTACCCCCTTCCCTACCTTGCGAGACTCTAATCGAGGGGACCCCTGAGTCCAGACCTCCTTGTACCATTTAACCGTACCTTAAATAAGTGCTTATAAAGAACACTGAACCTTATCCGTGTGTGATATCTGTCTGTGGGGGGGAAGTTACTTGTCTGTACGATCGCTGGAGACGGCTCTCCCCGGAGACCTCTCCTCCTGACCCCGGCCGACCCTCCCGGTCCATCTACCTTTTCTAACATGCCTGAATCTTGCTGTACAGTTTGCACCTGAAACTCGCTGTAAAGCTTGCACCTGATGCTGAGCTGAAGGCCTTGCACCTGAAGCTGAGCTGAAGGCCTTGCACCTGAAGCTCGCTTTAGAGCTTGCACCTGAAGCTCGCTGTAGAGCTTTTGCCTGAAGCGCGCTGTAGGGTTTGCACCTGAAGCTCGCTTTAGAGCTTGCACCTGAAGCCTGCTGTAGAACTTGTGCCTGAAGCTCGTTGTAGAGATTGCACCTGAAGCCTGCTGTAGAGCTTGTGCCTGAAGCTCGCTGTAGAGATTGCACCTGAAGCCTGCTGTAGAGCTTGCACCTGAAGCTCGCTGTAGAGCTTGTGCCTGAATCTTGCTGTACGGTTTGCACCTGAAGCTCGCTGTAAAGCTTGCACCTGATGCTGAACTGTAGAGCTTGCACCTGAAGCTCGCTTTAGAGCTTGCACCTGAAGCTCGCTGTAGAGCTTTTGCCTGAAGCGCGCTGTAGGGTTTGCACCTGAAGCTCGCTTTAGAGCTTGCACCTGAAGCTTGCTGTTGAGCTTGTACCTGAAGCTCGCTGTAGGGTTTGCACCTGAAGCTCACTGTAGACTTTGCACCTGAAGCTGAGCTGTAGAGATGCACCTGAAGCTTGCTGTAGAGCTTGCACCTGAAGCTCGCTGTAGAGCTTGTGCCTGAAGCGCGCTGTAGGGTTTGCACCTGAAGCTCGCTTTAGAGCTTGCACCTGAAGCTTGCTGTTGAGCTTGTACCTGAAGCTCTCTGTAGGGTTTGCACCTGAAGCTCACTGTAGAGCTTGCACCTGAAGCTGAGCTGTAGAGATGCACCTGAAGCTTGCTGTAGAGCTTGCACCTGAAACTCGCTGTAGAGCTTGTGCCTGAATCTTGCTGTACAGTTTGCACCTGAAACTCGCTGTAAAGCTTGCACCTGATGCTGAGCTGTAGAGCTTGCACCTGAAGCTCGCTTTAGAGCTTGCACCTGAAGCTCGCTGTAGACCTTTTGCCTGAAGCGCGCTGTAGGGTTTGCACCTGAAGCTCGCTTTAGAGCTTGCACCTGAAGCCTGCTGTAGAGCTTGTGCCTGAAGCTCGTTGTAGAGATTGCACCTAAAGCTACGCTGTAGAGCATGCACCTGAAGCTTGCTTTAGAGCTTGCACCTGAAGCCTGCTGTAGAGCTTGTGCCTGAAGCTCGCTGTAGAGATTGCACCTGAAGCCTGCTGTAGAGCTTGCACCTGAAGCTCGTTGTAGAGCTTGTGCCTGAATCTTGCTGTACAGTTTGCACCTGAAGCTCGCTGTAAAGCTTGCACCTGATGCTGAGCTGTAGAGCTTGCACCTGAAGCTCGCTTTAGAGCTTGCACCTGAAGCTCACTGTAGAGCTTTTGCCTGAAGCGCGCTGTAGGGTTTGCACCTGAAGCTCGCTTTAGAGCTTGCCCCTGAAGCTTGCTGTTGAGCTTGTACCTGAAGCTCGCTGTAGGGTTTGCACCTGAAGCTAGTTGTAGAGCTTGCACCTGAAGCTGAGCTGTAGAGATGCACCTGAAGCCTGCTGTAGAGCTTGCACCTGAAGCTCGCTGAAGAGCTTGTGCCTGAATCTTGCTGTACGGTTTGCACCTGAAGCTCGCTGTAAAGCTTGCACCTGATGCTGAACTGTAGAGCTTGCACCTGAAGCTCGCTTTAGAGCTTGCACCTGAAGCTCGCTGTAGAGCTTTTGCCTGAAGCGCGCTGTAGGGTTTGCACCTGAAGCTCGCTTTAGAGCTTGCACCTGAAGCTTGCTGTTGAGCTTGTACCTGAAGCTCGCTGTAGGGTTTGCACCTGAAGCTCACTGTAGAGCTTGCACCTGAAGCTGAGCTGTAGAGATGCACCTGAAGCTTGCTGTAGAGCTTGCACCTGAAGCTCGCTGTAGAGCTTGTGCCTGAAGCGCGCTGTAGGGTTTGCACCTGAAGCTCGCTTTAGAGCTTGCACCTGAAGCTTGCTGTTGAGCTTGTACCTGAAGCTCGCTGTAGGGTTTGCACCTGAAGCTCACTGTAGAGCTTGCACCTGAAGCTGAGCTGTAGAGATGCACCTGAAGCTTGCTGTAGAGCTTGCACCTGAAGCTCGCTGTAGAGCTTGTGCCTGAATCTTGTGTTGGACAGGCCTCACAGACGGCTTGCTCCCTCCCCGCTCGACAGGGCCCGAACTCCGGCCCACCTGGCATATCCCCGCAACAAGCACCTGTACTCCGTCTCCCGACGGACCCTCTGCCCTCGGACCCCTACTCATCACGGGGTCCAGCCACACCGGCTTTCCCGGCCGGGTCAAGCCGCCATCTTGGGCCCTGCACCACGCGGCCGCATGGCCTCCCCTCGACCCTAACCCCGGGCCTGGCCGGCCCCGACATCCCGGCACCACCACCCACCCGGGAGGTGAGCGGACCACTTGGCAGGTCAATGGGAGAACGAAGTATCAAGGGCTCTCCCCCGCCAGGTGCCGATCGCCCCAGCTCCCCCAGGCACTGGCTCCACCCCCTGCTGGGTGTCTGGACACCTTCATCCCGGACCCTCCGACCTCCAAGTGCGAGGGTCCGGACATCAAAGGGCACCAGCCCTATAACTGAGGCAGCTCCGGAGCAGGAAGGCAGTTGTATCCTGGAGTCGAGAGACACCGAGTGAACTCAACCCTGACGGTCTACTGGCGCTGCCGTAGCCCGCTCTTGTGAACCATCGTCCTGCCTGCTGGCGCTGCCGCGGCCTTCTGCAACCTTCATCTTCCTGGGACCTGCTGGCGCTGCCGCGGCCCGTTGTAACGACCATCCTCACCGGGACCTGCTGGCGCTGCCGCGGTCTTCTGCAACAGTCATCTTCCTGGGACCTGCTGGCGCTGCCGCGGCCCGTTGTAACGACCATCCTCACCGGGACCTGCTGGCGCTGCCGCGGACCGTATATCTTCCGGGGACCTGCTGGCGCTGCCGCGGCCCGTTGTATCGACCATCCACACCGGGACCTGCTGGCGCTGCCGCGGCCCATACCACCTAACCACCAAGCTCGAGGATTGTGAGCTCAACATCATCTCATCCGAACTACCTGATTGGTAAATAGACTGTCCCGCTACCCCCTTCCCTACCTTGCGAGACTCTAATCGAGGGGACCCCTGAGTCCAGACCTCCTTGTACCATTTAACCGTACCTTGAACAAGTGCTTATAAAGAACACTGAACCGTATCCGTGTGTGATATCTGTCTGTGGGGGGGAAGTTACTTGTCTGTACGATCGCTGGAGACGGCTCTCCCCGGAGACCTCTCCTCCTGACCCCGGCCGACCCTCCCGGTCCATCTACCTTTTCTAACATTGGTGGCCAGCGGCGCGATCCGAATCAACGCGTAATCGTACAGAGAGTAGCTCACCCCACGACAAAGCACGATGTCGACCAAAGATAGCAGCTCCACCGAGAAGTTCCAAATGGAGAAATTGGAAGAATACAACCACCGCGAACTGAGACAATTTTGCATAGAACTTGGCATTGCTACCACCGGCCTGAGTACCAAGGATGATCTAAAGCGCGCTCTTGAGTCATGGACAGAAACTGAGGTCGCAGGACCCTCCGACCAAAGCAGCGTCACACCAGACCAAAACAGCATCACACCAGAGGGGAACGCCACGGCTCCCGAGGAGCGGGGAACGGGCCTCTCACAGGAGGAGATACGAGAAAGAGACAGAGTCAGATTACACGAATTAGAGATGGCACGACTCAAGATGGATGGGGAACTTAAGTTAGCTGAACAGAAAATCAACCTCGAGCATATGCGGCTTCGAGAGGAACGAGAAGAAAAGCAGAGACAAAGAGAGCTGGAAGAGAAAAAAATAACGCTCGAGCACGAGCGCCGACTGGCGGAAATAGAACTGCGCAAACAGAATAAGGAACTGGGGGTGCCTGAGCGACCACCCACCCCGGGGCCTATTGAGAAAAAAGTTCACATCCCCAAGGATGTGGTCCGCGAGTATGTCCGAGAAGACGACATACAACAGTGGTTTAAAGCCTATGAGATCGCAATGACCTCCCACCGGATCGACCGGAGTGATTGGGGAGCCGGACTTTGGGGGAGATTCATCAACGAGGGTCGCGATGCCCTGCTGCAGCTCCCCGATCACCAAATGTCGTCCTACGACCACATGAAGGCTGCCCTCCTCACCCGCTACGGCCTCACGCCCGAGATGTACCGCCAGAGGTTCAGAGATTGCACCCGGATCCCAGGTACAACTTGGGTGGAATACGTGAACTATTTCAGCCGGGCCTTCGAGGGTTGGATCAAGGGAAATCAGGTCACCACCTACGAACAACTCTTCAACCTTATGGTATGGGAGCACCTGTCAAACAACTGTTTCGTCGAGCTCAGGCAGCACCTACTCGACAGTAAGCTGACTGACCCCCGGCAACTCGCCGCCGAAGCTGACCGGTGGGAAAGCACCCGAGTGGGCCGGAAAGGGCCACACGACCAGAACAGAAGCAACCAAGGCCAGCACCGTCCTCGGGGAGGAGGAGGGGGCCAGGGGCGAGGGAGAGACGCCTTACCAGCAACACCCGTGGCCAGCACCCCACCTCCGGCCAGCCGGGGCAACCCCCCGTTGCGGCCTGGGTACCGAGCCAACGTCACGTGCCACCGGTGCCAGCGACTAGGCCACTACGCCAACGATCCGAACTGCCCGCTAAACCAACCACCCAAGCCCCGCCAGGTAGCTGCCGCTGCCCTGGGGGAAGAGCAATCATCGGAGGGACCCGAGGAGTATGAGCCGGACCAGCAAGGGTGGGAACCGGCCGCCATGGTCCTGGCATGCTTAGGGGGAAGGGACATGGTTCCGCGGGCTCCCCTACCCGCCAACACCAGAAAATACGGTCAGTGGGTGACCATTAATGGACAGAGAGCCGAGGCCTTGCGTGACACCGGCGCCAGCGTGACGGCCGTCCGCTGTCACCTGGTGAAGCCCGAGCAGATCCTGCCGAACATTCTCTGCCCCGTCCGCTCGGCAGATAACTCTGAGAGCATGTGTAAGATGGCCTGCGTCCCGTTTGAATGGGGAGGGGTCTCCGGCCTACTGAAGGTGACGGTCCGGGACGATGCCCCCGTGGACTGCCTCCTGGGGAATGACCTCGAGAGTTCACCGTGGGCCACCGTCGAGAGAAGAGAGCACTTGGGGATGCTGGGCCTCCCGGACTGGGCCTGCATAACCACCCGATCCATGGCCGCCCGTGCCGCCCCCCGATCAGAAGAAACCGAATGGCCAGCACCTCCGCCCCCGGTTGCCCCCGTAGAGGACAACGGCGAGTCCGACCTCCCGGACCCAACTACCGAAGAAGACGCGCAACACCAGGACCTTCCGGATCTGGCTCAGTGGCGGCAAGAAGGGGGACCCACCCAAGAACAGTTCCGCCAGGAACAAAAGACCTGTCCCTCCCTCGAGGGACTCCGCCAACAAGCCAGCACCCAAACCGCCGGGGACACCACCGGAACCCACTGGGTCTACTGGGACAACGACCTGCTCTACAGCGAGCAAAGAATCGCCGAGCTGGGGGCCGGTCGAGTTCTGGTGGTACCGCTCCGCTTCCGAGACTTTCTGCTCAACCTAGCCCACGATGTCCCCCTGGCTGGACACCTGGGCCAGGACAAAACGTACAGTCGCCTGGTGACCCACTTTTTTTGGCCGAAAATGAGGAATGACGTCCTGAACCACTGCCGATCGTGCCCCACATGCCAAGCCAGCGGGAAGAGTGGCCGGAAGCTGAAGGCCCCTCTACAACCCTTCCCGGTGGTCACCACCCCGTTCGAGAGGGTGGGGATAGACATTGTGGGACCTCTGGACCCCCGCACGGCACAAGGACACAGGTTCATCTTGGTACTAGTGGACCATGCCACCCGCTACCCCGAGGCGGTGCCTCTACGGACAGTGACCGCTCCAGTGGTTGGCCGGGCCCTGATGGGGATCTTCTCCCGGGTAGGCTTCCCCCGAGAAGTCGTCAGCGACCGAGGCACGAATTTCATATCAAAATACATGAAGTCCCTCTGGCAACAATGCGGGGTCACCTACAGATTCACGACCCCCTATCACCCCCAAGGGAACGGACTAGTGGAGCGTTTTAACCGCACTCTCAAAGGGATGATTGGGGGATTGGAAGAACCTCTCCGTCGCCAGTGGGATGTACTGCTCCCGTGCCTCCTCTTCGCCTACCGGGAAGTTCCCCAGAAGTCCCTGGGGTTTAGCCCCTTTGAACTCCTATACGGACACCCTGTGCGAGGGCCCCTCAGCCTAGTCAAGGAAGGTTGGGAGATGGCCCCCCTAACGACCCCTCCAGACGTCTTCAAATACATCCTGGCCTTACGAAACCAGACCCGGCGCTTCAGGGAGATGGCCAAGACGAACCTCGAGGCCAGCCAGGAGGACATGAAGAGGTGGTATGATCACAATGCCTCCTCCGTTGAATTCGAGCCTGGGCAGCAAGTATGGGTGATGTCCCCCACCGAACCATGTGCCCTGCAAGATAAGTGGACGGGGCCCTTCAAAGTGGTCGAGCGCAAAAGCCCCGTCACTTACCTCATCGACATGGGGTCCTCCCGGAACCCCCTTCGGGTCCTCCACACCAACCGGCTCAAACCGCACTTTGTGCGCTCCGAACTAAGCCTCTTGATGGCTACAGACAGTGGCACAGAAGAAGACTCCGAGCCCCTCCCGGATCTCCTGAAGACTCAGGAGAAGGACGGCTCCGTGGACGGGGTCCGGCTCTCTGACGCCCTCACTTCGGAGCAACGCCAGGACTGCCGGAACCTCCTGCTGCAGTTCGCTGCCCTGTTCTCCCTCACCCCCGGGGTCACCCCCTGGTGTTTGCACGACGTAGACACCGGGGACAGTCCCCCTGTCCGGCACCGGGCCTACCGCGTACCAGATCGGGTACGGGCCTGCATACAGGAGGAAGTGGCCAAGATGCTCACGATCGGGGTCATCGAGCCCTCGGACAGTCCCTGGGCCAGTCCGGTCGTATTAGTTCCCAAGGCCGCTGCCCCCGGCACCGCACCTGAACTGAGATTCTGCGTCGACTACCGGGGCTTGAACGCTGTCACCCGGACCGACGCTCATCCCATCCCCCGAGCAGACGAGCTGATCGACCGGCTGGGGGCCGCCCGCTACCTTAGTATCTTCGACCTAACGGCGGGCTACTGGCAGATCGGCCTCACACCCAGGGCTCAGGAACGGTCAGCCTTCTCTACCCCCGATGGCCACTATCAATTTAAGGTCATGCCCTTTGGCATGAAGAATGCCCCCGCCACGTTCCAACGCCTTGTGAACCAGGTCTTGGCAGGGCTTGAAGAATTCAGCGCTGCCTACCTGGACGATATCGCTGTATACAGCCGCCACTGGTCCGACCACCTCCGTCACCTCCAAGAGGTCCTACAAGCCCTCCAGCGGGCCGGCCTCACCATTAAGGCCGGCAAGTGCCAGATTGGCCAAGGGTCTGTGACCTACCTTGGGCACCAAGTGGGGAGCGGGCTGGTGGCCCCACTACAACTTAAGATTGCTGCCATCCAGTCCTGGCAGCCCCCCGTCACCCAGACCGAGGTCCGAGCCTTCTTGGGGCTCACCGGCTACTACCGGCGGTTCGTGAAGGACTACGGCAGCATCGTGGGGCCCCTCACGGGTCTCACATCCAAGAACCAGCCGAAGCGGGTCAACTGGACTCCTGATTGTCAAGCGGCCTTCGAGGAGCTGAAGGCCGCCCTGTGCACCGCCCCGGTGCTCCAGGCCCCCGATTACAGTCGGGAATTTGTGGTGCAGACCGACGCCTCCGACCACGGCATCGGAGCCGTCCTCTCTCAGTTGAACCCCGAAGGTCATGACCAGCCGGTGGCCTTCATCAGCCGACGTCTCCTGGCCCGAGAACAGCGTTGGAGCACCATCGAGAGGGAGGCATTTGCAGTAGTGTGGGCCCTCAAAAAGCTCCGACCCTATCTCTTCGGTACCCACTTCCGGGTACAAACCGACCATCGACCCCTGCAATGGCTGATGCAGATGCGGGGGGAGAACCCAAAACTCTTGCGCTGGTCCATTTCCCTGCAGGGAATGGACTTCACCGTGGAGCACCGACCAGGCCAAGACCACGCCAACGCAGATGGCCTGTCCCGCTTTTTCCGCCTCGACGAAGAGAGTCCCCAAGGAGATGGGTGACTCTCCCCGCCTTCAGCTGGGGGGGACGCATGTTGGACAGGCCTCACAGACGGCTTGCTCCCTCCCCGCTCGACAGGGCCCGAACTCCGGCCCACCTGGCATATCCCCGCAACAAGCACCTGTACTCCGTCTCCCGACGGACCCTCTGCCCTCGGACCCCTACTCATCACGGGGTCCAGCCACACCGGCTTTCCCGGCCGGGTCAAGCCGCCATCTTGGGCCCTGCACCACGCGGCCGCATGGCCTCCCCTCGACCCTAACCCCGGGCCTGGCCGGCCCCGACATCCCGGCACCACCATCCACCCGGGAGGTGAGCGGACCACTTGGCAGGTCAATGGGAGAACGAAGTATCAAGGGCTCTCCCCCGCCAGGTGCCGATCGCCCCAGCTCCCCCAGGCACTGGCTCCACCCCCTGCTGGGTGTCTGGACACCTTCATCCCGGACCCTCCGACCTCCAAGTGCGAGGGTCCGGACATCAAAGGGCACCAGCCCTATAACTGAGGCAGCTCCGGAGCAGGAAGGCAGTTGTATCCTGGAGTCGAGAGACACCGAGTGAACTCAACCCTGACGGTCTACTGGCGCTGCCGTAGCCCGCTCTTGTGAACCATCGTCCTGCCTGCTGGCGCTGCCGCGGCCTTCTGCAACCTTCATCTTCCTGGGACCTGCTGGCGCTGCCGCGGCCCGTTGTAACGACCATCCTCACCGGGACCTGCTGGCGCTGCCGCGGTCTTCTGCAACAGTCACCTTCCTGGGACCTGCTGGCGCTGCCGCGGCCCGTTGTAACGACCATCCTCACCGGGACCTGCTGGCGCTGCCGCGGACCGTATATCTTCCGGGGACCTGCTGGCGCTGCCGCGGCCCGTTGTATCGACCATCCACACCGGGACCTGCTGGCGCTGCCGCGGCCCATACCACCTAACCACCAAGCTCGAGGATTGTGAGCTCAACATCATCTCATCCGAACTACCTGATTGGTAAATAGACTGTCCCGCTACCCCCTTCCCTACCTTGCGAGACTCTAATCGAGGGGACCCCTGAGTCCAGACCTCCTTGTACCATTTAACCGTACCTTGAACAAGTGCTTATAAAGAACACTGAACCGTATCCGTGTGTGATATCTGTCTGTGGGGGGGAAGTTACTTGTCTGTACGATCGCTGGAGACGGCTCTCCCCGGAGACCTCTCCTCCTGACCCCGGCCGACCCTCCCGGTCCATCTACCTTTTCTAACATCTTGCTGTACAGTTTGCACCTGAAACTCGCTGTAAAGCTTTCACCTGATGCTGAGCTGTAGAGCTTGCACCTGAAGCTCGCTTTAGAGCTTGCACCTGAAGCTCGCTGTAGAGCTTTTGCCTGAAGCGCGCTGTAGGGTTTGCACCTGAAGCTCGCTTTAGAGCTTGCACCTGAAGCCTGCTGGAGAGCTTGTGCCTGAAGCTCGCTGTAGAGATTGCACCTAAAGCTACGCTGTAGAGCATGCACCTGAAGCTTGCTTTAGAGCTTGCACCTGAAGCCTGCTGTAGAGCTTGTGCCTGAAGCTCGCTGTAGAGATTGCACCTGAAGCCTGCTGTAGAGCTTGCACCTGAAGCTCGTTGTAGAGCTTGTGCCTGAATCTTGCTGTACAGTTTGCACCTGAAGCTCGCTGTAGAGCTTGCACCTGATGCTGAGCTGTAGAGCTTGCACCTGAAGCTCGCTTTAGAGCTTGCACCTGAAGCTCGCTGTAGAGCTTTTGCCTGAAGCGCGCTGTAGGGTTTGCACCTGAAGCTCGCTTTAGAGCTTGCCCCTGAAGCTTGCTGTTGAGCTTGTACCTGAAGCTCGCTGTAGGGTTTGCACCTGAAGCTAGTTGTAGAGCTTGCACCTGAAGCTGAGCTGTAGAGATGCACATGAAGCTTGCTGTAGAGCTTGCACCTGAAGCTCGCTGTAGAGCTTGTGCCTGAATCTTGCTGTACGGTTTGCACCTGAACCTCGCTGTAAAGCTTGCACCTGATGCTGAGCTGTAGAGCTTGCACTTGAAGCTCGCTTTAGAGCTTGCATCTGAAGTTCGCTGTAGAGCTTGTGCCTGAAGCTTGCTGTAGAGTTTGGACCTGAAGCTCGCTGTAGGGTTTGCACCTGAAGCTTGCTGTAGAGCTTGCATCTGAAGCTTGCTTTACAACTTGCACCTGAAGCGCGCTGTAGAGATGGAGTCTGTAGCTGAGCTGTAGGGATTACACCTGATGCTCGCTGTAGAGCTTGGACCAGAAGCGCGCTGTAGGGTTTGCACCTGAAGCTCGCTGTAGAGCTTGTGCCTGAAGCGCGCTGTAGGGTTTGCACCTGAAGCACGCTTTAGAGCTTGAACCTGAAGCTTGCTGTAGAGCTTGTACCTAAAGCTCGCTGTAGGATTTGCACCTGAAGCTCACTGTAGAGCTTGCACCTGAAGCTGAGCTGTAGAGATGCACCTGATGCTCGCTGTAGAGCTTGCACCTGAAGCTCGCTGTAGAGCTTGCACCTGAAGCTCGCTGTAGAGCTTGTGCCTGAATCTTGCTGTACGGTTTGCACCTGAAGCTTGCTGTAAAGCTTGCACCTGATGCTGAGCTGTAGAGCTTGCACCTCAAGCTCGCTTTAGAGCTTGCACCTGAAGTTCGCTGTAGAGCTTGTGCCTGAAGTTTGCTGTAGAGTTTGGACCTGAAGCTCGCTGTAGGGTTTGCCCCTGAAGCTTGCTGTAGAGATGCACCTGAAGCTCGCTTTAGAACTTGCACCTGAAGCGCGCTGTAGAGCTTGAGTCTATAGCTGAGATGTAGGGATTGCACCTGATGCTCGCTGTAGAGCTTGGACCTGAAGCGAGCTGTAGAGCTCAAGCTCAGACTCAAAAGCTGTGCCGTTGAGATTTTAGCACCTGCAGCTCTCTGTAGAGCTTGCACCTGAAGCTGAGCTGTAGAGCTTGCACCTGATGCTCGCTGTAGAGCTTGCGCCTTAAGCTCGCTGTAGAGCTTGCACCTGAAGTTCGATTTAGAGCTTGCACCTAAAGTTCGCTGTAGAGTTTGTGCTTGAAGCTCGCTGTAGAGCTTGCGCCTGAAGCTGAGCTGTAGAGATGCATATGAAGCTCGCTGTAGGGTTTGCACCTGAAGCTGAGCTGTAGAGCTTGCACCTGATGCGTGCTGTAGAGCTTGCACCTGAAGTGTGCTGTAGAGCGTGAGTTTGAAGCTGAGCTGTAGGGATTACACCTGATGCTCGCTGTAGAGCTTGCGCCTTAAGCTCGCTGTAGAGCTTGCACCTTAAGCTCGCTGTAGAGCTTGCACCTGATGTTCGATTTAGAGCTTGCACCTAAAGTTCGCTGTAGAGCTTGTGCCTGAAGCTGAGCTGTAGAGATGCACCTGAAGCTGAGCTGTAGAGCTTGCACCTGATGCATACTGTAAAGCTTGCACCTGAAGCGTGCTGTAGAGCTTGGTTTGAAGCTGAGCTCTAGGGATTACACCTGATGCTTGCTGTAGAGTTGAACCTGAAGCGCGCTGTAGGGCTTGCACCTGAAGCGCGTTGTAGAGCTTGAGTCTGAAGCTGTGCCGCTGAGCTTTTAGCACCTGTAGCTCTCTGTAGAGCTTGCACCTGAAGCTGAGCTGTAGAGCTTGCACCTGATGCTCGCTGTAGAGCTTGCGCCTGAAGCTCGCTGTAAAGCTTGCACCTGAAGCTGAACTGCAGAGCTTGCACCTGATGCTCGCTGTAGAGCTTGCGCCTTAAGCTCACTATAGAGCTTGCGCCTGAAGCTCGCTGTAGAGCTTGCGCCTGAAGCTCGATGTAGAGCTTGTGCCTGAAACTCGCTGTAGAGCTTGCACCTGAAGCTCGCTGTAGAGCTTGCACCTGAAGCTGAGCTGTAGAGCTTGAACCTGAAGCTCGCTGTAGAGCTTGCGCCTTAAGCTCCCTGTAGAGCTTGCACCTGAAGCCCGCTGTAGAGCTTGCACCTGAAGCTGAGCTGTAGAAATTGCACCTGATGCTCCCTGTTGAGTTTGTACCTGAAGCTCGCTGTAGAGCTTGTGCCTGAATCTTGCTGTACGGTTTGCACCTGAAGCTCGCTGTAAAGCTTGCACCTGATGCTGAGCTGTAGAGCTTGCACCTGAATCTCGCTTTAGAGCTTGCACCTGAAGTTCGCAGTAGAGCTTGTGCCTGAAGTTTGCTGTAGAGTTTGGACCTTAAGCTCGCTGTAGGGTTTGCCCCTGAAGCTTGCTGTAGAGATGCACCTGAAGCTCGCTTTAGAACTTGCACCTGAAGCGCGCTGTAGAGCTTGAGTCTATAGCTGAGCTGTAGGGATTGCACCTGATGCTCGCTGTAGAGCTTGGACCTGAAGCGAGCTGTAGAGCTCAAGCTCAGACTCAAAAGCTGTGCCGTTGAGATTTTAGCACCTGCAGCTCTCTGTAGAGCTTGCACCTGAAGCTGAGCTGTAGAGCTTGCACCTGATGCTCGCTGTAGAGCTTGCGCCTTAAGCTCGCTGTAGAGCTTGCACCTGAAGTTCGATTTAGAGCTTGCACTTAAAGTTCACTGTAGAGTTTGTACTTGAAGCTCGCTGCAGAGCTTGCGCTTGAAGCTGAGCTGTAGAGATGCACATGAAGCTCGCTGTAGGGTTTGCACCTGAAGCTGAGCTGTAGGGTTTGCACCTGATGCGTGCTGTAGAGCTTGCACCTGAAGTGTGCTGTAGAGCGTGAGTTTGAAGCTGAGCTGTAGGGATTACACCTGATGCTCGCTGTAGAGCTTGGACCTGAACAGCGCTGTAGACCTCAAGGTCAGACTCAAAAGCTGTGCCGTTGAGATTTTAGCACCTGCAGCTCTCTGTAGAGCTTGCACCTGAAGCTGAGCTACAGAGCTTGCGCCTTAAGCTCGCTGTAGAGCTTGCACCTTAAGCTCGCTGTAGAGCTTGCACCTGATGCTCGCTGTAGAGCTTGCGCCTTAAGCTCGCTGTAGAGCTTGCACCTTAAGCTCGCTGTAGAGCTTGTGCCTGAATCTTGCTGTACGGTTTGCACCTGAAGCTTGCTGTAAAGCTTGCACCTGATGCTGAGCTGTAGAGCTTGCACCTCAAGCTTGCTTTAGAGCTTGCACCTGAAGTTCGCTGTAGAGCTTGTGCCTGAAGTTTGCTGTAGAGTTTGGACCTGAAGCTCGCTGTAGGGTTTGCCCCTGAAGCTTGCTGTAGAGATGCACCTGAAGCTCGCTTTAGAACTTGCACCTGAAGCGCGCTGTAGAGCTTGAGTCTATAGCTGAGCTGTAGGGATTGCACCTGATGCTCGCTGTAGAGCTTGGACCTGAAGCGAGCTGTAGAGCTCAAGCTCAGACTCAAAAGCTGTGCCGTTGAGATTTTAGCACCTGCAGCTCTCTGTAGAGCTTGCACCTGAAGCTGAGCTGTAGAGCTTGCACCTGATGCTCGCTGTAGAGCTTTCGCCCTAAGCTCGCTGTAGCGCTTGCACCTGAATTTCGATTTAGAGCTTGCACCTAAAGTTCGCTGTAGAGTTTGTGCTTGAAGCTCGCTGTAGAGCTTGCGCCTGAAGCTGAGCTGTAGTGATGCACATGAAGCTCGCTGTAGGGTTTGCACCTGAAGCTGAGCTGTAGAGCTTGCACCTGATGCGTGCTGTAGAGCTTGCACCTGAAGTGTGCTGTAGAGCGTGAGTTTGAAGCTGAGCTGTAGGGATTACACCTGATGCTCGCTGTAGAGCTTGCGCCTTAAGCTCGCTGTAGAGCTTGCACCTTAAGCTCACTGTAGAGCTTGCACCTGATGTTCAATTTAGAGCTTGCACCTAAAGTTCGCTGTAGAGCTTGTGCCTGAAGCTGAGCTGTAGAGATGCACCTGAAGCTGAGCTGTAGAGCTTGCACCTGATGCATACTGTAAAGCTTGCACCTGAAGCGTGCTGTAGAGCTTGAGTTTGAAGCTGAGCTCTAGGGATTACACCTGATGCTTGCTGTAGAGTTTAACCTGAAGCGCGCTGTAGAGCTTGCACCTGAAGCGCGTTGTAGAGCTTGAGTCTGAAGCTGTGCCGCTGAGCTTTTAGCACCTGTAGCTCTCTGTAGAGCTTGCACCTGAAGCTGAGCTGTAGAGTTTGCACCTGATGCTCGCTGTAGAGCTTGCGCCTGAAGCTCGCTGTAAAGCTTGCACCTGAAGCTGAGCTGCAGAGCTTGCACCTGATGCTCGCTGTAGAGCTTGCGCCTTAAGCTCACTATAGAGCTTGCGCCTGAAGCTCGCTGTAGAGCTTGCGCCTGAAGCTCAATGTAGAGCTTGTGCCTGAAACTCGCTGTAGAGCTTGCACCTGAAGCTCGCTGTAGAGCTTGCACCTGAAGCTGAGCTGTAGAGCTTGAACCTGAAGCTCGCTGTAGAGCTTGCGCCTTAAGCTCACTGTAGAGCTTGCACCTGAAGCCCGCTTGTTGGACAGGCCACACGAAGGGCTTGCTCCCTCCCCGCACAACGGGGCCCGAGCTCCGGCCCACCAGGCATAACCCACGAAAAGCACCTGTGCCCCGTCTCCCGACGGATCTTCTGCCCTCGGACCTCTATTCATCACGGGGCCCAGCCCCACCGGCTCCCCCGGCCGGTTCAAGCCGCCATCTTGGGCCCTGCACCACGAGGCCGCGTGGCCTCGGCCCGACCCTAACCCCGGGCCTGGCCGGCCCCGACATCCCGGCACCACCCTCCACCCAGGAGGTGAGCGGACCACTTGGCAGGGCAATGGGAGAACGAAGTGTCAAGAGCTCTTCCCCCGCCAGGTGCCGATCGCCTCCAGCTCCCCCAGGCGCTGGCTCCACCCCCTGCTGGGTGTCTGGACACCTTCATCCCGGGCCCTCCGACCTCCAAGTGCGAGGGTCCGGACATCAAAGGGCGCCTGCCCTATAACTGGGGCAGCTCCGGAGCAGGAAGGCAGTTGTATCCTGGAGTCGAGAGACACCGAGAGAACTCAGCCTTGACGGACTACTGGCGCTGCCGTAGCCCGCTCTTGTGAACCATCGTCCTGCCTGCTGGCGCTTCCGCGGCCTTCTGCAACATCCATCCTAGTCGGGACCTGCTGGCGCTGCCGCGGCCCGTTGTAACGACCATCTTCGTCGGGACCTGCTGGCGCTGCCGCGGACCGTACATCGACCATCTTTCCGGGACCTGCTGGCGCTGCCGCGGACCGTGTACCGACCATCTCAACCGGGACCTGCTGGCGCTGCCGCGGCCCGTACCAACTAAACCACCAAGCTCGAGGATTGTGAGCTAGTCATCATCTCATCCGACCTACCTGACTGGTAGACAGACTGTCCCGCTACCCCTTACCCTGCTTTGAGAGACTTGAATCGAGGGGACCCCTGAGTCCAGACCTCCTTGTACCATTCAACCGTACCTTAAGAAGTGCTTATAAAGAACGCTGAACCTTATCCGTGTGTGGTATCTGTCTGTGGGGGGGGAAGTTACTTGTCTGTACGATCGCTGGAGACGGCTCTCCCCGGAGACCTCTCCTCCTGACCCCGGCCGACCCTCCCGGTCCGTCTACCCTTTCTAACATTGGTGGCCAGCGGCGCGATCCGAATCAACGCGTAATCGTACAGAGAGTAGCTCACCCCACGACAAAAACACGATGTCAGCCAAAGATAGCAGCTCCACCGAGAAATTCCAAATGGATAAATTAGAAGAATACAACCACCGCGAACTGAGACAATTCTGCATAGAACTTGGCATTGCTACCACCGGCCTGAGTACCAAGGATGATCTAAAGCACGCCCTAGAGTCGTGGACAGAAACTGGGGTCGCCGGACCCTCCGACCAAAGCAGCATCACACCAGAGGGGAACGCCACGGCTCCCGAGGAGCGGGGAACGGGCCTCTCGCAGGAGGAGATCCGAGAAAGAGAAAGAACCAGATTGCACGAGTTGGAAATGGCACGACTCAAGATGGATGGGGAACTCAAGTTAGCTGAACAGAAACTCAACCTCGAGCATATGCGGCTCCGAGATGAACGAGAAGAGAAGCAGAGACAGAGAGAGCTGGAGGAGAAAAAAATAACGCTCGAGCACGAGCGCCAACTAGCGGAGATAGAACTTCGGAAACAGAATAAAGAACTGGGGGTGCCTGAGCGACCACACACCCCGGGGCCAATCGAGAAAAAAGTCCACATCCCCAAGGATGTTGTCCGCGAGTATGTCCGAGAAGACGACATACAACAGTGGTTTAAAGCCTACGAGATCGCCATGACCTCCCACCGGATCGACCGGAGTGATTGGGGAGCCGGACTTTGGGGGAGGTTTATCAACGAGGGTCGCGATGCCCTGCTGCAGCTCCCAGATCACCAAATGTCGTCCTACGACCACATGAAGGCTGCCCTCCTCACCCGCTACGGCCTCACACCCGAGATGTACCGCCAGAGGTTCAGAGATTGCACCCGGATCCCAGGTACAACTTGGGTAGAATACGTGAACTATTTCAGCCGTGCCTTCGAGGGTTGGATAAAGGAGAGCCATGTCACCACCTACGAACAACTCTTTAACCTTATGGTATGGGAGCACCTGTCGAACAACTGTTTCGTCGAGCTCAGGCAGCACCTCCTCGACAGTAAGCTGACTGACCCCCGGCAGCTCGCCGCCGAAGCTGACCGATGGGAAAGCACCCGTGTGGGCCGGAGGGGGCCACACGAACAGAACAGAAGCAACCAAGGCCAGCACCGTCCTCGGGGAGGAGGAGGGGGCCAGGGGCGAGGGAGAGACGCCTTGCCAGCAACACCCGTGACCAGCACCCCGCCTCCGGCCGGCCGGGGCAACCCCCCGTGGCGTCCTGGGGTCCGAGCCAACGTCACGTGCCACCGATGCCAGCGAGTCGGCCACTACGCCAATGACCCGAGCTGCCCGCAGAACCAAACACCCAAGCCCCGCCAGGTAGCTGCCGCCGCCCTGGGGGAAGAGCGATCATCGGAGGAACCAGAAGAGTATGAGCCGGCCCAGCAAGAGTGGGAACCGGCCGCCATGGTCCTGGCGTGCTTAGGGGGAAGAGACATGGTCCCGCGGGCTCCCCTACCCGCTAACACCAGGAAATACGGTCAGTGGGTGACCATTAATGGACAGCGAGCCGAGGCCTTGCGCGACACAGGCGCCAGTGTGACGGCCGTCCGCTGTCACCTGGTGAAGCCCGAGCAGATCCTGCCGAACATTCTCTGCCCCGTCCGCTCGGCAGACAACTCTGAAAGTATGTGTCAAATGGCCTGCGTCCCATTCGAATGGGGAGGGGTCTCCGGCCTGTTGAAGGTAACGGT
Source organism: Triturus cristatus (assembly GCF_964204655.1). Classification (NCBI taxonomy): domain Eukaryota; kingdom Metazoa; phylum Chordata; class Amphibia; order Caudata; family Salamandridae; genus Triturus; species Triturus cristatus. Next base: position 119,860,089 of record NC_140594.1, on the reverse strand, counting down.
CCGGGACGATGCCCCCGTGGACTGCCTCCTGGGGAATGACCTCGAGAGTTCCCCGTGGGCCACCGTTGAGAGAAGAGAGCACCTGGGGATGCTGGGCCTCCCGGACTGGGCCTGCATAACCACCCGGTCCATGGCCGCCCGTGCCGTCCCTCGATCAGAAGAACCGGAATGGCCAGCACCTCCGCCCCCGGTCGCCCCAGTAGAAGACAACGACGAGGCCAGCCTCCCAGACCCGACGACCGAAGGGGACGCGCAACCCCAGGACCTCCCTGACCTGGCTCAGTGGCGTCAAGAAGGGGGGCCCACCCAAGAACAGTTCCGCCAGGAACAAAAGACCTGTCCCTCCCTCGAGGGACTCCGCCAACAAGCCAGCGCCCAGAACGCAGGGGACTCCACCGGAACTCACTGGGTCTACTGGGATAACGACCTGCTATACAGCGAGCAAAGAATCGCCGAGCTGGGGGCCGGTCGAGTACTGGTGGTACCTCTCCGCTTCAGAGACTTTCTGCTCAACCTGGCCCACGATGTCCCCCTGGCTGGACACCTGGGCCAGGACAAAACGTACAGCCGCCTAGTGACCCACTTTTTCTGGCCGAAAATGAGGAACGACGTCCTGAACCACTGCCGATCTTGCCCCACATGCCAAGCCAGCGGGAAGAGTGGCCGGAAGCTGAAAGCCCCTCTGCAACCCTTCCCTGTGGTCACCACCCCGTTCGAGAGGGTGGGGATAGACATTGTGGGGCCTCTGGACCCCCGCACGGCACAAGGACACAGGTTCATCTTAGTACTGGTGGACCATGCCACCCGCTACCCCGAGGCGGTGCCCCTACGGACCGTGACAGCTCCGGTGGTTGGCCGGGCCCTAATGGGGATCTTCTCCCGGGTAGGCTTCCCCCGAGAAGTCGTCAGCGACCGAGGCACGAACTTTATATCCAAATACATGAAGTCCCTCTGGCAACAATGCGGGGTCACCTACAGATTCACGACCCCCTATCACCCCCAAGGGAACGGACTAGTGGAGCGTTTTAACCGCACTCTCAAGGGGATGATTGGGGGATTGGAAGAGCCCCTCCGTCGCCAGTGGGATGTACTACTCCCGTGCCTCCTCTTCGCCTACCGAGAAGTTCCCCAGAAGTCCCTCGGTTTTAGCCCTTTCGAACTCCTGTACGGGCACCCTGTGCGAGGGCCCCTCAGCCTCGTAAAAGAAGGTTGGGAGATGGCCCCCCTAAAGACCCCTCCAGACGTCTTCAAATACATCTTGGCCCTACGCAACCAGACCCGGCGCTTCAGAGAGATGGCCAAGGCGAACCTCGAGGCCAGCCAAGAGGACATGAAGAGGTGGTATGATCACAATGCCTCCTCCGTTGAGTTCGAGCCCGGACAACAAGTATGGGTGATGTCCCCCACCGAACCATGTGCCTTGCAAGATAAGTGGACGGGGCCCTTCAAAGTGGTCGAGCGCAAAAGCCCCGTCACTTATCTCATCGACCTGGGGACCTCCCGGAACCCCCTCCGGGTCCTCCACACCAACCGACTCAAACCACACTTTGTGCGCTCAGAACTCAGCCTCCTGATGGCTACGGACAGTGGGGCAGAGGAAGTGTTAGAAAGGGTAGACGGACCGGGAGGGTCGGCCGGGGTCAGGAGGAGAGGTCTCCGGGGAGAGCCGTCTCCAGCGATCGTACAGACAAGTAACTTCCCCCCCCACAGACAGATACCACACACGGATAAGGTTCAGTGTTCTTTATAAGCACTTCTTGAGGTACGGTTGAATGGTACAAGGAGGTCTGGACTCAGGGGTCCCCTCGATTCAAGTCTCTCAAAGCAGGGTAAGGGGTAGCGGGACAGTCTGTCTACCAGTCAGGTAGGTCGGATGAGATGATGACTAGCTCACAATCCTCGAGCTTGGTGGTTTAGTTGGTACGGGCCGCGGCAGCGCCAGCAGGTCCCGGTTGAGATGGTCGGTACACGGTCCGCGGCAGCGCCAGCAGGTCCCGGAAAGATGGTCGATGTACGGTCCGCGGCAGCGCCAGCAGGTCCCGGTGAGGATGGTCGATACAACGGGCCGCGGCAGCGCCAGCAGGTCCCGACGAAGATGGTCGTTACAACGGGCCGCGGCAGCGCCAGCAGGTCCCGACTAGGATGGATGTTGCAGAAGGCCGCGGCAGCGCCAGCAGGCAGGACGATGGTTCACAAGAGCGGGCTACGGCAGCGCCAGTAGTCCGTCAAGGCTGAGTTCTCTCGGTGTCTCTCGACTCCAGGATACAACTGCCTTCCTGCTCCGGAGCTGCCCCAGTTATAGAGCAGGCGCCCTTTGATGTCCGGACCCTCGCACTTGGAGGTCGGAGGGCCCGGGATGAAGGTGTCCAGACACCCAGCAGGGGGTGGAGCCAGCGCCTGGGGGAGCTGGAGGCGATCGGCACCTGGCGGGGGAAGAGCTCTTGACACTTCGTTCTCCCATTGCCCTGCCAAGTCGTCCGCTCACCTCCTGGGTGGAGGGTGGTGCCGGGATGTCGGGGCCGGCCAGGCCCGGGGTTAGGGTCGGGCCGAGGCCACGCGGCCTCGTGGTGCAGGGCCCAAGATGGCGGCTGGAACCGGCCGGGGGAGCCGGTGGGGCTGGGCCCCGTGATGAATAGAGGTCCGAGGGCAGAAGATCCGTCGGGAGACGGGGCACAGGTGCTTTTCGTGGGTTATGCCTGGTGGGCCGGAGCTCGGGCCCTGTCGTGCGGGGAGGGAGCAAGCCCTTCGTGTGGCCTGTCCAACATGCGTCCCCCCCAGCTGAAGGCGGGGAGAGTCACCCATCTCCTTGGGGACTCTCTTCGTCGAGGCGGAAAAAGCGGGACAGGCCATCCGCGTTGGCGTGGTCTTGGCCTGGTCGGTGCTCCACAGTGAAGTCCATTCCCTGCAGGGAAATGGACCAGCGCAAGAGTTTTGGGTTCTCCCCCCGCATCTGCATCAGCCACTGCAGGGGTCGATGGTCGGTTTGTACCCGGAAGTGGGTACCGAAGAGATAGGGCCGGAGCTTTTTGAGGGCCCACACCACTGCGAAGGCCTCCCTCTCGATGGTGCTCCAGCGCTGTTCTCGGGCCAGGAGACGTCGACTGATGAAGGCCACCGGCTGGTCATGACCCTCGGGGTTTAGCTGAGAAAGGACGGCTCCGATGCCGTGGTCGGAGGCGTCGGTCTGTACCACGAATTCCCGACTGTAATCGGGGGCCTGGAGCACAGGGGCGGTGCACAGGGCGGCCTTCAGCTTCTCGAAGGCCGCTTGACAATCGGGGGTCCAGTTAATCCGCCTCGGCTGGTTCTTGGACGTGAGACCCGTGAGGGGCCCCACGATGCTGCCGTAGTCTTTCACGAACCGCCGGTAGTAGCCGGTGAGCCCCAAGAAGGCTCGGACCTCGGTCTGGGTGGCGGGGGGCTGCCAGGACTGGATGGCAGCAATCTTAAGTTGTAGCGGGGCCACCAGCCCGCTTCCCACTTGGTGCCCAAGGTAGGTCACAGACCCTTGGCCAATTTGGCACTTGCCGGCCTTAATTGTGAGGCCGGCCCACTGGAGGGCCTGTAGGACCTCTTGGAGGTGACGGAGGTGGTCGGGCCAGTGGCGGCTGTATACAGCGATATCGTCCAGGTAGGCAGCGCTGAACTCTTCGAGCCCCGCCAAGACCTGGTTCACGAGGCGTTGAAACGTGGCGGGGGCATTCCTCATGCCGAAGGGCATGACCTTGAATTGGTAGTGGCCATCGGGGGTAGAGAAGGCTGACCGTTCCTGAGCCCTGGGTGTGAGGCCGATCTGCCAGTAGCCCGCTGTTAGGTCGAAGATACTAAGGTAGCGGGCGGCCCCCAGCCGGTCGATCAGCTCGTCTGCTCGGGGAATCGGATGAGCGTCGGTCCGGGTGACAGCGTTCAAGCCCCGGTAGTCGACGCAGAATCTCAGTTCAGGTGCGGTGCCGGGGGCAGTGGCTTTGGGAACCAATACAACCGGACTGGCCCAGGGACTGTCCGAGGGCTCGATGACCCCGATTGTGATCATCTTGGCCACTTCCTCCTGTATGCAGGCCCGTACCCGATCTGGTACGCGGTAGGCCCGGTGTCGGACAGGGGGACTGTCCCCGGTGTCCACGTCGTGCAAACACCAAGGGGTGACCCCGGGGGTGAGGGAGAACAGGGTAGCGAACTGCAGCAGGAGGTTCCGGCAGCCCTGGCGTTGCTCCGAAGTGAGGGCGTCAGAGAGCCGGACCCCGTCCACGGAGCCGTCATCCTCCTGAGTCTTCAGAAGATCCAGGAGGGGTTCGGAGTCTTCCTCTGCCCCACTGTCCGTAGCCATCAGGAGGCTGAGTTCTGAGCGCACAAAGTGTGGTTTGAGTCAGTTGGTGTGGAGGACCCGGAGGGGGTTCCGGGAGGTCCCCAGGTCGATGAGATAAGTGACGGGGCTTTTGCGCTCGACCACTTTGAAGGGCCCCGTCCACTTATCTTGCAAGGCACATGGTTCGGTGGGGGACATCACCCATACTTGTTGTCCGGGCTCGAACTCAACGGAGGAGGCATTGTGATCATACCACCTCTTCATGTCCTCCTGGCTGGCCTCGAGGTTCGCCTTGGCCATCTCTCTGAAGCGCCGGGTCTGGTTTCGTAGGGCCAGGATGTATTTGAAGACGTCTGGAGGGGTCTTTAGGGGGGCCATCTCCCAACCTTCTTTTACGAGGCTGAGGGGCCCTCGCACAGGGTGCCCGTACAGGAGTTCGAAAGGGCTAAAACCGAGGGACTTCTGGGGAACTTCTCGGTAGGCGAAGAGGAGGCACGGGAGTAGTACATCCCACTGGCGACGGAGGGGCTCTTCCAATCCCCCAATCATCCCCTTGAGAGTGCGGTTAAAACGCTCCACTAGTCCGTTCCCTTGGGGGTGATAGGGGGTCGTGAATCTGTAGGTGACCCCGCATTGTTGCCAGAGGGACTTCATGTATTTGGATATAAAGTTCGTGCCTCGGTCGCTGACGACTTCTCGGGGGAAGCCTACCCGGGAGAAGATCCCCATTAGGGCCCGGCCAACCACCGGAGCTGTCACGGTCCGTAGGGGCACCGCCTCGGGGTAGCGGGTGGCATGGTCCACCAGTACTAAGATGAACCGGTGTCCTTGTGCCGTGCGGGGGTCCAGAGGCCCCACAATGTCTATCCCCACCCTCTCGAACGGGGTGGTGACCACAGGGAAGGGTTGCAGAGGGGCTTTCAGCTTCCGGCCACTCTTCCCGCTGGCTTGGCATGTGGGGCAAGATCGGCAGTGGTTCAGGACGTCGTTCCTCATTTTCGGCCAGAAAAAGTGGGTCACTAGGCGGCTGTACGTTTTGTCCTGGCCCAGGTGTCCAGCCAGGGGGACATCGTGGGCCAGGTTGAGCAGAAAGTCTCTGAAGCGGAGAGGTACCACCAGTACTCGACCGGCCCCCAGCTCGGCGATTCTTTGCTCGCTGTATAGCAGGTCGTTATCCCAGTAGACCCAGTGAGTTCCGGTGGAGTCCCCTGCGTTCTGGGCGCTGGCTTGTTGGCGGAGTCCCTCGAGGGAGGGACAGGTCTTTTGTTCCTGGCGGAACTGTTCTTGGGTGGGCCCCCCTTCTTGACGCCACTGAGCCAGGTCAGGGAGGTCCTGGGGTTGCGCGTCCCCTTCGGTCGTCGGGTCTGGGAGGCTGGCCTCGTCGTTGTCTTCTACTGGGGCGACCGGGGGCGGAGGTGCTGGCCATTCCGGTTCTTCTGATCGAGGGACGGCACGGGCGGCCATGGACCGGGTGGTTATGCAGGCCCAGTCCGGGAGGCCCAGCATCCCCAGGTGCTCTCTTCTCTCAACGGTGGCCCACGGGGAACTCTCGAGGTCATTCCCCAGGAGGCAGTCCACGGGGGCATCGTCCCGGACCGTCACCTTCAACAGGCCGGAGAACCCTCCCCATTCGAATGGGACGCAGGCCATTTGACACATACTTTCAGAGTTGTCGGCTGAGCGGACGGGGCAGAGAATGTTCGGCAGGATCTGCTCGGGCTTCACCAGGTGACAGCGGACGGCCGTCACACTGGCGCCTGTGTCGCGCAAGGCCTCGGCTCGCTGTCCATTAATGGTCACCCACTGACCGTATTTCCTGGTGTTAGCGGGTAGGGGAACCCGCGGGACCATGTCTCTTCCCCCTAAGCACGCCAGGACCATGGCGGCCGGTTCCCACTCTTGCTGGGCCGGCTCATACTCTTCTGGTTCCTCCGATGATCGCTCTTCCCCCAGGGCGGCGGCAGCTACCTGGCGGGGCTTGGGTGTTTGGTTCTGCGGGCAGCTCGGGTCATTGGCGTAGTGGCCGACTCGCTGGCATCGGTGGCACGTGACGTTGGCTCGGACCCCAGGACGCCACGGGGGGTTGCCCCGGCCGGCCGGAGGCGGGGTGCTGGTCACGGGTGTTGCTGGCAAGGCGTCTCTCCCTCGCCCCTGGCCCCCTCCTCCTCCCCGAGGACGGTGCTGGCCTTGGTTGCTTCTGTTCTGTTCGTGTGGCCCCCTCCGGCCCACTCGGGTGCTTTCCCATCGGTCAGCTTCGGCGGCGAGCTGCCGGGGGTCAGTCAGCTTACTGTCGAGGAGGTGCTGCCTGAGCTCGACGAAACAGTTGTTCGACAGGTGCTCCCATACCATAAGGTTAAAGAGTTGTTCGTAGGTGGTGACATGGCTCCCCTTTATCCAACCCTCGAAGGCACGGCTGAAATAGTTCACGTATTCTACCCAAGTTGTACCTGGGATCCGGGTGCAATCTCTGAACCTCTGGCGGTATATCTCGGGTGTGAGGCCGTAGCGGGTGAGGAGGGCAGCCTTCATGTGGTCGTAGGACGACATTTGGTGATCTGGGAGCTGCAGCAGGGCATCGCGACCCTCGTTGATAAACCTCCCCCAAAGTCCGGCTCCCCAATCACTCCGGTCGATCCGGTGGGAGGTCATGGCGATCTCGTAGGCTTTAAACCACTGTTGTATGTCGTCTTCTCGGACATACTCGCGGACAACATCCTTGGGGATGTGGACTTTTTTCTCGATTGGTCCCGGGGTGTGTGGTCGCTCAGGCACCCCCAGTTCTTTATTCTGTTTCCGAAGTTCTATCTCCGCTAGTTGGCGCTCGTGCTCGAGCGTTATTTTTTTCTCCTCCAGCTCTCTCTGTCTCTGCTTCTCTTCTCGTTCATCTCGGAGCCGCATATGCTCGAGGTTGAGTTTCTGTTCAGCTAACTTGAGTTCCCCATCCATCTTGAGTCGTGCCATTTCCAACTCGTGCAATCTGGTTCTTTCTCTTTCTCGGATCTCCTCCTGCGAGAGGCCCGTTCCCCGCTCCTCGGGAGCCGTGGCGTTCCCCTCTGGTGTGATGCTGCTTTGGTCGGAGGGTCCGGCGACCCTAGTTTCTGTCCACGACTCTAGGGCGTGCTTTAGATCATCCTTGGTACTCAGGCCGGTGGTAGCAATGCCAAGTTCTATGCAGAATTGTCTCAGTTCGCGGTGGTTGTATTCTTCTAATTTATCCATTTGGAATTTCTCGGTGGAGCTGCTATCTTTGGCTGACATCGTGTTTTTGTCGTGGGGTGAGCTACTCTCTGTACGATTACGCGTTGATTCGGATCGCGCCGCTGGCCACCAATGTTAGAAAGGGTAGACGGACCGGGAGGGTCGGCCGGGGTCAGGAGGAGAGGTCTCCGGGGAGAGCCGTCTCCAGCGATCGTACAGACAAGTAACTTCCCCCCCCACAGACAGATACCACACACGGATAAGGTTCAGTGTTCTTTATAAGCACTTCTTAAGGTACGGTTGAATGGTACAAGGAGGTCTGGACTCAGGGGTCCCCTCGATTCAAGTCTCTCAAAGCAGGGTAAGGGGTAGCGGGACAGTCTGTCTACCAGTCAGGTAGGTCGGATGAGATGATGACTAGCTCACAATCCTCGAGCTTGGTGGTTTAGTTGGTACGGGCCGCGGCAGCGCCAGCAGGTCCCGGTTGAGATGGTCGGTACACGGTCCGCGGCAGCGCCAGCAGGTCCCGGAAAGATGGTCGATGTACGGTCCGCGGCAGCGCCAGCAGGTCCCGGTGAGGATGGTCGATACAACGGGCCGCGGCAGCGCCAGCAGGTCCCGACGAAGATGGTCGTTACAACGGGCCGCGGCAGCGCCAGCAGGTCCCGACTAGGATGGATGTTGCAGAAGGCCGCGGCAGCGCCAGCAGGCAGGACGATGGTTCACAAGAGCGGGCTACGGCAGCGCCAGTAGTCCGTCAAGGCTGAGTTCTCTCGGTGTCTCTCGACTCCAGGATACAACTGCCTTCCTGCTCCGGAGCTGCCCCAGTTATAGAGCAGGCGCCCTTTGATGTCCGGACCCTCGCACTTGGAGGTCGGAGGGCCCGGGATGAAGGTGTCCAGACACCCAGCAGGGGGTGGAGCCAGCGCCTGGGGGAGCTGGAGGCGATCGGCACCTGGCGGGGGAAGAGCTCTTGACACTTCGTTCTCCCATTGCCCTGCCAAGTGGTCCGCTCACCTCCTGGGTGGAGGGTGGTGCCGGGATGTCGGGGCCGGCCAGGCCCGGGGTTAGGGTCGGGCCGAGGCCACGCGGCCTCGTGGTGCAGAGCCCAAGATGGCGGATGGAACCGGCCGGGGGAGCCGGTGGGGCTGGGCCCCGTGATGAATAGAGGTCCGAGGGCAGAAGATCCGTCGGGAGACGGGGCACAGGTGCTTTTCGTGGGTTATGCCTGGTGGGCCGGAGCTCGGGCCCTGTCGTGCGGGGAGGGAGCAAGCCCTTCGTGTGGCCTGTCCAACAGGAAGACTCCGAACCCCTCCCGGATCTTCTGAAGACTCAGGAGAATGACGGCTCCGTGGACGGGGTCCGGCTCTCTGACGCCCTCACTTCGGAGCAACGCCAGGGCTGCCGGAACCTCCTGCTGCAGTTCGCTACCCTGTTCTCCCTCACCCCCGGGGTCACCCCTTGGTGTTTGCACGACGTGGACACCGGGGACAGTCCCCCTGTCCGACACCGGGCCTACCGCGTACCAGATCGGGTACGGGCCTGCATACAGGAGCAAGTGGCCAAGATGCTCACAATCGGGGTCATCGAGCCCTCGGACAGTCCCTGGGCCAGTCCGGTTGTATTGGTTCCCAAAGCCGCTGCCCCCGGCACCGCACCTGAACTGAGATTCTGCGTCGACTACCGGGGCTTGAACGCTGTCACCCGGACCGACGCTCATCCGATTCCCCGAGCAGACGAGCTGATCGACCGGCTGGGGGCCGCCCGCTACCTTAGTATCTTCGACCTAACAGCGGGCTACTGGCAGATCGGCCTCACACCCAGGGCTCAGGAACGGTCAGCCTTCTCTACCCCCGATGGCCACTACCAATTCAAGGTCATGCCCTTCGGCATGAAGAATGCCCCCGCCACGTTTCAACGCCTCGTGAACCAGGTCTTGGCGGGGCTCGAAGAGTTCAGCGCTGCCTACCTGGACGATATCGCTGTATACAGCCGCCACTGGCCCGACCACCTCCGTCACCTCCAAGAGGTCCTACAGGCCCTCCAGTGGGCCGGCCTCACAATTAAGGCCGGCAAGTGCCAAATTGGCCAAGGGTCTGTGACCTACCTTGGGCACCAAGTGGGAAGCGGGCTGGTGGCCCCGCTACAACTTAAGATTGCTGCCATCCAGTCCTGGCAGCCCCCCGCCACCCAGACCGAGGTCCGAGCCTTCTTGGGGCTCACCGGCTACTACCGGCGGTTCGTGAAAGACTACGGCAGCATCGTGGGGCCCCTCACGGGTCTCACGTCCAAGAACCAGCCGAGGCGGATTAACTGGACCCCCGATTGTCAAGCGGCCTTCGAGAATCTGAAGGCCGCCCTGTGCACCGCCCCTGTGCTCCAGGCCCCCGATTACAGTCGGGAATTCGTGGTACAGACCGACGCCTCCGACCACGGCATCAGAGCCGTCCTTTCTCAGCTAAACCCCGAGGGTCATGACCAGCCGGTGGCCTTCATCAGTCGACGTCTCCTGGCCCGAGAACAGCGCTGGAGCACCATCGAGAGGGAGGCCTTCGCAGTGGTGTGGGCCCTCAAAAAGCTCCGCCCTATCTCTTCGGTACCCACTTCCGGGTACAAACCGACCATCGACCCCTGCAGTGGCTGATGCAGATGCGGGGGGAGAACCCAAAACTCTTGCGCTGGTCCATTTCCCTGCAGGGAATGGACTTCACTGTGGAGCACCGACCAGGCCAAGACCACGCCAACGCGGATGGCCTGTCCCGCTTTTTCCGCCTCGACGAAGAGAGTCCCCAAGGAGATGGGTGACTCTCCCCGCCTTCAGCTGGGGGGGACGCATGTTGGACAGGCCACACGAAGGGCTTGCTCCCTCCCCGCACAACGGGGCCCGAGCTCCGGCCCACCAGGCATAACCCACGAAAAGCACCTGTGCCCCGTCTCCCGACGGATCTTCTGCCCTCGGACCTCTATTCATCACGGGGCCCAGCCCCACCGGCTCCCCCGGCCGGTTCAAGCCGCCATCTTGGGCCCTGCACCACGAGGCCGCGTGGCCTCGGCCCGACCCTAACCCCGGGCCTGGCCGGCCCCGACATCCCGGCACCACCCTCCACCCAGGAGGTGAGCGGACCACTTGGCAGGGCAATGGGAGAACGAAGTGTCAAGAGCTCTTCCCCCGCCAGGTGCCGATCGCATCCAGCTCCCCCAGGCGCTGGCTCCACCCCCTGCTGGGTGTCTGGACACCTTCATCCCGGGCCCTCCGACCTCCAAGTGCGAGGGTCCGGACATCAAAGGGCGCCTGCCCTATAACTGGGGCAGCTCCGGAGCAGGAAGGCAGTTGTATCCTGGAGTCGAGAGACACCGAGAGAACTCAGCCTTGACGGACTACTGGCGCTGCCGTAGCCCGCTCTTGTGAACCATCGTCCTGCCTGCTGGCGCTGCCGCGGCCTTCTGCAACATCCATCCTAGTCGAGACCTGCTGGCGCTGCCGCGGCCCGTTGTAACGACCATCTTCGTCGGGACCTGCTGGCGCTGCCGCGGACCGTACATCGACCATCTTTCCGGGACCTGCTGGCGCTGCCGCGGACCGTGTACCGACCATCTCAACCGGGACCTGCTGGCGCTGCCGCGGCCCGTACCAACTAAACCACCAAGCTCGAGGATTGTGAGCTAGTCATCATCTCATCCGACCTACCTGACTGGTAGACAGACTGTCCCGCTACCCCTTACCCTGCTTTGAGAGACTTGAATCGAGGGGACCCCTGAGTCCAGACCTCCTTGTACCATTCAACCGTACCTTAAGAAGTGCTTATAAAGAACGCTGAACCTTATGCGTGTGTGGTATCTGTCTGTGGGGGGGGGGAAGTTACTTGTCTGTACGATCGCTGGAGACGGCTCTCCCCGGAGACCTCTCCTCCTGACCCCGGCCGACCCTCCCGGTCCGTCTACCCTTTCTAACACCGCTGTAGAGCTTGCACCTGAAGCTGAGCTGTAGAAATTGCACCTGATGCTCCCTGTAGAGTTTGTACCTGAAGCTCGCTGTAGAGCTTGTGCCTGAATCTTGCTGTACGGTTTGCACCTGAAGCTCGCTGTAAAGCTTGCACCTGATGCTGAGCTGTAGAGCTTGCACCTGAAGCTCGCTTTAGAGCTTGCACCTGAAGTTCGCAGTAGAGCTTGTGCCTGAAGTTTGCTGTAGAGTTTGGACCTGAAGCTCGCTGTAGGGTTTGCCCCTGAAGCTTGCTGTAGAGATGCACCTGAAGCTCGCTTTAGAACTTGCACCTGAAGCGCACTGTAGAGCTTGAGTCTATAGCTGAGCTGTAGGGATTGCACCTGATGCTCGCTGTAGAGCTTGGACCTGAAGCGAGCTGTAGAGCTCAAGCTCAGACTCAAAAGCTGTGCCGTTGAGATTTTAGCACCTGCAGCTCTCTGTAGAGCTTGCACCTGAAGCTGAGCTGTAGAGCTTGGACCTGATGCTCGCTGTAGAGCTTGCACCTGAAGTGTGCTGTAGAGCGTGAGTTTGAAGCTGAGCTGTAGGGATTACACCTGATGCTCGCTGTAGAGCTTGGACCTGAACAGCGCTGTAGACCTCAAGGTCAGACTCAAAAGCTGTGCCGTTGAGATTTTAGCACCTGCAGCTCTCTGTAGAGCTTGCACCTGAAGCTGAGCTGCAGAGCTTGCGCCTTAAGCTCGCTGTAGAGCTTGCACCTTAAGCTCGCTGTAGAGCTTGCACCTGATGCTCGCTGTAGAGCTTGCGCCTTAAGCTCGCTGTAGAGCTTGCACCTTAAGCTCGCTGTAGAGCTTGCACCTGATGTTCGATTTAGAGCTTGCACCTAAAGTTCGCTGTAGAGCTTGTGCCTGAAGCTGAGCTGTAGAGATGCACCTGAAGCTGAGCTGTAGAGCTTGCACCTTGTTGGACAGGCCACACAGAGGGCTTGCTCCCTCCCCGCACGACAGGGCCCGAGCTCCGGCCCACCAGGCATACCCCCGTGACAAGCCCCTGTACTCCGTCTCCCGACGGACCCTCTGCCCTCGGACCCCTACTCATCACGGGGTCCAGCCCCACCGGCTTCCCCGGCCGGGTCAAGCCGCCATCTTGGGCCCTGCACCACGCGGCCGCGTGGCCTCACCTCGACCCTAACCCCGGGCCTGGCCGGCCCCGACATCCCGGCACCACCATCCACCCAGGAGGTGAGCGGACCACTTGGCAGGTCAATGGGAGAACGAAGTGTCAAGAGCTCTTCCCCCGCCAGGTGCCGATCGCCTCCAGCTCCCCCAGGCGCTGGCTCCACCCCCTGCTGGGTGTCTGGACACCTTCATCCCGGACCCTCCGACCTCCAAGTGCGAGGGTCCGGACATCAAAGGGCACCAGCCCTATAACTGAGGCAGCTCCGGAGCAGGAAGGCAGTTGTATCCTGGAGTCGAGAGACACCGAGTGAACTCAACCCTGACGGTCTACTGGCGCTGCCGTAGCCCGCTCTTGTGAACCATCGTCCTGCCTGCTGGCGCTGCCGCGGCCTTCTGCAACCTTCATCTTCCTGGGACCTGCTGGCGCTGCCGCGGCCCGTTGTAACGACCATCCTCACCGGGACCTGCTGGCGCTGCCGCGGACCGTACATCTTCCGGGGACCTGCTGGCGCTGCCGCGGCCCGTTGTATCGACCATCCTTACCGGGACCTGCTGGCGCTGCCGCGGACCGTCATCTTCCTGGGACCTGCTGGCGCTGCCGCGGCCCGTTGTAACGACCATCCTCACCGGGACCTGCTGGCGCTGCCGCGGACCGTACATCTTCCGGGGACCTGCTGGCGCTGCCGCGGCCCGTTGTATTGACCATCCTTACCGGGACCTGCTGGCGCTGCCGCGGACCGTACCACCTAACCACCAAGCTCGAGGATTATGAGCTCATCATCATCTCACCCGAACTACCTGATTGGTAAATAGACTGACCCGCTACCCCCTTCCCTACCTTACGAGACTCTAATCGAGGGGACCCCTGCGTCCAGACCTCCTTGTACCATTCTACCGTATCATAACTAAGTACCTATAAAGAACACTGAACCTTATCCGTGTGTGATATCTGTCTGTGGGGGGGAAGTTACTTGTCTGTACGCTCGCTGGAGACGGCTCTCCCCGGAGACCTCTCCCCCTGACCCCGGCCGGCCCTCCCGGTCCGTCTACCTTTTCTAACATTGGTGGCCAGCGGCGCGATCCGAATCAACGCGTAATCGTACAGAAAGTAGCTCACCCCACGACATAAGCACGATGTCGACCAAAGATAGCAGCTCCACAGAGAAATTCCAAATGGAGAAATTAGAAGAATACAACCACCGCGAACTGAGACAATTTTGCATAGAACTTGGCATTGCTACCACCGGCCTGAGTACCAAGGATGATCTAAAGCGCGCTCTGGAGTCATGGACAGAAACGGGGGTCACAGGACCCTCCGACCAAACCAGCATCACACCAGAGGGGAACGCCACGGCTCCCGAGGAGCGGGGAACGGGCCTCCCGCAAGAGGAGATCCGAGAAAGGGACAGAGTCAGATTACACGAGTTGGAGATGGCACGACTCAAGATGGATGGGGAACTCAAGTTAGCTGAACAGAAACTCAACCTCGAGCATATGCGGCTTCGAGAGGAACGAGAAGAAAAGCAGAGACAGAGAGAGCTGGAAGAGAAAAAAATAACGCTCGAGCACGAGCGCCGACTAGCGGAAATAGAACTGCGCAAACAGAATAAGGAACTGGGGGTGCCTGAGCGACCACACACCCCGGGGCCAAGTGAGAAAAAAGTTCACATCCCCAAGGATGTTGTCCGCGAATATGTCCGAGAAGACGACATACAACAGTGGTTTAAAGCCTATGAGATCGCAATGACCTCCCACCGGATCGACCGGAGTGATTGGGGAGCCGGACTTTGGGGGAGATTTATCAACGAGGGTCGCGATGCCCTGCTGCAGCTCCCCGATCACCAAATGTCGTCCTACGACCACATGAAGGCTGCCCTCCTCACCCGCTACGGCCTCACGCCCGAGATGTACCGCCAGAGGTTCAGAGATTGCACCAGGATCCCAGGTACAACTTGGGTAGAATACGTGAACTATTTCAGCCGGGCATTCGAAGGTTGGATCAAGGGAAGTCAGGTCACCACTTACGAACAACTCTTCAACCTTATGGTATGGGAGCACCTGTCAAACAACTGTTTCGTCGAGCTCAGGCAGCACCTACTCGACAGTAAGCTGACCGACCCCCGGCAGCTCGCCGCCGAAGCTGACCGGTGGGAAAGCACCCGAGTGGGCCGGAGAGGGCCCCACGACCAGAACAGAGGCAACCAAGGCCAGCACCGTCCTCGGGGAGGAGGAGGGGGCCAGGGGCGAGGGAGAGACGCCTTACCAGCAACACCCGTGGCCAGCACCCCGCCTCCGGCCGGCCGGGGAAACCCCCCGTTGCGGCCTGGGTACCGAGCCAACGTCACGTGCCACCGGTGCCAGCGACTAGGCCACTACGCCAATGACCCGAACTGCCCGCTAAATCAAACACCCAAGCCCCGCCAGGTAGCGGCCGTTGCCCTAGGGGAAGAGCAATCATCGGAGGGACCCGAAGAGTACGAGCCGGCCCAGCAAGGGTGGGAACCGGCCGCCATGGTCCTGGCATGCCTAGGGGGAAGAGACATGGTTCCGCGGGCTCCCCTACCCGCCAACACCAGAAAATACGGTCAGTGGGTGACCATTAATGGACAGAGAGCCGAGGCCTTGCGTGACACCGGCGCCAGCGTGACGGCCGTCCGCTGTCATCTGGTGAAGCCCGAGCAGATCCTGCCGAACATTCTCTGCCCCGTCCGCTCGGCAGATAACTCTGAGAGTATGTGTAATATGGCCTGCGTCCCGTTTGAATGGGGAGGGGTCTCCGGCCTACTGAAGGTGACGGTCCGGGACGATGCCCCCGTGGACTGCCTCCTGGGGAATGACCTCGAGAGTTCCCCGTGGGCCACCGTCGAGAAAAGAGAGCACCTGGGGATGCTGGGCCTCCCGGACTGGGTCTGTATAACCACCCGATCCATGGCCGCCCGTGCCACCCCCCGATCAGAAGAAACCGAATGGCCAGCACCTCCGCCCCCGGTTGCCCCCGTCGAGGACAACGGCGAGTCCGACCTTCCGGACCCGACTATCGAAGCAGACGCGCAACACCAGGACCTTCCGGATCTGGCTCAGTGGCGTCAAGAGGGGGGGCCCACCCAAGAACAGTTCCGCCAGGAACAAAAGACCTGTCCCTCCCTCGAGGGACTCCGCCAACAAGCACTGGGTCTACTGGGACAACGACCTGCTCTACAGCGAGCAAAGAATCGCCGAGCTGGGGGCCGGTCGAGTTCTGGTGGTACCGCTCCGCTTCCGAGACTTTCAGCTCAACCTGGCCCACGATGTCCCCCTGGCTGGACACCTGGGCCAGGACAAAACATACAGTCGCCTGGTGACCCACTTTTTCTGGCCAAAAATGAGGAATGACGTCCTGAACCACTGCCGATCTTGCCCCACGTGCCAAGCCAGCGGGAAGAGTGGTCGGAAGCTGAAGGCCCCTCTGCAACCCTTCCCTGTGGTCACCACCCCGTTCGAGAGGGTGGGGATAGACATTGTGGGGCCTCTGGACCCCCGCACGGCACAAGGACACAGGTTCATCTTGGTACTAGTGGACCATGCCACCCGCTACCCCGAGGCGGTGCCCCTACGGACAGTGACAGCTCCGGTGGTTGGCCGGGCCCTGATGGGGATCTTCTCCAGGGTAGGCTTCCCCCGAGAAGTCGTCAGCGACCGAGGTACGAATTTCATATCTAAATACATGAAGTCCCTCTGGCAACAATGCGGGGTCACCTACAGATTCACGACCCCCTATCACCCCCAAGGGAACGGACTAGTGGAGCGTTTTAACCGCACTCTCAAGGGGATGATTGGGGGATTGGAAGAGCCTCTCCGTCGCCAGTGGGATGTGCTGCTCCCGTGCCTCCTCTTCGCCTACCGAGAAGTCCCCCAGAAGTCCCTCGGCTTTAGCCCTTTCGAACTCTTGTACGGGCACCCTGTGCGAGGGCCCCTCAGCCTAGTCAAGGAAGGTTGGGAGATGGCCCCCTTAACGACCCCTCCCGACGTCTTCAAATACATCCTGGCCCTACGAAACCAGACCCGGCGCTTCAGGGAGATGGCCAAGGCGAACCTCGAGGCCAGTCAGGAGGACATGAAGAGGTGGTATGATCACAATGCCTCCTCCGTTGAATTCGAGCCTGGGCAGCAAGTATGGGTGATGTCCCCCACCGAACCATGTGCCCTGCAAGACAAGTGGACGGGGCCCTTCAAAGTGGTCGAGCGTAAAAGCCCCGTCACTTACCTCATCGACATGGGGTCCACCCGGAACCCCCTGCGGGTCCTCCACACCAACCGGCTCAAACCACACTTTGTGCGCTCCGAACTAAGCCTCCTGATGGCGACAGACAGTGGTACAGAAGAAGACTCCGAGCCCCTCCCGGATCTCTTAAAGACTCAGGAGAAGGACGGCTCCGTGGATGGGGTCCGGCTCTCTGACGCCCTCACTTCGGAGCAACGCCAGGACTGCCGGGACCTCCTGCTGCAGTTCGCTGCCCTGTTCTCCCTCACCCCCGGGGTCACCCCTTGGTGTTTGCACGACGTAGACACCGGGGACAGTCCCCCTGTCCGGCACCGGGCCTACCGCGTACCAGATCGGGTACGGGCCTGCATACAGGAGGAAGTGGCCAAGATGCTCACGATCGGGGTCATCGAGCCCTCGGATAGTCCCTGGGCCAGTCCGGTTGTATTAGTTCCCAAGGCCGCTGCCCCCGGCACCGCCCCGGAACTGAGATTCTGCGTCGACTACCGGGGCTTGAACGCTGTCACCCGGACCGACGCTCATCCCATCCCCCGAGCAGACGAGCTGATCGACCGGCTGGGGGCCGCCCGCTACCTTAGTATCTTCGACCTAACGGCGGGCTACTGGCAGATCGGCCTCACACCCAGGGCTCAGGAACGGTCAGCCTTCTCCACCCCCGATGGCCACTATCAATTTAAGGTCATGCCCTTTGGCATGAAGAATGCCCCCGCCACATTCCAACGTCTTGTGAACCAGGTCTTGGCAGGGCTCGAAGAATTCAGCGCTGCCTACCTGGACGATATCGCTGTATACAGCCGCCACTGGTCCGACCACCTCCGTCACCTCCAAGAGGTCCTCCAAGCCCTCCAGCGGGCCGGCCTCACCATTAAGGCCGGCAAGTGCCAAATTGGCCAAGGGTCTGTGACCTACCTTGGGCACCAAGTGGGAAGCGGGCTGGTGGCCCCACTACAACTTAAGATTGCTGCCATCCAGTCCTGGCAGCCCCCCGTCACCCAGACCGAGGTCCGAGCCTTCTTGGGGCTCACCGGCTACTACCGGCGGTTCGTGAAGGACTACGGCAGCATCGTGGGGCCCCTCACGGGACTCACATCCAAGAATCAACCGAAGCGGGTCCACTGGACTCCTGATTGTCAAGCGGCCTTCGAGGAGCTGAAGGCCGCCCTGTGCACCGCCCCGGTGCTCCAGGCCCCCGATTACAGTCGGGAATTTGTGGTGCAGACCGACGCCTCCGACCACGGCATCGGGGCCGTCCTCTCTCAGCTGAACCCCGAAGGTCATGACCAGCCGGTGGCCTTCATCAGTCGACGTCTCCTGGCCCGAGAACAGCGTTGGAGCACCATCGAGAGGGAGGCATTTGCAGTAGTGTGGGCCCTCAAAAAGCTCCGACCCTATCTCTTCGGTACCCACTTCCGGGTACAAACCGACCATCGACCCCTGCAATGGCTGATGCAGATGCGGGGGGAGAACCCAAAACTCTTGCGCTGGTCCATTTCCCTGCAGGGAATGGACTTCACTGTGGAGCACCGGCCAGGCCAAGACCACGCCAACGCGGATGGCCTGTCCCGCTTTTTCCGCCTCGACGAAGAGAGTCCCCAAGGAGATGGGTGACTCTCCCCGCCTTCAGCTGGGGGGGACGCATGTTGGACAGGCCACACAGAGGGCTTGCTCCCTCCCCGCACGACAGGGCCCGAGCTCCGGCCCACCAGGCATACCCCCGTGACAAGCCCCTGTACTCCGTCTCCCGACGGACCCTCTGCCCTCGGACCCCTACTCATCACGGGGTCCAGCCCCACCGGCTTCCCCGGCCGGGTCAAGCCGCCATCTTGGGCCCTGCACCACGCGGCCGCGTGGCCTCACCTCGACCCTAACCCCGGGCCTGGCCGGCCCCGACATCCCGGCACCACCATCCACCCAGGAGGTGAGCGGACCACTTGGCAGGTCAATGGGAGAACGAAGTGT
This sequence comes from Triturus cristatus, assembly GCF_964204655.1. Lineage (NCBI taxonomy): Eukaryota > Metazoa > Chordata > Amphibia > Caudata > Salamandridae > Triturus > Triturus cristatus. The sequence continues at coordinate 119,841,247 of NC_140594.1, read as the reverse complement.
CAAGAGCTCTTCCCCCGCCAGGTGCCGATCGCCTCCAGCTCCCCCAGGCGCTGGCTCCACCCCCTGCTGGGTGTCTGGACACCTTCATCCCGGACCCTCCGACCTCCAAGTGCGAGGGTCCGGACATCAAAGGGCACCAGCCCTATAACTGAGGCAGCTCCGGAGCAGGAAGGCAGTTGTATCCTGGAGTCGAGAGACACCGAGTGAACTCAACCCTGACGGTCTACTGGCGCTGCCGTAGCCCGCTCTTGTGAACCATCGTCCTGCCTGCTGGCGCTGCCGCGGCCTTCTGCAACCTTCATCTTCCTGGGACCTGCTGGCGCTGCCGCGGCCCGTTGTAACGACCATCCTCACCGGGACCTGCTGGCGCTGCCGCGGACCGTACATCTTCCGGGGACCTGCTGGCGCTGCCGCGGCCCGTTGTATCGACCATCCTTACCGGGACCTGCTGGCGCTGCCGCGGACCGTCATCTTCCTGGGACCTGCTGGCGCTGCCGCGGCCCGTTGTAACGACCATCCTCACCGGGACCTGCTGGCGCTGCCGCGGACCGTACATCTTCCGGGGACCTGCTGGCGCTGCCGCGGCCCGTTGTATTGACCATCCTTACCGGGACCTGCTGGCGCTGCCGCGGACCGTACCACCTAACCACCAAGCTCGAGGATTGTGAGCTCATCATCATCTCATCCGAACTACCTGATTGGTAAATAGACTGACCCGCTACCCCCTTCCCTACCTTACGAGACTCTAATCGAGGGGACCCCTGCGTCCAGACCTCCTTGTACCATTCTACCGTATCATAACTAAGTACCTATAAAGAACACTGAACCTTATCCGTGTGTGATATCTGTCTGTGGGGGGGAAGTTACTTGTCTGTACGCTCGCTGGAGACGGCTCTCCCCGGAGACCTCTCCCCCTGACCCCGGCCGGCCCTCCCGGTCCGTCTACCTTTTCTAACACACCTGATGCATACTGTAAAGCTTGCACCTGAAGCGTGCTGTAGAGCTTGAGTTTGATGCTGAGCTCTAGGGATTACACCTGATGCTTGCTGTAGAGTTGCACCTGAAGCGCGCTGTAGAGCTTGCACCTGAAGCGTGCTGTAGAGCTTGAGTCTAAAGCTGTGCCGCTGAGCTTTTAGCACCTGTAGCTCTCTGTAGAGCTTGCACCGGGGAACAACCATTACAACGCAACTTTTACAACGCACTGCCATTACAACGAAACTTTTACAACGCAAATGCTGTGACAACGCATGTCATTGCAACGCAAGTCTTTACATCGACTTGCACTAGATGGGGTGCTAACATTAAAAATAGTGTAGTTTACTATCCAAACACCTTCCCTACTGCAACGTGGACTGGAGTTAGAACAGTAAATTACCCTTTTTTAATGTTAGCACGCCATCTACTGCAAGTCGATGTAAAGACTTGCGTTGTAAAGACTTGCGTTGTCACAGCATTTGCGTTGCAAAAAATTTGTTGTAACAGCATGCGTTGTAAAAGCATGCGTTGTAACATCATACATCCGCTTGCACCTGAAGCTGAGCTGTAGAGGTTGCACCTGATGCTCGCTGTAGAGCTTGCGCCTTAAGCTCACTATAGAGTTTGCACCTGAATCTGAGATGTAGAAATTGCACCTGATGCTCGCTGTAGAGCTTGCGCCTGAAGCTCGCTGTAGAGCTTGCACCTGAAGCTGAGCTGCAGAGCTTGCACCTGAAGCTCGCTTTAGAGCTTGCACCTGAAGTTCGCAGTAGAGCTTGTGCCTGAAGTTTGCTGTAGAGTTTGGACCTGAAGCTCGCTGTAGGGTTTGCCCCTGAAGCTTGCTGTAGAGATGCACCTGAAGCTCGCTTTAGAACTTGCACCTGAAGCGCGCTGTAGAGCTTGAGTCTATAGCTGAGCAGTAGGGATTGCCCCTGATGCTCGCTGTAGAGCTTGGACCTGAAGCGAGCTGTAGAGCTCAAGCTCAGACTCAAAAGCTGTGCCGTTGAGATTTTAGCACCTGCAGCTCTCTGTAGAGCTTGCACCTGAAGCTGAGCTGTAGAGCTTGCACCTGATGCTCGCTGTAGAGCTTGCGCCTTAAGCTCGCTGTAGAGCTTGCACCTGAAGTTCGATTTAGAGCTTGCACTTAAAGTTCGCTGTAGAGTTTGTACTTGAAGCTCGCTGTAGAGCTTGCGCTTGAAGCTGAGCTGTAGAGATGCACATGAAGCTCGCTGTAGGGTTTGCACCTGAAGCTGAGCTGTAGGGTTTGCACCTGATGCATGCTGTAGAGCTTGCACCTGAAGTGTGCTGTAGAGCTTGAGTTTGAAGCTGAGCTCTAGGGATTACACCTGATGCTTGCTGTAGAGTTGCACCTGAAGCGCGCTGTAGAGCTTGCACCTGAAGCGTGCTGTAGAGCTTGAGTCTAAAGCTGTGCCGCTGAGCTTTTAGCACCTGTAGCTCTCTGTAGAGCTTGCACCGGGGAACAACCATTACGACGCAACTTTTACAACGCACTGCCATTACAACGAAACTTTTACAACGCAAATGCTGTGACAACGCATGTCATTACAACGCAAGTCTTTACATCGACTTGCACTAGATGGGGTGCTAACATTAAAAATAGTGTAGTTTACTATCCAAACACCTTCCCTACTGCAACGTGGACTGGAGTTAGAACAGTAAATTACCCTTTTTTAATGTTAGCACGCCATCTACTGCAAGTCGATGTAAAGACTTGCGTTGTAAAGACTTGCGTTGTCACAGCATTTGCGTTGTAAAACATTTGTTGTAACAGCATGCGTTGTAAAAGCATGCGTTGTAACATCATACATCCGCTTGCACCTGAAGCTGAGCTGTAGAGCTTGCACCTGATGCTCGCTGTAGAGCTTGCGCCTTAAGCTCACTATAGAGTTTGCACCTGAATCTGAGATGTAGAAATTGCACCTGATGCTCGCTGTAGAGCTTGCGCCTGAAGCTCGCTGTAGAGCTTGCACCTGAAGCTGAGCTGCAGAGCTTGCACCTGAAGCTCGCTTTAGAGCTTGCACCTGAAGTTCGCAGTAGAGCTTGTGCCTGAAGTTTGCTGTAGAGTTTGGACCTGAAGCTCGCTGTAGGGTTTGCCCCTGAAGCTTGCTGTAGAGATGCACCTGAAGCTCGCTTTAGAACTTGCACCTGAAGCGCGCTGTAGAGCTTGAGTCTATAGCTGAGCTGTAGGGATTGCACCTGATGCTCGCTGTAGAGCTTGGACCTGAAGCGAGCTGTAGAGCTCAAGCTCAGACTCAAAAGCTGTGCCGTTGAGATTTTAGCACCTGCAGCTCTCTGTAGAGCTTGCACCTGAAGCTGAGCTGTAGAGCTTGCACCTGATGCTCGCTGTAGAGCTTGCGCCTTAAGCTCGCTGTAGAGCTTGCATCTGAAGTTCGATTTAGAGCTTGCACTTAAAGTTCGCTGTAGAGTTTGTACTTGAAGCTCGCTGTAGAGCTTGCGCTTGAAGCTGAGCTGTAGAGATGCACATGAAGCTCGCTGTAGGGTTTGCACCTGAAGCTGAGCTGTAGGGTTTGCACCTGATGCGTGCTGTAGAGCTTGCACCTGAAGTGTGCTGTAGAGCTTGAGTTTGAAGCTGAGCTCTAGGGATTACACCTGATGCTTGCTGTAGAGTTGCACCTGAAGCGCGCTGTAGAGCTTGCACCTGAAGCGTGCTGTAGAGCTTGAGTCTGAAGCTGTGCCGCTGAGCTTTTAGCACCTGTAGCTCTCTGTAGAGCTTGCACCGGGGAACAACCATTACAACGCAACTTTTACAACGCACTGCCATTACAACGAAACTTTTACAACGCAAATGCTGTGACAACGCATGTCATTACAACGCAAGTCTTTACATCGACTTGCACTAGATGGCGTGCTAACATTAAAAATAGTGTAGTTTACTATCCAAACACCTTCCCTACTGCAACGTGGATTGGAGTTAGAACAGTAAATTACCGTTTTTTAATGTTAGCACGCCATCTACTGCAAGTCGATGTAAAGACTTGCGTTGTAAAGACTTGCGTTGTCACAGCATTTGCGTTGTAAAAAATTTGTTGTAACAGCATGCGTTGTAAAAGCATGCGTTGTAACATCATACATCCGCTTGCACCTGAAGCTGAGCTGTAGAGCTTGCACCTGATGCTCGCTGTAGAGCTTGCGCCTTAAGCTCACTATAGAGTTTGCACCTGAATCTGAGATGTAGAAATTGCACCTGATGCTCGCTGTAGAGCTTGCGCCTGAAGCTCGCTGTAGAGCTTGCACCTAAAGCTGAGCTGCAGAGCTTGCACCTGAAGCTCGCTTTAGAGCTTGCACCTGAAGTTCGCAGTAGAGCTTGTGCCTGAAGTTTGCTGTAGAGTTTGGACCTGAAGCTCGCTGTAGGGTTTGCCCCTGAAGCTTGCTGTAGAGATGCACCTGAAGCTCGCTTTAGAACTTGCACCTGAAGCGCGCTGTAGAGCTTGAGTCTATAGCTGAGCTGTAGGGATTGCACCTGATGCTCGCTGTAGAGCTTGGACCTGAAGCGAGCTGTAGAGCTCAAGCTCAGACTCAAAAGCTGTGCCGTTGAGATTTTAGCACCTGCAGCTCTCTGTAGAGCTTGCACCTGAAGCTGAGCTGTAGAGCTTGCACCTGATGCTCGCTGTAGAGCTTGCACCTTGAGCTCGCTGTAGAGCTTGCACCTGAAGTTCGATTTAGAGCTTGCACTTAAAGTTCGCTGTAGAGTTTGTACTTGAAGCTCGCTGTAGAGCTTGCGCTTGAAGCTGAGCTGTAGAGATGCACATGAAGCTCGCTGTAGGGTTTGCACCTGAAGCTGAGCTGTAGGGTTTGCACCTGATGCGTGCTGTAGAGCTTGCATCTGAAGTGTGCTGTAGAGCGTGAGTTTGAAGCTGAGTTGTAGGGATTACACCTGATGCTCGCTGTAGAGCTTGGACCTGAACAGCGCTGTAGACCTCAAGGTCAGACTCAAAAGCTGTGCCGTTGAGATTTTATCACCTGCAGCTCTCTGTAGAGCTTGCACCTGAAGCTGAGCTGCAGAGCTTGCGCCTTAAGCTCGTTGTAGAGCTTGCACCTTAAGCTCGCTGTAGAGCTTGCACCTGATGCTCGCTGTAGAGCTTGCGCCTTAAGCTCGCTGTAGAGCTTGCACCTTAAGCTCGCTGTAGAGCTTGCACCTGATGTTCGATTTAGAGCTTGCACCTAAAGTTCGCTGTAGAGCTTGTGCCTGAAGCTGAGCTGTAGAGATGCACCTGAAGCTGAGCTGTAGAGCTTGCACCTGATGCATTCTGTAAAGCTTGCACCTGAAGCGTGCTGTAGAGCTTGAGTTTGAAGCTGAGCTCTAGGGATTACACCTGATGCTTGCTGTAGAGTTGCACCTGAAGCTCGCTGTAGAGCTTGCACCTGAAGCGTGCCGTAGAGCTTGAGTCTGAAGCTGTGCCGCTGAGCTTTTAGCACTTGTAGCTCTCTGTAGAGCTTGCACCTGAAGCTGAGCTGTAGAGCTTGCACCTGATGCTCGCTGTAGAGCTTGCGCCTTAAGCTCACTGTAGAGTTTGCACCTGAATCTGAGATGTAGAAATTGCACCTGATGCTCGCTGTAGAGCTTGCGCCTGAAGCTCGCTGTAGAGCTTGCACCTGAAGCTGAGCTGCAGAGCTTGCACCTGATGCTCGCTGTAGAGCTTGCGTCTTAAGCTCACTATAGAGCTTGCACCTGAAGCTCGCTGTAGAGCTTGCGCCTGAAGCTCGCTGTAGACCTTGTGCCTGAAACTCGCTGTAGAGCTTGCACCTGAAGCTGAGCTGTAGAGCTTGCACCTGAAGCTCGCTGTAGAGTTTACGCCTTAATCTCGCAGCTCGTGGAGATGACGGACGCCGAAGGAGCACAGTGTCGGTGAAAAGGACTTATAATACATTGATTGAAAATTGCTCGAAGGAATCGAAGAGACCCAGAATTCCTGAGAAGACACAAGTGCCGAGGAGCTCCCAACTGACGTGTGGGACCGGAGTATAAGTCGACCTTGCAATCTACGAGACCAAGTTGCCCCATTAGAACCCACAGATCATATCCCTGTCCTGAGGAAGCCATAAAGAAAGTGGAGGCTGAAACGCGAACGCGTCGACACCTTGACAAAGGAGGAGTCCACTGTATTGTGGAATAAATACATAAATTGTATTGGCATTACAAACCTAGATGAAATACTATATCTGTGTATTGCTGATAGGACTACCCCCGGTTGTAGCACTACGCAATGTTAAGTGCACACATGTTTGATGGAATGAGCTAATAGGGAAAGGATTTTTGATTGAATTACGTTGTATATGAGTTTGTATATATGTGCTGTAGTGTAAATATAAATTGTTTTGTATTAGATGTATTGACTGTACTGTGGTACACTATGTGTTTGGATGTTCACCGATAGATACTTGTGCCTGTATTATAATCATTTAATCTTGTCAGAAGAAATTGATTTTTTGCTGAGGTAATTAATAAACACTTGTGCAGAAAGTAAACATGATCTATCCCTCTATACCATTTGTATATACACCTTAGATGTTCCCTTGCCCAGGTATAGGAGGGTCATTTGGGCAAACCCCTAATTATTTTGATTGTGTTAATCTCGCTGTAGAGCTTGCACCTGAAGCCCGCTGAAGAGCTTGCACCTGAAGCTGAGCTGTAGAAATTGCACCTGATGCTCGCTGTAGAGTTTGTACCTGAAGCTCGCTGTAGAGCTTGTGCCTGAAGCTCGCTGTAGAGCTTGCGCCTTAAGCTCGCTGTAGAGCTTGCACCTGAAGCCCGCTGTAGAGCTTGCACCTGAAGCTGAGCTGTAGAGCTTGCAACTGAAGCTCATTGTAGGGTTTGCACCTGAAGCTTGCTTTTGAGCTTGCATCTGAAGCTTGCTGTAGAGCTTTCACCTGAAGCTCGCTGTAGAGCTTGCGCCTGAAGCTCGCTGTAGAGATTGCACCTGAGGCTGTGGAGTAGAGTGACCATCTCTGAAAGGCCCTTAGTTCAGCAAGGCCTGAAGTTCCTTTAGGAGCCGTCAGTGATGGCTCTCTGTGGTGTGCTAATCCGCAGGAAATTACATCCAGAAGTTTTAAATTGAAGCATCCAACCACAGGTAAGTAGAAAAGGGTATTTATTTCACAATACAAGGAGTCCACAGCAGCGTTACATTAAGCACACGGCAGAAGGTAAAACTGACCTACCTGCCATGTGCTGTACACATAAATAAACCCTCCACTAATTTAAAGACAAGCATTTATCTGCGCGCAGAAGAGGGGCATCTGCGCGCACACGCATGTTTGAACATAAAGAAAGGGAACCTGGAAAGAATGGCGCCCGCAGAACACAGAGGCGCGAGAGCGGTGACACAATAGAGAGACGAGAACATCGCCCTCACGCCCGCAAGCCGCAGAGCACTAGAGCAATGACAGCAGGAAGAAGAGAGGACACGGTACAACACCTTCCCCCTTCAAAAAAAACCCAAACAAACAAAGAGAATGCACAAAAGAGAATGACCTAGAAGGACAAGTATATTAGTCCATAAAAAAAATCTTTACATTTAGAAGGCATTCCCACATTGCGACCAACTCTTTGTTGCATGCCGCATTGCTGCTACAACTGGGAACCCAAAAACTAGAACTGTCTACAGCAGAGGCTGAAACAAGACTTGAAGGTGCCCCAACACAGTCACATCCGGAAAAATCTAAGAAATTAGAATTATCCGTCCTCCTAATGCCTGCAATTTATTCTGCCTGCTCACTGGACACTTTCACCAAATCCCTCTTGCTCCACCAACCCTTGTCTTTTGTTAGAAAGGGTAGATGGACCGGGAGGGTCGGCCGGGGTCAGGAGGAGAGGTCTCCGGGGAGAGCCGTCTCCAGCGATCGTACAGACAAGTAACTTCCCCCTCACAGACAGATACCACACACGGATAAGGTTCAGTGTTCTTTATAAGCACTTCTTAAGGTACGGTTGAATGGTACAAGGAGGTCTGGACTCAGGGGTCCCCTCGATTCAAGTCTCTCAAAGCAGGGTAAGGGGTAGAGGGACAGTCTGTCTACCAGTCAGGTAGTTCGGATGAGATGATGACTAGCTCACAATCCTCGAGTTTGGTGGCTTAGTTGGTACGGGCCGCGGCAGCGCCAGCAGGTCCCGGTTGAGATGGTCGGTACACGGTCCGCGGCAGCGCCAGCAGGTCCCGGAAAGATGGTCGATGTACGGTCCGCGGCAGCGCCAGCAGGTCCCGGTGAGGATGGTCGTTACAACGGGCCGCGGCAGCGCCAGCAGGTCCCGACGAGGATGGTCGTTACAACGGGCCGCGGCAGCGCCAGCAGGTCCCGACGAGGATGGATGTTGCAGAAGGCCGCGGCAGCGCCAGCAGGCAGGACGATGGTTCACAAGAGCGGGCTATGGCAGCGCCAGTAGTCCGTCAAGGCTGAGTTCTCTCGGTGTCTCTCGACTCCAGGATACAACTGCCTTCCTGCTCCGGAGTTGCCCCAGTTATAGGGCAGGCGCCCTTTGATGTCCGGACCCTCGCACTTGGAGGTCGGAGGGCCCGGGATGAAGGTGTCCAGACACCCAGCCGGGGGTGGAGCCAGCGCCTGGGGGGAGCTGGCGGCGATCGGCACCTGGCGGGGGGAAGAGCTCTTGACACTTCGTTCTCCCATTGACCTGCCAAGTGGTCCGCTCACCTCCTGGGTGGAGGGTGGTGCCGGGATGTCGGGCCGGCCAGGCCCGGGGTTAGGGTCGGGCCGAGGCCACGCGGCCTCGTGGTGCAGGGCCCAAGATGGCGGCTTGAACCGGCCGGGGGAGCCGGTGGGGCTGGGCCCCGTGATGGGTAGAGGTCCGAGGGCCGAAGATCCGTCGGGAGACGGGGTACAGGTGCTTTTCGTGGGTTATGCCTGGTGGGCCGGAGCTCGGGCCCTGTCGTGCGGGGAGGGAGCAAGCCCTTCGTGTGGCCTGTCCAACATCTTTTAAAAATGCCGAACCGAACCCCTAGAAACCTTCTCCACACACACAGGCACTGACCATATGTATTCAGTCTTCCTGACCTTGTTGGGAATTCTCATCAAAACTAAATCACCTACTGACAGATTACAAGGGCTTTGTGTCAAACTGACAGCAGGAAGAAGAGAAGACATGGTACAACAGTCTCTGTAGACCCACGGCTCACAGGGAAGATTGCACAAGTAAAAACCAAAGGAAATGATGGACGGAGTGTTGAACATTGCAAGCACTCACCCCCAGTCAACTGATCTGGGTTTAATCCATCACCGTTCTTAAGCCCACTCTGCCACCCCAGTTCAGACATGGCCATATGCAAATCAGTCTGACCCTGTGCCTCATGGGAACAGTCCAGCCCGAACTGCCAAGCCATGTCTTCCCTGGACCAGAAACAAGCTTCCTAGGACCGGTTTCTGGCATTCACGTCTGAGCATACCCTGCCAACTTATGGCGAACAAAGCAAAAACCAAAGGAAATGATGGACGGAGTGTTGAACATTGCAAGCACTCACCCCCAGTCAACTGATCTGGGTTTAATCCATCACCGTTCTTTAGCCCACTCTGCCACCCCAGTTCAGACATGGCCATATGCAAATCAGTCTGACCCTGTGCCTCATGGGAACAGTCCAGCCCGAACTGCCAGGCCATGTCTTCCCTGGACCAGAAACAAGCTTCCTCGGACCGGTTGCTGGCATTTCAGCCGTCTTCAGCCAGGCTTGCTTGAATCCAGTGGCAAAGTGAGCAAGGGACTCACGTCTGAGCATACCCTGCCAACTTATAGCGAACAAAGCAAAAACCAAAGGAAATGATGGACGGAGTGTTGAACATTGCAAGCACTCACCCCCAGTCAACTGATCTGGGTTTAATCCATCACCGTTCTTTAGCCCACTCTGCCACCCCAGTTCAGACATGGCCATATGCAAATCAGTCTGACCCTGTGCCTCATAGGAACAGTCCAGCCCGAACTGCCAAGCCATGTCTTCCCTGGACCAGAAACAAGCTTCCTAGGACCGGTTTCTGGCATTTCAGCCGTCTTCAGCCAGGCTTGCTTGAATCCAGGGGGAAAGTGAGCAAGGGACTCACGTCTGAGCATACCCTGCCAACTCCGTCCATCACCACCCCCTTTTGTACCGTTTGTTCGCCATAATTTGGCAGGGTATGCTCAGACGTGAGTCCCTTGCTCACTTTGCCACTGGATTCAAGCAAGCCTGGCTGAAGACGGCTGAAATGCCAGAAACCGGTCCTAGGAAGCTTGTTTCCGGTCCAGGGAAGGCATGGCTTGGCAGTTCGGGCTGGACTGTTCCCATGAGGCACAGGGTCAGACTGATTTGCATATGGCCATGTCCAAACTGGGGTGGCAGAGTGGGCTAAAGAACGGTGATGGATCAAACCCAGATCTGTTGACTGGGTGTGAGTGTTTGATTGGTTCTGATGCTCCGTCCATCACCACCGCCTTTTGTACCGCTTTGTTCGCCATAAGTTGGCAGGGTATGCTCAGACGTGAGTCCCTTGCTCACTTTGCCACTGGATTCAAGCAAGCCTGGCTGAAGACGGCTGAAATGCCAGAAACCGGTCCTAGGAAGCTTGTTTCCGGTCCAGGGAAGGCATGGCTTGGCAGTTCGGGCTGGACTGTTCCCATGAGGCACAGGGTCAGACTGATTTGCATATGGCCATGTCCAAACTGGGGTGGCAGAGTGGGCTAAAGAACGGTGATGGATCAAACCCAGATCTGTTGACTGGGTGTGAGTGTTTTATTGGTTCTGATGCTCCATCCATCACCACCCCCTTTTGTACCGCTTTGTTCGCCAGAAGTTGGCAGGGTATGCTCAGACGTGAGTCCCTTGCTCACTTTGCCACTGGATTCAAGCAAGCCTGGCTGAAGACGGCTGAAATGCATGAAACCGGTCCTAGGAAGCTTGTTTCCGATCCAGGGAAAGCATGGCTTGGCAGTTCGGGCTGGACTGTTCCCATGAGGCACAGGGTCAGACTGATTTGCATATGGCCATGTCCAAACTGGGGTGGCAGAGTGGGCTAAAGAACGGTGATGGATCAAACCCAGATCTGTTGACTGGGTGTGAGTATTTGATTGGTTCTGATGCTCCGTCCATCACCACCCCCTTTTGTACCGCTTTGTTCGCCATAAGTTGGCAGGGTATGCTCAGACGTGAGTCCCTTGCTCACTTTGCCACTGGATTCAAGCAAGCCTGGCTGAAGACGGCTGAAATGCCAGAAACCGGTCCTAGGAAGCTTGTTTCCGGTCCAGGGAAGGCATGGCTTGGCAGTTCGGGCTGGACTGTTCCCATGAGGCACAGGGTCAGACTGATTTGCATATGGCCATGTCCAAACTGGGGTGGCAGAGTGGGCTAAAGAACGGTGATGGATCAAACCCAGATCTGTTGACTGGGTGTGAGTGTTTAATTGGTTCTGATGCTCCGCCCATCACCACCCCCTTTTGTACCACAAGATTGCACAAGTACACACACACACACGCCAGGGTTTTCGACCTCCCACGCACGGGAGGCAGTAGAAGGCGGGTGAGAGGAGAAACAGCCACCCTCTCAGCCTGCCGCTTCACTTGTAGAAATATAATTACAACTTGTTCACAGTTTCACCCTGCATGATTTCACTGCCTAATTCCAAGTTTGCGCCTCCTTTTTTTCCAATTTAACCCCAGCGCACATGAATATGCCAGTAGTCTGGTTTGTTGTACCATACTGCCCCCGTGTGGTAAAAGATAAGATTGAGCTAATGCCATCATAAACATTCAATTAATTCAGCAAGCGTCTTTTCTTCAAGGTCTTTCTTGATCCTAAAATGTTGCCCTCCACCTAAAGCGCATAGCTAACTACTCAGAGTTGCAAACTAATACTCTTTGTAAATGAAGCATTAGATCGACATTTTCTGAAAAATATGATAGTTTACGGCCAGCGTTCAATAAACGTAATACTCGAATGAGTATTTTTCCTTTTTTCCTTCTTTTTCTGTGTTAAATAAAATATGTACATCTCATATTATCAAGTATGTTGGAATTATAAATAGAGCCCAGATGAGTCGCATTCATGTGCTGGGGAGAGTGTAGGATGCCATGTGAAGGCAGAGTGTACAGTGGGGCGGCTTCTACAGTCCTCTCCCAGTCCTGGGTGGGAGCACGTGTGGTGGTTACTACAGTCTTATCCTAGTCCTGGTTGGAATAGCGTGGGGTGGCTTCTACAGTCCTCTCCAAGTCTTGGGTGGGAGAGCGTGGGGTGGCTTCTACAGTCCTCTCCCAGTCCTGGGTGGTAGAGCGTGGGGTGGCTTCTACAGTCCTCTCCCAGTCCTGAATGTAAGATCATGGGGCGGCTTCTACAGTCCTCTCCCAGTCTTGGGTGGGAGAGCGTGGGGTGGCTTCGACAGTCCTCTCTCAGTCCTGGGTGGGAGAGCCTTGGGGTGGCTTCTAAAGTCCTCTCCCAGTCCTGAATGTAAGATCATGGGGCGGCTTCTACAGTCCTCTCCCAGTCCTGGGTGGGGAAGCACGTGGTGGCTTCTATAGTCCTCTCCCAGTCCTGGGTGGGAGACAGTGGGGTGGTTTCTAGACTCCCCTCCCAGTCCTGGGTGGGTGAGCATGGGGTGGCATCTACAATCCTCTCTCAGTCCTGGGTGGGAAAGCATGGGGTGGCTTCTACAGTCCTCTCCCAGTCCTGGGTGGTGGAGGATGCAGTGGCTTCTACAGTCCTCTCCTAGTCCTGGGTGGGAAAGCATGGTGTGGCATGTACAGTCCTCTCCCAGTCCTGGGTGGAAGAGTGTGGGGTGGTTTCTACAGCTCTCTCCCAGTCCTGGGAGGAAGAGTGTGGGTTGGCTTCTACAGATCTCTCCCACTGCTGGGTGGAAGAGTGTAGGCTGGCTTCCACAGTCCTCTCCCAGTTCTGGGTGGAAGAGTGTGGGGTGGCTTCTACAGCTCTCTCTCAGCCCTAGGTGGAAGAGCTTTTGGTGACTTCTACAGCACTCCCCAAGTCCTGTATAGGAGAGCGTGCAGTGGCTTGTGCAGTCCTCTCTTAGTCATTGGTGGAAGAGTGTGGAATGGCTTCTATAGCTTTCTCCCACTCCTGGGTGTAAGAGCGTGGGGTGCTTTCTACAGTTTTCTCCTAGCCCTGGGCGGAAGAGAGTTTGGTGGTTTCTACAGTCCTCTCATAGTCCTGGGAGGACAAGCGTGAGGTGGCTTGTGCAGTTTTCTCCTAGTCCCGGGAGGGAGATGGTGGGGTGGCATCTGTAGTCCTCTCCCAGCCCTGGGTGGAAGAGCGTGAGGTGGCTTGTGCAGTTCTCTCCTAGTCCTGGGTGGGAGAGGGTGGGGTGGCTTCTACATTTCTCTCCTAGTCCTGGGTGTAACAGCATGAGATGGCTTGTGCAGTACTCTCCTAGTCCTATGTGGGATAGTGTGGGGTGGCATCTGTAGTCCTCTTCCAGCCCTGGGTGGAAGAGCGTGAGGTGGCTTGTGCAGTTCTCTCCTAGTCCTGGGTGGGAGAGCGTGAGGTGGCTACTACAGTCTTTTCCCAGTCCTGGGTGGAAGAGCGTGGGGTGGCTTCTAAAGTTCTCTTCTAGTCCTGAGTGGGAGAGCGTGAGGTGGCTTTGACAGTCTTCTCCTAGTCCTGGGTGGGAGAACATGGGGTGGCTTCTACAGTCTTCGCCTAGCCCTGGGTTGGGAGAGCGTGAGGTGACTTGTCCAGTCCTCTTCTAGTCCTGGGTGTAAGAGCATGGGGTGGCTTCTACAGCTTTCTCCTAGCCCTGGGTAGAAGAGCATTTAGTGGCTTCTACAGTCCTCTCCTAGTCCTGGGTGGAAGAGCGTTTGGTGGCTTCTAGAGTCCTCTCCTAGTCCTGGTGGAAAAGCGTGAGGTGACTTGTTCAGTCCTCTCCTAGTCCTGGGTGGGAGAGTGTAGGATGGCTTCTACAGTTCTCTTCTAGTTCTGGGTGGGAGAGCGTGAGGTGCTCCTACAATCTGCTCCTAGTCCTTGGTGGAAGAGCGTGGCTTCTACAGATCTCTTCTAGTCCTGGATGAAGAGTGTGGGGCGGCTTCTACAGCTCGCTCCCAGCCTTGGGTGGAAGAGCATTTGATGGCTTCTATAGTCCTCTCCTAGTCCTGGGTTAAAAAGCACGAGGTGGTTTGTGCAGTCCTCTCCTAGTCCTGGGTGGAAGAGTGTGGTATGGCTTCTACAGTTTTCTCCCAGTCCTGGGTATAAGAGTGTGGGGTGGCTTCTATAGCTTTCTCCTAGCCCTGGGTGGAAGAGCGTATGGTGGCTTTCACAGTCCTCTCCTAGTTCAGGGTGGAAGAGAGTTTCGTGGCTTCTACAGTTCTCTTATAGTCCTGGTTAGAAAAGCGTGAGGTGGCTTGTACAGTCCTCTCCCAGTCCTGGGTGGAAGAGTATAGGGTGGCTTCCACACTCCTCTCCCAATCCTGGGTGGAAGAGTGTGGGGTGGCTTTTACAGCTCTCTCCCAGCCCTGGGTGGAAGAACGTTAGGTGACTGCTACAGACTTCTCCTAGTCCTGTGTGGAAGAGTGTTGGGTGGCTTCTAAAATTCTCTTCTAATCCTGGGTGGAAGAGTGTGGGTGGCTTCTACAACTCTCTCCCAGCCCTGGGTGGAAGAGCATTTGCTGGCTTCTACAGTCCTCTCCTAGTCCTGGGTGGAAAAGCGTGAGATGGCTTGTGCAGTCCTCTCCTAGTCCTGGGTGGTAGAGCGTGGGGTGGCTTCTGTAGTCCTCTCCTAGCCCTGGGTGGGAGAGTGTGGGGTGGCTTCTACTGTTCGTTTCTAGTCTTGGGCGGGAGAGCGTGAGGTGGCTACTACAGTCTTTTTCTAGTCTTGGGTGGAAGAGCGTGGGGTGGCTTCTACAGTTCTCTTCTAGTCCTAGGTGGGAGAGTATGAGGTGGCTTTCGACAGCCTTCGATAGTCTTCTCCTAGTCCTGGGTGGGAGAATGTGTGGTGGCTTCTACAGTCTTTCCCTAGTCCTGGTTGAAAGAGCGTGGGGTGGCTTCTGTAGTCCCCTCCTAGCCCTGGGTGGGAGAGCGTGGGGTGGCTTCTACAGTCCTCTTCTAGTCTTGGGTGGGAGAGCGTGAGGTGGCTACTACCGTCTTCTCCTAGTCCTGGGTGGAAGAGCGTGGGGTGGCTTCTACAGTTCTCTTCTAGTCCTGGGTGGGAGAGCGTGAAGTGACTTTGACAGTCTTCTCCTAGTCCTGGGTGGGAGAACGTGGGGTGGCTACTACAGTCTTCTTCTAGTCATGGGTGCAAGAGTGTGGGGTGGCTTCTACAGTTCTCTTCTAGTCCAAGGTGGGAGAGCATGAGGTGGCTTCGACAGTCTTCAACAGTCTTCTCCTAGTCCTGGGTGGGAGAACGTGGGGTGGTTTCTACAGTCTTCCCCTAGTCCTGGGTGGAAGAGCGTGGGGTGGCTTCTGTAGTCCTCTCCTAGCCCTGGGCGGAGAGCGCGGGTTGGCTTCTACAGTTCTCTTCTAGTCTTGGGTGGGAGAGCGTGAGGTGGCTACTACAGTTTTCTCCTAGTCCTGGGTGGAAGAGCGTGGGGTGGCTTCTCCAGTCCTCTCCTAGTCCTGGGTTGGGAAAGCGTGGGGTGGCTTCTACAGTTCTCTTCTAGTCCTGGGTTGGGAGAGCATGAGGTGGCTACTACAGTCTTCTCCTAGTCCTGGGTGGAAGAGCGTGGGGTGGCTTCTACAGTTCTCATCTACTCCTAGGTGGGAGAGCATGAGGTGGCTTCGACAGTCTTTGACAGTCTTCCCCTAGCCTTGGGTGGAAGAGCGTGGGGTGGCTTCTGTAGTCCTCTCCTCGCCCTGGGTGGGAGAGCGTGGGATGGCTTCTACAGTTCTCTTCTAGTCTTGGGTGGGAGAGCGTGAGGTGGCTACTACAGTCTTCTCCTAGTCCTGGGTGCAAGAGTGTGGGGTGGCTTCTACAGTTCTCTTCTAGTCCTGGGTGGGAGAGCGTGAAGTGGCTTTGACAGTCTTCTCCTAGTCCTGGGTGGGAGAACGTGGGGTGGCTACTACAGTCTTCTCCTAGTCGTGGGTGGAAGAGCGTGGGGTGGCTTCTACAGTTCTCTTCTAGTCCTAGGTGGGAGAGCATGAGGTGGCTTTGACAGTCTTCAATAGTCTTCGACAGTCTTCTCCTAGTCCTGGGTTGGGAGAGCGTGGGGAGGCTTCTACAGTCTTCTTCTAGTCCTGGGTTGGAGAGCGTGAGGTGGCTACGACAGTCTTCAACAGTTTTCTCCTAGTCCTGGGTTGGGAGAGCGTGGGGAGGCTTCTACAGTCTTCTTCTAGTCCTGGGTTGGAGAGCGTGAGGTGGCTACGACAGTCTTCAACAGTTTTCTCCTAGTCCTGTGAGGAAATATGAATTTTGTGATCAGTTATGTCCCCTATCGTAGACCCCAACGGCTCCATGTACATGCTATAAGTACATGTATGTTCCCTCCTGCTTCAGTTTTGAAGACGCAAATATATGTGCGTCCACCGTCAACATGTCCTCTTTCAGATCCACCATGAATGGGTCAGATATTCCTTTTCTAAGTATGAAAGGCCACCGACTTTATGTGGTTCACTTTCCACATTTTACAGATTCAGGCGAGTAGGCCCGAATTCTGTCATCAAGCCTTTTCCTGCCTTCTCTCTCTGAAAGCTCCAGTCTGAGCCTGCATCTGTGACCATGAACTTTGTCTTACTCCCTGCGCGGCTAACGGTGCCTGATCCAGCCCGTCGCCTGCCAAAAACTGTATTTCACCTTCAAGATTATCTCCTCCGCCCCTCATCCGATGCATTCCTGTCTAGCAGTTTAGGTAAACATTCCTCCAGCTACCGTGCAAAGGGGCCAGGCCTCGCTGTCCTCATGCAAGTAATTCATAGCCCGGTTACCATGGAATATTCCTACCCCCTCGCATCTAGTGTAGACACTTAGACGCTTGTACACGCACTAACAGTCAGTATAGTCAGTATAGAATAAGATTCTATCCTAAGAGACCTCTCTTTTTGGATAACACAGTTCTTCAAACATAGGATATTAGATATGATTTGGGATTAGGTTGACATAACCCCAGACTTCTGTCTCCACATGTAGAGCTAAATGTCAAGTCCCCTTCACCCTCTAGTTGCACGTCAATCACACGTCATGCGGCTGCGCGCGCATCTCTGCCAAATATTTCTGCTGACATTGCAGGATTCCCTTATGGATCCACCCACTTGTGACAACCATGTATAATGACGTTTTCTAGTTACGCCTATTCTAGTTACGCATGCATATTTTATTTTGTTTTATCAGTTGTTACGCCTACTACATCTGTTTCACTGTAATGCCTTTTCTATAAAAATGATTACCTGTCAATAATATATGCCCTTCCTTCCTGAACTTTCGTGGTGATGGAATAGAACGCCTACAATTCGAATTGTATTCCTTTGTATAGGAATAAAGCCTTTTTAAAACCTCTAATACCACGGATTCTGCCTCTCATTTTACTGAGTTGTTCTTAATAGACTTTACCGCATAAAAAATAGTACCGGTAACGAAATATTTACCACATAAATTGGCGCCCGAACAGGGACACTTTCTCATCTCACGCGCCGGCGGTGCGTTGCAGGCCCGGTCTCCTGCCACAGCTGAACGGACAAAAACGCGTACCTGCAGGATTTCCTGTATCTCCCTCCGGCCAAGCGGGGACGACTGAGGCTGCGATCAACACCCAGACGAGGCGGTGAGAAGTGCGAAGTATCCCGACCAGAGCCTAGCTGAGAGAGCAAGATCCGAGGTATACAGAGACCCGCCAGGTTCCGAAGTTCCGAGTCCAGTCGAGTCGAGTCCAGTCCAGTCCAGTTTCAGTTCCGTTCCGAGGCCTTCCGTTCCGAGCTACCCGGTGAGTACCATTACCGGGGAGGCATTTTACGTGCACATAGTCTGTGCCGGTCAAGACGGGTTTGGGTACACAAATCCGGTCTGCACTGTTTTAGCAGTGTATCTGTACTGTTTAGCAGTATATATATAGTATGTTTTGCATATAAATAAATATAAATAAGTATTATCTAGTGTCAGTATTATGTCAGTAACTAGTTTTCTATTAGTTATCATTGTTCGTAAAACTGTTAAGTGTTAAATGTTTTGAAATACGTTCTATATACTGTGGTGTGAATGACTGTTCATTATTGTGTTTTTATAAAGTGTGTTCTAGTAATAAGGTCTAAAAATGCCGCTCTTTTCGAAACTAAGACAGATCAAAACTAGAAAAGGTGTACTCGAAGAAGCTGTTCCCATCCCACCAAGGGACACTCCAGGGTACTTTATGTATCATAAGCATGGCCTAGATGCCGTATTATTTCTTGATTTATGGGTGGACTACACCAAAGAATTACCAGAGAGTCAGAGATGGCCCGCAGCGGGGACCTGGGATGCAGATTGCATCATGCGAGTAGAAGAAGAATTATGGAAAAAGAAAGCCAGACAGTCACAGAAAGATGCCATTGAATTATGGCGTAAAGAATCATATAGACGTACAGAAAAAGCACTCAGACAAGAAGATAAAGCCAGAGAGAATTCCAATAAAACCCGAGAAAATCTCTTACTTGAGGAAGGTACCCGAGTAAAATCAGAACAAGTAGACAGACAAAGAAACGCCCTTATGAATGGTATGTATCCACTTCTGGCCGAAGGGTTACCTAAGGCTACTCCGGAAATACCAAAAGACTTGCCACCTCCATTGTTTCCGATAAAAGCACATCCCAAGGGGCATCCCAGAACCGCAGAAGATGTTTTCCTTTCCTCTTATTTAGATGACGCAGCTCCCGAGTATGCTAATACCGCACCACATAGACCGCTTACCGATGATGCTCATCGCCAAGATCCTCCGTCTGTACCTCCACAACAACAAGCTCGGACACCCATTCCGACAAGCACATCTGTTTCTACCGTTTTTCCCGCAACGACGGTTGCTGTCTCACCTTCAACAAATCCTTTCACGTCCAGCACCCCAGACGGTGCTACAGGAGGTACGACAGACATTTTTTCTACGCCACCCAGAGGGAATAAATTTTCCCTTAGAGAATTAGCACACCAACGTACGCCCAAACTAGCAACTCCCGACATGCTTAAGGAACTTCTAGTAGATTGTAGATATGATCCTGTACCCGGTAAACGGGACGAAATGCTGCTGTCATCATTACGTATTCGACGAGCCGCAATATATTTAACGAAGCTACCAGGAATGGCTGCACATTTAGAAAATATATATCATTTTGTCCAGTCAGGACGAGGTCCTGAAAGTATTAGCAGAGCCATGGAGTACCAGAAAGCGGAGGTACAGGGACAACTGTTACGTTTCCTCATAAACTGTGTAATCAGAAATCAAGACCGGCCTGGGGTAAATCCGGAAGAAATGCAAAAACTTGTCACTTGGGGCCAGAATATATCAGAAGGGAGACATGATAAACAGTTATGTATAGTAGCTATGTACCGTAAGATCCGCAAAGAAGTAGAACGAATACACGAAGAAAGATTAGAGGTAGACGCCACTGACCTAAACAGAGAGGAGGAGGAGCAAGAATCAGAGCAATTAGATACAATAGCTTATGTAGGTAGAGGAAGACCCCATAATAATACCAGAGGTTTTAACGACCCCATACGTCCAATACGTCCAGAATATAATAGACATCTTCCAAACCCTATGCTAAATACAAAATCCCCTGAACACTTATTTCAAGCCACTGATAAATTACTCCGAGATCGAAGGGGATACCACGTGCTTGATTCCATGGACGAACAAGAATTAGCCAGGTCAGCAGTACAATGGGCTGACAGTCCCGGCGAATACAATGACGATGTACTTGCACACACGTTTCTGAATCTAGACCCATATGAACAGCGTTTAGCTAGTATATACATGATTCAACACCTCCTTATATTATATAAAGGCCAACACTCCGATCCAGGACCCTTACCTGACATATTGACAGAACTGCTCACGAATATATGGAGAGGGTCAGGTACTGATTTGATTAAGGAAATTCTAGAATCCCGAAACCAATATTTAAATTTCGTATGCCCAGAACACGTTCCAGTTCCCATCATGGGAAGAAAAATGTATCACATAGATAGACAGAATCCGTTACGCGAAGTACACCCAATTAGAGGTGCCGGTGATAATTTTACACGCGTGTTTGTGTACACGCCTATAACTAAACTGGAATTATTAGAAATGAAGAAAGTAGTACCCAGCCATGACAAGGACCCAGCAGGTTTCCACCGTGAGATAAAAGACATGTTACTCATGGGAGAGTATACCTACCCCGATATTATGAAAATATTAAAGGTCCTATTACCCGCCGGTGTTTATGAGAAACTCAAAGAAAAAGAATGGGAGGTGGGAGACCAAAAGATAGATTGGACAGCGTTAGAAAACGAAGAAAAGGCCCGAGCTGCAGGAGCAGGGCTTGGGGAAAAGACTACAGCACTAGCAGGATTACTAATACAGGTACTGCCACGTTTATTAACTACGAAAAAGGAAGACTGGGGTGCAATCTCAGCCTGTAAACAAAAACCAGATGAAGACACTAGTGATTTCTATTCCCGATTTGAAAAATGTTTTAGTATAAATAGTGGCATAAAAGCCAGTAGTGAGTCATATCCACATCTGTTTGTGACAAAATTAGTTGAAAATTCTCTGCTACAAGTCAAGAATAGAGTATTGAAATTCGAAAGTACCTGGCAAGGTAATACCCCATCACAGATGCTACAGATGTTACAATATCACCACAATAGAATTAGAGAAGAACAAGAACACGAACAAAGACGTATGAAAGATACGAAAATGAAAATGCTTGTTGCACAATCAGTTCCAGCCGATAGTAATCAAAAGGGTGATTCCGCAAGTCCTGCGAAAGGGACATGCAACTATTGTAAACAACTAGGTCATTATATACACGATTGTCCAGTCCTGAAACATAATATTGCCACAGGTAGAACGCATGAGAGACCACGTCCACCTAGACAGGATCAGAATCAACAACAAATCCCTCAGAATGCACAACCTAGGTTAGCTCCGCAACAATTAGCTCCGCAACAGGCAGCTCCACAACAGATCGTAGCACCACCACAAGCGCAGCCTATTGCTGCAACTCAAGCAACAACACAACAAATGTATCAGTATGCACAAACAGATTATCCCGATTATCAGCGATACTCATGAGATAGCCTAGAGAGGGAAGTTGGCTTACCCCTTATAGAGGTTCCTGTAGACCAAGAGGGACCTTATGTACATAGTGAACTATTAGGGGAAGACAGAAAGTTTTTACTTGATACAGGGGCAAGCAGAACAACTATAAGACGCAGTGAAGTTCCAGGGGCACCCCTCTCAGGCTCACAAAATATTTCCCTTGGATTCTCAGGAAAACCGATAATAAATGACGTAACACAACCTCTTCCACTTACAGTCGGTCCATTAACACGTACTACAGATTTATTGCTTACTAAATCATGTCCAGAAAACTTGTTAGGTATAAAAACATTGAAAGCTCTAGGAGCCATAATATGTTGCTCTCCGGAAGGAGTACGACTATTTTTACGTGACTTTAAAGGTCACTACGTATCCAGAGACATGGATCACCGACTGCAGAATTTACCTACACAGTTATGGGCACAAGGCCCCACTGATGTTGGTTGCATGAACATTACACCATATCGAGTCACACTAAAGACAGGAGTGGTACTACCACGAATGCGACAATACAAGTTACCTCCAGATGCTGTAGTGGCTTTACTGCAAATCATTGACGAGCTTATTGCCCAAGGAGTGGTTGTGGAAACTGACTCCAATGTATGTAATTCCCCGATAATTCCGATCCTTAAAAGAACGGATCCAAAAGCACCACCAGTATATCGATTGGTTATTGATCTGCGCGAATTAAATAAATGTATTGTACCACAATACCCTGTGGTCCCAGATATCTCTTCATTACTCACAGCTATTGACTCAGAAGCAACGTTTTTCACTGTAATTGATCTCAAGAATGCTTTCTTTAGTGTCCCAATTGATCCGGAAAGTCAATATCTTTTCGGTTTTAGTTTAAATGGACGAAGTTTTAAATTCACACGCGCACCTCAAGGATTTACAGAAAGCCCCAGCATCTATAGCCAAGCACTGAAACGAGAACTTGACAGTATCCACATGCCAGTTAACACTGCCTTGCTTCAATATGTCGATGATCTGCTGATCACCGCCCGAAGCGAACCTGAATGTGAAAAAGCGTCACTGACGGTTTTAAAATTTCTGGCCGACAAGGGGCACAAGGTGTCCCCTTCTAAGCTGCAATTCTGTGTCCCGCGAGTTGTTTACCTTGGGCACTCGCTGTCCAAGGAGGGAAGGCAGCTTACACCCGATCGCATCCAGTTAATTGCTAACATGCCACCACCCAAGACACAAAAGGAGGTGCGGGCTTTTATAGGCCTCACTTCATACTGTAGGCAGTGGATCCCTCAATATGCATTTATAGCAAAACCACTCATCCAGTTGACAACACAGGAGGCAGCTACGTCGACTGTCCTCCCTTGGACTCCAGAACATACACACGCTTTTGAAAGCTTAAAGAAAACTTTATGTCAAGCACCTGTCCTAGCAACACCATGTTACAGTAAACAGTTTACACTCTTTGTTACAGAACGCGAAGGTACTGCTTTGTCAGTACTCACTCAGGAACAAGCAGGATCACACAAACCATGTGCTTATTTCTCTAGTACATTAGATCCAGTAGCTCAGGCTCTTCCAGCGTGCCTGAAATCAGTGGCAGCAACAGCTTTAGCAATCAGACAAAGCGATGCCATAGTGTTAGGACATCAATTGACAGTACAAGTACCACACGCAGTAGAGGTTCTCTTGAACCGCACACAAACACAACACTTGACTATAGCAAGACTCACCGGTTACGAATTAACATTGTTTCAGCCACACATAGAAATCAGACGTTGTAATACGTTAAATCCTGCCACACTGTTACCAGTAGGCGGAACAGATCCATTGGCACATGATTGTGTCGAAGTCATTACTATCACGACGAAACCCAGACAAGACTTGACAGACATCCCTTTGTCAGATCCAGACTTGACATTATATGTAGATGGGTCATGTATGAGAACAAGTACAGGAGAGTTAGTGGCCGCTTACGCAGTCACAACAGACACTGAAGTCATTGAAACAAATTGTATTAACACTTTGTCAGCTCAAGCAGCAGAGCTCATCGCTCTGACACAAGCCTGTATTCAAGCCACAAATAAAAAAGTCAACATATACACAGATTCACGTTATGCATTCGGAGTCGTCCATGACTTCGGCGTACTGTGGCGAGAGAGAGGTTATTTAACTTCTCACAGTGCCCACATCCAACACGGACCCCTCATTCAAGCCCTATTAGACGCGATTCATCTACCTACTGCAATATCGATTATGAAATGCAAAGCCCACACAAAAGTTACCGATATCATTTCTCAGGGTAATGACCTAGCTGACAGAACAGCTAAACAGACTGCTCAGAATCAGACTCACACAACTGACATGACAAAGACAATAGTCCTGACACCAACACATTGCATGACAGTTAAGGATCCCGCCCTTGATGTAATTGACATACAGACACATGCTACACCAGAAGAAATAAAGAAATGGACTGAATTAGGGGGGATCCAAACAGATCAAGGATGGATGACGAAGGAAAAATCTATATGGTTTCTTCCCGACTCAATGGTCCAAGTCATCATTAACACTATACATAGTCCAGCGCACTTAGGAGAAAAAGCTATGCTAGACAGCATTCAACACATTTGGTTCAACAAACACTTGCGAGCCGCAGCGAAACAAAAAGTTCGTACCTGTATGATATGTTGTCAGTTTAATCCAGGTAAAAGCATCCCCGTAGAACAGGGTGGATTCCAAACTCCCGATCATGCTTTTGAAGTCCTCCAGATGGATTATATCAAGATGGAACGATGTCGAGGATTCAAATATGTTCTCGTAGTTGTCTGTGCTCTTTCCCGTTGGACAGAAGCATACCCGGTTTCAGATTACACTGCCCCGACTACTGCCAAACAGTTAGTTCGAGAATTCTTCCCACGGTACGGTTTACCACGTGTTGTCTACTCAGATAACGGTCAGCCGTTCTCATCCGAACTAATGAAACACGTTTCCCTTCTATTAGGCTACCAGTGGAAATTCCACTGTGTCCGACATCCCGAGGCGGCAGGTCTCGTGGAACGCCATAATCAAACTCTGAAAATTAGATTGTCCAAAATATGTAGAGAGAAAGGAGTCGATTGGATAGTAGCCTTACCAGTTGCGCTCTTTTACATGAGAATGGTAGCACATTCTCGAACAGGGCTATCCCCGTATGAGGTGATCTTCGGTAGACCACCAAATATGTGGGGGACGCCTATACCTCGTAAAATCACTGATGTTGACTGTAATATGCTGACAGATTACCTGGCTTCCTTGATGTCTGCACTACAATCTTGTCGTTCACAGGTATCCGCAGCTTTTCCCGACAATACTGAGGTGAAGCCCCATGACGTGGTTCCTGGTGACCTGGTTTTGGTCAGGAATTTTGACCGGAAGACCCAACTGGATCCTAGGTGGAAGTCACCGAAGTTGGTTCTACTCACCACAAGGACAGCTGTGAAAATCGAGGGAAGGAAAGGGTGGTTGCACTCGAGTCATATCAAGAAATTTTATGGACTACCATCCAGCGTAGATACTCAACCCTGTATTCCCTCACAGACAGACTCAAAGCTCCCCTTGGCTGAATTAACAAAACCAGAACTGTATAAACTAAAATTGAGGTCTAGTAAGTCAGACAATTTGATTGTTTAAGTCCTCTCCAAGGTGAATCGGTTGAATTTGTCTCTGACATGTATCCTCTAGACCGGAATAGAGAAAGAAATCATCAAATGCTGCTCAAAAAGCATGCGTATTATAAATCATTTCGTAGTCACTGCACAGTAACATTATTAATTTTGTTTTTTCTAAGTCTTCTGATCATCATTGTCAGCATCCTATTGCACATGTATTACCCTATTCCTAAGCGTGCTTATAATATAACTGCAGAACATTCTTTTAGTGAATTACCTCCACATGAATTGTCTTATAGATTTGCGCTGCGCAATAACACTTTCATTAGTATGCTACATCATTCCCATCAAACCAGCAATGCCACAAATTGTTGGATATGTGGCCGACTCCCTCCCTATCAGAACTATAAGGGAGTTTTGCCCCTCTTTCCCTATCCGTTCACACACAATGGCTCCTGTGGAGCATGGTTTAGTTTGATTAATTCCCTAGATTCAAATTCCGCAGTTTATCAAGACAACTGGGTATGGGGAAACCTGAACTTAGTTTTGCTTAACGTCTGCTACCCTAACAAGGAGGGACTTCCCAAAAGAACAGGAACTGATCTAGAAAATGAAGTATATGGATTAGGTAATTTTACACTTAACCTCATGATCTTGAACGTTGAATCTGAAGCTACACCAATCTTGCCCGCCATGTCAGTATTCCCAGTAAAAGGGGAATTATGTATAAGAAAGAATGGTTCCATACACATGGGCCATAGTAAATGCACCACTGTAATAAAATTCAGTGATCAAGGCAAGTCCACATTTAGAGCTTCCCGTCATTCTTACTTTATATGTGGCCAGACCGCATATATACGTCTACCTTTAGATTGGGATGGTACCTGTTACATAGCATTCCTTCTACCACCTGTTTTCCTAGCCCCTCCTGATTATCACAGAAATACCCATTTAGTACACAATAGACAGCAGAGAGATCTCCCAATTGTCGATTACACTGAAACAGCATGGGAAAAATACACAGATTTCAATAAAGGTTTCTTTCCCTATATAGGTACAGTCACTAATAGTAAGCTGATACGTAGACTAACCAGAACCCTTGAAGCAGTAGTGAACGAAACTATTTCCGCCTTAGGCAATTTAACAGAAGAGCAGTCTGCTATGCGGATTGTTGTGCTTCAAAATCGTCTTGTCCTTGACGTCATCCTGGCCGATAGGGGCGGAGCTTGTAGGGTCATCGGATCAAGTTGTTGCATTTTCATACCAGAAAATTCGCCGTCAGTATATAAAGCCATAACCCGCCTTCATAAGATTGTAAGCCAGATACACCAGAGTCCAGGCACCTGGACTTGGTCCGGTTGGTTCTGGGGCGTGTTGTCAGCCTGGGGATGGAGAATGCTCTCCTTCCTAGGTATTGGCTTTCTCATACTATTCAGTTGCTGCTTATGTCTACAATGTGGGCCAGCGATTTGTGGTCTGTGTGCCACCTCGTGTATCCCACATCCAAGTTTTCGTTCGAGATCCCGGAAGAAGAAAGAAGAGCAAATGATGCTATATGAACAGATCGATGGATTGATGAAGATCGATATCTCCTAAGGGTCCGAAGGGGACAAGGAGGGAATGAGGAAATATGAATTTTGTGATCAGTTATGTCCCCTATCGTAGACCCCAACGGCTCCATGTACATGCTATAAGTACATGTATGTTCCCTCCTGCTTCAGTTTTGAAGACGCAAATATATGTGCGTCCACCGTCAACATGTCCTCTTTCAGATCCACCATTAATGGGTCAGATATTCCTTTTCTAAGTATGAAAGGCCACCGACTTTATGTGGTTCACTTTCCACATTTTACAGATTCAGGCGAGTAGGCCCGAATTCTGTCATCAAGCCTTTTCCTGCCTTCTCTCTCTGAAAGCTCCAGTCTGAGCCTGCATCTGTGACCATGAACTTTGTCTTACTCCCTGCGCGGCTAACGGTGCCTGATCCAGCCCGTCGCCTGCCAAAAACTGTATTTCACCTTCAAGATTATCTCCTCCGCCCCTCATCCGATGCATTCCTGTCTAGCAGTTTAGGTAAACATTCCTCCAGCTACCGTGCAAAGGGGCCAGGCCTCGCTGTCCTCATGCAAGTAATTCATAGCCCTGTTACCATGGAATATTCCTACCCCCTCGCATCTAGTGTAGACACTTAGACGCTTGTACACGCACTAACAGTCAGTATAGTCAGTATAGAATAAGATTCTATCCTAAGAGACCTCTCTTTTTGGATAACACAGTTCTTCAAACATAGGATATTAGATATGATTTGGGATTAGGTTGACATAACCCCAGACTTCTGTCTCCACATGTAGAGCTAAATGTCAAGTCCCCTTCACCCTCTAGTTGCACGTCAATCACACGTCATGCGGCTGCGCGCGCATCTCTGCCAAATATTTCTGCTGACATTGCAGGATTCCCTTATGGATCCACCCACTTGTGACATCATGTATAATGACGTTTTCTAGTTACGCCTATTCTAGTTACGCATGCATATTTTATTTTGTTTTATCAGTTGTTACGCCTACTACATCTGTTTCACTGTAATGCCTTTTCTATAAAAATGATTACCTGTCAATAATATATGCCCTTCCTTCCTGAACTTTCGTGGTGATGGAATAGAACGCCTACAATTCGAATTGTATTCCTTTGTATAGGAATAAAGCCTTTTTAAAACCTCTAATACCACGGATTCTGCCTCTCATTTTACTGAGTTGTTCTTAATAGACTTTACCGCATAAAAAATAGTACCGGTAACGAAATATTTACCACACCTGGGTGGGAGAACGTGGGGTGGCGTCTACATTCCTCTTCTAGTCATGATCCTCACTGCGTATATTCCATCAACAATAACTGGGTACGGTTGCATGATTCACAATCATGTGTATCAATCCATTACAAGTCACGGAAAAGCATCTGAGGGGATCCAGACATAGGTGATTCCTGAGACTAGGTGCTCATGTGATTAGCATTCTGACAGAACGCTGAATTACAAGAGCATGTGGTCTGAAGAGTTTTATCATAAGAGAGCATTCTGCATGAACTCTAGTCGTGTGCAGATAGGTTTGAATACCTCATGTCATGTGTGATACCTCCAACCAGTCGCGGATTAAAAGTTCCACCATGCAGAATGCCTTGGAAAACTCCCAGGACTGTCTGAAGAAGTCACTCCAGATGCTGCACACTTGTGAATCTGGAAGTGTACACATTGACCTGTGTCCATGATGTGTCTCTGTACGCTCCTGTCTGAAGTCTACGAACATAGGTGCTTGTATGCTTGTTTCCTGTGTACATGGTCATCTATATGTGTGTTGTGTCCGTGATGTGTCTCTGTACCCTCCTGTCTGAAGTCTACGAACATAGGTGCTTGTATGCTTGTTTCCTGTGTACATGGTCATCTATATGTGTGTTGTGTCCGTGATGTGTCTCTGTACGCTCCTGTCTGAAGTCTACGAACATAGGTGCTTGTATGCTTGTTTCCTGTGTACATGGTCATCTACATGTGTGTTGTGTCCGTGATGTGTCTCTGTACGCTCCTGCCTGAAGTCTACGAACATAGGTGCTTGTATGCTTGTTTCCTATGTACATGGTCATCTATATGTGTGTTGTCAGTGATCACAAATATGTGTATGCATGCCTGTATCCATGAAGTTAAACTGCATACATATGCAGTCAGGCAGTCTGGAATTAAAGAGTGGTTTTATTGCTTGGGAAAGGATGAATACAGCCATCTGAAGGGGGTGCACCAGTTTTTTGCTTGGCTATTGGTAGCTCTGGTGAAAGTCTATGATGGGTTAAAATAAAAAATGACTGTTGTGGTAAATAAAATTCCTTTACCGGGACTGAATTTGATACGGAATCATAATAAAATAGCTCAGTAAAATGAGAGGCAGAATCCGTGATATTAGAGTTTCGGAATGGGCTTTATTCCAATGATCGATTATAATCGGATGCTCCAAGTTCCATCACCACGGGGGTTCAGGAAGTGAAGTACATACTTTATTGACAAGAAGTAACTTTTATAATACATACATTACAATGAAGCGAATGCAGTAGGCGTAACAATTGATAAGGAACTTGACGTTTCATCTGCGTAACCGAAAATGGGTGTAATAAGGAATAAAAAAGGAACATGATTGGTTATGATGTCATACATAGGTGGATCTATAAGATAATACTTGGCATAGATGCGCGCGCAGCAGCATGACGTGTAATTGACGTGTAACTAGGGGGTGAAGGGGACTTGACATTAGCTCTACATGTGGAGACGAAAAGTCTGGGGGGTCAAGTCAACCTAATCCCAAATCATATCTAACATCCTATGTTTAAAGAACTATGTTATCCACAAAAGAAGGACTCTCGGACAGAATCTATTCTATACTGACTGTGCGTGCGTGTACAAGCGTCTAAGTGTCTACACTGAATGCGAGGGGGTAGGAATTTTCCATGGTAACAGGGCTATGAATTACTTGCATGAGGACAGAGAAGCCGGGCCTTTTGCTTGGTATTTTGGAAGAATGTTTACTTAAGCTACTAGGCAGGAATGCATCGGCTGAGGGGGAAGCAGATAATTCGAAGGTGAAATACAGTTCTTGGCAGAGAATAGGCTGATGTCAGGCTTCGTGAGCCGCGCAGAGAATGAGACAAAGTTCATGGTCACAGATGCAGGCTCAGACTGGAGTTTTCAGGGGCAGAAGGCAAGAGAAGAGTTTGATGACAGAATCAGGGCCTACTTGCCTGGACTGTAAAATGGCATAAGTGAACCATATAAAGCCGGTGGCCTTTCATATTTAGGAATGGAATATCCGGCCTATTCATGGCGGATCTGACAGAGGACATGTTGACGGTGGATGCACATGTGTTTGCGTCTTCATAACTGGAACTGGAGGGAACATACATGTACTTGTGACATGCACATAGAACCGTTGGGGTCCAAGATAGGGGACATAACTGACCAGGAAAATCCACATTTCCACATTCCCTCCTTGTCCCCTACTTGCCCTTCAAGAGATATCAAACTTCATCAATCCATTGATCTGTTCATGTAGCATCATTTGTTCTTCTTTCTTCTTCCGTGATCTTGAATGAAATCTTGGTGGTGGAATACACGATGTGGCACACAGACCACAAATCGCTGGTCCACATTGTAGACATAGACAGCAACTGAATAGTATGAGAAGGCCAATACCTAGGAAGGATAAAACTCTCCATCCCCAGGCTGATATCACACTCCAAAACCAACTGGACCAAGTCCAAGTGCCTGGGTTCTGGTGTATCTGGTTTACAATCTTATGAAGGCGAGTGATGGCTTTATATACAGATGGCGAATTTTCTGGTATGAATACGCAGCAGCTTGATCCGATGACCCTACAAGCTCCGCCCCTATCAGCCAGGATGACGTCAAGGACAAGACGATTTTGAAGCACAACAATCCGCATAGCAGACTGCTCTTCCGTTAAATTGCCTAAGGCGGAAATAGTCTCATTTACTACTGCTTCAAGGGTTCTAGTTAATCTACGTATCAGCTTACTATTAGTAACAGTACCTATATAGGGAAAGATGCCTTTATTAAAATCTACATACTTGTCCCATGCTGTCTCAGTGTAATCGACAATGGGGAGATCTCTCCGCTTTCTGTTGTGTACTAAATGAATATTTCTGTAATAATCAGGAGGAGCTAGGAAAACAGGTGGCAAAAGGAATGCAATGTAGCAGGTTCCATCCCAATCTAGAGGTAGACGCATATATGCAGTCTGACCACATATAAAGTAGGAGTGGCGAGAAGCTCTAAATGAAGATTTGCCTTGATCACTGAATTCTACTATAGTAGTGCATTTACTATGGCCCATATGTATGGAACCAACCTTTCTTACACACAATTCACCCTTCGCTGGGAATACTGACATGGTGGGTAAGACTAGTTCGACTTCGGATACGACATTTAGAATCATGAGATTAGGTGTAAAATTACCTAATCCATATACTTCATTTTCTAGATCAGTTCCTGTTCTTTTGGGGCGACCCTCCTTGTCAGGGTAGCAGACCTTGAGTAAAGCTAGGTTCAGGTTTCCCCATACCCAATGATCTTGGTAAACTGCGGTGTCTGAGTCTATGGAATTGATTAAACTAAACCATGCTCCACAGGAGCCATTATGTGTAAATGGATGTGGAAAGAAAGGCAGGACTCCTTCATAATTCTGATAGGGAGGGAGTCGGCCACACACCCAACAATTTGTGGCATTACTAGTCTGATGGGAATGATGTAACATACTAATGAAAGTGTTATTGCGCAGCGCAAGTCTATAAGACAATTCATGCGGAGGTAAGTCACTAAAAGAATGTTCAGCAGTAACATTATAAACGTGTCTAGAAATAGGGTAATATATGTGCAACATCATACTTGTAATAATTATTAAAAGACTCAATAAAAACAGAATTAATAATGTCCCTATACAGTGGCTACGCAGTGATTTACAATACGCCTGTCGTTTCAACATTTTCCGGGTATTTTCTCTACTTAGGTCCAAGGGATACATGTCAGAGACAATTCAACCGCTTCACCTTGGAGAGGACTTAAACAATCAAATTGCTCGACTTGTTGGGCCTAAGCTTTAGTTTGTAGTTTTCAGAGTCATTTGGTTCAACAAAGGGAAGTTTTGAATCAGTTTGTGAGGGAGTGCAGGGCACAATGTCTATATCCGAGGATAGTCCATGAAATTTCTTGATATGACTTGAATGAATCCAGCCCTTGCGGCCCTCGATCTTCACGGCTGTCCTTGTGGTCAACAGGACCAACTTGGGTGTTTTCCACCTGGGCTCCAGCTGAGTCTTTCGGTCGAAGTTCCTCACAAAGACAAGATCACCCGGAACAACGTCATGGGGTTTCACCTCAGTGTTGTCGGGAAAAGCTGCAGCTACCTGTGAACGACAAGATTGTAGTGCAGACATCAAGGAAGCCAAGTAATCTGTCAGCATATTACAGTCAATATCAGTTATTTTGCGAGGTATAGGCGTCCCCCACATATTCGGTGGTCTGCCGAAGATCACCTCATACGGGGATAGCCCTGTTCGTGAGTGTGCTACCATTCTCATGTAAAAGAGTGCAACGGGTAACGCTACTACCCAGTCGACACCTTTCTCTCTGCATATTTTGGACATTCTGATTTTCAGTATCTGGTTATGTCTTTCTACGAGACCTGCTGCCTCGGGGTGTCGGACACAGTGGAATTTCCACTGATATCCTAACAGAAGTGAAACGTGTTTCATTAATTCGGATGAGAACGGCTGGCCGTTATCTGAGTGAACAGCACGTGGTAAACCGTATCGTGGGAAGAATTCTCGAACCAACTGTTTGGCAGTAGTCGGGGCAGTGTAATCTGAAACCGGGTATGCCTCTGTCCAACGGGACAGAGCGCAGACAACTACAAGAACATATTTGAATCCTCGACATCGTTCCATCTGGATATAGTCCATCTGGAGTACTTCAAAAGGATGATTAGGAGTATGAAATCCACCCTGTTCTACGGGAACGCTTTTTCCTGGGTTAAACTGACAACAGATCATACAGGTACGGACCTTTTGTTTTGCTGCTGCTCGTAAATGTTTATTGAACCAAATGTGTTGAATGCTGTCTAGCATAGCTTTTTCTCCTAGATGTGCTGGACTATGTATAGTGTTAATTATAACTTGGACCATTGAATCAGGAAGGAACCATACAGACTTTTCCTTCATCATCCATCCTTGGTCCGTTTGGATCCCTCCTAATTCAGTCCATTTCTTTATTTCGTCTGGTGTAGCATGTGTCTGTATGTCAATTACGTCAAGGGTAGGATCTTTAACTGTCATACAATGTGTCGGTGTCGGGACTATTGTCTTTGTCATGTCGGGGGTTTGAGTTTGAGCAGTTTGTTTAGCTGTTCTGTCGGCTAGATCATTGCCTTGGGAAACGATATCAGTAACCTTCGTATGAGCCTTACATTTCATAATTGATATTGCAGTGGGTAGATGTATTGCATCTAATAAGGCATGAATGAGGGGTCCGTGCTGAATGTGGGCACCGTGGGAAGTTAAATAACCTCTCTCTCGCCACAGCACGCCGAAGTCATGTACAACTCCGAATGCATAACGTGAGTCAGTGTATATGTTGACTTTTTTATTCGTGGCTTGAATACAGGCTTGTGTCAGAGCGATGAGTTCTGCGGCTTGAGCTGACAAAGTATTTATACGATTAGTTTCAATGACTTCAGTATCTGTTGTGACTGCGTAAGCGGCCACTAACTCTCCTGTACTTGTTCTCATGCATGAACCATCTACATACAATGTCAGGTCTGGATCTGACAATGGAACATCGGTTAAGTCTTGTCTGGGTTTCGTCGTTATCGTAATAACTTCAATACAGTCATGAGCTAGTGGGTCTGTTCCGATTACAGGTAAGAGTGTGGCAGGATTCAATGTGTTACAGCGTCTGATTTCTATATGTGGCTGAAACAATGTAAGTTCATACCCTGTAAGTCGTGCTATAGTCAAGTGTTGTGTTTGCGTTCTATTCACAAGAACCTCTACTGCATGTGGTACTTGAACTGTCAATGGATGTCCTAACACTATGGCATCGCTTTGTCTGATTGCTAAAGCTGTCGCTGCCACTGATTTCAGGCATGCAGGCAAAGCCTGAGCTACGGGATCTAATGTACTAGAAAAATAAGCACATGGTTTGTGTGCTCCTGCTTGTTCCTGTGTTAGTACTGACAAGGCAGTACCTTCGCGTTCTGTAACAAAGAGTGTAAACTGTTTTCTGTAACATGGTGTTGCTAAAACGGGTGCTTGACATAAAGCTTTCTTTAGGCTTTCAAAAGCTTGTGTGTGTTCCTGAGTCCAAGGGAGAACAGTCGATGTGGCTGCCTCCTGTGTGGTCAACTGAATGAGTGGTTTTGCTAGAAATGCGTACTGAGGGATCCACTGCCTGCAATATGACGTGAGGCCTATGAAGGCTCGTACTTCCTTTTGTGTCTTGGGTATTGGCATGTTAGCTATTAACTGAATGCGGTCGGGTGTAAGCTGCCTTCCCTCCTTGGACAGCGAGTGTCCAAGATAAACAACTCGCTGGACACAGAATTGCAGCTTAGAAGGGGACACCTTGTGCCCCTTTTCGGCTAGAAATTGTAAAACTGTCAGTGATGCTTTTTCACATTCCGGTTCGCTTCTCGCGGTGATCAGCAGATCATCGACGTATTGAAGCAGGGCAGTGTTAACTGGCATGTGGATACTGTCAAGTTCTCGTTTCAGTGCTTGGCTATAGATGCTGGGGCTTTCTGTAAATCCTTGAGGTGCGCGTGAGAATTTAAAGCTACGCCCATTCAAACTAAATCCGAACAAATATTGGCTTTCCGGATCTATTGGGACGCTGAAAAAGGCATTCTTGAGATCAATTACAGTAAAGAATGTTGCTTCGGAATCAATAGCTGTCAATAATGACGAGATATCTGGGACCACAGGAAATTGTGGCACAATGCATTTGTTTAACTCGCGCAGATCAATAACCAATCGATATACTGGCGGGGCTGTAGGATCTGTTCGTTTAAGAACTGGAATTATCGGTGAATTACATACATTGGAGTCTGTTTCTACAACTACTCCTTGGGCAATTAGCTCGTCAATGATTTGTAGTAAAGCCACCACAGCATCTGGTGGTAATTTGTATTGTCGCATTCGTGGTAGCACCACTCCTGCCTTTAGTGTGACTCGATATGGTGTAATATTCATGCAACCAACATCAGTAGGGCCTTGTGCCCATAGATGTGTAGGTAAAGTCTGTAGTCGGGGATCCATGTCTCTAGATACATAGTGACCTTTAAAATCACGTAAAAACAACCTTACTCCTTCCGGAGAACAACATATTATGGCTCCTAGAGCTTTCAACGTTTTTATTCCTAACAGGTTTTCTGGGCATGATTTAGTGAGCAATAAATCTGTAGTTCGGGTCAGAGGTCCTATCGTAAGTGGAAGAGGCTGTGATACTTCATTAACAATAGGTTTTCCTGAAAAACCAAGGGAAATATTCTGAGAGCCTGAGAGGGGTGCCCCTGGAACTTCACTACGTTTTATAGTTGTTCGACTTGCCCCTGTATCGAGTAAAAATTTTCTATCTTGACCTAATAATTCACTATGTACATAAGGTCCTTCTTGATCTACCGGAATCTCGATAAGGGGTAAGTCAACTTCCCTCTCTAGGCTAGTTCATGCGTAACGCTGATACTCAGGATATTCATACTGTGCAGTCTGATACATTTGTCGTGTTGTGGTCTGTGTGGCAGCAGCAGGCAACGGTGGTGCAGCTGGCACAAACTGTATTGGCTGTAGTGCGGCTGGCATGGCCTGGGCATGCTGCATAGCTCCTTGTTCATTCTGATCTTGTCTTAGTGGCCGTGATCTTTCTTGTGTTTTACCTATAGAGATATTATGTTTTAGAACTGGACAATCGTGTACGTAATGACCTGGCTTTTTACAATAATTGCATGTCCCTTTTACAGGTCCTGCTGAATCGGAATGTGTCATACCCTTTTTATGTCCTTCAGCTGGAACTGTCTGGGAAACTAGCATTTTCATTTTTGTGTCTTTCATACGTCTATGTTCATGTTCTTGTTCCTCTCTAATTCTATTGTGATGGTACTGTAACATTTGTAACATTTGTGATGGAGTGTTACCTTGCCAGGTACTCTCGAATTTTAATACTCTATTCTTTACTGGGGGCAGAGCATTTTCTACTAATTTTGTTACAAACAGATGCGGGTATGATTCGCTACTTGCTTTTATGCCACTATTTATACCAAAACATTTCTCGAATCGGGCATAGTAATCACTAGTGTCTTCATCTTGCTTCTGTTTACAGGCTGAAATTGTACCCCAATCTTCCTTTTTCGTAGTTAATAAACGTGGCAGTACCTGTACTAGTAGACCTGGTAGCGCTTTAGTTTTATCCCCAAGTCCTGCTCCTGGACCTCGGGCCCTTTCTTCTGCTTCTAATGCTGACCATTCTATCTTTTGGTCTCCTACCTCCCACTCTTTTTCCTTGAGTTTTTCATAAATGCCAGCAGGCATCAACACCTTTAATATTGTCATAATGTCGGGATAGGTATACTCTCCCATGAGTAACATGTCTTTAATTTCTCGGTGAAAACCCGCTGGATCTTTGTCATGACTGGGTACCACTTTCTTCATTTGTAACAGTTCTATTTTTGATATGGGCGTATATACAAATACGCGCTTAAACTCGTTGTCCTCGTCTTTTATTGGGTGTACTTCTCGTAAGGGATTCTGTCTATCCATGCGATACGTGGTTCTTTCCTTGTCGGGCAATGAGACATGCTCTGAGCATACAAAAAGAATATACTGCTTTCTTGATACTAGAATTTCTTTAATTAATTTAGTACCTGGACCTCTCCATTTATTCATAAGCAATTCAGTCAATATGTCAGGTAAGGGACCAGGGTCCGAATGCTGACTCTGATATAGTATAATGAGTTGTTGAATCATATAAATCCCAGCTAACCTCTGTTCATCTGGGGTGAGATTCAAAAATGTGCGTACTACTGTAGCATCACTATATTTTCCGGGACTGTCCACCCAATGGACAGCTGCCCTGGCTAAATCTTGTTCATCCATAGAATCGAGAAAATGATAACCCCTTCGTTCTCGGAGTAGTTTGTCGGCGGTTTGGAACGAATGCTCGTTAGACCTTATATTAATTATAGGTATTTGGAAATTCTTGTTATTATCTGGACATATCGGACGTATTGAGTCAGTATGACATCTAATCTGATTTCTATTACAAGATCTTCCTCTACCTACATAGGCTATGGTGTCTGACTGTCCTGCGGGCGGTCCTGACCCTTCTTCCTCGCTTTGTTCGAACTCGTCTGTCTCTAATCTCTCTTCGTGTAGACGTTCTATTTCTTTACGGATCTTTCGGCACATGGCTATTATACAATTTTGCTTATCGTGTCTCCCTTCTGATATATTCTGGCTCCATCTTGTAAGAATTTGCATTGCATCCGGGTCTACCCCCGGTCGGTCTTGATTTCTGATCACACAGTTTATGAGGAAACGTAACAGTTCCCCCTGTATCTCTACTTTCTGGTATTCCATAGCTCTGTTAATACATTCTGGATCTCGCCCTGTTTGAACAAAATGATATATTTTATCTAGATGCGCAGTCATTCCTGGTAACTTCGCTAAATACCCTGCGGCTCGTCTGATACGTAATGATGCCAGGATCATTTCGTCCTCTTTACCGAGCACCGGGTCATATCTACAATCTATAAGAAGTTCCTTAAGCGTACGGTCACTTACGAATTTGGGTGTACGTGAATGCGCTGACTCCTGGAAAATAAGTTTATTTATTCTAGGTGGCGTAGAAAAATTATTGGTAGCACCTCCCGTGGCCCCATCTGGGGCGTCGGGTGTGAAAGGATTCGTCGAACGTGACACAGCAACTATAGGTGTGGACACAGCTATAGAAGTAGCTGTAGGAACAGATGCAGAAACAGATGTGCTTGCCGGAACTTGTGACTCGGTTTGTTGCTGTAGGGATACGGGTGCTGGATCTTGGCGTTGGACCTCCCTGGTATGCGGTCTATGTGGGGCGGGATTAGCATACTCGGGAGCTACGTCATCTAAATATGAGGAAAGAAAAACATCTTCTGCGGTTCTAGGATGCCCCTTAGGATGTACCTTAATTGGGAATAATGGGGGTGGCAAGTCTTTCGGTATCTCTGGAGTAGCCTTAGGTAATCCTTCGGCTAGAAGGGGATACATACCATTCATGAGGGCATTTCTTTGTCTGTCTACTTGTTCTGATTTCACTCGGATACCTTCCTCAATTAATAGATTGTCTTGAACTTTATTTGAACTTTCTTTACTCTTCTCTTCCTGTCTACGTGCTTTTTCTGTGCGTCTATGAGATTCTTTACGCCATAACTCAACGGCGTCTTTCTGTGACTGTCTGACTTTCCTTTTCCATAACTCTTCCTCGACTTTCATGATGCATTCTGCATCCCAGGTTCCCGCTGCGGGCCACCTCTGACTTTCTGGCAATCCCTTGGTGTAGTCTACCCATAAATCAAGAAATAATATAGCGTCTAAGCCATGTTTGTGATACATGAAGTGCCCTGGAGTATCCCTAGGAGGAATAGGGACGGCTTCTTCAAGTACCCCTTTTCTAGTAGTGATCTGTCTTAATTTCGAGAAGAGCGGCATATTGACAACTGATCTGATACTTAATCTTGAACACACTTAATACAAAAGCACACTAATGAACAACCATTCATACCACAATATGCAGGACGTTTAACACATTAAACATTAAACATTAAACATTTTTTTAACCTTTAAAATAAACAACAATGATGATCGTCTGCATAACTAATCACCAAGCATAATTCTTGACAATAACTAGATACTTCGGAATACTTGATATACTGCTAAACAGTACAGATACACTGCTAAAACAGTGCAGACCGGATTTGTGTACCCAAACCCGTCTTGACCGGCACAACCTATGTGCACGTCAGAAATGCCTCCCCAGTAATGGTACTCACCGGGTAGCTTCGGAAACGGAAGGCCTCGGTAACTTGAACTTGAACCGGACTGGACTCGACTCGACTCGTCGGAAACTGGGCTTGACTTCGAACTGGTGGGTCTCTGTATACCTCGGATCTTGCTCTCTCAGCTAGGCTCTGGTCGGGATACTTCGCACTTCTCACCGCCTCGTCTGGGTGTTGATCGTAGTCTCAGTCGCCCCCGCTTGACCGGAGGGAGATACAGGAAATCCTGCTGGTACGCGTAATGGTCCGTCCAGCTGTGGCAGGAGACCGGGCCTACAACTCACCGCCGGCGCGTGAGATGAGAAAGTGTCCCTATTCGGGCGCCATCATGTGGTAAATAAAATTCCTTTACCGGGACTGAATTTGATACGGAATCATAATAAAATAGCTCAGTAAAATGAGAGGCAGAATCCGTGATATTAGAGTTTCGGAATGGGCTTTATTCCAATGATCGATTATAATCGGATGCTCCAAGTTCCATCACCACGGGGGTTCAGGAAGTGAAGTACATACTTTATTGACAAGAAGTAACTTTTATAATACATACATTACAATGAAGCGAATGCAGTAGGCGTAACAATTGATAAGGAACTTGACGTTTCATCTGCGTAACCGAAAATGGGTGTAATAAGGAATAAAAAAGGAACATGATTGGTTATGATGTCATACATAGGTGGATCTATAAGATAATACTTGGCATAGATGCGCGCGCAGCAGCATGACGTGTAATTGACGTGTAACTAGGGGGTGAAGGGGACTTGACATTAGCTCTACATGTGGAGACGAAAAGTCTGGGGGGTCAAGTCAACCTAATCCCAAATCATATCTAACATCCTATGTTTAAAGAACTATGTTATCCACAAAAGAAGGACTCTCGGACAGAATCGATTCTATACTGACTGTGCGTGCGTGTACAAGCGTCTAAGTGTCTACACTGAATGCGAGGGGGTAGGAATTTTCCATGGTAACAGGGCTATGAATTACTTGCATGAGGACAGAGAAGCCGGGCCTTTTGCTTGGTATTTTGGAAGAATGTTTACTTAAGCTACTAGGCAGGAATGCATCGGCTGAGGGGGAAGCAGATAATTCGAAGGTGAAATACAGTTCTTGGCAGAGAATAGGCTGATGTCAGGCTTCGTGAGCCGCGCAGAGAATGAGACAAAGTTCATGGTCACAGATGCAGGCTCAGACTGGAGTTTTCAGGGGCAGAAGGCAAGAGAAGAGTTTGATGACAGAATCAGGGCCTACTTGCCTGGACTGTAAAATGGCATAAGTGAACCATATAAAGCCGGTGGCCTTTCATATTTAGGAATGGAATATCCGGCCTATTCATGGCGGATCTGACAGAGGACATGTTGACGGTGGATGCACATGTGTTTGCGTCTTCATAACTGGAACTGGAGGGAACATACATGTACTTGTGACATGCACATAGAACCGTTGGGGTCCAAGATAGGGGACATAACTGACCAGGAAAATCCACATTTCCACACTGTCACCCATTGGTTTTTATTTGTGAAAAATTGGTGTTGAAAAATATACAAATTACATCCCGAATAGTACACATGAAAGATGTCAAGTGTCGCCTTAAGAGAGTCCCACCTAGAAGGAAAAAACACCCAAAGGGCAAATTACCTCCTTGGTAATTTTGTAGTTCTTGATTGAAATTGAATATTAATAAAGAAACAATTAGCAAGGCACCGAGTTGCCCATAATATCAAGGGAGAGGAAAGAGTCAAACAAGGACATCCGGAAACAGCTCGCCTGCACTTTGGCAGCGTATACAAGCCCATAACATTGCAGGCAACCGAGGAGGCGTGAAGTGGCCCGTATCTGCTCCTGATGACTTCGGCGCTTTAAAGTGCCTTGGAAGACCCAAGGCGCGGGAGAGACTGCTTGCATGCACTTTGGGAGGGACTATGAGTCCCATAACCCTGCGGGCGACCAAGGAGCCTCACAAGTGCCCACACCTCTTCCTGATGATATCAGTGCTTTAAAGCGCTCTTGGAAGACCCATGCCGTGGGACCTGCCGGGGCCCAGGGCGAGCCCCTCTGCACCCGTTTGCAGCTGGATGAGGCTGGGCTGGGCACCCCCATATCTTGTGAGGTTCTCACCCAGGTACTGTATGGTTATTACTTTGGCGTTTGAGTCATTCTTTGTATGCCCCACCGCATGGTAGTAAAATGCAAAGATCCCCTTCGGTGAAGGCTGGTGCTACCACTCTGATTGCCTACATTAGGAGGTTAGTAGGCGGTATAAATACATCGAAAATGCAGAACGAGGCCCAACTGCCACCGTTGTGTCGGTTCCTGCCGCTGACCGCAGCCCCAGCAGGAGGCCACTAGAGCAGTCGGCGCCCTAGTGTCGCCTGGGCACCGGTCACCCCTCCCCGCCTCCCCCTCCCGGGGGGCAGGGACTCCAGCCGGTGTCCCCCTCCTCTTTCCGGCCCGGAAGAGAATCACTTGGACGGCAGCATAGGCGGGGTTCGCCCCAGTGCTGCCCGGCTCATCAGGCGGGCAGGCGGGCAGGCGGCCCAGTTGGTTGCCTGCCCTTGGATCGCCTGTAAGATAACCCACCTATTACATAACAGTGTATGTAATAAACCTGCAGCATTTTGTACCCAATCAAACAGTCTGAGTGTGTGTTATTGTAGGGTAATGTATTTTGTTGGAGGGGGGACTGAGGGGTGCCAATTGCGATACTATGTCCCTTCACTACCGCCTGAGCCAACAGCGCGGACCGTCATCGAGTCGACTTCCTCCATCTCTGCCCTTCCGCAAGGCCCACTAGTAGCCTCCCGTGCAGCCCCCATGCCTGCTGACCACGGCCACAATAGAGGCTCCTATCAGCATCACCCCACAAAAGAGCTCCACCCCAAGAGAAAAAGACGCCGGGGAAGGAAAGGGCTAGTAACCTCGGATTCTCAGCCTGCTGTGAATACTGCGACCAGCTCAGTTCCTGCTAACACGCATCTGGCTGGGGATCTCGACACATCCCCTGGCACAACTCCTTGATAGCAAAAGGGGGCTAATGGAAAGCCTACTTCTACCCGTCACCAAACACCTGGGAGAGATCAAATAACTCTTGTAAATCTTAAGGTATTTGCGCGTAGTCGGTCCAGGTGTACACTTCCCTCTGCCTGGGGCCGTGCACATGGTTTCCACTATTCCTGTTAGTAGCTTAAGCCTGGCTTTGGGTGATGTCACCAATAGCAATGCAACCGGCAGTGTTCGTGTGCTGCTCCACCCCAGGCGTGTCCGCTATGGCCCTGATCCGAGTGCAATGGAAGCTTCACTGCCGCCGGAGATGGGACTGTCTGAGGCCAGCCATCATCAGCCCTCGCTGCTCCCTCGTATGAAGCCAGCCATCATCAGCCCTCGCTGCTCACTCGTATGAAGCCAGCCATCATCAGCCCTCGCTGCTCCCTCGTATGAAGCCAGCCATCATCAGCCCTCGCTGCTCACTCGTATGAAGCCAGCCATCATCAGCCCTCGCTGCTCCCTCGTATGAAGCCAGCCATCATCAGCCCTCGCTGCTCCCTCGTATGAAGCCAGCCATCATCAGCCCTCGCTGCTCCCTCGTATGAAGCCAGCCATCCTCAGCCATCGCTGCTCCCTCGTATGAAGCCAGCCTTCATCAGCCCTCGCTGCTCCCTCGTATGAAGCCAGCCATCATCAGCCCTCGCTGCTCCCTCGTATGAAGCCAGCCATCATCAGCCCTCGCTGCTCCCTCGTATGAAGCCAGCCATCATCAGCCCTCGCTGCTCCCTCGTATGAAGCCAGCCATCATCAGCCCTCGCTGCTCCCTCGTATGAAGCCAGCCATCATCA
This sequence comes from Triturus cristatus, assembly GCF_964204655.1. Lineage (NCBI taxonomy): Eukaryota > Metazoa > Chordata > Amphibia > Caudata > Salamandridae > Triturus > Triturus cristatus. The sequence continues at coordinate 119,798,976 of NC_140594.1, read as the reverse complement.
GCCCTCGCTGCTCACTCGTATGAAGCCAGCCATCATCAGCCCTCGCTGCTCCCTCGTATGAAGCCAGCCATCATCAGCCCTCGCTGCTCCCTCGTATGAAGCCAGCCATCATCAGCCCTCGCTGCTCCCTCGTATGAAGCCAGCCATCCTCAGCCATCGCTGCTCCCTCGTATGAAGCCAGCCTTCATCAGCCCTCGCTGCTCCCTCGTATGAAGCCAGCCATCATCAGCCCTCGCTGCTCACTCGTATGAAGCCAGCCATCATCAGCCCTCGCTGCTCCCTCGTATGAAGCCAGCCATCATCAGCCCTCGCTGCTCACTCGTATGAAGCCAGCCATCATCAGCCCTCGCTGCTCCCTCGTATGAAGCCAGCCATCATCAGCCCTCGCTGCTCCCTCGTATGAAGCCAGTTATCATCAGCCCTCGCTGCTCACTCGTATGAAGACAGCCATCATCAGCCCTAGCTGCTCCCTCGTATGAAGCCAGCCATCATCAGCCCTCGCTGCTCACTCGTATGAAGCCAGCCATCATCAGCCCTCGCTGCTCCCTCGTATGAAGCCAGCCATCATCAGCCCTCTCTGCTCACTCGTATGAAGCCAGCCATCATCAGCCCTCGCTGCTCCCTCGTATGAAGCCAGTCATCATCAGCCCTCGCTGCTCACTCGTATGAAGCCAGCCATCATCAGCCCTCGCTGCTCACTCGTATGAAGCCAGCCATCATCAGCCCTCGCTGCTCCCTCGTATGAAGCCAGTCATCATCAGCCCTCGCTGCTCACTCGTATGAAGCCAGCCATCATCAGCCCTCGCTGCTCTCTCGTATGAAGCCAGCCATCATCAGCCCTCGCTGCTCATTCGTATGAAGCCAGCCATCATCAGCCCTCGCTGCTCATTCGTATGAAGCCAGCCATCACCAACCCTCGCTGCTCACTCGTATGAAGCCAGCCATCACCAACCCTCACTGCTCACTCGTATGAAGCCAGCCATCATCAGCCCTCGCTGCTCACTCGTATGAAGCCAGCCATCATCAGCCCTCGCTGCTCTCTCGTATGAAGCCAGCCATCATCAGCCCTCGCTGCTCATTCGTATGAAGCCAGCCATCATCAGCCCTCGCTGCTCATTCGTATGAAGCCAGCCATCACCAACCCTCGCTGCTCACTCGTATGAAGCCAGCCATCACCAACCCTCGCTGCTCACTCGTATGAAGCCAGCCATCATCAGCCCTCGCTGCTCACTCGTATGAAGCCAGCCATCATCAGCCCTCGCTGCTCCCTCGTATGAAGCCAGCCATCATCAGCCCTCGCTGCTCACTCGTATGAAGCCAGCCATCATCAGCCCTCGCTGCTCCCTCGTATGAAGCCAGCCATCATCAGCCCTCGCTGCTCCCTCGTATGAAGCCAGTCATCATCAGCCCTCGCTGCTCACTCGTATGAAGCCAGCCATCATCAGCCCTAGCTGCTCCCTCGTATGAAGCCAGCCATCATCAGCCCTCGCTGCTCACTCGTATGAAGCCAGCCATCATCAGCCCTCGCTGCTCCCTCGTATGAAGCCAGCCATCATCAGCCCTCTCTGCTCACTCGTATGAAGCCAGCCATCATCAGCCCTCGCTGCTCCCTCGTATGAAGCCAGTCATCATCAGCCCTCGCTGCTCACTCGTATGAAGCCAGCCATCATCAGCCCTCGCTGCTCACTCGTATGAAGCCAGCCATCATCAGCCCTCGCTGCTCATTCGTATGAAGCCAGCCATCATCAGCCCTCGCTGCTCACTCGTATGAAGCCAGCCATCACCAACCCTCGCTGCTCACTCGTATGAAGCCAGCCATCACCAACCCTCGCTGCTCACTCGTATGAAGCCAGCCATCATCAGCCCTCGCTGCTCACTCGTATGAAGCCAGCCATCATCAGCCCTCGCTGCTCACTCGTATGAAGCCAGCCATCATCAGCCCTCGCTGCTCACTCGTATGAGCCCACGCTCTGTTTTCGCTTCTAAAGAAAGAAAGAAGCAGACACAGGAGTGCGACCCGTTAACCCAGGTGAGACCGGGTAAAGTGTTTTAACATGCAACAATGTCTCAATTGGAAAACACTGAAGGGGGGGGGACAATAAAAACAGTGAAATAAATCACAACGGGGATGGAGAACAAAAGGGAGACCACAACAATGCAGCTGGAGTGAAAAAAGGAAGGTATTATTTGTAAGTAGTTATAGCAGCACTACAGTACAGTTAAATATACAATGACCAAAAGCACACACGGTGAACACTGGATGTGTTTAGTGAAGGTGAGCGGCGCAGTGACACAAGGGTGACAAGAGCAACGTGAACGGCGATAAAAAATTAAGGAAGAAAGTGGGCAAAATTTACAAAAAGGTATATACAATGTTCATGTTTAGGAAGTCAGGTTAATTAAATTGACCACAATAGCGCCAAAGTTCTATGCTCGGTAGTCGACGTCGTTTCAACCTGATTGATTTCAGGTCATCATCATGACAATGGTCATTTAGTAGGAAGTAGTGCTGAACAAGACAGGGGTAAGTCAAGCGTCCGGATCAATACAGTCAGGGAGTAGGACAGGTAAGTAAAAGTGTCGGGTCTCCGCATAGAAACCAAGTTAATTAATTTCACAGCGTGATGGAAGCCTGCTAAGTATGACGGTGTTCAGGCAGTCAGTTGGAGCCTATTGGAACAAAATCCGTGGCGTGATGAGGTGGTCATACGAGGATTGGCAGTTTGTAGGAGCCGGAGGGCTCAGCGATTCTTCAATCGACGTTGGGATAACAGAGAGAAATGAATTTCAGTTTGGCAGAAATCTCCGTGGTCAGCAGAGGAGGGATGAAAGCTCCGTAGTAAGGCTCCAGAAAGGACGAATGAAGCGTCCACCTGCTTTTGGTCACTGTTTTCGCTTCTGACAGCTCTATGGGGAATGAGATCAGGAACCACACACAGGATCCCTCTTATCTAGCAACCATCAATCTGCTAGTGGCTTGTTGCCCCTATGTGGCAGTAATGGTCAATGTTCCCCCTTTGATACCTGGCACAAATGAAACCCCGGATCAGTTAAAGAATAAAGTTGTACATTGGCTTCAATCTAAGGACATATTTCTGATTGACAGGGCTGAGCAAATCCTGATAACTAGAAGAGTGGGATGGATTGGACCATCAGAAAGAGCTCTCAAGGGAGATTGTGTGATTATTAATTAAAAGCAACCAAGATGTGCGGGTGAGTCTCTGTCAAGGTCGGCGTCAATTATCCCATTTGCCGGGAACATTGCACTCCTGCCACTGCGCTACTTTTACCGACATCTACGCTGTGCCCCATTGCCATTTTTCTGCAAATCAGACAATCAGTCGCTGACTGCCCATAATTCATCTCACACTCCTTATATTGCCTTGTCCAACAGGTTTCAAGCAATGGGTACCCTACAGGACAATGATTGACTCTATCCTATGGAGGAACTTTCCCTTTCTAGCACCATGGACCATTGTGTAGATCAGAGCTCTTCAAACTTTTTTGCTCAGAGACGCCCCTAAGTAAAATGTTTTGAGGTCGGGCCCCCCTCCAAAATTTATGGCAATGATTGGGGAGCAGGAGGGACATGGCTGCGTGCAGGGGGCGGGGCTTATGGGATGATTTCAGGAGTACTTTTTCTATAGCTTATAAACCGCACTAACTATGAGATTTATAAAACAGCAAATGCATCAAACAAAAACATGTATTATCCTGAACATGCTTATCCCCATAATTGGGGTGTTATGAGCCCCACACACTTTTGGACCCCAATGCAACTACACCTGCTGCACTAATCATAACTGCAGTCCTGAGTAGCAGGCAATCTCTTCTGCATCTTTTACCTCTTTCCCACTATGACGGACCATCACCTCGTACCTGATGCTAGAAAGGAAAATAAGCTGCCATGCCCATTCTTTAAAGGTACACAGTCATAATTGTGTTGCAGTGGGCCCCTGAAACCCCTGGGCCCCTGAAACCCCTGGGCCCCAGGCCTGCTTCATCTGCTTCCTTAATGATAAGTAGTCCCTTGCTCACTTTGCCACTGTATTCAAGATAGCCTGGCTGATGAGGGTTATGAACCCGAAACCGGTCCTAGGATGCTTGTTTCCGGTCCAGGGAAGACATGGCTTGGCAGTTCGGGCTGGACTGTTCCCATGAGGCACAGGGTCAGACTGATTTGCATATGGCCATGTCTGAACTGGGGTGGTGGAGTGAGCTAAAGAATGATGATGGATTAAACCCAGATCAGTTGAGTGGGGGTGAGTGTTTGATTTGTTCAAACGCTCTGTCCATCATCCCCTTTGCTATCGCTTTGTTCGCCCTAAGTTGGCAGGGTATGCCCAGACATGGGTCCCTTGCTCACTTTGCCACTGTATTCAAGATAGCGTGGCTGATGAGGGTTATGAACCCGAAACCGGTCCTAGGATGCTTGTTTCCGGTCCAGGGAAGACATGGCTTGGCAGTTCGGGCTGGACTGTTCCCATGAGGCACAGGGTCAGACTGATTTGCATATGGCCATGTCTGAACTGGGGTGGTGGAGTGAGCTAAAGAATGGTGATGGATTAAACCCAGATCAGTTGAGTGGGGGTGAGTGTTTGATTTGTTCAAACGCTCTGTCCATCATCCCCTTTGCTATCGCTTTGTTCGCCCTAAGTTGGCAGGGTATGCCCAGACATGGGTCCCTTGCTCACTTTGCCACTGTATTCAAGATAGCGTGGCTGATGAGGGTTATGAACCCGAAACCGGTCCTAGGATGCTTGTTTCCGGTCCAGGGAAGACATGGCTTGGCAGTTCGGGCTGGACTGTTCCCATGAGGCACAGGGTCAGACTGATTTGCATATGGCCATGTCTGAACTGGGGTGGTGGAGTGAGCTAAAGAATGATGATGGATTAAACCCAGATCAGTTGAGTGGGGGTGAGTGTTTGATTTGTTCAAACGCTCTGTCCATCATCCCCTTTGCTATCGCTTTGTTCGCCCTAAGTTGGCAGGGTATGCCCAGACATGGGTCCCTTGCTCACTTTGCCACTGTATTCAAGATAGCGTGGCTGATGAGGGTTATGAACCCGAAACCGGTCCTAGGATGCTTGTTTCCGGTCCAGGGAAGACATGGCTTGGCAGTTCGGGCTGGACTGTTCCCATGAGGCACAGGGTCAGACTGATTTGCATATGGCCATGTCTGAACTGGGGTGGTGGAGTGAGCTAAAGAATGATGATGGATTAAACCCAGATCAGTTGACTGGGGGTGAGTGTTTGATTTGTTCAAACGCTCCGTCCATCATCCCCTTTGGTATCTCCTTAATGATAACCAGCAGTGGCCACTTACACACCTGGCAGCAGTACCAGCTTCACTAATGAATGGCCCTTTAAAAAAAAAAGAGACCTCTTATATTGTCCCCTTCTTTGGAGTATCTCTCTGAAGAAGCTGTCTCTGGCCATTTGTAAACATAAAGATGTGAGCCCCATACAGTGCTCCCTATTCTGGGCCGTCTCTTTGACAATATCTACAAATCTCACTCCTTTCCTCTGTCTCCTAGACCATTACGGTGAGGCCCCAGGGGTTGAGAGGATTAGGGCTCTGCATCCAAATGCAACCCTGCTGGCCCTCTACCTGCCACCCCATGGACTCACCTTTCACACAAAAACTGCCCCTGAATGGTTAATGCTGACTTTGAGGAGCCTCTGCCTGAAAGTGAAAGGTGTGGTGGTAGTGCAGAAAGTTAATGAAGAAACCAGCCGTCTTACCAGCCGTTAATTGATTAGGTCCCTTAACCCCTTCAGTGCCACGCCCTTTCCCCCTCCTGTGCCGGGCGTTGTATTAGTGGGTGGGGTTCATGACAAGATAGTCTCGTCATGGGCACAGCGCGACCGTGCTCCATGACGAGACTATCTCATCATGGGCACTGAAGAGGTTAAAGTCAGGGCCACTGGAATTATGGGTTTCTGCAGCAGCAGCGTTTTCCACATAATTATGAGTTTGCTACATAATCCATAATCTGCAGTTTAAAAAAAAAGCTTGATTCTAGCTCAAAAGGAACAAAAGTTACTTAAAACGTGGCAAAGTGTTCCAGAGCAGTGGATGGCCCTTTGCAAAGATTGACTGATAATCTTGTAGTTGCTTACTGCTGTATTTGGATGTTAAACTGGTACTAATGAGGTGAAATATTTACCCTGACAGTGTTACCATGGGTTAAAATGATAAAATAATGAAGTAATGCTAACGACAAAATGTGCTGCATTGTGCCGCATTATCTACCTGTTCTTGCTGCATAATTTAGTCAAACCTGCGGCATAATCTGGTCCTCTCCTGCTGAATTATTCCAGTGGCTCTGCTTAAAAATTAATGGTGGCAAAGATTTATTCTTTTTGAGATGTAATGTAGGGGTCTTAACAGCTGAGATCTGGAATAGTTGAGACACTTACAAAAATATCTGCATTAGATACAATTTGATTACTTATTACTAAAATGTATATTTTGTAAGAACTTGTTTTTTCTCAATCACTGTATCATTTTGCAGCAGCAGCCTAGCTTAGACTATGTAAATACTATATTAAAATGACTTACATATTCACAATGCTTTCTGCCACACGTTGTGACCTCATAGCACTATAAACAGGGCCACTGGAATTATGTGCAGGAGAAGGCCAAATTAGGCAGCAGGGTTGACTAAATTATGCTGCAAGGACACGCGAATTATGCTGCATAATGCTGCATATTTTGTGTTAGCATTACTACATTATTTTGCCATTTTTACACTTTCTAACACCGTCCTGGCATATATTTCTCCTCATAAGTACCACTTTAACATCCACATATAGCAATAAGCAACAGAAAGGTGACCAGACAACCTTTAGAAAGGGCCTTCTGCTGCAAGGTACCGTGTTGCTGCATTTTTAGTAACTTTTGAACCGTTTAATCTAGAAACAATTGTTTTTGTTAAAATCTGCAAATTATGCAGCAGATGATGGATTATGTGGCAAATGCGGCAATTCCATAACTATGCGCAAAATGTAAAAACCGCACAATTGCATAATTCCAGTGGCCCTGACTATAAATACAAATGCCACAATTCCTCTGCGCCAACTAGGGTTATGTGTCTCTCAGCTTTAACACACACACGCACATCTGCAGTGATGGTTGTTGGTAACTGAGGTTTCATAACCTAAAAGAGTGCATTTATCACCAGTTAATTTAACTTGCATTTATTTGTCAATTAAGCTGTTATTACATTATTTTATACTCACTTAAATGACTGTGAAAACACAAAACACGTTGTATTGTATTGTAATTGCATTTATATAGCGCTTGCTACCCCTGATGGGGTGTTGAAGTGATTTTTCGGCAAGTAGCATGCTACTCTGGAACCCATACAGTGTTTATGGTGAATTAGTATAGTGAAATATGAAAGTAATTTGAGTGGTGGATATGTTAGTCAGTGATTCGGATTGAGAAGGCTAGTGAAGGGGTAGAAGAGGTAGAAAGGTTTCCATTTATATATAGCGCTTGCTACCCCTCATGAGGTGTTGTAGTGCTTTTTCGGCAGTAGCACGCTAATCTGGAACCCATAAAGGATTAGTGGTGAATTAGTATAGTGAAATATGAAATTAATTTGAGTGGTGGACGTGTTAGTCTGTTATTTGGATTGAAAATGATAGTAGAGGGATAGAAGAGGGAAGGATTTAGAATTGTTTTTATTTTGTTGTTTGTTGTGGAGCTCATAGCAGTAGGAGGAGGCTTGGGATGAGTAAAAGGGAGGTGGAGGGGGATGAGGGCAAACACATGCTCCCACAGAGAGCGCACTACTAGTCCACCAAGCCACCAGGCCCAGCATTGCTTTCAGGAGGGAGCAATTTGCATTTCACACATTTCTAAACCCACTGATTCTCCCCCCTCCCTTGCTACCTTACTCGCGGCAGGATACAAGTAGAAGTTACCCTGGCGTGCACCCAATGTGCGCCAGCTCTGCCAGTTTCAATGAAATACACAGACGAGTGTGGTAAAACCAAGGAAAATTCACACTTGCTTAGTTTGCATTCAGATGTGGAGCACTGTGAAAGGTCTAGTGTTATTGACAGTTGTGGAAGAGCACCTAGAAAAGGCGGGATTCAATTTTACAGAACATTAAATATAATATTTCTCTCTATCCTATGGAGGAACTTTCCCTTTCTAGCACCATGGACCATTGTGTAGATCAGAGCTCTTCAAACTTTTTTGCTCAGAGACGCCCCTAAGTAAAATGTTTTGAGGTCGGGCCCCCCTCCAAAATTTATGGCAATGATTGGGGAGCAGGAGGGACATGGCTGCGTGCAGGGGGCGGGGCTTATGGGATGATTTCAGGAGTACTTTTTCTATAGCTTATAAACCGCACTAACTATGAGATTTATAAAACAGCAAATGCATCAAACAAAAACATGTATTATCCTGAACATGCTTATCCCCATAATTGGGGTGTTATGAGCCCCACACACTTTTGGACCCCAATGCAACTACACCTGCTGCACTAATCATAACTGCAGTCCTGAGTAGCAGGCAATCTCTTCTGCATCTTTTACCTCTTTCCCACTATGACGGACCATCACCTCGTACCCGATGCTAGAAAGGAAAATAAGCTGCCATGCCCATTCTTTAAAGGTACACAGTCATAATTGTGATGCAGTGGGCCCCTGAAACCCCTGGGCCCCTGAAACCCCTGGGCCCCAGGCCTGCTTCATCTGCTTCCTTAATGATAAGTAGTCCCTTGCTCACTTTGCCACTGTATTCAAGATAGCCTGGCTGATGAGGGTTATGAACCCGAAACCGGTCCTAGGATGCTTGTTTCCGGTCCAGGGAAGACATGGCTTGGCAGTTCGGGCTGGACTGTTCCCATGAGGCACAGGGTCAGACTGATTTGCATATGGCCATGTCTGAACTGGGGTGGTGGAGTGAGCTAAAGAATGATGATGGATTAAACCCAGATCAGTTGGGTGGGGGTGAGTGTTTGATTTGTTCAAACGCTCTGTCCATCATCCCCTTTGCTATCGCTTTGTTCGCCCAGAGTTGGCAGGGTATGCCCAGACATGGGTCCCTTGCTCACTTTGCCACTGTATTCAAGATAGCGTGGCTGATGAGGTTTATGAACCCGAAACCGGTCCTAGGATGCTTGTTTCCGGTCCAGGGAAGACATGGCTTGGCAGTTCGGGCTGGACTGTTCCCATGAGGCACAGGGTCAGACTGATTTGCATATGGCCATGTCTGAACTGGGGTGGTGGAGTGAGCTAAAGAATGATGATGGATTAAACCCAGATCAGTTGAGTGGGGGTGAGTGTTTGATTTGTTCAAACGCTCTGTCCATCATCCCCTTTGCTATCGCTTTGTTCGCCCTAAGTTGGCAGGGTATGCCCAGACATGGGTCCCTTGCTCACTTTGCCACTGTATTCAAGATAGCGTGGCTGATGAGGGTTATGAACCCGAAACCGGTCCTAGGATGCTTGTTTCCGGTCCAGGGAAGACATGGCTTGGCAGTTCGGGCTGGACTGTTCCCATGAGGCACAGGGTCAGACTGATTTGCATATGGCCATGTCTGAACTGGGGTGGTGGAGTGAGCTAAAGAATGATGATGGATTAAACCCAGATCAGTTGACTGGGGGTGAGTGTTTGATTTGTTCAAACGCTCCGTCCATCATCCCCTTTGGTATCTCCTTAATGATAACCAGCAGTGGCCACTTACACACCTGGCAGCAGTACCAGCTTCACTAATGAATGGCCCTTTAAAAAAAAAAGAGACCTCTTATATTGTCCCCTTCTTTGGAGTATCTCTCTATATCTTTATATATAGCGCTTGCTACCCCTCATGAGGTGTTGTAGTGCTTTTTCGGCAGTAGCACGCTAATCTGGAACCCATAAAGGATTAGTGGTGAATTAGTATAGTGAAATATGAAATTAATTTGAGTGGTGGACGTGTTAGTCTGTTATTTGGATTGAAAATGATAGTAGAGGGATAGAAGAGGGAAGGATTTAGAATTGTTTTTATTTTGTTGTTGTTTGTTGTGGAGCTCATAGCAGTAGGAGGAGGCTTGGGATGAGTAAAAGGGAGGTGGAGGGGGATGAGGGCAAACACATGCTCCCACAGAGAGCGCACTACTAGTCCACCAAGCCACCAGGCCCAGCATTGCTTTCAGGAGGGAGTAATTTGCATTTCACACATTTCTAAACCCACTGATTCTCCCCCCTCCCTTGCTACCTTACTCGCGGCAGGATACAAGTAGAAGTTACCCTGGCGTGCACCCAATGTGCGCCAGCTCTGCCAGTTTCAATGAAATACACTGACGAGTGTGGTAAAACCAAGGAAAATTCACACTTGCTTAGTTTGCATTCAGATGTGGAGCACTGTGAAAGGTCTAGTGTTATTGACAGTTGTGGAAGAGCACCTAGAAAAGGCGGGATTCAATTTTACAGAACATTAAATATAATATTTCTCTGTTTCGGTCATAAACATAAAAAAAGAAAGTAACAATTTGACATGGTTGAGACACGGGTGATACAAGCAGCAAGAAGACGGAAGCTTCGGCGTTTGAAGAAAGAAGAAAGCCGGTAAATATGTGATATTAGTTTTCTACCAGCAAAGTAGTCTGGTGGATGCAGCTCAATGTACTCAAGTCAGTCATTTTCCAGGTTACTTTATTCACACTCCAATTATTCCACGGGTCGAATGTTTTCTGTCATGAATGGAAAACCTCTGGCACGCGTTTCATTATTATTGTCAATAATATTTCTTTTATTTTGAAGAGCCCAAACAATGCTCACAAATTAGGGCAATGAGTTCCGAAACGAAGCGCAATGGCTCGAATATTCTTCTTATGGAATAACAATCTTTCAGACTCTCGCCCAATAACCGTAGACACATTTGTTGAAAGAAACACACTGTTTTTCAGAAGTTTACAAAATGTGTTATTCACATACAACCACTGACTGTGGGCCTGCTCGTGCGCTCCAGGCCCTCTGGAGTGAGAGGGGTCCTGCAGACGAGGCCTCACGGTGGCCTTGGGACTCGACCTCTCCGTGCTGCAATCGCACTGAGCCTTCAAGACCATCGCCTGACGACGTGCACAGGCAAGGCAGCTTGCTGGTGAGTGTTCCTCTCACAACATGCAGAGGATAAATCTTCTCTAAATAGCGGCACCACATTAAGGGGGCCTATGAAGACCATTAGGCGCTATATAGCTGGTTTGGGGAGCACCCAATGAACAGACTTCTCCTCTGTGACACCTTGTAATCTCAGACCCCTTTTAACTACTACTACATTACAGCCAATAGGAAAACATAGAACACAGCAAGCTAATATTCTTTTTCAGAGCGTGCTGACAAGTAGCGATACAAAAATAGCCTACACTGCTACAGCTTGGAGGCTAGCTCAGGCTTTTATGTTTTTTTTAGCAACCTCTTTGACCCTGCCTGCACACTCACTGACCCCCACCTCCACGCAACTCTGATCACAGTTCACACTTCTCAGCTCCGAGTAAATGAAGACAACCTGGAAATGCAGCAAATAAACATTGATGCACTTCCAGGCCATCTTCATTTACATGTACTTGCAGAGGCATTTGCGCCCCCCTGGGAACCCATCAATGTCCCCCCGGGGGGCGCGCCCCACAGTTTGAAGACGTCTGATGTAGATACATTGATGACCCGTTATGTACAATCCAATTTGCAGGTCCTTTCACTGTTATTTCCTATCAACCATCTGTGCATGCTAACCCACTCACTAGTGCCCGACCGAGTTACCCTGGAGAGCTAACCGACAGGTTCATGAAGAGGCAAGCCAATTTGCTGCATGGAATGTGTGTGGGTTTCAAAATAAGTTGGATTCCCGATTGGCTTTATATTACTTCTATCTCTAATGTTATCTGCATCTAGGAAACTTGGTGTGTGAACCCAATTCATGGTGAGGGTTTCTCGTCTCACTTCCTGGGTGATATACCATCTCCAGCAGGGTGGGCCAAAGGGGGCTTACAGATCCTAGTATTGAATAAGCAATCTGTTAAGACTAGAAGGCTGGCGTTTGCCTTGCCCCATTCCCCGTTTCTGTGGTTGTCATTCAAGGGTGGCCCTGATTTAGTGGTGGTCAACTTGTATAATAATGTATTTAACTTCTACCGCAGTACGGTGGCACATGCCCTTGATGCAGGGTTGGAAGCTTTACAGTACCCAATCCATTTTAACTTCTTTATATTATAGGCAGATGACTTCAATACCCAGGTATATCCCTTCCCAGCAAAGCGGATATGCGATATTACCAATGAAGAGAGTATATGTATCACACATTTACCACATAATGACTATGGGAATGCATTGAATTCCCTATGTTGTGTAGTTCCCACTAATCCATAGGACCTGCACCTTTGTTGGACAATATAAACTTTGGGTGAAGTGCCTAGACTGATTCCGGGCACCCCCGCAGGATATGCTGGCCTAGAGACCAGCTAGTTCACAGTGCGACCGTATTTCTCTGGTTTTGTATGAGTGAAATGTCCAACTAACTATAACGTCCCTGAAACCTGTATTTTTTCCAGTGAACATCAAAGGTTTTTTAAATGCTAATTTCTAACTATAACGTCCCTGAAATCTATGTTTTTTCCAGTGAATATATATAGATATCGAAACGATATCGAAACCAAAGAGACTCTCTGACTTCCGTGCGGCAAACAGAGAGTAACGGACACCAAAGGTAGGACGGCAAGTTTTCTTCCTTACACTTCTCCGCTTGATGCGTTTCGGGCAACACAGTGCCCTTGCTCACAGGATAAACCCTAGTAACTCCTAGCATATTGAGGAGAATTCCTTTCTCTTATATTTTTTTTAATCTGTTTTTTTATTTTTTTTATTGCATGCAATACGATTAACACAGACATGAAAGGCATCATTCGGTTTGTGATTAATTGTACATACAACCCTCCGCTGTCCATTGGGCCCCAGGTGTCAGGCATAGATGGGAGATGTGCCCTGACATGACAGAATTGTCCATAACACATTAATAAAGAGACAACTCGGGTCCAGATACTCGACTCGTTGTGTGGTGATACAGTCTATGGATCAGCTAGGTGTACTGCCGACATGTCGTTGGAGAGAGTCCTTTCAGTTCATACAACGCAGTGCATTAAACCAATATTAAAGTTGAGACAACATGAGGAAAAGAAAGTTGTAGCAACAATAACAGTAGCAGTGACCGAAATACATACATCATTCACCCCCGTTGTATCCCTCCCTGGACTGCTCAGCATTAATCATGCACCTGGTTACACTTTTACACATCATCATCCCCTGCGGCCAAATTGCTCATCAAATGCGTCTATGGAACTATACGGTGAAATGCCAACTAGGTGCCACCCTCTAATTGGTGCTCTCCCCTGTGCAGCCTGGCACCCCGCGTTGTTGTCCTCTCCGTTTAGTAGATGACGGTATAATCCCTCCCAGCGGGCCCCCACTGTTTCCTCCCTCCGGATGGCAATCCCCTCTGCCTTGGCCCATGCTAAAAGTGAGTGTCGCCATGCCTGTACATGTGGTGGTTCCCGTGTTTTCCATCGCTTAGTCAAGAGCCGCTTAGCTACCACTAGCCCCAGATCTAGGAACCGGGATGTAGCCTTTGTGGGTGGGGCCTTCTGAAGAGATGTAGTAGGTATACCGTCCACTCGAAGAGTAATTCGCGACCAGTGCACTGCTGCAGGAGCGCACTAATTTCGCGCCAATATGGGTGTATGCTGGGGCAGTCCCATAACATGTGTATCAACCCGGCGTCGAGGGCATCGCTCCTAGGGCACGCAGCATCATTGCGGTGAAAGTACCTATTAATCTTCTCGGGCGTGAGATATGCTCTGTGAATAATAAATAATTGTATTTGTCTAAATCTCATGTTCCTGGGTATGTGCACCGGACTTTTGAGGATCTTTCCCCATTCTTTGTCCACTAGTTGTCGCCCCAAGTCCCGCTGCCACTTCTGTTGAAGTGTATCCAGTTTGATCGCTACGTGTGTTCGAAGTGACGATGCAAACCAGGTGCCTGCCTCTCCCCATGACATGCAGATATTGCATGGTAAGGTGTTGGTTCAGCTCCACGGTCATGTCCCCCCACCGGGCCGTTAGCGTCGCCAGTAATGAGCGGTGCATTAGGAATTGACCTTGCGGTAGTCCCATGTCTGTCACTAGGGACACATATGACATGAGCGCGCCCTCCTGGTATAAGTCACCCAAGGTCTGTACCTCCGCCTCTCGCCATTCCGTGAGAGAATTAGGTGTGAGCACCCCCTGTCCACTGGGGGAACCCTCCAATGGTATCACTGGAGCATAAGGGACTACGTCTCTAGTGATGTATAGATGCCTCCGATAACACCGGTACGCCACCGCTAGCAGCAACGGTGCCAGCTGTTCCACCCTGGAGGCTGGGTGAAAAAGTTGGGGGATTCGCGCCAAGGTGTACGGCGGCAGCATAGTCGCTGTCTCGTCTCTGCCCCGATCCGCGAGCCTTCTGGCTATCCACTGCAGCTGGGCAGCCAGATAGTAATGTTGAAAACAGGGCACCGCTAGTCCCCCCTGATCGGTTGGCAGGTACAGCTTCGCCAGCGCCATTCTGTGCTGTGCTGCCCCCCAGATGAAATCCCGAAGCGATTTAGTGAGCGCGTTAAAAAAGGCGGCCGGAACATAGAGGGGTAGATTGACAAAATGATACAGGAGCCGGGGCAGGACCACCATCTTAACTAATGCTACCCTGCCGGTAACCGTCACCGGGAGCACACTCCAGAAGCTCATTTGTGATCTAATCGCCGTCACCGCTCTCCCTAGATTGCCGTCCATCAGGTCTGTTGGATGGCGACATATCTGGATCCCCAGGTAGCGGAATGTGGTTTCCTGCCAGTGTACCCGCGTGCCGTTTAACATGTACCCAGGATCTTGCAATCCCTCCTGGAATGCGTAGAGACAGGATTTGCCCACATTCACCTGGAGCCCCGAGATGGCAGCAAAATCTTGAAGAATGGTGGCCAGTTGGGGCGATATGTTTTCTACATCCCTTACATAAACCAACAGGTCGTCCGCATATAAGGATACATGATGTACTGCGTCACCCAGAGGTATGCCACTCCCCTCCACATCACGCAGCCTGGCCGCCAATGGCTCAATGGCCAGCGCAAATAGTAGTGGCGACAGGGGACACCCCTATCTGGTGCCCCTACACACCGATATGGCGTCCGAAATATGCGGCCCCAGTCGTACACGGACTGTGGGGGCTTTATAGAGCAAGTTAACCATCTGGAGGAACTCTGGGCCTAGCTCGTATTGTAACAGCACCTCTGCGAGGAAGCCCCATTCTAGGGAATCAAATGCCTTCTCCAGGTCTAACATGAGATACCCTGCTCTAGGCCAGTCTTGCCTGCTGTCTGTTGCCACCCTGAAAAACCTTCTCAAATTCAGCTACGTGCACCGCTTGGGGACAAACCCATTTTGATCGGTGTGGATCAGCCCAGGGACCACCCGCGCCAATCGCTCCTCTACGATTTTGGCGAGTATTTTATAATCCACGTTGAGCAACGCTAGGGGCCGATATGAGCCCAGGGACGTGGGATCTCTTCCAGGCTTGAGAAGGGACACCAGATAGGCCTCGCACATTGAGGGAGGCAGCGTTTGTTCCTCCAGTGCTGTTGTATATAACTTGTGAAGGGGCTGCACCAGGGACTCTCTGTAGGCCTTGTAGTATTCGGCCGGCAGCCCGTCTGGCCCAGGTGATTTCCCTGATGCCATAGTGCCTATCGCTTCCCCAATCTCTTCCAGTGTGAGGGGGCCGTTGAGTGTGTCTCGCTGGGCGGTTGTGGTCGTGGGCAGTCGGACAATTTCTAAGAATCTCTCTAGGTCCTCGGTAGAGCAGCGCCCTCTTGAGCGGTACAGTTGCGCGTAATGGTCCGACATTGCCTTATGTATTGCGCTTTGTGTGTGTACCAGTGTACCCTCCGGCAGGCGAATGGCTTCAATCGGCGACCGTTTATCCTCTTGCGCCAGTAGCCAGGGCAGTAAATGACCTGCCCGATCAGCCGAGGCATGGATACGAGCTGTGTGAGCCATGTAATTGTGACATCGTAACCTTTCTAGGAGTTCCTTGTGTTGGGCGCAGATTTCTGCCAACTGGTCCGAGCCCTCCCCCGGCTCCCCCTCCACTCCTTCATGTTGCAGCAACTGAGATTCCAAGCGAGTGAGAGCGAGTGTGAGCTGCCTGCGTATGTTCCACGTGGCTCCTAGGCAGTGCCCGCGAACAGCTGTCTTGAGGGCTTCCCATTCCACCAAGGCACTGCTCGCCGTACCTTCATTGAGGTCAAGGTACGCAAGTATAGCAGTCCCCAGCGATGCGCGAAATTCCGGGTCCTCTAGCGCTGCCACTTGGAGCCGCCACGTGGGTATGGGGGGGCGATCCGTCTCCCAGCCTAATTGGATCCACTGGGCGTTGTGGTCAGAGTGTGTCCGCCCCATGTACTCCGATTTCATTACTAGTGGAAGCAACGACGGGGATCCCACCACCCTGTCTAGCCGCACATGCAAGTCATGTACTGCTGAATAATGAGAGTAAATGCGTGCATTGGGGTTCAGGACGCGCCAGAGATCCAACAGTGATCAGTGTGAGAACCAGTCCTCTAGCGCTCGCACATTCGAGGTAGCGGACGTCTGGTGGAGGGGGGGAAGGATCTGTCTAAGTGTACGTTGAGTACCGAGTTATAATCCCCACCTAGGAACCAGGGGAGCCCTGCGTAGGGGGTCAGGACCAAGGACAGCCGTGTCAGGAAGAATGTCTGGTCTACGTGTGGGGAGTAAATCGATCCCAGCAATAGTGGTTGCCCATTAAGGGCCCCGTGGACCAAAGTGTACCTGCCATCCTGGTCGATTACCACTTCTTTGCAGACAAAAGGGACACCCGCCCACACCCAGATCAACGTGCCCCTCGCGTGCGCCGAATATATAGTGCCATAAACCTGCCCTCTCCACCTCCCACGTAGTCTGCCCAGTTCTGACTGTGTCATATGAGTTTCCTGTAAGAGGGCAATACCGGCTGAGTGCCGCTGGAGATACGCAAAAATAGAGTAGCACCGTGTGGGAGTATGCATACCTCGTATGTTCCATGTGATTATGGTAACTGTCGTCATCGCTGGGGTGCGTGCAGCACCTGAACGGCAGGGGCATGATAGTTGCCTGTGTGTTCTTATCCAGGAAGGGTGAAAATGTATCGGCCTGCTGTAACAAAACCCGTAGGTCAACTTTAAACACCATAACAAGTGGGGCGGACTCTACAAAGATGTCCGTCCAAACTTTGCAACAACCTGCAAGTACGAACTAGCGCAGTGTACTGCCTGTCGGGGTCGTTTATAGAAGCGCTGCTCCTTTCCGACTACCCCCCATTTCCAAGCATGGAATGCGCCATCTAGGTGAGTGGTCAGGATAGTGTATCGTGCCCGCCTGAAGTGAGTGTGACCGCCTCCCCCTGCATGCTCCACTACTGCAGGGGTGTATCCAGAGCAACCCGATGAGGCAGGACCACCCCACCCCCGAGGGTTAACATTGAATGGGCACAGATTACGCGTCCCGCTGTGGAACCTCCCCTTAACTTTAGCACCCGTTAAGGACCCACACATGAAAATCCGTAAACAACATTGTACTTGCGTGGACACCCCTCCGCTAAGTTCATCACCATGACTCTGCATCAGATGATACCATCAGCAGTCTGTGGAGTCACCACTAGTAAACAGACATCGTCCGAGATCTCGGTGGATGGAGATGACGCGCCACTGGGCACAGCGGAGTCGCCTCCTCGTGCTCCTGAACCCTCCTGGCTGTGCGGGGTGCTAAGGGTTGCAACTGCCTCCAGGGCCCCCCGCCGTTCCATTTTGCTCCTCTCCGGGCTTGGGGCCACTGTCCCCGGCTTGCCGCGTCGTGTCGTCCCACGCCTGCCCCGTCGTTGCGGTCTGCGACTCGTGGATCCGTCTCCATCCGGTCCCGGGGGACGCTTTCCCTGCCATAGGCCCGACTCCTCTAGCCAGTCCCAGGCCTCTGCAGGGAAATCGAATAAGCGGACACCTCCCTTTGTGACCACCCTGAGCCGAGCGGAAAAGAGAAGGGAGTAGGGCTGTTCCAGCTCCCGGAGTTGGCGCTTCACCGCCATGTAGTTGTTTCGGCGACGCTGCACCAGGGCAGTGTAGTCGAGGAACATCCTGACTGGACTGCCACATAATGCAAGGTCTTCCAGCTTTCGAGATTCTCGCAGCACCGCATCTCTGTCCCGATAGTTGAGGAGCTTGAAGAGAAACGGGCGAGGCCGGGCACCTGGCTGCGGTCTCTGCGCCGGCACGCGATGCGCCCCCTCCACCACAAACTGGGGTGACAGTATTCCCTGTGGCAGTATGTCCTTCAGCCAACGTTCCACAAACTGCTCCGGATGTTTCCCTTCTTCTCCTTCCGGCAGCCCCACCACGCAGACATTGTTAGGACGAGAGCACCCCTCCGCGTCTTCAACTCTGTCCTCCAGGGCATGTACACGGTCCATCATATCCTGTAGCGCTGCCGCGTGGTTTTGGGTGACGGGCTGGAGTTCCTTTATTGCCTGCTCCTGTGTGCTCACTTTCTCGGCTAATTTCCGATGGTCAGCGTGAAAGAGTGTGAAGTCTGACGTAACCTTATCAATGCGGGATTCAAGGGAGGCCCTATTGGTATCCAACGTGGCCCCAATTTTCTCCACCGCGGCAAGCACTGAATCGAGCTTGGTGGCGACACCGCTGATGTGAGCTCCATCTCCCCTTCTCCTCGGACGTGAATGGGGTTGGACCCCCCCGCTCGTAGCGGGCCCTGTTGTATTTAGCCCACATGCGGCCCATCACCAACTGCTGCGCCGTTAGCATTCGCCTCCAGGCACGGTGTGCGGTGTTCCACCATACCGGAGGCTCCACCACGTAGACCCTTGGCTACGCACGACTGTCGAACTCCTCGCGTGGCAATGTCCAGGATCGTCACTGCGCGGCGCAAGATCTCCTCTGACTTGAGCACCGCTCCTTAGCAGCCTGGTCCGCACTCCCGCCTCCCCACGGGTCGCAGCACCCGTGTAAATGAACCGGTCTGTCACAGTCGGCCTTGTGCACAGTACGGGCTGCCCAGAAGTTAGGCTGGTGGGTGCCACGGGGTTCTGTGGAGTCCCCGGGCAGCACCCTGCGGAACCAACGAGGAGAGCACTTCGCAGCCCCCACTTGACTGTTGTATGCTTCTAATCAGGAGGCCACGTCACGAGGCCCAACTCCCTGTGGCCGAGGGGTTCAAGGGGTCCCCGCGTATTAGGTCAGTCTCTGTGAGTAGGGGGCATGCCGCGATGCCCAAATGCCCCGGTGCCGCCAGCCGATGGCACCCCAGAGGCACACCCACCTCTTCACTGCAGCAGGCCACCTCTACAACTGCCGTCTTCAAGGGACACTCTCCTCATTCGCCAGTATCCATCCCCAGATTTTCTGTGTGCCACTGTTCTGGGGGGGTGCAGGCTCACACATGCCAGTGTCCAGAGTCGCGCCACACTGTCCCCACTTCAAAGGGGGTCCCCGGCGTCCCCTATCCAAAGTGTGTCCCCGGGGAGCCAGATCCTCTTGGGCCTCAAGGGCGCCCCACACAGAGGCCTGTCACAGTTCTAGGGGGGAGAGAGGCGGAGGGGGGCGGGGGAAACCAGACCACTCAACGGCGTAGCAACCCCCTCCTCGAGGCCCCTCACCCCCACCTCGTCCCACCTCGGCAGGGCCTCCAAGCCCTGTCTGGACAGCACCACCTTCACTCAGCCGGCAAGGAACCGCAGCCCCAGGCAGTCCGCTTCCTCCCAGTGATGCGGGTAGCCACGATCTCTTCAGCCGTCAGTTGGCCGGTTCCCGCCTGGCCTCCCCAGACCTCCATCAGGCGCACCCGGCCCGGTGATGTCAGACCCCCGCTGGGGCCTGTCTGCGCTGCTCAGCTCTCCCGGAGCGCCCTCCTTTCACAATGCAACCATGGAGCCCAGCAGCGATGAGCCGGTCCTCAGGGACCCGGCGCCGCAGCCTCCCACCGGAGGCTCCCATCAACCCCCCGGCCCCGCACGGGCCTCTTACTTCCGGCGATGCAGGCTTGCACGGTCTCCTCTGCCGCCTGTAGACTTGCTCTCGCCCGGCCTCACTGGGCCTTGAAATACTCCCGGTTCGGAGGCCGCCTGTCAGGCAGCGCAGTCCGCCCACGCCGCGTGGTCTTTGCGGGGCGCCGGCTCCTGTCTGGGCAATCACAAGCTGCAGCAAGGAGGGTAAGCCAGCTTCTAAGGAAAGGTGCCACCGGCGCAGTGAACCCCCGCCGCGGCCGCCTCCCACTCCGGGCGCGATCTGGTCCTGCCGCACTCCTCGCTTGGCAGCCCTCCAGGTAGGCCACAGCTCGTCACTCGGGCCCCACAGCGTCCACTCACTGCAAAGTGGGATTCGCCCGCAGCAGCTGCCTCTCGCCTCACTGGCTCTCTTGTTCCTGCTGCGATGGCGCTTAGTCAGGATGATTTAGGCGGATAACTGGGGGTTAACGGCCGGAGCTCTACAGGCTCACGTCTGCCATGTTGGCTGGCTGGCCACGCCCCCCTGAGGAGAATTCCTTTCTAAAGCGTCTGCTATGTTTACCAGCCTCTGCATCATCCCTGATTGCCCATAAGGAGGTTGGGTTACATTTTCTGAAAAATCTGCTCTTATTAAAACCTTTACTACTTTGGTTTTCCATTTGGTCTAAAGTCGAAACAAGTTTTAACAAATCGGTTCTTTTAGGTTGACTTGGTTTGGGCCACTTTTTTAATATACCTTGCCTTTCTTATATAAATGAAGCTTTTAGAACACTAATATGTCAGTTTTGCTAGACCCACTGCATACTTTATCCCCTGACAAGAGTATAATAAAAGCATTATTTTTTAAATATAGGCAGGATAGTAGAATGTGTAATGAACTGAGAAAGCCAACAGTTGCCTTTTACATGTCGCCTAATTCACAGGATGGATGCCAATATTACTTGTCTTGGGTGAACCCAACATTCAGCACCATTTCACTCTGACTATGTTGCATTTGGGCACAGTACATCACCTAGTTGCCGAAATAAAGGTAGGACCTCCCAATATGATCTCATGTCCCTGTGATGGTTGGTCTAAGCAAAGCACACAACACTTTATATTATTTTGTGATTTTTACAGGAATCTAAGGAGAGATTATCTTAAACTAATTCTTCTTGCACAGAATATTAGGGACTACAAAATTGCACTAAGCTATTTGTTTGCACTTGAAGACCCCTCTGTATGTTTTAATGTTGCACTTTTTATAAGGGGAGCAATACACCTCAGGAAAAGTATTGCATGCTAGATGTTAATACAAGGGAGACATGGCAGTTTCTTAATTACATCTTTTTATTCTAACCACTTTTATGGCTGTTTTTTTTAACTATGCTAAAATAAAGTTTCAAATCTAATCTAAGACATCCAAAAATATATCCAGTAGAAGTTCCAACTGCAAGATGCACAAACCAGGGCTAAGAACTTGATGAAAAATAAGGGCAAGATTGATACCTTTTGCCCAGTACAATTCCACACAAACCATATTTGAATCAACAAAACGCAGCTGCAAAACCGCGTTAGGCAAAATCGCAATTAGGTGAAAAGTTACCCTCGCTGCAAAGCCATCAGGAGTAAGCTATGCTAACATTTTCCACCTGCTTTGCATCACAAAGGTGACGCAAATCAGCGTAAATTGTTTTTTTTCAAATTTTGTAGTGCAAAACTTCCTTTGAGCTGGAATGTCACCTGAAACAAACAGAAAGCAGCACCTAGTGTTGCTATGCATTTCTTTGCGTCAAGGCGTCACGCCATGTGGGTAAACATCAGCCACCCCGCATCCATCACCCCGCATGTTGCCACAACGCGGTCGTTACAACGACCTCGTGGTAACAACGCAATACCATTACCCCGTAAGTCGCTACAACGACTTGCGGAGGGGGGGGAGACGGTTTTGGATTTAAAATCCAACACCTTCCCTACAGTCCGCACAGACTGGGGTTGCTATAGTAAATTATACTATTCCAACATCAAGCGCCCCCCCTCCGCAAGTCATTGTAACGACTTGCGGGGTAATGGTATTGCGTTGTTACAACGCGGTCGTTGTAACAACCGCTTTGTAACAGCATGCGGGGTGAGTGAAAGTGGGAAAAGGAGGCATATACTGCCATGTGTGGTGCATGGGTGTACCCATTCAATCATCCATGGTTTTGGATGGGAAGCCTTATCTTCTAAAAAAAAAAGTTGCCAGGGCTTTGCTGAAAAAAATAATAATGCCGATATGACATTGGCGTTATCGAGGAGAAATGTTTTTATCTCTCCAGTCTTCTCTGGCTTTGCATGTGTGTTTCTCTGTAAAACACACATCGAAAATGGGAAAAGTTTCAAAGTTCATCTAAGTGCCCAGTATTTTGTACTGGAATGGTACTCTGCAGTACAAAACCAATGCTACAAATGATGCAGACACCTTCTGCAAAGGTATGTGCATGGCGCTGGCTGCCTGGTTGTGTGTGAGCGCTAGAGAGAGAGCAGGATAGTGCTATATCTCTGTAGATATGGTGCTTTCCTGCTCTCTCCCTGTCATGCATCGCAGTAACTTTGGTTGCTGTGCTTCATTGCATGACATCTTAGTAAATATACCCCTTAGTATTCGATTGAGGTGCAAACTCACTCTGAACAGAGGGAAAATGTGGTAGCAGGAGGCAGTAAAGGCATAAAGGCTGTGTACTGTGCATTGTGCATCAAAAGTGCTTTATGTCGACTGATCAGATCTAAAATAGGCAAAACCCTCAGGCAATAACATTTTGCCCAAAATCCAGAACTGTTACAAACATTATGTAGGGACAGGAAACCCTGAAAAGAGAGGTGTGGGCCTTTAAGAGAAATAGACAAGAAATGTTATGGGCTGGGCTTTCACATGCCTCAAAGCAAGAATATTTGAAGACGTTGTGGAAACTGGTGAACGAAACTAAAAAAGGCACAAGGGTGGTACATAATGCTAACATCAGTGAGGATGCCTGGACGGAGTACTTAAAGTCGCACTTGCAGAGAGCTCCATTGATTTAGCCTCTTCAGAACCACCCGCGGAATACTCTCAGGTGGCGAGTACTGCCTGTGACCCGCTGGGTTACTCGGCCTTAGCAATAACTAAGATTATTAAGGATTCACAACACGATTGCGCCCCCGGACCAAATGTTATCCCCCAAGCTCTCTTCAAATAAAATAAACCTGGGTGGGCAAGCTTTCGGGTGGTGATGTTTAACACCGTATTAGCTGGTGGGATCATTCCAGGTAGTTGGAGAGGCTCAATCATCCATCCAATCTTCAAAGGAGGATCAGCCTCGTCTCCAAGTAATAGCACTGTTGGACGTGGACCTGAAATACTTTTCATCACTGCTGCTTCAAGATGTAATGTCATGGGTGCTTGAAACAGGCAATCTGCCCCTCAACCATGGCTGTGGAACTAATCACCAAAAGAGCACACGACACCCGGACACCACTGTATTTGTGCTTTGTCAATTTTCAAGTGCTACGCAAACAAATGATGGACGGAAAGCTGAAATAAATCAAACATTCACCCACAGTCAAGAGATCTGGGTTAAATCCATCGTTCTTTTGCTCACCATGCCACCCCAGTTTAGACCTGGCCAAATGCAAATCAGTCTTTTTTTTTGGGGGAATAACATTTTATTAATTTTGCCAAGTACACAGATATATTCACATTTATGTCTGCAGCACCATAGAACACTTTTTAAAAACATATACATATGATTGCATTCACAATGTCAACGCTTCTCTGAGTTCTCTCCGTCTTAATGTCAGGTCCGCCAGCGGGGATGTTCATAGGGACCCTCTATAACTATTCCACGCCTTCCATTTCCTTTCCCACTTTTTAGGGCACCCTCTAATAGTGAACACTTCTTTTTCACCTATCATGCATCTGTCGAGCTCCTGTACCCATATTCGTAGGGATGGTGCCCCCGCCGCCCCCCAGTGGTGTGCTATCTCTCGTTTGATCAAAGTGAAGCCTAGCGTCACCATCTGCTGTTCGATCTCGGTAAGGTCTGTAGCTTCCCATATATTAAGTAGGCCTACCTGAGGCGTGAGGTTCAGCGTTTTCCCCAACGCGGTTTGAAGCTTGGTCGTAGCCCCCTCCCATATCGGTTTGATCGCAGGGCATTCCCATATCATATGGTAGAATGTGGCCTCCTGCCGACATCCCCTGATACACAGTGAATCTTCCCTGGCACCCATTCTTGCTAGGACCACTCCAGACATATAGGACCTATGCAGAATCCGTAGTTGGATCAGTCGGTATCTGAGGGTGATCGCCGCCCGCCTAGGTGACATCAGTGCCTCCCTCCAGTCCTCTTCTTCCAGGGGTCCTATGTCCTTCTGCCACTTTTCTCGGCAAATCAGTCTTGACCCTATGCCTCATGGGAACAGTCCAGATCGAACTGCCAAGCCAGGTCCTCCCTGGACCGGAAACAAGCATCCCTGGACCGGTTTCGGGGTTTCACCCCTCTTCAGCCAGGCTAGCTTGAATCCAGTGGCACAGTGAACAATTTTCAAAGCGCATTTGATCGTGTCCTTTGGGAAAAGCTGTGGGAAAAACTTCAGCATTGGGGGATCCCATACAACCTTCTATAGAGCAATCAGGCTGCTCACAGAAATACTTGGGTTAAGATCAAAGTTGGAGACAGAACCCATTTGTCAAGGGAGGTGAGGACATTGATTGGCCTATAACCAGGGTGTGTCCTCGCTCCACCTAGTCAATCTATCTCGGACCTTTCTCCCACTCTTGATGAGTTGACATCTCATGCACCTATTCTTGGTGGTCTTCCCCTGTCAAACATCCTTTATGCAGATGACTTGCTTCTTCTCGGCAATACTAGAGTAGGGCTACAAAGGGTAATCAACTACTTAGCGGTGTTTGCAGTTCATTACCAGCTAGAGATCAACCTTAAGAAAACCAGGGTCATCCTGCAAAATCAGCGCATTTCCAAGCAGAGGAAATGGCTCCCTAATGCGTCTACGATAGACGAGACCCCCCGCTATGTCTATCTAAGGGTCAAGATGGTCTCGAGGGCCTCATTTGCAGCTGTGAAAGGAAAAGCTCTGGCTCTAAACTTAACTTTTTCGACTGTAGCTAAATCAATTACTGTGGGGTCATAATCTCAAACCCCTGGTTCCCGTAATCAAGTCAAAATTGATGCCAACCCTCTCACATGGATGCAAAATAACGTTGAGTCAGTTTGCTGGACAAATTCACAGCACAGACATCTGAGCGAGCCTTCCAATACCGGGCTCGGGTTTGCCAGTGAAGGTTCGGCTCAATGCTCGCTGGTAGGACGAACCCCCACCAGGCCTGGGGCATTCATAGAATGCTGTCACAGGCTGAAGAAAGCTGCGAAGGAGTCATTGGCTTATCACGTCTGCTTTGAAATTAACCTCCAAAGAGGGAAGGGTGGCTATAAAAGGTACCTTGTGGACAGCATCGAGAAACTTGGCCTGGGTGAACTTTAGCAGTTAGACAAAAACGAGCAAGTGTTCAAGAGAATGGTGAACAAAAGTGTCCGGCTGCAGAGCCAGGGGGAGGATAAAGAAACAGTGGCCAAGTGAGGGCATGGATGGCTGGGGTTGAACATATATGACGATCAAAGGGACCAGACTTTCCTTGAGGCCGCTTACTCTCTTAAAGTCAAGAAGAAGCTACGGTCAATGAGAGTGGGTGTGCTTCCAACCCTAGGCTTTAAGCCTAATGGCGGAAGGAAGGGCAATGGGGTACATGAAGTGCCATTTATGTCATCAGTCAAAGGAAAAGCTGCCGCCCGCCCTCTAGGCTCGCAGTGGAGGGCTATGTTGCGAACTGAATTCAAGACCCTAGGAATTAGGACTTGCAGATCAGCAGCAATAGAACAATTAAGCCCATGGAACATCATGCTTCATATGTGGCTGGTGCAATGTATTGATACTTTCATGAAACATGTGAAGGCCAAAGACTTCACATAGGGCCCTGGGTCTTTGCCTAAGACTGGAGCCTTTGGGCGGGAGGCAGGGGTGTATAGATGGTCTGGAAGGGGTGCAGTAGGAATAATAACGCTCCAATCCCCTACCCACCATGTTTAGGTCAAAGGTGAGCTGCTAGGGGGGTCGTAAGAAGAACAATGCCGTAACCCCCCACCCCGCCCAGTTGAGGGTTTGACTATTGCAGGCTTACAGAATGCACATCAGCGCTTTATGGACAGCGGCTGTCCTGCCCTGTCCAGGTCAAAGGTGGGCTGCTAGGAGTGTAGTAAAACCAACAATTCTTTAATCCCTGATCCCGCCTTGTGGAGGTTCTGTCTATATGCAGGCTATTTATATATATATATATATATATATATGAACTGCGTCACTTTATATATAGTGGTCATCACACCTTGTTTGGTTAAGGGTGGGTCACTAGGGGTGCAGTAAGAATAACAATGCTTTAATCGCCTATGTTGCCCGGTTGGGGTCTTGGTTATATGCAGGTTATGTAGCATGCGCCCTAGCACTTTATGTATAGGGGCCCTCATTGGACAGCAACTAGATTAGCACCTTTTATAGTCATATTTTAGACTAGGTTCAGATGGTACGCAATAGCTTGCGGTATTCTAGGTAATCAGCTCCCTTAGTGACTAGGCTCTGGACATATGCGGGTTTGCATTATACACTTTGCCACTCTATGTATCTGCCTCCAGCTGGTGCCATGGTGCCAATGAGATTGGATGCCTTAGCAATATGTATTTTACCCTCTGGTCGGGGCCAATGAGACTGGACCCCCGTAGTAACATAAGTCATGGTGGGGAAACATGCAGCAGCATCTGGCTCTCAAGGAATAGTAGCTGCCCCCATTTTCTGCACTTCATTAGGCCTTGGTTGCATGTGGCTTTGCATTTTACCATTCCTTCTATTCTGGCCCCACTGACATAATTTGGGTTAGTCTCCCCCATCAACATCTTGGCAGGGAAGCCACACCGCCGGGCCTTTAAGTATCCTTGTTCCCACTAAAATGCTACTGTCTCCCCTCGGCTTCAAGGGAGGCCTCGCTGGGAGACCATGGTAATGTACCATGCACTTTACGGACATTAGCCAAGTTAGGCCTTTTAGGTCACGCCTACGCAGCGCGCATGCGCTGCATAGGAGGACCTTTAGCCGTCGTTCTGCTCTTTTTCGTAGCACATACTCGTGCTTGTGTCGGTATCCACCTTGCAGGAGCGCGCAGGGGCGCACCACAAGCACGAGTATGTGCTTCCAAAAAGAGCAGACTGCGCGCGCACCACTCCCGGGCTCTCCTCCTGCTCCCCCTCTCTCTCTCCCACGCAGCTCCCAGGAAAGTACTGATGCAAACTACAAGCAGAACTTGGATTCGTGTCTCACTCCCGGGCTCGCTCTTGCTCTCTCTCTCTCTCTCTCTCGCTCTCTCTCTCTCTCTTCTCGCGTTCTCTCTCTCTCTTTCTCTCTGTCTCTCCCGCTCTCTCTTTCTTTCTCTCGCTCTCTCTCTCCCACTCTCTTGCTTTTTTTCTTGGCCGGTGCAAGCCTTAACTCTTTCCACCCAATGCGTTGCCTTTTCTGCGAGACGATGCTGTCCCCCACTCCACTCCACCCTTTCTCCTTTGTCTTTTTCTGTTTGTTCGCTTTTTCCATGTCCCTGTCTGTGTCCATTAGTCCACATCTCCCCCAGTAACCTTGTAACTGCTTCCCTCCGCATTGCCTCACCCCACCCCCATGCCTGTATCACTGAACTCCCTCTACCGCGCTCCCTCTCACTGTGTACACCCGTCTCTTGGCACCTATCTGATTGTGTATGTTTCACCAATCTTTGTGTTTCTTTCTTTGTATTCACTGCGGTGCTTCCCATTCTCTCCGGGTTGTCCCTCCATTAGTGCTCAACTCTGTTCAGTTTGTCTCTTTCTTTTGTCCGCATGTCTCGCTTTGCTTACTTTGCTCACCTTACTTCATATTTTCTCTAGGCCATCTCCTGGCTTCAATTGCTCCCCTTTGATCTCCCCGGAATCAATCGGCTCATTACGGGGCCGGTCCATTACATTTCCCTATCTGCGACCATCTTTAACAGTCCCCCCTAATCTTTGTGCAAAACAGCCCTGTTGTCCGGAGAAGAAAGCAGAACACTTCGATGAGGTAGGCCTCCAGGCCTGCAGCCCCAGCCCGGCGAGCCCAGCCCACGGCAGCTCAGAAGGGGCCAAAGGAAGGTCTATTAGCCCAACAGTGGTTGCGCCACGCGCCTAGTGCACGCGCCAACTCGCCTTGTGTTGAAGGTAGCTTATTTACAAGCCCCTGCCCCGCCAGGGCGTCACTTTAAAATGGGAATAAGTGATGTACCACTGGCGCAAGGGGCTTGTAAATAAGCCCCCATGTATTTAAAACGAAAACTGAGAAAACTCCACGTTTTAAATTAATATAAAAGCTCTGAGCTTTCCCAGCAGCACCATAAGTAAAACCCAGTGAATGGAACATTTATGATATGACAGGCCTTCCAATGTGATGCCACGGGGTCCAGGGTACGTGCAGAGGGGAGGCCTCCGCCATAGTGGAGAGAAAAGGAGAGGCCACTGATGGAAAAGAAAGTCGGGTAGGATGGGGTCGTCTTTTAGTTTCATCGAAGGATCATTTTGTGATTAAATAGTTTGTTTTTATCAAATTTAATTAAATCGTGTCTTGCCTGCCCCCTCATTAAACAGGAACGTATGGAATCACCCGTAAACCGATGACGTGTGATGGATGACATGTTGAAAGTCTCCATTGTGACGTGTCCTTGGTATAGAAGGCTGGTAACCAGGCAGCTTTAGCAGTGCACGCATGGACACCAGACAGGCAGGACCACTGCTGGCGACTGGAGCTGAGGCCAGCCAGTGTACGAATTTTGGGGCGGCAGTCTCCCCTCCGCCCCCCCCCCCCCAAATACGGGGGGCGAAGTGCTAGCTACGCCACTGGTACGAAGTTGCAGGGGGCCTATCATGCTCCAAAAAGGAAGGGAAAGAATGGGTTTAAGGGCACAAGGTGAGTAAATAAACCAAACGAAAAGTGAACTAAAAACCGACATGATACCGAACTGAAAACTAACTTGAAACTGACTTGAAAGTGGCTTGAAACTCCAATTCCCTTCCTTTTTCTTCAGATCCACTTCCCTGCGCCCTCCCTATTCACTGCACTCCCCTGCCCTTCTTTCCCCTCTTTCTCTCTTGCTTTCTATTCCCTTACGTTTTGTTCTTCTCTTCCTTGCATTCTTATCTCTCCTCTTCTCTTCTCCCTTTTCTTCCCAACCATTACTTTCTCCCCCACTTCTTCTCTCCTTTACCATTCTTTCACACCTTCCTCTCCTTACCCGTGCCTTTCGCCTTCCCTTCCCCCTCACCATCCTCCTTCCCTTCCCATCTCTTTCCATCTCCTCTCCTCTCCCCTCCAACCACACTACCCCACTCCTGCCTTCCTTGGCCAGTCTTCTTTTCTTTCTCTCCCTTCTCTCCCTTCTCTTCCCTCACCCTTCCCTTCCCTCACCGACCCCTCACCATTCCTTTCTCCTTTCCATTCCCGCTCTTCACCCTTCCCTTCCCCCTCGCCCTCACTTCCCCTTCCCTTCCCATCTCTTCCTATCACCATTCCTTACCCTTCACCATCACCTCACCCTTTCCTTACCTTCCCCATTCCCTTGCCTTCGTAATCCCGTTCTCTTCACCACCCCAACACTCCACTTCCCCTCTCCCTTCCCTCTCCTCCTGCCCTTCCAACCCCTACCCTTCCTTCATTTACTTTCCCCTTCCTCCCCTTTCCCTTTTCTTCCCTTCTGTTCCCCTCCCCACCCTCCCACTCCCTATTCTCCTACCCTTCCTGTTCCTTCATACCCCACCGCTTCCCTTCCCCTCCTTTCCCCTAAGCACCCCTCCATTCTGTTCCCTTCCTTCCCTCCCTTCCTTTCCCTTACCTTCCCATTTCCTTCCCATTCCCTTTCCCTTACATTTTCATTCCATTTCCTTTCCTTCACCTTTTCATTCCATTCCCTTTCCTTCAGCCTCCCTCTTTCCCTTCCCCATCCTCTCCCCATTCCCCTTCACCATCCCCTCCCCCTCCCTCCGCCCTCCTCTTTCCCTTCACCCTCTTCCTTTCCCCTCCTCTTCTTCCCTTCCCTTCCCTCGCCTTTCCATCACATCCCTTACCTTCCCTTCCTTTATCCTTCTTTTCCCTTCGACCTTCCCTTCCCGCCTTCCCTATCCTTCACATTTTTCTTTCTTACCCATCCTTCACCCTTCCCCTTCCTCTTCCCCTTCCTATTACTCTCACATCCCCCTTCCCCAAATCCTACCCATTCCCTTTCACCATCCCCTTCCCTTCCCCTCTCCTTTCCCCCTCCCCTTCTTCCCTTCCCATCCCTTCCCATCCCTTCTCTTCCTTCACTCTTCCACCTTCCCTTGCCCTCCCTTCCTCTCCCTTTCTGTCCGTTCCCTTCCCTTTCCATCCCCTCTTCTCCCACCTACTCCCAACCCCACCCCACACCTGCCTTCACTTCCCATCTTCCATTCACATCCCCTTCCCTTCCCTCTCCCCCTTAACTCTCCGTCACACCCTTTTCCCCTTTGGTTTCCCTCTTCCTTTCCCCTTCACTGTTTCCCATCCCTTGCTTTCCCCACTCGTTCCGTCTTGTTCCTTCAATTCTCTTCCACGCACCCACCTCCTCCTCTTCGCTTTCCTTCCCTTCCTTCCCCATCTCTCTCTTCCATGTCCTTCCCTTCTCTATCCCTTATCCTTCCCTTCTCCTTTCCCATGTCCATTCCTTGACCCTTTCCTTCCCTTTGTCTCCCCTTACCTCTACCTCTACCTCCCCCTCTACATCTCCTTTACCCTTCCCTCCCCTTTATGCCTCCCTTCCCTTCACCTTTCTTTCCACTAAACCTTCCCTTCCCCTCCTTCCCGTCCCTTCTTCCCTTCGCTTCCGTTCTCTTCCCTTCCCCTACTCTCCCTTTCTGTCCCCTTTTTTTCTTTTCCTTATCTTCCCTCCCTTCATCTTTCCTTTTTCCTTCCACTTTCATCTCCCCTTCTTCCCTTTCCTGTCCCCTCCACTCACATGTCCCACCCTACTCTTCTCTAACCTTCATCCCTGCTTTTCTATGTCCTACGTCTTTCTTTCCATGCTCTTTCTTCTCCACTTTTCCCTCTCTTCCTCAAGTTCATATCTCTCCACTTCTGTCCCCGTCTCCCTCTTTCCATTTCCCTTTCCTTCCATTAGTTTTTTCCCTAACTCTTCTATCCTCCCTCCTTCTGTCACCCTTTCCTTTCCCTTTCCTTCCCCCACCCTTCCTTTCTCCTCCTCTTCACTTTTACCTTTCCTTCCCCCTCCCTCCTCTCCCCTCCCCTCCCCTTTCCATCCATCTCTTCTCTTCCATTTGCCCTCTCCCTCCACCTCCCCTTCCCTTCTCTACTCTTCCCTTTCCACCCCATCCCATACCCCCCTCTCCTCCCCCTCCTCCTCTCCCTCCCTTTGTGTCAACACCTTCCTGTCCTTTCCCATCCCCTCCACCTCACTCCATCCCTGCCTTCCCTTCTCACTCCCTTCTCCTTCCTAATCCTCATTCCCTTTCCCATCCCCTCCACCTCACTCCACCCCTTCCTTCCCTTCCCTTCCCTTCCCTTTCCACTCCCTTCTCCTTCCTAATCCTCATTCCCTTTCCCTTCCCTTTCCTTTCCCTTCCCTTCCCATACCCTCCTTCGCCTTTGACATTTCCCTTCCCTCTTAATGGTCTCTGAAAACAATTAAAACAAGCATTGGCATAGCCAATAGGTCTCGCCTTTGGGACCTTATAAGTGTTTAGCCATGCAACAGTTGATGTTGTTGCACCAAGGATATTGTGCTGGATAACTAAACACTTATAAGGTCCCAAAGGCGAGACCTATTGGCTATGCCAATGCTTGTTATTAGTTTTTATAGGGAGAAAAGCAAGGGGAGGCCTTTAATGCGATGTTTATCTTTTTTATACTTGTCTTTTTAATAATTATTTAGAAGGTATTTCAAATGTATGTTTTGTATATGTTTATGGTTTTTATCAACTAATTAACTATTTCACACACACACGCGCACACACGCACACACGCACACACACTATGACATGGCATTTGGTTGACAGTCCTTTTGTCTGCAGATGCACCCCTGGCGCAACATCAGAATGTGTGCGGAAAACATCTAGGAGCTCACATTCAATGGAAGTGTGAGTTACTCAGGTGCTTAGTCCCTTTTTGTTGTTAAATCATCCTTCCTTTGTCCAAAGTGAGCTGCGTTCTATCACATTTAGAAGCAAAATCCCATTAAGGTGCAAAAGCACCCTTTCTGCAACATAAGCAAGAGTGTGGAAACACGTTAAGAAGAATATACCACATTTAGGAGCAACAGTACATTTAGGTGTGTAATACGCTAAGCGACCTGCACCCAGATGGACAGGTCATCAAGCGTGATCATGATGTGGAGACCTTTACCCTTGGTAGAGGACAGTATTTACAAGATGCTAAAATGTCTGCCACAGCACGAGAGATCTGTCCCACATTTCCAGATGCCCATGGGGCTCCAATACCATACTGACGCTATTAGGCATGGCAGGGGACCGCCGCCATTTGATTTCCCACTCTATAAGGCACTGCGCAGCGATCTTCCAGAGACCCCCCTCGCCATCCAGGCTAAAAGGGCTGGAATATTAACTAAGCCAGTGACGGGGAAGGAATGGACACATGTACATGAAGGGTTCAATACAGTTAGCTCCAATGCTAGGTTTAAATTAATCCAGTACAATTTTATTCATCAAACCTACCGCTCCCCAAAACTTTTGCATACCATCTACCCTACGCGGTCCGATACCTGCCACCAGTGCGGTAACCAAGTGGCGAATTTGCTACCTATGATCTGGGGCTGCACAGTCCTAACTCCCCACTGGCGGTGATACTGGGCAATATGAATAGGGCGACTGGGGGCCAAGTCCCGCTAGAAATACGACAGGTACCATTAGTTCTAATCCCTGCCCCTCCAAGAAACCACTAAGTAGGAGGCTTGTCCTACTGGGCCTAGTACTGGCCAAACTCTGAACAGCTCTAAAGTGGATGTGTGCAAAACCCCCTAAATATCTGGATTGGTTCAGGGAGGTCTCTAAATGGGGAGCAGCGGAAGAAATCCGAATGAAACATGTCCCAAGGATAGGAAACTAGAAGATGACGTAAGAGCGTGGACCGCCATGCGGACTGAACTGAGAGCACCGAATATGGAGGCGCCCCCTAGGGAACTGGATGGAGATGGGCACGTTTGACTTCTGAGGGGTATTGTATTAGCACAGCTGTCTGCATATCCCACTGCGAAGATGTACAATTGACTGTATGGGAAAATGTGCACAAGAGGGGGGTAGGGTGGGGGGTTGTTGGGTGTGTTTATTTGGTCTTATTGCTGGTAATTTCTTTCTGCTTGTAAAATGACTTGGATGCATAATTCGGTGATTGCTTGTGTCCTTTGAAACCTCAATAAAGGTCATTAAAGAAATACATTACATTTAGTTGGAAAATCACAGTGGGTCCAGCATCAATTGGATTGTGTAATCACATTTATGAGTGCAAATGCATTGCATTAGTAGTATCTGGAGCCTTCGTCTTACTGTCCATGCACTGCAATAGGAAGTACTTTTTACATTGGAGGACAAACGTATCTAATAAACAATCGGTAACTGTAAGGCTTCTACACTGATCTGACCTGATCCAACATGTGACTGACACTTGGCTCATGGGGATGATTTATACAAACCAAAGACGGAAGAGGTTGTCCCAAAGCAGCTGTCTGTATGTTTCTGGTGTGATTGACATGTGCTCTGAGAGATATCTGTAGCTAGACATAGCAAAGCAACTGCACCAGCCCAACAACTGCCCAAATAACTCTCCTGGGCACCTCAACTTCAGTACACATGCCATTTCCAAGGTGACTCAGTGACATCAGCTATGATCTGAAATTCACACGTTCAAATTACTGCGCGGTCAACATAGCATTTCATACTAGGTAGTTAAAGGGTACCACTACGTTGGCTAATAATAACACTTGATATTTACAAGTGCAGTTCCGAGCAGTATATACTTATTATTAGTCATCTTTTTATCTTCCTTCCATTTTGAAATTCCCATTACATTATTTCCATTTTCGAAAGTTCTTCACTCCATATTCCATTTCATTCTATCAGCCCACCCAACTGTTTCTCCTCGTGCCTCCATCACATGAAAAGGCTCTGAAAGCATCTACACTCCGGCAATTGAACTAGCAGGCAACCACCAACAACATTGAATCTCCACCCTTTGTTTCTCGATCACTCAATTCCTGTACTCATCGACTGTTCCATTTCATCCTCTTTCATCACAATGCTGAAAAGCACTATAGAAATCCTACAGTAGAACTCATCACTCTCTCTTTTTGCATTTCCACAACCAGCCAGACCAAATATCTGAAGACATTTGTCCTCCTCTCCACATTTCAAATGGTATACAAAGAGTGAATTAGGAGTTGTCATGTTTGCCTCATGTACCATTCCTATTAGTAAACTGCTTCTGGCTGTTCATTAAATAGATTTGTTTATTACCTCAATTCTCTCTACCAAGCCCTTACTCTGCGGATGGTGCTAGGTTGTACACATTTGTTTGATCCCTGTCTTTTCCTTGTGGAGGAGTGTGGCTCAATGGTTAGAGCGGCAGACCCTGAAGCAGAATTCTGGCCAGGGACCAGGGT
Source organism: Triturus cristatus (assembly GCF_964204655.1). Lineage (NCBI taxonomy): Eukaryota > Metazoa > Chordata > Amphibia > Caudata > Salamandridae > Triturus > Triturus cristatus. The sequence continues at coordinate 119,764,128 of NC_140594.1, read as the reverse complement.
TTGATTCGGGGCTCGGGCTCAATTTCCTCAGACCTGTCTATTCTCGCCTCGGTGCCTATTCTTATCACGGGCCCCACGCTGCAACTCTGGGCAATAGCTTGCTTAGCCTCCACACTGGCTCCAACAGCGCTAAGGATGCCTGGCTTCACCCTGGGGGTGCCCAGGAGTGGAGACTTCACAGGGAAAGCCAGGAGGGGTTCCACAGCGGTATGAGTATCAGCGCCAGGAAACCGCAAAGGCGACACTGCAAGGTGGCTGTCTGGTGACAGTGCGCTCTATTAGCACCTTGACATTTTACATTTACATTTGCCGTAGAATAGAGAGAGAGAGTTTGTGTGTATAACAAATTCTGCATTTATGGGGGAATGTTTGTGAGGGAATAATTTAATTTGAAAGCTGGGTGCAGAAGAAGTAACTTGAAGACAATGGCACAATAATCCACAAACCAGAATAGTTGGGGAGAGTGGAGAGGCTTCTGTATTGTTTCACCTGATGCCAAACAATGGCATAAGACTACTTGGGTGAATAGATATGCGCTTTTCTGGTGCCTTCTCTCGCTCTCTGCTAGAGTGGAAGAGGGCCTTATGGCACTACCTTTGTTGCAAGTGTGTGCTGTTTACAGTGTAAATGGGGGATGGAGGAGAGCAAGACTTCAGAATACGGTTCAAATCCGGATTCCTTTTTAACTCTGGAATCTCTCATAGGGGTATCTATCAACTAGACCAGATAGGACTGGTCTATTTGAGAAGTGTGCATCCATTGTTAATGCCACATTGTCAACTGGTGATTGAGGAGTGATCAACAAATAAATGAGTGCGTTTGATTGTGACTTTATTCCTTGCTTGGCATTAAAGAAATTGCTCACAGGTGGAGTAATGAAGGAGTGGTAATCAGGCAATGTCAGGAGACTAAAAATTTATTTTAAAAAGTAACCACTGCAAGGTGTGTGTTATAAGGAACTCAAGAAAAGACTTACCATGGGTGTGAGTTGTTCACTTAAGGTTTGGCACGTCTGCTGAGCTGAAGAGTTTTTTATTCTGTGATGTTGGTTTCCAAGCCTGACTGTAAAATAGATGTACAAACAGAGAGTATGTTAACAGCATTAACAATAATTATATTGCGTGTCGTGGTTTACTCAGCACACAATTAACCGCACGATTATATATACACCCACTGATGTGTTTTACCTTTAAGAGAAATAGACGTTGACTAGAGACACAGATATCAACCTATGTTCTGCCACAGAGTCCAGACTGAACTTGTAGAGTGTAGAGGATAAGGGATAGCAGCGCACCTCAGAACGGACGGTAATCTTAGAGCGTGAACGTGATATTTCCTCTGAAGGTGGTGGTGATCCCCCCAAAAGTGTTTTAATGTTAGTCTTTAATGTGCCATACTTTGGAAGCATCAAGCTGTTCCTCAGAAGATGCTGAGGTATTGTTGAAACCGAGGTGCTTGTGTTAGCGCAGTCTATTGGCGGCGCGCACTTCCCCCCGTCCCAGAAGCTGCGGGTGTATTTTATGACAAACACAGGTGAGGCATGTTACCTGCGTGAGCATGGTAATAAACAAACAGTGAATGCATGAGTGGAAGCTGCAGTATCGATGATAAATGTAAGGGTGGACGCACTTGTCATGAGCACAGTTAAGAAAGGACCAGGTAGCGGTGCTTGCCACAGTCCATTTGCCCAAAGGGAGGTTCATAGTGAGCCTGTCTTGCACATAAGACTCCTCCTTGTGCAGTCTTGGGCCCTTCCATCAATCCTTGTCACCCGTATTCTTTCATCTTATTATTTGTTTAATGTCATGGCAGGATACCCATTGTGAGCTTTCTTTACAATCTCACACCTCATCCTTTCTCAAAAACCTTATCAGAAAAGCCTATCGAGAACCCTACCTAGAAAAGTTTCCACTTCATGCTATGTTTCATTAGCCACTCTCCACTCACAAACCACTTTGAACAGAGGGTCTTTTGCAAATTTCCTTGCCATATTCCAGCCACTCAATTCCACAAGGCAATGCCACTATACCTTAATCTGAAGCCACAAGCATATCCCTTTCATCGAGCCATGCACCTATTTCCTCCAAAAGCAGCATCTCAACATGCATTGAGGAATAGCTTTCTTTCGTACATCATCTTGTCTTGTATGAATTCTATTTTGGCCGCTCTCTGCAACAGCAAAGCAATAACGTTACTGCTCATGGCTGCAGGTAGACCACTCAGCAGTTACGGCTTACCATCTTGCTATTGCTCGTGATGACCCTCATACATTCCATCCCCCCGCTGGGTGTCCCGGGGTATGACTTCTGATACTGGAGAAGAATAAGTATGCTGGGCAACCAACTCCCTGCAGCTGTTTGCCCCACAGGACTTGAGACAGTGCCGTCTTAACACATAGGAACTCTGGGCAGTTGCTCGTGGGCCCCACTAGCATAGGGGCCCCATGCAGACCAGAATTTAACACTAATTTTCTGTTAAAAACATTTTTATTACTGTGAGTGGTGGTGTAGGCAGGGCCCAGTACATTGCTTTGTCTCGGGGCCTATATATAATGCTGTTAAGATGGCCCTGACTTGACGCTGCCTGGAATAAAGTCGAGGTGAAGTGAAACCTCGCCGTGGAGCCAAGGGTAAAGCTTCCAGACTTCATCCCACTTCACGAGTGATTTTGTTTTATTCTTCTATCCCACTTATCTCTCAGCATGGTATGGTCTCAGAATGCCCCGATTACTTACCGATAATCCTTACTCTTAGTCCTACTCATCCTCGACTCAGTCCTTAATGAAGGACTGGGTCGGGGACAAGGGACATAGAGGTAATGCCCTCATTTACTTACTGGTAATCTTCATTACTCCTAGTCCTACTCATCCTCGACCCAGTCGTTCGATAAGGACTGGGTCGGAAACGAGGGATGTAGAGGTAATATCACTCCACCATCTCAGCTCATCATGGCTATTTTTGTGCAGCTGGAGCTAGCAGAGGAGGATGTGCCTCTTTCAATCAATAATCACAGCCATATCTTTCTCATTTTGTGGCATCTTTTCATCTCTACCATGTCCAGGATGTTGATGGGATGTTTTGAATGAAGCACTGTTTATAAGAAGTTATTATTATATGTTTCCTTTGTTCTGTTATTTGTGAAAGGTGGGAGCGGTAAGTGGGTGATCTAATTTTGGACAAGCTATAAAAAAACTGTGTATATACCTCAAAAATAATTTTGTGCATTGGTATATCGTACTTGGTGCACAGAGCTTGAGGTTTTTTTTCCAGGATCTGCAAATGAATTTTGCAATAGCTATTTCAACACAAGTCATAGACTTAGACAAAGACAAGGCAAGATCTGGGTAAAAATATAAAATATAAAAAATCAGCTACATCAAAAAATGCATTAACAAACAGAATCACAATTTGTATGTTTTTCCCTTCCTTACAGATGCCCCCCTTTAATCTATTTTACCCATGTTTCTTCCCACTGCTATGTTTACAAATTAAAAAGGGATTGAATATAGCCCTGACGTGGTATTACCTAAGGTCCCAACCTTGGAATGGACTTCAGCATTTTGGTGACTTTTTTCCATGTTGTTTTTAACCTCATAATAAATACCATTTTGGAATCATCTTTTGTATTTTTTTTAAATCTTAGTTTTGACTGAATAGTGGGCAGATGCTTCTGTTGTCTCTGGCTAGAGGGAAGATGAATCCCCAATGATGTGACAGGAAAAATAACCAAGCCATTCATCGTTAACTATGCATACCTCTAGAAACAACATTTTACACAATGCTCCCACGTTGGTTAATGAATTAAAGAATGCTGGCTAAGCAGACTATGTGTAGAGCATAAATTAAATGTAACGTAAACAACGGGCATCAATTAGAATATCTTGAGTGCACATGAGATAGTGTATTTTAAAGTGCCCTTTTTGTATGGTCACCCTACACTTTTTCTCCAGTGCTTATGGTTTTGACTCTGAAAGTGCACTGGAGCCTGCTAACCAGGCCCCAGTGCCACCTCTCTCTCCCTAAAATATGATGCACGCAAATTGGTAACCCCAATTGGCAAGGACTTTAACCCCCTTATAAGTCCCTGGTAAGTGGTACCAGAAGTACCCAGGACATGGGAGTTAAAGGGGTCACCAAAGCCCAAAGCACTGATTGTGCCAGCCTGAGTGACCCAAGTAAAAATATGACAGCAGTCCTGCCACTGCAGATTGCATGAGCAGTGCAAACTGTTTCACCTCGACTTTGCCCTCACCATGAGTGGGAAGGTCACAGCACTATTTTTAATATATGCCAGTCACCCTTAAGCTGGGCCTCCTGAGTCCAGTTGGCAGGGTGCATTATATTAAAGGGTTGGACATATAAGTGCAATATTATATGTCCCTACAGTAGCCTCCTTCCATTAGGGGCTACTGTAAGTGTTCAGTGGGGCTATAGGATAACATGGGCTAGAACCTGGGCATTCCCAGGTTGCCAGCTTCATTATGGTCCCTCTGAAAAAAGCCATGTTTGGTATAAAACAACTTATCTCATCAAACCCGACTTTTTCCCAAAGTCAGATTTAATGTAGCATGCACCCAGGTGGCTACCTTAGAGGCTGCTCACCTGGTTGCCCCAGCCTTTCCTGTGCTCTGGTTGACATCGTGCAGTTGCTGCTGCTAAGACAGGAATCTGACTCCCTGCCAGGAGATGTGAATTCTCCCAGGATTCAGAAACAGACGTCTGCCTGGGCAGGAAGTGATACCTCCCGCCCTGACAGGATGGCTGGTGAAGTGCCATATCAAAGCGGTGAGACTCAAAGCTCTCACTGGCTGTGATATGCAAGTGGGTTCCTCCAAGAGGAGTAAAAGCCAACCCACTGCCCCAGGCATATATGTAACCAGGGCAGGTGGAAAAATTAGATAGTCAGGAGGCATACACCCCCAGAAGGCTAGTCACACCCCTAGGGTGGGTTACCTGATCTGTACAGCTGAAGAAGGGTTCCACCATTTTAAACGTGGCAGAATAGAGGCTTCTGGGTAGACAGGTGACGCACTCCCATACGTGTGGTCACCTTAGGGGTGGATTAGCCACTGGGGCTAGTAGCCTATTGGCCACTAGCTTTCACAACCCTAACACCCATAAATCTAGGATTTCAGGGACTTCCCTGGCACCACAACCTCAGATCTGATCAATTTGCAACAAAGGGCAAAGAAGAGACACGCATCTGTGACTTCAGGACCTGCAGAAAGAAAAGGCTTCAAAGACTGCACCAGTGGCAACCACCCTGAAACTGCATCAGTGTGGCTCGTCCTGGACCAGAGACCAGTTACAAAAGAAAGAGGAACCCCTCTGCAAGCCAAAGGCATCTCCAGGACTAGAGGCACCTGTCCCATGCAGTCTGCAGGCAAGTTCGCACTCCCGGATCCAAAGAATCACTGGCCATTGGGCCCATTGGGGGAATCGGCAAAAAGTAAATGTATAGTGCATTGTGGGAAATGTAATCCTGACCTTCATCAAGTTTGAGGTGGCTACTGTTATCCCCTGGACTCTAGGACATTGCAGTGACTGAAGGCTGAGCTTGCTGTTACTAAGAGTTGCTGGTGGCCAGTCAGGCCACCCCTATCTTTATTTGACGCTGTGCCTCAAGGGAATCCAGCAGCATCTTCAACCTGACGCCCCGGTGGTACCCTTGTCAAGAGGTTGCATTACCTTCCTCCCCAGCACAGTTTAAGCACGAAGTAGGCAACCGTGGCTCCCGTGTTCAGATCCAAGGACAATCAGGTCTACTCTGCACCCGGGCCGTAAGAGCCAGGTAAAAATCAACTGACTGTCTGAGCTTGGTCCTGGTACCCACCTCACCTTCACACCCAGTGGTTTCCACGGAACTCGACCTGCAAGTGACCATTTGTCACTAGTCTATATCCCCATTGATCACAACGTTAAAGTTTTGCAGGAGTGAAACGAACTGATTTATTTTTACTTTGCAAATCTAAAACTACAGTTACACTCATCCGATTGTATTTGTTATGGTGCCCAAATTTATATAAAAATTAGCTCTTTTTTTTTAAGTTGGGGTCAGATTTCCTCCAAGATGAGTCAATTACTTATCGTCCATGTTAGTACTCTGAAATGCTTAACACATGTTCCTCTAGTAAAGCCTGACTGCTCTGTGTCACACTACTACGACTGAGTTAAGGATTTATTAGTGTGAATCCGGGGACCTATTTGGGTTACGTGAGATTATTGCATAGTGAAGCCTAGGCTCACTGCATAGTAACCCACTTTCCTACATATCGATTGACTGCCAATCAGGAATATGGCTCTCTCTTGCCATACGATGAGTGGTCCACCCGTTTAGTGACCTCTATGTCCCTGGCAAGGTGTAAATGGAGGCTTAAGCTGGGCTTTGTGGACAGCTTTAGCCAGTTACAATTTGCTTCGTCTCTGATTGATAGGATACATAGGGTAGATGTGAAATAGGTATACATAGTAATACTCTTGGAACTTTGGTATAGGCGAGAGGATCGGTCTTGATTATAGGTTGATGTAAATACTATAGACAGCTTTTCGGGCTATGGGGGGAGGGGGGGCGGTACCAGAATCTCACGTGTCATAAATATTGTGTACAAAAATAGAAAATCTACACCTAATGAGATAATACTTTTGCAAATGATTTATGGGACACATTATTTAAGTCAGGCAATACTTCTGTAAATGACATTCAGACATACAATCCCTGCATTGGTGTTCCAGTACTGCAAGGTCTTTTCTTAGCTGCAGTTTATCTTCACTCTTGTTCTTCTCATTCTCTTCTTTCCTTCATCTATGGTGAAATGCACGAACCGCAAGATGTTTACAGTAGTTGCCACACATATATCATTCATTTCCTGTCATCCCTGGCATTCGTGTACTTTATGTGCTAACATCGCAAGAAGACCTCTGAAGAAACATGCACCACTCAGGCAAGGCAAGGATGATCGCGTCCTCTGGAGAGACATCTGTATTGAAGAGGAAGAACAAAAAGATAAACATGGGAGGTGGATGCTTTATATTGAAGAAAAAGACTCAAAAAGTAAGTGCTTGAGTTTGGATACACCTAATGGCTAGAGGGTATCACAATGTTCGAAGACATCCACTATTAGAGGGATACTGGGGTGTCCTTCATGATTCTTTATTTTAATTAAAGATCCTGTCAGATAAATATCGAAATTGCTCCGTGGAATATGGTTGAGCCCATTCTGGCTTATAGGGACCAGGATGGGACCCGATGATGAAGCATGACGCTTATAGAGCAGTGAGGGTCTACAATCAAAACCAATTCGTTTTTTTCCTGTTTTGTGTTCGTTCCGACAGAGGTTAAAAAATATGGGATTATAGGATACCCACATGTGAAATGTATTAATCAGGGAGATAGTATCCAGTATCCCAAGATGTTCTCTCTCCCCTTCCCAGAGAAAAAGGCAATACTCTGGGATATTAGGGAACTAGATGCATAATCCAATCCCCAGCAAGATGACTTCACCAACGTTTGTTGTCACTAGATCACCATTGCCATACCACTCCTTAAAAGACACCACTGCCTATAAGATGCATATCTAGGACATCAGCCCACCTCTACGTAATGAATCCCTCACTTGGCAGGTTGCTCGTGCCAGGGTATCTGAGATAGTATTTCCATTCACATATTTCACAATGGGCCCGATTCACAAAAGTAAACTGAGACAAAAGTCTAACTTTACGACTTTCTGTATTCACAGAGGGCATTTACGAGTTTAAATGTAGACTTTTGTCTCCGTTTAACTTTAGACCAAAACTTAAGTTACACTGAGACAAAAGTCTAACTTTACTACTCGTAATGCCCTTTGTGAATACCAAAAGTCATAAAGTTAGACTTTCGTCTCAGTTTATCTTTGTGAATCGGGCCCAATGTTCTTCACCATTACTGAAATCGACCTGGTTTGGGCTTGGAAGTAACTCCCCACCCTTCCTAGTCATCACTGGACCACATCAGCCATAGAGAGGCGGGCAGGGCAGATTGTCCTTCCCTGAAGTGGCTACAAGAGAGCCTTAGCCAACGGAACATTTCTAGAGATCTCATATAATAACTAAATCAACAATCAAGAAATTGATGGAATCTCAAATCAAAATTGCCATTGTAAGGAACTTATGTTAAACAACCTAAAAGTAAGCACACAAGGGAAGCCAAGTCCCTCAATAAGTGGGAATGGAGTCCATAGCCTTCTGGCCTAGAGCAAGGAAGTGCAAGCCTAGGTACCCCATTGGATGCAGAAACTGAACACCTCCTTTTTAATTTACTCCTGTAGCTATAATTTAGTCCCTTCCTCCTCCAGTTAATGGTCACCATTGGGGGGGCCTACCTTTAGAGCCCTCTTCCCACTCTCGGGCACCCCTTACACACCCCTTGCATTCAACACAGCATCGTTTGACTGCTGGAACTGCCCCTCAGACACAGACATCTACAGGGAGCAGTAAAGGATTTCAATGTTTAATGATGGGCCTGACTATTTAATGCCCTTTTTTTAGTTAATTTTTTAAGGGCACTGCTTGCTGCTGGGGTGACCTCTTGGTGCGAGGGGGACACGACACACCAGCGCAGTGTAAGATGGGCTAGGTTATGGTGGGAAACGTGTATTAGAAGTCACTAGCACATAGAAACAAAAACAGCGTTTAAATACGACAATAATTCAAAATACATTTAATAAACATCAGGAATGAGGAATAACACATCAGAGAGACTCTTACACCAATGTGTTCACTTGCTCACAGCGTGGGTCCAATCGAGGCAGGAAGTGATTATTCCCTCAGAACTTTATCTGGCTCAAGTGTCACAATGCTTTCCAGAAAATTAATCAACTATATTGCCCCGGATCAATGCATGATAAACTACTGATGCCGTCATGAGGACACGTAAGAGCTAGTCCGGCATGCAAAGTCACCTGCTAGGTTTACCATCTCCATGCTCCTATGGAACGGACAAAGTCTAAGATTCTCTTTCCGCATCCAGTGAGAGTGCCTTGGCATAGTTTTATTGTTGATTAATTCAGCTGAGTCAAAGATTGAAAAAATTGATATTTTGCTGATCAAGGCACAACCCTGCAATCTTATCTTTATAGTATGCGATTTTGTGGTTCGTTGTTCGCGCAGGTCAATTTCAAAGGTCCATTTATTTATTACCAATATTTGTATAGCGTGGACTGCAAAACATGGGCAACATAGAGGTACTTCACATGCAGAAGGAAAGAATACAAGAGTTGGGGGTAGGATGAGCAGTGAGGGATGGGGGAGGTCCTTATTCAGGAAGATCTTAATCAGGTGAGTTTACAGCATCCTTTGGAAAGATAAAAGGTTTGCATTAAGGCTATCCATACACGGTGGTCACTTTCAGATGCAATAATTATAGCAACCGAGAAAAACCGATAACCAGGTGTTCAGTATTTATCGGCTGCGATAGTTATCATCTCGAAGGTTTTGGGAACCAACCGAAAACTGCTTGTTTCAGTAAATATTGGGCATTTCCCCCAGATAAGTATCAGCAGGTTTGACCTGCCGATGTTCACCACAAAACTCATAATTTCAATATAAACAGCGACAAGAGTTACTACACATATTAGAATTTATCAGCCTCCTCCTAATGGGGCACGAAGAACTGGCTCAGTTGCAAGGTCATTTCAGGCCCTTGTCACTTAGGAGGAGAAGACCCGATTTATATTTTCAGATTTTTTGGGGCTTTTGGAATTTTTAGATAAAGGTGGGATATTTATGTAGTGTCTGTTGACCCTCATTTTCTGTTTTTATGTGGTGCCTGGGTGGATGAAGGGGTGGTGTTGCTCGGTATGTGATGCATTAGCTTTTGAAGTTAATTCTAGTTTCAAGGGTAAATCGATGTAGAAAAACCAGAAAAACATCTGATGTAGATCACAATGTGTAAGATTAAACAAAACAGAGCCATGAGCATCAAAAATTTAGTTATAAGAAATTACAGTCTCGCTTTAACGGAATGAAGAGGGTTCAATTTGATTTTGATATTTTAAATTTATTTATGAAGTTTTATAAAGTGGCAACATGACCATATCTGGTATCAGAGCACTGAACAATGGGAAAATAACAGAGGATGTACACAAAGTAATACAGATAAGTGAAACAACAGACGACACGCATTGGCATAGCCAATAGGTCTCGCCTTTGGGACCTTATAAGTGTTTAGCCATGCAACAGTTGCATAACTAAATAGTCATGCAAGCGATTTTTAGATGAATTCTTGCTTCATAGGGTAGCCATTTCCGAAAGTGCAGGACAAGGGTGATGTGATCGCTTTTATTTGTGCCTGTGACGAGTCGGGCTGCAGCATTCAGGGTATCCCACAGGGGTGCTAGCTTTGTTTTTGGAAGACCCGTCAAGGTAGCATTCCCATAGTCAAGCCACTTTCCAGTAGTTTCATATGACGCCTTTTTTATGGGTTCCTGAATGTGGATTCAATCTTGATGCTTTCAAATCATCTGCTGGGATCTTCAAAATAGGTAGAGGAAGCATGCCTAACAATTGCCTCTTAATGCACTCCTGATAATTTTTCTTGTTGCAGCGCTCACATATGAGCAAGGCATTCACAATACACCATATGATTCTCTCTTGAAATTGGTCATGATGAGCAAACCCTCAAGCCTTTGACGAGCAAAAGTTTCTGCTATGTACCTCCTAGTGGGTTGCGGGTTGTATAATTCTGCATTTGCATAGGTTATTGTTATAATGAAGACCAATAATCAGGTAAGGAGGAACTCTTCTTTATTGGTCATACACCACCACAGGATCCAGCCTAGTCAGAGGAAGGGTGCAATGGAATGTTGGTGACAGGGAGAGGGAAGAACCAAGGGAGGAGGAAGGAGGGGGGGGGAAGGAACGTACCAAGTAGACGATTACAACACACCTCCCTGCATAGGGCAAAGAGAGACATAGCAGAAATAACAAGCAGCGAAAGGTCACTGCAGAACATGTAAGCAGTAGAACAACAAAGCTAGGTAAAGAACCACAAGGAACATTTGACAAAGATTCTCATTTAACACAGTAGTCTCTGGTCCATACAGGTGAGCTCCTTGCTCCCATAGACCTTCTGTGACTGAGGGTTTGCAACTCTGTCTCCGGGTCACTTCCGTTGTCCAAGTCACCCCCTTGTCCATGAGGAATGATTCTGTCCATGCTCCATGTTTGGCCATTGTCGAGATGGACTACATTCCTACCCACACTAGTTATTTTGTAAGGATCCGAAAATCTTGACGCTTCTTTCCTGCGTGCTTTAGGTAAATCCACCCGGACCCAATCACCTTCTTTGAACATTTGTGTTTTTACATGTTTGGTCTGGTCATACCTGACTTTGTATTTAGCTTGGTGTTCCTCCACTTTCCTTGAGATTTCACCTCTGTTTACTACACCGGCGTCCTTCCTTGGCCCTACCGGTGGAGTTAATTTGGTCTTCGGGATCCTTCCTTTGAGAGAGGTGAACGGAGAAACCCCAGTCATACTGTTTGGAGAAGTGCGATATGCCCATACTGTTTCCACTAACGCTGAACTTGCTGGTGTCCCCATTACTTCTGCTCTCTGCAAACACTCTTTGAACAGCCGGTTGATCCTTTCCACTAACCCGTTAGCACGGGGACAGTACAAAGCAGATTTGAGGTGAGTGATGCCCCGGTGATACAGAAATTCTTTCATCTTGTCCGAAGTGAACTGTACTCCATTGTCTGTTATAAGGGTATCAGGTAACCCTTCCTCAAAGAACACACTTTCTAAGAATTGTATGAGGACTCTTGTGTCTATCTGCTGGACACATTTGTAGACCAACCACCTTGAGTGATAGTCCACTAGCACCAGAATGAACCGTTCCTTTAATGTTCTTAGGTTGAGGGGACCCATGATGTCCAAGGCTAACTTTGACCATGGTCGATTAGGCACTTCGACAGGTGACAGGGGGGGCTTGCGGGTCTGGTGAGTTTTGTCACTCCGGCTACAGTCTACACAATTTCTCACCACCTGTTCCGTCATGGCGTCCATACCTGGCCACCAATATTCCAGTCTGATTTTATTCTTGGTTAGGCTTCGCCCTAAGTGTCCTGCATGCGCAAGCCCCACAATCTTTTCTCTCAGGTTCTCCGGTGGAATCACTTTCTCCCCTCTGCAAACCACATTGCCTTGTATATTGAGTTCTACTCTGACATCCCAGAATTTACTTAAACTGATAGGAATATCATTCTTGTTTTCCGGCCAACCATTCTTGATGAACTCTTTAATTGAACACATCTCTGCATCATTTTGCATACTGTCATTCCATTCTTCTTTTTTTAGGCATGTGAGTTGCAAAATCACATCATCACATTCACAGCTAACAGGAGTACTTTCTCCCTCTGAGGGAGACCGTGACAGAAAGTCAGCAACCGTGTTTTGATGACCTGGCATATATCTCACACAAAAATTGTATCCTTCCAGTCCCAAAATCCATCTAGCAATTCTGGGAGTGGTTTTGTTAGCCCCTTTGGTGGTGAAAGCAAACATCAGTGGTTTGTGGTCCGTCTTTACAGTAAAAGGGATACCCCACAGAAAGAAGCGGAAGTGTTTAATCGCCCAGAAACAAGCTAGTGCTTCTTTCTCCACCACTGAGTAGTTGATTTCTGCCCCCTTAAGAGCTCGAGATGCAAAGGCCACAATGTGTTCCTTGCCTTCCCCCATTTGGGTGAGACTGGCCCCCAACCCTTTATTGCTTGCATCAGTGCAAAGGATTGTGGTTTTGTTCGGGTCAAACCTACCCAGGGATGGTGCAGAAATTATGCTTTCTTTGACAAGATCAAAGGCCTTCTGACAGGCATCGGACCACACATACAGGGTTCTGGATTTGAGTAAGTTACGTAAAGGTTCCACTATTGAGGAATAGTTCCTCACAAATTTTGAATAGTATTCGGAAAGGCCCAAAAATGATTTAAGGTCTTGAACACCTTTAGGGGCCTCAGTGTCCCTAATCGCCTTAACTAGGTCTATTTTGGGTTTGATCCCATCTTGAGAGATGGTGTGTCCTAGATACTCAACCGATCCCACCCCTATACGACATTTCTCCTTTTTTAGAGTGAGCCCTGATTTTTCCAAGTTGGACAAGACCATCCTGAGGGTGACGTTATGCTCGTTTAAGTCCTTCCCGTAGATTAATATGTCATCTTGAAAACAGAGTGTTCTGGGAAGGTCTTCCAAGACATGCTGCATGATCCTCTGGAAGGCGGCCGCAGCATAAGCCAACCCAAAAGGCATGCGACGGAATTGGAAGGCTCCTAGGGGTGTCACAAAGGAGGTGAGATGTCGTGAGTCGGGATGAAGCTCCACCTGGTGATAGGCAGAGGATAAGTCGAGAACGCTGAAACAACTCGCACCATTAATGAGGGTAAGCACCTCATGAATGCGTGGAAGGGGGTGCCTGTCTACCCATATATTTTGGTTAAGGTCCCTGAGGTCCACACAGAGCCTGATGTCCTTACTGGTAGCCTTGGTGGTAAGAACAATGGGGGCCAACCACTGTGAACACTCTATGGGTTCGATCACCCCCAACGACAGCAATCTGTCTAGCTCATTTTGAAGAGGCACGTGCATTAAATGTGGTATGGGTCTGGCTTTGTGTGCTACCGGTTTGGCATTGGATTTCAATTTGATGGAATGCTGATAATTCTTGAGTAATCCTAGGTCATCAGAAAACACTTTGGGGAAATCATTGCAAACATCCATCCCTCCCACCGAGGGATCCACTAAGAGGACTTGGTCGGGACTGTTGGGGTCTAACTTAATCCCGAGTTCCCTCTGGTGTTTCCATCCCAACAAGTTGGACCCCTTCTGGGTAATGTATATCTTGCCCACCGTGTTCCTTCCTTTGAACCCTATTTCCTTAGTGGTCATGCCTAATAGGGGTATGGGGTCCCCATTGTAGCCTCCTGGTTGTATGTCCGGAGGTTGTACCGTTTCTTCCCATGAGGGAAACAGTTGAGAAAACATGGTGGCATCAACCAGGGTGTAAGGGGAACATGAATCAGCAAAGACCGTTAGGGTTTTGTTATCCAGGGTAATGTTGCAAGATGGGAATTTATCGGTATTGTTTTTGTCTTTAAGTTGAAAAATTAACTTGGGATCAGGAAATAATTGTGGCTCAATCTCCAACACCGCTTTAGAGCGCTGATCATGACATACCCTGGACAAATGTCCTTTTTTCCCACATTTGTGGCAGACAACAGAACGTGCTTGGCAAATCGGGTTATTGGCTAAGTGTGTAGGGCTCCCACATCTATAACACTTGAATTTATTTCCCTGAAGTGGGGTGTTAGCTATCTTACATTTGTGATCTTTGCTTATGGCATTGACCTCCATGGTTTTGCCCCCTTCACCTTTCATTTCAACCATACAATCTGCCGTGTGCTCAATCCCTACCGCTATATCTATGGCTTCCTTGAGGTTTGGATTGGCCACCAGAAGCCTCTCCTGAATCTTATGATTGTTGGTGCACCTGACCAACTGGTCTCTAATCAGGGAATCCTGAAGGGACTCAAACTCACATGTGTTCGCTAGACCCTTTAAGGCTGCAATAAATGGTTTAACCTTCTCATTTTTTCCCTGTGTTCTTGAGAAGAATTTATGTCTCTCTAACACTACGTTTATCCTCTTACTGAAATGCTTTTCTAGTTTGTTTACTGCCACTATATACACATTTTCATCATCATCACTATCACTTCCCCCTTCTGCATTAGTCGAAATATCATCATAGACCTTGCGTCCCTCAACGCCCAAATTGTGTAGCAGGGTGTGTAACTTGCGTAAATGGGAAAACTTCTCCCCCCCAATAGCAATCAGATAGGACTCCAGTAACCCAAACCATTGTTTCCAAGGTAGAACCGGTTCTCCTGCCTCGTTAAGGAACGGTGGGGGCTGCGACATATTAGCAGCTGCCATAGTTTGACAATGACTGGAAGGAAGGAGGAAAATACAGCAATGCAAGACAAAGAAAACTAGGTATGTATGAGGAGAACAGAAACAATATAATCACAATTGTTTTACACCCCACCCATTGCAAAACCCCATGTACATTTCACTGTGGGATGGAGCAGTACAGCAAATTAGCGAAGGTTCCGGACAGTCATAAAACAATGAATATCACCTACAATATACATCAATACTGTGGCGAAGATCACCACGCATGAAAGTTCACTAGAACGTGTGACTGAGCAATGATAATCAAAAGGAAGCTGTGCTTGTCAGCGTGAGCAGACAAGCGCGATAACTGTGCTAATAACTGTGCCCATCAGTGACACCACTATATGCAGCTGTGCCCGTCAGCGTGAAATGACAGGCAGAAAAACTCCCAAAGCTGTGCCTATCAGCGAAATAGAAGAAAATAAATCACAACTTAGTTATTCCACAAGGATGTATGGCAATTTACAGAGGTGAAGGAATAGCTGTTTTCCTTAAATCTCTCACAACCGGACTGTAATATGAAGACACACTGCCACCCGGTGGATGAAATCAGCAGCGCACTCCCTCGCCTCAGCTGTGAAGTGTCAATTTTGACTGAACAGCTACGAGCGTGCGAGATGGAATGCCCGGCTCCCGCCACGATCGTGTCAGCAGTGTTGAAGAAGTGGCCGCAGACTTGAGGAATTATTACCGGGGCTGCCCCAGACGGCTGTCTCCCAAGCAAGAAGGACTGCACACGCCACCCTGGGGACACCACAGAAGAAGGCTTCTACGCAACAGCACCTCAGACGGCAGTACCCAACCAACACAGCGCTAAGACAGAGAAGGCTGATATCCGTCGCAGAGGCAGCGCTGAGGGGCAAAGGCAGGGAATATGCCAAGGACACTGAGGCACTTCAATGAAACGAGGCGGAGAATAAATACCGCTGAAATCAATCACCCTCGTACCACAGGCAGAGCATGGAAACCGCGGTAGGAACCGGAATACTCCGCTACCTCGGCAGATGCAACGCTGAGAGACCACATGCAGGCAGAATGTCATTAGTCCATTTGAAGCGCTGTTAGTAGAAACGAAAGTGGAAAAACGCTCCTCTCAACAGCCCCAGGCAGGCAGCAGCATAATAAAGCAACCAGGCACAGTCTTACTTGAATTTGCCACCACAGAGCCACCACCGGTACTGGACAGCAAAGTACTCCTAATCGCCTACCACAGGAAAGCTGGATTTGAAGAAGAAAATGGGGGTGGTGGTGAGCTGTCCCCACACAGCGAATCGTCGCCAGTGTTATAATGAAGACCAATAATCAGGTAAGGAGGAACTCTTCTTTATTGGTCATACACCACCACAGGATCCAGCCTAGTCAGAGGAAGGGTGCAATGGAATGTTGGTGACAGGGAGAGGGAAGAACCAAGGGAGGAGGAAGGAGGGGGGGGGGAAGGAACGTACCAAGTAGGCGATTACAACAGTTATCTTATGGTAAGGATACTTTTAGAGAGCCCTTTAGGCAATAAAGAGAAGTCAATCAGATCTTGGACCTCTCATTTGACTGATTTAAAGACACTGGCCCGATTCTCAAAGGTACACTGAGATGCTACATGCACGTAGAGGTGCAGCAGCTCAATTGAGCTATCGGGCAGCAGGGCTTTAACCTTCCAGAATTAGTGCAAAGAATTATTAGTTTAAAAATGGGGCATGAATGACAAAGTTAGTGGAAAGCTGAGTGCGATACCGCAATGCCGGTATTTGAGGACACAGACCCCGGCACAATGTGTCTGAGGTTATGAGAGGTGGGCTCTCCATAACCTTTTGAGTAACTATCAGAACGGCAAAAGACTACCTCCAATAAAACAACAAGGAGGAATAAAATACAAGAATTGAAAAAGTAAAATATCATATATGAAAATTGTTCCATATACTAACCATCATAAACTTATATGCTTGTTTTCTCCCTTTAAGTGTGTGACTACAAGACGGCACCACCCGCACAAACCGCATGACCCTTGAAAAAACATACTAGAGGGTAAGCGCAATCTGGCTGAGTATGATCGACACATTATGCAGGTGACTGAAAAAGTAAACTCACAACATAAACCATCCATCTCACACACAAGTCACTAAGAATATCTGGACCTGGAATATATCACGCCGTAGGAAAGTAACCCACAATTCAGACAATTATGGATACACAGCCATATTAAAATATACCCCACCTTCACAATGGGAGCACCAAATATTTTGCTTTTTATAAAGAGAAAATAAGAGAAGAAGAATGTTGTCAGGTCTAATGACTACAGATTAATGATACCTGTAAATTCAAGAAAATGGTCCATGAACTAAGTAAGGATAGATGACTGAAGTAAAAATCGTCTCTGTTTTTCTCCTGTCTTTCAGAAAATCCTCTGGAAAAAAACCCAGACAGGTGAGAGCATTAGGCCTCACGAGTGTGCATGGTGTGCGTGTACAAGACAAAGCAGGGATACACAAAACACAGCCCTGACGAAGACCCCAGACCTGTTTGGGCTCCTAGAGAGGGCCGAAACATGTTGGCACAGAAACAAGGGTACAAGGGTACAATCTTTTTTTGTTTGTTTTAAAAAATATATATTTTATTGAGTTTTTAAATTGCGACAGGTGTCTCTCATTACATAGTAAGGTGGTAGTATCTGCCGCTGATACAGTAATAAAAACTTTTCGTCATTAGTAGCACATTGCAAAGCATTACAGTGAAATATACATAGTCTCATTACACACCCATTAATCACTGACATCAGAGATCGAGTCTTCCCGTGGGGGTTTGCATATGTTGCCTCTAAATGCGTTCCATTTACCCCACACCCTCGACCATTTCTTGGGGCATCCTCTATGCATATAGGCTGGCCTTTCCGCCACCATTGCACTGTCCATGTCACAGCTCCATTTTCGGTATGAGGGTTGTCAGCCCCATACCCCAGTTCTGGGCTATGTTACGTTTCGCGATTATCATCCCTAGCGCAGCCCAGTCCTGCATCCTCAAGTTCAAATCTGTAGGCTCCCAAATATTGAGGAGACATCCTTTTGGTTCTGGCGGGATATCTGCCCCACCTACCCATGAGATCGTGCTTATGACCATCTCCCAGTAGAGTGCGATCTGCGGGCATTCCCAGAAAGTGTGATAAAACGTACCCGGCACGCCAGAGTTCCGCAGGCATAGGGGCGTAGGTGTACGGCCGAGTCGGTGCATTGTGATACACGTGTAATATATGCGATGGAGTACTTTTAGCCGTATCAGGTTGAGTTTGGAGGAGATCGCTACTTCTCGCGGAGACGCAAGTGCCTCCTGCCAGTCTGTTTCATCCAGCTATTCTACATTTGCTTGCCATCGTTCCCGTAGGGTCGTTGTGGGGTCCGGTTGATTATTTATAATTTTTTCGATAGGTCTGGGAAATGGCCTTCTTGCACATGTGATTGGTAAGGAGTCTGTCTTCTAACGGTGAGGCCTCTGGTAGCTGTGTTCCTGGTGGGATAGTGCCCATCAGTGCGTGTCGGATCTGCATATATCGGAACATTTCAGTTAGCGCCAGGCCATACGTGTCTCTCAATTGAGCAAAAGCAATAACCTCTCCTTTTTTCCACAGGTCTCCTATCTTGGAGATACCGATAAGGTCCCACTGTCTGAATCCCTAGGTGCTGCGTAGCTTACCTAGTCGTCTGGTTTCCCAGAGCGGTGTAGCCTGTGTTAGTGTACCCTCCCACCCCAGTGCCTGCTGTGCAGTGTGCCAGATTTGAACAGTGTGTGCTGTCGGACCCGTGAGGTATTGTACAGGGCACCCATAATGCGCTCAGCCGGAAGGACATATCTGTCCATTCGGAAAGCTGTTTCCTCCTGTGAAGTATGCAACCACTGGTTTATAATCATGAGTTGCGAGGCCCAATAGTACAATTTTATGTTAGACAAAACGATTCCCCCATCGTACCAACCCCGAACTAGTTTGTGCATTGCTATACATGCGGGCTTCCCATCCCAGAGGAGATTGGTGTCTTCAGAGTCAATCACCTTGAAGTATGCGGGGGGGACTGGAAAGGGTGTGTTTTGCATGGCATATAAGTATCTAGGTAATGCCATCATTTTAAAGAGGGCGGCTCTCCCCAGTAAAGTCAGCGGTATTGACCTCCAATGCTTCATGTCACGGTGGAACCTTTTTAGTGGTTCCATGAGGTTTTCCTCAATTAATTGTGCAGGCTGGGGTATGATGGGCAGCCCGAGATATCTGAATCCCCTTGTTGTAATTTGCAGCTCACAGCCCGGCGGAAGTCTCGGAGTGGGGCCGTGTAGGACATATAGGGGCGATTTTGCCCAATTTATAGTGTATCCGGATACCTTCCCGTACGCAGCGCAAATGTCTAGTAGGCTAAGAATGGAAACGTGCCGGGGATGCCATATACAGCAGTATGTCGTCCGCATATAGCGAAATGCGATCTTCCCACCCCATTGCCCACCTCAGCCCACGGATAACCGGGTCTTGCCGTATCCATGCTGCAAGCGGCTCCAGTATTAATGCAAAGAGGAGCGGCGATAGGGGGCATCCCTGCCATGTAACAAGGGTACAATTGAATAATTTAATTGAATAGAACCCTAAAAACTCACGTTTTTATCTATACCCCAGGTACCCTCCCAATAAAGAAAAAGATTTTGGGTATACTTTGAGGTATTTTTAAAGTATCACTCTTCTGGATCCCTGCTTAGCCAGTTTAGCTTTATCTAAGAACTCCCATTCCATCTATGTTTGAGTCTGCCCAGGTAGTACCATCTCACCCGGGTGTGGATGGGCGCCGAGGATGAAGCATGACACGACAAGTGAGTGAGGCGTCTATTCCAATATCTGTGGATATCCCAAACTTGTAGGACAGAGCAGAGACAATATCTAACATCCTGACACAACAGGAAATTTGAAGTTTCCTTGGTAGAAATCTTAATTCATCAGTTGCTTATGTGTGTAAACTCACAGATACTGACTACTCTCAGTGATTACTGCACTGTGTCGTATCACTGTATACTCGGAATGGTAAATATCTCACAGCATTCCAGCCATTTATAATCCGGGTCGGTGTGGAGTGTTAAACATGAAACAAACAGCCACCTTTTCTGCCCGTCCACTCTGGAATTGTGGTGGACATGTTTATTTAGCCTTTTATGTGGAGTTAGTGCATTCTCTCGTTCAATTAATGCCTTAAAGAGGCCAATGTCTTTAGCAATAGTGAAGAGTATTAGCAAAATCACTTAAAAAGGTTTATGGTGGCAGTATTTTAATTTTTGGGGTGGTAAAGGTAGTACTCAGAATTTTAATTTGTAATGGTCCAACACTAGATGTGTTTGAGATACATAAACTAAGTCTGGATGGATAGCTGAAGTAAAAGTCAGTCGTCTCTCTGTTTTTTCTCATGTCTTACAGAAAATCATCTGGACAAAAAACCAAGACAGGTGAGAGCATTAGGCCTCACCAATGTGCATGGTGTTCGTGCACAAGACAAAGCAGGGATACACAAAACACAGCCCTGATGAAGGCCCCAGACCCGATCGGGCTCCTAGAGAGGGCCTAAACATGTTGGCACAGAAACAAGGGTACAATTGAATAATTGAATTCAATAGAACCCTAAAAACTCGCGTTTTTATCTGTACCCCAGGTACCCTCCCAATAAAGAAAAAGATTTTGGGTCTACTTTGAGGTATTTTTAAAGTATCACTCTTCTGGATCCCTGCTTAGCCAGTTTTGCTTTATCTAAGAACTCCCATTCCATCTATGCTTGAGTCTGCCCAGGTAGTACCATCTCACCCGGGTGTGGAAAGGCGCCGAGGATGAAGCATGACACGACAAGTGAGTGAGGCGTCTATTCCAATATCTGTGGATATCCCAAACTTGTAGGACAGAGCAGAGACAATATCTAACATCCTGACACAACAGGAAATTTGAAGTTTCCTTGGTAGAAATCTTAATTCATCAGTTGCTTATGTGTGTAAACTCACAGATACTGACTACTCTCAGTGAATACTGCACTGTGTCGTATCACTATATACTCGGAATGGTAAATATCTCACAGCATTCCAGCCATTTATAATCCGGGTCGGTGTGGAGTGTTAAACATAAAACAAACAGCCACCTTTTCTGGCCGTCCACTCTGGAATTGTGATGGACACGTTTATGTAGCCTTTTATGTGGACTTAGTCTATTCTCTCGTTCAATTAATGCCTTAAAGAGGCCAATGTCTTTAGCAATAGTGAAGAGCATTAGCAACATCACGTAAAAAGCTTTATGGTGGCGGTGTTTTATGTTTTTGGGTGGAAAAGGTAGTACCCAGCATTTTAATTTGTCAGAAGTAAACCACACAATGTTAACTTAACATCATATCACACCATGGAGTATATTTTTCATTGTTACCACTGGTATTTCAATAAGTGACACTTTGCACAACAGAGTTAAAATACCGCTGCCAACTTTTATCCCCGACATATTTAAAGACCACTTACACAAATCTATTTATGTGATACGTCAGCACCATCAACAAATTGAAATACCACTGAAGCAAAACATAGCTGCTTCGATTGGTACAAAAAAATCGGTTTACTGTGTGTACCAAAATGGAAACGAAGCATTCTGCCCACACTGAGATCTTTCTCCCGCCTCGCCGCCAAGCACTGGAACGACCTCCCCATCCTCCTACGGCAGACCGAAGACCTGCTGACCTTCAGGAGGCTACTCAAGACCCGGGTGTTCGAGCAGTAGCAGCTACCCCTCCCCCCAGCGCCTTGAGACCCTCAGGGATGAGTAGCGCGCCCTATAAATGCCTTGATTGATTGACTGTTCAGCAACAGTGGTTAACTTGGCGACACTTTTCTCAAAATAGTCCCTTAATGTTTACAGCAGCTTCTGAATATTACTTAATTGCATACAAAACAGTACGATTGTTATTGAGATTATTTGAATATTTTCAGAAAAAATAATCCAAATGAAGTGTTGTCGCTCTGTAAGGTGTGACAGCGGCCTGCAGCTGGTTGGGGGGTAGTGAAGCATGTTCCACTGCGAACGGCCTTAAAATAAAGCTGACTGGTTTATGCATCATTTTTATTGTTTTCCTTTATTTTGAAATTGTAATTTTATGTTGTTGTTATTTTCTGAAAGTTTTCTTCTAAAGCGAAATAAAAAGAGTTTGACGAAAGACTCAGACTTTCAGTATAAGTACATGTACTTGGGTGCACCTTGGGTCACTAGCGGGTGTGTATTTGGGCACCCTGAAGACACTCCTGGCCAGCTGCTGGGCAGGGGTCTATTGCCTAACTTGCCCTTAGGTTATGGGTCCCAGGGATGCTGTGTTTGGTGCCTCAACAACATATTGCTGGCACCTGTCCCACGTCACTCGTGGTTATTTCAGTCAGTCCCTGTAGCTCAGCCAACCGCGCTAAGCAGGCCGGGACTTGTAGGCTCACGCTTACCCTGGTTTAGTGCTAGTTTATTGCCATTCAGCACAGCTCATATACATTCTTTAAAACATGACGTCCTATGACAAAAAGAATCATTTTAAGAAAACAACCAACAATGTGAGAATTCTATTGGGCTCTATACAACAGCATGCATGACTGATAATATTCCACATGAATAATTAAGGATCGTATTGTATTGTAATTGCATTTATACCATGTTTACTACCCCGGGCGAGGCGTTGACGTGCTTTACGCAAGTAGCGCATTACTCTGGAACCCTAGGGCAGCCGTCAGGTCAGTGATTGTTGGTTAATGGGATTAGTCTTGTGCTCTCAGGGAACACAAGATGTTCCATACATTTACCCCTGCTTCTTTATCAAATGAATCGGAGTTAGGGGTGGTGGTTAGTGGGGACTCTGATGGTTGGTGAGGTGAAGAGATGGGCTGATGCCGAGCAGGTGTTGTTCGGCTGAAGTGATAGGGTCTTTAGAGAAGGAGAGGTTGTGATCTATGAAGTGAGGAGAAATACAGGGAGACAGGCACGTGACTGATAGAAAACTATACTCAGGAAGAAGAGGCATGCAGAGGAAGGAAGGTAAGGAGAGGGTGGCTGACGAAAGGAGATGAGTCAAACAAAAGAGTTGTAATTCAAGGTCAGCCTTTCTTACAAAGCTTTAGCAATGCAGGGGGCTTCTGAGACAGCGTGGAATCTGAGGGTCTAAAGCTGTAGAAAGAAACGCCATTGCCCAGCACTCGCTGTGATTGCTTAAAGATGTGAGTCTGAGTGTGAAGATCATTTAAACATCATGCCAAGCCTTGGGGCGCCTTTTAAACACAGTCTGGAGCCCCCCGATCTTGGTGCAAAGTCAGTATGCTGCACGTGGGATGGATGGAGAGGATGTGGTCCGTCGCTAGACTGCCGTCTTTGGTGCTGGAAACCAGGGTTCGAGCCTCGGGGTCGCGTCCACATCCTGTGATTCTGGGCAAATCACTTCATCTCCCCGTGCCTGAATGTGTAAGTAACCGGGGCTCCTGTAAAGCGCTCCAAGACCTCCGGGTCCAGTTCGCGCTATATAAACTCTGCACACTAAACAGGGAGGGTGGCACAGACTCCTTTTTTTAGGATGAATGGATTAAGCCAATTGCCAAATATGTGTTCTGACAATACTACCTGGGAGGGATCTGAAGTTAATCACCTCACAGAGTCATCCCAGTACACAGAGGCGGTGCGATAGGACAGTGTCCTGCCTGATTAAAATGTACTCTAAATCAATAACTTTGGCCGAGGTATTTGTTGAGTAAAAGGGAAGAGAGGGCCAGGCCAATTCAGCTCCTGAAGATGGCGTGGTACGTCTGGCAACCACAGACTAGTCGGCACACCCTCTAAACGCCCCTATTAGATTCAGCTCATAATAAAATGTAGTCCCAATACTGCCACTCCTGAAGTGCGGAGGCCGAGAAGAATACATTTTTTGAAACTCTTTGAAAGTCGGTGCAGACATTGTCGAGGTTCCTCACCATTTGGTACCCTTGAGATTATTGTCGCTCTGGAAAACTGTGAGGCATAGTTACAAGTCCCAAGCGCCACTGCTGACCTGTATTTACAAAGACACTTTGCGTGGATTTACACGGCCTTGTAAATATGGCCCTCTTCCACTCAGTATTCTGCATCAAAGGGGCGTGTCATGGTTGTTGCTGTGGATGTTCCCATGCAACACCCATGGCTTTTTGACAGTGGCCCAGATTTACAAGGATTCGTAACTCTGAGGCTGCTCCAAATACTAACGCCTTTCCAGCGGAGGCATAAACAGTGGCGCAATGAGGAGGAATACTTTTATTTCTCCTTGTTTTCTAGGTCCCGCCTATGCAGCGCGCAGGCGCTACATAGGAGGCCTTTAGCCATCGTACAGCTCTTTTTCCAAGCACATACTCGTGCTTGTGGCGACATACAGCATGCGGGAGCGCGCAGCGGCACGTCACAAGCACGAGTATGTGCTTCTAAAAAGAGCAGGCTACGCGCGCACGCCCGCACGCCCCACTCTCTTAAATTCGTGCCGTTTCTTTCTTACGCGTTTTTCTGGTCCCTATTTAGATCCGCTATCTACCCGATGTGACATTGATGCCTGTGGACGTGAGTCGCGCTGTGCCTCATTCATTATATGTGACGCTTTGAGATGCCATCATTTTTTACACTTTCAAGCGTCATAACATGTTTTTCTTTCTACAGCCATGTCTTCCCTCTTCCCATCTTATTTGGTAACCCCCTTTCTTCACACAATCGCCCTTTATACTAACCGGGGTATTATAGAAAATCACAGTCAGAAACTATAACAAAACCTCGAAGTCCCTAACCCTGACTGTCTATAAATATGAAGGCCGAATTTTAATGCAGCATCACCCTATGCAGTGGCCTAAGTCATGTGGCACCGCAACAAATGCGAAATAAATAAACATCAAAATACAATCTTCAGCTAACTCTTTGCCAGGCCTATTCTAATCAATGAACACATTTCTACCTCTCTCTACCTCTCCCTCTCTACCTCTCTCTCTCTACCTCTCTCTTCCTCTCTCTCCCTCTCTCTCTCTCTACCTCTCTCTCTACCTCTCTCTCTACCTCTCTCTCTTTACCTCTCTCTCTCTACCTCTCTCTCTACCTCTCTCTCTCTACCTCTCTCTACCTCTCTACCTCTCTCTCTCTCTACCTCTCTCTCGCTACCTCTCTCTCTACCTCTCTCTCTACCTCTCTCTCTACCGCTCTACCTCTCTCTCTACCACTGCCTTTCTACCTCTCTACCTCTAACTTTCTACCTCTCTCTCTCTACCTTTCTACCTCTCTCTCTGTACCTCTCTCTACCTCTCTACCTCTCTATCTACCTCTTTCTCTCTACCTCTCTCTCTACCTCTCTACCTCTCTCTCTCTACCTCTCTACTTCTCTCTACCCCTCTCTACCTCTCTCTCTCTACCTCTACCTCTCTACCTCTCTACCTCTTCCTCTACCTATCTCTATCTACCTCACCCTCTACCTCTCCCTCTCTACCTCTCCCTCTACCTCTCTACCTCTCTCTCTCCCTCTACCTCTCTACCTCTCTCTCTCTCTACCTCTCCCTCTCTCTCTGCCTCTCTCTCTACCTCTCTAACTCTCTCTCTCTCTACCTCTCCCTCTACCTCTCTCTCTCCCTCTCTCTACCTCCCTCTCTCTACCTCTCTCTTCCTCTCTCTCCCTCTCTCTCTCTCTACCTCTCTCTCTCTCTACCTCTCTCTCTACCTCTCTCTCTTTACCTCTCTCCCTCTACCTCTCTCTCTACCTCTCTCTCTCTACCTCTCTCTACCTCTCTACCTCTCTCTCGCTACCTCTCTCTCTACCTCTCTCTCTACCTCTCTCTCTACCGCTCTACCTCTCTCTCTACCACTGCCTTTCTACCTCTCTACCTCTAACTTTCTACCTCTCTCTCTCTACCTTTCTACCTCTCTCTCTGTACCTCTCTCTACCTCTCTACCTCTCTATCTACCTCTTTCTCTCTACCTCTCTCTCTACCTCTCTACCTCTCTCTCTCTACCTCTCTACTTCTCTCTACCCCTCTCTACCTCTCTCTCTCTACCTCTACCTCTACCTCTCTTCCTCTCTACCTCTCCCTCTACCTATCTCTATCTACCTCACCCTCTACCTCTCCCTCTCTACCTCTCCCTCTACCTCTCTACCTCTCTCTCTCCCTCTACCTCTCTACCTCTCTCTCTCTCTACCTCTCCCTCTACCTCTCTCTCTGCCTCTCTCTCTACCTCTCTCTCTCTCTCTCTCTACCTCTCCCTCTACCTCTCTCTCTCCCTCTCTCTACCTCCCTCTCTCTACCTCTCTCTTCCTCTCTCTCCCTCTCTCTCTCTCTACCTCTCTCTCTCTCTACCTCTCTCTCTACCTCTCTCTCTTTACCTCTCTCTCTCTACCTCTCTCTCTACCTCTCTCTCTCTACCTCTCTCTACCTCTCTACCTCTCTCTCGCTACCTCTCTCTCTACCTCTCTCTCTACCTCTCTCTCTACCGCTCTACCTCTCTCTCTACCACTGCCTTTCTACCTCTCTACCTCTAACTTTCTACCTCTCTCTCTCTACCTTTCTACCTCTCTCTCTGTACCTCTCTCTACCTCTCTACCTCTCTATCTACCTCTTTCTCTCTACCTCTCTCTCTACCTCTCTACCTCTCTCTCTCTACCTCTCTACTTCTCTCTACCCCTCTCTACCTCTCTCTCTCTACCTCTACCTCTACCTCTCTTCCTCTCTACCTCTCCCTCTACCTATCTCTATCTACCTCACCCTCTACCTCTCCCTCTCTACCTCTCCCTCTACCTCTCTACCTCTCTCTCTCCCTCTACCTCTCTACCTCTCTCTCTCTCTACCTCTCCCTCTACCTCTCTCTCTCCCTCTCTCTACCTCCCTCTCTCCACCTCTCTCTTCCTCTCTCTCCCTCTCTCTCTCTCTACCTCTCTCTCTCTCTACCTCTCTCTCTACCTCTCTCTCTTTACCTCTCTCTCTCTACCTCTCTCTCTACCTCTCTCTCTCTACCTCTCTCTACCTCTCTACCTCTCTCTTGCTACCTCTCTCTCTACCTCTCTCTCTACCTCTCTCTCTACCGCTCTACCTCTCTCTCTACCACTGCCTTTCTACCTCTCTACCTCTAACTTTCTACCTCTCTCTCTCTACCTTTCTACCTCTCTCTCTGTACCTCTCTCTACCTCTCTACCTCTCTATCTACCTCTTTCTCTCTACCTCTCTCTCTACCTCTCTACCTCTCTCTCTCTACCTCTCTACTTCTCTCTACCCCTCTCTACCTCTCTCTCTCTACCTCTACCTCTACCTCTCTTCCTCTCTACCTCTCCCTCTACCTATCTCTATCTACCTCACCCTCTACCTCTCCCTCTCTACCTCTCCCTCTACCTCTCTACCTCTCTCTCTCCCTCTACCTCTCTACCTCTCTCTCTCTCTACCTCTCCCTCTACCTCTCTCTCTGCCTCTCTCTCTACCTCTCTCTCTCTCTCTCTCTCTCTCTCTACCTCCCCCTCTACCTCTCTCTCTCCCTCACTCTACCTATCTCTCTCTACCTCTCTCTACACCTCCCTACCCCTCTCTACCCCTCCCTCTACCTCTCTACCTCTCTACGCCTCTCTACCTCACTCTACCTCTCTCTCTACCTCTCTCCCTCTCTCTACCTCTCTCTACCTACCTCTCTCTCTACCTCTCTCTCTCTCTACCTCTCTCTACCTACCTCTATACATCTCTCTACCTTTCTCTACAGCTCTCTACCCCTCTACCTCTCTCTACCTCTCTCTACCTCTCTCTACCTCTCTCTCTACACCTCTCTACCTCTCTACACCTCTCTACCTCTCTCTACCTCTTTACACCTCTCTACCTGCCAATGCTTGTTTGCTCTTTCTATGTGTGCTTCATTCTGCAGCACACATAGGAGCAAAACGCCATTAAGGATTGTTTTTGTGCAGGAAGGTATTCCTCCCTGCACAATAACAATCACCCCTGCAAAGCAGGCACCCTTGCAGCATGGTGAGCCCTGCACCACGGTGCAAAGGTGCCTGCATTGGTGCACAGCTGCTGTTTTGGCACCAGCGCAGGGGAGAGCACAGGGGTGCGCTGTATTCTTGTAAATAAGGTGCATCTCTGCGTTTTTTAAATGACGCAGCTCGGTGCAGCAAAATTGTTTGCTTCCCCACGCTGTGCCATTTCACTGTATATATGCCCCTATGTTTGTATATGAAACCAGGAGGGAACTGTAGAGTCGGACTGGCCTACAGGGTAATCAGGCAGTGGCTGATGGGCTACTCTGAAAGGTCAGTTTGTGGCCCGGTTTCATGGTCGGCCGATGCATTTTTTTCTATTAATTTTCCCTGATATGAAAAGGAACATGGCCTGCAGCAAGCTCAAAACCATCCTGTCTACAATACCTTGAAAATTACTTATACAGCGTGTCTTTGCAAGCTCAAAACTGCATGGTTTTGAAAACATGGGCCACTTTTTTAGCTACTGTGGGCCTCTTTTATTTTCTATCCCAGTCTGACTCTGGGGAACTGCGCCCTCGCACAATCTGCTTAAGAGCAAGTTATTTCCAATAGGGGATACAGGTTTAGGCCCTGCAGATGGAGCATTGGGTTTGATTATATCGCACCTGCTAGACTAGAAGATGAGTGTTTATTGGAATCCCCTGTGATACAGGTGATGCTGGATGTTGATGTGATTAAAGACTCCTTTTTGCAAGACAAGTGGCCTTTAGGCTAGCAAGTCCAATGACAAGGTATCTTGTAAATCTGTTGATACAAGCCTAAAGTAGGTAAAGGCATCTTAAGATCACTTTCCCCTTATGCGTGCACATTTTTATACAGTAGTTTTATTTGCCAGGCTCAGAAAGTGTACCCTCACTAAGTGTAATTCACTGCCAGTCCTACAAACTAAATTATAAATGGTACCTAAAATCAAAAACGCAACGGATTCTATAATAGCAGAATCAGGCTTATAAGGCTAACGTTGTTATGTAGCACAGCCAAGTGCCACAAGCTGTGTTCTCAGTGGGCAAACTGATACTACAATTCCCAACATGATGGT
Organism: Triturus cristatus; assembly: GCF_964204655.1. NCBI lineage: Eukaryota > Metazoa > Chordata > Amphibia > Caudata > Salamandridae > Triturus > Triturus cristatus. The sequence goes on along the minus strand of NC_140594.1, from coordinate 119,735,092 downwards.
TGTACAAGATGTGAAAAGAGAAACCACATGTGCCAGCAGGTAACTAAGTATTAATAGTTTATGAGATAAACTGTAGAAAATCAATTCCAAATATAAGAAATTAACAAATTTACAGGAAACGTGATTCAAAATAATAATTTATCACTGTAGAAAGTCTACCTTTTGTGTGGTAACCCCGGATGTTTAATCTTTTGCTGGACCCTATATTTTTGCGAGCTTTAGAACTCTCTGCACTTTACCCCCACTAACCATAGGTAAAATGCCTGTGCTTCTTCTTTCAACATGATGAAATTCATTTACTCCTAATGGCATATGTAACTTACCTATACATCCCTAATATGTGGTACAAAGTGTACAGAGCGTCTGCAAATTGAATGTCACTAATGGACTGCACCACCTGTTGTGCCATCCACAATGGCGGCAGCGCAAACGTGGCTTCAGACCTAACCTGTGTAGCCTGACTGTAGCAGTGTAAAATCTGCAATTAGACCTGTAAAAAGAAACCTTTTTCTAGGTCAAAACCCCCCTTTTTAAATATTAATAAGTCATCCGAATGTAGGCCATGTAGTTCACAAGGTAGTGTGCATAGAATTTAAAAGTAGGCCATGTAGAAATGCAATGTTAACATGTCCATACATTGACTAGCAACCAATAACTACTTGTTCACTGCGGCAGGCCTAACTGTCCAATGTAGAAAATCAGAGAACAGATTAAAATCCTGATACTGTATCTCGAGCATGGGACAAGCTAAAATAATAAACTACTATTTTTAATAGTTATTAAACATCTAATTCAAAGGTGAAGTTGGATTTTTTATAACTACTACAGAAAAGTAACTTTTAGAACATTACCTTTCTACTGCCTGAAGTTCCTGAAGGGTAATTTGCATTGCTCTCAAACATCTCCCATCCAGTAATTACCATTTGAGTAGGTGTGAAGTGCTTTCCCGTTGCAAACAATAGGCTTAACTGAATGGGCTGGGATGACTCTTCTAAACCTCAGAGAATATTCAGGGTGAGGATATGAGCATCCTTTTCATCATTATCGGGTCAAATCCTGCTTGAAATGTCTGCTAGGTTTACATATAACACTTTGGGGTGCACTTGAAGGGCAGAAACAGGATGCCAAACAAGTCTTGAGTATCACCTGTCTGGTTGCTGAAGGATCCTGATTTGTCCTACCAGACTTCTATCTCTGGGGTTTACATATCAGACTGGGGGCATACTTGAAAGGACGGGAACAGGATGCCAAGTTAATTCTTGTGTATCTACTGGCTGGCTGCTGGAAAACTCTGCTTTTGTTCTACGAGAATTCGATCTCTGGGTTGTTCTGGGGTACAGTGGCTGCTTAAAACTGAACTTTGGTGTTAGATGAGGAAAGACACTAGGATTACAATAGTACACTCCACACAGACACACCCCAGCCCTCAGAGCCCAAGTTTAGTGTGGCCGAAGACTTTTTCCATCTTGAAAATGTCTAAAGTAGATAGGGTTGGCCCCAGGAACCTTTATCCCATTGGTTAGGTTGTGCCCAGAAGTCATTCCCAACCACTAGGTCAAGACAGGCATAAATGTGGCACCTCCACAAATCCACTTCAGAACCCTCCTGGACCTGAGGAAGAGCAGAAGAGGAAAGGACCTGCTCTCTGTGATCTGACAGGAGTCCTGAAGGACTGGACCTCCTATCTCTTGTACCCAGAACGAAGAAGTGGACTCCAAAGGTCATAAGGCTGACTTTCTGTTAAACCTACAGGTATACTCAGGTATACAACAAGCTACAAGAGACCTTTCTGCAACTGCCCAGCTAACCAGTAGCAATTGGACCTGGACTGCCTGTTGGCCTCTACCTGACACCTTGCCAGTCTCTAAGTGCCTCCCCTGAGGTCCCGGGAGACTTTAAAAGTGTACTCTGGTGGTCGTGTTTTTGTACTTAAAGGATTAAATCAGACGGTAAATTCTTAGACTTGGACAAACCTGGTTGGTGTATCCAACCATCACTCCATTGTACTCAGCATCATATTGGATGTGGGTCCCGTCCTACTTTAAAAATTCATATCTCTGGTTCCCCTTATTGGCCTTTTGTCACTTTGGTGTCATTTTGTTGACTAAATTATACACTTTGGGGCTGATTATGAGTTCGGCGGCCCTGGAGTGGGCCGCCGCACCAGCCACCCGCAAGATTACGAGTGCCATTGCCACAACAGTGGTGCATTTGTCATGCCTGAAATTATATATTACTTAAATGGTTGTTTCATTTTGGACCCATGTGCGTGATGCACAAGATGAAGGTTTTCCTTTGGAGATTCTGGATGCATCCATGTTGAACGTGTCAGTCTCTAAGCAGTCCTTCCTTCTAAGGTTCCCTTACCCTAAGCATATTACAGCCACGGGGGGGCAGCAACTGAGGAACTTGAGGTGGGCAGGCAAATAACAAAAAGGAAAAAGATGCTGAGCAGGGAGGACTGGGTGAAGAAACAGACGAGCGGAGAGGGGAGGAGGAAGCAACAGAGAGCAGGGTGGGTATTTGAGGGGGTAAGAAGCACATGTGGGATTGCCAGGAATGTGAAGCAGGGTTGGGCCAACATCACAGGAAAGGACAGTAAGAAACATCATAAAAAGGTGCAGGCTATAAGGAGATAGGGACAGGCCAGAGTACAGTTCCCAGAGACACCTGCAAGAACCAAAAGAAGGGGCTATCAAGTTTGCAGGAAGCGGTGGAAACCGGACAATGGAATTCAGGAGCAAGATCTAATCATGCATGTAATCATTTCCTGGCTGAGTCCACAACTTCTGGGAGGTTGTATGTTCAAACCACACATGCATTTACCACGCATGCCTTTACAACGTGGTCCAATCCACAAATGCGTCTTTACAATGCATTCCTTTACCACGCAAGTCGTCACAATGACTTGCCTTAGGGAAAGCGCTGGACTTTGGAATAGTATACGTTACTATTCCAACTCCACTCTGCGCAACAGTAGGGAAAGTGTTGGATGTAAAGTGCAACATCAGTCCAACAACGCTTTCCCTAGGATGCATTCGTGGTTCTGACCGCGTTGTAAAGGCCCAATGTGGTTCGAGCAGAGTTGTAATGGCTGTTTTCCCATCTGGGGCAGTGTATGTAGTGACTGTATCTAAATTCGGAGTTAGCGTGCAGGAGCTACCTGGCAACCTTCTGTTTAGCTGTATTGATTCCTGATTCAATTAGTTGGTCACCGTTCTTTCTCCCAGCACTTTTCTTTTTTTTTCTCTTCTTCTTGGTTCTTTCATATTTAGTTGGAGTTAAGCAGGGTTATTGCCATCTGCTTGTCCTTGTTCCTTACCTCCTAAAGTTACTGGCTGACCGGGCATCCTGAGGTTCCCTGCCTATATTCTGGTTGGTGTTGGGTTCATTGTGGAGTATTCCTCCGTGGAGTTTAGTAAACTGTGCACCATGTTTGCTACTGTGAATATACACTCTTGTTTTTAAATGGCTCTGGTATTCATGTTCATCTGTCTCTCTCACTCCAAATACTCACCCTCAGTACTGAGCTTGCCACCTCCTTGCTCAGTCCAAGAAGCAGATGCTTGGCATGTGTTTCTCACTCTTGCTCCCTTTCACCTTTTCCCCTCTCACTCTCTGCTTGATGTGCATATACTTATCCACAGAGAACGAGGATGTGAGGAGATGAGATTCTCATCAGAACCACAGCTCCTCACTCAAGCTTGAGAGGGGGAGGACAAAAAAAAATAAGTCCCTGGATGTGAGCAGTGGAAGGATAAAAATCATCCAATCAAGAAGAAGGTAAAGGAGATATGGTTAAGGGAAGGGACAAAAAGAAAGGAAATAATAAAAGCAAATGGAAAAGTAAGGAATTAAAAAAAACAAGCAAATGAGATTGACAAGAAAGCCAGCCGATGAAAGGCAATGGACTGAGGCTTCCCTCTAAGCATTGGATTGGTTCTGCCCACAATAAGCCTTTGACAATTTAACGCTAAAAGCTGCCTGTAGGTGAGTCCTAAAAATGGAAAGATGGGACTATTATAAAGTGTGGGAAAGGGGTAAGAGGGGGGACTTGGAACATGCAGATGGGTAGGGTGTTGTTTCCTAAAAAGCAGAAAGGTTTAGCTTTAGAGCAACTTGAAAATATGGGTATGTGATGCAGAGTAGTTGACGTAGCGTTCAGTGGCATAGAGTGCATTGGTTTTGAGTAAAGTGGTGTTGACTGCATTGGTGTAGAATGCAGTGGTTTAGAGTAGAATGGTGTAGGGCGAAGTGGCATGACATAGAGTGGTATAGGGTGCAGTGGCATGGAGTAGATTGTTTCAGAGTAGACTGAAGAAGCATAGAGAGTAGTGGTGCAGGGTAGAGTGCAGTGGCATAGAGTAGTGGTGTAGAGTGGTGTGGAGTAGAGTGCAGTGGCACAGAATGCAGTAGAGGGCAGAGTGCAGTGGTGTAGAGTAGACTGTTTCAGAGTAGAGTGAAGTGACTTAGAGTTGAGTGATACAAGGTAAAGTGCAGTGGCATAGAGTAGTGGCATAGAATCAATTGGTGTAGTGTACAGTGACATAGTGTACAGTGTTGCAGAGTAGAGTGGAGTGGTGATGAGTAGAGTTGAGTGGCCTAGACTGAAGTGGCGAATAGTGCAGTGGTGCATAGAAGAGTGGGTAGAGTGCACTGGCATTGAAGAGAGTGGTGCACAGGAGAGAGGCATAGATTAAAGTGGCACATGAGTGCAGTATTGTAGAGTGCAGTGGTGCACAATAGATCCGCTCATCAACATCTTATGGTCACCCCGAAGTATCTCAGAGCCCGTAAAGGCGGCCGCTCTTTTCAAATGCAAATGGCCGGACTCTGGAATAAGGTGCCTCTTCCACTCAGGCAAATTACTAACCTGTTGACCTTCAGGATACAACTGAAGACCTGGTTGTTCCAACAAACAATTTAACTGTCCTTTACTTGGTTTTTTCTTTTTCTGTTTTCTTTCCCTCTTCCCCTCTTAGCATTTGGTTTTCTGTCTTAGCGCCGGGATACTCTTTTGAGTAGCTGTGCGCTCTATAAATCTTTTTTTAACATAACATAACATAACAGTAGGGTAGAGTGTAGTGGTATAGAGTGTACTGGAGTAGAGTGCACTGGCGTAGAGTGCACTGGCATAGAGTGCACTGGCATAGAGCAAATCTAAAGCTAAATCCGGCACTTAACAAGGTCTGGAACACCTTGCTAAAACTGGCATCTTTCCTGGTATCTGGCAACAAGCGTTCCTACTACCTTTACTGAAAAAATCTAATGCGGATCCAGCTGTGCTCAGCAATTTTCTACCGATCTCCCTCTTGCCGGCACCTGCAAAAATGCTGGAGAAACTGGCGCAATGCCAGTTAGCCGAGTAAATTTAGAAACACGACCTCTAGCATGACTCTCAATTTGGATTTCGGTCGGGTTACAGTACTGAGACAGCTTTGATTGAAGTGGCAGAATTCATGAGAATGACTGTGGATGTTGGCGCGTCTGCCATGCTAGTTTTGTTAGACCTATCAGCAGCATTCGACATGGTAGCACACTCAATCCTACTGGATAGACTAAATCAGCTGGATATCGGTGGGGTGGCAGTCACCTGGATTCGGTCTTATCTTACAGACCGCTCTCAACAGGTCTATCTGCGACCTTTTCGATCTGCAGCAAAACACCTACGGTATGGAGTGCCTCAGGGTTCCACTTTGAGTCCATTGCTTTTTTAATGTCTAGATGGGGCCACTCAAAACTCTTATTGCATCCCAGGGGGTGAAAGTAGTTTTCTATGCAGATGATACCCAGCTGGTGTTTTATTTAAAGAACATTCCGAGGCCGCCTTCCTCAGATTTAAGGAGTACCTGAAGAAACGCTCTGGATGGATGAACAGCACCTGCCTATAATTAAATGCAGATAAGCCAGAAGCCCTGTTCTTTAGTTAGGCATCTCCGCCCCCTGCGGATCTCTGGTGGCCTGTAAAACTGGGCTCACCGCCAACCCGACAGAGACAGCAAGAAATCTAGGCATCAAATGGGAAACTAATTTATCTTTTGTGGCTCAAGTTTACCAGATTTCCTCAGCTTGCTTTGGGAAGCTGAGAATCATAAAATAAATTCCTTGACTTACAGCAGGAGAACAGCCGAAGGATCTTAGTCCATCCAATGGTGACTTAACGTCTAGACTATGCCAATAGTCTATATTTAGGGATGCTAGATTATCCGATTGATAGACTACAGATGGTTCAAAACGTAGCAGCCAGACTCATTCGGAGGGTACCTTTCTGCCATCACATCTCTCCTCACCCGAGGCAGCTACACTGGTTTCCGGTAGCTAAGAGAATAGAATTGAAGGCTCTGACCTTGGCCTTTCGAGCTGTTTGTAACTTGGGTCCAGGTTACCTTAAGCTCAGTCCATACCGTTAGGAACTGACATTGAGATCTAACTATCAGTGTCTGCTCTGTGTTCCTCGCTATTCGAAGTCTTGACTTGGGGGAAGATCGTTCGCGTCCAGGACCTCCAGACTGTGGAACTCGTTACCACCTCATTTGCACCAGATAGAGTCAGTTTCATGAGTTTAGGAAGACCTTAAAAACCTAGCTCTTTAACCAAGGTTAGATTTCAGGTTGTTGGCTAATCTTCTCCTCCAATCTCTGCATCGCCCCGGGACCCCTCTATTTGAAGTAGCTGTGCACTTTACAAATGTTTATTTTATTGTATAGAGTGGTGCTTTGGCACATAGTAGAGTTGTGCAGAGTAGAGTGGCATAGATTTCATTGTTGGAAAGTGCAGTTTTGTAGGGTAGAGTGCAGTGGTGTAGAGTGGCGTGGAGGGCATTGGTGTAGAGTGCAGTGGAGTAGAGTGGGGCAGAGTAAAGTGATGTAGAGTGCAATGGTATAGAGTAGAGTGTTGCAGAGTAGAGTACAGTGGCGTACAGTGCAGTGGTGCAGAGTAGATTGGTGTAGAGAACACTGGCATTGAGTGTATTGGTTTTGGGTAAAGTGGTGTAGGGTGCATTGGCGTGGAGTGCAGCACCGTAGAATAGAGTGGCAGGGTAGGTTGCAGTGGCGTAGAGTGGAGTGGTGTACAATGGAATACAGTGGCATAGAGCGCAGTGCCGTAAATAGATTGTTTCAAAGTAGAGTGCAGTGCCATAGAGTGCAGTGATTTTGAGTAAAGTAGATTGGTGTGTAGTGCAGTGGCACAGAGAAGAGTGGTGCAGATTAGATTGCAGTGGTGTAGAGTGTAGTGGCATACAGGGAATTGATGTAGAGTTCAGTGGAGTTGCGTAGAATGGTGCAGGGTAGAGTGCAGTGGCATAGAGTGCAGTGGTGCAGATAAGAGTGGTGGAGAGTGCAATGTTGCAGAGTCAAGGAGAAGAGTGGAGTGGTGAAGTGTAGAGTGTAGTAGCATTGAGTGCACTAGCATAGAGTGGTGCAGAGTAGAGAGCAATGGCATAGGGTGCAGTGCCATAGAGTGGCAGAGAGTGCAGTGTTGCAGAGTAGACTGTTGTAGAGAGCTGTGGTATATAGTAGAATGGCGTAGAGTGCATTGGTGTGAAGTGCCGTGGCGTAGAGTGGTGCAGTGTGGTATAGGGGGCAGTGGCATGGAGTGGTGCAGAGTAGAATGGCATAGAGAGTAGTAGCGTAGAGTACAGTGGTGCAGAATAGAATAGAGTGGCTTAGAGTCCATGATGTAGAGTGCAGTGGCTTAAAGTATTGCAGAGTTTGAGTATAGTGGTGTAGAGTGTTGCAGAATAGAGTATAGTGGCATAGACTGCAGTGGTGTAGAGTAGTTGGCGTAGAGTGCAGTGAGGTAGAGTAGAGTGCAATGGTGCAAAGTAGAGTGCAGTGGCACAGAGTGGAGTGGCGTAGAGTGGAGCCAAGTGCAGTGGCGTGCAGTAGATTGTTTCAGAGTAGAGTGTGGTGGTGCATGGTAGAGTGGCATATAGTGCATAGGAGATGAGAGTGGATTGGCATACAGTGCACTGGGGTAGAGTGGTGTGGTACAGAGTAGAGTGCACTGGCGAAGAATGCAGTGGCAAAGAGTGCAGTGTTGCAGAGTAGAGTGGCATAGAGTGGAGTAAGGCAGAGTATAATGGCGAAGAGTGCAGTGGTACATAGTACAGTTGTATGGAGTAGAGTGAATTAAGATAGAGTAGAGTGGTGTAGAGAAGAGAGGTGTAAAGTGAAATGGCTTAGAGTGGAGGGTGCAGAGTAGAGTGCAGTGACACTGGGGAGTGGCATGGACTGGAGTGGCGTAGTGTTGAGTTGTGCAGAGTAGCACACTTCCATTACAGACAACACATCTTCAACTGAAACCACCATTACATTTGCACAGACATACAGTTTTACTGATAAAAGTATACAGTACACAAACAGTAATGAGTGAAAGTATCATCACCTAGTGCACTGATTTGTTTTGATTGTTTTAAAATATTTGTTTCCACCAGACTTCAGAATTACCCCAAAATGTGCTTCATTTGGGCATTTCTAATTCTGAAATGTTGCCACAGTTCATTAACAGACCATGACATTTGTTTTGTGTGCTAGAAAACAAACAACATAGTACAGCCTTCCTCAAGCCCTCACCTAAAGTCAGCATGATTGTCACATAAATCCTCTCACTTTAAAGTCAAGGAAAGAAAAGTAAATACCAAGCTTCCTGGAAGACAGAGGCTGACATTTGACCTCTGTCCTTGAATACACAGCAAATGTGACAAGTCAAGAACAAGATTTAAAGCAACGGATCGATCTTTCCATTCTGGTTTTTCCCCTTTTCTTCACCTTTTTCCCCTTTTTCTTGTTGCTTGCAGTATTTTCTGAAATGAACATTGATATTGATTATGAAATGTTTCTTGATGAGGCTTTTGCTTTAGATAATGTCCCTGCAATTTCAGTTAGCCGTTATACAAATGTTATTAATTTATATGTTGTATGTGGATATATTTGTATGTATATTGTCCATATTTGTTTATGTAATGTTTTTTGTATTTTGCATTTAGTGTGTTTTTATTTGTATATCTTTTCAGCCCTGACGAAGTTCCCTTTGGAACGGAACGCGTTGGCTGATGTCCAAATTTTAAACTTAAAACTCAAAAATAAAGAATAGATATTTTGGAATACATCCGGATTTATTTGACTTCATTCTGGTGCACCGTCCTTCAATTCTTGAATCTTCTTATCTGGTTTCCAGTGGAGTATAAGTGCGGCATACTCTGGATGAGATTGCACAGACAACATATTTAATTATTTACCTAAGAAGCTGAGGTGCAGAACCTTGGTCAGCCGCATTTTGGTCTTTCTATTGAAGATTTAAAGGTCTGTTTAAATCGAGAACTGGTGGATGAATACAGTAAACAGGTTTTGGGGAAGGGATGGAACAAGCTCGAGCTGGGCATCCTAAAACAAATTGAGCCAGCAAATAGAAAGCAAGATAATGTGATTTACAAACCATAAAACCAATGGTAAACAACTGGTGGAATGTATTCTTAGGGAAGCTTTCTGAATGTATCCAAGATGTCGTCAGCAAACCAGATGGCTGTGCTTTATGGTAGGCTTCGACTAAAACATTTGCTCAGAGCCATATAGTTTTTTAGGTCTCGCAAATACAACGCATGCGCCATCTCTTCAAGACATTTTGTTAACTCCCAATGGGCTTACAGGCCGCCCATTACCTACCTTTGGTTGGCATCATTGTCACTCTCAATTAATTGCATCCCACTGCCCGAACTGCGGTCACCACTTTCTCTTATTGTGTGTGGCACTTCTCGAGCATGCTCCAAGTACTTGTTTCCGTCCACTACTTGCACTTTTGGGAGCAATTGTTTTTTTTTTTTTTTTTTTTTAAAAACCTTTATTTTGGTAAATGCACAATACACAGCGTCTGCCTACAACCCCTCGGGGCCGGCCGCTATGACATTGTAGAACATAGAACAATAATGTCAGGATAAGAAAAGGTTTAATTTTATGATTTTGTCGAGTACAATGTAGTAAACTACGAAAAGAGTCGAAGCTGATCACTGACCAGGAGAGACATCTCCGTTCACGGAGCACCCAGAAGGAGGCGTTATATAGGAAGGCATTTGTAAGGAAACAGGTGGCCACCATCCAGGAACTGAGAGCAAACGCTATACCACAGAATGATAGAACACAATAAACTCCCTACTAACACTGAACCCCGACCAAGAAGAAACAAAGAAACATAAAAGAAAAAGAAACCGAAGAAGAAGAGAGAAAGAAAGAGAAAGAGGGCCATAGAGACAAAGAAAAGACATAGAACACATCCCATCCCCCCACCCTGCATACCAGCGGAAGGCCACGGCCCACCCCCCCCCAATAGGCATGCCTGTCGCCCCAAATGAACCCCAAGTGGGAAAGAGAGTCTGGAGAGTGGGAAAGAACATCCCAGTCTCCGACTCCCAGAGAAGACAGGAGGAGGAAATTTTACATACTCCCGGTCACCACCAGCCCCATAAGCATCCCCCACCCTGAATATCATCAGCACAACTGAAGTAGCAAGCAAAGCAGCAGGTGGGGAGACTCCATTCCAAATGTGCGAATAAATCAGATAATTAGCAGTCCCATCCTAGTCCCCGCCCGCCAATACGTACAGCAAACTAAAGGAAATCGTCCAGCCCTGGCCCGATCCTAAGTGGCCCCACAGATCCACCCCCGCAGTCAACAATAGCAAATTACACACATGCGGCACATCAGATACATAGACAAATATTCTAGTCCGGGTCATGCCAGGCGGTCAGGCAGGATCATCAAGGGAGGCAACATCAGCCCTGGCCAGAACGCTGAAACCCCACCAAGCATGGCCACCGCTGGAAGTGTACCTCAGGCAGAACAAAGGAGCAAGATGGCCGCTCCCGACATAGAAGACGCAGAGGAAGAGGAAGCGAGAGTTCCCAATCATAGACCATCGCCACATCGATAGTGACCAACACAGTTTTCCCCACAGAACGGCACACACTCCGGCGATGTTGAGGAAGCCGTGGCAACACTTGCAGAGGCAGAGTCTCAGCTTGTAAAGTGGAAGGGAGCTTTGTATCTGCAACTTTGACATTAAAAGAGCACTCGACACTGTAGCCAGGGAGAGGACGTTCCACAGTATCCCCTTGTCGCCGCATTGTATCCGCCTCGAAGGGAATGAGAGGCATTGGGGGGTCAGACAACCGCAGTAGTTCCCTGGATGGCATAGCGACATCGATCTTCCGCTCCAGTTCTCGAGTGTTTTGCCACCATGTCGCCCTCAAGTCTTCCAGGGCTAGAAGGATATCACCATAGGTCAGGTCTGCTCCCCGCTTCAGCATGTCGGCAGTATGCAAAGGCGCCACCGGGACACCCTCCAGCTCGACAGTAGGCAGGGCAGCCTGCGGCAGGGATATGGAGGCTTCCGTCTTTCCGGCGAGGTAGACCGGCACCGCCACCATTTTTGCAGTCAGCCCACATCGGAGGGGTGAGGGTGACTCCATAGGACTGAGGAATAGCATTTAAGGCAAGAAGAGTTACTGCTCGCTATACAGGGCTCCCACGATGTGAGAGCCCTCGGCTATATAGCAATGCGGGTGGTGGGCGCTCTAAAACGGATACCGCTCTGACCGCTGGTAGCATGACAAAGGAAGGTTCGCCAGCCCGGACCCAATCATACAGGAATTCTCTCCGTCGCGAAGAAGGCTCCGCCAAGCCTCCCACTCCACAGCCGGTCACATTTCCCCAGGCGCCGGTCCGGCCCCAGGTCGTCTCACCGTACGTGATAAGCGGTGTCCGGTGGCGGTGGCCGGGCCAGAGTGCGTGGGCAAAGTCCAAAGTCGGCAAACTCTATGAATCCTCGACCAAAAAAGCCGGCGGGGACATCGGAGGAATGCGGAAAGTGTCAGCGCATTCGTGGTTACATTTGCTCGCGCCGTAGGCAGGATTAAAGATCAGGATGTCATGTAAACAGCAGACGGGCTGCGGAGCCGGGAGCTCAGACGTCCTGTCCGTCCGCCATCTTGGCTCCTCTCCTTGGGAGCAATTGTTTATCTTTTTGTTGATGCACTATACAGAGTGCATCCTTTGTAGCTGGCTCTGTCATGTATTTCTCTGCTGTCCATCTGCTCCATACCAGCCTCTCTTTGTCATGTTTGCGAGCAGGCTTTCACTTTATTCACCTTAGAAGGAATGTTGTCGGAATCCAGAGTAAAACTGTACATTATGGCTGTGTTATTTAGTGGCTGCCACCCTTGGCTCATAGTGACAAGGCGAGCAATCAACATCTGTAGCTGTGGAATGGCCAGATTCAGCGGCTTCAAGCAAACTACCCTTTCTCCATACCTGGGAATGGTGAGCTGTCCCGAACAGGTGGATTGCGCATTAACACTGCTGGTCTAGCTGGTCACACTTTTTTGTGTTTTCTGCTTCAAATGCCTATGTTTTCAGGTCTCACCTAGGAAGCACATGCACTGCCTCTTTGAGAAATGCTGCATCCACTCTGTGGGCTTAAAGCCCGCCCACTGCTTTAGATTCATTTCTTCGCGTGTCCTTCCTAAAAGCTTGCTTCTACAGATCAGTGGTGGCCTATTACTTGTGTCCTTTCACTTTTGTCTATTTCAGTTCATGTAGGCGCACAATTTTTTTCGTTTCTTTCAGCCCGTGTTTTGTGAAGGTCCCCTTTTGTTTCTTTGTAGTGTTGATGCATCTAGCACCGTGTCTTTAAACAGCCCTGAAAATCTTGTCCTTATCTCATCACATGTGCTGTTTTCTGAGGGCGCCTGTTCTGTCCACTCACCCCCACCCTCATCATGGCCTGCCCCTTCCGTAGGCGGCGGCTCTCTCCGTCTCCTCCCCTCTGAGTCCTGCTTTAGGTTCCCGGCCCCTCGTTACAACTACTTCCAATGGAGAGCTACATGCACACATGAGACTGCCAATCATCACACAGAGGTACAATGCATTACAAAAATTATCACAATCATATATGCAAACCCAAAACATTACAGCTTTGTCTGTTATAAAATAAACTGTTCACTTTTGTCTATTTCAGTTCAAGATGCACACTATTTTTTTAGTTTCTTTCAGCCCGTGTTTTGGAAAGGTCCCCTTTTGTTTCTTTGTAGTGTTGATGCTCCTAGCACAGTGTCTGTACACAGCCCTGAAAATCTTGTCCTTATCTCGTCACATTTGCTGTTTTCTGAGGGCGCCTGTTCTGTCCACCCACCCCCACCCTCATCATGGCTTGCCCCTTCCTGGGAACGGTTTCGGGGTATCACTCTTCATCAGCCAGGCTGTCTTGAGTCCAGTTGCAGTGTCTGGGCATACCCTTCCCACTTAGGGTGACAAAAGCATACATTATGGATGATGGACTGAATGTCTAGGCCTCTGCACACATGCTAAATTGCATGCTGAACAATGCGAACATTCACCACCAGTCACATTTCTGGGTTTAATCCATTGTTCTTTTGTTCACCACACCACCCCAGATTGGACCCAGCCATATGCAAATCAGTCTTGACCCTGCTCCCCATGGGAACAGTCCTGCCCCTACTGCCAAGCCAGGTCCTCCCTGGACTGGAAACAAGAATCCTGGGACTCGTTGCGGGGTATCACCCCTCATCAGTTAGGCTTGCCTGAATGCAGTGGCACAGTGAGCACAGGACCCATATCTGGGCATACCCTTCCCACTTAGGGGGCCAAAAGCAAAAAGAACAGATGATGAACAGAATGCTGAACAATGTAAACATTCACCCCCAGTTACAGATCTGAGTTTAATCCATCGTTTTTTTGCTCACCAGGCCATTCCAATTTGGATCCAGCCATGTGTAAATCAGTCTTGTCCAGACTGAAATGCCACACCAGGTCCTCCCTGTAGGAGAGTAGGATGTGCCTCTTATGGTTATCCCCACTTTTTGCTGATGTATAACTGTTTTTGACTTAGACTGACTGGGATCCTGCTATTCAGGACCCCAGTCTATCTGCTTTCTCCTGTAAATTGATTGCATGTACTTTAGGTACACTCCAGATTGGATTCTGGGGTACCCTTATCATTATAAAACTCTATTTATTGAACAAATAAGGTGGAATGGTCATTACATACAATAAATCATTAATTACAGCCGTGTCACAGTGTCGCAAATCAAGCGGTTACTTGGTTCATGATATCAGGTATGATGGGACAAGATGGCCGCTGTCTATACATATCAAGGTGTCAATGGCTCGTCAAGGGAGGGGCTCACAAATATTGCCACGATAAACATTCCATTTAGTCCAGAGTGCTATCCATTTTCGGGTACAGAAACGTGCTACATATACCATTTTCTCCCGTACCATACACCAGTCCATATCCTCCTTCCAGGCATTCGGTGTTGGCGGTATTGCTGCTCCCCACAGACGGGCGATATTCCGCTTGGCTACCATCTGACCAAGCGTTGCCCAGGTTTTGCCCTTGGTGTTCAGGCCCGTGGGCTCTCAAACATTCAGGAGACACCTTTTGGCTTTGAGTTGAATTTCCACCCCCCCACCACACTGCACTCATACATTTGTGTACTTTTTTCCAATAGTTTTGGATTATTGGACACTCCCAAATGATGTGCAGAAAGGACCCCTCCTGGCCACAATGCCTATTACATAGCCCCTCTTCACTCCTGCCCATCAGCGCCAGTCCAGGGCCGGAGAGATGCACTTGATGTAAAATCTTTAACTGGATCAGCCTCAATTTTGCTGAGATGGCGACCTCCCTTGGAGAGGAAAGTGCTTCCTGACATTGCTCGTCGTCCAATTCCAGTCCATCCCGCCCCCATTTCTCCCTCAGTGATGTTAGGGGATCTGGAGTGTTGTGTACTAGCTTTTTGTATGTGAGGGAGATAGCTTTGTTCGGCAGGTATCCATCGAGCAGTCTATCTTCTAGAGGAGAATACTCCGGAAGGGAGGACCCTGCCGGAATGTTAGCTTGGAGGGAGTGTCTGACTTGCGCATATCTAAAATATTCCGAATCAGCTAGCTCATATGTCTGTTGTAGTGAAGCAAATGAGACCACTCTGTTTGTTCCCCATAGATTCCCGATTCGGGAGAGCCCTATTAGGTCCCATTTATCAAAGCCCTTAGTTCAACCCAGTGTACCCAGGCATTCGGAGTCCCATAGTGGAGTGGCGAGTGTGAGTTGTTTGGTCCATCCATCCCAGGCTGCAATTTACCGTGTGCCAGAGTTGGACTGAATGTTGTGTGGGCCCTGTCAGGAAATATTTGTTGGGTCTGGAATAGAGCGCCCTCATGAAGCCACCACCTGGAACAACCCCCTTGTCCATCCAGTAACCCGGGTCATCCCCACTGCGGTAGGTGCATTGGTTGATGGCTGAAAGGTGTGGCCGCCCAGTAATATTTTTTCATGTAGGGAGTGCTATACCTCCGTCATACCAACCGAGCGTTAGTTTGTGGAGTGATATACGCAGTTTACCGTCCCACAGTAGGTCTCTTTGGGTGGTCTCAATGTCTTTAAAAAGCCTGGGTGGAACTGGGTCTAGGAAGATCTGGAGGATATATTGGAAACGGGGCAATGCCATCATTTTAAAAAGTGCTGCCCGTCCCAGTAAAGATAGTGGCAGTGTCTTACAGGTAGCAGTGTATCGTTTGAACGTCTGCAGGGGTGGGAGGAGATTCCGTTCATAGCGGACCTTAGCATCTTTTGTGATGAAAATACCTAGGTAGTTGAATCCGTCCGTTACTGTCTGGATCGGGCAGTCGTTTGGCACAAGGGGATGGTCTCTGTGCAAGACGTATAACAGCGATTTGCTCCAGTTATTTCTGTAACCAGAATTTCTCCCGAAACTTGTGAAAATATCTAGTACCACCCTTATTGACTTCCTAGGGGAGGCGAGATATAGAAGGATATCATCTGCATATAGTGAGATTCGATCTTCCCACCCTTCGGCCCACTTAAGTCCTCTGATGGAGGGATCCCTCCGTATCCAGGCCGCAAGCGGCTCGAGGGACAGGGCGAAGAGCAGGGGCGAGAGGCGGCATCCCTGCCGCGTTCCCCTGCCAAGAGCGAATACTTCGGAGATTTTATTGTTTACTACCACTTGGGGGAGTGGTTCTGTGTAGAGGAGTCACATCCATCTCATAAAATTTGGTCCGAAGCCCAACTTTTTAAGGATGCCATCAGATATGCCCATTCAAGCGTGTCGAAAGCCATCGTTGCGTCTAGCGAGACCACTATTGCCTCTTCCTGGATGGTGGAATGACGCCCCAATACTCCATGAAGGCCTGGACCACCTCCTTCCTCTCCGGCAGAACACAGAGCGTCCGCCTTCCCCCCTTCCGTTCCGAAGCCACCAAGATCATCTGCGGCGTACCCCAGGGCTCATCCCTCAGCCCAACGCTGTTTAACATCTACATGGCACCACTCGCCCACATCGCCCGACTGCATGACCTCAAAATCATCTCCTATGCCAATGGCACCCAGCTGAAACCCTCTCCCTCACCAAAGACCCCCACACCGCCAAAATCAACCTCCACGAAGGAATGAAGGCCATCGTCGAATTGATGAGGAACAGCCGACTGAAGCTGAACTCGGACAAGACGGAGGTCCTCATCCTCAGATCCACCCCTTCGGCCTGGGACAACTCCTGGTGGCCGACCGCACTGGGAACAGCTCCAACATCCACCGACCACGTGCGCAACCTAGGGGTCATCCTCGACTCCACCCTCTCCATGACTAAGCAGGTCAACGCCGTCTCTTCCTCCTGCTTCAACACCCTCGGCATACTCCACAGGATCTACAAGTGGATCCACACCGAAACGAGAAGAACGGTCACCCAGGCCCTTGTCAGCAGCAGGCTGGACTACGGAAACGCCCTCTACGCAGGAGCCTCGGCCAAACTCCTGAGACTACTGCAACGCATCCAGAAAGCCTCTGCACGCCTGATCCTCGACATCCCTCTCTGCAGCCACATCACACCCCACCTGAGAGACCTGCACTGGCTCCCCATCAACAAGAGGATAACCTTCAAGCTCCTCACCCACACACACAAGGCACTCCACAACACCGGACCAGCGTACCTCAACAGATGACTCAGATTCTACACCCCCACCCGCCAGCTCCGTTCCCCGGACCTCGCCCTTGCCACGGTTCCCCGCATCTGAAGAGCAACCTCCGGTGGCAGATCGTTCTCCCACCTCGCCTCCAGGACATGGAACACCCTCCCTACCCACCTATGACAAACCCAAGACCTGCTGACCTTCAGAAGACTACTCAAGACCTGGCTTTTCGAGTAGTAGCAGCATCCCTCACCCCCCCCCAGCGCCTTGAGACCCTCATGGGTAAGTAGTGCGCTTTACAAATGATATGATTGATTGATTGATTGATGAAGTCTTCGCAAGTTAAATGCAGTATTTCGGTGTGGCTTAAAGCCCGATTGGTCGGTATGAACTAGTTTGTTGATGAATTGCCTTAGCCGGTTCGCCAGTAGCTGTGCAAGGATTTTGGGTTCCGCATTTAACAGGGAAATGGGTCTATAGGAGGTAAACTCATCCTTTGGTTTCCCTACCTTAGGTATGGCCACCAGCGTGGCGATACATTGGTCTTGCGGGAGTACACCCAGTTCTTTACTGTCTTTGAACATATTCTTTAGATAGGGGGCCAGTTTGTCGGGCTTGAGTTTGTATAGCTCAATGGGCAGACCGTTTGGGTCCAGGGCTTTTCCTGGCCGGAGATCTCTAATAGCCGGAGCCAGCTCGTCGTTGGTAATTGCACTCTCTAATGCCTCCCTATCGGAGTCCGTGAGGATGGGCAATTGGATGTCTGCAGCAAGTAGTGCAGAGGAGTCCTCCTCCGGTAGTTCCGAACAACTCCGATACACTTGTTTGAAATGGGTAGCAAACTCAAGTACTATGTCGTGGGGTTCCGTCAATATAATACCAGAACTACTCTTGAGCTCTGGTACGTGCCTTTTTGCCCATTCTTTTTTGTCCAACCAGGCAATCCGCTTGCTTGCTTTGGCCCCTTGATCGTATAGGCATCCGTCCCTGTCTCTTGCGAGGGTTTTGGCAGCATCAGTTGCCAGTGCTTTGTATTCAGCCGCCTTAAATTGCATTCTATGAAGAGCAGCCTGGTCTTCTCCGTCTTTTGCTGCCTCCTCGCGGTGAAGGATGTCGTGTTCGATAGTAGTCATCTGTTTATCTTTTTCTTTGTGCAACCCCGCTATGGCCGAGAGGGTGTGCCCCCTGATTACCGTTTTAAACGCCTCCCAGAGGGTGGTGGGGGAGTCAACTGTGACTTCATTTTCTTGGAAATATTGGTCGAGGGTTCGGGTGAGCGCAGCTTTGATTTCTGGGTTGCGGAGATACCATGAGTTAATGGGTGCTACTCAGCCTACCCTTTTGACCCCAATGGTCAGGTGGAACCACAGAGGGGAGTGATCAGAAATGCCCCTTGCCAAGTTTTTGATGTCTTGTATGATCGTGTTTTGTTGTATAGGCATAAGGATATAGTCGATTCTAGAGAAGGTGTGGTGCGGCCCTGAGAAGAGTTTGTATTGTTGGAGATCAGGATGGCGCATTCTCCAGAGGTCTGTGAGGCCAAAGGCCTCGATGAAGTTAGAGAGCCAGTTGTGCCCTGCACTAATGTCTCGGGGTGGATGTCTGTCAAGCAGGCCCAATACAACTGCGTTGAAGTCCCACACCCAGTATGAGTTGCCCCTCAGGAAGGGAGAGCATTAACGTCCCAAGATCCTTGTATGATTGGGTTTTGAGACTTGGTGGAATATAGACTACTAGTAGTGTAAGGGTGTTCCCTTTCCAGTGTCCCGAGACCACTGCGAAGCACCCCAGTGGGTCAGTCCAGGTGTGTTTGATACTGAGCGGGAAGGTACGTTTAAGTAGGATGCCCACCCCTCAGGGCCCAGATGTGAAGCCAGCATGTGCCACCATTGTGTAATCCCATCTGTTTAGTGCCTTACAGTTGTTACCGATTAGGTGTGTCTCTTGGAGTAAGGCGACATCCAGGGAGTGGCGTTTTATGCGTTGGAGAACAATACTTCTTTTCACCTTGTGCCCCAACCTGTTGAGGTTCCAACTTAGGGTCTTTAGACTCTTATCCCACTGCGTACTCATTTTGACATAGTATATTTCCGCCAAATCTGTGAATCATGTAACACTGCCAAGTTATGAGAATTCTTTTTCTGCATGACCAATAATCACCCCCCCAACTTCCCGCCAACTTCCATGAGAACTGATTACAATAAAGCTGATGATAGAACCCCCCCGACACCAACCCCCCCTCTCTGCTACCCTGCCACATAGGTTTAAAACTACCCACATCCCAAACTAGCAGAGTGCCTATCGCCCCAGGAACAGATCAACAGTTACATGGGAATATGGGCTAGTACCAACTCCTACCGCCAGGGGCCTACCCCCACCCTCCAAAAAATTGTCCGGTTGCGGACCCCAAAGTCTTGCAGGACCAGCGCCTCATGACACACCCCTCACCCGCCTTCTAATAGTAAAGTTTTATACATTACAGTTTGCTGAGGCAGATCCATAAGGCCAACACCACAAAACTCAGGTTCGCTTAGTCTCTTTGGGCCGCAAGTGTCCCCGGGCTGCTGGACCTCGATCTCCAGGAGCACTGACTCCACCTGTCTGTATCTGATCTGCCATCCGCCGAGCCCGGCGAATGTGCGTGGATGCCTCTCCAGTTGTCTCCTGCGGTCACTGCTGATCTCTGCATGGTCGCCCTATCCAACCAGTCCTGCACCTCCTATGGAGTCGTGAAGAACAATGATTTTCCATCTACTATGATTTTGAGCTTCGCTGGGAAAAACATAATGTATTTGATTCCTCTTTCTCTGAGCGCCTTCTTGACCCCATCAAAGGAGCGCCACTCCTGTTGGACCTTAGGCATGAAGTCAGGGAAGAAACGGACAGTCGCATTTACGTGGTGTAGGTCTACTTGTGTTCAAGCTGCCTGTAGGATTGCATCACGTTCCCCATAGTTGAGGATTTTTACGATTATAGTCCTGGGAGCCGCCCCCGGTTTAGGCCGGGGAATTGGTGCCTGGTAGGCCCTGTCAATTGTGAATAGGGAGGAGAGCCGTTCCGGTTTAAGGTAGTTGATGATTAAGTCCTCGAGGAAGAGGTCCATACTCGGCCCTTCAGAGCCCTCTGGGACCCCGACCACTCTTATGTTGTTGCGGCGGGCTCTCCTTTCCTGATCCTCGAGTTTCAGGGCCATCTGACGGTGTTGGTGAACTAGGTGCTGGACCCTCTCCTTGAGCTTTTTCGTCGAAGTTTGAAGCTCCAGAACGTTTGTTTCGTTAACCTTGACTCTGTCCGAAGTTTTGTTCATGTCAGCTCTTAGCAAGTTCATTTCGATGGATACCGTGTCAATTTTAGTTTCAAGAGTGGCTCCCAGCACCTGGATGGCCGCCATTATTGATGTGAGGGATGGCTCGGTGTCTCCAGTCTGCCCACGCTGGGCTTCCTCGTCCGGGGGGGCTTGCTTCGGGACCGCATATTTGTCGGGATTATTGGTTTGCACCGCTGTGCTGCCCTTGGGCTTCATTATAGGGGCACACGTGTCCGTCCCACTCAGCGGAGGTATAGTTTCGCTACTTCCGTACACCCCAATGCGTTTCCACAGTGTGGCGGTGTCTTCCCTGTAACTATCTCAATCTGTCCAAGCCCAGTGAGCAATTGCTGATCGTATCGGGTCTGGCACCCAATAACTGTTGTTGAATGTGGGTACGACGTGTGCATTTGTGTGGTGGGGGATTTGGCACTCCCCGCAGGTCCCCAGGGACACCACTGCTGCTCTCCCGGGTGGTAGTTGCCACCGCCGCTCGCCAACCGCGCTGTAGGCCTTCCCTCTGCCTCCACGCAGGCAAAGCAATCCAGAGTGTCCTGTAGGTCTTGACCGTCTCCAGTGCGGGCGGTACATGCACGTCCCAGTGCAAATTTCAATCGGGTCCGGTATGCGTTTCACGGTCTGACTGACCCCGCTCACAGGGGAGAAAAAGGCCTCTCACCCTCAACCGCTGCAGTTTCTGCACGCTTCTGTCTTTGGTGCAGGCGGTGTATGCACGTCCCAGGGTGAGTCTCACTTTCATCCAGTACGCGTTTCAGGGCCGACTGCCCCCGCACACAGAGGAGAACAAAGCTTCTTGCCCCCAACCGTCGCAGTCCCTGTGCGTTTCTGTGCAGGCGCTCTTTTGAGCACCGCCCGGCTCCGGAGAATCACTGTTTGTGTGACCGCTGGTGGAGGGGGCCTGGACGGAGGTCTGCTGCCCTGGTCCCGCTCACCGGTTATGGCTGGGCAACACAAAATATGATGTAGGGCGTGAGCCACGATCAGCCCCCCCTTCCAGAGTCCCACAGTGGTGAGAGCGGCCTCTGGGGACCCCGAGGTCGTGTGCTCCTGTTCCCCACCCGCGGCCGCCGTGGCCCGGGCACACCCTCGGCGCAGACGATAGCAGGCCCCCAGGTGCGGCAGAGGGAGGTGGGGAGCGGAGGATCGAGAGGGCAGCGCTGGTATGGTCACAGTCAGATGGGCCGCTGTGCAGGGTGAACAGAAAGGCGGCCGGAGGTTTTACCTTCGGGCTGCATGCTGCCTTTCCTGGCGGTCACGACATCACCTCCGAGTTGAGGAGCGGTCCCAAGACGTCCTTTTGCAGACCAGATTTTAGCAGCGATTAGGTCAGGCTTCGTTCCACCAATGCTTTGGTTGTTTCGGGGTCACTCCCACAGGATTAATAGCGGATTTTTATGGCTTTTAGGGCTCGGCCCGGGCGGAGCTCTTTCTTCAGACGGCCATCTTCGTTGGAGCCAGGCCACGCCTCCTGGGGTACGCTTATCAGTCCCTAGTATATGGTACACCATGTACCCCGGGGCATAGGTACCCCAGAGGCCTCCCAGGGGCTGAAGCATGTATTGTGCCACCCCTGAGAGGCCATTCAAACTGACACCACAGGTCTGCTACTGCAGCCTGTGTAAGGAGGTGCATGCACCCCTTACTTAGATATAGGTTCCCTATATCTATTCTAAATCACTACACACATACCCCTATCAGTCACCCCTATGGCAGGCCTTAACAATCCTGAAGGCAGGGTGCTGGGTTTTGTGTACGAAGGTGCCCCTGCATGAGTAGGGCCCTTCTACAGCAATTGGAACCTATTCTCCGGGGTTGTCCGAAATGCAGCCAACCATATATACTTAAGTGCATCAGAACCTCGTGGTAAATTCTAACTTTAAAACGGCTGCTTAGAAACATGTCGTGTTTGGTGTCAAACACCTTGGAATCACACCTCCCCGCCAGAAGGTATGATTCCACCCTCCTAGAGGGACCTATGTGAATCACCGGTCTACCCGGTAAAAGCTTTCTCGACCTGGGCATCACAAAATTG
Organism: Triturus cristatus; assembly: GCF_964204655.1. Classification (NCBI taxonomy): domain Eukaryota; kingdom Metazoa; phylum Chordata; class Amphibia; order Caudata; family Salamandridae; genus Triturus; species Triturus cristatus. Next base: position 119,712,732 of record NC_140594.1, on the reverse strand, counting down.
ATGCTGCCAGCCAAAGACACGAGTCTTCCCTCCTGCTGCTGAGCCAAGCTCGAGCAGAGGAAGGCCTGAGAATAGGTTTCCTGTCACAGGGAGTTGTGACCACCTCCCACAGGCTTTAGTGTATTGGGGCTGGGTGGGTGCACTCTGAGAGTGCCAGAAAGTCTGCACTGGGGGCACATTTGGTGTCCCCATGCATAGTCCAGCTCAAACCAGTTCCAGGAGCCATTTGCTCCTGATCTGGCTCGAAACTGGACAAAGGACATGGGTGTAGCCACCCCTCTGTCCTGCCCCTCCCCTAGGAGGGTCCCCAGAGTCAGTCCAACCCCTTCCCTGAGTATAAAGTGGGAAACCTGATTCCAGGACTTTGGATTTTACCTGGACTAAACTCTGCAACAGAAACCAAGTACTTCGACGGTCTACACTTCCCTGGACGACAGAAGAATCTCCCTTGGAGTAGGAAAGTTACTCTCCTGCAGCAGCAGGCACCTAAACGCATCTGACCGGTTTGCACCTCCCGAGATCCTGAAAACTCTGAAGATTTCAGCAACACAGGAGGTGAGTTCCCGAGCGTCCCTGATGTCACTCTGCCCTCTCAGCAATCCTGAGACCAGTATCCCTCGTGGGGACCGTGCAACTTGACCCCCTGTACACCGTGTACTTTTGCAGCAGCATATGCTTTTTGGCAATCCCTGAGGCTGTGCTTTGGACTACGTGTAGTCCCATCCCGAGAAGCATTTTCACTGAAGATCTCCAGCCTCCACTTCACGAGTGCTCTGTGGGTTGATGCTTTGTGAATCTGCTCGAGGTCCCCTCGCGATCCCTGGTCCTTTGGCCTGTGGGTCCTGGCGAGGGTCACTTTGATTTTACTTGGGCTTCCCTGGTTGCTCCAGATAGGCCCTGACTCCCCATAGCTTAGAGAGTCTCCTGGACTTTGCTGGTCTACACCGTAACCTGTTTCCTCTGCCCGTGTGGGTTGCCTTGGCCAAGGCTTGTTGGTGTTCAATCCGGACACTGACCGCTCAGCATTCAACATCCTCGTGGGACAGCTCACCTTCGGTGGGCATTCGCCTATCGAGCCTCTGGCCACCCTGAAGTGACCCAGACTCTGTCCCCTCTGTTTTCAGGTTCTTCTCACCTCAGATCCAGGCTTGAATTCCACCGGACACTTTTCATCTTCTCGGAAGCAGCACTACTTTGCATAACGCCATTGAAAACGACTAGGGTTTCCGACACCACTTGACCCCTATGCAACCGGCTCCTCTGGGATAGGTAACATGGGTACCTTGGTACTCACAAGGGTGCTGGCCTTAGAACTTTCTATGTTCCAAAGGGGTTGCTTGAAGTCCTCTTCCAAGTGTCCTTAAAGTGTAATTTTCCAACCGCGACTTTCCCAGAGAGTTGTTTGGAGCACACTTCTGGGTTCCCACACTGCACCCGTCCTCCGTGGGCTCCCTGTGTCACTCCTTTGGGTGGTTCCTTGGGGTCCCAGCGATTCTACGTGCTGTAGGTCTGGTGTCTATTGAAGTCATTGTTGTTATACCATTTTCTTTGTATATGGTTCGGTCTCCCCCTGGAGCCCTCTGTGTATTGTGCTTTTTACTGAGGTTCTTTTGATTAAGTATTGTGTGCTTTATGTTCTAATCTCGTATAGAGATTAGTAGAGTGTTTAGTAATAAGTACATATTTTTTATATAACACTTGTGTGGTTCTCCTTTCATTTGATCACTCAGGAGGTTCTGTTCTGGTAAAACAAGCTGCTTTACATTCCTTCAAGACTTAGCCTGAAGGCTGCTCTCCATAGCTACCACTAGGATAGCTTTCTATAAAGGTTATCTTTGACCTAATCACCATAAGGGCCGTTTGGACTGGTACAAGGTGCCCGCTTTAATTAGTGGACAGCATATACCAGGCCAACTTATCACACTCCCTGGATCAGAAACAAGCATCCTGGGACCGATTTTGGGGTATCATTCCTCATCAGCCTGGCTAGCTTGAATCCAGTGGCATAGTGGGCACAGGGGTGAATGTTTGCATTGTTTAACATACTGTCCATCATCTGTTCTTTTCCCTCTGGGTAGTATGACAGGTCCAGGACCTCACTCATATCAAGGGACACGGGCCTAGGCCTCTGCACACATGCTAAATTAGCATGAGACCTGAGCCAAAAGAAAAAAGAAAACAGGATATCAAATACAAGCAGTCAGGCACTCAGTGCAGGGGAACACACCTGTACTCAACAGCATCTCTGTGGAATCCTGCCATGTTGAGAGTTGTGGAAGGGGACCCTATGCATATTTTTACACAGGTTCAAGCATCACAGGACTTTTTTGAGGTGAAGAAGAAAGAGTTTGATGATTTGATGCCAGGGGGTTCCTTGCTCTGACTGATGTGTGCCCCAAATGGATTAGCTTGAATTCAACCCTACCCATGCTTGGGGCGCTAAGATGGAGACGCTCAGGGAATAGAATTGTGTTGTTGTTTGTACAATTGGGAGAGAGTGGTGGCCACGGAACATTCTTTAAACATTTGCCAAAACAGTTTGACAGATCATCTTCTGAGTTCCAGAAAGCCCAACCCTCTTTGCAGTAGTGTGATGTTATGACGAAGAGGCATATTCGTTACAAAAACCAACTTATCTTTCTAAATAGACCTCTTAAGGGTTAAAATATAGAATCCCAAAAAGGGGATTTCTTTCATGGCTGTCCAGTCCCCAATGTTCAGTTTAAGTTGACAGGATGGCTCCTAATATTTTACTGTGTTCCTCCCTGGTCTCGAAAGACACCAAGATGTCATGTAAATTAATGAATGAACGATGTAATTTAGAGAGCGCAGCTTTCACTCCGAGGAGCATCTTGGCGCTGAAGTTTGACTTATTTTCTCCCGGTATGGCAATTCACTGAGTATTTTCTTAATGTCTAGGTGGAAATTGCTGGGCTGTCCTTAAATCCTTGTGGACAAACTTTCCATTCAATGGGGTCTCCCACTCAAGGAAAAGCTGCTAAGTACATTCTGTTCCTGGAGATACCATATTTTATTCCTATCATATGACTGACTGATTCATATTCTGCCTAATTATGGTCATTTTCTCTTGTGAGATGATTATTTCTAGCAATTGATAGAAACCTTCCCTTATTTTAAATCAAGCCCCCTCAGGCACCACATTTACTGTGCACTGAGGTAGGAGCCTTCCTGTCTGGGACAAAGGAGGTGACAAGGATGCCCACAACCTTTCCTCCCTCTCCACACTGACACATCCTGCACTATCCTCATATCTCCACAACACCTTCCTCATTAGGTCAGTCTGCAATGTATACTCCGCAACAACCTCCATAGCCCACCCAGTTCATAGTTCCGCATTTGCGGCTCCCTTATTGTGGCTACATGAGAGTAAGGCACGCTCTACAGCTCTGTCATTCCCGTGCTCTCCAAAGCAGTTGTAAAATGACTTGCCTGGTCAACCCCTTCCACAAACATAGCATTCTACTTTTTTATGGCACTTTAGGCCTCTTAGAGATAAGAGCTCCTTCAAAGCCATCGTGTAGAATTCAAACAGCACAACTGAGGGGTATATTCATAAGAAAGTGTGATAACTACCGCAAGAGTAGCATAATGCAACTTTCAATATCGCAGCCCATAGCGGGAAAATAACCCCGTGTCAATGTGGAATTCACATCACGGTGGTACCATGCGATAGCCACCAGATAACACGTCAAAATCAACGCCACGCCGTAAAAATGCGAAACTCGAACGTGAAAAATCATGTGATGAGGCCAAACGCGGCACACAAATCAGCGAAAACCAGCCACAGGCCTGCAAATCCCAGGCGTCTGGCGGGAAAAAGCACCATAAAAGCAAGAAAAAAAAAGTCAAAAAACAATTCAAACTACGTAGCAACATGGATGCACCGGGACCGAGTGCAGAGGACAAGCCGAACACCGCAAGCCCCACAGAGGACCAGCCAGGAACCCCGCGTTTGGTGAAGGGCAAGGACAAGAGGAAGAGGAAGACGGAGTTCAGTCTGCAGGAAGACCGGATCCTCGTCACGGAGGTGACCGAACACCATCAACAACTGTTCGGCACCTCCACTGCGGCACTGGCAACCGAAATCGAAATATGGCAGGCCATCATTACCAACGTCAATGCAGTCGGAGTGTCGAGGAGGTCACTGGAGGAGGTCAAGAGGCGCTGGCAAGATCTGAAAAGGCAGACCAAACATAAGCTCGCCGCCAACAGGGAGGCAGCAACGGTGACTGGAGGAGGAGCTACACAGGAGGAGCTGGATGAGCTGGAGCAAATGGTGGCCACAGTCAGCAGTGAGGAGACTGTGGCAGGATTGGGGGGCCTGGACACAGCACAATACGACCTGACCCAACAGCAACAGGGTGAGTAACGACCAGGGACGGGGGGAGATGGGCACAATGGCACACATGCACAAGAATGCGTAGCACACTGCACACCCACAATGACAGTGGAACATGTCCCTGATTGCCTTGGCACACTGCAGCACCCATAGAAGCGCCAAGTAGGCCCCCATCCACGATGTGCACAGAGGGCCCCCCCGTCACCAATATCACAACCAACCTATGCACATGTGCTGAATCCAGCAAAGCAGCGTCTCTGTGACCCACACTGACTATGCAAGTAACACTGCATGTCCGATAGCATGGCAGCAGCCAAAAAAAAAAATGACATGGCCCACGAATCGACATGGAGGTAGCCCAGTGCGGATCACATCCCATGCCGTACAATACACGCAGCAGACGAACAATGCACCAGGCCACAAAATCTGTCCGAGAGCACATATGAACCAAGTCAAAAGCAAATCAGGCCCCGAAAAGCACACAATTCAAAGGCACTCCGGCTCAAAGGGAGAAGGCCCCATGAAATCAGAGCTAGAGGGGCAACTCCCCCACAATGCAGAACACACACATAGGAATCACAGGACATCAGCAACGATGGCAATGTGGTATAATGTGCAACGCCAGCACCACAGGACAGAGCTCACAACAGGTTCCGTTCGTGCATAGTAACTGCCCACGCACATCTGGCATTGCCTGACACAGTGGGATGATAATAAACGGGTACTACCACACATCCGTCATGTATTTGGAAAACACACTGACTGCCATCAAATAGCCAGCTCCCCCAAAACAATCACAATGTACATTGGCATGCAGTCTGAATGTAAACATTTGCAAATCAACAACATACATGTGAAACTCTGTTAACCTGCATCTCCTCTTAACATATCAGAGGGACAATCAACACTTACTGCAGAGCAGACCACAAACCCCATCATTGATGATGTAGAGGACAACCTGCACATATGTCAAGATACCCTTTAACAGATACTGGACAGCCTCTGCACCCCACCCCCAGGAGCAGGGCAGGCCAGCTGCCTCGAGGTGACCCCACCACCTGCACAGACCACACAGCAGGAAACACACACCACCACGGCTGTCTCCCAGGACCCCCCGACCAATACATGGAGCACATACAACATGGGTGGTCTTCCCAGGTGGAGTTGGCTGAACAGCTGCGGGTGGGTTTCGAGCTCATGGCAGCCAAACTCGATGCCATACGTGGGTGTCTGAGTCCCATCAGGGACCACGTACAGTCCCTATCGGACACCCCCTGTCTGCACCATGCTCCGCCACAGACCTTGGCTGACCTCGCTGGTGCCATGAATTGTACACAAGAACTGTGTGGGCAGACAGGCACCAGCCATGACAGCACAGAGTTGGCACAGATGCGGAGGTCAATGGAGACCATGGAGCAGATGCAGGCTGGAAGGATGTCTGACACGGATGGACACCAGTGAGTAGTAGCTGGGGACTTCAATGCCCTGCAGTACTTCATCTTGCTATTGCTGCCACTTAGCCATTCCCAGATGACTGCAGGGGTAATATCGACACACACAGCTCCGACCCCTGACGTGTCCATGGCACACAGTGATGCTGCCCCATCACCTTCGCAGTCTGAAGTGTCAGTGGCACACAGTGATGCAGCTATCAACCCGCCACACACACCGGCCACAGAACCCGTATCAGGGGAGTAAGAATGGGATGTGAACTATTGTGTAAGGAAGGAGGCAGTAGCAGCCATCACCGCCGTATGGCCTGTCCCTGCCTGGTTATGACCTATGCATCATGGCCTGGGAAACACCTCCTAGTGACCCCCGGAACACTCTGCGACTTTCACCCGGGCCCCAACATGGACTGCCATTTCTTCACCGCTGGCCAATTACACAGCTATCCTGCTGAGGACTGCTCTCTCCCGCTTCCCAATCGCTATGCAATCCCCAAAGGACTCTGGTTGGCACACCACTGGGCTTCCATGTGATGTGGGCTTGGATGGCCATGTAGAGCCCCAGCTCCGTCAATCACCTGAATGTGGATAAAACATTCTAAATCACACAGATGTGTCATCACTATGCTCACTCACGTATGGAGGTATGGCTGGATGTAGGAACAATGATTGCACATGAAGGTAACCCTGGTAACTGACATCTATGCGCATGTGTATGCCTGAGACACATGGCCAATTGGTTGACTGTGAAGGTGAGTACTAGCTGTGGCCCCTTTGCACATCAACAACAATCTCACAACCCCCAACGTAGGCACACGTCCATGTATTGAATAGGGCTGTGTGTAGGACTGACCCAAATGAAAGCAGGCCAGGAGTGGTGTCCTACAGCACGTGACACCAGAAGTTCATGTTGCATACCCACTCACACACATCTGTGTGGACACATTCTGTTGTGATATATGACATTGCTCCACATGGTCAGAGGTTGGACACCATAGTCACATTGCTGAAGTCACGTAAGTGCACATGTCGTCCAGCACCTATCCAAAAACAATGTCTGGCTCATAGAGGTGGAGCTTTCCAAAGGGACACACCCCAATTGCACATGCGTCAGTAAGTTCCTCCCTGTGTAGGGACAATGCTCATTGTGGCACGAGTGGACAATCCAAACAACACACCTCACAGTTAGACACCAGTGGAGTGGCATAGATTTTCCTGGCATGTGCTTGTCAGTACGGACGAGGCAACGTCCACAACAGGCAGGGAAATGCTTAAGACACATACACGCAGCATGGGTACATGTCGAGGTTCAGGAAATGTTGGGGCTAAAATGGGCAACATTCATCACGGATGGTAACGCTCTCAGTCCACCTTGCCTTGCTGGATGAGTCATGTGTTGTTTTGCGTCTGCCCATTGCCCCGTATGAGGGGCACAACTCCCTGCCCATGGGATCTGCATAGTGCTGTGCCTCTGGAGTGCGCCAATTATCTGCTCTGCTGACAGTGATCAGGTGTGAGGGTCCGACAGGTTCACATGTCGTGCAACATTGCCATGCGTGTGCTCTCCCCCAGCAGTGTGTCCGAATTGACAACGTTGCCAAACGATGCTGTGTTGCACCGAGCATGGACCTGTATAACCTGGCATGGGTGTGTGTACACACGCGTTGTTCCACGCAATCAATCAATCAATCATAGCATTTATAAAGCGCACTACTTACCCGTGAGGGTCTCAAGGCGCTGGGGGGTGGGGAATGCCGCTACTGCTCGAAAAGCCAGGTCTTGAGGAGTCTTCTGAAGGTCAGCAGGTCTTGGGTCTGCCGTAGGTGGGTGGGAAGGGTGTTCCAGGTCTTGGCGGCGAGGTGGGAGAATGATCTTCTGCCAGAGGTCGCTCTTCGGATACGGGGAACTGTGGTGAGGGCGAGGTCGGCAGAGCGGAGCTGGCGGGTGGGGGTGTGGAAGCTGAGTCGTCTGTTGAGGTACGCTGGTCCGGTGTTGTGGAGTGCCTTGTGTGCATGGGTGAGGAGCCTGAAGGTTATCCTCATGTTGACAGGGAGCCCGTGCAGGTCTCTCAGGTGGGGTGTGATGTGGCTACGGCGAGGGATGTCGAGTATCAGGCGTGTAGAGGCATTCCGGATGCGTTGAAGCAGTTTCAAGAGTTTGGCCGAGGCTCCTGTGTAGAGGGCGTTTCCGTAGTCAAACCTGCTGCTGGCGAGAGCCTGGGTGTCCGTTCTTCTTGTTTCGGTGGGGATCCACTTGTAGATCTTGTGGAGCATGCGGAGGGTGTTGAAGAAGGAGCAAGAGACGGCGTTGACCTGCTTCGTCATGGAGAGGGTGGAGTCGAGGATGACCCCTAGGTTGCGTGCGTGATCGGTGGGTGTTGGAGCTGTTCCCAGTGCGGTCGGCCACCAGTTGTCCCAGAACAAGGGGGTGGATCCGAGGATGAGGACCTCCGTCTTGTCTGAGATCAGCTTCAGCCGGCTTTTCCTAATCCATTCAGCGATGGCCTTCATTCCTTCGTGGAGGTTGGCTTAGGCAGTGTGGGGGTCCTTGGTGAGGGAGAGGATCAGCTGGGTGTCATCGGCGTAAGAGATGATGTTGAGGTCGTGCAGTCGGGCGACGTGGGCGAGCGGTGCCATGTAGATGTTAAACAGCATTGGGCTGAGGGATGAGCCCTGGGGTACGCCGCAGATGATCTCGGTGGCTTCGGAGCGGAAGGGGGAGGCGGACGCTCTGTGTTCTGCCGGTGAGGAAGGAGGTGGTCCAGTCCAGGGCCTTCTCTTGGATCCCGCGTCGTGAAGGCGTGTGCGTAGTGTGCGGTGGCAGACTGTGTCGAAGGCGGCTGACAGGTCCAGGAGGATGAGGGCCGCGGTTTCTCCGTTGTCTGGCAGGGTCCTGATGTCATCGGTGGCGGCGAAGAGGGCGGTTTCGGTGCTGTGGTTGTTGCGGAACCCGGACTGAGACGGGTCCAGGATGCTGTTTTCCTCGAGGCAGTGGGTCAGTTGTTTATTGACGGCCTTCTCGATGACCTTCGCCGGAAATGGGAGCAGGGAGATGGGCCGGAAGTTCTTGAGATCTTTGGGGTTTGCCTTGGGTTTCTTGAGTAGGGCGTTGATCTCGGCGTGCTTCCAGCTCTCTGGGAAGGTAGCTGTCTCGAAGGAGATGTTGATGGCCTTCCGGAGATGGGGTGCGATGGCGGTGCTGGCTTTGTTGAAGATGTGGTGCAGGCAGGGGTCTGACGGAGAACCGGAATGGACGGAGTTCATGATCTTGATGGTGTCGTCGTCGTTTATGTTGGTCCAGGAGAGCAGGCGGTTGGTGCGGATGGTGGTCTTGGGGGCGGAGGTCTCAGTGGTTGTTGGGGCGGTCGTGGCATTGAAGCTGTCGTGGGTGTCTGCGATCTTGCGATGGAAGAAGGAGGCCAGCGAGTCGCACAGGTCTTGCGAAGGTGGGATGTCGTTGGTGTTGGAGCTGGGGTTGGAGACTTCTTTCACGATGTTGAAGAGCTCTTTGCTCTTGTGTGCGTTGTTGTCTAGGCGGTCTTTGAAGGAGGCCCTTTTGGTGGATCTGATGAGGTGATGGTGTCTGCAGGTGGCGTCCTTGTGGGCTGCGTAGCTGTCCGGTGTTCGTTCACGGTGCCAGTTCTTTTCTAGCTTTCGGCAGGTTTGCTTGAAGGCCTGGAGGTCTTCAGTGAACCAGCTGGCTTTCTTGCTGGTGCGGCTGTTGGAGGGTTTCTTGAGCGGGGCGAGGGTGTTGGTGCAGTCGTCGATCCACTGTCTGAGGTTGCAGACGGCGAGGTCGGGGTCGGTGGGGTCGGCGGGTGGGCTCTGGGTGAGGTTGGTGGTTAGCTGGTCTTTGGTGACTTTGCTCCAGCAGCTGCAAGGCATCTGTTGGGTGCGGTGGTGCGTGGCGGGTTTCCGAAAGGTGAAGTGGATGCAGCGATGGTCGGTCCAGTGGAGTTCGGTAGTGTGGTTGAAGGCGACGTGGGGGCTTGCGGAAAAGATGGGGCCAAGCGTGTGGCCGGCGGAGTGGGTGGGTGTTGTGATGAGTTGTCTGAGTCTGAGGTTGGCGAGGTTGTCGATCAGGGTGGTGGAGTTGGTGTCGTTGTTCTCGAGGTGGAAGTTCAGGTCCCCGAGGAGGATGTAGTCCATGGAGGCGAGGGCGTGTGTGCTGACAAAGTCGGCGATGGAGTCACTGAACTGTGGTCGGGGTCCGGGGGGTCTGTAGACAAGGGTTTCTCTAAGGGTGGTGTTGGGGTCGGTGTGGATCTGGAAGTGCAGGTGTTCGGCGGTGCTGAGGGTGTTGTCGGTGTTGGTCGAGACTCTGCGAGTGTTCCTGTGGACGATGGCGATACCTCCACCTACTCTGTTGGTGCGGTCCCTGTGGGTGATCTTGTAGCCTTCCGGGATGGCTATGGTGGTGTTGTGTGCCGAGGAGGGGTTCAGTCAGGTCTCAGTCAGGAAGGTGACGTCTGGGGAGGCTGAGTCGAGTAGGTCCCAGATTTCAACGGCGTGTTTGCGGGCGGAGCGGGTGTTGAGAAGAATGCATCTGAGGTAGTTGGGTTCTTTCCTGGTCGGTGGGTTGGCGGGTCGGATGCTGGTGAAGCTGCAGTTCCGGCAGGAGAAGGGTCTATGGGTGCGCTTCGGGGCAGCCAGGAAGCAGGCGTGTGGGTGTCCGGTGTTGAGTGCGTGGACGGTGCTGGCATCGTAGCAGAGAGGGGCATCGTGGCTTCCACGGGGGCCAGGGGTACTGCCGCAGGGCACAGACCAGGCGTGGACGTGCGCAGACGGGCTTGCCGTAGGCGCGCAGGCGGCGAAGCCGCGCTGCGGCCGGCATATATGGGGAGGTGGGAGGGAGGAGCAGCTGGGAGGCGGAAGCGGGGCGGCGAAGGCGCGAGCGGGGGGTGGGGACGCAGGGACGCAGCAGCGGGAAAAATGGGTGAGGAGCGGCGGGGGAAGCAGAGGGCAGTGGGGCACAGAATCACAGGGGGCAAAAGATAATACAGGCAAAGCAAAAAACAGGGCGCAAAAAAAACATAGACGGGGGCAGGATCCCAGGGGAAGAAAGGAAAAATACAGGTGGCAGGACACAAGACAGTAGAGACCAAGTGCAGCGAGTGAGCCTCGAACTCGCGATCGGCGGTAGTAACGAACTGGAGGGGTGCTCACACCAGGAGGAGCTGTTGAGGAGGTGAGGGGAGCGACCTGCCTGCATCCAGAGCCCGGACGAAGGCTGACGTGTCCTCTGTTGTGGTGGGATATGTGAGCAATCCCCACGATGCAACAAGTTGTTGGGACATGTGCTGTGGGTGACAATCGGATGTGGCTTCAGGAACGTAGTTACTCGTCCATGAATGCCCGTGCAGCTTCATGTGCAATGTGTTCCAATAGCACGTCGTTGTTGTGTTCAAGGAACCCCGGGGTGAGCCAATCCATTAAGTGGTCCGGGCAGGTGTACTCAGCCCACGCCATTTCACCAATCCGCAACACAGCCCAATAGGGGAGCGCCTCGATGTGGTCACTGCACACGAGGAATTGTGCATTCTCCCATGCACAACTACCAATGCATACGCAGTGTGTCAGGGCATTCCATGCACGGCTGTCTCGGTTACACTCCTGTTCATGATCCAACAGGGGGCGCAGACACAAGTCATAGTCCAATTCATCAACAGTTGTGTTGGATAGGCAGACATCCATGGGATACTCGAATGTGCATGTTCGGCAGTGGAACCAGTGCTGGACGCAGGTGACGTAGGCAATGCGGAAGCTCAGCCGGTAACTGTTCCGCAGCACTGCCAGTGGCACTGCGCCCAGTAAATGCAGCATACGTGCACGGTACTGTTCCACGTGACGGGGGTTGTGCATGTGCCCGGTATGGCCTGCCATTGCGTTGGTGCGTCTTGTGGAACCGGCACTCTTCTGAACTCCAGCAGTTGTGTGGAGGATATGCCACAGCTCTGAGCAATGATTCGAATGTGTGGGAAACGTTGGGGAGAGTAGGTTGCTGTTTCCGTGAGTGTCAAGGGCATCCCATGCAGGGGTACCACAGGCCGGGGCTTCTGTGTGTGGGGTGTGGATGAGTCGGATAGTTCATTTGCGGAATGCGTGGTGTGGGAGTCGTTCCCGTCTGACATGGTATCTCTCTCAGGGTGTTCTAGGCGCGCTCTGGACCAAGGTCAGAGGTGCAGGTATCCTCCTGCCTTCCACATTGGTACAGTGGAGCTTTCATACCTGATGTTTGTCTGACTACTACTTGCGTTTTCGGAATGTGATGTGGCTTTGGCGCTGAGATTTCAGACACAGCCTTGGGCTCATGGTGTACGGATGGTGATACACACACACACATGTTGGCATGTGGAGCCAGGTGCCCGAGAGGCCTTGCGCTGCTTGTGCAATCTCACTCCGTCTCTCTCCCTCGCTCTCTCCCTCTCTTTCCTTTGTTGGGCGCATGGCACACCTTCTTCTCTTGGATTTGGTCTTCCAGGCTGTGTGCTACGGATTGTCCAGTGAGGAGCCGCTAGGACTCATCCTAAGGGTTGTCTCGGCTTTTGTTTGTATGGTATTTTGTGTTGGTGATTGCATTGATGTTTGACTAAGTCTCCATTTTCTGGCCACGCATGTCTGTTGATTTTCCAGCTTGTGCGAAATGTTTGTAATGGGATTCGTGGTGTTCGTGTGCAGTTTCTTAGTCCGGGGTTGGGGCTGTTCCCGGGGGAAGGGGGGTGTTGCAGGCCTGGGTGTGGTTTTGGTGGGTGTTGTGGCCCTCTTGGGTGTCCGGGCCGCATGATGGGTGGCTCCATGACTTCTGTTGCCCTTCCAGTGTGGCCCTGGGCTGGTCTCCCTTTTGTGGTGCAGGCTGCCATCTGACTTTACACCAGGTCAGAGCAGGTGTAGATTTCCTGGTGCTAACGCGCCTTATCACCTGTTTAGTGTTTGTATCGCCGATGTGGCTGGTCGTTGAGAATGTTGCAGTGTGATGTCGCGGATTTTGGCAAGGGAACGCTCACTTTTCATCTCATTAGCGATAGTTGCGCGGTTCCTCTGTGGCGATGTTTTTTGTGGCTGCTATCGCGGGTAAACTGGTGCTGTGGGCTGTTTACACCAGCTTGTGAATGGGGAGGTATTTTTATCACGGTCTTGCCTAATGGCACCCACCCTCTTCATTAGCAGAGACAACATCAACTACCTCATCTCCCGCCTATCACACTCACAGAGTACCACAATAGCCACCATGAGGGTAGAAAGATGACATCCCAACCAGTGGTTGAAATGGACAAATGAAAATGCAGGTACTCACTATCTCATAGCACCTGTTTGCTACTGAGAAGTGCCAGTTCTCTCCCTTGCAATTTAAAGTAGTGCTGGTACTCATAACCTGCAGGTACCTGCACATTCAGAGCACTGATAACATCCTCCATCAGCTAACATGAGAAAGACACATCTGGAGACAAACACACTCACCTCGTGGACTGAGTGACAGCCATGCACATTGTCCAGCACTGCAGGCGTGTGCCACATGGTCTGAATTCTGTACACCCCTAACCTGACCACCCTCAGCCATGAACCCAACCCAGGCAGCTGCCAATGGACCATTTTGCTTGAACCAAGTCTGGGGGTTGGAGGTCACAGAGTGGCCCTTTGCCAGACTCTGACCATGAACTAACAACTAAGTAGATACAACAGCTGCACTGCTGCACCGCATGAGAGCTTTACCAATACAAAAACCTTGAAAACCTATGGCTGCAAAACTGTCCCGCCGAGGTGCAGGAGCAACCGTTCCCCCCCTAGACTGCCCAAGAACGTGCCTGTGGATGAACAGACAGATGGATGGATGCACACACCTTCCTCAACAGACACACACACCTACATATTCCTACAGAGAACGGTTCCGCAGACAGTCACGCTCCTCACAACAATAGTGTTAATGCAAACACACATACATACACGCACACACCATGCTGGAACTAACCTTCCACACAGGGTCAACTTCGTGTGCATGTCCAGGTGTACACAGAACTGATCTTGCCCCAACCTTCATGACTTTGGGTTTTCCCGCCTCAATGATGATCTGTGAGTTTGCGCCCCAGTGATGGGCCTAAGCAGTCACCTGCTGCAGGGGGTTACACAGCCTACTCCCCGACAGGTCCTGCTTACTGAGACAGGATGTTGGGACGGAGAAGGTCTCCTGCATTGTTGTCAGGAGCGCGTGCCGCTGCCTCGACCTCCCTGGAGCGAGCTCCTGGGGCGCCAAGATTCCTCTAACAGAATCCGGGGTCCTACAGCAGTGGCAACCGAGGAATGAACTTGTGCTTCAGGTCAACACCTGCTCCTGCAAGGTCCAGGACCATGACCCTGGGTAGTTCAACAGCCTGCCAAGGGCTTCCCTTCGGCTTACCTTGATGGAAGGAGCGAAACAACTATTTAAAGAGGGACATTGGCAGCAGAAGCTGTCAAGGAGAGGACTTGCAGGAGCTGAGACTGGGCAACGAGAAGCTGAGTGCAGTGACTCAAGAGGAGGACTGGCATCACTAGGCCCTGAGACCATATTATCAGTGTTACAGCACCGAAGTGCCCACGAGTGCCAGGAAAACCACAAACAAACCTTGGGGGACTTATGCGAAATACATAGCGCCTGTGGCCGATTGAGACGAAAAAATGTGCCAAGAAATGTGAGAATTCAGCAGCCTCACCTCCAGAACTGAAGGTACTTGTGAGATGTTGTACCAGACAGGGAAAGCTCAGCACAGTAGGTGTGGACAGCGACCTACAGCTCTTCATCACTACTGCGACCCGGAACTGGCTCTCCAGATTCTCTGTGCAGTGGGCTTGTTTTTGGGGCTGAGAAAGATTCCCTTGTGGAGATTCACTGTAAGTGTGCAGTGCAACCTGAGGGCGGCCTCTCCTCGATTGTGCTGGTGCTGCCCACGCTCATCATGCCCAGCCATGGTCATGCACACATGATGCAGACCACTGTAATGCTGGCTAGGCCGAGCAGAGTCCATGTCACTCTTCTCTGTGGGCCTTAGGGAGACACAACCCACCCTGGGTGGCACTCTCCAACCTCCGGCCCTCACTCACAGGCTCAGCCTGTGGATATAAACAGCCAAGGACAGCAAGGAACTGTGCAAGGGTGGGACTCCCAGGGTGCTGGGACTGACTGAAGTATAGGGCTGACCAAGGGTCAGTAGGACCCAGAACAGCAACTGGCGAACACCAACCACTAATTTCAGGGGGGGGGGGTGTGTGGTCAACGTCTAACTCAGGGGTCTCCAACCTTTTCTGTCCGAGGCTACTTTTGTTCAATGAAACGCATTGAAAGCTACTAATATTATTAGTGTTGTATAGTTTAAATTTTGTTATATGTATATTAATTCAACCAAAACTTGTATTGTGCAACTGTTCAATACTTGCCCTAGCGTAGCAGCCTGGACTGTGCCCAAACCACCATAATAGTTATTTGATAGCCATGAACCACCTAAAGTGCCCTCTGATGATTATCTACTGTATTGTGTTGTTTGCTAAATTAAAGCACTGCCTGGACCCACACGTATTATTTATTTATTCTATGTATTTAATTCAGTGAAAATTTTAAACTACAAAAATAAAATTTTATACTACATACAATTCTAAAACAACAAAATAAACACCCTCTTGGGGCGTGGCTTGGAGCCCGAGACGGATGGACGTGCACGGGTGAGGCTCCCGATTCACCAGGGAGACTTGGCGCTTCGTTTCCGTTTTTGAACTCGGATGGGGGCACACACGAGCAGCGGATATGTTTAGGAGCATCAGGCGACTCCTGTGGACTCTCCTTGTGGGCAAAATGTACATCTTCTAGTGGCAGTGAGTTTGCTTCAGATATTTTTTTACTGCGGCCGCCATTTTGTTTTTATTGCGCGACCGCGCATTTTTTCCTTAAGGATCCCATGAAGATGTTCCATTCTTCTGCCACCCTCCTCTATGCTGCAGTTATGCCAGGAATATTTTTTTTTGTGCTTTCTTAAGGTTTTCCAACTGCTTTGTGGGATGTTTTGTGGGACTCTTTTACAGCAATATCCTCGGCGGCCATTTTGTGCTCCCAGCTGCTTCCTCACTACATACCCTTGGCTTATATAATTTCCTGAGCCAAATTTCACTTTTGTAAGTTCACTTGCTTTCCATTGAACCTTACTTATCTGCATTTTGTGTGCTTTACACATTTTGCTCCATTCTGACAGCTGCTTTTTGTCGCTTTTTGGCATTTCCAATTGGAGCATAGTTGCGTTTAAGCCATACATGATGTTCTGGTCTCCGCCTCTGTAGTTCTCCGTCTATACACTCTGTGGCGGTTTGTACTTCATCGCCTTATCCCTCAAGACGTCTACTTTTGCTGGAGTCTGCTGCATGTGATTTGTGGGAAGAATAAAACCAACGAGTTCCTCACTGTCTAAGCCTAAGTACATTTTTGTAAAGAATTCTAAGGTATTTTCCCAGTTTTCTAAACTAGAGGATTCTCTGGCACTCTCTACCCATACCTCGGAGTCAACCATGGAGCCTTCTCCTGTACCTCCGGGGAAGTCCAACACTAAGCGACTCAAAAAAGATCCTCCATCACCACCAAAATCATCATCTCCTGTGTCATTGGAGATAATACTCGAGGAAATTAGAGCTCTTAAGCCCTTCATGGAGGATACCAACAACAAATTGCAAATTTTAACAGACAATTGGTCGCAGCTTGAGACAAGAGTGTTGTCTGTTGAGCGAAATGTTTCTTCCCTGACGGAGACTTGTGCCAGTGTTTCTCACCTTCACTCTCAAATTTCCACACTTCAGAAACAGGTCGAAGACTCGAAACAGGCGTAATAATTTACGCATTTATGGCCTGGAGGAGGGCTTTGAAGGGACTGACTCTATTGCTTTCTTCAAATCCTTTCTACCTAAATTACTTCGCATGCCAGACAGTACAGCACTTAATATTCAACGGGCGCATCGTTTGGGTCGTACTCCATCTACCGCATCGCCCTCACAGAGACCCAGAGGTGTTATTTTATATTTCCTGGAATATACCGATTTGTTGAAGGTTCTCTCTGCGGTCAAGGCATCTCCAAGACTTACATGGTCTGGCTCCTCTTTGTTCTTTGCACAAGATTATGCCAAAGCTACCGCTAACTGTCGCAAGGCTTTCTTGGATCTGCGAGCTGATCTCCGCTCAATGGGGGCCAGATATGGTCTTTTTCATCCGTGCCATTTCAAGGTCACATACAATAACAGAACGACTACGTATGAAGATCCTCTGCGTTTGCAAAGTTTCATTAACTCATGCAAGACGTCTGCTATGGACCTTTCCCGTCCATCTACTTCATTCAATGCTTGATATTGCTGTTATTAATTTTACTGTTCTGGTTTCTTCTCACTCATTATTGTGTTCAATTTCTGGTGATTTGTTTCACTTATTCTTATTCCATTCATTGTGGTTTTGCTAAACTCCTCTTTCTAGGGTTTGGTTTACTGTGTTTCTAGCAATTATTGTTTTGGCCCACTCATTAATTTTTCACTTATTGTCTGTTGTGTTTCGTCTCCAAAGATCCGCTACCCTTCTCGTATGACGTCTTCCCGGTGCTTCGTTTAGCTACCCTGATCGTGTTGTCCATTCCATGTCGCTTCACCTCCCTCTCCCGTCTCTCTTTGGTGTTTCCTCTCATAGGTATGTTGTCTTCCTACATCTGTGTTCGAGTTTTACTCCTTCTCCCAATCCTTCTTTCCTTCCCAAACCTTTTCTTTCACACTCTTATGGTTGTCGTTAGTCATCTTCTCCTCAGCATATTTCACTTTATTACTTCTTATGCTTCTTTCACTTATCTAATTGTGGTTATTCATTTCAAGTTCTCTTTATTACTTACTTTTCTTATTTTACTACTGTTTTTTCATTGCTCTTTTTGGCATTACAGATCTAGTTTTATATCTTCACGTACTCCTGTTTTCTTTTATCACTTCGGCTTTCTAACTTCATTACTATTTGTTTACTTTATAGTTTTCATATTGACCTTGATTAGATTGTTTACATTATTAGTCTTCTCCTATTTCTTTTTTTATTTCTTTCTTCCTGGCATTTTCACTGAATTGTACTACCTTTATTTACTATCTTTGTTTTATCTTAATCTTTGCATGCCATGTCGCTGAAATTAGTTTACTGGAATGTTAGGGGGCTGAACTCACCAATTAAATGACAAAGGGTTTTAACTCATTTGGCTAAACTAAATGCAGACATAGTATTTTTACAAGAAACCCACCTTACGGAAAGCGAGTCATTGAAAGTAAGGAGGGGCTGGGTGGGGGAGGTGTTCTACTCCAATGGTGATGGCAAGCGTAATGCTGTTATGATGCTTTGTCGTAAATCGCTCCAATTCAACTTTTTATCCCAAACTTCGGATACTGACGGTCGTTGGCATGTTAAGCTGCTGGTGAGGGATGTTCCAGTCTCCTTTTTTAATGTCTATGCACCCACTGGTGGTGATTTTTCCTTTTGGACATCGATAGCCAAGCAAATCACCATCTGCATAGAAGATAATTTTATCTTTGCAGGAGATTGCAATCAAATTGTTAATCCTTTTATAGACCGGAATTCCAAAGTTACATTCGTACCCAATACACCTCATAAGGCTTTTATTCATGCTATTAAACAACACAAACTTTTGGACGCCTGGAGGCACTGCAATCCGATTACTAGAAAGTATACTTTTTACTCTCCTGTGCATCACTCCCAATCACGGATAGATTATTTTTTTGTTTCCCATAGTTTGTCTCAGACACTTATGTCTGCAGAAATAGGGCCAATATTATTATCAGACCATGCTCCCATTTCAATTGACCTGGAAATTTTGCCTAAAGTCAATGCCCCTATACGCTGGCGATTTAATAACTCTCTCCTTTTGGAGCCTGTGTTTTCCTCTTCTTTTACTACTTTTTTTGAGGAATATTTCTCTATTAATTATACGACCTCGTTACCTTTCTCAACCATTTGGGATGCCTTTAAGGCTGCAGCACGAGACTTTATTATAAGTTATGTAGCTAAAAAACGTTCCATTGCTCGTAAACGTACCAAAACCCTACTTCAAGACATTAAGAGACTGGAGCATTCCTTCTACACATCTAATTCAAAGGATGTTCGTAATGCACTTGTACAAACAAAATGACGGTTTAATAAGGAATCTACTGATAATGCTTCATTATTTCTACTGAAATCCAGTACAAAATTTTACGGGGGGAAGAACAAGGCTGGTAAGATATTAGCTAATTATTTAAAAACTAAACAGAATAAGTTGAACATTGACTGTATTTCTGATGAACATTCTGTGTTAAAATTCAAAGATACAGAAATTTAAATGAATTTGCATTGTTTTACAAGTCTCTCTACTCGTCAGAAGCGAATCCTACAGACCATTTACTCTCTCAGTTTTTTCCAACATTGCATAAGACTTCACAGAGTTGCCCCGAGTTATCCACCTTAGAGACGGAGATTACGCAACAAGAACTTCTAGATGCACTCCAACACCTCAAAAAAGATAAGGCACCAGGACCATGCGGGTTTACAGTTGAATTATATCTTCATTTCTCTAAACTTTTACTGCCTAAATTATATTGTTTTAATTGATTCCTTTTTCTTGGCGGGGAAATCCAAGGGTTCTTTTTCGGATGCCCATATTTGCCTCATACCCAAAGAGGGTAAGGACCCGACCTTTTGTAAAAATGACAGGCCTATTTCACTTGTCAACGTAGATTATAAGATCTTTTCCAAAGAACTAGCCCTATGTTTAAATCCTATTTTGCCAAGCTTACTGGGTAAGGAACAATCTGGTTTCGTGAAAGGTCGAGTAATCAATGATAATTCACAACTTTTTTTTGATGTTCTATCTAAGGCTCCCTACTTGAAACATTCCCTAGCAGCAATAGCGCTTGATGCTGAAAAAGCTTTTGACAGGGTTGAATGGCGATATCTTTTCTACACTCTTAAATGGTTTGGGTTTGGTCCCAAATTTACTTCCCTAATTTCCCTTTTATACTCTAACCCGCGTGCTGCCGTCTGTGCCAATGGTCTCATGTCATCATTTTTTGACCTTGGTAGAGGAGTTCGTCAGGGCTGTCCCTTGTCTCCTTTTCTTTCTAATTTAGCCCTTGAACCTTTCCTTTCATAAATTCGACAAAATACACAAATACACGGATTTGTGTCTCCCACAACCAATGTCAAACTCGCAGCATACGCTGACGACATTTTACTTCTTATTTCAGATCCCAATGACTCAATTCCTGCTTTTCTGAAAGAGGTTCACTTCTTTTCATTGATTTCAGGTTATAAATTAAACAGTGATAAGTGTGAAATTTTACCTTTAACCAAATATACTTTTAAAGCTGACTTTGCTTCAGCCAATTTCTCTTGGAATTCTTCCCACATTAAATATTTAGGTTTAAATTTCACATCTACAATTAAAGGTACAGTTACTTTATGTATGAATACTTGCCTTCGGAAAATTTCAGAACTTATTACCAAATGGCATCCTCTTTATATATCCTGGTGGGGTCGTCTGGATACCATAAAAACTGATGCTTTCTCCTATACTTTTATATACCATATCTAACATTCCGGTTCCCATTCCTGCCAAACTATTTAAATCTATTACCTCAATGCTATCATCCTTTTTATGGAATAATAAAAAGCCCCGCATGTCAATTTCTAAGTTAATACGTCCCAAACATGAAGGTGGGGTTAATTTTCCCAACTTCCCAGCTTACCACAGGGCGTTTATATTGCGACAGGCTTCATATTGGTTGTTTGATCCCACGGAAGAACTTCCTTTATGGAGTTGAGAGGACGTTTCTTACTCCCTTTTCATTCCATGAATATCTCTCCTTCTCCTGCAAACCCCAAACATTATCTACTCCTCTTTTTAAATTCACCTCTTCTCAGTCCCATATGCCCTTTATTGCGTGACATTCTGGAATCTTTTCTAGCTTCACCTATATGGCACAATAAGACTGTATTGATACACAGTGAGCCCTTTTATTGGAAAACTTGGAGGCAAAGGGGTTTAATTTGGATTCATCAATTGTTCTCTGACGATGAGTTTATTTCTTTCTCCTCGCTCCGACAGTTATATAATTTACCTGCTTCTTTTATTTCTAAATATCATATTCTTCGCAATACTGTGCTTAACGTATTTAATCAATTTGGTTGTGGACTTCACAAATCCCCTACAACTGACACGCACACAGATTTGTCCTCCCTTCTGCATACTAAACCTACTGCATCTAAAATCTATGCATACTTTCACTCATCCAATTTATCGCGACAAAAATCTAGTACTGAGCTGGTTTGGGAGGAAGATTTTGATGTGGTTTGGCCCGTCTCATTGTGGAACACTAGTTGGACTAAAATACGCAAAACTTCAAGAATTGCTAGCATAACCCAAACGTTATTTTACATTTATAATAGACTTTTGTTGTCTCCACATGCGATTCACAAACGATTTCCTCTCTCACCAAGTACTTGCTGGTCTTGTAACTCTCCTGAGGCTGACTTATTTCACATGCTTTTTTCTTGTTCTCCTGTGTCTCACTTTTGGAAACTTGTTTGGACCCAAATTAATACATTTTTTGGCACCAATGTAAAATTCTGTGCAAAAGAAACTTTTTTGGGTAGTCTTTCGTCCTCTTGGGATAATTGTGAGTTTAATTTCAAAGTTGTTGATCTATTATTGGCTGTTGCATTTCAGCAAATAACGAGAAATTGGAAGGACTTCAGTAAAATTTCCTATAAAGCCTGGTGGTATGATGTCTGCCACCACCACCGTTTGGACACTTTTTCTACGCACCCTCTCCAACTGGCTGTGAAGAGAACTCAGTTATGGCTCCCGCTTCAACATTCTTTGATGTCTGTGCACGGCAGTCCTCTTTGCCTAAACCATCTCAGCAGGAGGTACCCAATCCCCCGTAGTTCACCTTGGTCATTTCTTCATTTTTATGCTATTCTGTATTGTATATGCTTTACACTTCTTTAATATGTTCTAAGGTTTTTTTTTTTTTCATTCTTATTCTTGTATTCATTCTGGAGTATATTTATAATGCGCTGTTTTTTGATTGTTCACATGTTTGTACGATGACACCTTTTTATTTTTAATAAAAATCTCTTGAACTAAAAAAAAAAAAACCCTCTTTAAAGGCACAAATAAAATTACCTAAGGCAAATGCCACATCTTGAAATTTCATTTCATTCACCAACACTTTTGGATCCTCTATCCTAACCGTCATCAAGACCACATGGGACTGAATTAAGCTCTTGAATCCAGAAGACCATTACAATTTATACACATATATTAGACAGGATAGTTCAGATAAGACCGACTTTCTAGATTAAATCATCATAGGGCCTGGTTCACAAACGTAAACTGAGACGAAAGTCTAACTTTACGACTTTTGGTATTCACAAGGGGCATTTACGAATAGTAAAGTTAGATTTTTGTCTCAGTTAAACTTATGTTTTGCTCTTAAGCTTAACTGAGACCAAGAAGATAAACTTAAGTTTAACTGAGACAAAACTCTAACTTTACTACTCGTAAATGCCCTTTGTGAATACTGAAAGTCGTAAAGTTAGACCCTCGTCTTAGTTTACCTTTGTGAATCGGTACATAGTCTTTAACTTAGCACTGGTTGTGTTCCATCATTTGTTAGAGCTTGAACCACGAACTTCCATCCCAAGGCATTGAAAAAGCCCCCAGCCTGTGCTCCACTGTGGGCCAAAACATGTGCAGGCTGTGGCTCTATTGTACAAAGAAAAAAAAATCATTATCACATTTCCCTAATTTTCCATTTAATTACTCAACAATAGTTGAAAGATGTTTGCTTCTAGTTGATTTTGTAACAAAATAATTTCATGACATCATATCAATAAGATGGATTCTAAATTTTAAGCGCAAACATCCCCAAAACCAGAACACTCTTTGATTTAAATGCGTGAAGTGGAGGTCACGCCCACAAGGGGATACATAAACACGCTTAATCATAAATTCATATGTCCTTTGTGGAATAGCAGGACCCGCAGACACCACTGATCCCAAATCACTTCTAACATTAACTGAGGCAAATATGCCACATCCCCTAATTTAATTTCACTCACCAACTAAATTGGTAATGAGTATGAAAATTAGACATATTTTAAAAATAACGATCTTAAAAATTGTCCCTCATGTTTTAAAAATAGACCACAATCCAATATCACGTGTGCCAGACTAGGTTCAATATAAAAGCCAAAAGCACTTACCAGCATTGGCCTTTGATACTCGCATTAAGCCTCTTATCTGCCAACCAAGTGTGATACCTAATCTCATGCGTAACAGGGCAATTCTCCGACTGGGACTGGAAATAATTTCACATTGTTTTTTCATATATTTTTTATTGAGCTTAACAGTTTGGAACAACAAACACCAGTTACCACAGGGCCTGGGCCTGATTTGAAGCAAATGATACCACATTATTCTATCCAGCAATAAATTGTCAGTTGAATTTGTATAAAATCATTGACAATAATCGCCCCATTTATCCCACACCTTATAGTACTTCTAAGGACATCCCCGTGATTTCTATACATATTCTTCCGCCTTCACCCAATAGTCCATACTTCCGGTCTATTCCTCGATAGAGGAAGCCTTGTCCAGTCTCCAGTGATGAACAAAATCCGGTTGGCTACTAGTAATCCGATTGCTACGACTAGTCTTGTGGCTCGGCAGCCTCCTCACTCATCCATCAGTCTAAGAGCACCATTTTGGGATGGGGTACCTGTCCACGGTCTGGGTCAACCTGCTGTATGCGAAACCAGTATCTATTAATTTCACATAGTTAAAAGCATCTGGAGAGCCCAACTGGGATTTAATGAGTGTACCTGATGTTTTAGAGATAAAATAGATTCTGCAATTACTGGTTCTTTCCTGCAGAATTGACTTTGTTATAATCTTTTTTTCTGCTTGCCCTAATAGTTCCAGAGGAAGCGGAAACCACTCTTGCAACATCTTCTTTGTACCCACACATTCCTAAACATTACCACTTCTCATTTCCATTAGGTATATCTTGGAAAGTATGTTACATTCAGAACTTCGCGGGTTTCCAAACAAATTGAAAGCCTGGCCATTGGCTTAGAGGGTCCCCAGATCGCTGGAACTGCGCGCAGAGACAGACTAAGCCCAGTGACTAATACGAATACCAGGTGGGGTGGCCAACTTTGGCTTGAATTACCCTTGATAAATTCTACCTCAATTATGGATTGCTAATCACCATTTTTTTAACAAGATCAAATCCTATGACTTTTATTTACAGAGAAGATACAGTGTATTACAATAAGAACCTAATATATACGATCAAGGCCTTAAAAAAAGCCCCCAGCCTGTGCTCCACTGTGGGGCAAAACATGTGCAGGCTGTGGCTCTATTGTACAAAGAAAAAAGAATCATTATCACATTTCCCTAATTTTACATTTAATTACTCAACAATAGTTGAAAGATGTTTGCTTCTAGTTGATTTTGTAACAAAATAATTTCATGACATCATATCAATAAGATGGATTCTAAATTTTAAGCGCAAACATCCCCAAAACCAGAACACTCTTTGATTTAAATGCGTGAAGTGGAGGTCACGCCCACAAGGGGATACATAAACACACTTAATCATAAATTCAGATGTCCTTTGTAGAATAGCAGGACCCGCAGACACCACTGATCCCAAATCACTTCTAACATTAACTGAGGCAAATATGCCACATCCCCTAATTTAATTTCACTCACCAACTCAATTGGTAATGAGTAGGAAAATCAGACATATTTTAAAAATAACGATCTTAAAAATTGTCCATCATGTTCTAAAAATAGACCACAATCCAATATCACGTGTGCCAGACTAGGTCCAATATAAAAGCCAAAAGCACTTACCAGCATTGGCCTTTGATACTTGCATTAAGCCTCTTATCTGCCAACCAAGCGCGATACGGAATCTCATGCGTAACAGGGCAACTCTCCGACTGGAAATAATTTCACATTGTTTTTTGATACATTTTTTATTGAGCTTAACAGTTTGGAACAACAAACACCAGTTACCACAGGGCCTGTGCCTGATTTGAAGCAAATGATACCACATTATTCTATCCAGCAATAAATTGTCAGTTGAATTTGTATAAAATTATTGACAATAATGGCCCCATTTATCCCACACCTTATAGTACTTCTGAGGACATGCCCGTGATTTCTAAACATATTCTTCCGCCTTCACCCAATAGTCCATACTTCCGGTCTATTCCTCGATAGAGGGAGCCTTGTCCAGTCTCCAGTGATGAACAATATCCGGCTGGCTATTAGTAATCCGATTGCTACGACTAGTCTTGTGGCTCGGCAGCCTCCCCACTCATCCATCAGTCTAAGAGCATCATTTTGGGATGGGGTACCTGTCCACGGTCTGGGTCAACCTGCTGTATGTGAAACCAATATCTATTAATTTCACATAGTTAAAAGCATCTGGAGAGCCCAACTGGGATTTAATGAGTGTACCTGATGTTTTAGAGATAAAATAGAATCTGCAATTACTGGGTCTTTCCTGCAGAATTGACTTTGTTATAATCTTTTTTTCTGCTTGCCTTAATAGTTCCAGAGGAAGCGGAAACCACTCTTGCAACATCTTCTTTGTACCCACACATTCCTAAACATTACCACTTCTCATTTCCATTAGGTATATCTTGGAAAGTATGTTACATTCAGAACTTCGCCGGTTTACAAACAAATTGAAAGCCTGGCCATTGGCTTAGAGCATGGATACTCACAAACTTTCTCTCGGGGGCCAAATTTACTGTGTGGTTTGTGGCTGAGGGCCGCACCGGTGGGGGCGGGGGCAGTGGGGGAGGAGGCGGGGCTAGAGCAAAAAAAAAACTATGACCATGAGGTTGAACACAGGCCCCTGCAGCGGACGCCTTCGTCTACTGAGCCACCAGACCCGGCATTCACACATCTCTATCTATCTATCTATCTATCTATCTATCTATCTATCTATCTATCTATCTATCTATCTATCTATCTATCTATCTATCTATCTATCTATCTATCTATCTATCTATCTATCTATCTATCTATCTATCTATCTATCTATCTATCTATCTATCTATCTATCTATCTATCTATCTATCTATCTATCTATCTATCTATATCTCTCGCTCCGTCTCCCTCCCTCTCTCTCTCTCCCTCTGTCTCCCTCACTGTGTCTCCCTCTCTCTGTCTCCCTCCCTCTCTCTCCGTCTCCCTCCCTGTCACCCTCCCTCTCTCTGTCTCCCTCCCTATCCCTCCCTCTGTCTGTCTCCCTCCCTCTGTCTCCCTCTTGTCTGTCTCAGTCTGTCTCCCTACATCTCCCTCCCTCCCTCCCTCCCTCCCTCTATCTCTCTCTCTCTCTCTCCCTCTGTCTCCCTCTCTGTGTTTGTCTCCCTTTAACTGTCTCCCTCCCTCCCTCTCTCTCTCTGTCTGTCTCCCTCCCTCCCTCTCTCTCTCTCTCCCTCCCTCTCTCTCTCTCTCTCTCTCTCTCTCTCTCTCTCCCTCTCTCTCTCTCTCCCTCCCTCCCTATCCCTCCCTGTCTCCCTATGTCTCCGTCTCCCTATGTCTCCCTCCCTATGTGTCCCTATCTCCTTCTCTATCTCTCTCACCGTCTGTCTCCCTCCCTCTCTCCATCTCCCTCCCTCTGTCTCCCTCTGTCTCACTCCCTCCCTCTGTCTCCCTCTCTCCGTCTCCCTCCATCTGTCTCACTCACTCTGTCTCCCTTTCTCTCTGTCTCCCTCTCTCTCTCCGTCTCCCTCCCTCTCTATCTCTGTCTCCCTCCCACTCTCTCTCCGTCTCCCTCCCTTACTCTATCACCCTCTCTCTCCCCCTCTGTCTCACTCACTCTGTTTGTCTCCCTTTCTCTGTCTCCCTCTCTGTCTCCCTGTCTCCTTCTCTCTCTCTCTCTCTCCGTCTGTCTCCCTCCCTCTCTCCATCTTTCTCCCTCCGTCTCCCTCCCTCTCTCTGTCTCCCTCTCCGTCTCCCTCCCTCTCTCTCTCTCTCTGAATCACTGTTTGTCTCCCTTTCGATCTTCCTCCCTCCCCTCTGTCTCCCTCCCTCTCCCTCTGTCTCCCTGTCTGTCTCCCTATCTGTCTCCCTCTGTCTTCCCCCTCTCCCTCTGTCTTCCTCCCTCTGCGCACTCTGTCTTCCTCCCCATGTCACCTCACCTGCTGCTCTCACTCCCTGCTGCCCTCCGTCACCTCACCCTGCTGTCCTCCTCACCCTTTGACACCTCACCCGCGCTGAGACTGCTTCCGAGAACACACACAGCCGCCGCCGCACCCAAGTACTTAACAGGTGTTTTAAAAACCATTCACTTGTTAATGAGGCTTTATTGTATTTCACCTCTTCTTAGCGCCCCTCATTTACAAGTTAATGGTCTTTAAAAGAAATCGCCCGGGCCCCAGAAGCTCCACGCTGCTGCAACCGGCGATGTAAAAAACACACAGGTATGATGTCTGTAAGGTCCGCGGGCCGCCACGGAAGGCTTGC
The DNA here is from genome assembly GCF_964204655.1 of Triturus cristatus. NCBI lineage: Eukaryota > Metazoa > Chordata > Amphibia > Caudata > Salamandridae > Triturus > Triturus cristatus. The sequence continues at coordinate 119,685,350 of NC_140594.1, read as the reverse complement.
CGGGCCGCCGCTGGCCCGCGGGCCGTACTATGAGTACCCGTGGCTTAGAGGGTCCCCAGATCGCCGGAACTGCGCGCAGAGACAGACTAAGCCCAGTGACTAATACGAATACCAGGTGGGGTGGCCAACTTTGGCTTGAATTACCCTTGATAAATTCTATCTCAATTATGGATTGCTAATCACCATTTTTTTAACAAGATCAAATCCTATGACTTTTATTTACAGAGAAGATACAGTGTATTACAATAAGAACCTAATATATACGATCAAGGCCTTAAAAAAAAGCCCCCAGCCTGTGCTCCACTGTGGGGCAAAACATGTGCAGGCTGTGGCTCTATTGTACAAAGAAAAAAGAATCATTATCACATTTCCCTAATTTTACATTTAATTACTCAACAATAGTTGAAAGATGTTTGCTTCTAGTTGATTTTGTAACAAAATAATTTCATGACATCATATCAATAAGATGGATTCTAAATTTTAAGCGCAAACATCCCCAAAACCAGAACACTCTTTGATTTAAATGCGTGAAGTGGAGGTCACGCCTACACGGGGATACATAAACACACTTAATCATAAATTCAGATGTCCTTTGTAGAATAGCAGGACCCGCAGACACCACTGATCCCAAATCACTTCTAACATTAACTGAGGCAAATATGCCACATCCCCTAATTTAATTTCACTCACCAACTCAATTGGTAATGAGTAGGAAAATCAGACATATTTTAAAAATAACGATCTTAAAAATTGCCCATCATGTTCTAAAAATAGACCACAATCCAATATCACGTGTGCCAGACTAGGTCCAATATAAAAGCCAAAAGCACTTACCAGCATTGGCCTTTGATACTCGCATTAAGCCTCTTATCTGCCAATAAAGTGCGATACCGAATCTCATGCGTAACAGGGCAACTCTCCGACTGGAAATAATTTCACATTGTTTTTTTATACATTTTTTATTGAGCTTAACAGTTTGGAACAACAAACACCAGTTACCACAGGGCCTGTGCCTGATTTGAAGCAAATGATACCACATTATTCTATCCAGCAATAAATTGTCAGTTGAATTTGTATAAAATCATTGACAATAATCGCCCCATTTATCCCACACCTTATAGTACTTCTGAGGACATCCCCGTGATTTCTATACATATTCTTCCGCCTTCACCCAATAGTCCATACTTCCGGTCTATTCCTCGATAGAGGGAGCCTTGTCCAGTCTCCAGTGATAAACAATATCCGGTTGGCTATTAGTAATCCGATTGCTACGACTAGTCTTGTGGCTCGGCAGCCTCCTCACTCATCCATCAGTCTAAGAGCACCATTTTGGGATGGGGTACCTGTCCACGGTCTGGGTCAACCTGCTGTATGCGAAACCAGTATCTATTAATTTCACATAGTTAAAAGCATCTGGAGAGCCCAACTGGGATTTAATGAGTGTACCTGATGTTTTAGAGATAAAATAGAATCTGCAATTACTGGGTCTTTCCTGCAGAATTGACTTTGTTATAATCTTTTTTTCTGCTTGCCTTAATAGTTCCAGAGGAAGCGGAAACCACTCTTGCAACATCTTCTTTGTACCCACACATTCCTAAACATTACCACTTCTCATTTCCATTAGGTATATCTTGGAAAGTATGTTACATTCAGAACTTCGCCGGTTTACAAACAAATTGAAAGCCTGGCCATTGGCTTAGAGGGTCCCCAGATCGCCGGAACTGCGCGCAGAGACAGACTAAGCCCAGTGACTAATACGAATACCAGGTGGGGTGGCCAACTTTGGCTTGAATTACCCTTGATAAATTCTACCTCAATTATGGATTGCTAATCACCATTTTTTTTAACAAGATCAAATCCTATGACTTTTATTTACAGTGAAGATACAGTGTATTACAATAAGAACCTAATATATACGATCAAGGCCTTAAAAAAAGCCCCCAGCCTGTGCTTCACTGTGGGGCAAAACATGTGTAGGCTGTGGCTCTATTGTACAAAGAAAAAAGAATCGTTATCACATTTCCCTAATTTTACATTTAATTACTCAACAATAGTTGAAAGATGTTTGCTTCTAGTTGATTTTGTAACAAAATAATTTCATGACATCATATCAATAAGATGGATTCTAAATTTTAAGCGCAAACATCCCCAAAACCAGAACACTCTTTGATTTAAATGCGTGAAGTGGAGGTCACGCCCACAAGGGGATACATAAACACGCTTAATCATAAATTCACATGTCCTTTGTAGAATAGCAGGACCCGCAGACACCACTGATCCCAAATCACTTCTAACATTAACTGAGGCAAATATGCCACATCCCCTAATTTAATTTCACTCACCAACTAAATTGGTAATGAGTATGAAAATTAGACATAGTTTAAAAATAACGATCTTAAAAATTGTCCATCATGTTCTAAAAATAGACCACAATCCAATATCACGTGTGCCAGACTAGGTTCAATATAAATGCCAAAAGCACTTAACAGCATTAGCCTTTGATACTTGCATTAAGCCTCTTATCTGCCAACCAAGCGCGATACGGAATCTCATGCGTAACAGGGCAACTCTCCGACTGGAAATAATTTCACATTGTTTTTTGATAAATTTTTTATTGAGCTTAAGAGTTTGGAACAACAAACACCAGTTACCACAGGGCCTGTGCCTGATTTGAAGCAAATGATACCACATTATTCTAGCCAGCAATAAATTGTCAGTTGAATTTGTATAAAATCATTGAAATAATGGCCCCATTTATCCCACACCTTATAGTACTTCTGAGGACATCCCCGTTGTGAGACCGGCCTCACGGCGTTGCCCTCTCCATCATCCCGCCAACCTGCAACCACCCTCAAGACACGACATCCCCGACTCCGGCCGCCCTAGCCACCCCCGATCCACGGGCCGGCCAGAGACCTGACAGACTCAACACCCTACCACGCATGCCCAACCGAGGGAGCGGGAACCCTCGAGCCAGACCCAGAGGCGCCAGCCCAGTCACACCTCGGGTCACCTTCCCCGGGAGGACTCAATCGGCCACCAGGCCCCTGGGGAGCAGGCGCCTCCCCTACCGAGCGTCTGGGGTCCCTCCCAGACCCACCTGAAAAGACCAAAGAAGTGAGCGGCAGGAAATCCCGCCGACCCCCCTCCGTCACCCCAGTCCCCCCCCTGCGAGCACTCCGGACTTCAAAGAACCAGCGGAGTATAACAAGGGGTGCCGGAGGAACAAGGACAGAGAAGACCTGGAACCATCTGAGCCTGCTGACGCTGTCGCGGCTCCTGAACGCTGAAGTCACCTGGGCCTGCTGAGTGACTCGCGGCCTCTTGCTATTGAACCATCTGAGCCCTGCGGACGAGGTCGCGGCTCCCGAACACTGATCCACCTAGGCCTGCTGAGTGACTCGCGGCCCCCCAGCTATTGAACCATCTGAGCCCTGCGGACGGAATCGCGGCTCCTGAACTCCGACCACCTGTGCCTGCTGAGAGACTCGCGGCGCTCCCCTTGAGGACGACTCGATAAGAGATCGCCCAGAGACATGACACCCTCCAGCTCGAGGATTGTGAGCTTCCGCAGGGTATTTCGCAGAGACACTATCTTGAAAGACTGTCCCGCTACCCCCATTCCCCACGACTGATTTGTGGTACGTTGTGCCACTGCTGTTCTATTTGCCTTTTGGGTCATAAAGATCCCTGAAATCATCGATAAAAGAACTTATCGTCCTACAAAGAATACGTGTGGTGTCCCTCTGTTCACAGTGCAGATCAGGGTGTGCGCGCCTGGTTCGGCTTACTTGGGAGAGGTGGGTCGAAGGGGTGGGCAAGACGTGTATCGAACCCCCTTCCGGCGGGCGCCTTTCCAACATTTGGTGGCAGACGACGGGATCCGAGCCGACACCGAAGGAGAGCGTGCAGTAAACGACTGACGCACTACCAAACAGAAATGGAAGGAGAAACCTCCCTGGGTGCCACAGGTACCGAAATAAGCTCACCGTTCCGAGAAGATCAATTGGACTATTACACGCATAGAGAACTAAAACAGTTTTGCATAGACCTTGGCATCGCTACCACCGGACTGAGCACAAAGGAAGACTACCAGAAAGTACTGAAAGCCTGGGTCGAGACGGGGGCGCCCCCGACCCAAACGGAAAGAGACTCTACCCATGAACAAACAAGCACCCCGGCGAGAAACAACGGACCAGAGGGGAACCTGTCCTCCGAGGAACTAGCGGACCGAGAGAGAAGCCGCAACCACGAACTGGAACTGGCAAAACTAAAAATCGAGGGAGAGATAAAACTGGCAGAGAAGAAGTTAGCCGTCGAGCAGTTACGGCTACAAGGGGAACTCGAAGAGAAGAGACTCCAAAGGGAGCACGACGAAAAGAAACTCCAGCTAGAACAGGAACGCGGCCTGAAGGAAATTGAGTGGCGGGCTAGACACGAAAAGTCACAGCCGCCCGGGAATCCCCAGCCCGCTCCCGCCGGGGAAACCAAAGTTCACATCCCCAAGGATGTGGTCAAGGTGTATTATAAGAACGATGATATCCAGCAGTGGTTTAAAGCCTACGAAGTCGCCATGACCTCTCACCGAGTCCCGCAGAAGGATTGGGGGGCTGGCCTATGGGGCCGGTTCTTAAGCGAAGGAAGGGACACTCTGCTCGATCTGCCCTCCGCGGTCATGAACTCCAACAGCCACATGAAGGAAGCCCTCGTGGGCCGGTACGGACTCACCCCCGAAATGTACCGACAACGGTTCCGAGATTGCAAAAAGATACCGGGCACCACGTGGGTCGAATACGTGAACTTTTACAGCCGAGCTCTGGACGGGTGGATCAAGGGCAGCAAGGTCTCCACCTTCGAAGAACTGTTCGATCTGATCGCCTGGGAACATTTAGCGGCCAATTGCTTTATAGAACTGCGCCAGCATCTCCTAGACAGTAAACTCACCGACCCTCGGAAGCTGGCCGCTGAGGCTGATCGTTGGGTGAACACCCGGGCCACCCGGGGCCCCGTGGGGGACTACGGCCGCAACAGTCAGGGTCCCCCCCGCCAGAGGGGCGGAGGGAACCACGGCCGACCAAGAGACTTTGCCAGGGGGACCTCCACCAGCCCCCCCAGCAGCCCACCAGCGGCGGGTTCGGCCCAGTCTCCAGCCAGCACCGGAGCCCCAGGACGACCAGGTCCACGAGCTAGGATCACCTGCTTCCGCTGCCAGCAGCCCGGACACTACGCCAATGACCCCCAGTGTCCCCAGTATCAGCGAACCACAACGACCAACCCCACGACCCGGCAGATGGCCTCCGTGGCTCTGGGGGAAGAAATGGAAGACTCCGAGGAATGGGAACCGGCGGCCATGGCCCTGGTCTCCCTTGGTGATCGAGAAATGGTCCCCGGGACACCCTTGCCCGCCAACACAGAGAAATACCGACAGCAGGTGACTATCAACGGCCACCGAGTCGAGGGCCTTCGCGACACCGGGGCGAGTGTCACCGCGGTCCACCACAGCCTAATTTCCGAAGACCAGATCCTAGCCGGGGCCCTCTGTCCGGTCGTATCCTCCGACAATTCTGAGAGCCTCTGCCAGATGGCCCTGGTGCCCTTCGAGTGGGGAGGGGTCTCCGTAGAACTGAAGGTAGCGGTCCGGACCTCGCAGCCCGTAGACTGCCTCCTGGGCAACGACCTGGAAAATTCCCCGTGGGGGCAGGTAGAACGAAGAGCCCACCTAGAGATGATGGGCCTACCGGAATGGGTCTGCGCCACCACACGCTCCATGACCGCACGAGTGGCCCCCTCCAAGGGCGGTGAAGCCCTCTTACCGAACACTTTCCCCGAGAACAGGAACCCCCTACCAGAAGCAGACAACCCTCCTTCCGAGGAAGAAGGAGACACTAACCCAGGGGAAGGACCGGAACCTTCCGCCCCAGAGGCCCCGATGGAACCCGAAGAACTGCCCGAGTTGGCCCAGTGGCACTGCGAAGGGGGGCCCTCCCGCGAAGAGTTCTGCCAGGAACAGACCACTTGCCCCTCCCTCGAGGGACTTAGACAACAAGCCGAAGCCCAGGTCGCCGGTGATCAAACCGGAACCCATTGGGTTTATTGGGACAATGGCCTCCTCTACAGCGAGCAAAAGTCCGCCGAGCTAGGCGCAGCACGAGTACTGGTGGTACCCCTGCGGTTCCGGAGCCTCCTCCTGGGCCTGGCCCACGATGTACCCTTGGCAGGACACTTAGGCCAAGACAAGACATACCAGCGATTGGTGACCCACTTCTATTGGACCAAGATGCGAGCGAATGTAGAAACACACTGCAAGTCCTGCCTCACGTGCCAGGGCAGTGGGAAGAGTGGCGGAAAACGCAAAGCTCCCTTACAACCGTTCCCCGTTGTAAGTACCCCGTTCGAGCGGGTCGGCATCGACATCGTGGGACCCCTGGATCCGAAGACCGCCCAGGGCCACAGATTCATCCTCGTCCTGGTGGACCATGCCACCCGCTACCCCGAGGCCATCCCCCTCCGCACCGTGACGGCTCCCGTGGTGGGCCGGGCTCTCATGGGGATCTTCTCCCGGGTCGGATTTCCCCGCGAGGTTGTGAGTGATCGCGGCACGAACTTTATATCCCGCTACATGAAGTCCCTGTGGCAGCAGTGCAGAGTCACGTATAAATTCCCGACCCCCTACCACCCCCAGGGCAACGGCCTGGTGGAACGCTTCAACCGAACTCTGAAGGGAATGATCCTAGGCCTCGAAGAGCCCCTGCGCCGGAAATGGGACGTCCTCCTCCCTTGCCTCCTGTTCGCGTACCGGGAGGTTCCCCAAAAGTCTCTGGGGTTCAGCCCCTTCGAACTGCTGTACGGACATCCCGTTCGAGGGCCCCTAAGCCTGGTCAAAGAGGGCTGGGAGACAAGCCCCCGGGGGACACCCCCAGATGTGTTCCGCTACATCCTGGTGCTCCGCAACCAGACGAGGAAGTTTAGGGAACTTGCAGAGGCTAACCTCGAGGCCAGCCAAGAAGAAATGAAGCGCTGGTATGACCAGAACGCAACCTTGGTCGAGTTCCAGCCGGGCCAGCAGGTTTGGGTCATAGCTCCGGTGAGACCCTGCGCCCTACAAGACAAATGGACTGGTCCATTCAAGGTGGTCGAACGGAAGAGCCAGGTCACGTATCTGGTCGACGTACAATCCCCACGGAACCCCCTCCGGGTCCTCCACGTAAACCGTCCCAAGCCCCACTTCGTAAGGACAGAACTGAGTTTGCTACTGGCCACCGATGAGGGGGCAGAGGAGGACACTGAACCCCTGCCCGATCTCCTGTGCACAAAAGAACTGGACGGTTCCGTGGAGGGTGTGAAACTGTCGGACACCCTCACTCCCCAGCAGGCCGACGACTGCCGCCAGCTGCTCGGACAATTCGCAGACCTTTTCTCCCTCATTCCAAGGGTGACCGACTGGTGTGTCCACGACGTGGACACCGGCGACTGCCCGCCTGTGAGACACCGAGCCTACCGGGTGCCTGACCGGGTCCGCACCTGCATCAAGACCGAGGTACAGAAAATGCTCAACCTAGGGGTCATCGAGCCCTCCGACAGCCCCTGGGCCAGCCCGGTGGTTCTGGTCCCGAAGGCTGCCTCCCCAGGGGTCGCCCCCGAACTAAGATTCTGTGTAGACTATCGGGGGCTCAATGCGGTCACCCGCGCAGATGCTCACCCTATTCCCCGAGCCGACGAGCTCATCGACCGCCTGGGGGCCGCCCAGTTCCTCAGCACTTTCGACCTGACCTGCGGGTACTGGCAGATCGCTCTCACGGAAGGGGCGAAGGAGCGCTCTGCCTTCTCCACGCCAGATGGCCACTACCGCTTCAGGGTCATGCCGTTCGGGATGAAAAACGCCCCAGCCACGTTCCAGCGGTTGGTGAACAAGGTCCTGGCCGGACTCGAGGAGTTCAGCGCAGCGTACCTTGACGACATCGCCGTATTCAGCTCTCAATGGCACGAGCATCTCCAGCACCTCCGACAAGTACTAATGGCCCTGCGCCAAGCGGGCCTGACAGTGAAAGCCAGCAAATGCCAGCTCGGACAAGGCTCCGTGGTCTACCTGGGGCATCAGGTGGGCAGCGGCCAGGTCGCCCCTCTCCAGCCGAAGATCGATGCCATCAAGTCCTGGGAGCCCCCCACCACGCAGACAGAGGTTCGGGCCTTCCTGGGCCTTACGGGGTACTACCAGAGGTTCATTAAAAATTATGGTAGTATCGCAGGGCCCCTCACAGAGTTGACCTCCAAAAAGCTTCCGCAGAAGGTGCAGTGGACCCCCCAGTGCCAGCAGGCGTTCGACGCCTTGAAAACCGCCATGTGCACCACTCCCGTACTCAAGGCCCCCGACTACTCCCGAGAGTTCGTGGTCCAGACCGACGCATCCGAACATGGCATCGGGGCCGTGCTCTCGCAGTTCGACGACAAGGGCATTGATCAGCCCATAGCCTTCATCAGCCGAAGGCTGCTGCCGAGAGAGCAGCGTTGGAGCACTATAGAGCGAGAGGCCTTTGCCGTAGTCTGGGCTCTCAAGAAACTGCGGCCCTACTTGTTCGGAACCCATTTTCGAGTACAGACGGACCACCGGCCCTTGCAGTGGCTAATGCGGATGAGGGGGGAGAACCCCAAGCTACTACGATGGTCCATCTCTCTCCAAGGGATGGATTTCACTGTCGAACATCGCCCCGGGACGGATCATGCCAACGCCGACGGCCTGTCCCGGTTCTTCCGCTTCGGCGAGGAGAACCCCCCAGTGGATGGGTAGTTCTCCACGCCTTTCAGCTGGGGGGGACGCGTGTGAGACCGGCCTCACGGCGTTGCCCTCTCCATCATCCCGCCAACCTGCAACCACCCTCAAGACACGACATCCCCGACTCCGGCCGCCCCAGCCACCCCCGATCCACGGGCCGGCCAGAGACCTGACAGACTCAACACCCTACCACGCATGCCCAACCGAGGGAGCGGGAACCCTCGAGCCAGACCCAGAGGCGCCAGCCCAGTCACACCTCGGGTCGCCTTCCCCGGGAGGACTCAATCGGCCACCAGGCCCCTGGGGAGCAGGCGCCTCCCCTCCCGAGCGTCTGGGGTCCCTCCCAGACCCACCTGAAAAGACCAAAGAAGTGAGCGGCAGGAAATCCCGCCGACCCCCCTCCGTCACCCCAGTCCCCCCCCTGCGAGCACTCCGGACTTCAAAGAACCAGCGGAGTATAACAAGGGGTGCCGGAGGAACAAGGACAGAGAAGACCTGGAACCATCTGAGCCTGCTGACGCTGTCGCGGCTCCTGAACGCTGAAGTCACCTGGGCCTGCTGAGTGACTCGCGGCCTCTTGCTATTGAACCATCTGAGCCCTGCGGACGAGGTCGCGGCTCCCGAACACTGATCCACCTAGGCCTGCTGAGTGACTCGCGGCCCCCCAGCTATTGAACCATCTGAGCCCTGCGGACGGAATCGCGGCTCCTGAACTCCGACCACCTGTGCCTGCTGAGAGACTCGCGGCGCTCCCCTTGAGGACGACTCGATAAGAGATCGCCCAGAGACACGACACCCTCCAGCTCGAGGATTGTGAGCTTCCGCAGGGTATTTCGCAGAGACACTATCTTGAAAGACTGTCCCGCTACCCCCATTCCCCACGACTGATTTGTGGTACGTTGTGCCACTGCTGTTCTATTTGCCTTTTGGGTCATAAAGATCCCTGAAATCATCGATAAAAGAACTTATCGTCCTACAAAGAATACGTGTGGTGTCCCTCTGTTCACAGTGCAGATCAGGGTGTGCGCGCCTGGTTCGGCTTACTTGGGAGAGGTGGGTCGAAGGGGTGGGCAAGACGTGTATCGAACCCCCTTCCGGCGGGCGCCTTTCCAACACCCGTGATTTCCTATACATATTCTTCCGCCTTCACCCAATAGTCCATACTTCCGGTCTATTCCTCGATAGAGGGAGCCTTGTCCAGTCTCCAGTGATGAACAATATCCGGTTGGCTATTAGTAATCCGATTGCTACGACTAGTCTTGTGGCTCGGCAGCCTCCTCACTCATCCATGAGTCTAAGAGCACCATTTTGGGATGGGGTACCTGTCCACGGTCTGGGTCAACCTGCTGTATGCGAAACCAGTATCTATTAATTTCACATAGTTAAAAGCATCTGGAGAGCCCAACTGGGATTTAATGAGTGTACCTGATGTTTTAGAGATAAAATAGAATCTGCAATTACTGGTTCTTTCCTGCAGAATTGACTTTGTTATAATCTTTTTTTCTGCTTGCCTTAATAGTTCTAGAGGAAGCGGAAACCACTCTTGCAACATCTTCTTTGTACCCACACATTCCTAAACATTACCACTTCTCATTTCCATTAGGTATATCTTGGAAAGTATGTTACATTCAGAACTTCGCGGGTTTACAAACAAATTGAAAGCCTGGCCATTGGCTTAGAGGGTCCCCAGATCGCCGGAACTGCGCGCAGAGACAGACTAAGCCCAGTGACTAATACGAATACCAGGTGGGGTGGCCAACTTTGGCTTGAATTACCCTTGATAAATTCTACCTCAATTATGGATTGCTAATCACCATTTTTTTAACAATATCAAATCCTATGACTTTTATTTACAGAGAAGATACAGTGTATTACAATAAGAACCTAATATATACGATCAAGGCCTTAAAAAAAGCCCCCAGCCTGTGCTCCACTGTGGGGCAAAACATGTGCAGGCTGTGGCTCTATTGTACAAAGAAAAAAGAATCGTTATCACATTTCCCTAATTTTCCATTTAATTACTCAACAATAGTTGAAAGATGTTTGCTTCTAGTTGATTTTGTAACAAAATAATTTCATGACATCATATCAATAAGATGGATTCTAAATTTTAAGCGCAAACATCCCCAAAACCAGAACACTCTTTGATTTAAATGCGTGAAGTGGAGGTCACGCCCACACGGGGATACATAAACACACTTAATCATAAATTCACATGTCCTTTGTAGAATAGCAGGACCCGCAGACACCACTGATCCCAAATCACTTCTAACATTAACTGAGGCAAATATGCCACATCCCCTAATTTAATTTCACTCACCAACTCAATTGGTAATGAGTAGGAAAATCAGACATATTTTAAAAATAACGATCTTAAAAATTGTCCATCATGTTCTAAAAATAGACCACAATCCAATATCACGTGTGCCAGACTAGGTCCAATATAAAAGCCAAAAGCACTTACCAGCATTGGCCTTTGATACTCGCATTAAGCCTCTTATCTGCCAATAAAGTGCGATACCGAATCTCATGCGTAACAGGGCAACTCTCCGACTGGAAATAATTTCACATTGTTTTTTGATACATTTTTTATTGAGCTTAACAGTTTGGAACAACAAACACCAGTTACCACAGGGCCTGTGCCTGATTTGAAGCAAATGATACCACATTATTCTATCCAGCAATAAATTGTCAGTTGAATTTGTGTAAAATCATTGACAATAATCGCCCCATTTATCCCACACCTTATAGTACTTCTGAGGACATGCCCGTGATTTCTAAACATATTCTTCCGCCTTCACCCAATAGTCCATACTTCCGGTCTATTCCTCGATAGAGGGAGCCTTGTCCAGTCTCCAGTGATGAACAATATCCGGTTGGCTATTAGTAATCCGATTGCTACGACTAGTCTTGTGGCTCGGCAGCCTCCTCACTCATCCATCAGTCTAAGAGCACCATTTTGGGATGGGGTACCTGTCCACGGTCTGGGTCAACCTGCCGTATGCGAAACCAGTATCTATTAATTTCACATAGTTAAAAGCATCTGGAGAGCCCAACTGGGATTTAATGAGTGTACCTGATGTTTTAGAGATAAAATAGAATCTGCAATTACTGGGTCTTTCCTGCAGAATTGACTTTGTTATAATCTTTTTTTCTGCTTGCCTTAATAGTTCCAGAGGAAGCGGATACCACTCTTGCAACATCTTCTTTGTACCCACACATTCCTAAACATTACCACTTCTCATTTCCATTAGGTATATCTTGGAAAGTATGTTACATTCAGAACTTTGCAGGTTTACAAACAAATTGAAAGCCTGGTCATTGGCTTAGAGGGTCCCCAGATTGCCGAAACTGCACGCAGAGACAGACTAAGCCCAGTGATTTACAGCCGCGGTGCGTCCATTGGGGCATAGGGGCATAGCCCCACCCCTGCTTGGACCCGCGGCTGCCGAAATAATTAAAATAAATGTTTTTACGTGCTTACTGCTTAGCAGCACGATATTTATCCGGCGCCGCCGGGCAGCACCCGACTGAATTGGGAGTGCGCAGGGGGGGCGGCGCAGGGGGGGCGGTAGTTGTTTTCCCGCATGTATGCTTCGGGCAGCAACTTGCCCGAGCATGCGCATGAGTCCCCAGGGCCAGGGCCCCATTAGCTAGTAGGGGGGGTGCAGGTTATGCTGGCGGCAGCAAAAGGGCGACAGGGCGAGCAGTAAGTGTGCCCTCAAGCCAATTCTGGCGCTGCATGCAGCGCCAGGATTGGCCGGTCACCGCGCAGCACAGCAGGGGCAATCCATATTGGATGCCGAGCGTGGGTGGCTCAGCCGCCCTGCACAATGGCCGATCACTGTCTCTGACTTAATGTAAGCATATGAAATGGGGCTAGATTCCGCCCCAACCAAACGCACTGCGTGAAAGCGCCTTGTTAGCGATCATATATAAAGTTAATCCAATCTTAATCAAAAACTTTTCTCTCAGTGTTCTCAGTTTGTCCTCTATTTTCTCCAATTTTGTCCCCACACGGAATCCAATACGCCGTTTTCCAAATTTCTTAATGTTTAAACTGTGCTCCTCCGGCCTCTTGTAAAAACATGAACAGATGCGAGGTTCGTCAGACAGTGTTTATTCGATAAAAACCCAATGCATTTCGGGCAACGCAGTGCCCTTCGTCAGGGGTCACTATAAACAACGATAAAATGACCAGTTACTACTTACACTTATTGCCATCATACTTCAATTATTCTCATGACTTAATATGCGATATCCCACCATAAACATTTGTTTTGCACCCCTTTGGTTGCCACTAACTTCTCTAATACGTTAACCAAATGTTTTCCTTCTTTTTTCCCCCTATTTTTTCAAAAACGCATTCCGTTAATTTTTCACCCTATTACCCTCATCACTAAACAGTTCATCAAAATTCTAACAGTTAGATAGAGCCTACTATGACTTCCATTCTTTTCTTCTTTCATCTGCGAATTGCAACTTTTACAAGTACTCTGTCTCCCTGTGTTCTCAATTTAAACTCGTCAAAATTGTATACTCATTTCAACAAATGTGAACTGTTTCGCTGTTATTCATACCTGTCACAAATCCATACGACCACCGGTCCTCTTCCCCATTCTAAAAAAGTCTTTATGTCCCTCGTTACTCCTCCCACATTTAAATACCCACAATTCAACATTTCCTGTTATCGCGATGTTACTGAGATTGCGTGAAAAGTTAAACATACAGCAACTCCCATGATGCACTTCAAATGTATTGGCACTCAGCTAAGCTGACCCGATCTTTAAATTTTATATAAAAACAGTTGTTTATTAATGTACGTTGTAACACTGTTTCTCAAAAGAATATAACACCAACAATTGTAACGAACCTAGATGTTAAACAAACCGTGTGAGTAAAATACTTCTGTCATCAACTTTAACCAAACATTTTTATCCATACTTCGAGTGGGTGCATTCCCGTCGGTTGGGCCAAATTTGTAGAGCATACATCAGTAATGGCGGGATGCACTCCAATATAGTATTCTAAATTCAGTTTTGTTTCTATTGCTGCGTGCAGCTTGGAGGGTGCCCTGCCCAAATGACACCCAGGTAAACATGAGCATATGAAATGGGGCTAGATTCCGCCCCAACCAAACGCACTGCGTGAAAGCGCCTTGTTAGCGATCATATATAAAGTTAATCCAATCTTGATCAAAGACTTAATGTAGTCATGCAGTGATTGGCCATTTGCGGCGCGCGGCGCTGCAGTGTCCCGGTTCAGCCTGGTTACGTTAGATAACGGTTCACTCGCCAGTCGCCTGAGAGTCGCCTCGTGAGTCGTGTCTTCGTGAGGCCCAACTTCATCAACCCCAGGTCGAGAGAGTATCATGCGGTTAGACATTGAAAACATTTTCTATTAAGCACGAAGAGACTGTTTAGTGTTTCGTTGGATAAGAATTGTATAGGGTTTACAAAGTGAGCTTAACAGCGCCTTGCAAACGTGGTGCAGCTTCCATTACTGTTTTGCATCCGAGCATTACGCAGTTTAGCGGCTCTGCTTCGTGCTGTGTCATTGGCGAAAATGTTGAATGTGGTTCGTTAGTTGTGTGCTTTTAAGGCCGCGACTTGACCCGCAGGCTACGTTTTGCCTCATTGGTTCTAGGGCGCGCGGGACGGGTCGTTAGACAGAAGCTGACCTTTTATCAGTTGGGGGTGAGATGACAGACCCCCTCCCCCCCAGGAGTCCTGTGTTTGCCTTGCTCTGATCCTCTGAGGCTTTCTGTCATCTCCGATGGAAGGGCACCCCCAGCCCCCGCGGACTAGGAGATGACAGCCTGTTACTAATAGGTAGGAGGGGGGAGCTACCAACACTTGGCACCCAGACATGGCACCTGGCAGTCCCCGCTGTACTGTGACGCTTTGTGTGCGAGGACAAGAGTGAGGGGTAATAAAGCGGAGCCCCTCAGAGCCGCCTCACGGGCACCCTCACATGGGTGTCAGCTGTGGGTCAGGGGTCTCCAACCTGGTTTCCATTTGTACTCTCCCCTACCTCACTTTCGCACCCTGCTCGCACCCCTACACTGTTCGGACAGTAATGGGTCAAGGCAGGTCTACATACCTGTACTGTGAAAGGAACGTCCCTCCCCTAACTCCGCCTTCTCATACGCCATTTTAAGACAGTGGTCTGATATGTCAGGGAATGGCGTGTGTATGAGTAATATGATACTACGGACCACGTATTACGCAGCATGCACACAAATGAAATGATGATGCTTAAAACTCAGGTTGAACTGGCTACGCCAGAGCCCTGCTCATCTCTACAGCATGGGCTCAGACCACTGAGATGCCGCGAAGATCAGCCGCTGATGGGCCCCGGTGTCAGTGCGCCTGCTGCACCAATTGAAGGTACGCCCATGCAGTTCATCACCGCAGCAGGCACTCAGCCCACCGAGATGCCGCGAAGGAGTCGCTGCCGACGGGTCTGCCCGCGTGCGGGGGTTGTGTATCTTGTACCTGCGCTGAAGGCTTCTCGGCATTCCTTGCGCCCTCCTCCCCCGGCCTTTGACCCTCAGCTGGCATTCTTAAACCTGGCTCTTAGATGGTGGGCATCGAGTGGACCCCCGTAATGTCCAGGTTTTTCATCCAGCAGCTGCACCTCAAGGCCGCGCCTGAGCACAAAGAAGGCACTCACCCGGCGGTGCCAGCACCCCCTACACCTGCAGGCGGCGCCGCGCGTCCCGGCAATTCTTTCCGGCTGCCCGTACCCATGCTCTTTCCAGCTCAAAGCACGCTTCATTTTCTTATTCATTCTCAGTAGTGGGATGAGGTGGGGGTAGGAGCACCTCCAAATAACGCCCCCACCATGCGTCTGCCTCAACCTGTATTTTCCTTTGGTTTTCTTAGATTATTACTATTAATAACAATTGCATCTTAATAATGTTAGAAGCACTAGCCGTGCGTTGTTTTATATACTGATTCATCACACCCGCCTGCTGGTTCTAAGCCCTGCAACAATAGAGTGAATATCACCCGATTTAATGATGGTTAGAGGTCGCGTCCACATCCTGTGATTCTGGGCAAATCACTTAATCTCCCAGTGCCTGAAAATGAATATGTCCGTTTGTAATACAACTGGTGCTCAAGGCACTGCTTTTGTCAGAGAGATCCTTTTGTTACTTGCAGTTTCTAAGTTAAAATCCTAACATACAACAGACAGCTATTAACTGTCATCTAAGAGCTGGATGCAAACTGCAAGGAAAAAATTGGAGCGTTATGTTTTTTCCCCACAGTCTTTGTTTCATTACCCTACTGTTTCAAAAATAAATTGTTATCTTTTCATTTTCAGCACCTGACAACCTAAAACATTACCGTATTTTGGGGCAATGTTCCAGCAAACAACAAGAGGACCCCAACCTCCTTTGCTGCTCTCTCACCCGACCCCGGCTACAACCCAGCAAACACCAGTGTTAAAGGTAAGGAAACTGATGCTATATATTTTTTTACATGGTAGTTAGGGCTATGTATGTGGTCACTCTCAAGGCCCTCAAGCAGTGTCTTTCAGTGTCTCCAGCAACCACTATGGCACAGAGAGGCAGGAGGCAGTACGGCTCTATTTTTAGCAGTCATTTTAGATGTATTAGGATAATGCACAAGATATATGTATAATGTATTTATACTGAAATTTGATATTATTGCACTGCACCTTATACGTTGTACTTTGATTATTGACAGGTTTCTTTAATATATATATATATATATTGGTAAGGCCAGCAACACACCATCATGAATACAGTACAAGAGCTGATTACAAAGTCATTCCAGTCACGGCCACTTGAACAAAAACTACAGATAAAACAATTAGGACCTCATCAGCCTGAAATAAACCTACAGCAAACTAACCAGGACAGAGGAAAAATGTCAAAACGTACATTCTCAAATGCCTGGTACACAAAAGCTGATTGGCTTATAGGGTGCCCTATAAGAAATTCTCTGTTCTGCTTCCCCTGCTTGCTGTTTGGCGGTGACTTTTCTTGGACACGGCAAGGAATGGTCGACCTGAAGCACATCGCTGAAAAAATAAAGAAGCATGCGCTCACAAGAAATCATCTGGAAAACCTGACAAGACTGGGAATGTTGGGGGAAGACGCACCAATTGAGCAGCAGATAAATGATGCGTATCGCAAATCCATTCAAAAACACAATGAAGCTGTTGATAAGAACAGACAAAATCTATCCAAGATCATTGATTGCATTCGTTTCTGTGGTGCTTTCGAACTGGCATTGCGAGGCCATGACGAATCAGAAACTTCCTCAAAACCTGGGATCTTCCGAGGCCTAGTGGATTTAATGTCAACCATAGACCAGGATTTGGAAAGACATTTAGCACATGCTACAGTCTTTAAGGGCACCTCTAATACAATACAAAATGAACTCCTTGACTGTATGCTCGAAATTATAAGAAGCCATATTGTGCAAGAGTTGCGAAACACAGACTTTGTGGCTATTCAGGCTGATGACACCACTGATGTGTCCACTCAAACACAGTCCGTGTTAGTGTTTCGGTACCTTGACAGTGACAGAAACGTTGTGGAAAGATTTTATGGCTTCACGTATTTAAGTGACTCTAGTGCAGCAACCATCACTGAAGCAATACTGTGTCAACTGGACTTAATTTTCCCGGACCTGCCTCAAAAACAAAAACTTACCGCACAAAGCTATGATGGTGCGTCCGTGATGAGTGGAAGCCTTAGTGGAGTACAAAAACGAATTCGAGATGTGTACCCTAATGCTCATTTTGTGCACTGTTACGCCCACCAACTCAATCTTATTATGCAACAGGCGGTATCAAAGATCAGAGAGACACGAGTTTTCTTTCAGGATATCGGAGGCATAGCAGTATTCTTCACACGTTCCCCCAAAAGAACAGAAGCCCTTCATGAGATTGTGGACAAAAGCGTACCAAGGGGATCCTCAACTCGTTGGAACTTTCACATTCATACAGTCAACTTAATCTTTGAACAGAGGGAGGGCCTTGAGAAATGTTTTGTCGCCATAGCATCCAGAGCAGACTTTGATCACACAAGTCAGAGTGAAGCCCATGGCTTTATTAGAACACTACAAGACAAAGAATTTCAGTTCTTACTGTTTTTATTTCATGACATAATGATTCCTGTTGATGTGTTATACGATCAGTTGCAAAGAAAAGACCTAGATACTGTCTCTGTGAAAGCCAATACATCTGCATTTGTACAACAGATTATGAAAGTGAGAGATGGGGTTGAAGATTTAGAGAGCAAACTGCCGGAGCATTCTATTTTTGCAAACCGCAGACAAAAATCACCTCTCTGGTTCGAATTGGAAAGGAGATATGTGACATTGTAATTGTGCAGGCGAAAGAACGTTTTTCATTCACAAAACATTTGGTGAGTGCAACTTTATTGCAAAGTAAAGAGTTTGCACAATATGATGAATCCTTCCCTGAGCGTGCTCTGAATCAGGCTGTGGAAGCATATCCTATGCTCAAAAAAGAGCAGCTGTGAACTGAGTTAACTGTACTCTACGGAATGCCTGTGTACCGGAAGGCCACAAGCGCCTTGACTTTGCTGAGTTTAATTCATAAACTGCATATGGAAAACTCACTTACAGAGACAGTGACTTTACTAAAAATTGTGATTACGACTCCAATGACAACAGTAGAAGCTGAACGATGTTTTTCAGCCTTAAAGCGCATAAAGACATTCCTCAGGAACACCATGCTAGAGGAAAGACTAAATGCTTTGGCGATGCTATCTGTAGAGAGCAAGCTAGTCCAAAAGATACCGGACTTCAACATGAAAGTAATTGACAAGTTTGCTACACTGAAAGACAGACATGCGGATTTCATCTACAAAAAGTGAATGCTGCTACTTGTTTGTTGAATACAAAAAATTCTGATTGAGGTAAGAAATGCATTGTTATCTCTGTTTTTAAAAGTTTTGTAGTGTTTGTTCTATTTGGAGACTACACAGATTTGCTCACCTTTGTTCACTGGCCGGACCTGTCTCCCGCAGGGTGAACGATTCGTTGCTTGTGTTGCCTATCAAACCTTTCCCCTTGGCAAATTGCGAAAACCTTTCTACCATTTATATTTGGGGTACTTGCGTGGACCTATGTGAAGTGTGTGTACAAAGCTCAGCTCAACCAGAATCACGGTAACAGCGCATTGCGCTGCCTCTTTTATATTCAGTATATTGTAAGACTGTTTTTCTTCCCCCGCCTTTCCTTGTTTTTTTTCCCTGTTTTCCCCTTGCTTGCCATTCGTTACTCTAGAGTCTAATATTCAGTATGTTGTAAGACTGTTTTTCTTCCCCCGCCTTTCCTTGTTTTGTTTCCCTGTTTTCCCCTTGCTTGCCATTCGTTACTCTAGAGTCTAATAGAGTCGGAAGGCCGTAGGGGAAGACTGTGGACTTTTCTTCAAGTTCCTGACGCTCCTGCGGAACGAGCCTGGCAACCATTACACTGCTGTGCAACTTCTTCTACTCTTAGAGCTGGGATTTCCATGAGTCTTATAGTCTGAATTCAGCACCTGAGCATAATAGGACAGAATGTATGAAGCTCTGTGGTAATACTGAATAAGCAGCTACCTATGTTATGCCATCTATTAATGTAATAACTGCACTTTCACAATTGCTTTATTAACCTTCCTGCTTTCTAAAATTTGCTTGAAAATGCACGATTTTTCTTCTTTTTTTTCAAAATTTTCTGGGGGGGTAACCCCCCCAAACCCTCCTTTTGGGGTTCGGGCACGCTCGCTGCGATCGCTCGCTACGGTGCTGTATGCTAATTCGTTTGCACCCCACCACTTTAAAATCTCACCCACCGCCCCTGGTGACTAATACGAATACCAGGTGGGGTGGCCAACTTTGGCTTGAATTACCCTTGATAAATTATACCTCAATTATGGATTGCTAATCAACATGTTTTTTAACAAGATCAAATTCTATGACTTTTATTTACAGAGAAGATACAGTGTATTACAATAAGAACCTAATATATACGATCAAGCCCTGAAGAAGTCCCAAGACGGGACGAAACACGTTGGCTCCATTTGGATGTCTTAATTTTTTAAAGGAATGAAGAATTTGAAAACCTATAAAGGCGTCTCCATGGATATAATTTTGATCAAATCAAATGTGATAGCATGTCTTTGACGCTCTATTAAATTGTTCTGATAATAGTGGGTGCTGATCATTCTTTTTATTAACTGACGTCCTGTAGGCACGTTTTAAGCTTTTTTTTTGTTAACAAAAGCTTTTGCTCCGAGCGCATTCGCAGTCTCAGACATACCTAAAATGTGACACATCGATAAATGGGCACAATTCTCTAGATGGTTCTCCAATATCTTGATAAAACATACTTCAGATGCGGCCTCCAGAACCGTGCACAGTACAACAGAGTTTGCATCCAGGAGCAGATACAGTTCTTCAGAAGAGTCATTCCAGACCTGCACACAAAATTCCAAATGCCAACACTGATGGCTAAGACTCCAGGGGAGGCCTCCAGAACATGACACAGTTCTCCAGATTAGGCCTCCAGAACTGAATACAATATGCAAGAGAAGGCCTTTGTAACGGATGACAATTTTCCAGAAGAGTCCTTAGAAATGGACACAATTCTCAGCCGGGCCCTTCAGGAGTGACACTGTATGTATGCCAGAATAGGCCTCGATAAGTGTAAACAATACTCCACGTGTAGCCTCCAGCAGAAGTAGACCACAAATCATAACACAATTGGCTGGAGGAGACCCCAGAACTTGGCAACACGCTGAAGGTAAACCTCTAGAACCAGAGCAGGCTGAACAAGACGTTGTGGCCTTACCAGTAATGTGTGCTCTGTACACAAACACAGCCTCCATTTTTTTGTTTTTAAATATTTCTTCTATTCCAACATTTCAGCTCATCCACCCAAGAACTCTAAGATTTTCATGAACAAGAAAAGGTTGCCATGAGGACGAACGTCCATAGCTGTCTCCACCACTGTTGTGTTTTTGACGTTTCAGACTACATTCCCTATTCTCTGCACTGTACCCATTCATGAGTCTCCCCTCTGCCTCACTGGACCGCCCGCTTGACACTGCTAGGCCAAGAGAAGTCTGAGTGGACAGATTATGCATTCTGTGTTTATGAGGGAAGCTTGCACATTTGCTGCCCATGCTGTGTCGATGCAGTCTGTGCATGAGAGGGAAGCTTGCACTGTAGTGCGCATGCTGTACCAAGTTAATCCTGGTAAAACATTCTCACTGCACAAAACAAAACCTAGTGCCTTCGTCACTGCTTGGTCATCACTTATCTACAGTGTGCTGAAAAGGTGCTACTATTACACAACCCAATAGTATCACTTGTATTGACCTCGGGAAGATAAAATACCAAGTATGCCCTACTTGGATTTAAAATCACGGCCTGTAGCTCAGTTCACACACTGAAGATGATTACAGCAGGCACTCAGCCCACCCAGCTAGATCACCAACGCCCCAGGTGTACTCTCTTTGGACTCCTCGAGTTACTTCATTCCGTGGCAGGTGTTCTGTCACGTCACCGGCCTCTCTACTGGGAGCCCTTTCCTTGTCCCATATGGTATCTTCATTAACGCTGGCGAGTTTCTTGTCATGGAAGTCCCAGAAAAAACGTCCATAAATGTCTCATTTGGGTAGGCGGGACACCGTTTTTGAAAAGGTAATGCATTCTGGGTGTTGTAGTTTTGGTGAATTATTTCGTCGAACACACCTGACAACCCCCAGGCAGCTCCTAGTTCCAATACTGGCCTTTCATTCAACAGCTGAATGCATTCTGGGAGTTGTAATCTTATTTAACCCCAGTTGGCCCCTCATGAGAAGATAATGGTTTGTAATAATATTTTTTTAAAGCATCCGGGTGTTTGGGGTGTTCTGGAGTCCGCCTGGACCTGTCAGCACTTTCTTCGCCTTCGACGACGTCACTCATGCCCGCCGCTTCTGTGGAAATCGCTCCTTTAACGAGAGCGCCGGCTCGCATTCGATGTCAGTAAATCATTGACTCTAATCTCGATCTGTTAGCCTCTAATGATTATATCACGGCCATAACTGCAGCTTGGTCAGCGCTTTGGGAAGACGGGCAAAGAAAACAGCCACCGGAGGTGTTCGTGTGGGAAATGGGCCCCACAGCAGGTGATGGGTCACGGTCCAACACCCTCCACTTACGGGAGCACTGGACCGTGCAGGCACTAAAACCACCTCAGAGCCCGGCCTGAGCTCGCGTCGACCACTGTTCCAGTAAGAAAACAGACAGTACCTTGGAGCGACTCACAGGCCACCCACCACACTTTACACCCAGGGCCGTTTCTAGGTGTTTTGCCGCCCTAGGCGAGAATTGAAAAATGCCGCCCCCTCCCTTGTCCATACTTTTTTGCTTTTAAAGTTATTGCGACAAGTCTGGGGAAAGTCACAAGATTTGCATCCCTGGGCTCATCCTATTTCTGCTGTTCTTGCGCTCTGCAGTGGTGAGGGATTCGTGTACAAAACAGCTGCAATTTGAACCCAAGACACGTGTTTACCAAGTGGAGCCCCAGGGCTAAGAATCCCTACATGGCTCTGAGGGGGCAGTGAGAGGAGGGGGTGAAGTTGACCTAAATCTGTACCAAATGCTCAGAAACACTTGTTAAACACAAATGAAGGACCATCAAATATAAACCTTATGTAACTGACATTACCACCAAATTGTTTCATCTAGAAGTCCTAGCTGGGGAGCGCCATCAGATCAGGGGGCCTGCTTCCTCGGGATCGGGCAGGCGCATTTTGCAGATCTGCCCACTTCAGCTGGCCCCCACTCCAAAATAGCGCCCTTGAGGACTACAGCTTTGAGCTGCCTGTGCCAGGGTGTGAGTGAGCCCTACTGTAATTTTCTGAACACCTTCGGAGTCACGTGGAAGAGCCTAAATCGAGGCCAGATTTGTACCCAATGCACGTTTACTTTTTGCGGTTTTATGTAGGCAAACTCGACCCAAAGGTATTGGTGCGCTTTACATGAGTGCCACTTATGTTACACAAGGAAGCATTAATTTTTGGTAGGCTCAGGGAGGTTAAGTGATTTGCCCACAATCACAGATGCTCAGCCAACACAGAGGCTCGAACCTGGTTCCCCGGCTCCTAGTGGGAGACGTTGATCCAAAAATAAAACAACTGATCGGAAGCACATTTTCAATACAACGACAGTAAAAATAACATTTTTGGTTGAAATAAACTTCATATTGTTCACCACAGAGGCTCTAGGCGTAGCTAAGAAATGAAGCCTGTCTCTAGTGCTTTCTCAGGACCGGGCACATCCGTCTTCTGCAGCGTTGCACCGTTACTACTTACTAGAAGGGGTCTGCAGGGATGACCGCGTCGAGCTGGAGGTGGCTGTGGGAGGATGTCTAGTTCTGGCTTGGACAGACATCCCTTCTTGCCAAGCAAATACTTAAGCCTCTGCGGGAAGCAGCCTGTGAGGATGCCTTTCCTGAGTGCTGGCTGGCTGCAATCAAAGGCAAAGATCCTTTCTTAATGGGAGATTGACCCCATCCAGCTAATGAAAGACTCTGTGGACCCTGGCCAGGGCTTCCTGGGCCTGCCTGCCTCACATCTGCATCCACGTGCCGGGTGGGAGTGGCAGGTGTTACTGAAGGAAGAATCGAGCTCTTATTAACGCTCTCACTCCCTCTCTGAAATAACCGCTATCTGCCCTGCTAACAATTGGCATGAAAGGGCTGGCTTATCTCCACATAGTGTGTGTTATGAACACAGGCAGTGCAAACCTCCATTACCAGTCCAGAAAATGGGAAAGTATTTTATGTGAGTATTTTATGTTTAAAAAGAAACCAACATCACAAAAATTGGATTAGGTACTTCAAAAGTTCCGAGTAACGTCTTCAACTGCAGTTTGGCATGGACGTTAATTGAAATATTTGTGCATTGCCGACAGCTGGCGACCTGAGGCTTTCCAAGCGCCTAGAGGCGGGCACTGGTAGGGAGGCGTTGCTAAAGGCCGGGGCCACGGGCGGGCAGGTCTCTGCACCTTCTAACTAACGTCCTTCCAAGCAGAGCCATGGACCCTGCTTAATGATGCCCCCCACCCGCCCGTCTAGCTCCTCCGCTGCTCCTCAGGGACTCAAGGCGCCCTTCCCTATGTTCAAGGTGGGGCACAGTGCTGTGCATGCTGCATCCTCGGACAGGACTCTACCAAAGCGTGCCAGGGCCCTCCAAGGTACCCTGACCTTCACGCACACATGTTTTTTTCCGCCTTTTCCCTTTTGCCGCCCTAAGCGGCTGCCTAGTCTTGCCTAATGGTAGAAACGGCCCTGCTTACACCTCAGAGAAACTCACAGTCCACAGCTTCCACACACACGAGCCACTGCACCAGGGAGCAGAACACAGCCCCTCAGAGGAACTCAAAGACCACACCTTCCACACACAGGAGTCACTGCACCAGGGAGCAGAGGACAGCCCCTCAGAGGAAGCGACAGACCACACCTTCCCTGCACAAGAGCCAGTGCACAAGGGAGCAGAGGATAGCCCCTCAGAGGAACTCACAGACCACTCCTTCCACTCGCATGAGCCAATGCACCAGATAGCAGAACACAGCCCCTGAGAGGAACTCACAGACCACAGCTTCCACTCAAATGAGCCACTGCCCCAGGGAGAAGAACACAGCCCCTCAGAGGAACTCACAAACCACATCTTCCATGCACAAGAGCCACTGCACCAAGGAGCAGAGGACAGCCCTTCAGTGGAACTCACAGACCACACTTTGCACGCACACGAGCCACTGCACCAGGGAGCAGAACACAGCCCCTCAGAGGAACTCACAGACCACAACTTCCACTCGCACGAGCCACTGCACCAGGGAGAAGAGCTCTGCCCCTCAGAGGAACTCATGGCCCACACCTTCCAAGCACACGAGCAACTGCACCATGGAGCAGAGGACAGCCCCTCAGAGGAACTCACAGACAACACCTTCCGCGCACACGAGCCACTGCACCAGGGAGCAGAACACAGCCCCTCAGAGGAACTCACAGACCAAACCTTCCACGTGCAAGAGCCCCTGCACCAGGGAGCAGAGGACAGCCCATCAGGGGAACTCACAGACCACACCTTCCACTCGCACGAGCCACTGCACCAGGGAGCAGAACACAGTCCCTCAGAGGAACTCACAGACCACACTTTCCACGCACACAAGCCACTGCACCATGGAGCAGAGGACAGCCCCTCAGAGGAACTCACAGACCACACCTTCCCTGCACAAGAGCCACTGCACCAGTGATCAGAGCACAGCCCCTCAGAAGAACCAACAGACCACACCTTCCACGTGCAACAGCCCCTGTACCAGGGAGCAGAGGACAGCCCCTCAGAGGAACTCACAGACCACACCTTCCACTCGCATGAGCCACTGCACCAGGGAGCAGAACACAGCCCCTCAGAGGAACTCACAGACCACACCTTCCATGCACAGGACCACTGCACCAGGGAGCCGAGGACAGCCCCTCAGAGGAACTCACAGACCACACCTTCCACGCACAGGACCACTGCACCAGGGAGCCGAGGACAGCCCCTCAGAGGAACTCACAGACCACACCTTCCATGCACAGGACCACTGCACCAGGGAGCCGAGGACAGCCCCTCAGAGGAACTCGCAGACCACACCTTCCACGCACACGAGCCACTGCACCAGGGAGCAGAACACAGCCCCTCAGAGGAACTCACAGACCACACCTTCCACGCGCACGAGCCCCTGCACCAGGCAGCAGAAGTCAGCCCCTCAGAGGAACTCACAGACCACACCTTCCATGCACATGAGCCACTGCACCAGGGAGCACAAGACAGCCCCTCAGAGGAACTCACAGACCACACCTTCCACGCACATGAGCCACTGCACCAGGGAGCAGAACACAGCCCCTCAGAGGAACTCACAGACCACACCTTCCATGCACACCTGCCACTGCACCAGAGAGCAGAGCACACCCCCTCAGAGGAACTCACAGACCACACCTTCCACGCACATGAGCCACTGCACCAGGGAGCAGAGGACAGCCCCTCAGAGGAACCCACAGACCACACCTTCCCTGCACAAGAGCCACTGCACCAGGGAGCAGAGGACAGCCCCTTAGAGGAACCCACAGACCACACCTTCCACTCGCATGAGCCAATGCACCAGGTAGCAGAACACAGCCCCTCAGAGGAACCCACAGACCACACCTTCCACGAACAGGACCAACGCACCAGGGAACCGCGGACAGCCCCTCACAGGAACTCACAGACCACACCTTTCACGCACAGGACCACTGTACCAGGGAGCAGACGACAGTCCCTCAGGGGAACTCACAGACCACACCTTCCACGCACACCTGCCACTGCAGCACGGAGCAGAGCACAGCCCCTCAGAGGAACTCACAGACCATACCTTCCCTGCACAAGAGCCACTGCACCAGGGAGCAGAGGACAGAACCTCAGAGGAACTCACAGACCACACCTTCCATTTGCATGAGCCAATGCACCAGGGAGCAGAGCACAGCCCCTCAGAGGAACTCACGGACACACCTTCCACGCACATGAGCCTCTGCACCAGGGAGCAGAACACAGCCCCTCAGTGGAACTCACAGACCACACTTTCCATGCACACGAGCCCCTGCACCAGGGTGCAGAACACAGCCCCTCAGAGGAACCCACAGACCACACCTTTCACGCACACAAGCCACTGCACCAGGGAGCAGAGGACAGCCCCTCAGAGGAAGCGACAGACCACACCTTTCACGCACAGGACCACTGTACCAGGGAGCAGACGACAGTCCCTCAGGGGAACTCACAGACTACTCCTTCCACTCGCATGAGCCAATGCACTAGATAGCAGAACACAGCCCCTGAGAGGAACTCACGGACACACCTTCCACGCACATGAGCCACTGCACCAGGGAGCAGAACACAGCCCCTCAGTGGAACTCACAGACCACACTTTCCATGCACACGAGCCCTTGCACCAGGGTGCAGAACACAGCCCCTCAGAGGAACCCACAGACCACACCTTTCACGCACACAAGCCACTGCACCAGGGAGCAGAGGACAGCCCCTCAGAGGAAGCGACAGACCACACCTTTCACGCACAGGACCACTGTACCAGGGAGCAGACGACAGTCCCTCAGGGGAACTCACAGACCACTCCTTCCACTCGCATGAGCCAATGCACTAGATAGCAGAACACAGCCCCTGAGAGGAACTCAAAGACCACACCTTCCACACACAGGAGTCACTGCACCAGGGAGAAGAGCACAGCCCCTCAGAGGAACTCACAGACCACAACTTCCACTCGCAGGAGCCACTGCACCAGGGAGAAGAGCTCTGCCCCTCAGAGGAACTCATGGCCCACACCTTCCAAGCACACGAGCAACTGCACCATGGAGCAGAGGACAGCCCCTCAGAGGAACTCACAGACAACACCTTCCGCGCACACGAGCCACTGCACCAGGGAGCAGAACACAGCCCCTCAGAGGAACTCACAGACCACACCTTCCACGTGCAAGAGCCCCTGCACCAGGGAGCAGAGGACAGCCCATCAGGGGAACTAACAGACCACACCTTCCACTCGCACGAGCCACTGCACCAAGGAGCAGAACACAGTCCCTCAGAGGAACTCACAGACCACACTTTCCACGCACACAAGCCACTGCACCATGGAGCAGAGGACAGCCCCTCAGAGGAACTCACAGACCACACCTTCCCTGCACAAGCGCCACTGCACCAGTGAGCAGAGCACAGCCCCTCAGAAGAACCAACAGACCACACCTTCCACGTGCAACAGCCCCTGTACCAGGGAGCAGAGGACAGCCCCTCAGAGGAACTCACAGACCACACCTTCCACTCGCATGAGCCACTGCACCAGGGAGCAGAACACAGCCCCTCAGAGGAACTCACAGACCACACCTTCCACGCACAGGACCACTGCACCAGGGAGCCGAGGACAGCCCCTCAGAGGAACTCACAGACCACACCTTCCACGCACAGGACCACTGCACCAGGGAGCCGAGGACAGCCCCTCAGAGGAACTCACAGACCACACCTTCCACGCACAGGACCACTGCACCAGGGAGCCGAGGACAGCCCCTCAGAGGAACTCGCAGACCACACCTTCCACGCACACGAGCCACTGCACCAGGGAGTAGAACACAGCCCCTCAGAGGAACTCACCTTCCACGCGCACGAGTCCCTGCACCAGGCAGCAGAAGACAGCCCCTCAGAGGAACTCACAGACCACACCTTCCATGCACATGAGCCACTGCACCAGGGAGCAGAACACAGCCCCTCAGAGGAACTCACAGACGACACCTTCCACGCACATGAGCCACTGCACGAGGCAGCAGAAGACAGCCCCTCAGAGGAACTCACAGACCACACCTTCCATGCACAAGAGCCACTGCACCAGGGAGCAGAACACAGCCCCTCAGAGGAACTCACAGACCACACCTTCCACGCACATGAGCCACTGCACCAGGGAGAAGAGCACAGTCCCTCAGAGGAACTCATAGACCACACCTTCCACGCACACGAGCCCCTGCACTAGGGTGCAGAGGACAGCCCCTGAGAGGAACTCACAGACAACATCTTCCATGCACACCTGCCACTGCACCAGAGAGCAGAGCACACCCCCTCAGAGGAACTCACAGACCACACCTTCCACGCACATGAGCCACTGCACCAGGGAGCAGAGGACAGCCCCTCAGAAGAACCCACAGACCACACCTTCCCTGCACAAGAGCCACTGCACCAGGGAGCAGAGGACAGCCCCTTAGAGGAACCCACAGACCACACCTTCCACTCGCATGAGCCAATGCACCAGGGTGCAGAACACAGCCCCTCAGAGGAACCCACAGACCACACCTTTCACGCACACAAGCCACTGCACCAGGGAGCAGAGGACAGCCCCTCAGAGGAAGCGACAGACCACACCTTCCCTGCACAAGAGCCAGTGCACAAGGGAGCAGAGGATAGCCCCTCAGAGGAACTCACAGACCACTCCTTCCACTCGCATGAGCCAATGCACCAGATAGCAGAACACAGCCCCTGAGAGGAACTCACAGACCACAGCTTCCACTCAAATGAGCCACTGCCCCAGGGAGAAGAACACAGCCCCTCAGAGGAACTCACAAACCACATCTTCCATGCACAAGAGCCACTGCACCAAGGAGCAGAGGACAGCCCTTCAGTGGAACTCACAGACCACACTTTGCACGCACACGAGCCACTGCACCAGGGAGCAGAACATAGCCCCTCAGAGGAACTCACAGACCACACCTTCCATGCACATGCGCCACTGCACCAGGGAGCAGAGCACAGCCCCTCAGAGGAACTCACAGACCACATCTTCCATGCACAAGAGCCACTGCACCAGGGAGCAGAGGACAGCCCTTCAGAGGAACTCGCAGACCACACCTTCCATGCACACGAGCCCCTGCACCAGGGAGCAGAGGACAGCCCTTCAGAGGACCCCACAGACCACACCTTCCACGCACACGAGCCACTGCACCAGGGTGCAGAATACAGCCCCTCAGAGGAACCCGCAGACCACACCTTACATGCACAGGACCACTGTGCCAGGGAGCCGAGGACAGTCGCTCAGGAGAACTCACAGACCACACCTTCCATGCACACCTGCCACTGCACCAGGGAGCAGAGCACAGCCCCTAAGAGGATCTCACTGAGCACACCTTCCATGCACACGAGCCACTGCACTGGGGAGCAGAGGACAGCCCCTCAGATGAACCCACAGACCACACCTTCCCTGCACAAGAGCCACTGCACCAGGGAGCAGAGGACAGCACCTCAGATGAACTCACAGACCACACCTTCCATTCGCACGAGCCAATGCACCAGGGAGCATAACACAGCCCCCCAGAGGAACTCACAGACCACACCTTCCATGCACACGAGCCACTGCACCAGGGAGCAGAACACAGCCCTTCAGTGGAACTCACAGACCACACTTTCCATGCACACGATTCACTGCACCAGGGTGCAGAACACAGCCCCTCAGAGAAACCCACAGACCACACCTTCCACGCAGACGAGCCACTGCACCAGGGAGCAGAACACAGCCCCTCAGAGGAACACACAGACCACCACTTCCACGTGCAAGAGCCCCTGCACCAGGGAGCAGAGGACAGCCCCTCAGGCGAACTCACAGACCACACCTTCCACTCGCACGAGCCACTGCACCAGGGAGCAGAACACAGCCCCTCAGAGGAACTCACAGACCACACCTTCCACGTGCAAGAGCCCCTGCACCAGGGAGCAGAGGACATCCCCTGAGAGAAACTCACAGATCACACCCTCCATGCACATGAGCCCCTGCACCAGGGAGCAGAGGACAGCCCCTCAGACTGCGCCATGGAGCAGAGGATTGCACCTCAGAGGAACTCACAGTCCATACCTTCCCTGCACAAGAGCCACTGCAACAGTGAGCAGAGCACAGCCCCTCAGAGGAACCCACAGACCACATCTTCCACTCACACAAGCCAATACACCAGGGAGCAGAACACAGCCCCTGAGAGTACCTCACAGACCACACCTTCTGCACACACGAGCCCCTGCACCAGGGAGCAGACAGCCCCTCAGAATAACTCACAGACCACGCCTTCCCTGCACAAGAGCCACTGCACCAGGTAGCAGAACACAGCCCCTCAGAGGAACTCACAGACCATACCTTCTGCGTACATGAGCCCCTGCACCAGGGACCAGAGGACAGCCGCTCAGAGGAACTCACAGATCACACCTTCCCTGCACAAAAGCCAGTGCACCAGGGAGCAGAGGATAGCCCCTCAGAGGAACTCACAGACCACATCTTCCACGCACACAAGCCACTGCACCAGGGAGACATGCACAGCCCCTCAGAGGAACTCACAGACCACACCTTCCACGCACATGAGCCACTGCACCATGGAGCAGAGGAGAGCCCCTCAGAGAAACTCACAGACCCCACCTTACATGTACGAGCCACTGCACCATGGAGCAGAGGACAGCCCCTCAGAGAAACGCACAGACCACACCTTCCATGTACAGGACCAGTGCACCAGTAGAAGAGGAAAGCCCCTCAGAGTAACTCACAGACCACACCTTCCACGCACACAAGCCACTGTACCAGGGAACAGAGTACAGCCCCTGAGAGGAACCCACAGACCACACCTTCCACGCACACGAGCCCCTGTACCAGGGAGAAGAGGACAACCCCCTCAGAGGAACCTACAGACCACACCTTCCACGCGCATGAGCCACTGCACCAGGGTGCAGAACACAGCCCCTCAGAGGAACCCACAGACCACACCCTCCATGCACATGAGCCACTGCACCAGGGAGCAGGAGACAGCCCCTCAGAGGGGTACAGTGACTAAATATCGAGGGACAAAATATCGACTATACAAAAAATCGACACTAAAATATCGAGGGACAGAATATCGACTCCCTATCTACAAACAGGTAAGGACTAAAATATCGATTCCAAAATATAGACTGTCAAAATATAGTTAGCCAAAATATCGAATTTTTTAAATGTATTAAAAATAATATAAAATTAATTAAATATTAAAAGCAATTAAATAAAACATACATAATATAATATAAAATAGCTTAAAATGTAAACATAATATAAGTAATTTAAAAAAGTCGAGATTTTGTTGGATACTGAGAGCGTAAAAATTACTATTCCCACTGAAGTGAGTGCAACAGTAGGGAAAGCGTTGGATAGCGTAGGGGTAAAAATTACTATTCCCACTCCAGTGAGTGCAACAGTAGGGAAAACGTTGGATAGCGTAGGGGTAAAAATTACTATTCCCACTCCAGAGAGTGCAACAGTAGGGAAAGCGTTGGATAGCGTAGGGGTGAAAATTACTATTCCCACTCCAGTGAGTGCAACAGTAGGGAAAACGTTGGATAGCGTAGGGGTAAAAATTACTATTCCCACTCCAGAGAGTGCAACAGTAGGGAAAGCGTTGGATAGCGTAGGGGTAAAAATTACTATTCCCACTCCAGTGAGTGCAACAGTAGGGAAAACGTTGGATAGCGTAGGGGTAAAAATTACTATTCCCACTCCAGAGAGTGCAACAGTAGGGAAAGCGTTGGATAGCGTAGAGGTAAAAATTACTATTCCCACTCCAGAGAGTGCAACAGTAGGGAAAGCGTTGGATAGCGTAGAGGTAAAAATTACTATTCCCACTTCAGTGAGTGCAACAGTAGGGAAAACGTTGGATAGCGTAGGGGTAAAAATTACTATTCCAACTCCAAACAGTGCAACAGTAGGGAAAGCGTTGGATAGCGTAGAGGTAAAAATTACTATTCCCACTCCAGAGAGTGCAAAAGTAGGGAAAGTAATGATTTAAATTAAATATAAGATGACATTAATTATCAATACTGATAAAAAGTTAATTAAAAATAATTACCAATTAATAACAATTAATTACCATTTAAAAATATTATTTATCAATTGATAAAAATTTAATACCAATTAATAATAATTAATTGCCAATTACAAATTAATTATCAATTATCAATACACATCAATAAAAAAATAATTATTTACTTTATTACAATTATTTTACTTCCCACCCAATTCCCCTACAAACCCACAACCCGCTCCTATTAATAACAAATACAATTAACATAATTATCGATTAATCAATTAATATAAATTAATTACCAATTAATAAAAATAAATTACCAATTAATAATTGATTATCAATTAATTAATTATCAAAACATATAAATATAATTAACATTTAATTAACCATAATTAAATTACTTCCCACCCTATTCCCCTATAAACCCACAACCCACTACGGAATTAAATTACGCAATAATTAAATTACATAACATTCATTTGTTTAAATAAATTAAACATACATTACAACCATAATACATCATTTTAACACATATACTACCATACATAACACAAAAAAAAATTCGATATTATGGTAATCTATATTTTAAAATTCGATATTATGGTATTCGATATTTTTAAGGTCTATATTTTGGTAATCTATATTTTTAAGGTCTATATTTCGGTAATCGATATTTTGTACCCCAATTTCGATATTCTGACCTATCTATATTTTGTAGAGTCAATATTCTGTCCACTCTATATTTTAACTTCGATATTCTGGGCAGTCGATATTTTGGAATCGGTATTTTGGGTGTTTACCCCTCAGAGGTACTCGCAGACCACACCTTCCACGCACAGGCTACCCAGGAATCACAATTTGGCCCAAGCACTCCCCAAAAAGTGGCCCACATTCTGTTATTATTTTTTCTTGTGGTTTTATAGTGTGAACTCAGCCCAAATGCATTGGAGCCATTTACAGAAGCACCAGTTACATTACACAAGATCAAATCCATTTTTATTTTAGGTAGGAGATTAAGTGATTTACCCTGAATCACAGGTTGTTGAACTAATGCCAGAACTAGAACCTACTTCGCCATTACCAGTGTTGCCAGCTCTGACCATAGCGCTCCGTCCTATGCTTTTCTTTCCTCTGGGAAAGTAGGCCTCGCAACGCGGCCTATGCATTCACCCCCCACTCCTTTCCACCAAGGCCTAAAAGACACTGGGATTGAGGTGAGAACACCAGGCCCCTAGTCAGGAACATCTTAAGCTTTTGGGTGCCCAGGGCCTAAAGTCTTATGGGGGCCCCTGTTCAGAACAGCTTTGAATTTATGATCCAGATTGAGCTCTTTCATGCCCTCTCCGGCCAGGTCACTGACAGTGTACAGGTGGCACGCCTCCAAATTCTAAATTATTTTACATCTATCTACTATTCAAGGATAGAGAGGTGCATTTTCAAAAACGTAATACAGCAGCAGCTCACTAATATTACAGCAAATAATCTCTGAGACTCCCTCCCATTTCTCATATGTGAGGTCCTGTTTTGATCCAAAAGAAACGTTTTTTATGGATCTTGCATGAAAACTAAACACTGGATGTATGACGTTACAACGCACACTTTTACAACGCATGCACTTACAACGCATTTTTTACAACGCACAATCCATTACAACGCATGACATTACAACGCATGACACTACAACGCATTTTTAAAAACTACCTTTACAACGCATTCCATTACAACGCATACTACCATTACAACGCATACCATTACAACGCATAATATTAAATTGCATTTAAGGTAAGTATTAGATAGTATAGGGGTAAAAATGACTTTTCTAACTCCAGGGGGTGCAACAGTAGGGTAAGTGTTGGATAGTATAGGGGTAAAAATTACTATTCTAACTCCAGGGGGTGCAACAGTAGGGTAAGTGTTGGATAGTATAGGGGTAAAAATTACTATTCTAACTCCAGGGGGTGCAACAGTAGGGTAAGTGTTGGATAGTATAGGGGTTAAAATTACTATTCTAACTCCAGGGGGTGCAACAGTAGGGTAAGTGTTGGATAGTATAGGGGTTAAAATTACTATTCTAAATCCAGGGGGTGCAACAGTAGGGTAAGTGTTGGATAGTATAGGGGTTAAAATTAGTATTCTAACTCCAGGGGGTGCAACAGTAGGGTAAGTGTTGGATAGTATAGGGGTTAAAATTACTATTCTAACTCCAGGGGGTGCAACAGTAGGGTAAGTGTTGGATAGTATAGGGGTTAAAATTACTATTCTAACTCCAGGGGGTGCAACAGTAGGGTAAGTGTTGGATAGTATAGGGGTTAAAATTACTATTCTAACTCCAGGGGGTGCAACAGTAGGGTAAGTGTTGGATTGTATAGGGGTTAAAATTACTATTCTAACTCCAGGGGGTGCAACAGTAGGGTAAGTGTTGGATAGTGTAGTGTAATATTATGCGTTGTAATGGTATGCGTTGTAATGGTAGTATGCGTTGTAATGGAATGCGTTGTAAAGGTAGTTTTTAAAAATGCGTTGTAATGTCATGCGTTGTAATGTCATGCGTTGTAATGGATTGTGCGTTGTAAAAAATGCGTTGTAAGTGTAGTGCGTTGTAAAAGTTGCGTTGTAAAGGTTGTTCCCCCTAAACACTACATTTCTCTGCAAAATGTCTGTAATAGACTCTCACACATCTCTCACATTAAAAGTAAATTCAAAGAAAGCAATATCTAAAACAATCTGTTTAAGAATTATTCAAGGTCATCAGGGCAAGACTGCAGAACGGAGCTGTGTCTATCAGGGGGCCGCCTGAAAGGCGGCTGCTCTGGGCCAGAGCCCACTTTGCCCATGCCTTAAACGACTCTGTCCCTAGTGAGGCCAATTCTCTTACTCACCCCCTCCCCAGCCCACAATAGGTTCACGGCGATTAACTGGTATGGGATGGGGTCAAGAGAAGCCCGCTGCTGCTGCTCCAGAGGCTTAGGTGAGAATGGCCCAAAGGCAACAGACTCACCTGGTCCCCCTGCGAGGCCCCATCATACTCCCACCCTCCCCACGCCCACCGCGGTATGAATGTGATATACTGGTGGGCACATGACACAGCTTCTGGACCAGGACTGCCACATGAGGAAGGGAGCTCGAGGTGAGAATACCCTAAGGGCCAGAGCAACATCTGGCGCCCAGACTCAGTTTGACAGCATGACAGGAGAGTTCCCATGATGGTGGTGCCACATTACAATGGTCCGGTGGGAATTGGGGAAGACAGTAAGTCTCTATGGGACGATTACAGAGGCTCTAAAAAACGGACCCTGAGGCACTCGTCCATCGGCCAATGCCCGACTACCCACCTTCTCAATCTGACCCTGCAGGCCATATCTCTCACTTGCACGAGACACTGAACGAGAAAGACTATATACAGCACCTCGGAGCAACTCACAGGCCATAACCTTTTAAGAGGCAGCAGCCTAGTCTCAAACACCCAGAGGTGTCAAATAGCATGTGAAGGCTGAACATCAGAAGTGTCCGTTTGTGTACTGCGGCAGATTCATGTATTAACACACCAACGTTGGGAGTGGCCAAGATGGCGACCCGAATACTCGCTTGAAGGTCCCAGGCCCATTTGTTATCCTACCTAATACTGGGCCAGCTATCGCCCCCACCCACAATTACCAAAATCGCGGACTGCCTGGGTGTCCCGTGGCACTGTGAGTTGGCGATCAGGGGTGCGGCCTGTCCCACCGTCACACTGAAGGACGATGGTAGCAGCGGCCAGCCCCGGGTGAGGCTGCCACAATTGTTGAAGGGGCTTAGCCCCCCGTCCAATAGTGACCCCTACTGTGAGGCTCAGAAAGCTGGCCCCAGGGACAGATTCCATGCCCCTGAGTACGACGGAGCAGTGTGTGGCTTGCGAGGTCTGCTGATGCCAGGCTGGCAGTAAGGACGTGGCTTGGCCCGACAGAGAGGGAAAATGAAGCTGGATGGCCATTGAACAGGCGGGGGCCCATGCCAGAAATGCCCCAGCCTATTTAATGACACTGTTGGTGTAACTCTGGAGGCTGCATCGGCCTGACTGCCACCATGAAGGGGACCATGCCCCAACCCCCCCACCATCTTGGGTACCAGGGCTCTGGGTGATTGAAAACCGAGGGAGCGTACAGGAGGCAGCTGCAAGAGACAGCTGGTGTATACAGGCCCTGCAGAACACTGCAGAAGTAGTGAATGACATAGGTGACCGGAGGGTGAAGTGCTGGACCCCGTGCACCCCCCCTCTGAGATCCAGAGGACACATTGAATGGTCTGGATTGGGCCTCAGTACCCAGCTACCCTGGTATGGCAGGGTACCCTGCTAGTCCGGGACAGTGTGAGCCGTGCAATGTTGGGGATAGTTGGACCTGCGGCCCCTTTGCAAGCACTGGGAATCCTGGGCCCTGGCCCACAGCGATTGTGAAGCCTAAGCCATTCAAGGCCTCCATTGCCCGATGTGGACTCCGTGCGCAGGGGGATGGTGCTTTGCGACACCTGGAAGTCACCCTTGACAGACATTCTGGCCAGTTCGAGAACATACTTCAGCCAATCCTGGACACTAAAAGAAGATCAATGTGGTTCCCTTGGATGTAGGCCTTCTCAGGGTGGACCACTGAAAGGTGGTTGAAAAGGGTGGACAATACAGAGTCTGCTCTGACCTCATTGTACCCCACAGTGGAGGAGTTACAGTGTCAAATAAAGGAGATGCGAGCTGACATTAATGCCCTGCAACCAAAGGCAGAGGATGCTGAAGATTGCTCACGTTGGAACAATGTTCGTTTCCTGGGCTTCCCGGAGCATGCAGAAGGCCCTATTGTGGAACTCTTCCTTGAACAGTGGTTGGTATCCATGGTGCTGCACGGCAAGATACCCAAGTTCTTTTCAATTGAAAGAGCGTGTTTAATTAAACTTAAATGCATCACCTTCCAGGCTGCTATCTTCCACTGGGAACCCTGCTGTGCTTGGTGATAGCGCACCTCTTGAATTTTAGAGATTGTGATTTGATACCCCCAGCTTTTCCAGCCCAAAGCCCCCCTGGCAATTTAAGGGCACTACTATTTTGCTATGGAGGTGCAGAGGTGCCAAGGGGCATATGCATCAGTCAAGCAACAACTACGGAGCCTCTGTCTGCAATATGCATTCCTCTTACCGGCAAGACTCAAGGTAATTGAGGGGGAGGATACCCGCTTCTTTGCAATCCCTGACGACAACTGGAAACGGCTGCACGCTAAGGGTCTGGCAACGCAACCGACAGCTGCCCCACAGACTGACGCTTAGTTGATCCCCAAGATCGAAACAACGGGACTCCAAAAGACCACAAAATCATCCTTTTACCGACCAGGCAGCTAGGGAATGCGTGCAGGCAGTGGCAGAGGAGCTGCAGGAGAACCATAACCCATTTGCGGTGCTTCAGACCAAACCATGCCTCCATAACTGGGTCTGACATGGACAATACTTTCTCTTGGGGGAAAGCATCCTGGCCCAGAGCTGACGCCATGCTCAGGGTGGACCTGATGTTAGGGACTCTTTCTCACCCAGGGGACCCCTCCATTGGGATGGAGGAGCGTCGCCCACTACTTTCTTGCTGTGCGAGAAGCAGAAACATAAAATTGGGCCGACCAAACCAGTCACGCGTACTCTCCCTTTTCTCTATGTAGGGAGAAAATGGCCTCCCCATAGGCGCCCGGCTGGGCGCCGTCAGCACCAATCACAACGCTGCCATTGCAGCGTTGTGATTGGCTTAGGGAAGGGGAGGGAGGCTGCCTGCTTCCTGTTCCTGCCAGAGGCAGGAGAGCAGGAAAGCAGCAGGAAAACGCGGAACCCAGCCAGGAGCAGAGGCAGTGCGGGACCCGGTAAGGTAGGTTTTTTCTTTGAATGTTTAAATTCCCCCCTGCGTGAATCCCCGTGCGACTCCCTCACCCGCAAGTCATGCTGGCCGTGACTGGTTTCACCTGAGTGGTAAGGCCCGCCCCCTAGTAGGTTGGCCTGGCGGACACTGATTTTGAAAATGCTCTGGGCGGGGGATGAGGATAGGTGGTGGTTGGCTGTCCAGCTGCTTGCAACAGTGTTTACGATGTTTGAGCAATGGCTGGGCACTGGGCGGTGCTCAGACATTGGGGTTCTTTGAATTGTTAATATATTGCTGGAGTTACACTTGTGCTTTAGGCTGGCCAACACCGACACCACTGTGCCCACATACACCTGAGAAGGCGCATGGGGGGATACAGACTGGAGGGACCATCTGCCCGTGGGCCACGTCAGGGGCCCCGGGCAGGCCGATTACACATAAACTCCATGGCTGCGCCCCCACGTAAGTTGACACCGCAGTATAACATGCTGACATGGAATGTGAGTGACATGGCTACTCCCACCAAGAGACATCATATTTATTCTTACCTTAAACGGCATAATACACACATAGCGTTTATATAGGAGACACACATGACAGTGATGGAACTACATAAACTGCGCAAAATGAAGGGCCCGATATACGGGACAACGACACCAGCACATACGAAGGGGGTACTGATTTGGATCACCCCAGAGTTCCCGTTCAACATTGTAACGTACAGGATGGACCTGGAGGCACAGTACGTAGCAGTGGATGCCCCTTGCATTGCTTACTATTTACGCCCCAAATGCTGGCCAGTTTACGTTCTTGTATGGCCTCATTCCAGTGCTCCTCAGTGACCTGCATGCTCTTGCTATCGACTTTAACTGCGTTCTGGATATCGCTCGAGACTGCTCTTCTCCACCCAGTGGGGGTTGGCTGTCACTGAGCAACCCAGCACTTTCAGGGAGGGCTGACTAATGGCAGGTTACATGACATTCGACGCCTTCAACACCTGGAGGACAGTGATTTCTCTTTTTATTCCCAGTGCATCGCCTGCATACCAGGTAATATCTCTTTCTCTGTTGTGTGGCCCTCAGCCCACTGATCATGGCTAGTCCAGGATGATAGTTTGCCTTCTCCGATTGGCTAGCTGCGGTTGGATGAAGGGCACATTGTCAACACTCCGGCAGCTATCAATGATGCCTTTGTCACTACTATCATACCCTGTATGCACAGGTTGCTGGTCTTTCCGCTGATAGCCGGCGGTACTTTTTGCGGGAACTCCCTCTTCCCCGACTAGTTCCACTGCAATGGGTGGAGCTTGATGCCCCCTGCAAGTTGTGGAGATCCGCTTGGCTATAGCACAGATTGGTCGCACCAGGCCCCAGGCATGGATGGATTCCTCATAGAATATAGTACCTCTCTTATCTCCCAGACTGCTTGAGGTGTATGATGAGGCGTGGGAGACAGACTGGCTCTGGGAGGCCTAATAGTGGTACTCCACAAACCAGGCCGAGATCCTGTGGACATTCGGTCCTATCAGCCATTGTTGCTACTGAACCTTGATTACAAGATTCTAGAGAAGGTTCTGGTGAACAAGCTGCTGCCTGTTAAAGTATCTCTTGTGCACATGGATCAGAATGGTTTCATCCCAGGCTGTAATACTGTCTTCTACATCTAGTGCTTCCTCGGGCTGCTGGGGGACTTCCCGGCCGGCGCTGGGGTTTCAGTGGTGGTCTCGCTTGATACACAGAAGACCTTTGATACCCTGGGGTGGGGGTACCTATTTGCAACCTTAGAGGTGATGCACTTCGGCCCCAGATATCTTAGGTGGTTACGTGCTTCAAACAAGCGACCTGTGATGTGGGTTAAGACTGCACAGCTGATTTTTGACAGTTTTGATATCTAACGGGCCACCCGTCTGGGATGCCCCTTGTTGCTGATAATTTTTGCCTTAGCTATGGAAGCGCTGGCCTCGAAAGAACGTCTCCGAGCGCCAGTTGGGATCAAGGAACATGGTACCCACCATGTGGTCTCCTTATATGCCGATGATAACCTGGTCTACCTACGCAATGTCAGGGTCTCATTCCTGGATCTGATGCTTCGACTGGATGATTGTGGGGCAGTATCAAGTCTCAGAGTGAACTGACTCAAGTCTTACTTATTCCCCCTATGCCCGATCCAGGAACAGGACGGTGGGGTTACCCCGTCTCAGCTTTTATGCCAGTTTAACACACATTCAAGTACCTGGTTATACAGGTTTTCCGCTCTGATGCAGATCTCCTTGAGGGGAGCCTAAGCAGGGCTCTGGGCTCTATCGGGGTCCCTACTGTTTTGAACACCGCTGCCGCTTCCACCTGTGGGTTGGGTAGCGATATCCAAGATGTTTATTCTCCCTCGCCTGTTGATTTCTTTGCGGCACTGCCCCTTGAGCTTCCCACCCACAGCATGGGTAGGAGCCAGGTGGTGCTCGCTCAGCTTCACTGGCCTATGCAGGAGGGGGTCTAGAGCCCTTTAACTATGAGATTTATTATGCGGCGGCCCAGCTGTATTGGGCAGAGCAGGGGAGGTGCCTTGCTCGGGACGGGCAGCGGTGCGGAGCCAGCTGGGTGGGATGCACATATACACCTGTCTGTCCTCCCCAGGACCTCGCACCCTCATGTGACAAGTAAGATGCAAGCCGCACATCATTGCTGGTGGAAGAATGTGTGCAGGAAGGTGGCCCTGCCACCGAACTCCCCACTGCTCACTCTCTTGCACATGGCAGCGCTCCGTGGGGTTCTCTGACATCATGAGATACAGAGCTGGTGGGAAGCGGGAATTGAAAACACGGGGGACATCTTAGGGGAGGGGACATTCCTATCCTTTCAGGAACTCAGGGACATTCATTGTATTC
This sequence comes from Triturus cristatus, assembly GCF_964204655.1. Lineage (NCBI taxonomy): Eukaryota > Metazoa > Chordata > Amphibia > Caudata > Salamandridae > Triturus > Triturus cristatus. The sequence continues at coordinate 119,644,437 of NC_140594.1, read as the reverse complement.
CGTCAGGAGGACACTTTCTGATGAACAATGCGATATATCTGGCTGTCGCTGAGCCCCGGGGGCGGGCTGAGCCGCCCATGGCTCTCCTGCTACACGTGGCTTTATCTCATGGTGGTGCGCACAGACTCATAGAAGCCCTCTATACGGCTTTACTGACTCACTATCGCCAACTGGACACTTGAGTGAGTGGGTGCTGTCGCTGGGCATGTGACTTGTGAGCACCTCTGACAGACAAAAGATGGGGGTAAGCCCTGCAGCAGGCTTGCAAGGTATCAAGCAATACAAGCTTTCACTTCCCGCAGTTTATTTATTTATACCAGACGTACCTCACACTGCGCCACATCGCACATATGTTCCCTGCTGCCTCGTTGGCATGCCCTCACCATGGACTGCTGGATGCAGGCTTCCTACACATGGTATGGGAGTGCCTGGCACTGGAACAGGCCTGGGCAGAGACTGCGGGGATTAGCTCCTCTTTTGGGTATATGCCCCAGGTCCAAGAGTGATAAATATTTACACAGATTTGTGGACCTGGTATTCGCGCTGTTGAGACGCCAGATCACCATGCCCTTGAAGTCACAGGTGTCCCCTGAGATGCTGTGATGGCTCTGCACGTTATTGAAATGGGCGCCCACAAAGGCGGATGTCCTCGCTGAGGCCCGTACATGAGGTCGCGATAGAACTGAGGACTTGATCTGGGATACGTGCATCAGAAATTTGGAGATGAGAGAAAACCTACGCCCCTCGTGTACAATCTGGCTTCGGTCTCATGCTCTGGCTCCTTTCGTTTGCGAGCACCTAGGAGAGTTGGAATTCAGGTTTGGCACCAGTTTGGGCACGATCGTGCCTGGGGAGGTGGGGTTCAAGATGAGCCTGCCTTGCCCCTGGTGGACGTGAGTAGCTTGTCCGGAGCTATGACTCGCCTAGGTAATTTGCCTGCCAGGACCCCCATAGGTGTGGCTGCATTACCTTGTCCTGCATAGGTGGCCCCTACAGACTGAGGGGTATGTGGTGGCTTGAAAGGGAGCCTCCTGGGGACCTCCCTCCGTTGAATGTTCGCTGATTATCCTGAACCCGCAGATTGGGGTATGTGCATAATGCTTTCTGGTGTTGCGATATTGTACTGTATAATACTGATGCTTCTGGCTGTACGGTGAATAAACTATTTCAGGGAGGTCCTGGTCTGGAAGTTCAGGCTAGACTGTTCCCATGGGGAGCAGGGTCAAGACTGATTTGCATATGACTGGGTCCAAACTGGGGTGGCATGGTGAGAAAAAAAACCGATGGATATAACCCAGATCTGTGACTGGGGTGAATTCTGTGTTGATGTAGTCGCCCTAAGTGGGAAGTGTATACCCAGACGTGGCTCTCATGCTCACTATGCCACTGGATTCAAGCTAGCCTGGCTGATGAGGGGTGATACCCTGAAACAAGTCCCAGGATGCTTTTTTTTTTGGTCCAGGGAGGACCGAAACTAGGGTGGCATGGTGAGCAAAAAAACAATGGATTTAACCCAGATCTGTGACTGAGGGTGAATGTTTGACAATGTTCAGCATTCCGGTTTGTGCTTGATATGCCTCTGGATTCAAGCTAGCCTGGCTGATGAGGGGTGATGCCCCGAAACCTTGTCCCAGGATGCTTGCTTTCCGGTCCAGAGAGGACCTGGCCTGGCAGTTCAGGTTGGGCTGTTTCCATAGGAGCAGGGACAAGACTGATTTGCGTATGGCTGGGTCCAAACTGGGGTGGTGTGGTGAGCAAAAAAACGATGGTTTTAACCCAGATCTGTGACTAGGGGTGAATGTTTGACAATGTTCAGCATTCCATCCATCATCTTTTTGTGTTGCGGTAGACTATGGAAACAACATTTAATTGTGTACCTCCACTAGGTTTGTTTTGGGGCTCGGTTTGGGTACCAAATTAGGTGTTGTGTATGCACCACATTTCGTGTTTTCAAAACCAATAGAGATGAATAAAAAATAGCACACCTACTGCTTTCACATACCAACAGTGTTGGAAAGGCGTTCTCCGGGGGGCTTCGGAATATGTTCCGGACCACCCTTTGACCCACCTCTCCCATAGTTAGGCCGAGCAAGGGCGGGGAGGCCCTTTCTGGAAGGGTCTCGTTCCTAGGATCGCACACGCTGAGCTTGCGCTCTCGGACAGAGGGATACCACACAGTAGTTCTTCGTAAGACAGTACTTTATCGTTAGCTTTTTTTTTTTTTTTTTTTTTTTTTTTTGAAACCGTTTATTGCAATCTCAAATATATACAGGTATGGGCCTACAACCTTCCGGCCGGCCGCTAAAATGACGATGACAAATGGCATACATACAATGAGGCACTGAACTTTACATAGACACTAAGGCAGGTGGTATCCACAACGCGGGCCATGTGGTTCTGAGCCCACAATACGGTTTCATTTTATACAACACAACAACATAAATAAACACACACCCGCAAGGCAACCCACGATCAAAAGCGGCAGCACGTGCTCCTCAAATGGGGGACCCCAAACCATCCACTGAAAACCCCCAAGCGGGGAAGGGAAACGGGTCCGGGACTGGGAGAATATTGTGCTCGGAACTGAGGGAGGGAGTAAACTAGGGGGATGGAGCTGGGGAAGCGGGAGGCAGCAACGGCGGCTCGCAGATATCCCCGCGGTAGGCGTTCCAGGGGCCCCATATCTTCACCCATGCCCCAGGCTTACCCCGCGCCACATACACCACCTTCTCTCGGAACATGCACCAATCCATGTGTTCTTTCCAGGCCGACACCGCCGGGGACCTCTGGGATCCCCACAGCCGCGCAACGTCCCGTTTAGCCACCATATAGCCCAGAGTCACCCATCGCGTCTGCGGAACCGAGTAATCGGTCGGTTCCCACACATTCAGCAAACATCTCCTCGCTTCAGGCAACAGCGCGACATGCGTAACCGCTCGCAGGACCTCATGCACACCACGCCAGAATCGCTCCACCCTCGGGCATTCCCACAAAATGTGCAAAAAGGTCGCTGAAGCACCACACCCACGCCTACACAATCCGTCCTCGGCATAGCCCATACGCAGAAGCCTTGGCCCCGTCATGTACACCCGGTGGAGTATCTTAAGCTGGACGAAACGAAGGCGAGCCGGGATGGCCACCTCCTTCGGAGAGGCCACCGCGGAAATCCAGTCCTCGTCGTCCAACTCCAGCCCATCGGCAACCCAAGCCTCGCGGAGGCCAGTCAGTAAGCCCGAGCGGTCATTTATCAATTTCTTATAAATGAGGGAGATCGTGCTGTCCGGAACGTGGCCATCTAGCACTCTATCCTCCAGGGGGGAGGACTCCGGGATGGAGGCCACGTCTGGGAAGACAGAACCCAGTGCGTGACGGACCTGCAGGTAGCGAAAGTATTCACTGCCCTGCAGCTGAAACTCCGCCTGCAGCGTCTCGAATGTCTTGAATCCTCCCCTCGTCCAGAGATCTCCCACTGTACTGATGCCTATAGTGTCCCACTGCTCAAAGCCCTTCGAGGTCCACAGAGAGCCCAACCTCTCAGACGCGTACAGCGGTGACGCCCGGGTCAAACGGTCCTTCCAGCCCATAGCTGCATTAGCCGCGTGCCATACTCGCACCATGACACGCGTGGGTCCCGTCAAGCGGGAATCGGGCACACTAGCGTAGAGCGCTCGATTGTAGTCGCCACCGGGCAGGAGCACCTTGTCCATTTCAAACGCCGGGTTTAGGGCGGGCCCATAGAGGCCCTGATTAATTGCAGCCAACTGGGAGGCCCAGTAATACCGTTTAATATCCGGGAGGGCAATCCCTCCATCGTACCACGGGAGCGTCAACTTTGCCAAGGCTATACGCGGCCTCCCATCCCAGAACAGGCGGCGCTGTAGACCCTCCACTTCACGGAAGTAGCGCGCTGGGACCAGGTCCATAGTGTTCTGGAGAGCGTACAGGAAGCGCGGCAGTGACATCATCTTGAACAACGCCGCCCGGCCGAGCGGCGAAAGTGGCAAGCGCCGCCAGCGCGCGACGTCCTCCTTCAAGCGCTGGAGGGGGGGAAGCAAATTTCGCTCGTAGCGGGCCACCGGGTCCAGCGTAATGTAGACACCCAAGTATCGAAATCCCTCCGAGGCAATCTGGATCGGACAGCCCCGCGGGAGGACAGGAGCCTCCCCGGAAAGCACATAGACACAGGATTTGGCCCAGTTGATGACAAGGCCTGAATTGCGGCCAAAAGAGCGCAGAACATCGACCAGGACAATCAGTGATTTGCGCGGGGAAGCTAAGTACAAAAGGATGTCGTCTGCATAGAGAGACACGCGGTCCTCATACTCAGGGGTCCAACGGAGACCTCGGATAGAAGGGTGCCACGGCAGCCACTCTGCCAGGGGTTCCAAGGCCAGTGCGAACAGGAGCGGCGACAGGGGGCAACCCTGTCGCGTGCCCCGTCCCAGCACGAATGGGGCCGAGACTCGACCATTCACCACCACCTGCGCAAGTGGGTCCGAGTACAACAATTTGACCCAGCTGATGAAACCCGGCCCGAAGCCAAACTTCGCCAGCATCGCCCAGATGTACGGCCACTCGAGTGTGTCAAACGCCATAGTGGCGTCCAAAGCCGCCAAGATGGCCGGCTCCCGCACGAACGGAACACGCGCTAGCACGCCGTGCAGGCGTCGCAAATTAAGAGCCGTATTGCGATGGGGGATAAAGCCGGACTGGTCTTGGTGGACCAGGTCGCCCACCACGCCGACCAGCCGGTTGGCGAGCACCTTGGCGAGGATTTTAGGTTCCGCATTCAAGAGCGAGATAGGCCGATAGGATGTGACCCGATCTCGAGGTCTCCCCTCCTTGTGGATGACCACGATGGTAGCCAGACGCTGGTCCGGCGGGAGGGAGCCCCGCGAGTGGGCCGCAAGGAACATTGCGCGGAGGTGGGGCGCCAGTACATCCGGTCGCAGCTTGTATAACTCGATAGGAATGCCGTTTGGGCCCATGGCCTTGCCAGAAGCGACCGAGCGGATGGCGAGGGCGATTTCGTCCGAGGTGGGGGCGGCATCCAGCGACTCCCTGTCCTCCACAGAAAGGGAGGGGAGCGCGATGTCACGCAGCAGGGCATGGGAATCCTCCTCCGAGCAGGGAGAAACCGGGGAATATACCTCGCGGAAATAATCCGCAAAGCAAGAAACAATGCCTTCCGGCTCAATGACACGCACGCCATCCGTCCTCTCAATCAGCGGGACCACACGACTCGCTCTCTCCTTCTTATCCAGCCACGCAATCAACTTGCCCGCCTTATCACCCACATCATACAATCGCCCCTGTTGCTCTCTGCTGAGGCCCCTGGCCGCCTCCGTGACGAGGGCCCTATAGGCCGCCTGCTTAAGGTGCAGAACGTGGAGCGCAGCGTCAGTCACCCCACTCCCCAAATCACCCTCCAATTCAGTAATTTCGGCCTCCACCCGGGTCACCTCCTCCTGTGCGCGCCTCCGGGCATGGGAAATAAAGGAGAGGGCCTCCCCTCTCAGTACCGTCTTAAAAGCCTCCCACAGGGAGATAGCCGACAGGACTGACCCCACATTCTCCTCGAAATACCGTTGCAAGGATTTAATCAAGTCTGCGCGAATAGTGGGGTCGCGCAGGTACCAAGCGTTGATTGGAGCTACCCTGCCCTCCCCCCTCGGGAAGACATCAAAGTGCAACAGGAGCGGGGAGTGATCTGAAATGCCCCTCGCCAAATGGCGCACCTCCCCCACCCTCCCGGCATAGGCCGCAGGGACAAGGATATGATCAAGCCGCGAAAGGCTACCATGGGCACCCGAATGGAAGGTGTACTGCAGCTGAGTGGGATGTTTTAAACGCCAGCAGTCTACCAATCCCAGTGTGTCCAAAAGGCCCGACAGCCACGCCTGTGCCCGGGGGAGGTCCCTAGGGGGATAACGATCCATAGTCCCAGAAACCACCGCGTTGAAGTCCCCCCCAACCACCAGAAGCCCCCCCGGAAGGTCAAGAAGGAGGCGTCCCAGGTCCGCAAAGGTGGTGGACTGTAACCCCGGTGGGACGTACACTGAGACAAAGACGACCACTTTGCCCTCCATTCTCCCCACCAAAACAGCGTAGCGTCCCCTCTCATCATGGCGCACCTCGTCTATTTCTAGCGGGAGCGAGGTCTTGACCATAATGCCCACCCCTCGTGAGCCTGACGTAAAGCCCGAGTGGGCCACCAAACGATAACCACGTCGATTCATGGCACAAAAGGAGTTACCAATAAGGTGTGTCTCCTGCAGAAAGACCACATCAGGCGAAATCCGTTTCAGATACTGCAGGACCACACCCCGCTTAATCCTATCCCCCAGCCCGTTAACGTTCCAGGACAACAAAGTCAAGTCCCTACCCCCCATCACATACAGAAGCCATCATTTGTCCCCCCGAGAGCAACTCAAAAACACCAGTACAATAAAGGGTTTGCCTTGCGGTAGAAACGAACCACACCCCACCCCAACCCACCCATCCCAACAAAACTCCCCCCACCCTGCACCCCTGCATGAGCCCGAACAGCCCCCCCAAAGTGCAGTGTGCCTGTCGCCCCATAGAAGAAAACTAACTAGTCCCCCAGAGGAGGAGGGAGATCCCCCAAGAGACCCCGCACGACCTCCACAGGAGGGGAACTTACCCTAACAGTCAATGGTGACAATAACACAGCCCGGAGCAAGGCCTACCATTAGTCCCTTAGTCCTGATCCGGCGGGCCCTCCCCACCAACCGCGCCCCCCCCGCCCCCCCGGCCCCGATCTCCAGGCAAAGTGTCCAGCCAGTCCCCGGCCGCCTCGGGACGATCAAAAAAGTGCGTGCGGCCATCTACCTCCACCCTCAGCTTAGCTGGAAAAAGCATCGAATATTTGAGATTCAGGTCTCGTAGGCGACGTTTGACACCCAAAAAGCTTAGTCTCTGCTTTTGGACCGCCGGGGTGAAGTCAGGATAGAAATTAATATCCATGTTATCAAGTCTGACTGGCCCTTGGAGCCTAGAAGTCTGGAGGATAGCGTCTCTGTCCCTAAAATTGAAGATCCGGGCGATGAGAGGCCTCGGAGGGGCGCCGATCTTAGGCCTACCCCCGGGGACCCTATGGGCCCGTTCCACTGCAAAGAATTTGCTCAGCCCCCGAGGCTGTAGGTGGGTGAGGACCAGGTCCTCCACGAACAGATCCGCTGCCTCCGCCTCTCGTCCCTCCGGCACCCCGATAATGCGGACGTTGTTTCTCCGGGCCCGACCCTCGGAATCCTCCAGTCGACGATTCATCAGGGCGCTCGCCTGGCCAAGCCTGCGCACCTCCTGTTGGAGGGCCGCCACGTCAGTTGTAAGGCCCGAGGTAGAGTGGGCCAAAGAATCGACCCGGTCATTTGTTTTAGACAGATCGGCTCTCACGAGGCCCACGTCCACGAGGGCCGAGTCGATCTTCTGCGCCAGAGTGTCAAAGCGCTGGTCCACCGAGGCCTTCATCTCGGCGATGGCGCCCATGACGTCCCGGAGGGTCAGGTCCGTGGGCGGAACAGGAGCATCAGTCGGGCCCGTGGGGGACCTACGCAGCACCTCTGGAGATCCCTTCTGGGGGGTGTAGCGGTCCATGTTATTGGATTGTTGGGCCGTGCCACGACGGGTCGACTTCACCTTGGCCCGGTCGCCATCTTGTTTTGTGGCCATGGTCGCAATCCCCAAATCGAGCCAATCTCCTCAGAAAGGGGCAGACAATCCCGTTCAAGGGCTCCGGGGGGGGGGCGACCACCGCTCCTCAGGACGGATCGCAGCCGGCGGGCCGGCAGGGCAGCCCAACGAGGCCACAGCACCGCACACCGCCCCGCAACCCAACCTCGCCTGGCAGCAAGGAGGGCGCAAAAGCGAAAGTGAAAGCGCGGGGTACGCGAGCCACCCAGCCTTGCCCGCCGCTGTTGTTCACTTTGTGTCCGGATCGCCCCACGACTCCAGTACGGGGGGCCGGCGTGGAGAAGGCCGCAAACCTCAATCGATGCTCCTGCCGGTGTCCGAGGTCCGATTTAAAAACGGAAAACGGGCGTCACCTCTGCACGGGTTCACAAATACAGTCCCCTCATCTGGGACAGGATTCTGTCAGGATTTATACAGGAGGTCGCGGAGGTCCTCGGGAGCCTCGCACCTACGCGGCCATCTTGGTTGCGCGCTAGGCTCCTCCTCCTATCGTTAGCTTTAAGGGACCTTTATGATCCGAAATGCAGGTATTGAAGCAGCGCCACAAGCGGCGACGATTTTGTGATGGGGGTATGGGGGTAGCGGGACAGTCTCTGAGTTCAGTGTCTCTGCGGAGTATCCTTCGCACAGCTCTCAATCCTCGAGCTGGGGGATGTTGTTTCTCTCGGCAATCTCTGCCGATTCTTCTAGAGGAGAGTGCCGCGAGTCACTCAGCAGGCACAGGTGGTTTCGGAGTCGGGGAGCCGCGACGGCGTCAGCAGGGCTCAGATGGTTCAGAGTTCGGGGAGCCGCGACAGCGTCAGCAGGGCTCAGATGGTTCAGAGTTCGGGGAGCCGCAACAGCGTCAGCAGGGCTCAGATAGTTCAGAGTTCGGGGAGCCGCGACAGCGTCAGCAGGGCTCAGATGGTTCAGAGTTCGGGGAGCCGCGACAGTGTCAGCAGGGCTCAGAGAGTTCAGAGTTCGGGGAGCCGCGACGGCGTCAGCAGGGCTCAGATGGTTCAGAGTTCGGTAGCGTTCTTCGGTTCAGGGATCGATCGAGCCGCGACCAGGTCAGCAGGGCTCTCGTAGGTCCAGGTCTTCTCTGCCTCTTGTCCCTTCAGCACCCCTTGTTATACTCTCCCTCCTCTTTGAAGTCCGGAGTCCTCGCTGAGAGGGGTCTTGGTGCCTGGGGCCGAGGTGTCGGGATTTCCTGTCGCTCGGCCCTTTGATCTGTTCAGGTGTGTCTGGGAGGGACTCCAGACGCCCAGCAGGCGAGGCGCCTGCTCACCGGGGGCCTGGTGGCCGATTGAAACCCTCCTTGGGGAGGAGACCAGAGGTGTGACAGGGACGGCGTCTCCTGGTCTGGCTTGGGGGCTTCTCGCTCTCTCGGCTGGGCATGCGTGGTAGGGTCTAGGGTGTTGCTGGGGCCTTGGCCGGCCATCGGGTTGTTGGGCCATGGTGGCCGTCAAGTCGGTGACATCGGGGATCAGGTGCGGTTGCAGGGTGGCTGGCTGGTCGGGAGGGCCCGCGCCACGAGGCCTGTCTCACAAACAGTATTACTTATTGACATCAATAAAACACTGAGGCCCCTACGCGCTTTTGTCACACTTAAAAAAATCACGTATGTATAATACCTAAATGAATATATAAAGCGGTCTGTAATCCAGGTTACTACAGTCTGCTTATTTGTCTCCGCTTGTTAGTCATGCAAATCTGCTATTACCCCAAAAGATAAGGCCAGTGGCATAAAGATCCAAAATCACAAATAAAGACAGGTGAAGGAAAAGGGAGCAAAAAGCACTTCAATCACCGGAGGACAGTAGTAAATTTGTGAGAAAATAAGTGCCGGGGCTCTTGTCAGGAGGCGGCTTGCACCACTCCATTACTCGTACATGCGCTGCCTATAACAGAACTAACTACTAATCATGAAACCCTACAAGTGGGGAGCGGATGAGGCATAACGACCAGAACTGCCAACGTTGAAGCTGGGGAATCAGGTTTGAATCCCAGCGTGCCTCAATATCTTGTGATTCTGGGCAAATCATTTAATGTCCCGGTCCCTACACGAAGTGAATTAGTCCTTATCTGTTCCTGAAAAGCCCTTTGGGTCGAGTTCGCACTTTGAGCGCCGGTGTTGACGATTAAGTGATATGGCACCGGAAACCACCGGCTCAAATTAAGCACCATGAGCAGCTACTACCGAGCTGGGGGCAGCAGGTTTGTTGAATCTGAAAAGTCAGGGAGTGTCCTTAGAGTCCCTGCACTGTGTAATACAACACAATCGAGCACGCACACTTTTCAATTAGGACTTTGACACCAATTGAAATCCCACTCCTAACTATCACTACCACTAAATGTATTATTTTATCTACGCGAGAACATCAGGGGAGTTAATCCCTTTTGTCATAAGGCACTACGGGGCATATTAACAAGCGGCAGCGATAATTATCGCTGCCGCTTTTAGCGAGAAAAATGTTATTGCTGGCTATCGCAGAAAATTATCGCCATGCTAGCGTTTTATTAACAACGCATAGCGCAATGGCGATAATTTCCCAGCAATAGCGATGTTTTCCATGGATCATCGCTGGTTTTCCAGCGATGTGCCATTGAAAACGCCGATAACCTTGCTGATTCGACCCTGTGGTCGTATCAGCATAATCCACCCCTATGGTAAGTACAGCTAAGTCTGCAAACAGCTGTTTTCTTCAAAAACTAACGTCTGCTAAAATGCGTGGGCAGCCTTGTAATTATCGCGATGTGTACATCAGCGATATTTACAAGGTTGTACTGCCCAGTGAAGCCCACTTTGCATCTTATTAGAGATGCAAAGGGAGGCGTCGGTTATCACCCTCTTGTAAATAGGGCGATATTTTTATCTCCGCTTTTTTGGCTTTAAAGCCAAAGAAGCGGAGATATGGCCCTTGTAAATATGCCCCTACATTTGTATGTTCACAGGTCACAGAAGGACGTATTGACTCATCACTCATTGCTAGAGTTTGCTTCTTCCAAATCCAAGCTATGCTATGTACTTCCACGTCACACTCCCGGCATCAGTCACTGATTTCCATCTTAAGTAGGTAAACGCTCTTAAACAGGGGAGATAAGAGGGCTTTCCTGCTGCTGTTTGCAGAGTAAAGAAGGGCTTCCACTGTTTGCAAGGGGTGGGTGCTCTCTCTCTAATCACCTGTAGCTACAAACCAATCACAGAGTGGGAGGGGCAGCGTAAGAATAGCCCCCTCCCGGCCTTCAGAGCCACTGGACAAGGAAGGCGCCCTCTTCTCTTGTGCTTGAAGCCAGTTTAATTATGTTTTGTCATCGCTGGCCAAGCCCCAGCCGCCAAGCAGATCACATCTCTCCCACACACTTTTCATTCCTCACAAATTCTGTTCAAAAGAGTAGCACCGGTTTGTGGAAATATGGATTTTTCTGGTCAGTTATGTCCCCTATCTTGGACCCCAACGGTTCCATGTGTATGTCACAAGTACATGTATGTTCCCTCCAGTTCCAGTTATGAAGACGCAAATACATGTGCGTCCACCGTCAACATGTCCTTTGACAGATCCGCCATGTATAGGCCGGATATCCCATTCCTAAATATGAAAGGCCATCGGCTTTATATGGTTCACTTATGCCACTTTTCAGTCCAGGCAAGTAGGCCCTGATTCTGTCATCAAAACTCCTCTTGCCTTCTGCCTCTGAAAGCTCCAGCCCGAGCCTGCATCTGTGACCATGAACTTTGTCTCATTCTCTGCGCGGCTCACGAAGCCTGACATCAGCTTACTCTCTGCCAAGAACTGTATTTCACCTTCGAATTATCTGCCTCCCCCTCAGCCGATGCATTCCTGCCTAGTAGTTTAAGTAAACATTCTTCCAGTTACCAAGCAAAAAGGCCCATCTTCTCTGTCCTCATGCAAGTAATTCATAGCCCTGTTACCATGGAATATTCCTACCCCCTCGCATTCAGTGTAGACACTTAGACGCTTGTACACGCACGCACAGTCAGTATAGAATAGATTCTGTCCGAGAGTCCCTCTTTTATGGATAACATAGTTCTTTAAACATAGGATGTTAGATATGATTTGGGATTAGGTTGACTTGACCCCCCAGACTTCTCGTCTCCACATATAGAGCTAAATGTCAAGTCCCCGTCACCCCCTAGTTACACGTCAATTACACGTCATACTGCTGCGCGCGCATCAATGCCAAGTATTATCTTATAGATCCACCTATGTATTACATCATAACCAATCATGTTCCTTTTTACTCATTATTACACCCATTTTCGGTTACGCAGACCAAAAACGTCAATGTCCTTATCAATTGTTACGCCTACTGTATTCACTTCATTATAATGTATGTACTATAAAAGTTACTTCTTGTCAATAAAGTATGTACTTCACTTCCTGAACCCCCGTGGTGATGGAACTTGAAGCATCCGATTATAATCGATTATTGGAATAAAGCCCATTCCGAAACTCTAATATCACGGATTCTGCCTCTCATTTTACTGAGCTATTTTATAATGTTTCTGTATCAAATTCAGTCCCGGTAAAGGAATTTTTATTTACCACATGATGGCGCCCGAACAGGGACACTTTCTCATCTCACGCGCCGGCGGTGCGTTGCAGGCCCGGTCTCCTGCCACAGCTGGACGGACAATAACGCGTACCAGCAGGATTTCCTGTATCTCCCTCCGGTCAAGCGGGGGCGACTGAGACTGCGATCAACACCCAGACGAGGCGGTGAGAAGTGCGAAGTATCCCGACCAGAGCCTAGCTGAGAGAGCAAGATCCGAGGTATACAGAGACCCACCAGTCCGAAGTCAAGCCCAGTGTCCGACGAGTCGAGTCGAGTCGAGTCCAGTCCTGTTCAAGTTCAAGTTACTGAGGCCTTCCGTTTCCGAAGCTACCCGGTGAGTACCATTGCTGGGGAGGCATTTCTGACGTGCACATAGGTTGTGCCGGTCAAGACGGGTTTGGGTACACAAATCCGGTCTGCACTGTTTTAGCAGTGTATCTATACTGTTTAGCAGTATATCAAGTATTCCGAAGTATTCCGAAGTATCTAGTTATTGTCTAGTTATTGTCGAGAATTAAGCTTGGTGATTAGTTATGCAGACGATCATCATTGTTGTTTCAGTTAAAGGTTTAATGTTAAATGTTTAAAGTGTTTAAGTATGTTCTGTATATCGTGGTATGAATGACTGTTCATTATCGTGTTTATTGTATTAAGTCTGTTCAAATTCAAGTATCAGGTCAAAATCAAGTATAAGGTCAGTTCTCAATATGCCGCTCTTTTCGAAATTAAGACAGATCACTACCAGAAAAGGGGTTCTCGAAGAAGCCGTCCCTATTCCTCCTAGGGACACTCCAGGGCACTTTATGTATCACAAACATGGCTTAGACGCTATATTATTTCTTGATTTATGGGTAGACTATACCAAGGGATTACCAGAAAGTCAGAGGTGGCCCACAGCGGGGACCTGGGATGCAGAGTGCATCATGAAAGTCGAGGAAGAGTTATGGAAAAGAAAAGTCAGACAGTCACAGAAAGACGCCGTTGAATTATGGCGTAAAGAATCACATAGACGAACAGAAAAAGCACGTAGACAGGAAGAGAAGAGTAAAGAGAATTCCAATAAAGTTCGAGAGAATCTATTAATTGAGGAAGGTATCCGAGTGAAATCAGAACAAGTAGACAGACAAAGAAATGCCCTTATGAATGGTATGTATCCCCTTCTGGCCGAAGGATTACCTAAGGCTACTCCAGAGATACCGAAAGACTTGCCACCCCCATTATTCCCAATCAAGGTACATCCTAAGGGGCATCCTAGAACCGCAGAAGATGTTTTTCTTTCCTCATATTTAGATGACGCAGCTCCCGAGTATGCTAATTCCGCCCCACGTAGACCGCATACCAGGGAGGTCCAACGCCAAGATCCAGCACCCGTATCCCTGCAGCAACAAATCGAGTTACAAGTTCCGGCAAGCACATCTGTTTCTGCATCTGTTCCTACAAGTACTTCTATAGCTGAGTCCACACCTATAGTTGCTGTGTCACGTTCGACGAATCCTTTCACACCCGACGCCCCAGACGGGGCCACGGGAGGTGCTACCAATATTTTTTCTACGCCACCTAGAATAAATAAACTTATTTTCCAAGAGTCAGCGCATTCACGTACACCCAAATTCGTAAGTGATCGTACGCTTAAGGAACTTCTTATAGATTGTAGATATGACCCGGTGCTCGGTAAAGAGGACGAAATGATCCTGGCATCATTACGTATCAGACGAGCCGCAGGGTATTTAGCGAAGCTACCAGGAATGACTGCGCATCTAGATAAATTATATCATTTTGTTCAAACAGGGCGAGATCCAGAATGTATTAACAGAGCTATGGAATACCAGAAAGTAGAGATACAGGGGGAACTGTTGCGTTTCCTCATAAACTGTGTGATCAGAAATCAAGACCGACCGGGGGTAGATCCGGAAGCAATGAAAATTCTTACAAAATGGAGCCAGAATATATCAGAAGGGAGACACGATAAGCAAAATTGTATAATAGCCATGTGCCGAAAGATCCGTAAAGTAATAGAACGCCTACACGAAGAGAGATTAGAGACAGACGAGTTCGAGCAAAGCGAGGAAGAAGGGTCAGGACTGCCCGCCGGACAGTCAGACACCATAGCCTATGTAGGTAGAGGAAGATCTTGTAATAGGAATCAGACTAGATGTCATACTGACCCAATACGTCCAATATGTCCAGATAATGACAGGAATTTCCAAATACCTATAATTAACATAAGGTCTAACGAGCATTCGTTCCAAACCGCCGACAAACTACTCCGAGAACGAAGGGGTTATCATTTTCTCGATTCTATGGATGAACAAGATTTAGCGAGGGCAGCTGTTCATTGGGTGGACAGTCCCGGAAAATATAGTGATGAGACAGTAGTACGCACATTTTTGAATCTCACCCCAGATGAGCAGAGGTTAGCTGGGATTTATATGATTCAACAACTCATTATACTATATCAGAGTCAGCATTCGGACCCTGGTCCCTTACCTGACATATTGACTGAATTGCTTATGAATAAATGGAGAGGTCCAGGTACCAAATTAATTAAAGAAATTCTAGTATCTAGAAAGCAGTATATTCTTTTTGTATGCTCAGAGCATGTCTCATTGCCTGTCAAGGAAAGAACGACGTATCACCTGGATAGACAGAATCCCTTACGAGAAGTACACCCAATAAAAGGCGAGGACAACCAGTTTAAACGTGTATTTGTATATACGCCTATATCGAAAATAGAATTGTTAGAAATGAAGAAAGTAGTACCCAGTCATGACAAGGACCCAGCGGGTTTTCACCGAGAAATTAAAGACATGTTACTCATGGGAGAGTATACCTACCCCGACATTATGACAATATTAAAGGTGTTGATGCCTGCTGGCATTTATGAGAAACTCAAGGAAAAAGAGTGGGAGGTAGGTGATCAAAAGATAGAATGGTCAGCATTAGAAGCAGAAGAAAGGGCCCGAGGTCCAGGTTCGGGGCTTGGGGACAAAACTAAAGCACTACCAGGTCTACTAGTACAGGTACTGCCACGTTTATTAACTACGAAAAAGGAAGATTGGGGTACAATTTCAGCCTGTAAACAGAAGCAAGATGAAGACACTAGCGATTACTATGCCCGATTCGAGAAATGTTTTGGTATAAATAGTGGCATAAAAGCAAGTAGCGAATCATACCCGCATCTGTTTGTAACAAAATTAGTGGAAAATGCCCTGCCCCCAGTAAAGAATAGAGTATTAAAATTCGAAAGTACCTGGCAAGGTAACACTCCAACACAAATGTTACAAATGTTACAGTACCACCACAATAGAATTAAAGAGGAACAAGAACATGAACACAGACGCATGAAAGACACGAAAATGAAAATGCTAGTTTCCCAGACAGTTCCAGCTGAAGGACATAAAAAGGGTATGACACATTCCGATTCAGCAGGACCTGTAAAAGGGACATGCAATTATTGTAAAAAGCCAGGTCATTACGTACACGATTGTCCAGTGCTAAAACAGAATATCGCCATAGGTAAAACACAAGAAAGATCACGGCCACTAAGACAAGATCAGAATGAACAAGGAGCTACGCAGCATGCCCAGGCCATGCCAGCCGCACAACAGCCAATACAGTTTGTGCCAGCTGCACCACCGTTGCCTGTTGCTGCCACACAGACAACAACACGACAAATGTATCAGACTGCACAGTATGAATATCCGGAGTATCAACGTTACGCATGAACTAGCCTAGAGAGGGAAGTTGACTTACCCCTTATCGAGATTCCTGTAGATCAAGAAGGACCTTATGTACATAGTGAATTATTAGGTCAAGATAGAAAATTTTTACTCGATACAGGGGCAAGTCGAACAACTATAAAACGAAGTGAAGTCCCAGGGGCACCCCTCTCAGGCTCACAGAATATTTCCCTTGGTTTTTCAGGAAAACCTATTGTTAATGAAGTGTCACAGCCTCTTCCACTTACGATAGGACCTCTGACCCGAACTACAGATTTATTGCTTACTAAATCATGTCCAGAAAACTTGTTAGGAATAAAAACGTTGAAAGCCCTAGGAGCCATAATATGTTGTTCTCCGGAAGGAGTAAGGTTGTTTTTACGTGATTTTAAAGGTCACTATGTATCTAGAGACATGGATCCCCGACTGCAGACTTTACCCACACATCTATGGGCACAAGGCCCTACTGATGTTGGTTGCATGAATATTACACCATATCGAGTCACACTAAAGGCAGGAGTGGTGCTACCACGAATGCGACAATACAAGTTACCACCAGATGCTGTAACGGCTTTACTACAAATCATTGACGAGCTTATTGCCCAAGGAGTAGTTGTAGAAACAGACTCCAATGTATGTAATTCACCGATAATTCCGATTCTTAAACGAACAGATCCTACAGCTCCGCCAGTATATCGATTGGTTATTGATCTGCGCGAGTTAAACAAATGTATTGTGCCACAATTTCCTGTGGTCCCAGATATCTCGTCATTATTGACAGCTATTGATTCCGAAGCAACATTGTTTACTGTAATTGATCTCAAAAATGCCTTTTTCAGCGTCCCAATAGATCCGGAAAGCCAATATTTGTTCGGATTTAGTTTAAATGGGCGAAGCTTTAAATTCACACGCGCACCTCAAGGATTTACAGAAAGCCCCAGCATCTATAGCCAAGCACTGAAACGAGAACTTGACAGTATCCACATGCCGGTTAACACTGCCCTGCTTCAATATGTCGATGATCTGCTGATCACCGCTAGAAGCGAACCCGAATGTGAGAAAGCATCACTGACAGTTTTACAATTTCTAGCCGAAAAGGGGCACAAGGTGTCCCCTTCTAAGCTGCAATTCTGTGTCCAGCGAGTTATTTATCTTGGTCACTCGCTGTCCAAGGAGGGAAGGCAGCTTACACCCGACCGCATTCAGTTAATTGCTAACATGTCAATACCCAAGACACAGAAGGAGGTGCGGGCTTTCATAGGCCTCACTTCATATTGTAGGCAGTGGATCCCTCAGTATGCATTTCTAGCAAAACCACTCATTCAATTGACAACACAGGAGGCAGCCACACCGACTGTTCTCCCTTGGACTCAGGAACACACACAAGCTTTTGAAAGCTTAAAGAAAGCTTTATGTCAAGCACCCGTTTTAGCAACGCCATGTTACAGAAAACAGTTTACACTCTTTGTTACAGAACGCGAAGGTACGGCCTTGTCAGTACTCACACAGGAACAAGCAGGAGCACACAAACCATGTGCTTATTTTTCTAGTACATTAGATCCCGTAGCTCAGGCTTTGCCTGCATGCCTAAAATCAGTAGCAGCAACAGCTTTAGCAATCAGACAAAGCGATGCCATAGTGTTAGGACATCCATTGACAGTTCAAGTACCACATGCAGTAGAGGTTCTTGTAAATAGAACGCAAACACAACACTTGACTGTAGCGCGACTTACAGGATACGAGCTTACATTGTTTCAGCCACATATAGAAATCAGACGCTGTAACACATTGAATCCTGCCACACTTTTACCAGTAGTCGGAACAGACCCACTAGCCCATGACTGTATTGAAGTTATTACTATAACAACAAAACCCAGACAAGACTTAACCGATGTCCCATTGTCAGATCCAGACCTGACCTTGTATGTAGATGGTTCATGCATGAGAACAAGTACAGGAGAGTTAGTAGCCGCCTACGCAGTCACAACAGATACTGAGGTCATTGAAACTAATCGTATAACTACTTTGTCAGCTCAAGCCGCAGAACTTATCGCTCTGACACAAGCCTGTATTCAAGCCATGAATAAAAAAGTCAGCATATACACTGACTCACGTTATGCATTCGGAGTTGTACATGACTTCGGCGTGCTGTGGCGAGAGAGAGGTTATTTAACTTCCCACGGTGCCCACATTCAGCACGGACCCCTCATTCATGCATTATTAGATGCAATACATCTACCCACTGAAATATCAATTATGAAATGTAAGGCTCATACGAAGGTTACTGATATCATTTCCCAAGGCAATGATCTAGCCGACAGAACAGCTAAACTGATTGCTCAAACTCAAACCCCCGATATGACAAAGACAATAGTCCCGACACCGACACATTGTATGACAGTTAAAGATCCTACTCTTGACGTAATTGACATACAGACACATGCTACACCAGACGAAATAAAGAAATGGACTGAATTAGGAGGGATCCAAACGGACCAAGGATGGATGATGAAGGAAAGGTCTGTATGGTTCCTTCCTGATTCAATGGTCCAAGTCATAATTAACACTATACATAGTCCAGCACATTTAGGAGAAAAAGCTATGCTAGACAGCATTCAACACATTTGGTTCAATAAACATTTACGAGCAGCAGCAAAACAAAAGGTCCGTACCTGCATGATCTGTTGTCAGTTCAACCCGGGAAAAAGCGTTCCCGTAGAACAGGGTGGATTTCATACCCCTAATCATCCTTTTGAAGTACTCCAGATGGATTATATCCAGATGGAACGATGCAGAGGATTCAAATATGTTCTCGTAGTTGTCTGCGCTCTGTCCCGTTGGACGGAGGCATACCCGGTTTCAGATTACACTGCCCCGACTACTGCCAAACAGTTGGTTCGAGAATTCTTCCCACGATACGGTTTACCACGTGCTGTTTACTCAGATAACGGCCAGCCGTTCTCATCCGAATTAATGAAACACGTTTCACTTCTGTTAGGATATCAGTGGAAATTCCACTGTGTCCGACATCCCGAGGCAGCAGGTCTCGTAGAAAGACATAACCAGATACTGAAAATTAGAATGTCCAAAATATGCAGAGAGAAAGGTGTCGACTGGGTAGTAGCGTTACCAGTTGCACTCTTTTACATGAGAATGGTAGCACACTCTCGAACAGGGCTATCCCCGTATGAGGTGATCTTCGGTAGACCACCGAATATGTGGGGGACGCCTATACCACGCAAAATAACTGATATTGACTGTAATATGCTGACAGATTACTTGGCTTCCTTGATGTCTGCACTACAATCTTCTCGTTCACAGGTAGCTGCAGCCTTTCCCGACAACACTGAGGTGAAACCCCATGACGTTGTTCCGGGTAATCTTGTCTTTGTGAGGAATTTCGACCGAAAGACTCAGCTGGAGCCCAGGTGGAAAGCACCCAAGTTGGTCCTGTTGACCACAAGAACAGCCGTGAAGATCGAGGGCCGCAAGGGCTGGATTCATTCAAGCCACATCAAGAAATTTCATGGACTATCTTCGGATATAGACATTGTGCCCTGCACTCCCTCACAGACTGATACAAAACTCCCTTTTGTTGAACCTAACAAATCTGAAAATTACAAACTAAAGCTTAGGCCCAACCAGTCGAGCAATTTGATTGTTTAAGTCCTCTCCAAGGTGAAGCGGTTGAATTGTCTCTGACATGTATCCCTTGGACCTGAGTAGAGAAAATACCCGAAAAATGTTGAAACGACAGGCGTATTGTAAATCACTGCGTAGCCACTGCATAGTGACATTATTAATTTTGTTTTTATTGAGTCTGTTAATAATTATTACAAGTATGTTGTTGCACATATATTACCCTATTTCTAGACATGTTTATAATGTTGCTGCTGAACATTCTTTTAGTGACTTACCCCCGCATGAATTGTCTTATAGACTTGCGCTGCGCAATAACACTTTCATTAGTATGTTACATCATTCCCATCAGACTAGTAATGCCACCAATTGTTGGGTGTGTGGCCGACTCCCTCCCTATCAGAATTATGAAGGAGTCCTGCCTTTCTTTCCACATCCATTTACACATAATGGCTCCTGTGGAGCATGGTTTAGCTTAATTAATTCCATAGACTCAGACACAGCAGTTTACCAAGATCATTGGGTATGGGGAAATCTGAACCTAGCTTTACTCAAGGTCTGTTACCCTGACAAGGAGGGTCGCCCCAAAAGAACAGGAACTGATCTAGAAAATGAAGTATATGGATTAGGTAATTTTACACCTAATCTCATGATTCTAAATGTCGTATCTGAAATTGAACTAGTCTTACCCACCATGTCAGTATTCCCAGCGAGGGGTGAATTATGTGTAAGAAAGGTTGGTTCCATACATATGGGCCATAGTAAATGCACTACTATGGTAGAATTCAGTGATCAAGGAAAATCTTCATTTAGAGCTTCTCGCCACTCCTACTTTATATGTGGTCAGACTGCATATATGCGTCTACCTCTAGATTGGGATGGTACCTGCTACATTGCATTCCTTTTGCCACCTGTTTTCCTAGCTCCTCCTGATTATTACAGAAATATTCATTTAGTACACAACAGAGAACGGAGAGATCTCCCCATTGTCGATTACACTGAGACGGCATGGGACAAGTATGTAGATTTTAATAAAGGCATCTTTCCCTATATAGGTACTGTTACTAATAGTAAGCTGATACGTAGATTAACTAGAACGCTTGAAGCAGTAGTGAATGAGACTATTTCCGCCTTAGGCAATTTAACGGAAGAGCAGTCTGCTATGCGGATTGTTGTGCTTCAAAATCGTCTTGTCCTTGACGTCATCCTGGCTGATAGGGGCGGAGCTTGTAGGGTCATCGGATCAAGCTGCTGCGTATTCATACCAGAAAATTCGCCATCTGTATATAAAGCCATCACTCGCCTTCATAAGATTGTAAGCCAGATACACCAGAACCCAGGCACTTGGACTTGGTCCAGTTGGTTTTGGAATGCGGTATCAGCCTGGGGATGGAGAGTTTTATCCTTCCTAGGTATTGGCCTTCTCATACTATTCAGTTGCTGTCTATGTCTACAATGTGGACCAGCAATTTGTGGTCTGTGTGCCACATCGTGCATTCCACATCAAGATTTTCATTCAAGATCCCGGAAGAAGAAAGAAGAACAAATGATGCTATATGAACAGATTAATGGATTGATGAAGATTGATATCTCTTGAAGGGCAAGTAGGGGACAAGGAGGGAATGTGGAAATATGGATTTTTCTGGTCAGTTATGTCCCCTATCTTGGACCCCAACGGTTCCATGTGTATGTCACAAGTACATGTATGTTCCCTCCAGTTCCAGTTATGAAGACGCAAATACATGTGCGTCCACCGTCAACATGTCCTTTGACAGATCCGCCATGTATAGGCCGGATATCCCATTCCTAAATATGAAAGGCCATCGGCTTTATATGGTTCACTTATGCCACTTTTCAGTCCAGGCAAGTAGGCCCTGATTCTGTCATCAAAACTCCTCTTGCCTTCTGCCTCTGAAAGCTCCAGCCCGAGCCTGCATCTGTGACCATGAACTTTGTCTCATTCTCTGCGCGGCTCACGAAGCCTGACATCAGCTTACTCTCTGCCAAGAACTGTATTTCACCTTCGAATTATCTGCCTCCCCCTCAGCCGATGCATTCCTGCCTAGTAGTTTAAGTAAACATTCTTCCAGTTACCAAGCAAAAAGGCCCATCTTCTCTGTCCTCATGCAAGTAATTCATAGCCCTGTTACCATGGAATATTCCTACCCCCTCGCATTCAGTGTAGACACTTAGACGCTTGTACACGCACGCACAGTCAGTATAGAATAGATTCTGTCCGAGAGTCCCTCTTTTATGGATAACATAGTTCTTTAAACATAGGATGTTAGATATGATTTGGGATTAGGTTGACTTGACCCCCCAGACTTCTCGTCTCCACATATAGAGCTAAATGTCAAGTCCCCGTCACCCCCTAGTTACACGTCAATTACACGTCATACTGCTGCGCGCGCATCAATGCCAAGTATTATCTTATAGATCCACCTATGTATTACATCATAACCAATCATGTTCCTTTTTACTCATTATTACACCCATTTTCGGTTACGCAGACCAAAAACGTCAATGTCCTTATCAATTGTTACGCCTACTGTATTCACTTCATTATAATGTATGTACTATAAAAGTTACTTCTTGTCAATAAAGTATGTACTTCACTTCCTGAACCCCCGTGGTGATGGAACTTGAAGCATCCGATTATAATCGATTATTGGAATAAAGCCCATTCCGAAACTCTAATATCACGGATTCTGCCTCTCATTTTACTGAGCTATTTTATAATGTTTCTGTATCAAATTCAGTCCCGGTAAAGGAATTTTTATTTACCACAGGTTAACAAGACATTAATCTAAATCAACATGCAACTATCACTCAAAGAATCCGGCATCTCAGAAGTGTTTGCAAAGATCAGTTCAACAACTTCTGGGTGGGGGTTCTCGGAAGAAGAGGATCTTTTCCCAAGTTTAGGAAAAATATGTCCTGGAGATCCAGGAAAAGCAAGGGGAAGCCAGCAGCTGGCGCCCTCTATTGGTGGTACCGTCACCCTCATTAATAAACAGTGCATTCGTGTTTAAATCTAGAAATAAATGTTGCTGCAAGGGCGCAGGACCCTTAAAATTTATAAGGCCTGGGGATTCATGCCCCACTCTCCCCCTTGTAGAGGTCCTGCAGTTTCCCACTCCCTCATCCTTCTAAAGGCCCCGCAAAAACTGCACATCCCTTCATACCACAGGTATGTGCCGTCTAGTGACATACCAGTGTTAGGTTTTGAGTGGCAACTCCATCCAAAAGGTACCTTCTGCCTTTTCTGCATCTTGTTCCCTCATTTCCACTCTTGTGGCTCAGCCGAGTGCTTTAAGGCATCTTTAGAGTGGCATAAAGCACTGTACACATGAACCGAACATCTCTAGAGGTCGGAGGCCCTGCATGAGAAAGGCATTACACTACCCTGAATCTATGTTCTAGTATCTATCCAGGACTCTCCCACACCTATAGGTTTACTAAACTTCGCGCAACCAGCACGTCTTCCTCTATCCTCGCTCCAACACTAACGGTACATTTTTTTGTTTCCCGACAAAACTGACTTTAGACGAAGAATCCAAACAAGAGAACTAATTTCCATCTGCACAGGAAGTGACATCACTGGATTTCCCATCATCCATCTCACAGGTAGTGACATCACTGGTTTTCCTCCAGAACTGTCTCTAAAAGAAGAAGCCAAGCAAGAGGACTCATTTGCAAGTTACGCTATGCAGCTTTATAGTGCACACTATCACTTGGGAGGGTATCCTGGCACTGAGCCGGTGTGAGACTAGCCAAACCTAAGGCCCAGGGGGATTACTTGAAAAGCCAGGTCTTCAGCTTGTTGCAGAATTCAAGAAGTGAGGAGGCGGCTCTCCTGTGTAGTGGCAGGTTGTTTCATGCTGTAGGAGCGATGTAGGAGACCATCGGATCTGATCTTTTGTATGCATGGTATGTGTGTAAGTCGGAGTCTGAACGAGATGAGGTACCAGGAAATTTTGTGAAAGCAGAAGCAATTGTTGAGGTATGCTGGGCATGTGTTATGTAGTGCCTTAAAGGTGTAGGTGAGGAGACTGAATTGTACTTGTTTGTGTATGAGGAGCCAGTGGAGCTCCTTCAGGTGTGATGTGAGTGCGGCATGGGGGGTTACGAGTGATTCTGGCTGCTGAGTTCTGAATGGTATGGAGCCTTTTGGTGTTTTTTTGCTGATCCCGGCATAGAGGGTGTTCCCGTAGTCCAGCTTGCCTATGATGAGGGTATGTGAGAAGGTTTTCAGGGTGCTTATTAGGAGCTCTTTGAAAATCTTCCTCAGCATCTTCACTACCACCAACTCATTCACCCCCTCGCCGTACCTCTGCAACAATCCCTCTCAATTCTAAAGCAACAACATCTCTGCCATTTACAGCATCTTCAACCAGTAATCGGACCAGCCAGACCTCGCCAAATGCCTCCTGATCTTATCCAAACAACCAAAGCTAAGCACATGGCCTGTCATCACCCAGAAAAAACTGTCGCCACCACACAGTCCATCTATTCAGGGACCCCATGGGACCCCTGCCCCACTACACCTAATCTAGAGGACTGCAACCAATCAGCGCCACGCTCACACCTATTCTGAATGTCTCCACCTCTTTGGCGACCTTTCCTGACCCTTGAAATCATGCAACTACACTCCCATTGCTGTAGAAACCCTCTGCGGACACTTCAACGCTCGCCAATTAAAGACTGATCTCGCTGCTACCATTCCTAGCGAAGGTCTTAGAGAAAATATTCAACAGATGCCTCACCGAATACCTCAAAAACCACAAACTCCCCGACATCACTCAGACGGGTTCCACACCCAACCACAGCATAGAAAGCGCCCTCATCGCAGCCATGTATGACATCCGCATGAGTCTGGACAGAAGAGACATGGCGGCCCTCATCCTCTTGGACCTCCCCAAAACATCTGACATTGCCTTCCTCCCATCTTCATCCCCACTCCTACATGACATGGGAATCCAAGAACACACACACCGAAAGATCGGCTGCTTCCTGAGCGCAAGGACCCAGTCCGTCGACCTGCCACAGTACGCCTTGGACGCCCGCCACCTCCTCTGTGGAGTTCCGTAAGGATCCTCCCTGAGCCAGACCCTCTTCAGCGCATACCTGATCCTTATAACTAGCATAATTTACTATCAAATCAACGTCCTCTCCTACAAAACACCACATATTTTCTCCCTCACAGACAAGAAACCCAGTACCCAGGTCAAGTTCAATGCCTGGATGACTGAAACCACCCACTGGAAGAAAACCAACTGTCTGAAGCTGAACACAGACGAGACCACAATTGTGATCTTCAGGACGAACATTTCACTGTGGAACTCCACATGGTGGCCAACAGAGCTAGGACCTGCACCCTCCCCGACACCCACACCAAGAACATCAGGATCGTCATCAACAGCAAACTCTACATGACTGCCGTAGCCAACGCCCTCAACCGCCTCATGCTTCCATACCTCGAAGATACCTAGAAAGATTTTCAAATGGCTCCTCATCAGCACCCGGAAAACTGTTACGCACAAGCTTGATTATGGGAACACCTCTATGGTGGAATCAACAAAAAACTCACCAGAAGGCTGCACACAATTCAGAACATGACAGCCAGAATCACTCTCAATCTCCCACGCCGCACTCACATCACACTACACCTGAATGAGCTCCACTGGCTCTCCATACACAAACGAGCACAATTCAAACTCCTCACCCACACTTTCAAGGCACTACATAACAATGACCCAGCATACCTCAACAACGGCATCTGCTTTCATTTACCTTCTAGACACCTTCGCTTGTCTGGACTCTTACTTGCACACAGCCCACGCATATGGAAAACCAGATCTGGCTGGTGAGCCTTCTCCTACAATGCTCTTAAAGCACGGAACGACTTTCCGCTGCGCATAACAGCCTCCTCCACAACTCATGAATTATGCAACAAGCTGAAGAACTGTCTTTTCTAGTAGTGGCACTAGGCCCTAGTTTTGGGTAGACTCACACATGCTCACACCACAATACCCTCCGGGTGATAGTGCGCTTCACAAATCTGCATAACATAACATAACAACACAACATAACATAACATAGCATACCATAACATAACACACTAACAAGTGTGGTTGTAAAGACAAAATCTACAGCTGTATGTTCCAGCTGCCCCACCCTCTGGTTTTCTGATTAACTATACCTGACTGTCTTGGTGGTCTCTGTTCTTGGCCCAAGAATGTAGCTGCAAACTGGAAGAAGGGAGATTTCAAATGTATCCCTTAAGTACATGTTCTAGGGGCGCAACTGCGCCTCCGACTGATTGTCAGTGGGTTGCCTGGGTTTTGTCAGTGTAGTTAATATTTGGGGGTGCATGGCTTCCCTGCCTTACTGGAAATAATACAAAACAGTAATTATATTTTTATACAGCGTTTCCTACTGCACTTCTGCGGTTTCTTAACGCGGAAAATAACGGGTGACATTATTGTATAATTCAACAGTTTTCAGCTTACTGTTCTTGTATAGAAGGCTGAGTTGGCTTTGCTGGGATTTCATCTTGTGACCTGCAGGTTACAGAAAATGTCTTCAGTGAGCATCCAACTCACCAAACCACCATCCCGGACACCCCCCGTAGCCCCCTTTAATTCAGGTGAATCCCGACCCCACAGCAAGTGAGCAATAACAATAGTACATTCAATGCCTGTGTCCTTGGTAGAAGTGGTATGGTGACATAACACTGTGCTGTATATATGGCATGTATGTAAGTGTATGTATGTATATGGTATTTCTAAAGTACAAACCTAGCCAAAAGGCAGCGGAGCACTATACATGGTCAAAGGGAAGTTTAAAGTCAACAAGTAAAAGGTAAGGAAGCTGGAATGTGAATGATTAATGCACTGTGATAATGTGTTCTTTATAGAGGTCAGTCTTCCACTTTTTCCTAAATTGGAGCAGCATTGGGGTCCAGATAGTTACAAGGTTGTTGTTACAGATCCTTGGTGTCTCGATGGAAAAGGCCTATTGTCGTGTTTCTAAATTTTTACACTAGCAAGTCTGCAATCTGATGGTGGCCTGACTGCGGGTGTGCCAAGAACCACCAGAGATGGTGAGCTTATCTGCAAGATAAGCAGGACTGTTGGTTGTGATGGCTTTGTAAATGATTGAGCTGCTTTTGAAGATGGCACAAGCTGGGAAGGAGGCCCGTGAAGGTCCATCAAGACAGGGGTAATTTGATCATATTTCTTCAGGCCCCTGAGGAGACATTCTGAGGCTGGTAGGAGACTCCTGAGGGGTACCAGTGTGCAGTTTGGAGTGCCTTGGAATAGGGCATTATCACCATCTAAATGCAAGAGTACAAAGGCTTGAAGATCAGTACTGAAGTCTTGTAAAAGAAGCAATGTGACTTTCTTTAGAAGAAAGATCTGGTACTAGGCTATTTTGTTTTTTTTGTCAGTGTTCCTTGATGTTGAGACAGGTGTCCTGGGTGAAACAATCGATGAGAGTTGGGGTTCAAAGCATTCAAGGTTCATGTATTGGAGACTGGTTTGCACTTTATCTTTTTTGTTTTTCCAGGTAAATAACAGGAATTCTGTCTTGGTTGGGTTGAGCTGCAGGTAGGTGCTGGGCATTTATGTGTGGAGGATGTTTAAGCAGTATTTGAGATGTTGGATTTCTGAAGCAGAGGAGAATTTCTAGTAGAGTTGTGTATTTCGGCATTTTGGTGACTCCTGAGGCTGTTATCTTTGAGTAGAGCACCAAGCTGCTACAAATAGAAGTTGACGATAACAAGAGACAGGGAATAGGCCTGTTTTGTGACCTGGAGGTGCCCGTGAGTACGAACTGGTGTCAGGTAGAAAGGTAGAAGGGAGAACCAGTGAAAGACATTACCGTGAATCCCATTCGAGACTCGAGGGTGTCTATGAGGGTGGGATGGTCGACTGTGTTGAAGGCAGCTGAGGATTCCAGTAATAGCAGGAAGAAGGGGCCACCTTCATCTGTGGTCAAGCGGGGTTGCAGTAGTACGTAGGCACGCCACTGCTGCAGCTGACACATCTGTGATGTAAGGAAGCAGTCTCCATGCTGCATGCAATCATGCATGGTGAGTGTTGATGTGATCATGGAGTTGAACACTGGTTGTTTTTTCAAAGATCTTGTCATCTGACATAAATATTTTGTCTTAAATATTAATTGCAGAAATATTGCACCATTGTAGATAACAGAAATCTATGCCCAATGGCTGGATTTTTCTGTAAAGGATATTTAGGCCACAATATGCCAGATGATATTTTTGTAATCAATATTCTCACATACAACCCTAGAAATGCTGTGGGCATGTTATTATCTGTCTAGTAATTCTCCTTTATCTGAATGCATTTTCATGAACACATATCTGCTTGTATATAAGATGTCTAGCTTAGACTTGGGTGCAAAAACCACCCACCCATGAACCAATGCTAGTTTATTTAGTGGAACTTGTAAAAATGACCTCAGTCTCTCAGTGGGGGGCAGCCTCTCCATTGAAAGTTAGACCCCTGTCCAGGTCCACCTGCCTTGGATAAGTAATGGAGTACCACAGCCAGTACTTCAAAACGCTCCACCTCAACAGACCTGCGTGGGTCAAGATGTGCTTCCTGGACATTAGAGCTGTATGTAGTTTGTTTCTCTGAAGCTAGAACCAAGTTGAAAAGATTTATCTAGTCCAGTGCCCTGTGGAAGATGCCTTGAGATGGCATGTTTGTTTGTGGATAGGTGCAAAGGCCCCATTGAAAGAGAACCTCCACACCAAGGGTATCCAACGTTGTCTGTGGTAAGAGCTACTTATCTCAATGAAAATGATCCGGAGCTACTAATATTATTAGTGTTGTCATGGTGCTCTCATCAGACAAGATTTCCTGAATGGCCACCCCATGCAAGATTATCAGCAGTGATCACATCAGAGCATTAGGCAGGATTGCCAGCAGTAATGTAAAAACAAGCACTGCAAAGCCATAGGTCTCACCTATGCGAGAGCTATTGGCTTTGGTAATGTGTTTTAATTAGTATGTACATTAGTGTGGCTGCTGTTCAACATGGCTAAAAGTTAGCGGAGTGGAGTTGGGTGGGGTAGGCTGAAGAGGGATACAGCGGAATGGGGTAGATTGGGGTAAAGTGGAATGGGGTAGATTGGCATAGAGTGGAGTAGGGTAGAGTGGGGTAGAATGGAGTGCGGTGGATTGGGGTAGATTGGAGTAGGGGAGTTGGGTAGATTAGCGTGGTATATTGGAGGAGGGTGGATTGAATTGGGGTGGATTGGGGTTGATTGGAGAGGGATAGATAGGAGTTGGGTAGATTGGGGTAGATTGGGATAGACTGGAGTGGGATATATTGGGGTAGTAATTCACACAAAAGATGAGGGGTGAGGGTAATGGACTCACCTACTCCGGACCCCCAGACAATACTTTTACACACCAGAAGGAGTAGGGAGTAAAATGTCTTGGTCTAGTAGTGGCATGTGCTGTGTGTCTTAATACTGCCCTCACTCACACAGTTGTGTGACATGCTTCATCACAGGGCTGCTAGCAAACACCCCCGCCTAGTCAACGCCTGGGGTGGAGCAATAGGGTAGGGGAAGACAAACACTACAACAAAGAGAAACAGACCCCCTGTCTACCTACATGGCGTGAGCAGGTAAGCAGTTGATGGGAGGAGTACCACCCTTGATGTAAGTGTGACTACAGGGGGTCTCTCCTTGCTTCCTGCCATTTTAACATGTTTTAGGGATAAACTCGTACATCCACGATCATATTTGAGGGATTACCTCGGAACCAGAACCAGAGGTTCTGACACCCTCTTGTCTCGATTCGAGGTGAGGGATATACACAGGTAGACAGGGACCGGCAGAGTCCTGAAGAAGGCTGGCATGACCCCAACCAAGGGGCACAGATACACGGCTGAAACATGTCGACAACCTGGCAGTACGGAGGGGTGTTAGGAGCACATTATATCTCCCAATCACCACCATCCTTCACATTTTTAACCCTGGCCAGAGGGCCCAGGAATAAAGTATAGGTATAGTGACACCTCCAAGCTAGTTTTAATCCACACTGCACTTTCACTTCCAGTGATCCCAGTCACTTTTGGAATTATTGTTTCTCTTTTTTGTTGTGTTTGTCTATCCCTACCCTATTGCTCCACCCCAGGCGTTGGCTGCATGGGGGTGTTTCGTAGCAGCACTATGATGAAGCATGTCACACAACTGTGTGAGTAAGGGCAGTATTAAGACACACAGCACGTGCCACCACTAGACCAATACATTTTATATTACTCCATACTCCTTCTGGTATATATTGGGGTAGATCAGAGTGGAGTGGGGTAGACTGGGGAAGAGTAGAGAGGGGTGTATTGGGGTAGATTGGAGTGTGGTGGGGTAGACTGGAGTGCAATCGGGTAGATTGGAGTGGAGTGGGGTAGATTATAGTAGGGTAGAATGGAATGGAGTAGTGTAGATTGGAGTAGTTTGGAGTGAGGTAGATTGGGGTGGAGTGGGTTAGATTGGGGGAGTGGGGTAGATTGGAGTGGTGTGGGGTAAATTGGGATGGGGTGGGGTAGATTGGAGTGGTGTGGGGTAAATCGGGATGGAGTGGGGTAGATCGGAGTGGGATGGAGTGGGGTAGTTCAGGGTAAAATGGGGTAAATTGGAGTAGAGTCGGGTAGGTTGGAGTGGAGTAGATTGGGGTCGATTGGAGATGGGGAGACTGAGTTGGGATAGATTGGGGTGAAGAGGAGTAGATTGGGGTGGAGTGGGGTAGATTGGAGTGGAGTGGGGTAGATTGGAGTGAGATAGATAGGAGTAGGATAGTTTGGAGTGGGGTAGATTGGGTGGAATGGAGTGTGGTAGATTGGAGTGGAGTAGATTGTGGTAGATTGGAGTGGGGTAGACTGGAGTGGTGTAGATTAGAGTGGAGAAGAGTTCGATAGATTGCAATGCAATTTGGAGTGGAGTCTGGTAAATTGGAATGAAGTGGGGTAAATTAGACTGGGGTAGATTGGACTGGAGTGGAGTAGATTTGACAGGAGTGGAGTAGATTGGGGTGGAGTCAGGTAGACTGGAGGAGAGTGGGTTGGATTGGGGTATATTGGAGTGGGATGGATTGGGTAGATTGGAGTGGGGTGAACTGGAGTAGAGTGGAGTGGGGGTAGACTGGGTCTAAATTGGAGCAGCGTGGGGTAGATTTGAGTGGAGTGCTGTAGATTGGGGTGGAATAGGGTAGATTGGAGTGGTGTGGGGGGACTGGGTTGGATTGAGTGGAGTAGATTGGAGTGAAGTGGGCTGGGGTAGACTGGAGTAGAGTGGGATAGGTTGGACTAGACTGTAGTGGATTGGGGTAGATTGTATTGTAGTGGAGTGGATTGGGTTAGACTTGAGTGGGGTAGATTGGGTTAGAGTGGGGTAGATTGAAGTGGGGGAAGTTGAAGTGTGGTAGATGGGAGGGGGTGGGATAGATTGGGGTGGGTAAATTGGGGTAGGGTAGATTGGAGTGGGGTAAACTGGAGTGGGGTAGATTGGAGTGGAGTGGGATAGATTGGGGTGAAGTGAAGTGGGTAGATTGGAGTGGGGTAAATCGTGTGAAGTGGAGGAGCAGGGAGTGGAGTTGCATGTTGTGTTGTGGAGTGAGTATTGTAGATTGGAGTGGTGTAGAGTGGAGTGGTGTGGCGTGTTGCAGGGCGTAGAGTGGAGTGACATGTTGTAGAGTGGAATGGGATGTCGTAGAATAAAGTGGAGTGGCATAGAGGGGAAGGGCACCGAGTGGAGTGGTGTAGTGTGGAGTATGCATGGTGTGGTAGCGCACTATCATTGCAGACAGCACATTTTCAATTGAAATGACCATTACATTTGCACCGAAAACGGTTGGACTGCACACAGACGACAATGTGTGCAAATGTCATCACCTAGTGTATTGATGTGTTTTGATCGTATTCAAATATTTGTTTCCACTCCACTACCGAATTACAAAAAATGTGCTTCACTTGTACGAATTCTGATATATTCTGAAACATCAGCGCAGTTCATTTTTTTGTATTCTAGAAAATAAACACCTTACACCCTCTTCTCTTACATGGATGCTCAGCAGGATTGTCACATGCATTCTTTCACTTTGCAGTCAGAGAAAGCAAAGTAAACACTAAGGGTCACATGAATCAAACAATTTTGCATCCGCAAACGGTGCAAATTGGTAATTTCGCCCATTTGCGAATGCAAAATAACCGCAGTCTCTCTTTGACAGAGGAGAGACTGTGGCCCTTATCCTCTTGGACCCCTCTGCGGCCTTCGACACAGTCTCACACCGCACCCTAGCCAGCAGACTCCACACTAAGGATCCTCCATCAACCCCACCCTGTTCAATGTTTACATGGTCCCTCTCGCTCCCATCGTCAGAGCACACGGACTGAACATCGTATCGTACGCAGACGACACACAACTCATCCTCTCACTATCCAACGAACCCAACATCTCGAAACACAACTTTCAAGAAGGAATGGAAGCAGCCGCCAAGTGGATGAAAAACAGCTGCCTACAACTGAACACAGACAAAACCGAAGTACTCATCATAGACTCCCCGCTCTCGTGAATCCACTCCCACCCACGGACCACGCACGCAACCTCGGAATCATCCTGGCCTCCGAACTCAAAATGGACCGCCAGATCAACACTGTCACCTCTTCCTGTTTTCACACCCTCCGTCTTCTATGTAAAACTTTCAACTGGTTCCCCCTCGAACACAGGAAAACCATCACCCACGCCCTCATCAGTACAAGACTGGACTACGGCAATGCACTCTACGCCGGGATCAACAGGAACCTCACCCGCAAACTCCAGAACATCCAAAACGCCGCCGCCAGACTAGTCCTTAACCTACTGCGCCACAGCCACATCACCCATCACCTGCAGACACTACACTGGCTCCCTGTCGAGAAGAGAATCGCCTTCAAGCTTCTCACCCACGCCCACAAAGCACTCCACAACACTGGCCCCGCCTACATGAACCAACGCCTCTCGTTCCACACACCCCAAAGATCCCTCCGCTCAGCCCAGCTCTCCCTCGCCACGATACCACGCATCAGGAAGACCAGAACAGGAGGTCGCTCCTTCTCCTTTCTCGCGGCCAAAGCATAGGACACCCTCCCTCTCCACCTCCGCCGGACAACAACTCTTTTCCAGTTCCTGAAGGACCTCAAGACCTGGCTTTTTGACGAATCTCCATGATGTCCGGCACCGCACGCACCCTGATGGACTATGGTAGCCCTCTGATGATTCTCCGCGAGGCATACGAGCCGCATGCCCTCCACCCCACCCCCAGTGGCTTGAGACCCTTCTGGGTGAGTAGCTGCGCTTCATGAGCCCCGATTGAAGATGTATGAAGGTATTCTTAGTTGCAAATTTAGGTAATCACAAAAATTGTGATGACCTAAAATTGCAACTACAAGTAGAGAATGGCAATTTGCGATTTCCTTAGCACATGTACTAAGCGTTTTCTAAATGCAAACTGTGCATTTAGGAAGTGCTATCACCATCGACTCCAAGTTGGTGGTAACAATGTGCAAATTTTGAAAAATACACAAAAATGCATTTTTTAAAGTGCCATGTAGCTCACACATGCCCCTTATTGTGGGTGTTTCGGGGGGGGGGGGGCTTAGGCCCCTTGGCACCCTTGCTATTTCATTACCTAATTTGCTATTACCAATTAGGCAATTGTAAATTAGGTAATGCAAAGCCATTTGCACCTTAGAGCCTTTAGGCCTATGGGAATGAATGGAGTAGTATTAGTTAATAGTAATTACCTCATTACAATTGCAACACTGTAAGAATCGCTATAAAGTAATCAATATTTTCTTACATACCATTTTGCAATCCTTAAATAGTGATTACCTAAAATTCACTATTTAGGGAATGCAAAATGGATTTTTGATACATGTGGCCCTATGCTCCCTCGGAAGAGAGGGCTTCGCATTTGACCTCTGTCTGAATGCATAGCAAATTTGACAAAATAAAATCAAGATTTTAAGGCCTGTTTACAGAAAGCAAGTTTGTGGAAGAATACCGTAAACAAGGTTTGGACAAGGGAAGGGACGAACTCAAGATGGACAGCCTAAAGCAAATACAGCCATCAAATAGAAAGCCGGAAAATGTGAGTAACAATTCGCAAAGGCAATGGTAAGCAAAGGGCAGAATGCATTCCTAGGTCAGCTTTCTGAATCTCTCTAAGATGTCTTTAGCAAACCAGACAGATGTGCTGTCTGGTAGACTTCAACTTAAAAAAGCTTTATCGATTTGCAATGCCTTTACATGGATCATATATAACAGCTACAGCTGTAATGCCGCTGGCACCAAAGTAATAACATGAGTAATAAGCCTGTCAACGCTTCATGATTTACCTCTCAAACTTTAGTTTTAGATACATTTTGGAAATGTTACCATTTTTCTCCAAACATCAGCATTTGAGTTCTGAAAATACATTTTCTCTCAAATACAAACTTTTCAATTATGGTATACATATATTAATTCAATGAACTTAATGCTTTTAATTCAGTGGGCTGGGCTACACACAGGAGAGCTGCTTACAGGTATCTGGAGAGCTACCAGTAGCTCACAAGCCACTCGTTGGAGAAGCCTGTTAGTTAGGATTCCTTACTTTACTACTACTAAATGCCTTTTGTGAATACCGAAATTCATAAAGTTAGGATTTTGTCTCAGTTTAGTAGTAGTAAAGTTAGGAATCCTAACTTTACTACTACTAAATGTCTTTTGTGAATACCGAAAGTCGTAAAGTTAGGATTTTGTCTCAGATTACTTTGGTGATTCGGGTCCTAGATAAAACCAGTAAAAAACACTCATGATTTTTGTATTCTCATTTTTCATTTATTTGTTATCGTATTTGAAGTTAAAACACTGACGTTAGAAACAACATTTTATCAGCTAGCAGGAACTGAATGAAAATTGTGAATTTCAGAGTTTTTTTTTAATCATAGTCAGCATTTGGTGAACAGTTATAATTATTCACCTTAATCGGTAGAGGTTGAAACAATGAATGTTGACTGAAGTTTGACTGAATGCGTGTGTGAAGCTGGGCTTTGGAATACCTCCATTGAGGTCCTCGTTATGAATGGCCCGGTAAATGAGCAGAATTTTCCCCACTCCCAGAGATTCTGATATCGGGGGTAACGGAACTCTAAAAGGGAAAATCGGGTAACCGTGGGAATCAATAATTCCAGGTCCAATTCCCTGGTAGATCCTCATTTAGGTCTCGACTTTCACCCGGAGTTTGGCTGTTCAGGTGAAAGCATAAACGTTTGCTGTTACTGGTCCCATTGGAATTACCAGCCCACTGGTAGTGAGGCCTTAAGGTGGAAGCCAATGTAGGGTCCACCTATTAAAATTTTCTACTGATTGCCATCATATGAGTAATGAATGATAAATGGGCTGATTTATATTTTAGCAGGCGGCGGAAAAGTCAGTCAGGGCGGCGGAGTAAATTATTGCTTTGTCCTGACAGAGTCCCAGCCACCAAACTTAGAAATAACTGCCGAGCCGGCTGTCATTTCTTAGGCATTGACAGGAACCGCTGTCACAGTGGTTCCTGACAATGCTTTGTTAAATTTTACCCACTGCTCCATCTACATGACAGAGGCGTCTGTCAAATGATTTTTTTTTAATTTTCAAAAAGAAAATCCTGAAGTGGCATTTTCTTTTTAGAATTTAATAAAATATTCCCATTGCCATGGGAGTTATCTCCCATGGCGAGGCAGCATTTTTTATTCCCCCCCTTACCACCAGGTTTTGCCTGGAGGTGACGAGCAGTAAAAAAGGATATATGACCACCCATCTAAATTGGGCGAATGGACATTTAGCCAATCCTCCGACTGCCCTTACTTTGTCGGGCTGCTGGAGAAGTTTGGTCACAGTGGAGACGGAAAAGTTCTCAAACTATGGTCCACCCACATCTAAATTCAGCGGGTTGACCATTATATTGGCGGCAAGCATACTACACTGCTGTTAGATTTGGGGGTCTCTAGTTGGCAGAGGTAGGTACCTTTGACCAAATATGGACCCTAGCGTCTAGTCAGGGTAAGGGGCTACACTCCTAAAATAACCCATGCTCACCCCCTTGGTAGCTTGGCACGAGCAGGCAGGCTTATCTCAGATGCAGTGTATAAAGCATTTGTGAATACATATAGTAATACAGTGAAAACACTACAAATGGACACCACACCAGTTTAGAAAAATAAGTAATCCTTACTAGACTTATCACAAGACCAAAGGACAAAAAATCCACAATACTGTACTCAAAAATAGACTTTAAAATGGTAGGATATAGCTCAGTTCTCTTAAGATTGTACATGCGACACTTTACTCTCAAAGTACCTTGGATGCGTAACGCAAAGAAAAACAAAAGAGTCGCAGGGAAGGTGATGCGTCGGTTCCTTACACTCAGGGGAGGTGATGCGTCGGTTTCTTACTGCTCTCTGGTACGATGCGACCAGATGCTGCCTCGATGTGATACTTCTCTCCGGTGCGATGCGGCAAAATAGCGTCTTGGTTACGATGCGACAACGTTGATGTGATGCATGAACGCCCGACAGCCGTGCAGTGACTCGATGATCTTCTGAGCCGCGACAAGCCCTGCGACACGCTTCTCCGGTAATGCGACGGCGACCTCTGCAGCGGCGGCACACTTCTCCGGTGATGGAACGCGCTTCGGTGATGAGATGGCGAGAGCGGCGACACGCTTCCTTGGCGATGCGACGGCAACTGCTGCGGCGGCGACACACTTCTCCTCGTTGAGTCGCGCTTCCAGCCCTCAGCGACACGTAGTCTCTTAGAAGGCCCAGCACAACAGCAGGCACTTCAATTCCCAGCAAGGGAATTCAGGGGGAAGCTGATTGGTGAAGTCTTGTATCCCTGAGACTTCCAGGCAGGAGGCAAGCTCAAAGTGCAAGCCCTTGGAGATTCTTCTTCAAGTTGATGAAAAGCACACTCAGTCCTCTTCTCCTTTCTTTGGCAATGAAGCAACCACTGCAGGCAAACCCCAAACACACAGCACAGGGGTAGTCTCCTCCTTCAGCTTCCTGGTTCTTCTCCTCAGCAAAGGTTTGTCTCGATTCTCAGAAGTGATCTAAAGTTCTGGGGTCTGGGTCCCACTTTTTATACACCAAAATCCTTTGTCTCTGAAGGCAGAGAATGTCCGTACCTAGTCCAAACCAGTTCTGGGTGCATTCTGCCAGTGTACACCTTCTTCCTTTATCAGTGTGGGCCAGGGTCCTCAGACACACCACAGGAGGTGGAACCAGCATTGTAGAGCGCAGGTACAGCCCTATTCAGGCCAAGGTGCTACTCCTCCCACCACTCCTCATGCAGAGAGGTCTATTCAGCCTTGTGCTGACTCACCCTGTCTCCTGGAGCCCCCCAGCCCCTGTCACTCAGAAGCCAGACATGGAATACACAACCCAGCAGAGGCAGGCTTGGATAGTTAGGCAAGAAAATACCGACTTTCTAAAAGTGGTATTTTCAAACACAGAATGTTAAAACCAACTTCACTAAAAGATGTATTTTATCATTCTGAGTTCAGGCATACTAAACTCGTTTTTCTACCATGTTCCCTGGGTCAGTTATGAATATGAGGTGTTATAATCAAACTGCCCATTCTGGCCTATGGGAGCAGGTAGCCTTGCAATAGTGAAAAACAAAAATGGCTGTAATTCACTATTAGGACATGCCACACACATCAGGGCATGTCCTACCTTGTACCTACAATGCACCCTGCCCTTGGGCCTACCTTAGGGGTGTCTGATATGTAGAAAAGGGAAGGTTTGGGGACTGGCAAGTGGGTGCACTTGCCAAGTCAGCATGGCAGTACCAGACTGCACACAGACTCTGCAATGGCAGGCCTGAGACACACTTTACAAGCTGTTCCGGTGGGTGGCACAATCAGTGCTGCAAGCCCAACAGCAGCATTTGATTTACATGCCCTGGGCATACGCAGTGCACTGTACTAGGCTCTGACAACTAAACCAAATAAGCCAATCATGGAGTCACTAATCCATACATCAATTTACCATAGGGAGCACTTGCCCTGCGGCACTGAATAGCAGTGGCACAGTGCCCAAAGCATCTAAAACCAGCAAAAACATAAGAGGCAACAGCAAAAAATGGAAGGGAGACCCACACCAATGGTGCCAGGTCTAACACATGTCCCCTCCAGCTGAAATGTGGGGAGAACTACCCTACCTCTTTGGAGTTCTCATCACTAAGGTGGAAAAATCTGGACAGACCTTCAGCATTGGTGTGTTCTGTACCAGGGCGGTGTTCCACTGTGAAGTCCATCCCCTGTAGGGAAATGGACCACCTCAACAGCTTTGGATTCTCACCCCTCATCTGTATCAACCATCTGAGGGGCCTGTGGTCTGTCTGAACCCGGAAGTGAGTCCCAAACAAGTATGGTCTCAACTTCTTCAGTGCCCAGACCACAGCAAATGCCTCGCGCTCAATTGCACTCCACCTCTGTTCCCATGGAACTAACCTCCTACTAATGAAGACCACAGGTTGGTCCAAGCCCTCATTCATCTGTGACAGAACAGCCCCCACACCATGCTCTGAAGCGTCTGTTTCGACAATAAACTCTTTTGAGAAGTTAGGTGCCAGGAGTTCGGTGCCGTGCACATGGCAGTCTTCAGGGCAGCAAAAGCTTTTTGACAGGTGTCAGTCCAGTTCACTTTCTTGGGCTGCTTCAACGAAGTCAGCTCTGTCAAGGGTGCAACAGTGTTGCCATACCCCTAGACAAACCTCCTGTAATACCCAGTGAGTCCTAAAAAGGCTCTCACCGCTGTCTGGGTCTTGGGGGGTTTCCAAGCCAGGATGGTCTCAATCTTGGGTTGTAGGGGCGCCATCTGGCGCTCCCTACCTGGTGTCCCAAGTACACCACGGAACCCTGCCCGTTCTGGAACTTACTCGCCTTGATAGTGAGGCATGCTCTCCGCTGTGCCATCAACACTTCCCAGAGGTGGCGCAGGTGTTCTTCCCAACTGGCG
The DNA here is from genome assembly GCF_964204655.1 of Triturus cristatus. Taxonomy (NCBI): domain Eukaryota; kingdom Metazoa; phylum Chordata; class Amphibia; order Caudata; family Salamandridae; genus Triturus; species Triturus cristatus. Next base: position 119,605,747 of record NC_140594.1, on the reverse strand, counting down.
CTGAACACCGCAATGTCATCCAGGTAGGTGCCACTGAACTCTTCCAGCCCAGCCAACACCTGGTTGACCAACTTCTGAAGGGTGGCAGGGACATTCTTCATCCCAAAGGGCATAACCCAGAATTGGTAGTGCCCATCTGGTGTGGAGAATGCTGACCTCTCTCTTGCCCCATCAGTCAAGTCGATCTGCCAGTACCCAGACGTTAAGTCAAATGTGCTGAGGTACCGGGCAGCCCCTAACCGATCAATGAGCTCATCAGCTCTGGGGATGGGGTGCGCGTCAGTCTTGGTGACTGAATTAAGCCCTCGGTAGTCCACACAGAACTGTGGCGTGACACCCGGTGCGGAAGCCTTTGGGACCAAGACCACTGGGCTATAGCAGACTTTATATCACAGCTTTAGTGCTTTAATAGGACACATTGCCAGCATGCCCGTCAGCCGTGCTGGGCCGACTAAAACACGTCCTTTGGGATCTCCTGCAAAATTATGTTGGTTGCTTGTAAAGCGCTTAATGTAGCCCTCACCAACCTCGAAGAGCCAGGTAGGATGGAGGAAAAGAAGGATCAGGGAGAGGAAAAGAGAGAGGAGGATTGTGAATAGAGCGAGCTTTGCCAAAACACTGGTTAATAGCAGTGCATAATGGATGGGCAACCTTAGGTGACTGGTCTCATGGACAGGGAAGCAAGGCATGATGGGAATGAAAAGCAGCCCTGGCAAACGTTCAAACCAACCCTGCTCCCCTCTGCTTTCATTCTCTTTTCATCTCTGATGCTCTTTCTCTCTCCCACTCTCTATTTGTCTCTCCTCTCTTCCTCCTTCTCTCATTCTCGCTATCTCTCATTCTGTCTCTTCATGTGTCATATTTTCTAATTTATTTCACTTTTTCTCTCATTTTCTATCTCTTTTCTTTCTCTCGCTCTTTTTCTCACCCTCATCTCTCTATCATCGTCCCTCATTCTCTCTTTTTCTCTCTCTTGCTTTTTCTCATTCTGTATCTCATAATCTGTCTTCACCATTCTTTCATTTTCTCCTTCTCTCTCATTTTCTTTTTTCTTTCATTCTGTTTCGCTTTCTCTCTTATTCTCTCCTATTCTCTCTCTTTTTTATTTTTTGTCTTTATCTCTTTATACATCTATCTCATTATTTCTCATCCTCGCCCTCATTCTGTCTTTCTCTCCCATACTCTCTCATTGTGTCTCTTGATCTCATTCGCTCACTCTCCTTTTCTCTGTCTCTCATGCTTGCTCTCATTGTCTTTTTTCTATCTCTCATTCTCTCTCTTTCTCTAATTTCCTCTCATTATTTCTCTCTGTCCTCGCTGTTCCCATTGCCTCAAGCCCCGGGGAGTTGGAGACATTGACCGAGGCGACAGACATTGACCTTCAAAAACCGGTCTCCAGTTGTCCCAGTGGCACCCCAGGAAATCCATGATGCGCTGAAGAGGCGCGAGGGGGAAAGGTGGGGAGGGGGGGAGGTAAGTTGAAGGTCAGAGAGTTAGCAACGGAAAATCGAGTCAGCCAACTGGTTCCTGGGAGAAACTAAAAGGCGAATTGTTCTGCCACAAAGCAGGAGTGATGAAAGTTGGGGAACGAGCTGGAGACTTTTGTAACTTTATTTTTTTTCATCAAAGAGCCAGTGTTCAGGCACCTGCCGGGGGCGCGGCTCCGTGGGCTCTGACTCCTGCACGAACCAGACACGGATTAACCAGTTGTGGCGTGGTTGCGACACCGCCGCTGCTCGCCACCCTAGGCCCACCTTGGCAGCCGGAGGAGGCCCCGCCGCCCTCGGCCCTGTCAGCGGTGTGCTCGGCTCCGGGCACCGGGAAGGGCAGCGGTCCCAGCCAAGACAGGGGTGGGGCCGAATACCTGGCTTACCTGCCCCATTACCCAACGCCTCCTATTGTGAGCGGAGAGGAGGGGAAGCCCCAAATAAACAGCACATTTACATGAACCCAGAGGGGAGGCGAGCGCGCCGCCCAGCGTTCATGATTAACCCCAGGGCCGCCCGGCCTCACCTGGGCGAGGAGATATAAGGGCTGCCGGGGGGGAGCTCGCCTCCCCGGAGCAGGCGGCAGGGCCAGGAGCAAGGCAGCAAGCATGGCGAAGGACGACTCCATCCCCATCAACAACCCGGCCGACATCTCCGTCATCGTCATTTACTTCGTGGTGGTCCTGGCCGTGGGAATATGGGTGAGTGGTCCTCTGTGCGCCTGCGCATGAAGACCAGGGACAGACTGGTCTGTAAGTGGGAGGGGGGGGGAGAGCTATTATAGGGGAACTGGAGATCACTGCAGGGAGACATCCTTATCAAACCTGGCTGACATCTACTTCATCGTCATTAACTTTGTGGTGGTCCTGGCCGTGGGAATATGGCTGAATGCTCTACAGGGGGTGAAGAGGATATTATAAGGGTCTAGGAAAGGATTCTAAGGCGATATCCCAATCAACAACCCCGAAGACATCTCCGTCATCATCATTTACTTCGTGGTGGATCTGGCCATGGGAATGTGACTGGGTGGTCCACCCAATGACTGCGCTTCGAGAGCGGAGGCTTCCTACTCTACAGGGGTTGAAGAAGATAGTATAGGGGGTCTAAAGGGATTCTAAGGAGATATCCCCATCGACAACCAGATTGACATCTTCATCATCGCCCTGTTGGTCCTGGCTGTGAGAACATGGGTGAGTGGTCCTCGGCACGACCACATCTAAACCAGAGGCTTTTTGATCCACAGGGAGTGAAGAACATATTGTGAAGATCTAGGAGAGCATAGTAGAGAGACAGCACCAGCAACAACCCGGCCAACATCTCCGTCATCGTCATTAACTTGGTGGTGGTCCTGACCATGGGAACATGGGTGGGCAGTCCTCTTTGCGACTGCGCTTCGAGACTAGAGATTTACTGCTCTACAGGGGGTAAAGAAAATATTAAAAGAGTCTGGGAAAGCGTTGTAGGGAGACATCACCATCAATACCCCGTCCACATCTCCGTCATCGTCCTATACTTCATGGAGGTCTTGGCTGTGAGAATATGGGTAAATGGTCCTCCGCACGACTGCGCTTCGAGACTAGAGACCCACCGATCTGCCAGTTGTTTCTAGAAGATAGAATAGGAGAACTGGAAAGCACTATAGTGAGACATCCTCACCAATGTCACAGCTGACATCTCTGTCATCCTCATTCACTTCGTGGTGGTCCTGTCAATTAGAACATGGGTGAGCGGTCCTCCATCTGACTGTGCATCCAGACCAGAGGCATACTGGTCCATAAGGGAGGTGGAGACGATATGTAGGTGAACTGCAGAGCACTATAGCGAGAAATCCCCAACAGTATCACGGTCGATAGCTACGTCATCATCAAGCACTTCCTAGTGGTCCTAGCTGTGGGAATATGGGCTGGTGGTCTTCTGCACGACTGCACTGCAAGGGGCAGACTGGCCTACAGTGTTGCATCAAGACTTTATTATAGGGGAACTAGAGTGCAGTATAGGGGAACATCCCCATCAACAACCTGGCCGACATCTCCGTAATCATCATATACTTTGTCGTGGTCCTAGCTGTGACAATATGGGCTGGTGGTCTATACGCAACTGCATGTCTAGACCACAGGCAGGCTGGTCTACAGGGGGGGATTAGGACGATGTTATTGGGGAACTGGAGAGCACCATAAGGAGATTCTCCCATCAGCAACCCGGCCGACATCTCCCTCATCGCCATACACCTTGTTATGGTCCTAGCTGTGACAATATGGGCTGGTGGTCTTCCGGGCAACTGCATGTCTAGACCACAGGCATGCTGGTCTACAGGGGCGGCATTAAGACGATGTTATTGGGGAACTGGAGAGCACTATAAGGAGACCCCCCATCAACAACCCGGCCGACATCTCCTTCAGATACTTGATGTGGGCCTGGCTATAGGAACATGGGTGAGTGGTCTTCGAAGTGACTACACGTTGAGACCGCAGACAGACTGATCTACAATGGGCTCAAGAGGATATTATTGGGGAGCTATTGGTCTACGAGCGGATCCCTATTTTCAACCTATTTGGATTGCATTTCATTTTGTAAGGTTTTATTTCCTGCAGCTTACAAAAGATTTTCCCCAAGTCCATCACCTGGGAATGTCTGCACTATATTGACAAAACTGATACCCATTTAATACCCGCCTATAAGAACCAGCAGCAGAAAGCTGATCAGATATCCCGCAAGGTGTCAGACAGTATTGCCTCATATGTGCAGCATTGTAAAATAACTTTTGTAAACTGTTTGATCTAGAAACTGTTACATGTTTGGTGAAATCTGCCTGCCAGGTTGCAGGTCTTGTGTATTGTTTGTTTAGCGCAAATGCTGCTCTTAGACGGCTTTGAAGCACTACGGGTGAGCAGGAGGGAATAAGAGCGGGGGAAATCGGGCACATCAGAGATGACCTAAACGCTATACAGGCAATCAACGCCACGTTTACGTGGCGTTGATTGCCTGTATAGCGTTTAGGTCATCCAACGGCAGCTTCAAGGCGCTACCTGGAAAGGGGAGAGGGGAAGGACACGGGAAATCGCAGTGCACGAGGAAGACAGAGGAAGTGAACTTGAGATGATGAAGGGGCGAAGGCAGGATGGAAGCAGCAAGGATCGAATGGAGAATGGAGCAGGCGGATGGATAGAGAACTTGGAAAGAGTTCATGGATGAATGGTGAATGGATTGAACGGAGACTGCACGGGCTGATTGCCTCAACCTGTGTCTGAATAAATTCGAAAAGAATGAATGGAGCATTGATTGCACGATGTACTAAATGGATTAGTCTGTCTATTACTGTTCTCCATCCAAGTTTCTTTAGTATACAAAGTACGTCAGCACACTCTGCCTGTCCACGTTTGACAGGCTGTGTATCTCTCTCTGTACATGTCTCTTTGCATTTCTCAGTCAGTATGATTCTCAGTGTACATGGCATGTCTAATACAGCCTGCCCAGCCTCCCAGAGTCTGTTCATCCATGTTTCTCTATGCACATACACGATGTCTCCCGAAGTCTGTGTTAATTCCTGGTTCTCTGTGTGTACATTTCAGTAGGTCAATCCACGTTTGACAGGTGAGGTATCTCTGCACACATGTCCAGCACAGCCTGTGACCTGCTTCGGCTCTGTTCGCATGCCTCTGTACATAACGTATCACTAGCACCACCGCTGTCCATCCTTGGGTGACAGGTTCTGTGTACTGTCTCTGCACAGCATGTGACCTGCTTTGTCTCTGTTCGCATGCCTCTCTGTACACACAGTATCACTAGCACAGCCTTTGTCCATCCATGGGTGACAGGTTGTGTGTGCACCGTCTTTGGCCATGCGTGAGTGACAGGTTGTGTGTACAGTCTCTGCACAGCATGTGACCTGCTTTGGCACTGTTTGCATGTCTCTCTGTAGACACAGTATCTATAGCTAGCACCGTCTCTGTCCACCCCTGGGTGATAGGTTGTGTGTGCATCATCTTTGTCCATCCCTTGGTGACAGGTTGTGTGTACTGTCTCTGCACAGCATGTGACCTGCTTTGGCTCTGTTTGTATGCCTCTCTGTACACTCAGTATCACTAGCACAGCCTTTGTCCATCCATGGGTGACAGGTTGTGTGTGCACCGTCTTTGGCCATGCGTGAGTGACAGGTTGTGTGTACAGTCTCTGCACAGCATGTGACCTGCTTTGGCACTGTTTGCATGTCTCTCTGTACACATAGTAGCTATAGATAGCACCGTCTCTGTCCACCCCTGGGTGATAGGTTGTGTGTGCACCATATTTGTCCACCCCTGGGTGACAGGTTGTGTGTACTGTCCCTGCACAGCATGTGACCTGCTTTGGCCCTGTTTGCATGTCTCTCTGTACACATATATCTCTAGCACCGTCTTTGTCCATCCCCGGGTGATAGTTTGTGTGTGCACCGTCTTTGTACACTTAGTATCTATAGCACCGTCTTTGTCCATCCATGGGTGACAGGTTGTGTGTGCACCGTCTTTGTCCATACGGGGGTCACAGGTTGTGTGTACAGTCTCTGCACAGCATGTGACATGCTTTGGAGGTCTGCAGGCCTGTTTGTACACATAGTATCTCTAGCGCTGTCTTTGTCCATCCCTGGGTGACAGGTTGTGTGTGCACCCTCTTTGTCCATGCATGGGTGACAGGTTGTGTGTAAGTCTCTGCACAGTGTGTGACCTGCTTTGGCTCTGTTCACATGCCTCTCTGTACACTTAGTATCTATAGCACCGTCTTTGTCCATCCATGGGTGACAGGTTGTGTGTGCACCGTCTTTGTCCATACGGGGGTGACAGGTTGTGTGTACAGTCTCTGCACAGCATGTGACATGCTTTGGAGGTCTGCAGGCCTGTTTGTACACATAGTATCTCTAGCGCTGTATTTGTCCATCCCTGGGTGACAGGTTGTGTGTGCACCGTCTTTGTCCATCCGTGGGTGACAGGTTGTGTGTACAGTCTCTGCACAGTCTGTGACCTGCTTTGGCTCTGTTTGCATGTCTCTCTGTACACTTAGTATCTATAGCACCGTATTTGTCCGTCCCCGGGTGACAGGTTGTGTGTGCACCGTCTTTGTCCATCCGTGGGTGACAGGTTGTGTGTACAGTCTCTGCACAGCATGTGACCTGCTTTGGCTCTGTTTGCATGCCTCTCTGTACACTTAGTATCTATAGCACCGTCTTTGTCCATCCATGGGTGACAGGTTGTGTGTGCACCGTCTTTGTCCATACGGGGGTGACAGGTTGTGTGTACAGTCTCTGCACAGCATGTGACATGCTTTGGAGGTCTGCAGGCCTGTTTGTACACATAGTATCTCTAGCGCTGTATTTGTCCATCCCTGGGTGACAGGTTGTGTGTGCACCGTCTTTGTCCATCCGTGGGTGACAGGTTGTGTGTACAGTCTCTGCACAGTCTGTGACCTGCTTTGGCTCTGTTTGCATGCCTCTCTGTACACTTAGTATCTATAGCACCGTATTTGTCCGTCCCCGGGTGACAGGTTGTGTGTGCACCGTCTTTGTCCATTCGTGGGTGACAGGTTGTGTGTACAGTCTCTGCACAGCATGTGACGTGCTTTGGAGGTCTGCAGGCCTCTTTGGTCACATAGTATCTCTAGCGCTGTCTTTGTCCGTCCCCGGGTGACAGGTTGTGTGTTCAGTCTCTGCACAGTCTGTGACGTGCTATGACGGGGGCGTGCACACAGTGTGTCTGCTGCAGTTTGTGCATGTCTATCACTGTGCATCTATCTGGACATCTCTCCGCGTCCCTCCAGCTCACGGATGCCTCTTGCTTTCCAGGCTATGTTCCGAACCAGCCGTGGGACGGTGGGCGGCTTCTTCCTGGCGGGGCGTAGTATGGTATGGTGGCCGGTAAGTACAGTCCATGGTTTTATCTGAAAAATGTTTTCTGGTCTGTCATTTACATAGATTCATGCCAAAGGGTGGCCATTGTAACTAGAAACAAGCAGTGGTAAAGCTAATAGGTCTGCCTTGACAAGCTTGCAATTGTTAATTTATTTACTTTTTGTGCAAACACATGCAATATGCCCCAAAAGTTGGCAACATATTTAGAATATATGAATGGCCCAGCATCACAGATGCAGCGGCTCTGATTCTAAAGTGCACTCTTTTTTAGGTGACTGTGCAAATTTAACCAGGCAGAATGCCATCACCGGGCAAGACGGCCAGTGGATGAAGGGGGCTGACACATTGGCTCATGATGTACACTCTGTAGGGCGGAAGCAAAATGTGAATGACATTTGAATAGACCAGTAAATGAAGATGGCTGCACAACAGCCCCCATACGTATTTAAATATGTATGTATACTTTACATTCTTGCTTACAAGGGCTCGCAGTGAGTCCTCTGTATCCATTTGTCTGCTGTAGTGTCATTTACACTTTTGCTTCAGTGTCCCGCAGCACACAGCATGGTGGAGCGGGTCAGCCTACTTCAGACATTGGCACACCTGACTGTGAGTGATGGCATTTTACTCTAGCACCATGTGAACATCCTCACAATAAGAGGTCTTCTTCAATTCTAGGGACTTATGGTGGAATGGGGGCTTTTACGTCAATAAAATGCATGCATTTCGGGTCTTAGACAATGCTTGTTTTTCTAAGGTGAGGGACTGGCAGCTCCTTCAATACTGATACGTTCTTTGTATGGAGCGGCTCTTCATACAGTCCATTTACAAACTCAATACGGTTTAGCATTGCTAAAAGGTCGACAGCCAAAGCCAAACCTGTTGACTTTCCCAATGCTTGTTTTTCTTAGGTGAGGGACTGGCAGCTCCTTCAATACTGATACATTCTTTGTATGTCGCGTCTCTCCATGCAGTCCATTTACAAACTCTATAAGGTTCAGCATTGATAAAAGGTGGGCAGCCACAGCCAAACCTGTTGACTTTCCCAATGCTTGTTTTTCTTAGGTGAGGGACTGGCAGCTCCTTCAATACTGATACATTCTTTGTATGTCGCGTCTCTCCATGCAGTCCATTTACAAACTCTATAAGGTTCAGCATTGATAAAAGGTGGGCAGCCAAAGCCAAACCTGTTGACTATCCCAATGCTTGTTTGAGAATGTTTTGGAAAACATGAGGCTGGTGAAATAGCTAAAACTGTCGCCGGTCCTAAAACATATCAGTGTGTGAACTTGGAAGCACAGAGGCGAGCCCCAGAGTGAGGTCCGGCTGAGAGAGATCCTGACACCCATCCCTTTGAAGGGCATCTTTGAAGTTAGTAAACCAGGTGCATGTGGGAAATACAGGAGTGATATCTAGAAAGGAAGGATTATTTATTGAGTCTACTAACAGCTCAGTCTGTGGATTTGGGGTGGCAGCATAGCATTATTAACAACTGTATAGCAAGATGGGGACAAATAATATCAAGGGGGCCTAATCAAGCATTTTAATTAAAAATGAAGTACATGATAGAACATTTTCTGGGTGCAGAACACCAGGGCCAATTTGTCCGGCCGTAAAATTCAGTTGGTAAAATCCCAGGCAGATGGGGCAGGGGCTGTTGGCATACTCGCAGCCAGACCCCTTTCCGGCACCACCCCCCCACCATGGCATGGGCTGACATGGATGACAAACTCATGACATGTCTCCCGCATTCCCTCACCAGACACTCTTTCCCTACTGGCAGTCCCTGACCCTAAGCAATCCTCAAGCCCTCACACGCCACCTGCTTAATGCAAGGAGTTAACAGGAGTGTAATCGATCCATCGTTCTGGTCAGAATGGAGCTCTGCGTGCTGACATCTGGCCGCATGGTATTCCTGCCCCTAAATCAAGCTCTCTTGAAGTCAGGGCCTTACTTTGGCTATATCAAGGCTTCTTTCAGAAGCATGTGGTTCATTTCTGGCCCATTACAAACTTCTGTCAAAAGATGCTGTTTTTTCAAGATGAGTCTGAGTTTTATTCATGCTCTGGTGGAGCAAACCTGCCCTCTTTCAAAATCATGGGGGTCAGTTGTGTTTTTTTTCAAAGATCGGCAGGGAAATTCTGGCTTTGTTCAGACTCCTGTGGGGTGATTCTTTTTTCTTTCAGCGTTATGCTGTTCTTTTCTGGTTTTATCCTGTCTTTGTAGGTCAGATTTTAGCTTATTTCAGGCCTCTGAAGAGAGATGCTGGTTTCTTGTAGACTACTGTGCTGAGATCCTGAGGTTCAGGCACGCGTTGCTGGGATTGTTAGGAGTTCGAAAGGCGGCTGGATCAGAAGGAAGGAATTTGACTTCTACTTTTAAAGGAGACAGAAACAAAATGGATTGTATGGCCTAAGATAAAAGCATACGTCAATTGTGATATTGATATGGATTGTACTGGAGAAATCAAGACATCTGGGAGTCTACTACTTTTTTACTCCTATTACAAGCAAACAGTCTTATAATTGATGTTTCTATATTGTTCACAATTCTGAAAGGAAGTTTAAGCCCTGAAAAAGCAGCTTTTTCTGCTGCAAAATATGTGTTGGCTGATACAATGTTGATTCAAGACAACTGTTAACTTGATAGGATGTTGACTCTTGAAAGAAAATTAATTACACATTGCATGATTTCACTGGCTGATATAATGTCGATTCAAGATGCCCTTTAAATTAATTATATATAATATTGTGACTGCTGAAAGAGAATTGCACATTATATGACTTCAATATGATTTCTCAAGAATAAATAAGAATCAGCTAATAAATCATACGCAATGATTGGGTTATTCTATCTTAAGTGAAGTTTAATAGCTCACTACAAAAAGTATTGTGTACTGAAATCCTAGTTTCTCTAAGGTTACTAAGGTAATTGTTCCTTCCTTCAGAATTATGTGGTTGAATTAATATTTATTATAGATTCTGCTTATTTCCGCTTTCCGTGGCAGAGTCTGGCTTCTTGAAGGCTCCAGTGGGATGATTCTGTCTCCTTCAAAAACATGTGGCTCAGTTTTGGTTTTATAGGTACTTCTGCAGGGAGATTTTGGCTTATTTAATCTTCTGTTTAATGATTCTTTCTTATTTCATTTTGGGATGGCTCCAAAACTATTGGCTCAGGTGGCTCAGGTGCGTAGACACAGAGAACATTGGTGCAAATACCACACACCTGCCCCCCACACCTCTAGAAAAATAAAAAAATAACAAAAACAATAAAACTAATATACAAAAAGATGATCATTAGTGAAATTAAAGACTGTAGAAATCAAGAAGATTATAGCCACTCAATGCAAATTGCCCATAAATAGCACCTCATAGTTAACATTCCATATTCTTCCATTATCAACTTTCACTGTAGAACAATTTAAGGAACTGTGCAAGGATAATACAATTTAGAAACTCTGTGTGACATCATAGTAAAATTAATCACAGCTCCATCTGCAACTTTAATGTCTTGATAGAGAACTGCTTTACGAGCATCAATTTTCTTACAATCAATCACACACTTTGCTTTTCTGATCTTTACGTTATCAGTCACCCTGTAAACCTGCCCCATCCAATCTAGGGAAACATCAGTAACCCCATCACTTCACTTGAACCACTCAAAAGGGACTTTCCCAGTTGTGGTATGAGGAGTCAATCTGTAAACACACAAACAATTATTCAAGCATCCTTACAATTCCTCCCTGTTTTCCTTTTCAATTGTATACATTAATTTATTGTTCTGTTAAACCTCTCAACTGTGCCATTCTCTTCAGCATGATACAAAGCATGCTTTCTTGGCCACATCCTCCCAAATCTCAAAAATTCTTCTATCTGGTTGTACGGTGCAGTGAGATGAAGAGTAGGGAAAACGTTGGCGACATGCTGTATCATAATAATCACTGTTATACTCGGAAGATGAAAATGGTTAATTATCACACATTTAATGAGCACTATAATATCCACACACAACCGAATATAACCAGACTGTTTGCAGGCCACCACTATAGGAGCGACCTAATCTGCACACTCAGCAGGCTCAATGATGCCTTCTTGACAAAATCATTCTACTTCAAGCCTGACTACCTCCCTGATTGAAATGGGAATGCTCTGACTTTGGTAATCGTCAGAATCAAACTTTCTTTTAACTTTATTTAGTACACATAGCCCCTAAGACACCCTAGTTTGTCAGCAAAAACATTAGGAAATTCAAATACAAATTTGTCCCCCACGTTCACTTCAACTTCATTCATATCCTGTATAGCAGTCTCATTGAAGTCTTGATGTAGTCTTCTCACAGTTTGGCAGGATGATTGGTATGGAGGTCCAATAAAATGTCAAGATCCCTTTGAAGTGGTCAATACAGAACACTGTCACCTTTCACGGGAAAATAACGTTTGCCTATTGGTTTGTGACCACAAAAGTCAATTTCAGCCTCAAAAAATCCCCTTAAGTCAATCACCTTTCCTCCATAACATTTAGGAATTCCATCAGGATCCTTCAAATCAATTCTCTCCAAAACACTCTGATCAAATACCTTATTCAATAACGTCAAGCATGCTTCAGAATCAACAAAAACCTCAACTTGAATTCCATCAATTATAATCACATCGTTAAGTTGATTTTTTGTTTCTCCTTAATTGACTACCCCAATAAAATTAACAATATTTTTAACTGAAAGGCAACACCTGGCCAACTGGCCTTTCTTATTACATAGCTTGTAAACAACATTAAGGGCAGAACATTTCCTAAATGTGTGCAGGTGACCAACAAGCATCTTTAAATTTAGAAACTGTAAATTGTTGATTTCCTTGCTTTAAATCATCATGTTTTGCCTCAATCTTGCTGACTCAAGGTTTGCTATTTCTGTTTAGCTCTAACACATACTCTACTAAGTGTTCAATTTGCTTGGCGACTATTACTACTTAATTTAATTTTGGATCATCTTTCAGCCAAATCTCCTGACTGATTTTGTCAAGTCGGCACTTATGCACATATTGGTCCCTAAAGGGTTCCTCCAAAGTGAACCGAAATCTACAAGATGATGCCAACTCCCTTAATACAATAATGCACTGTTCTATACTCTCACCATATCTATGCTCTCACATACCCAAGTATTTCCTTTTTAGTCCGATAATAATTTTGGTTAAGTAGTGTAGATATAATTTTTTATGAAAACTTGAAATTATTTTAAATCCTCCTTTTGTTCGTCCTCCAAGATTGGTAAGTTCTCAAAGAATGTTTTGACCTTCAATTCCCAAACGGTGCACAAGTAGCGATGTTTTGCCTTCAATATTTAAAACCACACACCTTTGCATAGTGCCCAAGAGTTTTCTTCCATTTTGCCATTTTAATGGGTGGTTTACCTGGAGATGCAAAGGACAATGGTGGTGTTGTAATGTTCTGCATTGTCCCTATAGTAAAAATTCAAAAGCGAAATAGAACAAAATACAAAAGGAAATACAAACTCGTAATCAACGCTTTGTCTAATATAGTCTTTTTTCCTTCTTGAAAAGATAGCTCTTGAAGACACCATCTCAATTTTCCACCAACGTAAACTAGTAGCAAAACTTTCACCATTTGTGACATTTCATTGCAGCACTGTTACTTGAAAAATGAAAATGCAGGACAGTGACAATGTATGTGTGTATGTATGTATGTAGGGTATTTGTAAAGCGCAGGAATCACCCCCGAAGGGGTATCTCCGTGCTGACGAAGAGCGAGAGTCAGACAGGCACGAGCCACCACAGCTAGGCTTTGAACAATTCCGTCTTCAGGAGCTTCCTGAAGCGAGTAAGACTGGTGCATTTGCATAAGTTCTCCGGTAAGGAGTTCCAATATTTTGGAGCCAGATAGGCAACAGTTTTGCCTCCTGATAGGATTTTTCTAAAGCGCGGGTCCACTAGCAGCCCCTTACCTTCCGATCTGAGGCAGCGGTTCGGACGGTAAATTTTAACCTTGTCAGCCAGATAGCTTGGGCTAGCACCATAGAGAGCTTTATGGGCTATACAGCAGAGCTTACATTTTATTCTGTGGCGGATAGGGAGCCAATGGAGGAATTTCAACAATGGCCTGGGGGAAATGCGTGGTGGTTTCTTGAGGGCCAGGCATGCGGCCACATTTTGGACAATCTGCAGTCTGTTAAGCAAAGATTCATTCACGGCTGCCAATAGAGCATTGCAGTAGTCCAGGCGGCCAATGATCAGGGCCTGAATTAGGGTTCTGCGTACAGAAAGGGGCAGCCATAAGAACACTCTACGCAGGAGACTCAAAGTATGGAAACAGGTTGCTACAGTGGTCAGGATTTGGTCCTTCATAGATAGCTGAGCATCCAGTCGGACCCCAGATTTTTTGCCACCGAAGAGGGAGAGGGGGCAGGGCCCAGCACTGTCGGCCACCACTCAGGGGACCAGGCAGTTTGTGCAGCGCCAAGCAGCAAGATTTCTGTTTTTGTAGCTGTAAGAAATTCTCTGTCATCCACTCTGATATGGCTTACATGCCCTTCGCAAAATGCTGATCAACCAGCTCTATGTCTTTATCAAAGGACAGGAGTAGTTGTGTGTCGTCCGCATAGGAGAACGGTGTGAAGCCGTACTCCCGGATGACTTTAACAAGGGGGGCCACATAGATGTTAAACAAAGTCGGGCTCAAGCAGGAGCCCTGGGGCACCCCCTTATTAAGCTTCTGGGTTTTGCAATCGAAAAGGGCCCAGATTGATGGTCTGCGTTCGTTGGTCTAAGAAGCTTACAAGCCAGTCAAGAGCTTGTCCCTGCAGACCAGTCTCTCTCAGTCTCAGTATAAGTTTTTGATGCGAGACCATATCGTCAATGTCAATATCAATGTCTCTGTCAGCACTGCTCATGTTTTAAAAATATGCACTAATTTACATGCTACAAGCACACGTGTGTACAATGAAGAATCTTTGCAATGAAATCAACAAGAAGCATAGAAAAGCTGCAGAACCAGTGTTCACATGGGACAGAAGGAGAGCACTCACCACGCGATAGTCAGACGATACATGTGGCTGCACGCAGGTTATGCATGGTTAACACTCTCGATCTTTGTGATGTGACTCACACAGTAATGTAGCGCTGCAGGCAACCCGCACCAGAGCGTTTCCTTGAAAAGTGGATCACACTCCATTTTTCAAGACGATGGAATCACGCACTGGTTCTACATGGCCTCTTTGAGCCAGAACGTCTCAAGAAGAGGCTCAAGAACGTTTCCTTGAGTAATGGTGTCTGCACTCAGGTCCTCACAACATGGACTCGCACAACAATCCACAATGCCACCTCATGCCAGAAGATCAGCATGTGACCGCGAGATGGTGAAGGATGACCAACACTAGTCGGTGTTTGAATAAATGGTATATGTAACAGCAGGTAAGCATGTTTATACCAGAAAGGGACCCTCTTGAGGTTGATCCAACTGTGGAAAAGAGGAATGATTGGTCCAAGCAAAGGGGTGTTGATAGAGTCTTTACACACGGCACCTCAGCCACAGCCTGTGCGATATCCTCATCTAGTTCCAGCTGACCCAGCTGGAATCTGACTTCAGGCAGAGGAGAGCAGAGACACAGTGGGCAGAACATCCCACCCGTTAAAGACACCTCACAGCACCTGGCCAAACGGCATTCCTTGTTACACAGCATACCCACAGCATTAAGGGCAGAACATTACATTAGTTAAAGACACATAGGGGTAAAATAGACACATTAGTGCAAATACCACACCTATGTAATCAAGGGGTGGCCTTAAAAAGGGTAAACTAAAATCCTGTGCTTCACGCAGCATGCCACCTGACTAGTATTTGAGCGCCGCTCTGGGAGCTTTCTGTTATTTCATCCAGACACATCACGCATTTGCTGAAAACAAGCAACACTTATTGGCTTTACTAGTGCTTGTTGGCAGTATCAGACAAATAAGCAACAATGATATTGTTGTGAAAAATTAGATTTGAAAATGTTTCAATTCCAAAAATAGACTGAGGGTTGTGGAAGAGGTAGTGGTCTTCGGAGTGTTGCCGTCACTCCTGTTTTTACCTTTACACCACTTTTATCTGCAACTTCTCTGTTAGACACTTCCACCCATTTTCTCCCCTTATCTTTCTAGAATCCTCCATCTGGATATTTCACACCTCATCTCTTTACTCTTCCACTCCCTCTTTTCACTCTTGCATTTTTTTTCTTGCATCTCCTTCACTTCACCATACCCCACACACATTAACCCATAAGTGCTTCATTTTATATTACTTTGGCCTTTTCAGTATTTAAACAGCTTTGTACCACTTTCACACACTTGACTTTCGCATGTGCTCACAATTAGAGGTGGCACATGTCACCATTGCCCAGCGTGCTCTGCGTGTTTGTATGAGCATGTATGTTTTCAACACCTTAATGGCTTGCTGTAAGAACCTGGGCACTGCTCCCTTTAGCCTCAGCTCCAGAGCTCTCAACCGTGGCCTGTTATAGGCGCTCACCCGTAACCTAAGCTTGCACAGACACCTACAGGCGACCGACTTCACAGTACACATAATACAATGCGAGATCTAAACGCTGCATAAAAAACTCCAGAAAAAAGCATCTTGCAAAAACAAAATACACTTAGGGAGGTCGATTAGTTAACATTTTCGAAATGTAAACAGGAAGCCCCTCACTCAGATGGATTACCTTAATGTTTTTACAGTCATTGTTTAGATATAGCTATTAACAAATCAATCAATGTTTTCCCTGAAAAGGACACCAATAAAGGGATCGATAGGTACCTGTTATAACGTCAGTTTTTAATTACTGCTGGGTCTGGGACCCGCCCCACCTAAAGCCCTGGGTCCATGGTCTTCCATTTGGGCTTGGCATTGCTGGATCCTACTTGGGATGCACAACACTGGAGACACAGTAGCATGGCCCATTGTATCATTTGCACCAGCCCCCCCCCCCCCCTCCCCCTCCCCTCCCACAGGCAACAGAGCAAAGGAAGAACATGAGTAATACTTGACATAAAATTACCACACAGACATACTTGTGCAACAGGTGCACGAACCCACACTCGTACTCCACGGCCCACCTGGGGTCACTGCTGTGAGCTATGGACAGCAGTGGGGCTGTGGTGTCAGAATGGAGAGGCAGGGGCAGGCATCAGCGGGGCGGCCTGAGCATTACTTTGTGGGTGGACATGGTGGGTCTGATTCACTAAGGTAAGATACACTTTTGAGTAATTTACACTTTCGAAGAAGTTTACTACTTTTTGGTTTTTCACAAAATCTGAGTCAAATTTACTCTAAAAGTGTAACTTACATTCAGGCTTCGTGAATAGGCACAAAGTAGGAAACTTACTCAAAAGGGTAAATTACTCAAAAGTGTATTGCCCCAAGCCCTTCCGCTTGGTGGACTTATAAGTTACACGTTTGGAGTAAAAATACTCATTGATATTATGAATAGCCAAAAAGTAGTCAACTTAATCAAAAGTGTAAACTACTCAAAAGTGTAAGTTACCTTTGTGAATCCGGCCCGTTATGTCTAGTGATGCTGTACCAACCTGGTGGAAACAGCACGTGGCAGAGGTCCCCAAGCTCAGCAAAATCTCAGTGATTAACATCACACTGCAGTACATGACAGCAATATTTGTAGGAATCCCAGTGGGTTCCGGGGATGTGGGCCTCCCAGGACACCATACAATCCTAATGATTAACTCCCCATTCTTCGGATTATAGCAGAAGTCCCTCACTGGAACCACACGCATCTCCAATCACCTAAGAAATCCCCGGGATTTCCCCTTTTGTGTGGGTACTTGGGTCCCTGGAAGAGTTAATGCTTGGGATTACCAAGGTACATTTGGGTGCAGTGGGTGGGGTGGCAGTAGCCATCTCCTCCTCTCCAGGGCTAAACAAACTTCTTGGGACTTACTAAGACCTCCCGAACCTGCGCAGAAGCCTGTGTGGGGCTCTCATGGCACGCCCTGAGTCCCATGGATGTCGGCCGGGGCTGCCGCCAGTTTGGACCTCCAGGCCATTCCACCATCCTTGCCCCTGACCAGACCCTCTAAAAATCAGAAGCTTAATACCTGCACCTGATTATTGCAAGGTGGGGATTGGACGGGTGGAGGGGACCACCATCTGAATGTCACAATTACTGCCTCCTTCTTGTACTTGGGTGGAGGGAGACCTCAGTCTCCCTTCACCAAGGTTAAACTTTGTTTGAAGTTTCAATGGCTGATTGTCTAGTTTCTCAAGCTTTTTTAACAACATAGATCACCGGCATCGGACAGGGACAAAAACAATAGGCCTGGGCACCAAAATAAAAGTGCCCCGCCCCCTTAGCAAACTAGATAGCTAAAAAGAAAAGTGGTCCACATTCTGTAAATCGGGCCAGTTCGGAACTAGTAACGTCACTCTGTATGGGTATTTTGCAATATTGGATACTGCATGCATGAGTGTTTGCTGCAGGCAATGCTTGTGCTAACATCAAAGGAATCCAACAGAAAAAAAACTGGCACACCTGGCCATATAAGCGTCCCACAAACTGCTAAGAAAACGGCTCACACAATGATCAGTCAGACCAGCCCATCGGGGCCGCCTGATTTCCCGGTAGATCAGTCCCACCCTGGAGACCATTCAAGGCTTGGATAGGTCTGACGGTCTTTCAGAAGGATGTTTACTTATCAAATTATCGCTTTTCCTCCTTCTGACCCCACTAACACCCCCAGTCCTCTCTTCTCCCCTTAAATGCCCCGCTCAGAACGTCATGTTTTTTAGTTGAGCAAGACATGGTGATTGGTGGAAATCTCCGCTTCCCGCCTCCAATATCACTGCTCAACAGACGCTTGTACATCCTCTGCAGCGTCACAGTGCATGTGTTTCCTGCTTGACGTGTTATTTTGAGTCCGCAGGTGAAGCTGAAAAGGAAGGGAGCTGGGAAGGGGGTGACAGCCCTCCCATCTCATGTGCTTAAAGAGATTTGAGCAGGGCTTAATTTGTAACAAAGTAGATGCCAGGGCCCTTGTCAGGAGGCCACTGCAGCTTGCACCACCCAGTGCCCCTGCCAACGCTACCAATGACTGTACCAACATAACTACTAACTGTCACACTCCTGCAAATGTGACAATTCAGGCAATTTCAGGCCCCCAAAGCAATAAGAATGGCTTGGGCAGCAGGTATTAGTCACTTTAATGTATATTAAACTTATGCACAGCTGTTGTTGTGCTCATCTATAAATTAGATAAACTGGGCCACCTTGTGGCAGACTGTCTTAAGTGCTGGTGTTGTCAATTAAGTGCCGGCGCTGAGCACCGGAAACCACCAGCTCAAACTAAGCACTGGATTTTGGGTTGTTGGGAGTTCAAAAATGTTTGTGTTTGATGGTGACGAGGGAGATGGGCGGGGGTCAGGGAAATTATCAAAGTCCTTCATAAGCAGTGGGCTACGAACTTGCAGGGCATCCCTTCCCTTTTATAAATAGTGTGACATTTTTTAATAAGGTAACTGCAAATGTTTTGAAATTTCACAAAATATACAATGTTTTTAAACAACCAAGCAACAAAAAGGAGGCATAAATTAACAGTTTGGCCTTTTCATGAAAGTGTGAAATTATAAATGGTGCCCCGGTTTGTTGCTGGCATTTTGTATGAATCAAAACAGACACCTTCCCAGCAAGCTCGTCCTCTCCCTATGAACCACCCATGAAGGTAAGGGGTGGGAGACTGACCAACCATTAACAGAAAGTGACAGAAATCAGCCATCGATTAACAGGAAGTAGGGGGGAGCTGCTCTCCATAAACAGGAAATCTCCTAAAAGAGCCATCCATCCACAGGAAGTATGGGGAGCTGCCGTCTAATGGCCATTAAGTCACAGAGAGCAGCCATCCTTGAACTGGAAGTCGCAGACAGAAGCCATCCATTAACAGGAAGTGGGAGCGAGCCGCCATCCATGAACAGGAAGTCACAGATAAGAGCCATCCATCATCCATCAACAGGCAGTTGTAGAGAACAGCCACCCATGGACTGAAAGCCACAGAGGAGGTAACCCATCAACAGGAATTTGTAGAGGGCTGCCACCCATGATTGGAAGTCACAGAGAACAGATTTCGAGCAGCAGGAAGTTGGAGAGGGCTTCCACTCATGAGCCGGAAGTCCAAGAGAGCAGCCATCCAACTACAGGAAGTGGGAGACAGCTGCCACCCATGAACTGGAAGTCACTGAGAGGGGTAATTCATCAACAGGAAGTCGGAAAAGGCTGCCATCCATGAACTGGAAGTCACAGAGAGCAGCCTTCCATCAACAGGAAGTTAGAGAGATATACTGCACATGAATTGGGAGTGAAAGAGAGCAGACATTCATCAACAGAAAGTGGGAGACTACTGCCACTCATGAACCGGAAGTCACTGAAAGAAGCCGACTATTAGCAGGAAGTGGGTGAGAACGGCCACCCATGAACTGGAAGTTATAGAGAGAGAGCAGCCCTCGGTAAAGACCAAGTAAAAAAGAGCAGATATCTGCTTATGAGATTTGACAAAGAACAGCCATCCAAGAACAGGAAGTTTCAACAGCAGCCATTGAATGACCAATATTTATATTCCATGTGTTTATGTAATAAATGTCTTGTGGACAGCCCTAAACATACACTCACGGACCAGGATGGTCATTGTACCTAGAAAAGAAAATCATGATGTGAAATTGCAAGCACAGAGGCAAGCTTAGGATAGATGAAGCTGTAGTATATCCAGACCTACAACACTTGAAAGGGCATCTCTGAAGAGAAGGAAGTTGCATAGATCGGTCCACTCTTGCCAAATGTCACATTAAGAAGCCCAGCAGACAACTGCAAGCATTGGCCAAGCCAATAGGTCTCGCCTATGCAAGAGCTGTTGACTTTGCCAGTGTGATCCAGCTATGTTGTACACCACCATGGCTGCTGTTCAGCATGGCCAAAGGTTAGAGGTGTAGAGTAGAGTGGCATAGAGTGGAGTGTCATAGAGTGGAATGGCGAAGAGTAGAGTAGAGTGGCACAGAGTGGAGTGTCTTGGACTGGAGTGTCGTAGAGTAGAGTGGAGGGGCGAGCCGGGGAATAAAGTGTTGTACAGTGGCATAGAGTGTAGTAGAGTCATAGTCTGGAGCGCCGTAGAGTGTAGGGGCGTAGAGTGGAGCGGAGTGGCCTAGAGCGAAGTGGCATAGAGTAGAGTGGCGTAAAGTGGTGAAGACTGGAGTGTCGTGGAGTGTTGAGGAGTGGCATAGAGTGGAATAAAGTGTCGTAGAGTGAAGTGTCGTTGTGTGGAATAGAGTAGAATAGAGTGTCATGAAGTGGTGTAGAGTGTAGTAGAGTCCTAGAGTAGAGTAGAGTTGTAGAGTGGAGTGGAGTGCTGTATAGTGGACTGTCGTAGAGTGGAGTGACATAGATTGTCGTAGAGTGGCCTAGAGCGAAGTGGCATAAAGTGGAGTGTGGTGGAGTGGAGAGCCGTAGAGTGGAGTGTTGTAGAGTGGAGTGTTGTGGAGTAGAATGTCATAGAGTATCATGGAGTGGTGTAGAGTGGAGTGACGTAGTGTGAATTATGCATGTTGTGGTAGTGAACTGCCATTCCAGACAACACATTTACAATTGAAATGGCCATTACATTTGCACATACAGTTTTAATGATAAAACAATACAGTGTACAAACGATAATGTGTGGAAATGGCATCACATAGTGTACTGATTTGTTTTGATAGTATTAAAATATTTGTTTTCACCACACTTCCAAATTACAAAAAAAATGTCCTTCATTTGTGCTTTCCTAATACTGATGTATTCTGAAATATTTGCACAGTTCATTTACAGACATTTACATTTTGTTGGCTGATAGAAAAACAAGGAGACTCACATAAATCCTCTCACTTTGAAGTCAGAGAAAGTAAAGTAAATACCAAGCTCCCTCAGAAGACAGAGCCTGGCATTTGACCTCTGTCTTTGAACGTACAGCAAATATGACAAGAACACAATGTAAAGGCCTGTTTACAGAAAGTGAGGACTTGTGGACGAATACAAGGAGAGGTGGTGAACAAGTTTTGCTCCTCAGGAGGGAGGAAGACATACTTAACAGCCTAAAAAACATAAAGCTGACAAATAAAGCACTAGAAAATGTGAGTTACAAACTACAAAGCCAATGGTAAGCAATGGGCGGAATGCTTTCTCAGGGAGGCTTTCACAATGAGCACAAGAAGTCTTCTCAGCAGCTGTCTGGTAGGCTTTGAACAACAAAGGAAGTCATTGAGAGCAGCCACCCACACCGGTTGTGAGATGAGTAACACATATACATCTCATGCAGCAACCACAGAAACCATGCAGCAGCCAAACAAATGAAGCCCTAGGGCAGCTGAAAAGGAACTACCAGTCGATAGCCAAACACATGGCATCACAGAGCAGCTGGCACACTTTGGCAACCCTGCCCAAGCCATTGTCTTACAGCTGGTGCTTTATGCTGGTGGTAACATGCCTCTCATAGGTTGGAGACGCCATGATACTGTGACTCACCCATTCCCTACACACCCTACCTCAAGAGGTCCCTTAACGTGGATCCCACGGGTTCTGGCAAACCGTTTGCAAACTATGATAGCTGGAGGCACCTTCTCAAGCACGCCTTGTCTGCTGTGTTTAGGTGCCTGTGCAACTTACGGCTAAGAGTATTGCAATCCAGCAATGGAGCAATCATCATGACAAACAAAGCGGTTCCCGGTAGAATGAGGTCACGGTGAAGAGACCAGACCCGAATTTCCAGTTTCGATCTTCTAAGCCGCTCTAATGCTCACTTCCTGGTTGTGTAACAAATGTCTGCTTGAGAGATCACTTGCAGTTTCGGAAAATCCCAGGCTTGGCTTCCTGTTATTTCCATGGCGACAGATGCTAAGGCAGGCAAGGCATGGCTGACGCAGTACATGAGGAGTCCAACTCTTCTGGTGCTGCCACGGTACTCCTCCAAGAGTTTGTTTGTGTGTTTTATATGGAGCCGGAAGGGCAGCTCCTTGAGTCTTGCAGGTAAGAGCAAGATCTCTGGTGGTCTACTCAACACCCGCAACAGCAGCGCTAGGCGGAAACTGAGGAAGGACAAGAAGAAGTCAAGAGTCAAGCCTTCTCTTAATAAGCACTGAGTACTTGAAAGTCCATTCCCATCCATAGGGGACCAGCCCCTTCCCTTCTACCCTTCTGGGATTGGCTAAAGACTCCAGTGTTTAAGCAACACCTCGCCCTGGTGTGCAACCCCTGGATGTGGGACAGTTACAGAAAGCCCCTCTGTCCCTCTCACCTGTACATCACTCAGGTGCTCTGTCGCTAGGCTTCCCTCTATAGGTACCCTACATACATATATGCATCGCTCATGGGTAGTCTTGTCAGAACATACTGGGACTAATAAATACATCTAAACAAGCATTTGCAATGCAATAGGTCTCGCATTTATAAGAGTTTGAGCTATTGGCATTGTAAAATTACAATGCCTTTTATTTATATTTTGGTTTTAAAACAAATAAAAGGCAATGTCATTTACAATGTCAGTAGCATAAACTCGCATAAAAGCAGTGTGTGGAGTGCAGCAGTGTGCGGCGGGCAGCAGTGTGCAGCGTGCAGCAGTGTGCGGCATGCAGAAGTGTGTGGCGTGCAGCAGTGTGTGGCGTGCAGCAGTGTGTGGCGTGCAGCAGTGTGAGGCGTCCAGCAGTGTGAGGCGTGCAGCAGTGTGCGGCGTGCAGCAGTGTGTGGCGTGCAGCAGTGTTTCGTGTAGCAGTGTGAGGCATGCAGCACTGTGTGGCGTGCAGTGGCGTGCGGCAGTGTGCGGCGTGCAGCAGTGTGCTGCCTGCAGCAGTGTCGTGCAGCATGCAGCAGTGAGTAATGCAGCAGTGTGCAGTAGTGTGTGGCGTGCAGCAGTGTGCGGCGTGCAGCAGTGTGTGCCGTGCAGCAGTGTGTGGTGTGCAGCAGTGTGCGGCGTGCAGCAGTGTGTGGCGTGCAGCAGTGTTTCGTGTAGCAGTGTGAGGCATGCAGCAGTGTGAGGCGTGCAGCAGTGTGTGGTGTGCAGCAGTGTGTGGCGTGCAGCAGTGTGTGGCGTGCAGCAGTGTGAGGCGTGCAGCAGTGTGAGGCGTGCAGCAGTGTGAGGCGTGCAGCAGTGTGCGGCATGCAGCAGTGTGCGGCGTGCAGCAGTGTGTAATGCAGCAGTGTGTAATGCAGCAGTGTGTGGTGTGCGGTAGTGTGCGGCGTGCAGCAGTGTGCGGCGTTCAGCAGTGTGTGGCGTGCAGCAGTGTGTGGCGTGCAGCAGTGAGTGGCGTGGTTTGTAAACAACAAGAAAAGCGGACATCAAAGGAAGGGTGGGAGGGAACGAGCATATGGGGTGTGAGTTATAACCAAAGTTCTGGCAAAAGCAGTCTGCTGCTTTCAAGTCCGATGCCAGATGCCAGCTTCGCGCTTGAATGCCTCACATGCACTGGCCATAAACCGCATTCCTAAGGTCTTGTGCCCCTTACTAAATCTCTCTGAATGCGTGAGGAAGTAGCTGGTGGCAAATGGAATGCGCGTGGTTGTGCGCGTAACCGCCACCCGATCCGCCTGGGAAGCCTTTGGGAGCATTTTCGGAAGCCCCTACATAAGTCTCGCTGGGCGATCGCTTAACCCCTTCAGTGCCCCGCCCTTTCCCCCTCCTGTGCCGGCCGTTACATTAGCCGGCGGGGTTCATGACGAGATAGTTTCGTCATGGGCACAGCGCAACCGTGCTCCATGACGAGACTATCTCGTCATGGGCACAGAAGAGGTTAACCGATAGCCAGGCGAGACCTAAAAAATAAAAAACAATAATAAAACTCTAAAAACTTACATGTTCACAGTGGGCATGAATAAACATGGACCTACATATCATTGTATTGCGGAAGGGACATCAACCGCTTTGACAGCAAATGATGACATCACAGAGTTGAGTCTTTGCTGCAGACTTTGCCCCTCAAAAGCCCTGTATGTGTCGTCAGGGAGCTCGGAGAAGGCGACGACTGCAAACTGTGGGAGGTTCTAGGATTCTTAGAGCCCTGCCTGCATCCTCCTCCTGCCTGCTGCCTGCTGTGTCTTCTTGCCTCTGAGGCCTGGTGTAGCAAGGCTTTGCCAGGGGTTCAAAAGCAGCCTCTACTGAGTCGCTAAATAGGCTTTGTACATGGCCCATGCTGTTTTTGCATGCGCAAACGGGTTCGCAAACCCGTTAGCGCATGCAAAAACGGTCGTACATCTGGCCCCAAGATTCATATTCGGGAACACAACGCTAATTGCAAACGGAAGGAAACAATACATAGAGAGGCAGCTGTGTATTTAAGTGTGCAAGCAGGACATGGATCTGAGGGTGCAAATCAGAGGCAACTCAAAATGCAGGACAAACTCATTTGACTCAGTGTCTGCACATGCAGTGGAGAATGGCCAAGTACATTTTGCTCCAGTTCACAAAAGAAAAAGATTTTTGAACCAGGCTTAAAATGGAGCAGAATTGCGAAACCGTGAACAACGCATGCAATGCTTAATGATTTGAACTGAGTCGTATCATTTTTAACGAAGTAATCGTAATCCATAAATTGCCCTTTTAAAAACCCTACAGTGGATTTATTGTGCTCTGATTTAACTCTTTGTTCAATACAAAAAAACGAACAACCAGATTTTGCCTCAAAACAGACCCGCATTTCACATCTGTAAACCGGAAGAAATGCTTGTTATCCCTTCTGATTCAGCTTTGCACTGAAGCAACAGATTACATTTACTCCATCACACAAACAGCAAAAGTGTTTCTCACAGAATTGCACCTTTTTCACCAGTGACAATTTTCCATCCTATGCCTCTACACTTTACTTGTGGCTCTGTGAGACAACATGTCAGATCACTGTAGCCACTAAATAATGTTGACTCGCCCCCTGGTTTGGAAAGCTACTGACCACCTTTCTGACTAGCAAGTGAGTTCACATGTACCACCTCATGCGGGACATCTTTTCAAGTAAGTCAAAATGGACCTGCTCCACCTTTCATCACTTGTGGATGGCGGCGATAGCTGAAGGATGAAATGTAGAGAAATCTTGGTCAATCAATCAATCAATCAATCAAGGCATTTATATAGCGCACTACTCACCCAGAGGGTCTCAAGGCGCTAGGGGAGGGGGGTCTGCTACTGCTCGAACAGCCAGGTCTTGAGTTGTTTCCTGAAGGCGAGGTGGTCCTGGGTCAGGCGGAGGTGGGTCGGGAGGGAGTTCCATGTCTTGGCGGCGAGATAGGAGAAGGACCGTCCCCCTGTGGTGGCTCTTCGGATGCGGGGGACGGTGGCGAGGGCGTGGCCGGTCGATCGAAGCTGGCGTTTGGGAGCGTAGAAGTTGAGGCGGCTGTTGAGTTTTCCTGGGCCTTGGTTTTGTAGGGCTTTGTGTGCGTGGGTGAGGAGACGGAAGGTGATTCTCTTGTTGACCGGGAGCCAGTGCAGGTCTCTCAAGTGTCCGGAGATGTGGCTGTGACGGGGGATGTCCAGGATGAGTCGTGCTGAGGCGTTCTGGATCCGCTGGAGTCTCTTCTGGAGTTTGGCGGTGGTTCCGGCGTAAAGGGAGTTGCCGTAGTCCAGACGGCTGGTGACGAGGGCCTGGGTGACCGTCTTCCTGGTCTCGGTGGGGATCCACCGGAAGATCTTACGTAGCATGCGCAGGATGTTGAAGCACGACGAGGAGACGGCGTTGACTTGTCTGGTCATGGAGAGGGAGGAGTCCAAGATGAAGCCCAGGTTGCGTGCATGGTCTGTTGGTTGGGGTGCGCTGCCTAGGGCGGGGGGCCACCAGGAGTCGTCCCAGGCGGAGGGTGAGGTTCCCAGGATGAGGACTTCCGTCTTGTCCGAGTTCAGTTTCAGGCGACTGTTCTTCATCCATTCGGCTACCTCTTTCATCCCTTCGTGAAGGTTGGCTCTGGCGGTGGCGGGGTCGTTGGTGAGGGAGAGGATCAGCTGGGTGTCGTCGGCGTGGGAGATGATGTTGAGGTTGTGCTGGCATGCGATGTCTGCGAGGGGGCTCATGTAGACGTTGAAGAGGGTTGGACTGAGCGAGGACCCTTGAGGAACGCCGCAGATGACTTCGGTGGCTTCAGATCTGAACGGGGGGAGGCGGACTCTCTGTGTCCTTCCGGCGAGGAAGGAGATGATCCATTCACCAGTGACAATTTTCCATCCTATGCCTCTACACTTTACTTGTGGCTCTGTGAGACAACATGTCAGATCACTGTAGCCACTAAATAATGTTGACTCGCCCCCTGGTTTGGAAAGCTACTGACCACCTTTCTGACTAGCAAGTGAGTTCACATGTACCACCTCATGCGGGACATCTTTTCAAGTAAGTCAAAATGGACCTGCTCCACCTTTCATCACTTGTGGATGGCGGCGATAGCTGAAGGATGAAATGTAGAGAAATCTTGGTCAATCAATCGATCAATCAATCAAGGCATTTATATAGCGCACTACTCACCCAGAGGGTCTCAAGGCGCTAGGGGAGGGGGGTCTGCTACTGCTCGAACAGCCAGGTCTTGAGTTGTTTCCTGAAGGCGAGGTGGTCCTGGGTCAGGCGGAGGTGGGTCGGGAGGGAGTTCCATGTCTTGGCGGCGAGATAGGAGAAGGACCGTCCCCCTGTGGTGGCTCTTCGGATGCGGGGGACGGTGGCGAGGGCGTGGCCGGTCGATCGAAGCTGGCGTTTGGGAGCGTAGAAGTTGAGGCGGCTGTTGAGTTATCCTGGGCCTTGGTTTTGTAGGGCTTTGTGTGCGTGGGTGAGGAGACGGAAGGTGATTCTCTTGTTGACCGGGAGCCAGTGCAGGTCTCTCAAGTGTCCGGAGATGTGGCTGTGACGGGGGATGTCCAGGATGAGTCGTGCTGAGGCGTTCTGGATCCGCTGGAGTCTCTTCTGGAGTTTGGCGGTGGTTCCGGCGTAAAGGGAGTTGCCGTAGTCCAGACGGCTGGTGACGAGGGCCTGGGTGACCGTCTTCCTGGTCTCGGTGGGGATCCACCGGAAGATCTTACGTAGCATGCGCAGGATGTTGAAGCACGACGAGGAGACGGCGTTGACTTGTCTGGTCATGGAGAGGGAGGAGTCCAAGATGAAGCCCAGGTTGCGTGCATGGTCTGTTGGTTGGGGTGCGCTGCCTAGGGCGGGGGGCCACCAGGAGTCGTCCCAGGCGGAGGGTGAGGTTCCCAGGATGAGGACTTCCGTCTTGTCCGAGTTCAGTTTCAGGCGACTGTTCTTCATCCATTCGGCTACCTCTTTCATCCCTTCGTGAAGGTTGGCTCTGGCGGTGGCGGGGTCGTTGGTGAGGGAGAGGATCAGCTGGGTGTCGTCGGCGTGGGAGATGATGTTGAGGTTGTGCTGGCATGCGATGTCTGCGAGGGGGCTCATGTAGACGTTGAAGAGGGTTGGACTGAGCGAGGACCCTTGAGGAACGCCGCAGATGACTTCGGTGGCTTCAGATCTGAACGGGGGGAGGCGGACTCTCTGTGTCCTTCCGGCGAGGAAGGAGATGATCCATTCCAGTGCCTTCTCCTGGATTCCGACGTTGCTGAGTCGCTGCACTAGTGTACGGTGGCAGACAGTGTCGAAGGCCGCGGAGAGGTCTAGGAGGATGAGGGCCGCTGTTTCTCCGTTGTCAAGCAGTGCTCGGATGTCATCGGTGGCTGCGATCAGGGCGGTCTCGGTGCTGTGGTTGGCTCAGAAGCCAGACTGCGAGAGGTTGAGGGATCCGTTTGTCTCGAGGAAGGCGGCCAGCTGCTTGTTGACGGTCTTCTCGATGACTTTTGCAGGGAGATGGGGCGGTAGTTCTTGAGGTCGGTGGGGTCGGCTGATGGCTTCTTTAGTAGAGCGCTGAGTTCGGCGTGCTTCCAGCTCTCTGGGAAGGTCGCGGTGTCGAAGGAGGTGTTGATGATGTCCCGCAGGTGGGGTGCGATGACAGCGTCGGCCTTGTTGAAGACGTGGTGAGGGCAGGGGTCGGTCGGAGATCCGGAGTGGATGGAGTTCATCGTGCGGACGGTATCTTCGGCGCTGATCGGGGTCCAGGCGCGGAGGGTGGTGGTGGGGGGCGGTGGTTCGGTCGTGGCGTGCGTCGGTTGAGTGCTGAAGCTGTTGTGTATGTCCGCGATCTTGTTGTGGAAGTAGGAGGCGAGGGAGTTGCAGAGGTCTTGCGAAGGGGTGATGTCGTTGTTTCCGGCGTTGGGGTTGGAGAGCTCTTTGAGGATGTTGAAGAGTTCCTTGCTGTTGTATGCGTTTTTGTCCAGTCGTTCCTTGAATGCAGTTTTCTTGGTTGCGTGGATGAGTTGGTGGTGTTTTCGGGTGGCGAACTTGAGGGCAGTCATGTTGTCCGGTGTTGGGTCTCTGCGCCAAGTTCTCTCGAGGGCTCGGCAGTCCTTCTTGGAGCTCTTGAGTTCGTCGGTGAACCATGGGGCTTTCTTGCTGCCGGGTCTGCTAGGCGGGGTCCTCAGGGGGGCGAGGTCGTCTGCGCAGTCGCTGATCCATTTCGTGAGGTTGGTGGCCGCTTGGCTGGGGTTCGTTGCGCTGGTGGGTGGGTTCTTGCTCAGGGAAGTCGCGAGCTGGTCGGCTGTGATCTTGTTCCAGCTTCTGCGTGCAACCTGTTGCTGTTGGTAGTGGATCGTGGTCCTTTTGAAGCTGAAGTGGACGCAGCTGTGGTCCGTCCAGTGGAGTCCGGTGGCGTGGCTGAAGGCGATGTTCTTGCTGGATGAGAAGACTGGGTCGAGTGTGTGTCCGGCGTAGTGGGTGGGGGTGGTCACCAGCTGCTTGTGTCCGAGGTTTGCGAGGTTGTCCAGCAGGGTGGTGGTGTTGCGGTCGTTGTTGTTCTCCAGGTGGAAGTTGAGGCCCCCGAGGAGGATGTAGTCAGCGGAGGGGAGGGCGTGCGGGCTGATGAAGTCGGCGATGTCTTCGCTGAATTGTGTGCGTGGTCCCGGGGGTCTGTAGATGAGGGTGCCTCTGAGGGTGGTCCTGGGGTTGATGTGGACCTGGAAGTGCAGGTGCTCGGCGGGTGCGAGGGTGTCGTCGGTGTTGGTCGTGATGCGGATGGTGTTCCTGTGGATGATGGCGATGCCTCCTCCGGTCTGGTTGATGCGGTCCCTTCGGATGATCTTATAGCCGTCTGGGATGGCGATGGCGGGCGCTGAAGAGGCGTTCATCCAGGTTTCCGTGAGGAAGGCGACGTCTGGTGAAGTAGTGTCGAGCAGGTTCCAGAGCTCGATGGCGTGTCTGTGGATGGAGCGGGTGTTGAGTAGGATGCACTTTAGGTGGCTGCTGCTGTTGCTCGTCTTGGTCTTGGTCGGTGCAGGAGTAGTGCAGGTCCGGATGCAGGTGAACTTGCAGGAGTGGCAGCAGAGGGGTCCGTGGGTGCGTCTCGGGGTGGCTCGGTAGCAACCCGGGGTTCGGCCGGCGTTGAGTGCGTAGAGTTCGGTGGCGTCGTAGGTCCGGCGGGAGGGCTGGAGTCTGCGGGGGCCAGGGGTCCTGGCACTGGGCGCGGTCCAGGCGCGGACGGGCGCAGACGGGCTTACCTTTGGCGCACCTTCGGCGCTCAGTCGGTGCTCCCGCTGCGCGCGTCTGCTGCGCGGTCACTGAGGGGGCGTCATAAGAAGGGAGCCGGGAGGGCGGGTCAGCTGGGAGGCGGGATCGTGGTAGCCAATCGTCTGGCGTGGGGGCGGGGCCGCAGGCAGGCAGCGGCGGGAAAAAACGGGTGCAGGCTAAGCGGGCGGCCCAGCGGCGGCTGGGGCGTTGCAATCGGCGTCGGTTTGCAGCGGCGATGTGCTCAGGCAGCAGGAGGCTCAGGAGCAGGAGAGGTGAGGAGCGTGGGGGCGACCAGGCCGAAGGCGCAGTGGTCGCTCCCAAGTGGCAGGCAGGGTCCCCTTAAGAAGGGAGCCGGGAGGGCGGGTCAGCTGGGAGGCGGGATCGTGGTAGCCAATCGTCTGGCGTGGGGGCGGGGCCGCAGGCAGGCAGCGGCGGGAAAAAACGGGTGCAGGCTAAGCGGGCGGCCCAGCGGCGGCTGGGGCGTTGCAATCGGCGTCGGCTTGCAGCGGCGATGTGCTCAGGCAGCAGGAGGCTCAGGAGCAGGAGAGGTGAGGAGCGTGGGGGTGACCAGGCCGAAGGATTTGCAAAGTCTTCCAGAGTCTCAGGGTGCGTCAACCAAGCAAAAAGAAAGGCCTATGTTGTAATGGGGATTGCGCATTAAATGCAGTCTGAATACTCGAAATCCGTACTCACCCCCAAAACTTTGACTATTGACTTTGATTCATCTTTCTGGGTGTCCAGCGTTGGTCCACGGGGCCGCATTCCTGCCGGATTCTCAGGACATCCATGAAATGTAAATGCAGTGAGCCTGGTTCTCAAACAGCTCTGTAAATCTACACCTCTAGGTTCACTCCTATGCTTTCGAGCAGATTTACAAATTCTTTAAATGCACAATTCTTCACAGAGTACTGCTGGACAAGATTTCGCCTTATTTAAAATATGCATAGCGTTAGTGTGGCGGCAGAGCGCAGTTGGGGCGATTGTAGCACCAGTTCTTGGCTTGTGCTCGTAATGTTACACCTTGTACATCTGCTCATGTGTAAATGCATTGCATTAGTAGAGTTGCATTTTATTTTCGCCATGAGGAATCCATTTCTATCAGTGGAGATACTTCTTCTCCTATAGCCACACCAGTTTTGAGGGTTTTCCTTCCTATCTTCACCATGAAAACAGTTTTACTACTATCCATAACAGGGGTGAATCCCTGAATCCTCCCAAGGCGTGATGAACTAATCACGGAGAGGTTTGCGAACACCTACAAACCCTCACTCAGGGTTGTGAGTGGTGTTGAAATCTACAAGCACTCAGGTTTGTGTGTGAGCTCGAATACCCACAAACTCTAAAGTTGAGCGTGTTCCCAAAGTTTCCAGATCATCCCCGACCGAGATGGCCACTCCGTACCCATAAGATAGGGTTCACCAAATGGGTTGGTGAACTGGACCCTGTGAATTAAGTGGGGAATATTTACATGGTGATTATATGGAAGTTCTGGCCTTGTTTTTATTTTTTTATTTTGCAGTTTTATATAGCTCGAACTCGACCCGAAGGTATCAGAGCGCTTTACATGAGCACCAGTTGCGTTTACAGATGGACACATTCATTTTTGGGGGCACAGAGCGATTAAGGGATTTTGCCAGAATCACAGGATGTTTGAACCTCCCGCCAGACTCGAACCTGGTTCCCCAGCTTCAAAGGCGGCCGCTCTAGCCCACGAGGGCCACGATCAGACTCTCCTGGGCCAACTTTGGATAGCCCTTTAGGAGAGAGCCTCCCCCGATACACCTACGTACAAGGCAGCTCGTAATTTGTGAATGGACTCTGTTTACACTGCAGTGGAGTCACTTACACCGACCCCGTTCAGCATATAGATTTACCCAAGTTGCACTGGGAGTGCGTCGTGATGTCATCTGTAAGACGTGGTGTGATAAAACTGTGCTGAACCTCTGCGATAAACTCGCCGTGAAGAGTGCAGATAACCGGTATCTGTGCACTTCTGAAAACATGACCTTTGAGGGTGCGTGAAAACGTGTGGTTTGTTTTCCCTCCCAGCTTCCTTGTCTCCTGTATTTATTGACAGGATTCCTGTGGCTGTAGGGAAAAGGGAGATGTGCCGAGTGCACCCTCCTTCACCCGCTGAGTGTTTAAA
The DNA here is from genome assembly GCF_964204655.1 of Triturus cristatus. Lineage (NCBI taxonomy): Eukaryota > Metazoa > Chordata > Amphibia > Caudata > Salamandridae > Triturus > Triturus cristatus. Next base: position 119,573,665 of record NC_140594.1, on the reverse strand, counting down.
CAAATCAACTTCCCTTTGGAATGAGAGGCTGATATCAAGCAGAGACTGCAGAGTTGAAGCCAGCGAGAAAGAGGGGGGCAGGGGCAAACTATGTCAACATTCCTGGGGCAGTATTGTCAAAAGTCTTCCGGGGGCAATGGACGTGTGCGCCTACTTCTTGCACCCCTGGGGCACTTACGTATTACAGGAGGGGCCGCAGACACTCGTGCAATCCAGATTTCGGTGGCTCCAGTACGATCCCACGAGGCATTCCCTCATTTGGATGGGGTTGTGGCCCCTTGCAAATGAGGAAGTATTTCAGAGCTGTGCCCAGGCCGCATTCTCAACAAGGGTGCAGAGGCAAAGGAGCAGTTAGGGGGCGCACTAACTGAGCACCTCAAAGAGGCGGTGCAGCGCCAGTGCACCTCCTTGTGCCCCAGAGGGCACTCTCTGGAATGGGGGAAAAAGATCCTATGGACCCCTAGATATCCCCTGGCGGCGGCTTTAGTCACTCACTGCACCCCCCTGCAGAGGCGTCTCTGGCTCCTTTGAATTACAGGCTAGATTGCCGTCTCAAGGTGAAAGGTCAAACAGTGGATCCACCTTTCACTAATGCACTGCCACCATGGCAGGTGTGTATTATGAGATAACAGTCGTGTGGCTGACGCACTGAAGGTACAGAAGAATGCTGAGCGGGGTCACGTTTGTTCGGCCTGATCTGCTTTGATGTTAGTTTTTTCTGAAGCCAACTGCCTAAGATGGAGTTTGTTTAAAAAAACAGTAAGAGTGTATCAGAAAAACTAAAAAAATAGGCCCTGATGCACAGGGTCTACATTCTCTACATGTGGGGCTATTATTTAATTTCCCTGCCTGGATTATCAGAATATCGTCTGACATATATATTGTGTCCTAAATATTGTTTACAAAAGTATTTGAAGTTAATAGAAAATCTACATCCAACCGAACAATGTTTTTATAAATGACATTTAGGACACAATATTCATGTCGGATAATACTAAATTAGACAATTCTTGGAAATGCAGCCCTGGGCACGCCAGGCCTCGCATTAAAGGTCTGGACTGGAAGAGTAGTCAGGGCGTCCCCACCTTTAAAAGGACAAACCATCACCAATGATACCCCCAAGGCCTCTGAAGCCCGAGGCAGCTGAAGCTCTGTTGTCAGTTCCTCTGATTCTGATTGAGATGGGGCTACCAGTGCTTAATTTGAGCCAGTGGTTGCTGGTGTGGAGCACCAGCACTTCATTTTCTGCATCTTTTATTTACAGAGCGTAATAGAGGAACATTACACAGATCAGAAAGTAGGGGGAAGAGAAAGACGGCAAAACTTTCACAAAAGAAGAAAGCAGTATCTTTCAGAAGTGAGATGAAGGGAGAGGGAGTGTCCTGTGGTGGATTAAGGAGGTCGGAGGTGGTTTTAAAATGGCCAGCCTTGGTATTCCGCACACCGGCATTTAATTGCACCGCCCGCAGGCTTCTGAGCAGAGTTTCAGGCACCAGCAATCTTTCTTTCACAAATTAAGCACTGGTTGCCATGTGTTTAGCGGGGCAGGACTTCAAACATAGTTATTGTGGGGGCACTCACTGCTGTATCTAAATGAGAGATTTTGACTGGATGGACTCCCCATAGACCTAGATTCACCAGAGATTCTCTGCAGCTCAACATCCTCACACATGCAGGAAGGGCTGGGAAGTCAGCCACCAATAGAGGCTCCAGCTGCTACAGCAAGTTAAGTAGGGAGACACACTTGTGTTCTTTGAAATGATATAGGGGTGGGTGAAGCTGGCAAAGTTCTCATATTTTAAAGTTCTGGAGCTAAAAAAGGAGCCCTGCACAAAAGCAGGAACTCCCCGCTGCAGCAGAGGGCCAAGTGGCACCACATTACTTTTCTAATAGAATTCTGGCTGGGACTTCCGGGAGCAGACGCAGGAGGCGATGAGGCTATGTGGAGGCCATTGTTTTATTTGGTATCATAGAAGTGTCTGCAAAGAAATACAAGTCCCTGCAGCTGGATGTCTAGTCCATGTCGGGCTGAACTCCCAGCTGTCAGGATGGGTGGAACAAACTATCCTGGCATCAGACAAATTCAGGTTCCTTCATCGTAAAGCTAAAATGTTGCCAACCATGCTAAGCTATATAAGCGAATTAAAAGTTTGCCCACCCCTGATTGTTTCACCTACTGGTTTTGGAGCTCAAACAGTCTTCAGATGTGAATTTCAGTGTCTGTAAGGCGGCAGCAGGCTGTACATATCTTCTGCGGCTGCCACTCTACCAAAGGTCTGCGGACTGACTCTTTTGGAGAGGGGTGACAGACCCTCATAACATTTAAAGGGTCTAGTTCTCGTATCTTTAGTGTTGGTGAGGTTGGCAGATTGGCAATGGGGTTTACAGTCTTGCCATCCCCTTCACTTCTGAGTACAGGGCTGCTCTGCTTTTACTTTCATTTATAGAGTTTTAGCATCAAGAAAGTACTTAAAGTGAATTTGTGATTTGGCAGGTGGCGGGTCACACACAGAGTGATGGTTGGACGGAATAATTGAATGCAAACCTTGGGTGGCAATTTCAGGTGGCAGAGAGTTTAATTAAAGCCGTTCTTGGCATAAGAAGTCATTAGTATCCCTCCTGAATCAGGTCTGTTGGCATGTATGCCCCTGCTCTGTGGCTGCTCCCTGGTTAATGAACAGCTAAGCCCTGATCAGCCATAGGAGAATGTCTTGTTATGTTACTATCTCCTGGTTAACTCTTTGTGCTGAGCAGTGTATGCTCTGCGGTGTGTAAAGTCCAGACCTATCTTCATTAAAAGATCTCAACTGAAGAGGTGCAAAGTAACACATTCTGCAAGAGTTCAAGTGCAGCTCAGTTAATGATTGGATGTGAGTGAGTCGCTAATGACGGCATTATGCTTAATAATTTATCCGAAGTGATGGACTTTACATAGAGGGGGGGTGGGGGGACGCAGCAATGGCTGCCCTCTTTCTTCCTCTTTCACTCACAGAGGCACTGTACATTCCAGGAAACTCGAGGCATTCTATTCTTGTCTGTTTACCTCTTCACTTGATCAGATAGTTTTGCCTCTTTCCTTGTAAGACGCGAATTGAGCATTTGGACATTGGATATAACAAGATGTAATTTTGTGTTGCAATAATGTTTGCTTTTATTAATGATAGCGAGGCTCACCATTAACAACTTTCTGCTGAGGCCGTACATAAACTCAACTCACATCCTGAAAAACACCAATGAAAATGTGACCTCAAGACATACACACCTTCTACAACTGGATCTCCACTGCATTAGACAAACAGATGAAGAACACTTCCAGGGTGGCCACAAATAAAACAACACATGGTTTAAGGAAAACATCAAAAGAATGAAAACAGAACTCAGCATCCTACAACACAAGTGGAGAAAATCGAGATATTAAAAAATGAAATTCACCCTACACCACTATAACAGAGCCTACAGAAGAGCAATCAGAACCCCAAAAATACAACACTACTCGACAGGCATGACTGAAGAGGACTGCCCTTCTACAGAACTCACAAAAGTTCAGTAAAATTTTGTGAACTAGATGCCAAAACACAGAAAAACCACAATCGAAAGACGTCCGTGATAAAATTTCCATGGAGTAGATCTAAATAACTTAGAAAGATACAAAATTACCTCAAGGAGAACACAGATCACACCATCCCAACACATGCCCCAACCACCATTGAAAAAGACAAAACAGTCTTCCACCACTACATACTTTCAATACCCTCTCAGAAAAATATTTAATTGATATTATCAATGCAAGCAGACCATCAGGATTACTTGAAGCTCCAGCACCTCTATAAATGTTTAAAGATATCCTTCGCACAGCAATGATGGGGAGGTAGCTAGTTGCTTACTCAACAAGTCCCTGGAACTAGGTTAATTCCCACCTGAGCTTAAAACCTCATATGTTAGACCCATCCTCAAAAGGAAAAACATAGACGCACCTGACCCAGCAAACTATAGGCCTACATCAAATGGACCCTTCGTAAGAAAAACATTTGAAAGAGCAGTATTTACCCAACTTTCAGAATCTATAGCAGAAAATGACTATGTCAGACCAACAGTCTAGCTTTAAACCAGGGAGGGCCCAGAGACAGCCGTCATATCAATTTGGGATGGCCTAAAATTCACAGTGGAAAAGAACGAAGAAGCAGCCCTTTTGCTTCTGGATTTATCAGCTGCACACATCAACCACCACACGCTATTTCAACGAATACCATTGTCACCGGAGTACTTGAAAATGCTCTAAAATGGATTCATTCTTACCTCAGAGACAGACACAGTGTGGTTTACCAATCACCATTCACATCACCTCCTCATATCCAACACTGTGGGGTCCTTCAAGAGTCTATCATATCCCCTCTATTATTCAACATCTCCCCAACTCCCTCACCAAAAATTATTAAATCGTTTCATCTCCCCTGGTACACCTAGGCAGAAGATACCCAAATCAGTCTAAACATAATGGCCCGGAAAGACCTCTTCAACTCGAAACTTGATGACTGCCATCGCACCATGAACCCATGGATGATGAGTAACCATCTGAAGCTTAGCACTTCAAAGAGAGATCATGACCTTTGGACAATGGCAAAGTACCAATTTCCCATCATATGGGGCAAGGAAAACTCAAGGCCTCTTCAACAACACAAAGAGAAAACAGAAACCTTGGCGTAACCATGGATTCAGACATATCCTTGATACCATGTTAGCAATGTTACAAAGAGTGCCTCTACACAATGACAACACTACAGCTTTCCATACTTTGCATACTAACATAAACTGCAAGCCATCCTCACACTCGTAATGTCCTAGCTTGACTATGCCAAAAGCCAATACCTTGCACACCTGCGTTTATCACACACAAATTACAACTTATCCAAAATGCTGCCACAAGGCTTCTTTTTCGCCTTCACCCAAGAGAATGCATGACGTCAGTCATCCATTCGCTCAACTGGATACCTTTAGTTAGATGGTCAAGGCACTCTGCATTATCCACAGAGCCTTCCAAGGAAAATGACCACCATACTTATAAGTTAAATTCAAGCAATACAAACAAAACAGGACACCGCACTCCAGGCTTGCACCACGGATCATTATTCTACCTTACCATAAAAAATCCATAGGATACCCTGATGTCTTCCTACAGGCCACCACGCTATGCAACTCACTGCCAGCCCAGATTCAAAACACCCAGGAGCATATATACTTCTGATGACGGTTGAAAACATAGCTTTATCAAGATAACTACATCATCCCACAACCCTGGGATAGAGCACAGAAAGATAATTGCACCTTTGAGTTCAATCTGTAGTTTACAGTTCACAGATTGGGAATAACCCAACCAGCAAACAACGTTCTGTATCCAGGTAAGGGCTGACCTGTGGTTAGTCTGGGTATTATTTAGTAATGTCAATTCATATATAACCCTTTTGGCCCCCACTAAAACGAATACTAAAATACTCAGCGGTCGGCAGCCAAATGCAGCTTAACCCTCTTACACTCACATAACACATACCTACGACGTGGCTTGTACTTCACCAGCTCTGTACTAGCCAATACATCATCCATGAACAATGGAACAGGCACAGAATAACTGAAGAGATCTGTCACATACTGCTGTCCAATCGAACACTAATCAAGTCGACCACTGGAGGTCCCAAATATCTACACACTATGATTGCATTTTTAATTACATCTCACAATGACACTCAGATATGGTGTGATAGTTACCAGCAGGTTTATCCATCATGCCACTCTCTCTTCAACCATGTCTGTTGAGGACTAAAGAGTTTTCTAAAAATACAAGGTTGGACAACCCTTTGCATTAGCTAGCTGAGTAGACAGTGAGCGTTAGAAATACCATAAAAGGTCTTGTAGAGCTGCTCAAAGCTGGCAGATCACTAAAAACCAAAAACTGCACATCTCTCTCTCACACCTCTTCAACCACCACACTGCTGAGCACTGAGTCCCAGGCCACAATAATCTCACCTCAGTTCTCATCAGAAGTGACCTGGAAACACTTCCCACATAGGATCAAAAACAAAGACAGCACCCTTCCAGCCACCCACCCTATATGGCGTAGCTTACTGCCCATATGGGCAGGTGCCTCAGTGCCCCACACAGGGATAGAAAGTTGTAATACAATTCAAAGCAATACAATACAGTACCATACTATACAATACAATATGTTCTTAATACGCACTTCCTAAGTGTAACTGGCTTTCCCCTGAACTCGAAACAACACCAGCCCTCCCCTTTGGCTCAGACACCTCCTCCACCTCTCCTTCCAACCCCTTGCATGTAATCTTTAATTCATTAACCTTACATTTCTCAGACCTGCCACATTTCACCTGGATCACCAAGATTCCTTACCCTGACAGTGAAATCGTTCTTTTCCTCTCTTGCATCCTGCCCCGTATTCTGTCCCATCTCCCCAATATATCTCTCTATCTCTCTCTCTCTCTCTCTCTCTCTCTCTCTCTCTCTCTCTCTATATATATATATATAGGGATTGAAACTGCACGCTGCTGGCGGCGGCCCATTTGAGGGCTTGAAATGAGTGACAGACATTAGTGCCACCATATGACACGAAATCAACCTGGACTGCAGTTCCCACAATGCCCCACTGTCATGTGACAGGCCCATCCAGGGGAGTGGCATCAACATTGTGAAAACGGGGCCAGGTGCACACAATCAGCTAAGCAAATGCCTCTGAAGAAGAAAGGAAACTTTTGAAACGCGTCAGGCTCTCTGCCAAACTGACTGTCTGATTGAAGCTGTCAGCAACAGACCGGTTGTACCCTGAAAATAAAGGTTTGCCACCTACCTTTGTGTTCGAGTGCTGTTCAAGCGTGGGCAAGTTGGAGCATGATATATATATATATATATATATATATATATATATATATATATATATATATACACATATATTTTTTTTATTCTTTTTATTAACATTGCTCGTAAGACCAAACAACATCAGACAATATCTGAAAAGCATTTCAGGAAATAGCATTGGAGATAATAAATTAAAGCATACGAAGACACACGCGGGATAACAAAATATTACCATTACTCCTCTAGATCCACTTCTGCCCCCCTGTCTTTCAACCAAGGCCCTCAAACTTTCTTCCATTTCTTGGTGCATCCTCTGCTCCTATATACAGTTTCTCCGGCCCTTTGGCACCAATCAAGATACCGCCTCCACTCCTCCCATTGCGGAGGTGCCTGTGACCCCCACCACCTGGCAATGTTTTGTTTCGCCACCCCCGCTGCCAATACGAACCAAATCTCCACGTATCTGGACCAGTCTGAGTCCCCTTTAATCATTAACAACAGCCATTTTGGCTCCAACGGAACCGTTTCACCCCCCACTTCAGATATGGTGTCGGTGACTCGGGTCCAGAAGGGAATGACCTCTGGGCACTCCCACAATATATGGTAGAAGGTGCCCTCTTGTTGACAGCCCCTCGCACCGAAGGCCAAATGACTCCTGCCCCATGCATATAGGTGTGTGCGGGGGTGATAGATACGGTGAAGGATTTTTAACTGCACCAGTCTAAACCTTGAGCGGATTGCTATTTCGCGCGGACTCTGTGTGGCATCCTGCCAGTCCTCGTCATCGAGGCTGCCAAGATGCCTGACCCATGCTGCCCTAAGAGCTGTCAAAGGGTCTGGTATGTTATTTATGAGTTTACGGTAGGTGGTAGATGTGGGCTTCTCTAGTATGGGGTTGAGGAGTATACTCCATGGGGGAGTTTACAGGGATTGATGTACCGCTATGTATGTATGAGCATAAGGCATGGAGGAGACGTATATGGTGATATCTTTGCGAGTCGTGAAGGTCATATTCCTTTTGAAGGTATTCAAAGGAGCGGGCGGCATCCCCTTTCCAGACATCTCCCAAATATTCGATGCCAATTAACTTCCACCCCTTGAAGCCTGTTAACGCGGTCACCTCTCTCATCTGGTCACCTAGCCACAGAGCGGTTCTCCCTGTCAGTGTGTCCGCCCACCCTATGAGATTGTTGGCCTCCCTCAGCACTGCAATACCACTCTGGTGTGTTCAGGCAACCCCACCTGTGACCTCTGAGTATAGAGGAAAGGTTCACAGTTGCCCCCTGGCATAACCATCCAATCCACCCTGTATGCAGGTTCAGAACTGTCCATGTATACCCAGTCATTGACCACCTGGAGCTGCAAAGCCCAATAATACAGTTTGACGTCAGGGAGCGCCAGTCCACCATCATATACCCCTCTAATAAGCTTGTGTAGCACAATTCTCGGGGACCTGCCATCCCACAGCGACGTTCGTACCGCATGTGATATCCGTTTCAATACTCCCGGGGGGACAGGATATGGTGTATTCTGTAGGATGTAGAGAAGTCTCGGCAGTGTGAGCATTTTGAATAATGCCGCCCTGCCCATAAGGGAGAGTGGAAGGGATCGCCAATGAATTACGTCCACCCCCAGGCGAGCCAGTTGGGGCTCGAGGTTTTTGTCAAAAAAAGTCCTTCTTGTCCCTTGTGACATAGATTCCTATGTACTTGAACTCGTCGGCCACCACGGAAGCCGGGCACCGAGTGGGGATCCAAGGGGGGGTGGTGCCCGACAAGGGGAAGATCAATGATTTTGCCCAATTGATTGTGTAGCCAGAATAGCTGCCGAACAGCTCGAAGAGATGCAACACCTGCGTTATCGAATGGTACGGGCTCGCCAGGTATAGAACAATCACATCGGCGTAGAGGGAGATGCACTCTTCCCACTCATGCATCATTGCCAAGCCCCATATCGCCGGGTCCCTCCTAATCCAATGAACCAGCGGCTCCAGAGCTAGGGCAAAAAGGAGGGGGGACAGGGGGCAGCCCTGCCTGGTGCTCCTCCTAAGGGGGAAGGCCCTGGACACAGTGCCATTGACCCTCACCTGAGCCGTAGGCTGCTCGTACAGGAGGCGCACCCAGCTACAAAAGATCGGGCCAAACCCCAATTTCTGGAGCACCATGAACAGGTATGGCCATTCAATACTGTTGAACACCATTGAGGCGTCTAACGCCATCAACGCCATCTGAGTGTTCCCAACATCTTCGGTCATGTAAAGTACACCATAGAGTCGCCGCAGGTTGTGGTGGGTGCTCCGACGGGGTATAAACCCTGATTGGTCGACATGCACCAGGTCCGAAATAATGGACACCAACCTATCTGCTAGAGCCTTGGCCAAGACTTTGGCTTCCACGTTTATGAGCGATATGGGGCGGTACGAAGAGCATTGATCTGCCGGGTTTCCCACTTTGTGGATGACTACAATCGTGGCCTCTCTTTGATCCGTGGGGAGCCTGCCGGGTTCACGCACTTCTGAGTACATACGAAGAAGGGGGGTAATAATGACGGCCGCCTGTCTTTTATATATCTCCACCGGGAGCCCATTGGGCCCAGGCGCTTTCCCGGACTGGAGGGAGTTGAGGGCATTTCCGATCTCCTCCTCCATAAATTCTACCTTAAGTCGGTCACTTTGGTCGGTGGACAATGTGGGCATTGCGAAATCCGTAGGAACTCTGCACAGTTGGTTTCGGTTCTAGTGCATACCGGGGAGTACACTCTCTCGAAATGGGTCGCGAACGCTTCCGCTATGCCTCTGCTAGTTGATAGGAGGGAACCCGACGCATCTCTTACCTCGGATACCCATAAACGCTCCCTATTGTGACGCTCAAGCCACGCTAGTAACTTCAAGGCCTTATCTCCTACATTGTAAATCCGGTGACGTGTGGCTAGATCATAGGCGCGTGCCTCTCCCTTGGCTAGGGCCCTAAGTTCCCTCTGTTTTAGCGTCAATCAATGGCGAAGGTCCACAGAGGAGGCGGTTTCAACATTGCGTTCCAGTAGTTCAATTTCACTCTCTAGCTGCCTGATCTGCAGCGATTCTTCCATTTTCTGAGCCCCTATCAATGTCTGTGCCTGCCCTCTCAACACCGTTTTATATGCCTCCCATAGCGTTATTTGGGACTCCACCGAACCCTGGTTTTCTTTAAAGTAAAAGAGCTCTCCCGGAGCTTTCCCCCTATATTCGGGTCACGGAGACACCAAGGATCTATCCTTGGAAATGACGGCCTATTGATCACCGGGCCTCTAAGAATGACGCTGACTGGGAAATGATCGGAGATCCCATGTGCCATGATCTGGGGCTCAGCGAAGTCCCCCACATGATCGTTTCGGGTGAAGAAATGGTTGATCCTTGAAAAGGACCCGTGCCTGGCTGAGTAGAATGTGTATTACCTAAGCGTAGGGTTGTGAGTGCGCCACAGGTCTCTGAGTCCCAGTGCCATGACAAAGCCTTCTAAGCCCCGTTCTCCCCTGCTGCCCGTCTGTGTGTTAGAACGGTCGAGGTCTGCGCTCATGACTGCGTTTGTGTCCCCACCCATCAGGAGAACCCCAGGGAAGACCCGCCAGGAAGGAGCCCAACTTTGGTAGAGTCAAGGAGTGAAGGCCTGGTGGTATATAGCAAGAGCAGAACACTAGGACGCGCCACTCCCATTTACCCGCGGCTGCCACTAAGCAACCCATGTCATCTGTCCACCTGTTCGATATAACTATGGGTAAGGTGTTGCGCACCAAAATGCCCACTCCCCGTGATCCAGACTTGAAGCCCGAGTGGGCCACCATTTTATAATCAAAGCGATCCAGGGCCCTGCACCTATTTCCACGTAGGTGCGACTCCTGGAGTAAAACCACGTCAGACGAATTCCTTTTAAGGTGTTGCAGTACCAATGTATGTTTCATTTTGTTGCCAAGCCCATTTACATTCCACGTCCAGACTGTTATACTATCTGGTTCACCCATTTTCACCGGAAAAGCCCACACCCCTCGGATATTCCCCCAGCCCCACTGTGTCGCTAGGCTGATTTCCCCTAGCTAGATGTCTATCCTGGTCTCGAGCGAAACCCCCCAAACCCTCAAACAGAAGAAACCCCCCTCCCAACTCCCCCCTCCCTGCCACCCTGCTTGGTGGGTCCCCAAGCTCCCACTTCTCAAACTTGCAGAGTGCCTGCCGCTCCAGCAATCCAAAAACCAACATTAGTGAGAAACCATGAACTTGCAGTCAGCCGGAAGAAATATACATCACTGAAGAATGTCCCACCTACACTGCAAGCTGTAATGGAGCATCCCCGATGCCAGTTCCCCGGGCTCTCTCCCCTACACACTCCCGGCTGACTCAAACCACCATAATGTTCAGCACATTAGTGTAGTATGATGCGAGGGAGTCCGACTCCCATGCTTCCAAGAACTCATCGTGGCGTATACCCCCACCCGTACAGAAGAGCCCAGACAGCTTCCCAGAATACGATCCATGAACAACTCAAGGACTAGGCCGCCCCAAAATCACTTAACTACTCGCTGTTCTTGTCTCTGGCTGCCTGACTAGTGTCTCTCTTCGCTCACAGTGTCCTGTCCATTTTGGCGTGCTCGGATCTGTGCGGGTCACCTTTTCTACCCACAGTACGCCAACCCTCCAACCAGTCGCTGGCCTCTTCTGGTGCCTCAAAGAAGTACGCTTTACCTCCGGCAAGGATTTTGAGTCGAGCAGGGAAAAGCATCATATATTTCACTCCGTGTTCCCTGAGGGCCTTCTTCACGCCGTGAAATGAGCGTCGCTGGCGTTGAACACGGAGCGTGAAGTCAGGAAAAAAGCGGATAGTGGCATTTTCAAGTTGAAGATTGCCATGCACCCATGCCGCCTGCAGGATAGCGTCCAGGTCTCTAAAATTCAGGATGCGGGCGATGATGGTGCGCGGGGGAGCCCCGGTTTTGGGTTTGCCCCCCAGCGCTCGGTGAGCCCGCTCGACTGGAAAGAAGCTTGATAGGCGTTTGGGTTTCAGGTGGTTCAGTACCAGTTCTTCTATGAACCAGTCCGTGGATCGCCCCTCCATTCCCTCCGTGACCCCACCACACGAATATTGTTCCATCTGGCATGCCCCTCCTGGTCGTCCAGCCTGGCATAGATGTCCGTTTGATTTTTGGTGAGGACGGCGACCTGTTCTTTGAGTCATTTAGTTTTGGACTGGAGGCCCCCGATGCCTGTTTCGGCCACTGCCACTTTCTTTGACATCTTCCTGAAGTCCGCTCGCAGTAGATAAACTTCCTCTGTTACCGAGTCTAGTTTTGGCTCCAAAGTCCCATGGAGCTCCCTGATAGCTTTCATGATGTCTTTCAAGGAGGGGTCCGGGCCACTGTCCTCGGGATCCTCCTGCGAGCCCCCTCCCATTGCTCCCTCTTCTCCCCCCAAGGCTACTATGTATTTGTCTATCTGGTTGGACTGCCAGGGCCAGGCGGTCTAGTGCGGCCCATGACCGGTGACATGCAGCACCTCTGTATAATCTAGCCTAGATGCGCGAAGCAGTAGGCCCCTGAATCTTGTTGTCGCCTCCCGGGAGAGTCTGGGTTCTGCAAAGACTGTCCACATGTGGTAGGCCACAGGGGGCAGAGTGGGAGCACAAGATTAAATCGCAGCGTCTCTCTGGAATGGACCTTCTATCTGCCTCAGGTCTACACCCTGAGGTATGTTCGGGCAAACCGTTAATGCTGCTCGTTCACACGGGCAGGTCCGCCGCATCGCAGGGCGCACTCTCCACTGCCACCCGGAGCACTCTGTTATACCTTTCAGGAGTCCACTGCGCTTCAAGATGACACTGCTCCCACCTGCCGGGCGGCCACTCACTCTGGTGTCGAGCACAGCACCAGCGCAGTCGGATGACTAGGCCCCGCTGGTAATCAATGCCGCCGCCTCGTGGGACCGCCTCTCACTGCGTTCGCCTCCCAGCGTCCTGCCTCTGTCTGCGTTGCCCCAGTCTCGGACTCACAGCCTTTCCCAGGTTCCGCCCACCTCGGCACCACCTCTCGCAGCCGCGATCAAGTGGGGTCGGAGGTCTCCGCTCACCGATGTCCAGCGGGCGCCATCTTAGCTCCGTCCGGCCAGGCAGCTCAACTCGCCTTTTTCACTGGCTACAGCACTGCTGGGCAGCTGCCGCCTGTCTCACTCGCACGCCGCCACACTCCGGTACAGACTGGCACCGACAGGCGCGCGATTAGGTTCGGATGATGTCGGATTGTGGGCTTACTCGCTAACTGCTAGCGCAGCTCTCTTAGCAAGCGGCCATCCTCCGTGGCTGCAAGCCACGCCCCCAATATATTTATTTCGGAACCTCTCCCCTATTCATTTATACCATCAAAATCATTTACCATGAAAAGATGCTCACAGATTTTCCTGCAAAGGTGGCTTTTGTTAGCCCTCTTCCCACACTTCCATCAAATATCTTATTACATTACTTCTTTTACCTCTCACTTCTCCATTGTTTCTATGTCTCCTCCCTGCTCCACTCCTCAAGACTCTCCCAATGTTGCATCCATGGCACACATGTCAAAGAGGCTAAGGATCCTTCAGCTGATTCCCCAATTCTTACTCACCCGTTGCTCAGGCAACCTCTGATATCTGCCGGCTGGCTTCCGGGCAGACCCACAAAATCTCCCCCACTGTGAATGAGACAACATGTCAGGTGTTTTGTTTTCCATTCCTGGAACATGCTTCACTCTGAACAAGACATTCTGGTGTAAACAGGCTAACATGAACTCACTAAGCAGCAGCAGTTCCCACCTGTCATTGGCTGAAAACTTGTTAATCACATTCATTATCAGGTTTGAAACCACCTTCATGGGTTCCACTTCTCTGCTCCTTAGTTTCATAGCCAGGGATACTCCAAACACTTCCAGAAAGGCGAGGATGTGGTTCTTCACCCTCCAAGAGTCTATCACTGTCTGATGCACACCTTCGCTTCTCCCACTGCAGTCAAAGCCGCGCACTCAGGCTGTCTTAGAATATTTTTCAGCTAAGCGACCAAGTTATGTTAATTGTTTTTTAAAGCACTCGAATGCCTAAAATGTGTCTTTGCGCTGATAAAGTAGCTGAAACCTTGGAAAAAAAGCCATGACTTCAGGGTCTTTCTGAAGGCCAAAAGATTAGGCATGGTTCTGATGTACAAGGGCAGGGCATTCCAAGCACACAGCCTCTGCCACCATAATTCGCACGTTTAAATCTAGGGATTGCCACCAATTTGGCTGATGCTGAGTGTAGTGATCTACCTGATGTGTACCAGGAGAAACGTTTTCTCAAATTGACCGGTCCTTGATCGTGAATGCTTTATACGCTATACATAGCGCTTTAAAGGTAGTCCTCTGTCTAACTCGTAGCCAATATAGTGTCCTGGGTGTTTGGAGACCAATTGGTACTTGGGAATCTTGCAGAGAACGCCATCTGCTGCGTTCCGCAAGGTCTACAATTTACGTAGCGCGTGCTGGTGCGCACTCAGATAGAGCCCATTGCAGTAGTCGATCTTCGACAGCATCAGAGAAGTGAGCACTGTTTTTTGCAAATGAACCGTGACAAAAGAAGACATTTTCATCATCATTTTAAGGGTAAAAAAGGTCACGGAAGTAACAGCACTAACCTGATTAACGTAGGGCAGATTGTCATTAAGAAAGACTCCCGGATTATTCACCGCTCTCACTGGGGAGGAGAGTGAACCTAGCTCTGATGGCCACCCTTGAGGAGACCAGAAAGAAGGCTGCGCCCCAAACAGCGATGCCTCAGTTTTGCTAGAGTTGAGTTTGAGGCAGCTCATAGCCATCCACAGACTGGCTGCCTCCATGCAGTTGCAAAATCTAGCGGCAACATCCTTGTCTTCCGTGGCCGATAAAATAACTAGTTAGGCATCTTCGAAATAGGAAGTCAGCACAAAGCCATAGGACCGAACCAGTTCTGCCAAGGGGGCAACATATATATTAAAGAGAGTGGGACTAAGCGAGGACCCCGCAAGGAAGAGAGAAAGGATCGGAGATAAAGTACCTAAGTCTTACCGATTGCTCATGGCTCGTGAGGATAGGGTTAAGTAGCTCCCAAGCTGTTCCGGTCACTCTCATCCTGGCGAGGCGATCCATCAGCAGCCCGTGATTCACTGTGTCAAAGGCTGCTGATAGAGTGACCAGGATAAGGGCAGCACTGCCTTCCCGGCCAGGTGACATCCTGATCTCCATCGCATTAATGAGTGCAGTCTCCGTACTGTGCTCTGTGTGAAAGCCAGATTGGGTGGCATCTAGAAAGTTGCCACAGTTCCCCCTTTCTAGTTTTCATCATGTATCCCATACTCTCTCAGTCTGTGCTTAGTTTGAGCACGTGGTTGCAGGTGCCACTCACTGGCACTCATTTTTGAGGACTGGCACTCATTTTACCTCAACGGACTTTGATCAGAGCAATAGAGATGAAAAGCATAAAAGGGGGAAGAGGAAGATGGAAAAGCAGTGGCAAAGCGGGAAAGCAGGGATGAAAGAGAACCTGCAAGAGTATAATAAAGAGTTAGGGCCTGATTTTCTGGAATTCACAAAGCAATTTTACGACTGTGGATTCTACGCACTCATGGCGGAGACTCCCCACATATAAAGATAGGCAGTCGTAAAGATGCTACTAGTAAAATTCCTTTGTAAATTGCAAAAAAACTTAAACTTACACAAACAAACGTGTAAGCTCACCTTTGTGAATAAGACCCTCAGGGAATGTGTGGTGGTGGGTTAAAGAGGCATGTGGTGGAATCACGCCCACACCACCATAGTATTCTGCACCCTGGCCTTCGATGGCGCTGGCCGCGGGCTTCTGATCAAAGCTTTGCGCCAGGGCTCTTCTTCTTTTACAAATTAAGCACTGCTGTCAGTCATCCGTATCCTGTAATGGAGTTTAGAAGCCTTTCTCAAGGCCAGTGACAAATATCTCCAAAACGTTCTTCTGGCCACAATGTCCTGAAGTGAAGTCTGAATGTCCGAATAGTTGCTTGAAAATCCACAAGTAACATATTTTCTTTCCTAGCATCTACACAAGATCCCTTAGTCTTTGAAATTTTCCAGTTGGCAATTGTGAAACCATTGCCACAAGACTAGCTCAGCTCCCAGAATTGTCAAAACTATCGTCGGGCCTTCAGTCTTCTCGAGTTCTAATAGCACCTCCAACCTCATGGCCAGATCTTTAAAAGTGTATTATCAATAATTTGCATTCACTGATCATCATCACCTCCACTTTCCCTATGAAAAGAAAATTGTTGTCGTAGAGCAGCACATACTCTGGGCCAACCTCTCTATTTACTGCCGATTCGAACAAGTGTTCGCAAAAACAAAATGGGCGGCAGCTTTACAATAAGTGTTTGTTTGTAAAGTATTGTTTAAAAAAGAAAAAAATTAGTGTAGGAAAAGCAAACACATAACTTATGGTATCTCAAAACTGTACATTGAATTCAATGTTTTCTATCTTTATAATTGGTATGATTTATTTTTTTAAATACGTTTCACTCAGGAAGCTCTGAACAGAATTAAAAAAGAATAAGTATGCATCATAATATAAAGTGAAACACCTGCAAAGATCTAACTTTCTTTTTGCAGAATTCAGGAACTTGGTCTTCTGTAGTAACCCAGGGAATAGATTTAGGAGCCTCCAGGAAAAATGTCCTGCTTAGTACATGTTCTGCCTAAGCACCAGCTGAGTGAGTGCAGCGGGCAGCCCTTTCTTTGTGTGGCAAAGCTTGTACTTTCATACATACAATATGTGGAATGCAGGAGATAAAACTAAACAACCCTTAAAGTCTGCTCTTCAGCCATACCCCAATAAAATATCCCTGTTGCTGTGCATTTACAGACAAGCTGGGAAGGGCGGGGAGCATTATATTGAGAGGGATGGGTATTTGAGGGAGGAAACAGCACTCGAAGGAGAGAGACAGAAAACACATGCACTCTTATTAAGTGCTGAATGATAAAAAAGTAGTCCCCTCTATGTAAGCAGTGAAAGGATACAGTGGAAGGATACTAGTCAGCCAGTCAATGTCGAAAGGACTGTAAAGGTGCTATGCTCATGGGGAGGGACAAACACAAGAATGGGAAGGCAAGCCATCTAATAAGAAGCAAGCACATGAAAGTGACAATAAAGCTGACCAATGGTAAGCAAAGGGCGGGTTGTCAGCATTGATCAAGCCATGAAACTGTTGCCCCACCAGTAGAAGTCATCCGGATTGACTAGTAACAATTAAAGGTGATCTTTATATCACACTTGCCCGGCTACATTCATATGGCGCATTCTCTTACCTACTTTACAGCTTCATCTAAGCTAGAATAAGACACTGAGCTTAGCTTTTGGTCAATAAAGTATGTATGTATGTATGTATGTATGTGTTGTCATTAACAAAAAACTCCTTCAGGCCAGGAAAGATGGTGAATAAGTCTGACCTTTCAAACACCACTCCCGGTGGAGATATGATTAACCCTTCTATTGCTATGTGCTTGAAAGGGCGAGCCATCCCGCCACCTCCGGAGTGTCTCTCACCAATTTGAAATACTCTGTCCACATCCCCATTTTAGGGCCCTCATACAGAATCATAAAATCTGTCTAAAATGTTTTCCAGATCAGTCATTCTGCCATCCTTTCCGGGCAGTGGTGCAACCAAATTACCATAGCCTGCAATGAGTTGGTGGAATGGCTTTTCGAACCAATTCTCTCCCATGGCCCCCTGAACTCTTTCTGCATATTGCCATACAATTAATCCAACATATTCATGCCTGAACTTCCATTGCGATTTGCAGCATGTCTCTTTAATAAATTCCCAGCAGACCCCTGTGCTGCTGTTGGTTGGTTTGCCTTGGCCTCCACCCTACCTTTGGTGAGATGCCCTGGAAAGAGTGTGTATGGTAGGGGCAGCACACAGGCTGGTGAATCCCCATGAAGCTGTCTCCTGGGGTCAACCATGAAGCCATAATTCATTGTGCACTCCTTCCTCAATCTGCAGAATTCTTGGCACTCAACCTGGCTCTAAACTCTTCATCACTCACTCCCCCAAAGTTAACTGGGCCGTTCTTATTACATCCACACATGTAAACAATGGGACACTGCACTCTGGAAATTTGGACTGCCGTGGGATCGCTCTGCTGCCAGGGATCCACAATCTCTGGTGTTCTTGCAGGGGTCTGAGGTCCCTAAGATGCTGGTGGTGCGGCAGCTGCACCGCCAACCATATTAGGAGTTTCCTCATCGCCACAAATGCGGAGAGCTAGCATTCCACAGAGGGGGTATAAAGAACCTGAAGGATTTGCCTCCAAAGAATGATTTCTGAAAGCATGGAATCTTAAGTAAGGAGCAAGATCCACATCTTAAAGAGCAAGAGGGAGCCCCAGGAACAATGAGATATGACAGAAACCCAAGGGCCATGTGGGATACGGCGTGCTGCATAAGGCAGGGCACCATTATCCGAATCAGCAGCCAATTCTGCAAACAATGGGCCTCAGACACCTGTTCATATATTCACAAACGAAAAACAAGCTGGACCCCAACATTCTGTATCCACACTGTAATTTCCGCGATTGCCTCACAGGGAGGCCAAGGTACATTGCGTCTTCAAAGTCCAGCTATTCTAGGACCATTGACCCTACCACCATGGTTCACTCCTTTTGTGTAATAAAAGGTAGGTTCTTCAGGGTGAACAGCAACCACGCCTTCCGAATCTGAGTTTCAAATTTCAGGTTGGAGCTACACCCCAATTGTTTGCAAGAGGGGACATATTGCCACTAGTAGATGTCCAGACCCTTCTAGGCCAAACCATCATCTCACAATCAAATACGTGATTGTGGTCGTAGTGTCATTAAGTTTGAGAAAATTATTTGCAATCTAGGATTGAATGGGGGAGAAACTTAATTCGCAGATAGTGTCAAAAGGAGAATTGAGCGAAACCTTGGAAGCAAAACCACAAGGGTGCACATAAATATATATTAAACAGAATGTGCTTTTCCTAATCAGTACATTTTGGCAGGTTAGACCTGTCAAACTTTACGTGGAAAAAATTGCAGGGAGTGGTAAGTATCACAAAAAACAGAAATCCCATATATGCATGAACAGGAGTTCCCACACATATTGGAACTTAACAGCCCTATCATAACCAGGGCCTAAGTATTTAAGAAATGTAAATGTGTCTGTTCTCTGGAAGGAATTCTATGTTCACAAATGGGTGATGCTCAAGTTGCTTAAAGCGAAGATAACCATAAATAGAGACGTGATGCTTGACTTATTTTGTAGATATTGTACTAATGAATTATGTGGATGTAAAGTATTTTGTATTTCTGTAATTTTTAACCCAGATACAAATAGAAAATTAATTCACTTTTGGTATGTCTTCTGCATGTGTACTGTAAATACTCTAATACTCTAAAGGTCCCTGGATCACCTTGGAGACTACTCCTCCCTTACTCATTTGATGGCTGTGAAGTTCTTATTGAGCAAGGTACATATTGGGTGTGGGGTATTTTGACAGGAAGATTTTTCCATAAATGGAATCTTGCCCTGCCCATGTATTTGGATGAGAGTGAAGATGGAAAATCAAAGGGGCATTGGCAATGTCTGGGGTGATCTGGCTGGATATAGGGCAGCCCATAGATAGACTCAGGCTAACTAGACAGCCGATGGATTTGATATGGTATAAAGTAAATATAGTTTGTATCTTTAATAAAGTACTAGTTAAAGTATAATTATAGCACTCATTTTGTGTGCTGTCGTCTTAATTATCTGAGAGCAGTGGTGGGGAAGCTGATTGACACTGGTTAGTAATAAAAGTGTGGGCAATATTGCCCTGCTGGTAGACTTTTAACCTGATGTGTTAGAGCTTGATAGTAATATCTTTAAAGAGCCTACTCCTTGAATGACACCACAATATGTCACAAAACCCAAGCAGACGTCATCAAATGAAGAAGGCCTGTTGTCGGTGATTTTTATTCCTTTTGGACTAGGTAAAGAGAACTGTTTTTCTCTATTCTGGGTGGCGCCTTTAACACAGATATTGACACAGACAGGCGGATAGAGTTCGGGGAGCTGATCAATTTTGAAGTCAGTAAAGGATTTTTAATGGACTTTTGATAATTGTTTTGCATGACAGACAACATTTCTTGAATATTTAGCCTGTTTAACCAAAAATTATTACATTCAGCCTAAAAAGGGTATTGAATGATTTTGTTCCATTTGCTCTGTAAAGTTCGGTAAGAGTATTTCAATTTTTTTATACATTCTGTTCGGGATTTTGAATCATATTATAACCCGCCAAACGTATTAAAAACATTGCAAGAGCAGCTAGTATAAATTCATTAAATTGGATGGGGTAGAGAAATTGGAAAGGCTTTTGTACAAAAATAAGACAACATTTCAATGTCACAAGCTATTTTTAATATGTGGATATTACTCATGTTGTAGAATGTACGCAAATTCCATATACATTATATTTAGGGCTCCCGGTTTTATGGTATTTATATTTTTGTCATTTCTGTTTGTATTTATCCATATTTATTTTCTGCTAATTTTACTTGTATTTATTCATATTTATTTTAGGTTTTGTTAAAAAATTAAGCTGAAATGTGTATATTTCTGCATTTATTTAACTGGTTAATGTACCCTATTGCCTGAACGCCTGCCAGGTTTCATTGATATATATACGCACACTCAGATGATACAACATGCACTTATAAGAAAACATGCACATTTTAGTATCACGGTTGTGCAAATCTACTGCTGTTTAAGACTCTTTACTAAAATTCCTTTAGTTTTGTAATCTCCTTGCCTATCAATCCGCACAGCTTTTGGCCTGGCTGTCATGATTGACAGCATGCAGAATCACTCAAAAACAACCCATTTCCCGTTTTTATCCACATTTAAAAATAAATGCGGACAGAAAAATAAATGTTTTTCTGTCTGTATTTATCTGTCTAAATTAGTAAAAACGGAAAGCCTGGAGCCTTAATAATATTGTACTAGATTCATAATTCTTCGTACTAAATACATCCCTACAGGATGTGCAATAACATTACTGCATGTACAGGTGAAAGTGAAACCTTCATTTCACTTCTCTAGTGCTTTCATGTCTGAAAGTAATGCATCTTTCGTCCAAATTCACCCCTTTCTCAACTGAATGCAACAAGTTTTATTGCAAAGCAAGCTGGATGGGAAAGTTTGAACTTGCTTCATCAGTGTCCAAAAATAGTGTTCTGATGCGACAACATTCTGCCACACATTTCCTATTTTCTTTTTTTGCCATTGGTACATGAAATCTTACCCAGGTGCCCACCCAAACCGGCTAACAATGTGTCGTCACACCTTGCTATTTTATGCATACAGGAGGCACATTCAAGTATCCTATTGTGCCCATGGGTGTTGGGTAATTCTTGTAGCATTACAAAGACACTACTTCCCCATGTGTTAAACACACACACGCACACATACACGCATACACACACACGCACACGCACACACACACCAACCTTGCTTCTCTATCTCTTTTCCTGATAAGATTTCATGTCCAGTGTTGTGGTAATTCTTACCCAACATAAGGAAACTAGTGAGAGTATATTTTACCCACTGTTTAGGAATGAACCTGAGGTGAATAACATTAGGGAATGTATTAAGCGCCCAGTAGATCGTGGTAATTGGGTTCTTACAGGGGAAGAGAAACATGTACAATGACAACCTCAACAATGAAACTACTGACACGTTGTAACAGCAAAAAAAAATACATATTTTGTTGTTTCAATGAAGAAAAAGTACATTGAAGAAATAGACTTTTTAAATGTTAAAAAATGTAACATGGCACTTACTGCAGGGCAGATGTCACTGTTAGAGCTTGGATCTCGATTAGAATCATGTCTAGGCTCTTGGCTGGGGTTAGAGATAATTTACATTTAGGCTTCGGTGAAAGTAGGAGTTCGTGTTAGTGTCATGGGTTGTGTGACTCTGGGTGGTGATGTTTAGAAACCCATTTGGTTGCACAGGAATGTGTAGGAACAATGTCATTGTTGCAGACACCCTGTGTCAGTCACCTTCCTCATAGCAGGGGTTTGTTGTGGAGTTGTCTTTGCAGCTGCTTTACTGTGCAATAGTATTCATTGTAATGGCAGACACCAGAGGATGGGTCAGGAGAGGGGCCCTTGCTGTAGGAGTGTGCTTTAAAGTCAGACTTGTCAGTGGTACAATGGAAATGTAGTTCTGATTAAACTACAGAGGTAAGAACTTTGTTCTTTTCAGTAACAATCTCTGTGGATAAAGATTACCAGATAATAGAAGAGTTTGCAACATTGTGGACCCAAGACTCTAGTTTGGCTTCAGAGATTTATTCAAACATTTCTGTGTCGATCATTAAACCATTTTGCCAGGCTGGCAGTACAGTTCACCTGCACCAAAAGGCAATTCCCATTCGTTGTGTTTGCATGAGGAAAAAACACAAAGTATTTAAAAGTGGTGACAGTGATAGGCAGAGCTTTGGATAAGGTTCTGAAATGGGGGTTTACTTCCTACTTAGAAAAGTGATAATAATGCAACTTCTTGCAGCAGATCTCTGCTACTGTCACTGATCTGGACATATTAACTTGTTAATAGGTGGAAAGTTGGGTGAGTGGTCAGTATTAATTACTTGCTATTTGTTCTGTGGTTATGTTTTGCCCAATTAAAAAGATTAAACCAAGGCCTAATGCTGCTTCTCTTTTTGGCTGGCGATAGCTGCTATACGCTTTGACTCATTTGATTATTCCCCAAAATTTCTTAATACGAAACTATGCTTAAAGAGATATTTGAATGTTCGAACACTACAACTGTGTAATGAGTACTGTTCTTGTAGGAAAGTTTGGATCAGCATGGAGAAATGTTGAATTTCAAATTATTTGGAGTATACCCAGCAATTTTCGCTGTCGGGCTTCAGGTACCTATGCCGGGCCAGCAGTTCTTAAGCACAATGCTCATTACAAAAGTGTCATTAAGATAGCTCGCCGGCATGTAATTACTTTAGGACTCCTAGATAACGGAGTTGATACGTTAAGCCAGAGGTCTTCAAACTGTTTTGCTCTGAGCCCCCCATAAGCAAAATGTTTTAATGTCAAGCCCCCCCTCCAAAACTTTAATGCAAGGATTGGGTGAGTGGGAGGGAAAGGTTTGAGCGTAGGGGGCATGGATTATGAAATCATTTCAGGAGTACTTTTTCGATAGCTCATGAACCACACTAAATATGAGACTTCGAAAACAGCAAATGAATCAAACAAAAACAGTTATTGACCCCAAAATACTGCCCCCTGTAATTGCTCATCTTGCAGTTGTTTATTGAAATATTTGGGTCTTAAATTGGTACTAATGAGGTATATTTCACCTCAGTGTTACCATTACTAAAAATGAAAAAAATGAAAAAAATGAAATAAAGCTAACCACAAAATGAGTCAGATTATGCTGCATAATTTACCTTTTCTTCCTGCATAATTTAATCAACCGTGTTGCATAATTTGGTCCTCTCTTACCACATAATTCCAATGGCCCTGCTTAATGCGTCAAAGTGACAACGATTTTTTTAGCGGTATTGTAACGGTGTTATACTTCAGAAAATGCTTGCATTAGGTACAGTCTGATCACTTATTATTAAAGGCTATATTTTGTAAGAAAGTGTTTTTATTTCAAACACTGCATCATTTTGCAGCAGCCTATGTTAGACGGTGTGTAATGCAACTTGACTTTATTTTTCAGTGAATCTGTTTGCTCCCTTAGTTCTTTTCCTTTAGGCAACTTATTGACACTCCGTGACCTCCCTTTACAGCACTCTGGGCTGCGTGTAAATGAAGACAGCCAGGAAATACAGCAGAGAAATAAGGCCGCAGTTCCAGGCCATCTTCATTTACATGTAATTAGAGAGGCATTTGCGCCCCCCTTGGAAACCATCTAAGGACCCCCAGGGGGGCGTGCCCCACAGTTTGAAGACCTCTGCGTTAAGCTATAGATAGTAAATTGGATATTGAGATAAACATGTAAAGAAGTATCCTTTCTCTTTTATGTTTGCATATATGAACTAATTAAATGAACGATTAGGTTTTGCATGTATTGTGTATACGTCATACACGTTATAGGTAACTGATTTGTGATATTTTGAAAAAGTCCAACTATTCAATTGCAATTTTATAGATGTATTTTGTGGCTCAAGTAACATAATAATGTCTTTGACTAGATTACTTAAAATCAAAGATTGGATGCAAGTGTTTCTAAAATCGAATGTACCCAGGCTTTCTCTGGCCCTCTCATTGGATAACAGTGGCTCTACGTCATGGAAAGATTTCCTGTTTACAGTAGTTAAGACCATCACTGTAGTGGGAACAGTTTTACGGTTTTTACATTTCATGTCACTATCCGATGGAGGCCGATATATTGGTAGTGTGGGGTTGTGCATTGTCCGATGGTAACACGCTTTACAGCGTTTCTTATCTCTCACTCACCCCATTACATTGAGTTTTTTCATGGGTTATTTGTGCCTGTTTAGAAATGTAAACAATGGGCATGAAAATGTTTGAGAGGACTCAGGTAATATAAAATAAATGAAATTGAAACTTGGGAAACACCTCTTCTGTTCAGAATGCAGGAAACTGAAAATGCAGCTAATGCTTTAATAAAACTAACCAAAGTCAAGCCAGATTTTGAACATCATAAAGAGGAAAGGTTTGGCTTCTTTTGTCCAAATGGATCACTGACAGAATATCGGAAACAGAACTATTGTGTGGACATAATATTGGGTCAAAAATATCGAGGACGAACATATCAAGAAGGTAAGTGCATAATGGCGGTACGTCCTCCGTGTTTCCTCTACAAAATGGGACCCGCCAAGGCTGCCCTTTGTCGCCAATCATATTTGCTTTAGTCCTTGAGCCTCTAGCGTCATGGATTAGATGGGCCCCCCTGATTCGAGGACTTAGATGGACAGACGGATTGGAAGACCGTATCTTTCTGTATGCGGATGACATTCTCTAATACCTCTCTAACCCTCCCCTTTACATCGACAGAGTAATGCAAATCCTCACAAAATTCCGACGGTATTTGGGGTACATAATCAATTGTGATAAATCACTCATCTACCTCTTACATGGAAATATCCGAGACGGCCCCGAGATTGTATGATAAGAGTAGCGGCAGGTGGGTTCAAATACCTGGGGATTCACATCTCCAGAACTTTTGAGACCTTCTACACCCAAAATCTAGAGCCACCTCTGATGCGTCTTTGCAGAAATATCCAACATTGGAAGGCTCTGCCTCTGTCTCTCCCAGGCAAAGCTGCTCTGTTCAAAATGATGGCGTTACCCCGGTTTCTGTACATACTCCAAGATACACCTTTCCCTGTACCCCCCTCCTACTTTCAGACCATAAACAAAGAACTCCGCACTCTGCTCTGTGGTGCGGTATCACCCTACAGAAATTAACGAGGGGGTGGTATGATGGGGGCATCCCCCTCATCGACATCCAACAATACTATTGGGCTCGTGGTGATCAATCATTGGCGCATCTCCCTGATGAAGAACCAGCATACCACCCTGACAAGATGGCAATGCACCCAGGGGGTTACATTAAGGCACTGTATGGCAACTCACCGCTCAGAACTTTCCACTCCCTACAGCAACTACACTTGGTCTTTGGCGATCGGTGCAACAGGCCCCGGGCTGGAGAGACAAACTGACTTCTGCCTCCGCACTTTGGGATAATGACCTACTGGGAACGCTGGGAAAGTGACAAGGCTTTAACAAATGGAACCTCATTGACATCTCCAGGGTGGGGGACCTCTGGCAACAAGGGGGAGTCATTTCATTTGCAGACCTACAGCGAGATTACCACATGGCATCTGTGGAGTCATCCAGATACCTTCAAATCCGCCATTAACTCCAAGCAGCGATACAGAAAGGGAAGAGGTCCCTGAAATCTCACCACTGGAGGATTGCCTCCATGATGAGCACATGCCCAGAAAGGCAAATTCACTCACTTATAAGAAGTTGCTCCATAACAGGCATGAGCTCAATTACGAGAAAAGTGGGACAGAGACCTACCTGGGAGGGATGGAGGATGAGGACTGGCAGGAAGCACTTGCATCCCCATGGGACATGGCCATTGGGGCCAGTTTCCTCCTTGTGCAATTAAAAATTAGACATCAAAGTTACTACGCCTGCACCACTCTGGCGCAAATGGGCAAGGCGGCCTCCCACTGTGCCATCAAGGTTGCAATCAGAACAGGACATTTTTCCATATGATCTGGGAATACCCACCCATTCATAACTACTCGTGTTCCGTGGATTCTTGTTTGAACAAGGTGTTTGGGGAGTATGGGACAGCCTCGGGGAAATGGTGTTTGCTCAATGTGTGGGAGGTCACAGACCTTGCCCGTATGGACCAATTATCATGACTGTGGGGTTGATGGTACAAAACGTAACATTGGACGTGAATGGAGGGCAGTCCTTGGGCCCCGACTACAGATATGGATTGGTGCATGCTGGCGGAACCGGACGTTTATATAGGAAGGGGCTGCCCCGGGAAATAGGTCAAGGTTTGGGGGAAATGGAACAGTTTTAGAGACAGCTTGTGTACTATGCCACTCTTGATGCTGGTGCCTTGGGCTTGGAACCGCCCGCATGTGTCGGGCCCTGATCTCCTGGGGATGGGCTGGAAAGCACTGTATGACCTCGACACTGATTATCGGAATGTGATGTGCTGTTGTGTTGATTCAACTTTTAATAAAAAATGAATGTAAGTGCAAAGAGGTACGTGCAGATTTACTATTCGTAACTCCACATCTGCGTACCTTGAAGGTATGTATATCATCAAGGTACATATATGTGGAGTTATATATAGTCAAACTTTCCCTACACATAGAAACTTATCTTCACAATATTTTTGTCCTCGATATATTTCTGTTTCCGATATTCTGTCTAAATACCTTCAAAGTGGCCGCTGTCATGTGACACCTTCAGCAGATCTGGCTTTTAGGCAACTGGACTTAACCTTCTGGGATTTGTTGCTTTGCTTTGAGCCTTGTAATTATAAGTCAGGAGTGGCTAAAGGTTACTTAATTTTTCTGGAAGCATACACATATTATTTAATGAAACAAATTAGCTGATTTTGCAAAAATATAATTTAACGTGTTTGTGTCCTTATACTCTGTTAGTAGCTGAATATTACAAGCACGGATACCTTGTAATGGTGTTATAGTCAATAGAAGCTGTTCTCAGATTTTGTTGTCTGCTCTTTTTTTCAGATTGGGGCTTCACTTTTTGCCAGTAACATCGGCAGTGGACACTTCGTGGGACTTGCGGGCACCGGAGCAGCTTCCGGGATTGTGATTGGTGGCTTTGAATGGAATGTAAGTGACAATATTCTCTTAACCAATGGGGTGAGGACAACTCATGGCTCTGACATGTGCTGTTATACTGCCTCTTTTACCCAGGCAGACCACTATAACTCTTTAAGTCAGTTCAACTCATGAGAATTAAGTTTTTTTGTTTAATCATTGATTGCACCAGCGAACCATTGAAGGCAACACGCTTGTCAGTTCTCTCTCAATTAGTCATGAGAGGAGCCAGATTTTCAGCTTATTTTCTTGTTGTCATACATTGTTTTTCCCTGACAAACCAGTTGACGAAAAAGGAGTTCCCACGGCCCTCAGAAATAGCAGCAGCCGGTGACCCCTACCTATCATGGCAACCTAAGTCTATATATCTGCAGAGAATTTCCTGAGACCAAAAACCTGATGGCACAATATTAGTTTTATTTAATTTAACTACTTTAATGAGGTATTCGATGCAGCATTAATTTAGCTCCAAAGACCAGGTCAGCACTTCATAGAGAACACTTTATTGTAGCAAGTGCATCTTGAGTGTGAGTAGCTACATGTAGAACAGTGTTATGTGTGTGTGCTACTGAAACCAGGGAATGATACCTAGGGGGAAGAAATGGGTACCTGGAGACAGACTTGAGATCACAAAGGTTTTCACTCATTTGCATGACATATATTTGCAGCACAGAGCAGATCTTTACTATTTCAGGCAGGGCGAGATAAAGTTATTTGACCAAATCACACACAGACCCTGATTCATAAATGTAAACTCACACATGCAGATAATTCATGTATAAATTCACTCTTGCACTTAGCTGTAAATCTACACTTTTTCTTTATTTACCCTTTCTGGGTGTAGATTTACGAATAAGCTCTGATATAAATATCATCACCCCCTCAGTTGAGGGGTGGAGACATCTAAGACTTTTCACACAGAGCCAAGGATTTCCCCCACCAGGATGGAGATGTCCCTATTGGAAAGTATCTAAAAAATAATAAAGATTATAATTTTCTTTAAAAAAATATTGAAATATTTCAATATAAAATAAAAATGTAAATTAATTTAAAATAAGTATTATTAGCCTAAAGCTAGTAAAATTAAATGTTAGAGCACATTAAGTCATCAAGTTTCAATTTTCAAGTTTATTTCTAGAGTGCATAGTTAATTAAAACTGTTACACCTTTAAACAATAAAAAAAACTGCAATAAAATTTAGAATATACAAGGCTACTGTGATTAAATACATGATTGCACATTCGATTATATAAAAAGAAAGGAAAAGTCCTAAAATCTAATTCAAAATGCAGCTTGTTTTCAATAACAACATAGACTTGGGCTTGACTGTGAAAATTATTCTAAAGTGTCAGTGCTTAGCCATAGGCATCACTGTACAAGTTTTTAAAAATATGTAAGAAATGATTTCTGTTGATAGACAGGTTGCAGCAAAAAACTGTTTCATGAAAGAATGTCAGATGAATTAAAAGGAGAGATCAATGTTAAAGTGCTTAAGTGCTGGCCTACTTGGCTGCATGACCTCCCTGCGAGATCTGGCTGCGGTCCCATTATGTAGTTCCTGGCACCTTATGTTAACAGATTCGCCTAGGTCAGAGGTGGCGAGACCGTGGCTACCTGGTCTAGGATTGCCGGATGCCTGGAGGGGCTTGGGGTCTTTCGTTCAATTTTGTACACGTCTTTCACAAGCCTGCTGCTGAGTTGGGTGTCCTTCTTGTTAAAACAGGCTAAGACCGCGGGCCTGCATCTACGAAGCCCTTTCTGGTTCCAAATCGTCCGGAAGCTTGTTTTCCGGTCTTCCATATAC
Source organism: Triturus cristatus (assembly GCF_964204655.1). Lineage (NCBI taxonomy): Eukaryota > Metazoa > Chordata > Amphibia > Caudata > Salamandridae > Triturus > Triturus cristatus. The sequence continues at coordinate 119,544,601 of NC_140594.1, read as the reverse complement.
TCTTTCCAAGTGCATCTCTGGTGAACCAGTGACTCAGGGGCTAGTCCACAAAGCCGGCAGGTCCCTGTCATGTTTGCATGCTTCCATGGGAGGAGATGTTGATATGACAGTAGGCATCCCATATGCAATTTCATGAAAGCTGTTTTAAATTGAGATCTAATAGCTATACCCAAGTATGAGTGGGGTGCCAGCTGTAGGATGACAGGGTAAGCTAGGCATGCTGTCTCTTGGAAAATACCTCTTTGTCTGCTAGGAGTGAGCAGGCCTTGATGGTTTTGTTAACTAATATTTAGTGTGATGGTAAGAGCTAAGGAATTCCCGTTGGCCAAGGAACTATGTCGAGCCTAGCTAAAGAGTGGGTTCTCCCATTCATTTCTACCCAGGAGGGAGCTGAGCATGCCTAAATTTGTCGCCTTAAGTTTGTAGCAGAACTTATTAAATGCGCCCTTCCTCGCCATTGATTGTCTGACTTGGCCGAACTCAAGACGTAACTGGGCAGGCGACGTATAAGCTGGCAGACAGAACCACGACTTGAAGAGCCTGGTGATGACTTTCTTCAGGTATTCCCCATCCCTTCCCCTCAAGCTTTCACTACTGTATATGACAGTGGGGATCAGTTTTGCCTGGATTATCTTCAGCAAGGGTATATATATATTTTTTGAATTTGTAAAGCGCAGGAATCGCCCCTGAAGGGCTATCTCCGCGCTAGAGGAGTGGTCTATGCAGAGCCAAGTCGATCAAGTACTGAACAGTTCTGTCTTTAGGAGTTTCCTAAAGTGGAGGAGATTAGTGCACTTTCGTAGTTGAACTGGCAATGAGTTCTAGTGCGCAGGAGCAAGATATGCAAAAGCTTTGCCCCCGGCCCGAAGTTTTCTGTAGCGGGGGATAGCCAGCAGAACCTTTTCCCCCGAGCGAAGAGATCTGCCAGGCAGATGGTACTTAGGTTTTTCGGCAAGGTAATGTCTGGTGGACGAGATTACACATTTTAAACTTGAGTCTCTGATGGATGGGAAGCCAGTGAAGCTGCTGCAACAGTGGCTGGGAAGAGTTCTAGGGGGCATGTTGAGAGCCAGGCGTACTGCTCTGTTCCGAACCACCTGCAGTATGTTCAGCAGGGATTCCTTAGCGGACATAAGGAGGGCGTTGTAGTAATCAAGATGGCTGATAACTAAGGCTTGAATTAGGGTCCTGCGGACAGTTAAGGGAAGAAGAAGGAACACTCTACAGAGAAGACTCAATGTGTGGAAACAGGTGCCTGGGGTGGCCATGACTTGGTCTCTCATAGTTAGAGAGTGGCCCAGTCGGACACCCAGGTTTTTAGCCACAAGTTTAGGGGTAGGGGCTGAGCCCAACTCTGCAGGCCACCAGTTAGGGACCACAGGGTTTGAGTGTTACCGAATAGCAAAATTTCAGTTTTAGTTGCATTAAGCTGAAGGAAGTTTTGCGTCATCCATCCAGAGATAGCTCGCATACCTTCAGCGAAGAGAGATTTAGTCGAGACCTTGTCGTTATCAGAAGATAAAAGGAGTTGGGTGTCGTCCGCATAGGAATAAGGGGTGAACCCATGGTCTCTGATGATCTTGGCGAGAGAGTGGTAACGTACACATTGAACAGGGTAGGGCTAAGACAGGAGCCCTGTTGTACCCCCTTAGTGAACTCCAAGGTGCATGACTGGAAAGGGCCCAAGTTAACAGTTTGGGTACACTGGTCCAGGAAAATAGCGAGCCATTTGAGTGCCAGTCCCTGGATATCTATCTAGTTCAATCTATAGAGTAGCATCTGGTGAGACACAGCATCAAAAGCCGCAGACAAGTCCAGTAGTATTAGCAGCACCGCCTTATTGTTATCCAGGGCATGTTTGATGTAATCTGTGACACCTATGAGGGTGGTTTCAGTGGAGTAATTGGGTCTGAAACCAGATTGAGAGGGGTCAAGGTTGCCATAGAGTCTAAGTACCCCATTAGCTGAGAGTTGATATGCCTTTCAATGAGTTTATTCATGAGTGGAAGGAGTTAAATGGGACTGCAATTTGTCAACTCAGTTGAGGGTACCTTTTTCCGGATCTGCAGCACTTGTGCCGCCTTCCATTCACGTGGGAGTATCCCTTTACTCAGGAAGGCATTTAATATAGTGGCGGCTACTTGCATGGCTAGTGAGGCAAACAGGTTGGCTGGCAAAATATCGAAGGGTGAACCAGATTTAGCGGTTCTTAGCATCTCTTTCACTTGAGATACCTGCAAGGCGGGAACATTCTCTAGGCAGACCTCGTTCTCTCTCTGAGAAGTAGACAATAGGACAGAGATATCTGGGAGTTTAGAGTCAATGGGAAATTGATCATATATTATATTAATTATTTCCTCAAAATAGTTGGCAATATTATCACATAATGTCTGTGAGGGGGGATCTGATTAGTACAGGCTGTGGGGTTGGAAAAGAATTGAGAACTTTGTAGAGTTCTTTAGTAGAATTGCCAGCTAGGTTTAGCCTAGAGGTAATATTTACCCTTCGTAGGAACAATGAACCTGTATCTGCTTTAATGAGGGTGAATGTCGATGTAAGGGAAAGGTATTTCTGCCGTGTCAGGTACAGGTGTGGCTTAAAAGTCCCTTTGATGTCCAGCAGAACTCCCAGGTACTTGTATTCCTGGACATCTTCCACTTTGTTGATGCCCAAGTATCATTGATATAAGCACTGCTGTGGCCTTCTGACATACATTTTTGGGGATTCTTTCAGGTTGATGATATTCGGCAGTGGTGTTCAGATGCCTTTGAAGTCCAATTCTGGTTCGACTAAGGAGAATCAGATGGTCTGCGTACATCAGGCATGGCAGAGCGGTGTTACCTAGTTTCAGGGCATGAGAATTTACTTGTGCTGGGCTGATTGGCAGATCAGATAAAAAGAGATCGAAAAGAGGAGGAGCTAGTACACACCCTTGTCATAAGCCATGATGAGTTGGTATTTCTCTTGAAAGGTGGGCACCATCCCTGAGCTTGATTCTCACCCAGGTGTCAGCATAGAGAACAGTTATTACTCTCAGCAGGTGGTTTGGGATGTTCCACTTAGCAAGCTTAGCAACACTAGAGATAGAGCCAATAGATTGGCAGATGTGCCAAAACCTTTGGAAAAGTCTGTGTGATTAAATGGGATTAGATCTCTGTCTGATGCCCTAGCTTCCAACTCCTCCAAGAGGCAGCCCGCCAAATACTCGACGTCCAGGAGGGCTATGAGCCGATGGTTGGCTGGATAGTTCAGTGAACCCTCTTTAAAGATTGGGTTGATAGTTGAGCCTTTACATGAGTGGGGAATGGAATTAGAAGTTGTAATGCCATTGTAAACTGTTGCCATGAGCTGCCCAGTAGGATTTGTCCTCTCTAAAAAGAGCAGCAGGAATTCCATTTTGTCCTGGAGCTCCCTCTCTCCGTCTTTTGTTTATTCTCCACTAGACTACTTATGGGCTAATAAAAGTGCTTACCTTTCGTGTCACAGTTTGACTGGCCATAATCGTCTGGCCGACAAAGCTCACATTCTTGATTTGTTTAGAGCTTTGGGAGCTAATGTGCTGGGTGAGAAACTGATACCAAGTCTCCTTGGAGATGTTAACTGTGTTCTTTGATTGTGATAAGCCATTTAAACTGTTCGCCTGCTTCCAAAACCTTGCATTTCTAGTCATCTTAAAACCGTGTAGGAGCTTTTAGTTGCTTGATTGGTTGCGACTTCTCTTTGAAGTTCCCAAAGGCCATATTACAGGCTCCCCTGAAGAAATGGGTGTGTGTGTAAAACCCTGCACCCTGTGTCAGGCACCCCATGGTGCCTGCCACACAGTGCATGGATTTACAGGGGCGCACCCTAGGTACCCCCTTGGCCACCAACCGTAGGCCGGTGATGCAAGAGTGCCCTACTAGGGGCCCCCAAAGTCACTTTCCGACAGCCTTTCCATGCCAAACAGGCCAGCACGGAAAGGCTGTGGGAAACCAACATTGTAATCCCTACGGCAGAAACGCAGTCCATAGGGGATTACGTGTGGTTCCGACCGGCAGGAAGACTCTGAGAGCCGGTCGGGACGAGTCAGAATGACAACTTCGTAATCGGGCAGTCTGACCGCAAACCGACAGTGTTGGTCGGAGGCTTTCTGACCGACATCGTAATCGGCCCCTAAGTGACTTGTCCAGAATCACAGGATGTTGAGCCAGCGCCGAGGCTCGAACTTTGTTCTCCAGCTCCAAAGTCAGCAGCTCTGGCCGTTAGGCCACATCCTCTCCTTTGTAAGAAATTACATAATGTTAAAAGTTTATTAAATTTATAAAATTGTACTTTCATTATTTTTTTAAAAATAACTTCATTATTAATTTTGAAAATGATAAAACATTTGATGTTTAAGTTAATATAATCTTTTAACCTCTTCAATGCACATGACGAGCTGGTCTCGTCATGGGCCGCGGTTGCGCTGTGCCCATGACGAGACCAGCTCGTCATAAACCCCGCCCGCTAATACAACGGCCGGCACAGAGCGGGGAAAGGGGCGGGCACTGAAGGGGTTAACACTAAAAACAATTATATATATTTAATTTAAAAGTAAAACAATTTAATTCATGTAATACTGGAGTATAATTCAGCACCTGTGAGTGTCCATGGGTGGGACCTTTATAGCTGTAGTAACTTTAGAAGTGTAGTTTGTGAATAGCAATGGGGTTACCCTTTTGTTCGTGGGTGCTGGTATTTGCATATTTCTCCCTAAGCACCTCCTTTCCCCTCCCTAAATCAAAACACACCCATTTAGGAGTGAATTTATTTACAGCCACTCCCCCAGCCCCTCCCACATGTGCTACCAAAGGAACACCTACATATGCTGAGATGTCCACACCTGTGCACAGACAAGCTAACAGTGCTGGCTGCAGGTGTCTTTATACTGAGAAACAAGACACAACAAAGACACTGGCTGAGACAGAGAAGACTTGTTTCACACACTGGAAGCACTTCAACACTGGGAGGGAGATTATACTGTCAAAGAAGACATACGTAGACACTGAGGATCTTCTCTCACACACTAGTAAGCAACCTGCACTGGAAGAGGGTTTATATTGACAGAGAAGACACTACACAGATACGTACATAGAGAAGGATAATCTTAAACACACTAGAAAAATAACTGCACTGAGGGAAGGACTGTACCAACAGAGAAGATGCTACACTGCACTGACACTGAGATAGAGCAGACGAGTCTCACATACCAGGAAGACACCAGCTCTGGAAGAGAGATTATAATGCCAGAGAAGACACGACACAGACACGGAGAAGACTTATCTTTAAAACACTAGAAAAACACAAGCATTGAGAGAGGGGTTGTAGTGACAGAAAAGATGCTACACTGGCACTGAGACAAAGAAGACTTGTCTCACATACTAGGAAATCATGAGCACTGGGAGAGGGGTTATACTGAAAGAGAAGATGTTCCACTGGCACTAAGGGGCTGATTCCGGGTTTGGCGATCCGTGGACCACCAAACCTGGGGTGGCGCTGCGGTGGCGGTGCACACTGGCGGTCCGACCACCATATTCTGAGTTAGGTGATCGGACTGCCATTGGACTGTCTCAACCGCCAAGGATCCGTGATCCCTCATCAGTGGCGCAGTGGTCAGGCCACAATATGCTGGCAGCACTGCCAAGCATATTATGAGTTTCCTCACCGCCACAGTTTTCATGGTGGTGAGCCCGCCCTAAAAATTGTGGCGGTGAGGAAACTAAGGGGGCCCTACAGGGCTCCCTAGTGCCTCTGGACCATGGGGATGTATGCAGGGGAGCCCATGGTGTGACCCCTGTCTGCATGCACCCAGTTCCTGCACTTAACAGTTCATGCCATGCAGGAACTTGCTTTGGCGTTCCCATGGGAACGCCAAAGCTCCACCTGCTAGACAACGAGGTGACTCAAATCTGGCAGGCAGACGGCGGTGAGCGCTGGCAGTGTTGGAGCAGGGCAGTGGCATGCCGCCGCGCTCCCACACCGCCAAACTCAGAATCAGGCTCTTAGACAGAAAGTCTCACATGCTAGAATCACACCGATACTTGGACAGACACTATAGACAGAACTCCTACATCTCACACACTACACTAGACTGAGAATAGAAGTCTCACACACTACAAAGACACTGAGACAGAGAAGGCTTAACTTGCACACAGGAAACCTTAGGACACTGAGATAGACACTGTTGACAGAGAGCGTTCTCACACGCTACACCAATACAGAGACAGAGATGACACACATGTATACTACACACTTGGGGGAGACCACAGCAGTTGGAGTGGACATCTCCGTATGGCAAAGTTTAGGGAAAATTTTATTAAACTTTAAAAAAAATACAAAACATATTTTTGTGTTAAATATTATTCTTATTCATATATTAAATGTAGAACAATTTAAAAGTTTGTATATATATATATATTTACATGTATATATATATTAAATGTAGAATACTTTAAAAGGTTACGGCTTTATTAACAAAATTTTAAATAAAAATTTAATTATTTTGAATATATTAAATTAAACGGAAATTATTTCCCAGAAATTTTATTTTAAAAAAATACCACCTAAAATAAAACAAGTACATTTTTATTATGTATTTGAAATGATTAAAAGTGATGCATATAATTAATTAAAAGAAATGTAATTAGTTTAGTAAATGTTAATGTTACATTGATCTTTAAATGTAAAAAAGGTTGCCAAAGTATTTCTAAATAAATTAATAATGATGTTCTATGCATAGACATTTTTTAACATTAAATGCGGTTGAAATATAAACCCTACAATGAGGCTGGTGACTGCTCAGGCATCGCCGTAGGGATTACAATGGCTCTTTCCGACGGCCTTTCAATGGCGATCCGACCGCCATTGAAAGGCTGTCAGAAACAGACTTTGGGGGCCCCTAGCAGGGCGCCCATCCCTCCGCGGCCTCCGTTATGAACATCCATGCCCCATATGGCAGGCACCGTGGGTGCCTGCCACTGGGTGCAGGGTTGTTTAAAAACATGCCTTTTGGCATTGGGGCTTGTGTTGCGGCCCTTTCCAGGCCGCAGCACAAGCCTCAATGCCAAAAGGCATGTTTATGACCGCTTCCACGGCGGTCGGATCCTAATTAGGCGGACGGGACTGCTGACTACCTGTCGGCCAGTCCTTTTACTGCAACGATGCCGGTCGGATGCTTGTCCGACCGGCATCGTAATTAGGGCCCAAATATAGAGTAAAACCAGTTTGATCCATTGTTCCCATCAAAGCTGTTTGTGAGGAAAGTCCCTAAAAGACTTTAGCATTCTATAAATCAACAAGGATTCAGAACAGTAATATGGTGCGCTCCAGAATAATGTGTGAAGAAAGCGGGACCGGGATAGGTAGGCACGACCAAAGGATTAGGCGAAGTTGCATTGGAATGCAATTGTTTCCTTTAAAAGATGGTTTTACACCTCACAACAACCCTGACGGAACTCTAAAAGGGACTTGGGCCTCTTCTTGTATGCATGCCCAAAATATGTGGCACGCTCAGACTTTGCCATCAAGCAGCCATCTTAGGGCTGCAAATCTTTGCCATCTGCCCCATCGTTGAACAGCGTGTTGCTTAGCAGGCCAAGATGGTGGGGGCCAGACAGGGGAGCTATCGGCTCCGCAGCCTTGACATCTATCAAAATCTTTCTTTTACTTGTATGTGTACAGCATGCACACAGCGTTGGGGTGCTGCCCCCTGAGCAGGCTGCTGAGGCCACCTGGGGCATGACGCGGTCCACTTTGAAGACACCTCACCTTCAATAAAATACCTCAAAGCTCTTCTCTTTGAACGACACCGGGCCTAGCCCGCTCCTACCCCCTCACAATCACTGCCAAGTGCAGACCAACCTCACCCAGCATGGACGATTGATGTCCACCGTGTGGTCCGGACCACCTGCTTGTCACTGCTGTGTTTTACAATGAGTGCTTGTGAAGTGCTGTACGCATGGGGAGGCTAACCTGGTATTCTCTCCACCTTTAATGTTTCATGCATATTTTGCATTTGTTATTGATATCTTCTGCTTTATTGTAAAGGGGGATGCGGGAGCCTGTGTTACGCCCCTGGCAGGGTGCCGGCCTGCTTTCTCCCCTGTGGCTTGTGGCCATTTTAGGGAGGGTGATCTCGAGACCCGGTCCGGGCCCTCTACTAGCTCCTAACTCATCGTTGTTGTGACCACCCTGACAGCTGGGTCCAGGAGGAGTCACCGCCTGATCTGCCTGGACCCATTTGGCATGAACAGACACTGACGCTGGGCGGAGCCCTGCTTCGACCTCCCCTGAGTGCACAAACTGCCCTAGACCTATCAACAGCTGGGGTAAAACCGCCCTCGACAACCACACACTCTGATGTGCCCTCCCCTCATTCAGTGTTACGGCTGCGAGCAGTGGCGGTGCGTGCATTGGGGGCGTTGGGGCGTAGCCCCCCCGCCCGTAGCTCCATCGGCGTTTCCAAACGTAAGTAAACTCAAGACGCCGAGGGAGAACCAACTGACAATCATGTCAGTCAGCATGACGTCGGACCGCCCAGCCCCTTCAGAGTCTGAAGGGGGTGGGCGGTCCGGCGTCATGTTGACTAACATGATTGTCAGAGACCAGGGGCCGGGCAACAGGCAGCAGCACAAGTGCGCATGAGTGGGGACGGAGGGCGAATTTTCACCCGTGCTCAGTCATGCGCACTTGTGTTTGCACTGGCTTGCGCATGCCCATTAGGAGCCCCTCGGTCTCCTAATGGGCAGGCGGCGGGCGTAGCGTAAGCTGTGCCGTCAGCCAATCCTGGCGCTGCTGGCAGCGCCAGGATTGGCTGAGAGGGGTTGGCAGGCCCCTCCAGTGCTGTTCGTGAAGGCGCCCAGGGGAGCAGTCGAGCAGTCGAGCAGTCGAGCAGTCGAGCAGAGGTCTGACTGAGAGGTGGCGTGGACCGGCTGTGACTCAGGTACGTTTTTTGCTTAATATATTTCATTCCCCCCCCCGTGCGCGACACCCCCCTCCCTCTCCCCCCCCCCCCCGAGCCGCGATTGTGTGAGCAAACACTTGACAAGCTGACTGGGAAATGCCGCCATCTGAAACCCACGCGCAGGGAAAAGGAGAAAGCACCGCACATATTAAAATCTGACTGCAAACAAATCTGTTGCAACTACTGGAACTGGTAGTTCAATCTGTTTGTTATGCAGTGCAAATTAAACGCGGCGACACCTGTTTTTAGTTCATCTGATTATGCCGACTGTCTTCCTGTTACTGCTGTCATCCTAAAAACGCCTGCCTTTTCCAAAAGGAAAGCTACAAGTTACAACATAACACAAAACACCCACTTAATTTTCAAATCTCCTCTCATATTAGACTCGTTATGGATTTTTACTCATATGCAAAATTACACCATCGTGGGTAGAGAGTAGACTGCGTCAATAAAATGATTTTAAGTTCAAATTCCATTTTTTTAACATTATTCACTGTAAATTGAGACATCTGTGTGTTTAAGCCAGAGAGAGGTAAGACAAATGGCTGTTAATTGGGCGAGTTGCTCTAAAACTATATTGGTCCACACGAGTAGGTAAAAACTTTATTCGTGCAAATGCTCCATATATGATAACAGTATTACTAGAATATAGCACACTCCGCCAGAGTGGTTATCGTGGCTGGGGGTGTTATTTCAGATCCGAGAGACTTGAATCCCCATGTAGGAAGGGATATCCTAGGACAGTGGTATTATGAGCTCCCTACTTCAGCAGCTTAAGAAGGGGCTGCCACTGGATCTCATGGGCTGCTGAACCGGGCCCCAATAAAATATAGTTTTCCATGGGACTTTTCTGTCTGCAGATAAAATGCTCGTAAATAACACAAGTAGGAAGTTTTATGACAGAGGGGTGTGGGAGGTGGGCTGACCTGCACAGCAAAGGAAACATAGAAAGAGAAAAGATGGGAATAGGGGAAAACACAGGAAGGGACAAATTGAAAAGATGCTGATGAGAAACAATGTTAGAAAGAAAAAGTAAGATGAGACAAATGATTGGTAGGTAGAAGGAGGAAAAAAAGAACGAGAGTAGAAAGGAAAGGTTAAAGAAAGTTAGGAAATAAGCAAGAAAGGGTGAAATGTAGGACAGAAGAGTGAAAGGAAGGATAGTTGAAAGACGATTGAGAGCTGAAGAATGGACAGAATGGGAAGACTGGAAGGGTGGAAGGAAGGATGGAAGGATAGCTAGATGCATATGTGGATATAGTGATGGGTGGATGTGTGGAAGGATGTATGTATAAAAGTGTGAAAGGGTGGATGAAGGGATGGTGGCTGAATGGATATGTGGGTAGAAAGATGAAGAGATTGTCAGATGAATAGACAGAAGGGTGAAAGGATGGATGGAAGGAGTATGAAGGGGTGAAGGAAAGGGTTCCTGCTTATTTACCTTTACTGCTCGTTGCGATTAAAGATTTGGTTCAAGAGGGGGATATTTTAATTTTCTAGCTATTTCCTTGTACTATGAGTTATGACACTGTATTCAAATTTAAATCCTAGTGTTTGTAAACCCCAAACACAAAAGTGCAAGAACCTGTAAACCACCATTGCACTACATTTTTAGACTTTGCACCGTAATCTGAAGGAGGCTCACAATGGCATATGTAGGTGGAAATTGGTGTGCAGGCCCATGCACTGTTAATTATTGGAAAGTATACTTCCCACATCCAGTGTTATTAGAAAATAAGGTGCACGTTGCTTTTTGCATAGTTCAGGATTTTTTTACTGACAGGGATGCATAGATTGCATGGTCCAATTTTTCCTCAAAATGTCTAGATTATACAGTTCACATCGGTGATGGTGCCAATTAGGCAACTTTTTATCTGCTTAGTTTAAGTCATGAAGGGCGTATGGTAGGTTGGTTACATTTGTCTCACTTTCTTGAGGTAATTGGACTAATTGTAAACTAACATTTCCACTAACCGTTGTAGAAATAACATTTACACCAAAAGACAGAGGAAAAAAACAAATTTTGACTCCAGTTTATTGAAATATTGATGCAACATAGCACTAGTGTAATCCATGTAAACTGAACATTTTGGTTTTAAATTGCTCCAGTGCAGTCTTTGTGATACAGCTGGATACCGTGCGTTTTCACCCAGGAATAAAGGGCCATGAACATTTTAAAAAGATTTGGTTGGTAGAACTTGTGTGTTACTGAAATGTCTTACTAAATGAAATAACAATTTAATATTCGAGAATAGAGGTATGAGCATACGTACACAGTTATCTCTACTATAATCAGACACTGAAACAGACCATTGAATGTTGGAATGTAAAATCTTGTCCCGCTTTGGGGTAACTTAAAATTTTGTCTGCTACAGGAATTTTTAAATATGAGAGAATGTTAATTTGCTTTGGCAAGTCATGCATTGTAGACTGCACTTAACACACATGAAATGACACATGGGAGGCCTGCTTTGGCAGTGAATTGGATCTGGAATTTCTGAGTTTGAGTTGCATGGTCAATATTTGTGTGTCACTTTCATAGTTATTTAGACTGTGTTTCTGTTTTATACTGTTTCTGCCTACATATTGAGCCACAGCTTTGGTTGATTTTGATTGCAGTGGCTCAGTTTATTTGGTGATTCATAATTCCAATCATGGGTAAAACATGGCTTGTTGAACATAGATGAGATGTACTTGAAAATAATTGTTGGATTGCGTATTGCAGTTCAGGTTTTCAATTTGACAAATCTTTTTACTTCTTACCACCGAAATATGAGTGTCTTCCTGGTCGAGGACCACACTGCTTTTTCTCTTATCTGTCTTGTATCAAGACCCTGCTGGACTATGGGGTGAAAGAAAGCTTGAATAAGCAGCTACCTATGTTATTTGACATCTCTTTATTAATGTAATAACTGCACTTTCACAATTGCTTTATTAACCTTCCTGCTTTCTCAAATTTGCTTGAAAATGCACCATTTGTCCACTCGTTTTTCAAAATTTTCTCGGGGGGGTAATCCCCCCGAACCCCCCTTAGGTTGTTCGGGCTCGCTCGCTACGCTCGCTTGCTGCGGTGCAATATGCCAATACTTTTACGCCCCACCACTTTCAAATGTCACCAGCCGCCACTGGCTGCGAGGCGAGGAGAAGTGGCCCCACTGAGGAAGGCATAACTGTGTGTGGTAATTAACTTATGAAAGTCATTAGCTGTGGCCTGATCTGAGACAGGCGGTGTGTGGGCAGCAGCATAGGCACACAGGCATTACGAGCAGAAGAAGGCAGGACAATGAATGGGCAGTGATAGCTCTGGGCAGACCCCTATGCCCGCCTGGACTCCTCTAGGGGACAATATCATGAAACAAAACAATTATGTAAATAGTTGTAATAGAAAACTATTTCCATATATATCCCAAAAACTTTTTTTTACATAATTATTGAACAATTTAATAATTAACTATCACTTTTTAAAAATTATTATTGATCTATTACTTAATTTCACACACTATACTCTTACAAACCTAGCTGCCGACAACTAAAATACAACTGAAATAAAGAAATATTACACAATTTACATAATTGATAATAAATTAACTCATTAAAAATTAAAAACTATGTGTTAATTAATTAAAACATAATTAAACATCCCTTCTATTCTTCTACAAACTCAGCAACCTGCAACCAAAATATAATTAAAATAAACTAGTATTAGATAATGTACATAATTAATTATCAATTAAATAATTGATAACAAATACATAATTAATTGTTAATTTATTATTACTTAATTGACTTCCAACCCTATATCCCTTCAAATCCCAAAGCCCACATCTAAAATATAACTAAAATATAAAGTTATTACACAATTTACATAATTAATAATCCATTAAATGATTAATAATACATTAATTATCACTTAATTAACTTCCCACTTTATACCCCCACAAACCCAGTTGCTTGCACCGCAAATATAACAAAAAAATTATTACGCAATGTATGTAATTAATAGCATTATCAATAATATATTACAAATGAATTGTTAATTAATTATTACGTAATTAACTTTCCACTCTATACTCCTACAAACCTAGCAACCCACTACAACTCTATAAATTACTATTAGCAATTTAATGAAAAATGATATACCACTTAAAATTACAAACTATATTTAAAAATATTATTAACAATTATACAAACAATCATAACACATAAAATTAATATATGAACTACAACACATTAGGACAATTAAAAAAACAATATTTTTAACAACTATATTATTGCAAACGATATTAACTACATGGATATTCTTAATAACGATATTACTTACCTGAAAAAAACAATATTTTTGTCAACAATATTTCTGCACCACAATATTTTTGTATCACGATATTTTTCCCAATATTTCTGTCTCCTGATATTTACAACTCGATATTTTCTCCAAATACCGCCTTCTTGGGATCCTTATCATGGATGTAGAGCACGGGGCATGGTGCTTATCAGTTGCCGATGCATTGGAGGCACGCCCACCATTTAAGGTAACCTAGGACCCCAGATACCGCCTGATCAGACCTGGCCTCACCCACGCACACAAGGCACTCCACGACACCGGACCAGCGTACCTCAACAGACGGCTCAGCCTCTACACCCCCGCCGGCCAGCTACGCTCCGCAGACCATGCCCTCGCCACCATCCCCCGCATCCGAAGAGTGACCGCCGGCGGCAGATCATTCTCCCACCTCGCCGCCAAGACGTGGAACACCCTCCCCATCCGCCTACGGCAACCCGAAGACCTTCTATCCTTCAGGAGACTCCTCAAGACCTGGCTCTTCGAACAGTAGCAGCATCCCTCCCTAGCGCCTTGAGACCCTCACGGGTATGTAGTGCGCTTTACAAATGCTATGATTGATTTATTGATTGATTGACCTCACTGTGCATCCCCTCCCAGACACAACTCCCATCTATATCTTTAAATACTTAACTCATGTGCACTACTCAGCTACAAGGCAGAGGTGCCTACTCCCAAACACCCTCTCGCTGGTACAGTAACCCGCCTGAGATGTGCCTTCCTTGTGCATGTACCCTGGGGTCCTTGGGGTGGGGGTGCCATATATACCTCGGTTCACACTCTGACACACCTAATTTTCTCCCACAGGACCTAGAGACTACCAATGGGTGCCTTGACTCAGTTGAACTGTGAGGGAATGGCGACTGCAGGGAAGAGGGAAGGTGCAACTTTCCTCAACCCCCACGGCGCTGCCTGCACCATACCCACCCTCGCTTCTCTCCTTGGATAAGCCTCATAGCGAGGGCACTAACCTTCTTCATTTTCGCATTCTCCAGCCCCCTTTTATAATTTATATATATTTCTTAGTCCTTCTTCTGTCTGGCACTTGGGATATTGGGATACTGCTGCTCAGGGCCATCACAATGGAGGGAGTGGGGGGGGGGGCAGTAGGCTGCAGGACCCCACTCTCCTGCAGCAAAAAGTATTTATATATTTGTAAATGAAAGGAAACCTGACATCTTCATTAGTATTGACGCAGTTTGTGTAACCATGGCACTAGATGACGGATATTCCTCCGCCGTCTTACTAGTGATGGATATTCCCTCCGCCGTCTTACTAGTGACGGATATTCCGTCCGCCGTCTTACTAGTGACAGATATTCCGTCCGCTGTCTTACTAGTGACGGATATTCCCTCCGCCGTCTTACTAGTGACGGATATTCCGTCCGCCGTCTTACTAGTGACGAATATTCCCTCCGCCGTCTTACTAGTGACGGATATTCCATCCGCCGTCTTACTAGTGACGGATATTCTGTCCGCCGTCTTACTAGTGACAGATATTACGTCCGCCGTCTTACTAGTGACGGATATTCCCTCCGCCGTCTTACTAGTGACGGATATTCCCTCCGCCGTCTTACTAATGACGGATATTCCGTCCGCCGTCTTACTAGTGACAGATATTACGCCCGCCGTCTTACTAGTGACGGATATTCTCTCTGCCATCTTACTAGTGACGGATTTTCCGTCTGCCGTCTTACTAGTGACGGATATTCCCTCCGCCGTCTTACTAGTGACGGATATTCCGTCCGCCGTCTTAACAAGTTCCATAGGATGTAATGGAATTGAAATTTGGCGGACGGAATATCGGTCATGTTTTTGTGACAGAGTAACCCTGTCCACCAGGATGGTAATCAGGCCCAGAAAAGTTTCTTGCCTTGCCCGTGGGCCTTTTACTTGGGACACTATCAAGGGCCTTGCTAACCTCCAAGCGTGTGCATCATTCTTCCATTGACTATTGGCCAAGTCACAGGGTCAAGGAAGCAGGCCAGGCCGCCTCCATCACGCCCTTCACTCCAGGGATTGTCAGTCTGTCTGTCGCTCATGGGGGCTTCCACAAATTGACTTCTGCTTCTGCTGCTTCCTTGTCTTATCACATCTCGGGGATGTAAGGGGGGAGTTGGTGGTGGTAAGATGTAAATCAAGTAAAGCTACATGACCACCATCTACACCGGGTACAATGACACTGACTTCCATCCCAACAGCCCAAGCTCACTTAAGACACCATCCTGCTGTGGCAGGACATTGGTAAGAACCTGGGGAGATCTATTAAGGAAGAGCATGAAGAGACAGTGGCCAGGGCTACACAGGAAGGGACGTGAAGGCCTCCTTAGTTCAAAACTTTGACACAGTTTCCGTTACCAGCCTCTGGGTGGCAGTGTTCTCACAGCATGGCTTAAGAAAAAAGTCCCGGTCATTAAAAATGAGTGTCTATGCTCACCACATGCACCCACCTGCACGAATTAAGCATTGGCTGAAGTACTGTGGAATAGTGGGGGGAATGCAGTGAATCTATGGATGATAGGGAAGTGGGCGTTGCTGCAGGGAGGTGGGATTCCTCATGGACTCATATGATGCATCATGGAAGAGTGGAAGGATTGACCAGCTGAGAGGCTGCAGGTGGGAGGGCAGCTGGGGAGGAGGGTCCATAGGCCGTGGGATGTGAGAGCTGAGTCAGAGGAAGAAGGTAGGGTTGCACTAGGAGGGTTGCAGGGTCACTCTTCATAACAGGGCGGCGATCGCACTGCAGTGAGGTGTTGCTGGGAGAGTAGGGTCCAGAGTTGGTTTCTGGAGTGGAGAAGAGGCAGCACCTGGCAGTCCTGGACCGACTTCGACCCCCGCCCCCCAGGACATAGCATAGAGGGTCTGGCACCTGGCCTTTTCCATCCCGCACTCCTTGGATTCCAGTCCGACACTGCTGCTGTGTGGCCTGTGATGCTCTCTGACCGTGTGCTTAGGTTAGAGTCATTACAAAGCTCACACCTTATTAATTAAGGTGAGCCATGTCTATTTCTGTAGAAAAGGTCAGACTGGCCGTAGTGGGCATCGGGCATTTCCCTGGAAGGCTGGAAGGGTGGGGGCCGGTTTTGGAGCAGTGGGGGCTGGTTTCATTACTGGGAGCCATTTTTGCAGCAGTGGGGGCCGGTTTTGTTACTGGAGGCCGAATTGGAGCAGTGCTGCAAATCAACCCAAGTAACCTCCAGTAACAAAGGGAGCAGTGCTTCACACTTGCACCTCCTCTCTCCCGGGGGAGGCTGGTCTGACAAAATTGCCAGGGCTGCTTTGAGTTCACAGTCTGTCCGTGAGGCACAGGGTCAAGACTGATTTGCAAATAGCTGTGTCTGAACTGGGGTGGCGAAGTGAGCTAAAGAACGATGATGAATTCAACCCAGATCTATGACTGAGGGTGAGTGTTTGAAAAGTTTCAGCGCTCCGTCCATCATCTCCTTGTGTTTGCTTTGTTCACGCTAAGTTTGCAGGGTATGCCCAGATGTGGGTACCTGGCTCACTTTGCCACTGGATTCAAGCTAGCCTGGCTGATGAGGGCTATTAGCCCGAAACCGGTCCCAGGAGGCATGTTTCCGGTCCAGGGAAGACATGGTTTGGCAATTCGGGCTGGACTGTTCCCATGAGGCACAGGGTCAACACTGATTTGCATAAAGCTGTGTCTGAATTGGGGTGGCGAAGTGAGCCATAGAACGATGATGAATTCAACCCAGATCTGGGACTGGGGAGAATGTCTGAAAAGTTTCAGAGCTCCGTCCATCATCTCCTTGTGTTTGCTTTGTTCGCCCTAAGTTGGCAGGGTATGCCCAGACGTGGGTCCCTTGCTCACTTTGCCACTGGATTCAAGCTAGCTTGGCTGATGAGAGCTATTAGCCCAAAACCAGTCCCAGGATACTTGTTTCATGTCCAGGGAAGACATGGCTTGGCAGTTCGGGCTGGACTGTTCCCATGAGGCACAGGGTCAAGCCTGATTTGCATAAAGCTGTGTCTGAATTGGGGTGGCGAAGTGAGCCATAGAACGATGATGGATTCAACCCAGATCTGTGACTGGGGGTGAGTGTCTGAAAAGTTTCAGTGCTCCGTCAATCATCTCCTTATGTTTGCTTTGTTCGCCCTAAGTTGGCAGGGTATGCCCAGATGTGGGTCCCTTGTTAACTTTGCCACTGGATTCAAGCTAGCCTGGCTGATGAGGGCTATTAGCCTGAAACCGGTCCCAGGATGCTTGTTTCAGGTCCACGGAAGACATGGTTTGGCAGTTTGGGTTGGACTGTGACTTCACTGCAGACTTCCGTGACGTTCAGTGCGGGGTTCCCCAAGGTTCCTCCCTTTCCCCCCTCTTATTCAATCTTTACATCTCCCCCCTTATCTTTTCATTGCAACAAATGGAGGTCACCGTATTTAATTATGCGGATGACCTCCAGCTTGTGTTCAACCTCTCCTCTTCCCCCGATTCTGTCTCCAACTTTCAAACTATCATGATTCACATCCGAGACTGGATGAACCACAACCATCTTAAGCTCAACCCAGATAAGACCGAGCTGGTGTTGACGGGTGGTTCATCCAGCCCCTGGTCCCCCATTTTCTGGCCCCCTTCCCTTGGTGCCCCACCTGTTCCCTCCACCTCGGTTAAAACCCTAGGCATCAAGCTCAATTCACAACTCACCCTTCACTCCCAGGTGAGCTCTGTGGTTTCTTCCTCCTTTCTGGCTCTTCGCACCATTCGCAAGGTGTCCCGTTTCTTTTCTTTTGATGCCCTAAAACTTATCACTCTTGCCATGGTCGTATCCCGCCTGGATTATGGCAACGCCCTATATGCAGGTATCCCTGCATATAGTCTTCGGCGTTTGCAGCAGATCCAGAACCAGGCGGCACGCCTGGTGTTCAAACTCCCTAAATCCTCCCACACCACTCCCCTTTTGAAAGCTTTACATTGGCTTCCCGTCTGGGCCCGTGTCCAGTTTAAGCTTGCATCTATCACCTTCCAAGCACGACTGGGCACGGCGCCAGCTTTCATCTCCTCGGAGATCATTCCCTACGTTCCATCTAGGGAACTGAGGTCATCTTCCCAATCCCTTCTCACTGTCCCACGGTTCCGAAGAAAGAAATGGGGAGGCTCGAAGTTTGCGACTCTCGCCCCGACTTTTTGGAACTCTCTGCCTGCAGAACTCAGGGCTTCAACCTCATATCTGTTATTTCGGAAACAACTCAAGGCATATCTTTTTGCCAAATCCTTTAATTAATACCTTAGTCTCTCTTTTTTCCCCTAACCCGGGACTTCTTCTCTGACCTCTTTCAGTTTTTAGCGCCAAGAAACCGCTGGTGTACGTGCGCTGTACAAATAATTTTAAATAGAAATAGAAATAGAAATGAGGCACAGAGTCAAGACTGATTTGCATATAGCTGTGTCTGAACTGGGGTGGCGAAGTGAGCTAAAGAACGATGATGGATTCAACCCAGATCTGTGACTGTGGGTGAGTGTCTGAAAAGTTTCAGCACTCCGTCCATCATCTCCTTGTGTTTGCTTTGTTCGCCCTAAGTTGGCAGGGTATGTCCAGATGTGGGTCCCTTGTAAACTTTGCTACTGGATTTAAGCTAGCCTGGCTGATGAGGGCTATTAGCCCGAAACCGGTCCGAGGATGCTTGTTTCCAGTCCAGGAAAGACATGGCTTGGCAGTTTGGGCTGGACTCTTCCCATGAGGCACAGGGTCAAGACTGATTTGCATATAGCTGTGTCTTAACTGGGGTGGTGAAGTGAGATAAAGAATGATGATGAATTCAAACCAGATCTGTGACTGGGGGTGAGTGTCTTAAAAGTTTCAGCGCTCCGTCCACCATCTCCTTGTGTTAGCTTTGTTCGCCCTAAGTTGGAAGGGTATGCCCAGACGTGGGTCCCTGGCTCACTTTGCCACTGGATTCAAGCTAGCGTGGCTGATGAGGGCTATTAGCCCGAAACCGGTCCCAGGATGCTTGTTTCAGGTCCAGGGGAGACATGGTTTGGCAGTTCGGGCTGGAATGTTCCCATTAGGCACAGAGTCAAGACTGATTTGCATATAGCTGTGTCTGAACTGGGGTGGCGAAGTGAGCTATAGAACGATGATGGATTCAACCCAGATCTGTGACTGTGGGTGAGTGTCTGAAAAGTTTCAGCGCTCCGTCCATTATCTCCTTGTGTTTGCTTTGTTCGCCCTAAATTGGCAGGATATGCCCAGAAGTGGGTCCCTTGCTCACTTTGCCACTGGATTCAAGCTACCCTGGCTGATAAGGGCCATTAATACGAAACCGGTCCCAGGATGCTTGTTTCCGGTCCAGGGAAGACATGGTTTGGCAGTTCGGGCTGGACTGTTCCCATGAGGCACAGGGTCAAGACTGATTTGCATATAGCTGTGTCTGAACTGGGGTGGCGAAGTGAGCTAAAGAACGATGATGGATTCAACCCAGATCTGTGACTGTGGGTGAGTGTCTGAAAAGTTTCAGCACTCTGTCCATCATCTCCTTGTGTTTGCTTTGTTCGCCCTAAGTTGGCAGGGTATGTCCAGATGTGGGTCCCTTGTAAACTTTGCTACTGGATTTAAGCTAGCCTGGCTGATGAGGGCTATTAGCCCGAAACCGGTCCGAGGATGCTTGTTTCCAGTCCAGGAAAGACATGGCTTGGCAGTTTGGGCTGGACTCTTCCCATGAGGCACAGGGTCAAGACTGATTTGCATATAGCTGTGTCTTAACTGGGGTGGTGAAGTGAGATAAAGAATGATGATGAATTCAAACCAGATCTGTGACTGGGGGTGAGTGTCTGAAAAGTTTCAGCGCTCCGTCCACCATCTCCTTGTGTTAGCTTTGTTCGCCCTAAGTTGGAAGGGTATGCCCAGACGTGGGTCCCTGGCTCACTTTGCCACTGGATTCAAGCTAGCGTGGCTGATGAGGGCTATTAGCCCGAAACCGGTCCCAGGATGCTTGTTTCAGGTCCAGGGGAGACATGGTTTGGCAGTTCGGGCTGGAATGTTCCCATTAGGCACAGAGTCAAGACTGATTTGCATATAGCTGTGTCTGAACTGGGGTGGCGGAGTGAGCTAAAGAACGATGATGGATTCAACCCAGATCTGTGACTGTGGGTGAGTGTCTGAAAAGTTTCAGCGCTCCGTCCATTATCTCCTTGTGTTTGCTTTGTTCGCCCTAAATTGGCAGGATATGCCCAGAAGTGGGTCCCTTGCTCACTTTGCCACTGGATTCAAGCTAGAAGCTAGCCTGGCTGATAAGGGCCATTAATACGAAACCGGTCCCAGGATGCTTGTTTCCGGTCCAGGGAAGACATGGTTTGGCAGTTCGGGCTGGACTGTTCCCATGAGGCACAGGGTCAAGACTGATTTGCATATAGCTGTGTCTGAACTGGGGTGGCGAAGTGAGCTATAGAACGATGATGGATTCAACCCAGATCTGTGACGGGGGATGAGTGTCTGAAAAGTTTCAGTGCTCCATCCATCATCTCCTTGTGTTTGCTTTGTTCGCCCTAAGTTGGCAGGGTATGCCCAGATGTGGGTCCCTTGTTAACTTTGCTACTGGATTCAAGCTAGCCTGGCTGATGCGGGCTATTAGCCCGAAACTGGTCAGAGGATGCTTGTTTCTAGTCCAGGAAAGACATGGCTTGGCAGTTCGGGGAGGTAGCTTGATTGAGAATTTGCGATTTGCTGTGCCAGGCACGGAAGTGAGGCAGGGTACATCAGAAATGAGAACGCCCATGCGACTTGGTTTTAACTTAGGCATTACAAAACAGCAAAGGCTAAACAAGACGGCATTCAGTAAACCTATAGTATGTCAACAAAATACATTTCACAAACAAATAGGCTCTAGAAGTGCAATTAGTACAATGATTGGCGTTGTTGTGGATGACACACTTGGGCCAGCACGTCAGTGCTTAGACTAGCAGAGAGCTTGTCACTGCTCTAAATGTTTTGGGGAATTTCTCTCCTCTCTCTGACTGGCTGAGAGCATCTCTTGCTGCGGCCTTAATGCACCAATGCCCGGTTACTTATCTCTAATCTTCATTACTCCAAGTCCAGGCCTTCCCATTCCACTCCCGATCCCGTCCCTCCCTCCCGGGGTTTTGTTTATGGTGATTGTTTTCTTTCTTATGAGTTTTTTGGTATTCTCCATATGTCTTTGTGACGTGTTTCTCCCTTTATGCATGCTGGGTAGGCGGCACCATATTGGGGGAAGTATTTTGCCCTCAGCTAGGTGATAGGTTCTGTGGAGCCTGTGAACTGCTCATATGTAAGGAATGGGACTGGAAGACGGACGAGGAGGTAATCCCATGTTTACACACAGCTTTCACTTGTGTTTCTCTTGTGAGCGCAAACAAGTTAGAGGGCCATTAGTGCAATAAGGATTTGCTGCACGGCTGATCAAGGTGAGGTTACAGTACTTACGGAGCTGATTGCCGCAATATCAATGGCCATTGCTTTCTCGTTCTCTGTTTATGTTTCTGCTACATTGAACTGCGGCCTCGCCTGATGTTAATCTGCAGAATGGGGGATTGGGCTTCCCAGAATAGCAACAAAATTGAGAAAAATAGGCATCAATGTGTTTCCAGGTGGGACTGCCTGCTGTGTCTTTGGAAGTATCCGTTGTCAGGATGTCAGCGCGTTTGGCAGGGCTGTAAATATTACCTGGTACCACTTATTTTCTGCTGCTCACCCACGCCAGAAGATAAGGTGTGCAATAAATTCACTGGCACACTGCTTTGTAGCAATCTCTCAGTCCAACAAAATGTTCACCTTCCTCTCACTGCTTCACCTTTGTCTTCTGAAATACTGTGGTCTCAGAGTGGATTCGGCTTCAGGTCTATTACACTCCACACAGCGAGATCTGCTCCGTCGAGTCTATGTCATCACCCTCAAAGTGAGATCTGACCCTTCCTGTCCATTGACCCACCCTCCATGAGACCACCATTGCAGTGAGATCTGCTCCTTTCCCTCCATGATCCCACCCTCACATTGAGATCTGCTTCACAATGTCTATGAATCCACCCTCAAAGTGAGATCTGCTACTTTCCAGCCATGATCCCACCCACACATTGAGATCTGCTTCATAATGTCTTTGAATCCACCCTCAAAGTGAGACCTGCTCCTTTCCATCCATGATCCCACCCTCACATTGAGATCTGATTCATCATATCTATAAATCCACCCTCAAAGTGAGATCTGATTCTTCCTGTTCATGAGCCCAAGCTCACAGTAAGATCTGCTTTGTCATGTCTATGACCTCACCCTCACAATGTGATCTGCTCCTTCTTGTCCTTGAGCCCACCCTCACAGGGAGATCTGCTTCATCCTCTACAGGACCCTACCCTCACAGGGAGATCTGTTTTATCCTGTACATGACCCCCACCCTCACAGGGAAATCTGTTTCATCCTGTAGATGATCCCACCCTCACAGGGAGATCTGTTTATTCCTGTGATTGACCCCACCCTCACAGGGAGATGTCTCATCCTGTACAAGACCCCCACCCTCACAGGGAGATCTGCTTCATCCTGTTCTTGGTCCCACCCTCATACTAACAATGGCTTCATCTGTGGTTACAGTGACACCTGCTGCATCCATTTTCATTGTGAGATGTGGTGCTGCCTGTACATGACGCCATCTTGTCTATCCCGCCAGTGACCTTGTGCTTCTTCCTTCCTATGAAGTCCTTTGTCCCACTGAGGTCTGTTGCATCCTGTACAGGACACTGTGTTTGCAGTCAGATCCCTTCCACCCTGTCCATGACCCAATGCTCTCAGTAAGACCCACTCATTCCTGTGTAAATGCCCCACTCCAGCGTATCCATAAACTCATGTTCACTGTGTTATCTACTCTACCCTGACCATGACCCAGGCTCACAGGGGATATGCTCCATCTTGTCTGTCCATTAGACCCAGTGGATCACCTTCATCATGCTCGTGAAGCTCCTTGTCACAGTGACATCTGTTAGATCCTCTCCATGACCAGACGCTCACAGTGAGATCTACTTCTTCCTGTTCGTCATCCCATAATCACAGTGTGACCTATTCCGTGATGTCCATTACCTCACTGGTCAGAGTTTTCTTTACTCCATGCCATCCATGATTTGTTGGTCATTGTGTGATCTCTATCCTATTCATGATTCCTTGACCACAGCGAGAACTGCTGCTTTCTGTCCATGACCCCATGGTTACTGTGCTGTGCACAGGCCCATGGACATGTTGAATTCTGCCCTATCCTCACCTTCTTTAGAGCTTTTCACTGCCCTTGGCGCTCTGCTTAGGAACAAGCCAGTTCTACGATCTCTCCCGTGAATGTCCAAACTAGGAAGGTCAGCTGGGTAAACTTGTTCTGACCGCTCTAGAAGTAATAATTAAAGGAAGAGACTTGAACAATGCAAGGCACAAGCTATAACTAGAGAGCTAAACTCCAAAAAGAAAAATGCAAAAAATCACAATAAAATGTATTGTGTAGATTTCCTTAGAGTTTGGCTCTTAGTCTATACCTGTAGAGCTTGTGTAAGTAGCTAGTGTATGTGTGTGGAAATCAGCCCTTACCCCCACACCTCTTACCTGGCACGCAGAAATGACTCGATGGGGAAGTGCAGAGAGTGTTATTATATGCAGAGAGGAATCCAGAGGATTATGTAAAATACCCATATCTATGGAATGGGATCAGATGTTAGAAACACTAAAAGCTATAGATCCGATGGAACTTCCAATCTCCCAAGGCGCGATATCCTCTTCCCCGTTAACGTTCGACAACATGACTGAACCCGTTTAAAGGCGTATATTGTACGATACCGCACTACTTAGGACGGACCCATTAAAGGTAGATCATCCCTAAATCATATAGTTATTCACGAGACCACATACCTCATTAGCGTATGCACACATGGTTGGGAGGCCAGAACAGTGGGTGGGGGGGAGGACTCTTTAGATTAAGACATTTTAGTTTGTACTGTTATGTGTAGAAATGATTCACATAATATACAGTTGTTTGTAAACTATAATGGTCATCTCCTATGTTGTGTGACATATCATAGACAATGATAGATACCTGATACTGTAATAGACGACCACCTTCATATATGTATGTACCCTCAAACAATGATAACATTTGTATACCAATTGTATACAATAAAATCAATAAAACTGTGCTTTAAAAAAATGTGTTGCTTACTTGAACTGTTACATTCTCCAGTTAGTCAGGTGGCACCTACAAAGAAACTTGCTGAAGAGTGTCCAGCATTAATAAAAGCACAGATGTACAAATTGTTTTTTAAAAAAAATTCTTGATGGATACACCGTTTGCGTAGTTCCCCAGTCTGTTGCTTTATAAGAATCCCAATGACATTTGTTGAGGTCTAGTCTCAATGGTATTTGGAGTTCTACAAGTTTTGGGACCTCTTATCTGAGACCTCATCCTCAGCAACAGACATTCAAACCCAGGTGAGGTCTTACATATCCTCAGACTACTGTGCATTGAATGTGGAGTTTGGTCTTGACGGATGTGCCATTGACTCTAAGTCAGTTCTTAGCAGTTCAGGACTGCTGACACTTTTATTTGGAGATTATTAGTGCAATATTACAATTAGAGCGCATATGTAACCAACACTTGACATTTACAGCTCCAAAGTAAACCATTAAAATAAATTGGGCAATAAATACATCGTCCTTTCAGCCCCTCTGCTGCAGATAAAGAGCAGAACAGTCGTAAGATTCTTGTGATACCATGTGATAAGTTTTTCTGAAGAACTTTGGAATTTCATTGTCAGAGATCATAGGGTGCACTGGACAAAACGTACAAGACTGGATTAAACCAATACATGATATTTTAAGCATAAGAATATGATTATGTCCCCCTTGAGTACAACAATTTCCACTCTCTCTACTTCTTATCGCAATGAGTATAAATAAGGGATCACGGATAAATGGCGATCACTGTTACCTCAAGCGGGCCTTGTGTGTAAACATATTCCTAACCGCAGATTCTTCACCTTGTGAATATCCCAGGCACCAGACTGGATCCAGAGACTTTTCAATAGCAATTCATTTGCATGTTGGTAGGTGACATTGTACTGCTCCAAGTTGGATTCTTCCCACCCCAGGAGTGATCTCAGGGGCACTGTATCTGCACCACCTTCGTACACTGACATCAGTCCTTTCTTCCTGCGCCTTCTCATGTGAATCCAGAGCTCTATCTATTCTGTCAGGTTTAACAGAGTTTTTTCCCCTCAAATTTACTAGGTGCTAGGGCAGTCCCCTCCTGAAACAACCGGTTTTAAACCATGCAGTGACCCTCATCATCAGATGTCAGTAATGGACACCCTCAATGTCTGTCCCTGGTGTCTCGCCTTAAAGCACAACTCAACGTTGTGTGACTGCTGCATTAAGACAAACCAAAACACCATTTGTGACCACGAAGCCAAACTTGAAGTCGTGGAACTTCAAAGGAAGTCGAAGAAGATCTAGTTCCGGTCGACAGCACAGATGAGCTCTTGCTCCAGAGTGCAATCTCGCGATCGATTGTCATTGAAATCACAAAGCTCAAGTAAATAAAAAAAACACAAAAACCACAAAAAGTCCAAACATGGCTCTCCCTTGTCTTGACACATTCACCGTTGCGAGCCACGTAATGCCCTGGTTCTCTGTTCACCGACTTCAGTGGCGTGACCAACTCTATTAGTCTGAATTTTAGCATCGGCACCGACATCAAAGTTAGCAGGTAGGGAGGTGACATAGACTCACCCCCGGAGACCCAGCGTTCCTCTTGCAACATCCTACTCCGGAAAGGCTAGTAGTCCAGGCATCCATGAGCAGAATCAACCCAATGCTTTCCAGACCACTCTGCCTGATAGTGACACCAAATTAATGTTTTTTTCTATCAGCCTTGCCCTTCTGTCAGTCAACACCTGCTTCACCCGGGGTAGGTAATCGCATGCACTGTGAGAAAGAGTGGCAGATATCTTGGCTATCCCTCCCAGACATTCAGCCAACCATACAAACCCTTATATAGGATGGTCAAGACATAGTGAAGTATTCCAGATGCCCTGCTCTGGACACTACCTACTGTCTGGGTTGGGCAGTTCTGAGCAGTGTGGTGCTTAGGTGCACACTTCGATTCGTTCCACTGACTTCTCAAATGATGTTCAGCAATCTTTAATGGACATACCCGTTGATGGCTCTATATTCTTTGGCGCAAATGTCAGACTCAGCCTTGGAATGATTTAAAGAGAGCAAGACCACAGCCTGCTCTCTAGGCCTCGCTCCACCCATTCAGGAATTCTCCCAACAACTTTGCCCATTTTGAGGCTTTGGGAGGCGCTACCAGCAGAGACAGCACCAAAGTGCACCCCTGCAATAACAGGCCTCTCAGTCCTTTTGATGTAGAGACAGGGGATCAGGTTGACAATGTCCAGGCCCCAAGGGGCAAAGATCCACCCAAACACCAGTCTCCCCTCTTCCCCACTGCTGCCGTAAAACCACTTTAGGTCATCATCTGCAGCGTACGATTGCCCAGTGGGAGACTGCATCACCTTTCACCTCCCTGGGTGGAGGAGCATTACAACTGACCAATGGGTACTCCAAACTGTGGACCACGTTTACTCCATTCCCTTACTGTCTCAACCCTCAGACGTGCACCTTCTGAAGGTTGACCTGTCCAAACTCTGAGAAGAAGATCAAGCACTCTTGGCAGAGGAGCCGTAGAGAACGGGCAGATATCAGAGATCAGGATTGACTGTTACTCTTGTTATTTAATGGTGCTGAAGGTTGGGGGCCTTCTTCCCATCCTCAACCTTAGCTCTCTGAACTTTTTCCTTCGGAAGGAAAAGTTCAAGATGCTTATCTGGATGGTGGTGTTGGATTTGCAAGACGCTTACTTTCACATCCCTGACTTGTAATCCCACAGATCTTACCTGCAGTTTCAGATAGGAAAGGACACCTTTTCAGTTCTCTGTGCTCCCCTTTGGTCTACCCAGTGCACCTCGGGTGTTCACAAAGATGATGGTGATGGTTGCAGTCTATCCTCGGAACTTGGAAATACCAGTCTTCCCCTACCTTGATAGCTGGCTACTAGAGGGGGACTCGCCTGAAACAGTCGTAAGCCACCTTAATATGACTAGGCCGGGGCGTAGTTCGCGGAGTTTTGCTACGTGGAACTCTGCGAAGTTACAAAAAAACTCAGCGAAGTTCCGCGAGTGGCAGAGTGCAGTGCAAACTGCAGTTGTTGCTGGTATTCCTGCCGCTCGGAGAGAAATTCTACCGGAGCGGCAGCTCGCACTCGCGAACTTACTGTTCGCGATCGCGAACTTACCATTTGCGATCGCGAGCGGGGAAATAACTCCGCTGCACATCGCGAAGCGGAGTTTTCTGCACTCCGCGAACTCTGCGTAGTGCGGCTTGCAGAAAACTCCGCGAACGGAGTGAAGTTCACCGCCCAGGCCTAAATATGACCTGTTGACATTGTTTGGGTTTATCACCAACATGCCGAAGTCACACCTGACTCCTTCACAATAGCTCACCTTCATCTGAGGCATGCTGGCGTTGCTTTTCTAAGCCTTCCCTCCACTTCAAGGAGTCCAGGACATTTGGGCAATGATCCGTATGCTTCAGCCCTTGACCTGAGTCTCAATGAGAGCAGTTCTGAGGATTTTTGGCCTCTTGGCTTCCTATATCCCACTTGTGGACCACACCAGATGGTGCATATGGGCTCTGCAGCAGGATCTGATGTCCCAGTGGGCCCTGCCCCAAGGGAACCTGCCAGATTCCATCCAGTTGTCAGAGGAGACTGCAAAAGTCCTGCAGTGGTAGCCGCTTAACCACACTTGAACGTGCGGTAGACACATTTCCCTACACAACACAGCGCTAACAGTTGTGGCAGATGCATTGCCGCTGGTTTGCGGAGGTCATCAGGGAGAGGTGGATATCACTCTAGTCTTGGACAGAGACTCGCCTCCACATCAGCCTACTGGAGTCGGTAGTGATTTATTTGGTATTGAAGGCATTCTTCCCGTCCAAGAAGGGGCAACAGGTACAGGTTCTCACAGATTACCCAAACACAATGTGGTACTCCAACAAATTGGATGGTGTGGGTTCATGGTTCCTGTGCTAGTAGGCTCTACGTCTCTGGAAGTGGTTGAAAGCTCAGCCAACATTGCTTAGAGGAAGTGGCATTTGCCCTTGGAGGTGGTACAGGGCAAGAACAATGAGGAGAACCCCAGTTTGATCTATTTGCCAATGCAATAAATGTGCAGTGTCCAAGCTTTTGCTTTTGCGCATTGGATTTTCCGAGACGATTCTCACCTGGGGGTGCCTTTGGCCACAGCTTGGACTTGGGGCACCTGTACGCCTTTCCGCCCCTGCCTCTCCTGCCCTGAGTACTGAAAAAGATCAAGAAAGATTAGGCCCAAGTCATCCTAGTAGGGGCTGACTAGCGGAGGAGAGTGTGGCGCCTCGGACTTCTGGCCTTTAACATTGGCTCCCCTCTTTGGCTGCCCCTTAGGGAGGACCACTTGTTGCAACAACAGGGTCAGGTTTTGCCTCAAATCTGCACAACCTGCACCTCCATGTGTGGAGACTGAACAGCGACAGTTGATGACTTTCGCTCTCCCTCCTGAAGTGGTTGATGTAATTCTGGAAGGCAGGCATCCTTCTATCACAACTCTATATCCTGGGGGCTGGGGGGATATTTCTTGTATGGCGTTCTTCCCATGACATGAGTCCTTTACAGGCAAGCTATCTGACATCCTACTAGTTTGTCTTTCCTAGGCCCAACAAGGCATTGCTGTGGGAACAGTTAAGGGTAATCTGTTGGCCGATCAGTCATCTCTCTTCAAATCACCTGTTGTGATGCGTTTCTTGAACCGGCTGAGCCATATGTTCTCACCCTCACCATTTGTAATGCCACAATGGGACCTTAATTTGGTTCTCACATACCTGGTGTGCACTCCGTTTGAGCCTATGCACCGGTTCTCTCTATGTCTGCTCACCATAAAAACTGTATTCCTCATTTGCATAGCTGCTGCCTGATCAGCGAGTAAACTCTAGACATTGTCCGTTCAGCAACCATACATGTCCTTCTATCTGGATAAGCTAGTCTTCTGGACAAAAGGATAATTCCTGTCAAAGGTAGTGCCATCCTTCCACATAGGGCAGTCCTTCACCTTGCCAGCTTTCTATGCCACGCCTCACCAATCCAAGGTTGAGGAACAGCTCCATCAACTGGACCCTAAGTTTTTACATTGATAATACCATCAATTGGACAGCCACATTTTTTGTGGGCTTCCCTGGAGAAAAAAAGGGTGAAACAGGCAAAAAAGAACCATGTCCCCATAGATTCTTTTATGCAATAAGATCTGTTATGGGCTAGGTAACAAATTAGTACCCAGAACGCTTACGCACTCATTCCACTAGAGTAGAGACTGTTACCACTGCTTTGTTGTGTGGTATGGCAGTCTTGGACATCCGCCAGTCTGCTACGTGGATGTTACTCCACACAATAACCAAATACTACTGTTTGGATAACCAGGTCCGGCAGGATGAGCACTTCACCTGAGCTGTACAGCAGGATCTCCTGGTCTGAGTCATTTCACAGACTCACGTCTTGGGAGGTACTGCTCAGGCATCTATTCGCAAGTTGAGAAATCTGCAGTTAGAATTCTCTATCAGAGGAACAAGTTACTTACCTTTGGTAAACCATTTCTGGTAGAGACTACTGGTGAATTTCTCACCGACCGAGCCACCTTCCCATTCTGGGGAATGGACACATATAGTCAGTTAATAAGCTCACAGTCTAGAGAACTTCACACTGAAAAATTCTGATTTCTATAGGCTCTGCGTCAGACGGCATGGACAGAGATCAGAAAGAAACTGACGTCAGCACTCGAAGGTGATACAGGTATAGTGGCCTGAAGTCACATCAGGCCGGGACGGTTCCGATGCTCAGCTGCATGACACTGTCCACTGATGCGCTAGAGCATTGTGATTGAAAGATCTCCAGATCCAGTCTGGCGCCTGGGGGTATTCTCAAATTGAGGAGTCTGCAGTTAGATAGAGTCACTACCAGAAAAGGCATTTCGAAAGGTTAGTAACTTGTTTGTTTATGATAGTAATCCTGTAGTTAAGGCTAAGTATTATATCCCAGGAGACTTTTCCCACAGGGAATTGGTTTGAGAAAAAAATGTCTCTTGGGGACACATTTTCTTCTTGAACCAGCCTCCCACAAGAACAATGTGAATTTCATGCAAAGCAAAATTCACACACTTTACAGACTTCACGTGTGTTATTTATATTTTGCACCGGTCTACAAATAAGTGTAGCCCAGTTTGATAAATCTTTGATGTGATTTGTGATGTCACTGCATTACAAAAGTTGTGTGATGGAATTCAGTGTTAAATATATGCATGGCATGACCATTGTTTAAAAATATTCAGATTTGATGGGATGAGAGAGCATTTTTTATCCATGTCCATTTTGGTATCCACATATTCAGGTTTGGATTGATGTTATCGTTGATTGTCAAATTCCTAATTGCAAATTTCTAGTATCTGAAAAACTACTGAACAGATTTACACCAAGTGACTTGAAAATATGATCTATTTTTGGCACAACAAGCTCTGTATTCATGCCCTGTTTGGCAGAAAGAGAAAACTATCATCACGAGTTAGTAAACTCACCCTTAACAATGATTTTTTGGCTAGCTTTTGGGCTCTATGACGAATGTGCACTGAATTTGGAATGACAAATGACAAAGACCAACACTCTCCATCATTGGTGCAGCTTTGCCAAATCTTCCAATACTTAACACAAGCAAAAATATTGTTTTATATGGACTCATTTACCGTAATAGTTTGTTATTTACTAGTCTAACTCCACACGTGTGCTGTCAAATTGGGGAAGTTATAGAGCGAATCAAAGCTTTTAGTGTTTTGTACACTCACTCGAAAGAACCTTAGCACTGCAGAGACCAGGTCCAGTGGTGCCGCGGTGGTCCTCACAGGGAGCTTGTTTGTCTGACTTTGTCAGGATTTACCAACGCAATGAGGACTAGTCGGGTCCCTCACACACACATTGCTAACAATTATTGTTAGCCGAGGAGCAATGTGAGTCAGATACATAGTAAAGTGAACAGTTAAAGAAGTTTAAACTTAACACCAGGAACCAAATATAATCCTGAGTATGTGTATAAAATTATGAAAAAGCTTAGAGAGGAGTTTAAGAGAGACATTAGTGGTTGGTGTTGATTATAGCCATACAGTGAGCAGATCCTGGTTAGAGAAGTAGGGCCAAAGGTCAGCTAGCTGGAAGGATAGCTATAAGTTTGATGAAATAGGCGTGTTTAAACAGCCGTCGAATCTGAGAATGTAATTTTTTACATTCTTAGATGCAATGGGAGTGAGTTCTATTGAGATGGTACTTGCACTTGAAGGAACCTTCCTACAAATTTCTTGTAGCTCTGGTTTATAGTTCTTAGTCATTTGGTGGAATGTAAGCGAGTAACAACTGAGCCAACTAGTCTGAGGACCTGCCTTGTAAAACATTTGGAATGAGACAAAGGTATTTAAAGTTCGCGAGGGAGGGAGTCAGTGGATGGACTTATGGGCATATGATGTGGTCGTACTAGTTCAAACCAAACAAAGGGCGAGCAGCCTAATTCTAAAATATTTTGGAGATTGGAAATTGTTTCGTTGGGAAGGTCAATGCACAGACTATTACAGTAAATAAGGCAAGAGATCACGATGGTCAGGAATATGGCAATTTTCAAAGAGGGGGAGGAGAGTGGTGGGATGCCAGACATAAATGATGATTTAGGGTATAAAGGAAAGCTCACTATCAAACATCTCCCTTAGGTTGAGTGCTGTAGTCAGTAGTTCTGGGGGAGAGGGGGAGCTGAGGGACTCAGGCCAGGCGGTAGGCAGATGGTCTGGATTGGATGTTCTTAGGAAAAGGCCCTCAGTCATCTTACCATTTAAGCAAAGTCAGTTTTTCTGCATCTAGTGAAGGATTTGGAACAACCAATGTGATGCATTGAATGAGTTGCCAGAGTTTTCTTTCTTATGCTGAGGTGGAATGATGTGCCGGCTGCATGCATATGATAGCCTGTGTCTTAGGAATTGATCTTGGTGGAAGAGTTCATTTAAATATTGAACAGAGTCAAAGACAAAGCAGAGCCTTTCGAGACTCCACATGTGTTGTTGGTAGATCTGAAAAAGAACACACCCAATTTAACCTCACGAGTCCAGTGATGTAGGAAGGAGGAGACCCAGGGTAGCACAGTTATGCCGATGACTGCTGAATGTTTCAGGCTGTTGAGGAGTACTCACTACTCAATGTTGATGAATGCCGCTGAAGGTCCAGGAGAATCAAGACACACTGAGCATTGCTGTACTTATAGATAAGTAATTCTTTCCTAATGTTTAGTAACAGATTCTGGGGCCTGAAGCCTGGCTGAAACCCGCAGAGGAGGCCACTTGCTTCCGATAGGAAGAGTGTAGGTGGAGATGACTGTTTCCAGTGCCTTGACAATACTAGATGGGCCTGAGATAGGTTTATATTTGTTGATATTATCAGGATCCAATGATGGTCTTTTTAACACTGGGGTGGTGAATGCATCCTTGAGAGATTGAAGGATGGATCCACTAGTGAGGGATGAATTAATGGCCCGGTGTTGAGTGTCAGTAGAGCAGAAAGACCCAGATTGAAAACTTAGCAGACTTACATCCCAAAACAAGAAGAATTTGTGAAGGGCATCAATTTTCTTCTAATCTGGGGCCCCATTAGGAGTCCGCCCGCCACCCTAGCGGTGTTGGGACCGGCCGCCAGCGGTGCGGCGGTCCCGCACCACCAATTAGGATGTGGCTGCCACCCTGACGGTCGCATTCCATATTGTTAACATTACGGCGGGTGCTGCTGTGAGCAGCACCTGGCGCAATGCCAAAAAGACAAGTTGTGCATTGCCATGCACAACGTGGCAGGCACCGCGCGGTGCCTGCCACATTGTGCATGGCAATGAGGGGGGTACCATAGGTACCCCCCAAGTGCAGCCACCCACCCCCCTGGGCCCCCACAGATATTCCGACCAGCCTCGCTGCCATGGAAAGGCCTTCACATCACACCACCCTTATATGGATGGCAGTGCCTGCTAGGCACCGCCACCATATTAGGGGCTAATTCCGCCCGGCCAGCAGCCGACTGGCGGAAAAGCGGAGGACGGACTTTGCGTCTGCCGCTAAGCCCCCCGCCATTGTAATATGGCGGGGGTTTCACTTGTTACGATGTCACAATATCCTAATGAGCCCCTTGGTCATCAATGGCTGGAGTGAATTCTGAAACAGTAGAAGGGAGAGGTGCTGGAGGGATGGTTTCTTCAATCAGCTGGGTACGGGTGGGGACAACCTCTCTTAAAGTTGTAAGTCTGTTGATGAAACAAGGTAAAACGTTATTTACCTAGAAATTTGGAAGACATTGAAAGGATTGACAGTTGGTTGGGAGACACCATCCCTTTGTTGGTGAAATTTGCGGCCTGGGTGATGCAGGTTATAAGTATTACTTTTTGGCTCTAGTACAAGCTTGTTTATAGCCCCTTGAGGGCACGCGGCGTGCAGTCTGCTCCAAACTTATTTTACTTTGATTCATTCTAATGGTCTAACTTTGCTGTTGCAAATGAAGGACGCTATTTGTGAACCATCTGCTAATGTTCGTTTGGTTCTTCTGTGTGTGGAGAGCGAGGTTTGAGTTTCCACAGCGGTGGTTCCCTTCATCTTGAGGTAGGTTTAGAAGGTTCTCTGATGACTCCAGTTGTGGATCATTTCCATCGAGGATCAACTGGGAGAAGCCATCAGATTAAGGTTAATTATGTTTTTTTTCCGCTAGTGAGTTGAACGACCAGGAAGCGGGTTGTCTTATTGCAAAGATCATTGTTAATGGAAAAATGAATGAGGTTGTGGTCTGAACAAGGAAGCTGGATGGGGCCCAGAAGCTGGGGATCAGGGATTGTGGAGAACAATAGATCAAGGCAATGAGCTCCAGTGTAAGTTGGGAGAAGCCCACTAGGCATGTTCATTTGGAGAAGCCAAGAGAGACAAATTCTTCCATAATGTTTTGGCTAAAATATGTAATGTGTATTGATAAATCTTGCTGCTGCAATTAAAGATCAATGTCCTAAGGGTTTGCAAAGTGAAATAAAGAACATGTGTTGCTTCTACATCTGATTTATTTGAATTCCATAATGATGAATACGGCCGCGCCAGATGAGGGAATATATAGCCAAAGATACATTACACTGGTTCATTAGCAAATTATGTAGCTATTTCTCTTTAGATGGGTGAGACTTGAGGTCTATATGTACGTATGTACGCATGACGATTTACAATGAGCAGACATGGCTACAAAGCGATGGAGAACTACAAGTTCAGAGCACATGTTGGATGTAGAAGGAAAGTTTGGCAGAAGCGAAGGGGCAGAGATGGTCTGAATAGGCCACCTTCTGTGTCTAGAGTCGGAGGGAGTTTAGGATATACCTCTGGAGGCATGGTGATCTGGAGTTACATAATGATGCGGTTTAGGGAGAAGAACAGTCTTGAGTTCTTCTTTGAAGCAGAGGATGGAAAGAGATTGGCAGATTTCTACTGCTCTGGCATTTAACACTCGAGGACACAATAGAAGAAAGCTTGACATCTTGTTTCCTCTTAGCTGCATCCCCTGATCTTTGATCTGCCAATGTTCTTGCTGCAGGTGTTTTGAACGCCATTTAATGTGTACATTTTGGAGGCCAGAAGCCATGGTGGGCCACTGTTCACTGACTTGAATATCATGTATGTTTGTATGTCATGCATGTTTGAAAAAGATGCGTGCTGGCAGTGGAGCTGGTGGAGAACTCTGAGCATACATGTTATTCTGTCAAACTCTTCGAATCATTTGATGAAGCGAGTTGTTGCATCAAGGTGCTTTTTGGGAGTGACTGCTTTGTTTCTGGGATGTTATCAAGCGAAGCATTGCTGCTGTTGAGTAAGACAGGACTAGAGCTTGTGCGGCTATTCTGTATCCTGGTTTGTTGTGCATGGTGAGTTCTTAACCTGAGTTCGCTGTTGATATGTAAGCTGATGTCTTAGTGTTACTAACAGATTGAGGTATGAACTCATCCAGGTTCATCTCGTCCAGCCATCTTTGGACGTGTTTTGTTTGATGACAATGAGGATGAACTCTCTCTTTATAGGATTCAGAATTGGAGAATTGCCAAACAGGCCTGCAGACATCATGGCCCGTTGTAATCTTTAGGTATTGCTGGTTATTATCTACATACTTAGTGATGCTGAATGCCAGCTCATCCAGTAGGGTTCAAAAGGGTTTAATTTACAGATTGAAAGTAGCTGGTGAATGGATGGAATCTTGGGGGATGCCACATATATGGAGCTCTCCGTTGATGGGTAGTACCATTGCTAAAGCTGTCTACAATTGGGTAGCTGTCTGCTGATGGGGGTAGTACCATGCCTGTAGCCAATTGCTGATTGGTAGTACTATTTCTGGAACCATCAATCTGTGCATAATATCATTTTTGAAGCGGTCTGCTAGTGGGTAGTACTATTCATGGAGACACCTGATAATAAGTAGTACCATTCGTGGAGCCGTTTGCTGATGGGTAGTACCATTCTTAGAGCTGTGTGCTGATGGGTAGTACCATTCTTAGAGCTGTGTGCTGGCGGGTAGTACCATTGTCGGAGCTGTCTGCTGGTGGGTAGTCTCATTCTTGGAGCCATCTGCTGATAAGTTGTACCACTCTTGGAGCCGTCTGCTGATGGGTAGTACCATTGATCGAGCGGCCTGCTGATGAGTAGTACCATTTTTGGAGCTGTCTGCTGATAGATAGTGCCATTGCCGGAACCATGTGCCTGTGCGTAGTACCACTCTTGGAACTGTCTGAAGGTGAGTACTACCATTCTTGAAACTGTATGCTGATTGGTCGTACTGTTGCTGGAGCTGTTGGCTGATGGGTAGTACCATTAGTGGAGCTTCTGCAGATAGGTAGTGTCATTTATGGAGCTCTTTACTGATGGGTACGGCCATTCCTGGAGCTGCCGGATGTTGGATAGTACCACTCGTGGAGCTGTCTGCTGATGGGTAGTATCATTGCTGGAGGCACCTGCTGATGAGTAGTACCATTCTTGGAGCCATCTGCTGATAGGTCGTACTATTGCTGAAGCAATAGACCTGTGCGTAGTACATTACTGATGGTAGGTGCTACCATTCATATGCAGTATTTCTCTGCCCTCTCCGTTCTTCAATTGCCTCCCTTGGAGTGGATATCTGTCTCCGGTTGATAGCTACTCTGCTTCAATGTTCCATTTCTTCTTGTCGTATGCTTAGGAAGAGATACTGCAGCCCCTGAGGGCATCTGCTAGTAAATGTCTTGCAACACAATGGTCTGCTTGATTGAAGGTGAATGGAAAAGAGAATTAATGTAGCGCCTTGTGTAGTACATCAACAATATGGAATGGCATTTAGGCACTTGAATCAAGGAATAATCAATATTTAACACTTTGGACACACCACATTAAGGTACACGCAACAGTAAACTGTTTGCTACTGTGGAATTCTAAGCAGTCTGGTTTGTGACTGATGCTGACCCAGCAGTACAGGCCCTATAATGGCTCGTCAGCCTCTAGCAATAGGCCGGACCCTTTGCAGTGTTTTGTTGCCATGACAGAAAGAAAGGCATAACAGATCCTCTTCAATGGCATGACCTAGAGCTAAAGCCAACTCGACTAGCACAATTAAAAGCGCCTTTGTTCATTGCTGGCTCACACTGCAGGTCAGGCTGTGAGGCAGGTTGTGACATGTGGGAGGCGTTATATATTATTTGCATGAGTATATATCGTGACATGTTTGTTGAATCATGTAGTGCGGTATGTTAAATCTCTGGCATGGTGCCACACCAGCACAGACTGCAAGGGACCCATGCAGCACACTTTTGCAGTCTACGTAGGGATGGACCATTGCCTCCTCTTAGAAAATGAAAAATAAACACTCTTTAAGGAAAATGAGTTGCATTTAAAAGAAATTGCTTTATTTAAAGCTGTCACAGACATGGTGGTCTGCTGACCTTAACAGGCCGCCATCACTGTTATAGCTGCGATTCTTAGTGGGTTGCAATTTGCGACCCACCTCATTAATAATTATGAGGTAAGTCAAATTGCGACCCTTACGACCATCGGTAATTTGCAAACCAAACTATTAGTACATATATCGGTTCGAAAATTACTACACTAGTTGGAAAAATACTTGTCACAAATTGCGACCAGTGTTTAGTGGCCAGTTCGTAGTATGTGGCCCAAAGTTCCAAAAATGGAAGGCTAGGAAAGCTGGGTTTCTGGCTGTATGTAATGTTATGTTGATTTGTAGAGCACACTAATTAAGTGAGTATCCAGGCACATGGGCAGGTCTGTGGGTCTCAAGGTGCTTATACAAAGAACCAGATCTTCAGCTTCTAGCAGAACTCAAGAAGTGAAGGGGGTGGATTTATTAACATTTTGCATTGTGGCTGTGCCACTTTTTTGGCACAGCCGCAACACAAAATGTTAGTAGACTTTTAAAAGCCATGCAAGGGCCAATTTGTAGGGCCTTGGGATGTTTTGTAAAAAAAAGAAAAATAGAGGAAACACAAGGCAGTGCAAAGCGCTGCTTTTGCACTACCTTGTTTCAGGGAGGCGTTCCATGGATGGAGCATGGACTTTCTCATGTATCCACCCATGGATTTTGACCATCCCAGATCTACAAAGGACAGTAAACCTGGTATTGCTCCAGAATGGTGCGCCTTTCAGACCCCGGAGCAAGACATATCTTTATTTCTCCTTGTTACTTCTTTTTTCTGTGTGGGTGGAATCCACATCACATGAAAATGCCTGTAAGGATTGTTTTTGTGCAGGAAGGTACCCCTCCTGCTCAAAAATAACCTGCTCGTAATGCAGGCACCTGTGCTCTATGGTGCAAGAGTAACTGCGTTGGACCTAGGCTGCACAAAGTGCCCCAGTGCAAAGAGGGAGCAGAAGTGTGTCATATCTTAGTAGATATGGTGTCTTTCTGATCTCTTTGTTTTACATAAATCCGTGCTGCAAGTTTGCTTGCTGCCGTGCGTTGTGTGAAACCTTAGTAAATCTGCCCCCTGGTCTTTAGTTTTGTTTGTATCCCTCATCCCCAGCTCAAGATAGTAGCCAGAAAATAAAACACCTCTCCACCAGTTTGATCCCTATCACAAATTCCACTGAGCGAGCAAGGGAGCAGGTTTTAGAGGGGTTGTTCCCACTGAGGGGATTCTGAGAAGAATCCAAGCAAACTGTGCAATTAAACCTCAATTATCAAAGAGTCACTCCCTCCAAAGAAAAGTTTGAAAAAATGGGGCTACAAGCTGCATTTTACAGAATAGCTTTCTAATAAACCTTTTTTTAAAACACAGGTTTTAGTGGGAGTGGTGGAGGGGCAGTCGTGCATACCAGGGATATTGTGGAGGCGATGTCTCCATTCTGTCTTCCCTTCTATCCATCCTTCATGCAACTTTCTTCCCATATGTGCTTGGGTATGACTTTCTTCTTTTCTTCATTCTCTTCTTTAATTTTTTCAACTATCTTTTTCCATTTTTCTTTCAATTTTTCCTTCTTTCTTTCTTTCTTTCCATGCTAATATCCTTGTTTCCATCTTTCAACCTTTCATCCCTTTTTAACACCTGACCATGTTAGTCTTTTACTAGCTTGGCGGTGCTCCCATGACTGACTAATTTTAGTAATTAACACAACAAAGCGTTTCTCAGAGACAATGCTCATCAAGATCAAAACTTGTGACGACAATTTAAGGTTCTAAACACAAATCAGCTCCTTCAGGAAAAGCAAAGATAAGACAAACAAAGAAATTACAGAATTAAATGATATGCTCACACAGACCAAAATTTAAAAAATTCAAAAGAGATGAAGAAATTTGTTACAAAGATGACTGAAACGCTGATGCAGGTAAGAACATCTTTATTCCACCTCCACAGTTCGCCTAAACAGCTGCTCTTTTCAGAAGGTTAACTCCAACATTCTAAGGTAGCCTCTCGGCCAACAGTAGGAATATACCAACAACGGAGGGAGGAGGGGGGAAAGAAAGGGAACAGAGAGGAAGGTTCCAAGGGAAGAAAATTGTATTGGAAAGAGGAAGAAAATATGTAAGGTAAGGGGATGTAATTATAACACATCTTCCCCCTAAAAGAAGGGGAAATACAAGTAATATTACAGTCAACTTAACAACCGTTAGAATAATGAAAGTCTGAACATATGCTCCAATAATTGTCTCCTTGTCATTTTCCTGAGGATGGTTGCTGAGAAGGATGAACAAGGGAGACCATTAAGTGTTCCGAGACAGGACCAGGGGATCTGGTCAGTCTATCCATGCTCCAGCTTCAAGAAAATGGAGATTTGTCAGGAAGATGAGTTACAGGTGGCAGATATTTCTCCTAGCAGTTACACCAGGGATTCAATCCCCATAAAAGGGATGATGAATACTAGAATCTCTTTCAAGAACCGTTCTACCACAGGGAAGGTTTACGTTGTCGAAGAAGGGTCAAACCTATTGGGATGGCAACATCAGAAGGAATAAGGAATCAAGCTGGATCCTAACAATCCAGAACAGGTGCTTGTCATAGACCAGGGAGCGTCAAGTAAAGAGATTTGTAGTAAATTCGCTGAAGTGTTTACTAAAGAGTTAGGGCTCCTCAAACATTACCAGCACCGCATTAAGCTGAAACTGAATGCTAAGGCCAAGGTACATAAAACCAGACCTATACCTCACCTCATGTGGGAACCACTTAAAAAAGAATTAACCAAATTACAGAACTTAGGTATTATACATCCTATAGACTGCTCGGAATGCCAGGAAGGCCCAGGGAGAAGACATCAGGTTATGCATTGATCTTAGAGATCTTAATGACAGCATAATAGTTGAAAGGCACCCATTGCCCCGCATACATGAAATACTCAGCACGATGGGGGAGGCAACATGCTTTAGTGTTCTAGATCTCTCAATGGCATACCACCAGGTGGAATTGCACCCAGATTCGAGGGAACTTACGGCATTCACCACCCCGTTGGGCACATTCATGGAAGACACGTATGCGGAAGGAAGATATTTGCTCCGTTTCCCCTCAGCTAAACACGGAAATAGATCGTCCGCAATGAATGTAGGCAGAACGCTAATCCCGGTGGTGCCTTCAAGCAGAAAACAACTCAAAGCCCCTCAGATCCTCAGCTGTCTGATTGCGTACTTCCGTACAATGCGTTGAAAATACAGCGAGAGTCTGTCAAAGGAATCAAGTTCGTATATTGTTTTACGCATAATGCGTTAAATAATTAATTTTCCTTTTCATGTCGATGCAAACCTTAAATTAACATCCGGAACTTCTCGATGGAAGATCACGTATCCACAGTTCGCCTAAACAGCTGCTCTCTTCAGAAGGTTAACTCCAACATTCTAAGGTAGCCTCTCGGCCAACAGTAGGAATATACCAACAACGGAGGGAGGAGGGGGGAAAGAAAGGGAGCTGAGAGGAAGGTTCCAAGGGAAGAAAATTGTATTAGAAAGAGGAAGAAAATATGTAAGGTAAGGGGATGTAATTATAACAGAAATGAAGCATGAATGACTATGTAAGCAAATCACAGGAACGAAAGCTTACAAACGATAACTCCAACCAGAACAGCTGGCCATCAAATTCTGATTCAAAGGGGTGGTGATTCCATTTAGAGTACCAAGAGTAAGGGCAACAATAGAAGGGGTAGGAGGTACAACAACCCCTACTACCAGCAAGCACCACCACCACAAATGTATAATTTGTACAAACCCTTATGCCGCCACCCATGATGAACCTCCTGCCCACCGTTTTTTAAGGAATTCAAGCTTTTTTAGGGAGAAGAAGGTGGAGAGGAAGAAGGGGAGACCCAAAGGTCCACTCGGACGATAGCAAAGGAGTAAAGACAAGGAGCAAACCAAAAGAGGCTGAACCGGGGACAAGCAGCACATAGATCTGACGGTCAACTTAACACCAGAAAACAGCTTAACACTAGAAATCCTGACTCTAGCTGAAAGAAACATCTTAAACTGATAGTCAGGTTTTATTCCCACTAACCACATAGATATGTTCAAACTAAGGTGCAAGATTTCCGAGTTTTTCAGACAAATCTGAGTTAAAGCCTTTTTTTTAACTTCCACTAAACATGACAGATCTCATAAACACTGGACTTAAGGAGAAATCTTAAGAACTTGGTGAAATTGTTCCGCTATGAATGACTACAACATTGAGGCAAACAAATTTGCTAACCGATGAGAAGATAGACACTACCATACAAGCATAATAAAAAGGTAAGAAATGAGTGCGTAGTCATAGGGAGGGTCTCTGAGAAGATCAAACAAGAGAAGATCCAAAGACTAATATGCGCCAGTACTTACCGCAACAACTCAAACCAAGTACAGAGTATAATAAACGAACTCTGGTGCATTTTAAATTCCATCAAATTATCATTTGACAACCCCGTGTTTTCTTACAAACAGAACGCTAGACTGAACACTACTACGCCTCCAGTTATGGCACATTACCCATGTGTGCATTGCTCAGTAGTCCCTTCACAGCACCAACTAAATGAATTGACCTAATCCTTAATAGACCATGGGATCAATGTAACCACACAAACTGTACTGAGCAGACGTGGTCTATCTGAAGCGATGCCCGTTCAATCTCCCGTACTCATGGATGACCTCAAGAAAGATAAAAGTGAAGAGTAGTGGGCACCGACGTGACATCAGGTGTCTTCATAACACTACCAAAATGACTGCTCACTTGCTAGCAAAAGGACATTCAGAGAATCAATTATCCTGTACTGTCGCTGAGAAGGTTCAGAGTAGATTTGAGATATCCAAAGCATTCTTAGAGAGAGAACAACGCTAGATGTAAAGACTAAGGACCTATACCTGAGTGATGCTGTCCCCTGGAATCAGCTAAATCCTGCACAAGATCACAGCGGGATACAGTTGGGACAGGAGATAGGAGATGTCATTCACTTGACACTACACTTCATTCACCACATTGCTGGGGCTAACAATATTATTTTCTTTAATTGCCCTTGCTGTGTAGGGTTTAGCGTATTTATCTCACACTGAAGCGACCTTAGGTGAGCATGGATTTTTGCTGTATATAAGAGTGGGGAGCATGTGATATAAAAAAACACTATAACATCTGGCATATGATATTTCCACCTATCCTATGGAAGATATATAATATCATTTCACACTGATACAACCTGGGAGCATGTGGTAGTTAATAATGGAAGAGCCGGGAAGATGTGCTATCCAAGTGCTATTATGTCTGTCTAGCATATGAAGATATATAAAATAAGCAGTCCTCCGTACAATGGCTAGTATTTAATGGACAGCATGATTACGCTTACTATTCCCCAGGGCTTACAAGCTTTAGCACTATATCTTGCATGAGCGCTAGTGCACGTTGCCATCATGATGCGCCACGTGACCGGCGCTCTATGCAGGAGCATAGTAACCGCCATGATGCAGTACTCACTTCAAGTAGAACTCCCACAAAACATTACCCGTACAGCTAGGATCGCAGCAGGGCATCCAAATAGCTGAACTACCGGCAGGGTACCCTTGACGCATTGAGCATGAACTGTGGGGCTCTCTCCATGACCATGTTAGTACTGTATTTACAATCTCGCACTACATGTATTGATAAAACCACATACCTCTACCCAACATATACCCTAATTTACACTATTGGAGCTTGACTACCGGGGCGGGCATCCCACGCTTTCCTACAGGGCAGTACCCTTGATGACTTCAGGGTGAGCCACGCCTCGATGATTTAATACTGAGTAATTGCTTTTTCACCTTGTTGTGCTGTGCCCTGTGCCACAATTGATGTACACATATTTAGATTATATGTTGTATGTCATTTGAATGCATGTGACGTCCCAACATCTGGGTTGTTTTCCAAGCATTGTCTTGCATGCTGGTGTGCTGTGTAGTGTTTACGCCCATCGTGTCCATTTCATTCTGTGGGCTGAAAGAGCGAGCATGGCGAGAATCATGATCACCTTTATCTTCTTTATTTTTTAGGCACTAATATGTGCTTCCTATATTTCAGCAAGTTTGCCTGCATTTGTAGGCATAGTGTAGTCTGATTGCAGTATGTCTGACTGACATTTAGAGGGCATTCATTTACGTGCAAAATCTCCATATGGGGTTAAAACTTGTCCTGACGAAAGCCTAGGATCCTTTGTGACCTTTGATACATGGGCTGAAACATGTTGACATGATATAAGAGGGTTTAGGGAAGATCATTTATCCTAGCCACTCCGATATTGCACTTTTGGGGTCTCTGCTAAACAGTGTGTGCGCTGTCTCTTG
This sequence comes from Triturus cristatus, assembly GCF_964204655.1. Taxonomy (NCBI): domain Eukaryota; kingdom Metazoa; phylum Chordata; class Amphibia; order Caudata; family Salamandridae; genus Triturus; species Triturus cristatus. The sequence continues at coordinate 119,500,855 of NC_140594.1, read as the reverse complement.
GACACATGTTGTTTACAATCAGTGGGCTTACAGCCCGCCCATAACTTACTATTTGTTTGCTTCAATGCCGCTCTTGTATCCTTCGTTCCTATTTGCCATGGAATGCATGTGTCATGGCTCTTCTTGTGCCTGGCCCTACCCCAGATCATGGACCAAGTACTTGTGTCCATCCACTTCTCCCGTTTTAGGAGCTACTTTTTTATTTGATTTTAAACACTCCATCCAAGTGCTCATGTTTTCAATCGATTCTTTTATGAGTTTTGTTCTTAACATGATGCTGTGCTGGTTCTCTAGCAGTGCATGGGCCTTTTAGGGCACATCCTCTGGGTTTAGTCCTCCTCAGTCCTGCACAACTATCCATCACTTCCCCACCTCCTGCTTCTGCCTCCATCACATTAGGCAGGCCTACTTCACATCCAAAGCACCATGAGCCTCACATCCAACCACTGACCCATGGTGACATCCTTAAAATGCATGCTTTGCATTGCTAGATCTTCTAGTACCCCTCATGGTCATCAGCTGAACCTTTTCTACCTCAAAAAATCTTGGCTCAACATTCATTCCAAGCCCATCATTCATTTACCGGTTCCTCAAGGCAGGAACTCAATAGGGGATGTGGTATTGTGATCATTCATGAGAGATGCTCACTTACAATCCAGCCTCCATCACTGTCTATAGGTTGTATGACGGAACCCCGGATGCATTCACCCCGCACGCCTTTCCAACGTAGTCGCTAACCCGACGGCGACGTTACCACGCGCTACTTTACCACACAAGTCATTAGAACGACTTGCTTTAGGGGGCGCTGGACTTTGGAACAGTATTAATTACTATTCCAATTCAAGTCTACGCAACAGTAGGGAAGATGTTGTACTTAAAAATCCAACACCAGTCCAACAACATTCCCCCTAAATCAATTTGTTGTAACGACTTGCGTGGTAAAGCAAGGGATGGTAATGTCACAGTGCGGGTAGTGACTGCGCTTTAAAGGCAAGTCGTTGTTGTGACTGTAAGGCTTCCCTGCCTGTACTATTTATGAATGGCTCACGGTTGCTGTCCTGTCACCCTGCAGAGGCACTTATCACATGCTGCTTATCACATGCTGCTTATCACATGCTGCTTATCACATGCTGCTTATCATCAGCCTGAACTCCAGTCTAATGTCACAGACCAGAGAACAGAATACTTGCCCTTGAGTCAAGACTGCCCACTGAGAGCATCCTTCAGAGGATGTCATGTTGACTGAGGAGAGGATAGTTGCAAACTGTTCAGCTTCCTGGATAGTTTGCCACTCTTCCACATCTTCCAGCACCCTATGCTATGTTATGTTATAAACGCTGTAACTCACGCCCGAGGGGGCATCTGGGCGCTTGAGTAGCAGACCAGTCAGGGAGCATCCATATTCCTCTTACTCACAACAAAGAAAGAATTTTAGATTTCATCATTGCAAAAGCTTCTACCTTCGATTGCTCAGCACCCATCACTTTTATATAAAATTTGAAAATGTTCCATCCCTCTTATTCCACAGACCAGGCCCTCAAAGTTGTCAAAGTTATTTAAAGTTTGGAAAGATCCACTAAACGTTAACTTCAAATGCTGTTCTGCCTCTCATTCAGTCAAAAATCAATCACTCGATTTTGTTTACATATAATAGCGCTTCACTAAAAATCTATAATAACGTCATCCATAAAGGGGTGGTTTTCATTGCACTGCCAACACCAACAATAACTTAACTATTTCAGACAAGCCTTGCTCTCTGAAGTGCGGCCAAAGAACAAATAAAAACCTCTGAAACATAGGTGCTCATATTTACTCTACACTGCCATCTTACTAATACATCTAAGACCAGATGGGAGAGGCTACAAGCCTGCAATTCACACTGCGAGACACAAGTACACACAAAAGGAGTCATTTGACAACCCCATCAAAAGGCTCTTCCAGTACATTACCTGTAACACCACCACTGCAACATTCCTCTTCTCTAAGGGGCATATTATCAACAAACGGCGTTAAAATTATCGCCGCTTTAGCGGCAGAAAATTGCAGCTAAAGCGGCGATAATGGGCTTGATAATATGCCCTTGAGAATTCCCATAGAAGCCCATGTTCTGGTGTCAAAATGGGCTTCTATTGGAATTCTCAAAGGTATATTAACCCCTTCAGTGCCCGCCCCTTTCCCCGCCCTGTGCCGGCCGTTGCATTAGCGGGCGGGGTTTATGACGAGCTGGACTCGTCATGGGCACAGCGCCACCGCGGCCCATGACGAGTCCAGCTCGTCATGGGCACTGAAGAGGTTATCAAGGCCATTATCGCCGCTTTAGCAGCAGTTTTCTGCCGCTAAAGCGGCGATAATGTTACCGCCATGCTTGATAATATGCCCCTGAGTCTCCACATGTGTTGAGTTACTCCCACACTTCACTTAGAAATCCAAAAGGCATATGTACAAGCCCCTATCGCCACGGAAATGTCATTTTTTGTGACGTTTCTGTGGAGAAAGGGGCTTTGCCTTATTTACAAGGCAGCGTTAAGCCACTTAACGTGGCGCAACACTGCCTCGTAAATAGGGCCCCCCTTTCACTCAATGCTTAGCGTGAAAGGGGTGGGCAGTGGGTGTTGTGGTGGGTGTTCCACCGCAACACCCATTGTTTTTGACGCTGCCACCTATTTACAGGGGCAGTGTAAATAGGTGGCAGCGCCAAAATTAAGACCAGGAAAAACCTGGTCTTAAGATGGCAAAACGAGGAGAAATGCTTTATATCTCCTCGTTTTTGCCTTTGCCATGTGTGCTGGCTTGTGCAGCACTCATGAAAAAAGCAAAACGCCTTGGATTGTTTATGTGTATGAAGGTGACCCTTCCTGTTAATAAATAATCCTTAAAAATATGCCATTTGTAACTTCTATGTGTGCTGCATTAAGCATAGTGCAAAGGTGTCTGCAGGCAGACACCCTTGCACTATGGTGCAGGGGGAAACGCAAGGCTGGACCATATCCTTGTAAATATGGTGCAGCCTTGCGTTTCTAAAAAGCGGAGTGAGGCGCTAAGCCATGATGGCTAACGCCTAACTCCGCCACTTCCTCGTACATATGCCCCCAAGTCTCTCACAAACAGGGCAGTCCACTAGCAAAATCAATGGAGATCTATTTCATTGTACAGTATTGACATTTATATAGCACTTTGTACCCCGGACAAGGTGCTGAAGTTTTGCGACAGGTAGCACTTTACTAGGACATTTCTTAGGTTTATTGTATTACAGCTTTTCATGTCACACTGTTTGTAAGTAGTTTGACATGTAAGTTGTCATGCAATCTCTCATTTAAAGCCGTCACAAAATGTCATGCAAACTATCCCGCCATATGTCCTTAAGTGGTTATGTAATATGTCATGTAGGCGGTCCCAGTAGCGGCCTGTGTTTCGATAGAATGGCGGGGGAGGGGAAGAGGGGATGGACGGATGACGATACAAATAAAGAGAAGCATAAAAACACGTAGCTGTTGCATCGCCGCATTGTGCTCCTCTCCACTGCAGGCACAGGCTCCCAGAGTCCACTGCGGCCAATCCCGACGCTGCTTTCATGTTGCTGACAGCATGAGAGCAGCATCAGGATTGGCCTGAGCGTCCTTGATTTGCGCTGCTAGTTAGACTGGGAGCCTGTGCCTGCTCTCTCCAAACGGGCACGCAGCTCTAGTTGGAGAGAGCTGCAGTGCGCATGACGGTTTGGCCGCCCTTAGATGGCCGGCCAAACCGTCATGCGCACTGATAATAGTGCAAAACACTCCCCCCAGGGCCTGCAATCCTACTGGCCTCCCCCCAAGCCTCGGCTCTGAGAGCAAAAATGAAATTAAAATAATCAAGGGTTTACTATCGCTTTATCCATAATTTATTTGGCTGCTGGCACGGGGAGGCGACGCTCCTCCGCCATAGTGGAGGAGCCGTCAATGGGCAGTCATTCAGTTACTTGCTCCTGAGGTCTTGTAGTGTTCATGCAAGCAGCGAGTAGCTATACAAGCATACACCTAACATCTGACAATAGTGGCACCAACAAAATACGATGCACCTCCTGAGAGCTTCTTTGCCTCTGTGCCCACGTCTGTAATACGGCACTGGCGCAGAGGCAAAGGGATTCTCTCATTTGCATGGGGCACGCCCCCATGCAACTGAGGGAACGCCCCGTGAAGATAGCGCTGGCGCTCTATGTGCACCAGTGCTATCGGTATTACAGAGGGGGCCACTCAAGCATCTGCAGCCCCTTCTGTAATACCAAAGTGCCCCGGGAGGGGCGGGGGTCTCAAGACAGGCTAAAACACCTGTTGCGCCCTAGGGGCAATTTGTGTAATATGGCCCCTTGGTGACCTAATTCCAATCTGGCTTTCACTGCTGATGCAGCATTAACACGGCCACATTAGAGGATTACAGATGTCTACTGGCACAAAAGAAGAACTTGATGCTGGTTAGTTAAAATGCAAATTGGTACAATTTAAAAAAAACACATTACACAAACCATTTCAAAGCCAGATCTCAGTCTACAGAGCTTGTTAGCACAGTGTACGCGGCTGAACTGTGAGGTTGACTTTAAATGCATGATATGTGGCATAACGGGCAGAGCTGCCAACTTTGGAGCTGAAGAATGAGGTTCAAGTCTCGGGGTTGGAAAATCAATGTGTGATTTTGCCCAAATCACTTAATCCCCCCGTGTGTACCACAAATGAATGTGTCCCTGTGTAATGTAACTGATGCGCAGGTAAGTTCCTGTTTTTTAAAACTGGAAAACAAATAGTTACATTACACAAGGACATATTCCTTATTAGGTCTGGCTAGACAGCGCATGCGCTGTCTCTTCACCCACCTTTGTTAATTTTATTGTCCCTCCTCCTGCTACACAGAAAGCGCTATGATGTGGTCAAGCTGGTCGCATCAAAGCACTTTTTTCTGTGACTTTCTGCGATGCTGAACAGCAGATGTGGCTGCTATACAACATGGCTAAAAGACATTCACATTGACAACACCAATAGCTCTCACATTGCCGAGACCTATTGGCTTTGCCAATGCTTCACTGCTTGTTAACTATAGCTAGCATACCAATAATAAAGGGAAACTGGGTGTTCCAAAGGAACTTTTATATATTAGATCCCATCAGGTATTATCCAAAGTGCTCTCTGGCTGATAGAGACCAGGATGAGACCTCATGATGAAGCATGCCACTATAATAGAGTGGGGGAGGGTCTAAAGAAAAAGCGAACCTGAATTCCTGGTAAGGAGTTATTCCACTCCTGCTCTTGGGTATGATACTTGTGTATTGAAATGTCTAACTAGGAATATTGCATTCTATACTCCCTTTCTGAGGTTCTCTCTCTCTCTCTCTCATTCCCAGACATAATTTCCTTCATCTGATGGATTTTGCGTGTTGTCTAGAGCATTCCCAAGCAACCGGCGCATGTCCATCTATTAGAAATACATCAGCCTTGTTGACAAGTGGCCATACTTTTAAAATAAATGTGTATCAGCCCATTGGAGTGGGCAGCTACGCCCAGTGGGTTGCTACGTAGTCCTATTTAAAAGTGGGACATCCTCTCTTGAGAAGTGGTGGCACAAAATGTTTTTTTTTTTAAAGAATAATACATTTTAATATTTCCCCTATAAATCCCCATAGGGAGATCTCCACCTATGTGTGAAATTTCCTATTAGTCACTTTACGCTTGTAAATGTACTCTTAGATGTCTTTAGCCCCTGGTCTCAGGGGGTGGAGGCATGTAAGTATGCACTTAGGTGTAAATATACACTCAGAAAAGGTGAATAGCACTTAAGGGTAGATTCACACAATTGTGCAAGAAAAAACCTCCATGTGAGTAAATCTAAATGTGTGGATTTACCTTTGTGAATCGGGCCCAACAAGGGCTTGCCGAGACGTCTTGTAAATGTCCTGCAGCTTTACAGAGAATTCTTCAAGTTGCTCCAATCAAGCAACAGCAGTCCTTCTGAGAAATGGAAGCCAGAGTCAGCCAGCTGAGATAGGAATGCAGCAGGCACATGGACCGCCCAAACTATCACAGATGATTCCACCAAGCTATATTTGACAACAGGCCAGTGACTCTGGAAAGGCTGTGGATCTGGAGCAATGTCAGACAGACTGCATGGTGGACCTCAGGCCTACACTGCAATAAAATAAGTGAACACACGTAAGCAGGGTGCAGCTACAGCTAAGTGATTTTTATTAAATATTTCCGCATGCCGCCTTGAAGGGCAGAGTATCACTGTTGATATTGACTGTTTATAGTGATGAACTGAGGGGGGGCCTGGCAAAAGCTCAAGAAGAGATAGTAAATTAGGTGAGGGTGGATGAAATGCGATGAGTGGAACTAATTGGTGCAAGCGGGAACATCTTATCTTGATGGTCATACTGTGCGGTAGAGCGAGCACTACGAGGAGCACGGCCGGTCCAGGAACGTTGGCATTGGCTACTTAGTGTCACAGTGTCAACACACAGCCAATGGTTCAACCATCCCGGAGAAGTTGAGACTGCCTTTACTCAAGTCCTAAAGGCTTTTGGCAAAGGTTAGTAAATTTCCTCAGAATGGAAAGGTAAAGTTGTGCTGCTAAAAACTAGGCCCGGGTGAAATTTATGTTTTGCGCATGTAATCTTGAGGAATTTCCGGCATTTCATGTTATGCTTGTAACATGCAATGCACAAAATTAAGCCATTACGCCACGTCTCATAATTTTCTGCCTGTTCAGGAAAAACTCAATCACATGAGCACAGGAGCAACACGAACAAACAGAACACGAGCTGAAATGGAAGCAGGGGTCCCACGTAAAGGCAAGCAGACGTCATCAAACAAAGCAGCATTCTGGAATTCATATTGTTGGTGATATCCTGAGATGCAGGACTGGGAAAAGGGAACTGTTTTCTACTCTACACCGGATGACCTAGTTAAGTAAAGGCCCTGTCAAAAACTCTGTGCCATGTCTGACTCAATGGAGAGCTCACTGTGTAACTTAAGGCTTACTTGAAGCAGTGTGTGGCGACATATACATTCTGCATTGCACTATACATCGGCATGCAAAGCAAGAAGAACTATTAAATAAATAGGTATTCTTAGATAATGCATCTCTAGAAAATGTGGAAGTCTTCTAGCTGACGTGTTGACCTCAGGCCTCTCAGATTTACTTACAATCCTCAATTTACTGCAGCGATCTCCTGGCTCCAGAGACACTGATTTGCAGCATCAGACTTAGGGAAGGGTGAAAAGGCACATTTTCTCATCTTGTGAAAACTGGGCAGTTTTTCACTCCTTTGGCAGATGTTTTACATGAGATTGGTGGACTGCCTGCTCCTTTCGCTCACCGCAAGCAGTCCTCTTCTGCCCAGGGCATCTGTTCTTCAGATGCTATTTTGGATGTTCGAATGCTTTGAGAATTAGGTCCTTGATGATGTCAATTGTGATATCATCTGTGAGATGCCGAGGAGTGCACTGGACGATAGTCGTTTTCTTAGCGCTGAACAATTTTTTGGGACTTTTGGTGTTGGATCCTATTCATAATGTCATTCAGATGAAGTTTTTTCAAGCATTTCTATGATTTTTATGGTCACATTAGAGTTATTTTGCTTATTAGATAACTTTAACATTCCTTAAAAAAAATCCTGGGAATTTCGTGTTTTTAATGAGATTATTTTCCCATGTACATGCATGTCATGTTTATACTGTGCCATACAGTACATGATGGTCATACCATCTGTGTGGTTTGCACAGGGCATGGCCGTGCACACTGTACACAGACAACCACAGATTAATGGAATCAATCAACAGGATTTATAAAGCGCAGCTAATCACCCAAAAGGGTATCCAGGCACTTGCAGGTCCCGAAGGTTTATTTGAACAGCCAGGTTGTGAGGGCCATTCGGAAATCCGGAAGTGAGGTGAAGGTCGGAGGTGCATGGGGAAGCTGTTCCAGGTCTTTGCTGCGATGTGGGAGAAGGAGCGTCTTCCACTTGTGCCTCAGTAGATGCGAGAAAGAAAAGGTGTAGCCAACACTTGGTTTCCTATCATGAGTGCCACTGCAGAAAGGTACTAACCAAAATGAAATCTGTTTGTATCCTGCTCCAAGAGAGTGGCCTCACCAAAATACCAGGTCATGTCAATATATATCTTTCCCATTCAGTGACGTTTCCATATGAGTAGTGGGCATAAGTGGTGAACACAGACTTATCACACATTCTTTGCCATGGTCTGTATGTACAACACCCAGGGCCTTGATCCTAGGCGTACTTTGTGGGTAATAGATGTAAGGGATGGTCGCCGGCCAATACGCTGTGTGTACACACTCACACGCACAGACACTATGCCCTTTACCAATTTTATCTTAACTAGTTTGGGAAGTCGTACTTTTAAATTAATTGTGTTCAGAGTGTGGTAAATATATCCTCAATTGCACTTACATGATGTAGGAAAAATGTGCATGCAAGATGCAAATTGTGAGAAAGTGAAACAACTTGAATGACATCTAGGGGCCCGATTCACAAAGATCCGTCACAGTCACGGAGCAATCTCTGCGATGAGTAACTGAAGGACCCGATTCACAAAGGAAAACTGAGATGAAAGTCTAGCTTTACGACTTTCGGTATTCACAAAAGGCATTTACGAGTAGTAAAGTTAGACTTATGTCTCAGTTAAGCTTAAGTTTTGGTCTTAAGTTTAACTGAGATCTCAGTTAAACTTAAGACCAAAACTTAAGTTGAACTGAGACAAACGTCTAACTTTACTACTCGTAAATGCTCTTTGTGAATACCGAAAGTCGTGAAGTTAGTCTTTCGTCTCAGTTTACGTTTGTGAATTGGACCTGAAGTGCGGAGCCTCCACCACGGCTAGAATAGGTGGAATAGATGACAAGTATGTTCTTCTTCTAGTTGCCCAGATATCAATTGACTCAGGTGCCAGTGTTCACAAATTTTCACAAATGGTAATTTGTTGGTCGAACATTCGTTTGCACGTCTTCTAGAGTTACACAATAACATATGATGATTGACATATCTTAAGTAAGCCTGGGCAACGCACTACGCTACGCTCGCGTAGTTTGCGAAGTTCACGCTACTTCGCACTACGCGTATTGCACGTAGCACAGAGCGTAGTGTTGCGTAGTGCTGCGGTCATTTTTTGCTTTCTCGCGGTCCTCAACGTCAAGTTGGCGACCGCGAGCAAGCAAAATGACATCCCGGCGAGACTTTTTCCTTGTTCGCGATCAGCAACATCAAGTTGGCGATCGCGAGCATTGAAAATAAACCTTCCGGCGAGATTCCCAACGCGAGGAGGTCAGGTTTCTCATTGCAAGTGGTCGCGTATGCTTGCGACCGCTCGCGATGAGAAACTACCAGTTTGCGTTGAGAAAGCTGCCGCTCGAGTAAAAATCTACTCCAGCAGCAGAAAACTACAGCTCGCACTGTGCAAGATGCCATTTGCAATGATTGCACAGTGCCGGTTGCTTGTCTGCACTGTGCAATCATTGACAACAACATCTGGCACAGTGCGAACAAGGTACTACGCAGTTCGCGAAGTGCTACGCGTAGCTCGCGTAGTGCGAACTGCACTTTGCGTAGCTTCGCGAAGTGCTACTTCGCGAACTACGCCCAGGGTTAATCTTAAGGAGACTTGTGAAAAGGCTCCGTTCCTCAAGTCAAAAAGGACTTTTGTGTCCCAAAGTCCATAAAATGTAAGGGCATCGTAATACCAGACCTGCACCCACAGAACTGAGCAACAAGAGTCTGTATGCCATGCTGCGTAATGTTTGCACCGCCTCAGAAAATGCACCATTTCTGCTGCTTGTGTATTAAGGGAGAAGAGCAATCAGGATGTGCTCCAATGTAAAGTATTTCACCAGTCCCATGCACTAGTAAGGGCACTGATTTCACACTGTTTTCCTGTGTTTACCTAATGACAAAAGGAGGAAACACATTTTCTCCTAATCTCACAGTTGAAAGAGGCGACCAAAGTCTGATGTGAGGATGAGTGATAACAGGAAACCCTGAGATTTGTGAATGACGTGGTTCGTCCTTTTAGGAGCCTTCTTCACTGGTGGACACGTCCCTGGCTGATGGGTATCTCTCCATGGGGATGGGAGGCCGGAGGCAATTTTTACACAGACAATAAATCTTACAATGGAAGATTTACCGCTACCTCCACAAATCAGAAATTGTTTAGTTACCGATCAACTCTAAATAACGTTCTCTGTTTGAGGTAAGCACGGTGTGTTACTTTTCTTACTTCCCAAGAATCAAAAATGAGGCAAATTCAGTAACGTCTGGGCTACCTATCCAGATTTTTTGGCTTGTACAAATTATAGCGCTGTTCGACTTCGAGGAGCAAGTGCTTTACGGGTTGCTACAACAAATAAATGCATAAAACATATATTTTTTCTTTTTGCAATGCTCATTCGTTTATGTAAGCGAAATTCTTTGTTACTGCACTAATACTTCGATATAAAACTAAGGGACATATCAGCAAGGCGAGGCGATAGAATTATCGCCGCTTTTGCGGATGTTTTCGGCCTAAAAGCGGCGATAATTTTATCGCCTAATTAGCAAGCTCATGCTAACGCGTGAAAACTTGCGTTAGCATAGGAATTCCTAACGCCCAGCTTTGCATCTCTAATGAGATGCAAAGTGGGCGTTCCTGACCTGACATGACAGGAGAAATGTCGCTAAGCGACATTTCTCCCATCGTCAAGCCCCACGCTATGAAGCATAGCGGCAAGAAAAGTAGCGATAACCCCAGTTATCGCTACTTTCCTTACGCCTCCTTCAGGACTGACTTAGCCATGATATCCTATGAAACGTGGATATCATGGCTAAGTTTGTGAGTCCCTATCATCAAGCTAACGCCACATTGCGTGAGATTATCACTGGGTTTCCAGCGATAATCTCACGTTAGGCAGTTAGCTTGAGGATCTTTATCGCTTTTGAGATAAGCGTTGCTAATAGCACGCTATCTCAGCGATAAAAATCCACGCTAGCCGGCGATAATTATCTTAGCGCTAAGTGCGCTGAGCGATAATTATCGCCGGTTGTTGCTGATATGCCCCTAAGAAATTTGTCATATGTTTTTTGAAGTTTCAGACCCCATTACTCCTTCCCGTAAACCACCCCCCTCCACGTTGCAAACAGACAAATACCTTTCTGTAAGAAGAGCTGGTGCAGGGCTGATTTCCTAAAACTAAGCACAGAGCAGAGTAGCTTAGAGCGCTACAAAAATTGAGCAAAACAAATAAATGCACTCTTTGATGTAAAAGGTAAGAACAATGCAGATATCAGAAATCTATGCTACCCTGGTATCCTTTTGCTTTCTTGTATTTTAAACACTAACTTGCCTGGCATGCACAACTTCAGGGTCGCTTCTTTCTACTTGAATGAATGCATGTCAGTCAGAATCACTTTATTTCGCCATCACAATGAAGGCATAAAAAAGTATACTACAGTTAAAACATTCCAATATTGCAATAAGCTTAAAATACAACAATTACAGATTTCCAGGAGCAAATACATGATAACATATAATGGTCTATTAGAAAGATAGAAAAAATATAATTCATAAACACATAGAGTCATTGTGGCAAGTCAATAGATCAGTTCTTATATTGAGTGTAAAATTAATCGGATTAAACATCTCTTTTTTAAAGCTGATAAAAAGAAAGACGCTACTCAAAAACATGTAAAGGGGTCGGTTAATGACTGTAAAAAGTAAAGGGCCACACGGCACTGTTTAAAATTCATTTTACGCAACGGCGGACAATAAACCTTTTTCTTTCATCACAGTAGTATTTGCAGAAAAACAGAAAGTGCAAATCATTCTGGATAGATCGATCATCACATGTACAAAATAGGAGATCGGAGGCTGCATAGATGTTTCGTGGAAGGGGATGTCATTTAACCGAAATCTCACCAATATATACCTGTGTTGTAAATTAGTGACGAACGATAAATACGTTGGATTCATATCTATTTGCAAGATGCTCGGGCTGTCAGGAATGCTCTAACTGTTGTTAACTTACTCTTTGTAAAATTCCTCCTTGTTTGCAAACTACACAACAAGTGAGTTTTTAGATCTTTTTTAGAAATAGACTGACACGATATAGGGTCAGCAAAGAGATGGTGTAACCCTGATGCTTGTCATATTTATAAAGTGCAATGATACCTGATGAGTTTGCCAGTGCTTGTGTTTTAAACAGTAATCTGCCTTCTACAACTTCAGGTTCACTTGTTTTTACTTGAATGAATGAATGCATGTCTTATTTTTAAAGCGCATTGTTGCCTGATGGGGTTTCTAGTGCTTGTGCTTCAAATCCAAGGCTCTTGCTGTCCTAATGGTAACAGGATAGCGCTGTACATGAATGAAGGCTACCACTGCTTGAATCAGAATGATGTTTGCTTCTCCTTTGTTTCTAGGCGCTGGTGCTAGTGGTTGTTCTCGGGTGGATCTTCGTGCCCATCTACGTGAAGGCTGGCGTGAGTACATAAGCGATGTCTATCCTTTCACCCCATCATTAAGGCCTCCTGCCTCCTTGCCTCTTTTCCAGCATCCTGGAATGGCGTATGGAAATAAAGGGTTCATGTGTATTTGATTGTATGTGGTGTCGTTGAAGAGCAAACCCAGTCAAGAGGCAGAGGAGCACTGTGCAGGGTCAAAGACGAGCATGAGGTTAATGAATGATAGGAGTTGGAGCTGCTTTGTTGACTGGTAATGCGTCATCATGTGTGTTCTGTAAAGAGTTTCCTCTTCAACTCGTTGCTAAGTTGGAGCAGCGTTTGGGCGGTCCCGAAGGAAATAGAGATGTTGTTCCAGAACCTTGGTGCATAGACAGAAAAGGCCTGCTACCTTGTTTATTCCTTTTTACACTTCTTAGGCCCTGATTACAAGGTGGTTGCATATTCCGACCTATACATAAATGCCTGTGTAGAAGACTTTCAGGTAGAGTTGTGTGTCAGCATATTGGAGAATCTTGTGCTGTGATCTGTGAGTAGAACTCCAAGGGGCTCCATCTAGAGGTTGAAGATGATAGGAGACAGAATGGAGCAGTGTTTTAATTGAGTGCATGGATGTTCACATAGTTTTCCTTAAAAGTGTTAAAGGTGCTTAAAAGGGTAAATACAAGTATACAAGACCCAAGACAAACAACTTGGGTCAAGGTAACAAAGTCGGGTATACAGTTGTGTATTACACAGGTCTGTCTTTCATTCAATGAAAGAGGGCCTAGTCTATTTGCTATGGTGTTGACTATGTTTCCACCTTGTAGTCTACTTCCAAGGTCATCATCAGGACAGAACAGTGACGCACACTTTTGTAGCTGCTTACTTAAGGGAATCAATCTGATAAATAGATGTGTGATGAGAGTACATAATAATAGTAATGTTATTATACTTCTAAGAATTTCCAATTAGGAAGTAAAAATGCACACAGGGCAGTCCACTGAACATGGCTACCGGCATTATAAGCGTTACAACAAACAAATGATGGATGGAATGCTGACAATGCAGACATTCTCCCCCAGTCAAGAGATCTGGGTTAAATCCATCGTTCTTTTGCCCACTACGCCACCCCAGTTCAGACATGGCCATATGCAAATCAGTCTTGACCCTGTGCCTCATGGGAACAGTCCAGCCCGAACTGCCAAGCCATGTCTTCCCTGGACCGGAATCAAGCATCCTAGGACCGGTTTCTGGCTATCAGCCGTCATCAGCCAGGATAGCTTGACTCCAGTGGCGTAGTGAGCACGGGTCCCACGTCTGGGAATACCCATCCCACTTAGGGCGAAAAGCGTTACAACAAACAAATGATGGACGGAATGCTGACAATGCAGACATTCTCCCCCAGTCAAGAGATCTGGGTTAAATCCATCGTTCAAGGCTTGGCAGTTCGGGCTGGACTGTTCTCATGAGGCACAGGGTCAGACTGATTTGCATATGGCCATGTATGAACTGGGGTGGCAGAGTGGGCTAAAGAATGGTGATGGATTAAACCCAGATCAGTTGACTGGGGGTGAGTGCTTGCAATGTTCAACACTCCGTCCATCATTTCCTTTGGCTTTTGCTTTGTTCGCCATAAGTTGGCAGGGTATGCTCAGACGTGAGTCCCTTGCTCACTTTGCCACTGGATTCAAGTAAGCCTGGCTGAAGACGGCTGAAATGCCAGAAACCGGTCCTAGGAAGCTTGTTTCCGGTCCAGGGAAGACATGGCTTGGCAGTTCGGGCTGGACTGTTCCCATGAGGCACAGGGTCAGACTGATTTGCATATGGCCATGTATGAACTGGGGTGGCAGAGTGGGCTAAAGAATGGTGATGGATTAAACCCAGATCAGTTGACTGGGGGTGAGTGCTTGCAATGTTCAACACTCCGTCCATCATTTCCTTTGGCTTTTGCTTTGTTCGCCATAAGTTGGCAGGGTATGCTCAGACGTGAGTCCCTTGCTCACTTTGCCACTGGATTCAAGCAAGCCTGGCTGAAGACGGCTGAAATGCCAGAAACCGGTCCTAGGAAGCTTGTTTCCGGTCCAGGGAAGACATGGCTTGGCAGTTCGGGCTGGACTGTTCCCATGAGGCACAGGGTCAGACTGATTTGCATATGGCCATGTATGAACTGGGGTGGCAGAGTGGGCTAAAGAATGGTGATGGATTAAACCCAGATCAGTTGACTGGGGGTGAGTGCTTGCAATGTTCAACACTCCGTCCATCATTTCCTTTGGCTTTTGCTTTGTTCGCCATAAGTTGGCAGGGTATGCTCAGACGTGAGTCCCTTGCTCACTTTGCCACTGGATTCAAGCAAGCCTGGCTGAAGACGGCTGAAATGCCAGAAACCGGTCCTAGGAAGCTTGTTTCCGGTCCAGGGAAGACATGGCTTGGCAGTTCGGGCTGGACTGTTCCCATGAGGCACAGGGTCAGACTGATTTGCATATGGCCATGTATGAACTGGGGTGGCAGAGTGGGCTAAAGAATGGTGATGGATTAAACCCAGATCAGTTGACTGGGGGCGAGTGCTTGCAATGTTCAACACTCCGTCCATCATTTCCTTTGGCTTTTGCTTTGTTCGCCATAAGTTGGCAGGGTATGCTCAGACGTGAGTCCCTTGCTCACTTTGCCACTGGATTCAAGCAAGCCTGGCTGAAGACGGCTGAAATGCCAGAAACCGGTCCTAGGAAGCTTGTTTCCGGTCCAGGGAAGACATGGCTTGGCAGTTCGGGCTGGACTGTTCCCATGAGGCACAGGGTCAGACTGATTTGCATATGGCCATGTATGAACTGGGGTGGCAGAGTGGGCTAAAGAATGGTGATGGATTAAACCCAGATCAGTTGACTGGGGGTGAGTGCTTGCAATGTTCAACACTCCGTCCATCATTTCCTTTGGCTTTTGCTTTGTTCGCCATAAGTTGGCAGGGTATGCTCAGACGTGAGTCCCTTGCTCACTTTGCCACTGGATTCAAGCAAGCCTGGCTGAAGACGGCTGAAATGCCAGAAACCGGTCCTAGGAAGCTTGTTTCCGGTCCAGGGAAGACATGGCTTGGCAGTTCGGGGTGGACTGTTCCCATGAGGCACAGGGTCAGACTGATTTGCATATGGCCATGTATGAACTGGGGTGGCAGAGTGGGCTAAAGAATGGTGATGGATTAAACCCAGATCAGTTGACTGGGGGTGAGTGCTTGCAATGTTCAACACTCCGTCCATCATTTCCTTTGGCTTTTGCTTTGTTCGCCATAAGTTGGCAGGGTATGCTCAGACGTGAGTCCCTTGCTCACTTTGCCACTGGATTCAAGCAAGCCTGGCTGAAGACGGCTGAAATGCCAGAAACCGGTCCTAGGAAGCTTGTTTCCGGTCCAGGGAAGACATGGCTTGGCAGTTCGGGCTGGACTGTTCCCATGAGGCACAGGGTCAGACTGATTTGCAGACTGATTTGCATATGGCCATGTATGAACTGGGGTGGCAGAGTGGGCTAAAGAATGGTGATGGATTAAACCCAGATCAGTTGACTGGGGGTGAGTGCTTGCAATGTTCAACACTCCGTCCATCATTTCCTTTGGCTTTTGCTTTGTTCGCCATAAGTTGGCAGGGTATGCACAGACGTGAGTCCCTTGCTCACTTTGCCACTGGATTCAAGCAAGCCTGGCTGAAGACGGCTGAAATGCCAGAAACCGGTCCTAGGAAGCTTGTTTCCGGTCCAGGGAAGACATGGCTTGGCAGTTCGGGCTGGACTGTTTCCATGAGGCACAGGGTCAGACTGATTTGCATATGGCCATGTATGAACTGGGGTGGCAGAGTGGGCTAAAGAATGGTGATGGATTAAACCCAGATCAGTTGACTGGGGGTGAGTGCTTGCAATGTTCAACACTCCGTCCATCATTTCCTTTGGCTTTTGCTTTGTTCGCCATAAGTTGGCAGGGTATGCTCAGACGTGAGTCCCTTGCTCACTTTGCCACTGGATTCAAGCAAGCCTGGCTGAAGACGGCTGAAATGCCAGAAACCGGTCCTAGGAAGCTTGTTTCCGGTCCAGGGAAGACATGGCTTGGCAGTTCGGGCTGGACTGTTCCCATGAGGCACAGGGTCAGACTGATTTGCATATGGCCATGTATGAACTGGGGTGGCGGAGTGGGCTAAAGAATGGTGATGGATTAAACCCAGATCAGTTGACTGGGGGTGAGTGCTTGCAATGTTCAACACTCCGTCCATCATTTCCTTTGGCTTTTGCTTTGTTCGCCATAAGTTGGCAGGGTATGCTCAGACGTGAGTCCCTTGCTCACTTTGCCACTGGATTCAAGCAAGCCTGGCTGAAGACGGCTGAAATGCCAGAAACCGGTCCTAGGAAGCTTGTTTCCGGTCCAGGGAAGACATGGCTTGGCAGTTCGGGCTGGACTGTTCCCATGAGGCACAGGGTCAGACTGATTTGCATATGGCCATGTATGAACTGGG
Organism: Triturus cristatus; assembly: GCF_964204655.1. Taxonomy (NCBI): domain Eukaryota; kingdom Metazoa; phylum Chordata; class Amphibia; order Caudata; family Salamandridae; genus Triturus; species Triturus cristatus. The sequence continues at coordinate 119,483,920 of NC_140594.1, read as the reverse complement.
GTGGCAGAGTGGGCTAAAGAATGGTGATGGATTAAACCCAGATCAGTTGACTGGGGGTGAGTGCTTGCAATGTTCAACACTCCGTCCATCATTTCCTTTGGCTTTTGCTTTGTTCGCCATAAGTTGGCAGGGTATGCTCAGACGTGAGTCCCTTGCTCACTTTGCCACTGGATTCAAGCAAGCCTGGCTGAAGACGGCTGAAATGCCAGAAACCGGTCCTAGGAAGCTTGTTTCCGGTCCAGGGAAGACATGGCTTGGCAGTTCGGGCTGGACTGTTCCCATGAGGCACAGGGTCAGACTGATTTGCATATGGCCATGTATGAACTGGGGTGGCAGAGTGGGCTAAAGAATGGTGATGGATTAAACCCAGATCAGTTGACTGGGGGTGAGTGCTTGCAATGTTCAACACTCCGTCCATCATTTCCTTTGGCTTTTGCTTTGTTCGCCATAAGTTGGCAGGGTATGCTCAGACGTGAGTCCCTTGCTCACTTTGCCACTGGATTCAAGCAAGCCTGGCTGAAGACGGCTGAAATGCCAGAAACCAGTCCTAGGAACCTTGTTTCCGGTCCAGGGAAGACATGGCTTGGCAGTTCGGGCTGGACTGTTCCCATGAGGCACAGGGTCAGACTGATTTGCATATGGCCATGTATGAACTGGGGTGGCAGAGTGGGCTAAAGAATGGTGATGGATTAAACCCAGATCAGTTGACTGGGGGTGAGTGCTTGCAATGTTCAACACTCCGTCCATCATTTCCTTTGGCTTTTGCTTTGTTCGCCATAAGTTGGCAGGGTATGCTCAGACGTGAGTCCCTTGCTCACTTTGCCACTGGATTCAAGCAAGCCTGGCTGAAGACGGCTGAAATGCCAGAAACCGGTCCTAGGAAGCTTGTTTCCGGTCCAGGGAAGACATGGCTTGGCAGTTCGGGCTGGACTGTTCCCATGAGGCACAGGGTCAGACTGATTTGCATATGGCCATGTATGAACTGGGGTGGCAGAGTGGGCTAAAGAATGGTGATGGATTAAACCCAGATCAGTTGACTGGGGGTGAGTGCTTGCAATGTTCAACACTCCGTCCATCATTTCCTTTGGCTTTTGCTTTGTTCGCCATCAGTTGGCAGGGTATGCTCAGACGTGAGTCCCTTGCTCACTTTGCCACTGGATTCAAGCAAGCCTGGCTGAAGACGGCTGAAATGCCAGAAACGGGTCCTAGGAAGCTTGTTTGCGGTCCAGGGAAGACATGGCTTGGCAGTTCGGGCTGGACTGTTCCCATGAGGCACAGGGTCAGACTGATTTGCATATGGCCATGTATGAACTGGGGTGGCAGAGTGGGCTAAAGAATGGTGATGGATTAAACCCAGATCAGTTGACTGGGGGTGAGTGCTTGCAATGTTCAACACTCCGTCCATCATTTCCTTTGGCTTTTGCTTTGTTCGCCATAAGTTGGCAGGGTATGCTCAGACGTGAGTCCCTTGCTCACTTTGCCACTGGATTCAAGCAAGCCTGGCTGAAGACGGCTGAAATGCCAGAAACCGGTCCTAGGAAGCTTGTTTCCGGTCCAGGGAAGACATGGCTTGGCAGTTCGGGCTGGACTGTTCCCATGAGGCACAGGGTCAGACTGATTTGCATATGGCCATGTATGAACTGGGGTGGCAGAGTGGGCTAAAGAATGGTGATGGATTAAACCCAGATCAGTTGACTGGGGGTGAGTGCTTGCAATGTTCAACACTCCGTCCATCATTTCCTTTGGCTTTTGCTTTGTTCGCCATAAGTTGGCAGGGTATGCTCAGACGTGAGTCCCTTGCTCACTTTGCCACTGGATTCAAGCAAGCCTGGCTGAAGACGGCTGAAATGCCAGAAACCGGTCCTAGGAAGCTTGTTTGCGGTCCAGGGAAGACATGGCTTGGCAGTTCGGGCTGGACTGTTCCCATGAGGCACAGGGTCAGACTGATTTGCATATGGCCATGTATGAACTGGGGTGGCAGAGTGGGCTAAAGAATGGTGATGGATTAAACCCAGATCAGTTGACTGGGGGTGAGTGCTTGCAATGTTCAACACTCCGTCCATCATTTCCTTTGGCTTTTGCTTTGTTCGCCATAAGTTGGCAGTGTATGCTCAGACGTGAGTCCCTTGCTCACTTTGCCACTGGATTCAAGCAAGCCTGGCTGAAGACGGCTGAAATGCCAGAAACCGGTCCTAGGAAGCTTGTTTCCGGTCCAGGAAAGACATGGCTTGGCAGTTCGGGCTGGACTGTTCCCATGAGGCACAGGGTCAGACTGATTTGCATATGGCCATGTATGAACTGGGGTGGCAGAGTGGGCTAAAGAATGGTGATGGATTAAACCCAGATCAGTTGACTGGGGGTGAGTGCTTGCAATGTTCAACACTCCGTCCATCATTTCCTTTGGCTTTTGCTTTGTTCGCCATAATTTGGCAGGGTATGCTCAGACGTGAGTCCCTTGCTCACTTTGCCACTGGATTCAAGCAAGCCTGGCTGAAGACGGCTGAAATACCAGAAACCGGTCCTAGGAAGCTTGTTTCCGGTCCAGGGAAGACATGGCTTGGCAGTTCGGGCTGGACTGTTCCCATGAGGCACAGGGTCAGACTGATTTGCATATGGCCATGTATGAACTGGGGTGGCAGAGTGGGCTAAAGAATGGTGATGGATTAAACCCAGATCAGTTGACTGGGGGTGAGTGCTTGCAATGTTCAACACTCCGTCCATCATTTCCTTTGGCTTTTGCTTTGTTCGCCATAAGTTGGCAGGGTATGCTCAGACGTGAGTCCCTTGCTCACTTTGCCACTGGATTCAAGCAAGCCTGGCTGAAGACGGCTGAAATGCCAGAAACCGGTCCTAGGAAGCTTGTTTCCGGTCCAGGGAAGACATGGCTTGGCAGTTCGGGCTGGACTGTTCCCATGAGGCACAGGGTCAGACTGATTTGCATATGGCCATGTATGAACTGGGGTGGCAGAGTGGGCTAAAGAATGGTGATGGATTAAACCCAGATCAGTTGACTGGGGGTGAGTGCTTGCATTGTTCAACACTCCGTCCATCATTTCCTTTGGCTTTTACCGGCATTATAAGGCAGCTCTGGACCCAGCAGTGTAGGGGGTTCTGTCCGGGAGGGATAGGTTTCTCTCTCAAAAATGGCACACTACTCTCCAAGTGTAATCCATGCTCCTCATCCCAGACCAGAGGTCACCTTGGATGAGCAACACTCTCCATATAAAGCCCATTTAGAGACCCCTCTCAATGTATAAGGCTAAGAAGTCAACCAAAGGTGACTGTGTATGTGTTCCTGCCCAAAGGTCAGAGGACACCTTGGGTAAGTTGTAGTTTTCCTATAATACCCAAAGGTGTCCTGCATATCTGAGGATAAGCATTCTTCTGTAGAAGCAGAGCAGACTCTGTACAGTACTCCTTCATGTCCCCTCTACCCAAAGGTCACAGGTCTCCTTGTGGGAGCTATCCCTCTAATATGCAGGTTTTCCCTTTCAAAGGGCCAGGAGCCCTCCTGGGATGCACATTGATATACTGCATCAGAATTTGACGTACTAATGTCCAGGTGTTTGGGGGTTCTTACTCCAGGGGGATGTGCCATCTCCATATAATAATGTTGCAGGGTACCCCAGGTGAGGGTAAGACATCCTTGGTGGTGCCATTTGATTTGTGTGCAGTGCCGAAGGAGAGCATCCTGGCTTTGGGACCTCTGTCCTGGGATGAGTTGCCACCGATGTGTTCTGAGGATGCTTGTTAACAGATCATACCATCTTGGGAGAACTTGATGTTCATAAGTTTCTGAACAGTAGCAGTGACATAATTTGCCATCTCTCAGGAATACCATGCAAGGTTCCCTATGCGAGGATCAGTCGTCCTTTGGCTATGGACATTGATATGTTTGTAGTACTCTTTTTTACGCAGCTGTATATACTGCAAACTCGACCTGAAGGTATTGAAGCACTTTAATGAACACCAGTTACATTACAGAAGGACATATTTTTTTTTTTAGGCATGGGAGATTGACTGGCAGATTTACAAGCCCCTTGCCACACTTTTGCGCCACTGTTGCATCACTTTTGTGACACAGCGGAGGCATAAACAATGCGGCCAATTTACAACATGACGCATCTAGGGAGATGCATCACGTTGTAAAGCCCTGCGTCACATTATACCTGCATCATGTATAATGTATGCAGGGTGGGCGTTCCCATGCAGAAAAGTCTCTTAGAAGTGATGCAGTGAAATCTACAAGATTTCACTGCGCCACTTCTAGGATGCCACTGTGTCAAAACCTTACGCCTGCTTCAAGCGAGTGACACAGTACAATGAGTAAAAATACAGCAGTGCAAATCAGGCTCACCTCTCGACCCGGTTCCTGCTCAAGTGCTCACGACCCTTGCCCCTGCCATTGCTCAACCTCTTATCTCTATCTGGAATTCTTCTCTCTCCACCGGCCAATTCCCCATAACTTGGAAACAGGCCATGCTGATCCCTATTTTAAAAAAGGCAGAAGCTGATCAAGCAGTCTACTTTAACTATCGTCCGATATCACTTCTCCCCAAACCAGCCAAAATATTAGAAAAAATCGTGCAGGAGCAACTGGCCGACTATTTAGAGACCCAAAATCTCCTCCACGACTCACAATCCGGTTTTAGATCCGGCTACAGTGCGGAGACAGCACTATTGGAGGTCTCTGAAACTATTAGGGAAAGCGTGGACAGAGGATAGGTTGCCATGTTGGTACTCCTCGATCTGTCCGCAGCTTTCGACACTTTGTCTCACTCCATACTGTTAGACAGACTCTACAAAATAGAGATTCGTGACACGCCTCTGGCCTGGATCAAATCCTTTCTTACGGACAGAACGCAACAGGTGTGGTGTCACCCCTTTATGTCCAAAGACAAAAAAAGTCTCAGTTGCGGAGTCCCTCAGGGATCGGCGCTCAGCCCCCTCTTCTTTAATGTCTATCTGTCACCATTGGCTAGGGTGGTAGAGGCTTCTGGAGTCAGAGTGGTCTTGTATGCTGTTGATACTCAGCTTATCTTCTCCTTTAAAGACCACTCTGACAAAGGACTCTCGAATTTTAAAGCCTGCATCTCCAACATCGTATCCTGGATGACCTCCAACACCCTGAAGCTAAACACCGACAAAACCGAGGTGCTTTTTTTTAACCTAAAAACTCCTTTACCTACATCATTATGGTGGCCGTCGGAATTAAACCCTCTCCCCCCGGATGTATGTCGTTACAACGCACACTTTTACAACGCATGCACTTACAACGCATTTTTTACAACGCAACATCCACTACAACGCATGGCATTACAACGCAGGACACTACAACGCATTTTTAAAAACTACCTTTACAACGCATTCCATTACAACGCATACTACCTTTACAACGCATACCATTACAACGCATAATATTACATTGGATTTAAGGTAAGTATTGGATAGTATAGGGGTAAAAATTACTATTCTTACTCCAGGGGGTGCAACAGTAGGGTAAGTGTTGGATAGTATAGGGGTAAAAATTACTATTCTAACTCCAGGGGGTGCAACAGTAGGGCAAGTGTTGGATAGTATAGGGGTAAAAATTACTATTCTAACTCCAGGGGGTGCAACAGTAGGGCAAGTGTTGGATAGTATAGGGGTAAAAATTACTATTCTAACTCCAGGGGGTGCAACAGTAGGGCAGGTGTTGGATAGTATAGGGGTAAAAAATTACTATTCTAACTCCAGGGGGTGCAACAGTAGGGCAAGTGTTGGATAGTATAGGGGTAAAAATTACTATTCTAACTCCAGGGGGTGCAACAGTAGGGTAAGTGTTGGATAGTATAGGGGTAAAAATTACTATTCTAACTCCAGGGGGTGCAACAGTAGGGCAAGTGTTGGATAGTATAGGTGTAAAAATTACTATTCTAACTCCAGGGGGTGCAACAGTAGGGTAAGTGTTGGATAGTATAGGGGTAAAAATTACTATTCTAACTCCAGGGGGTGCAACAGTAGGGCAAGTGTTGGATAGTATAGGGGTAGAAATTACTATTCTAACTCCAGGGGGTGCAACAGTAGGGCAAGTGTTGGATAGTATAGGGGTAAAAATTACTATTCTAACTCCAGGGGGTGCAACAGTAGGGTAAGTGTTGGATAGTATAGGGGTAAAAATTACTATTCTAACTCCAGGGGGTGCAACAGTAGGGTAAGTGTTGGATAGTATAGGGGTAAAAATTACTATTCTAACTCCAGGGAGTGCAACAGTAGGGTAAGTGTTGGATAGTATAGGGGTAAAAATTACTATTCTAACTCCAGGGGGTGCAACAGTAGGGCAAGTGTTGGATAGTGTAGGGGTTTTAATGTAATATTATGCGTTGTAATGGTATGCGTTGTAAAGGTAGTATGCGTTGTAATGGAATGCGTTGTAAAGGTAGTTTTTAAAAATGCGTTGTAGTGTCCTGCGTTGTAATGGCATGCGTTGTAGTGGATGTTGCGTTGTAAAAAATGCGTTGTAAGTGTAGTGCGTTGTAAAAGTTGCGTTGTAAAGGTTGTTCCCCTCTCCCCCCCCTGTACCGGTCAAGACGGCCCGTAATCTGGGCATCCAAATTGACAATGAACTGCTAGGTAAAACACAAATTCTTAAAGTCACTTCTGCCTGCTTTGGCAAACTGCGCATGATAAAAAAGATCTCCCCCTATCTGCCCACTGATTCCTTGAAAACTATCGTACATGCTCTCATCATGTCCCGCCTGGACTATTGTAACACCAGCATATTTCCTTCAACGACTTCAGATGGTACAAAACGCAGCGGCCTGGCTGATCTGTAACATCCATTCGATCTCCCCCATTTGAAAAACCTTCACTGGCTTCCTATTTCTTCCCGCATTCAGTTTAAAGCCCTGGTCCTGACATTCAGGGCCTTGAATGGCAAGGGGCCAGGCTATCTCAGACAAAGGCTGAAGCGAGTCCATTCCTGCCGCACGCTCAGATCAAATCACCTTCCACTTCTGCTCCCCCCCAGGTACTACAGATCTAGAAAAGGTGGTAGAGCATTTGCAGTGATCATGGCAAAGCTATGGAATGCTCTCCCACTCAACATCCGTATGATCGACTCTGAATCTCAGTTCAGATGTAAACTGAAGACCTGGTTATTTGCAAGCTGCTAGTCTCTCTGTCCTCTACTGTCGCTGTCCACAGTGCCGGGACACCCCCGTTGGGGGTAGCCGAGCGCTTAACAAATTTCATAATAATAATAATAATAATAATAATAATGAGTAAAGGCCTCCCCATACATTACTAGAGTTGCGTCGTCCTTGCGACATGACTCCAGTAATGCGTGACTTTTGGGCCAACAGATGCGTAAGACTTTCTGACGCATCTGTCAATCCTTGCACCATGGTGCGCCATATTGTAAATACGGCGCATCGATGGTGGTCAAGGGTATCGCAGGCTGGCGCAGGGAAACTGATGCATCTCTACAGATGCGTCAGTTTCTTATAAATCTGCCCCCCTGCGATTTGCCTAGAATCACAGAATGTGCATGAGCCTAAGAACTCTTGCCTAGTCAGTCGTGGCTCTGAATGCGAGGATTAGACAAACTCTCCAGTAATGTATTGATCTCTTTGAAATACCAGAAGAGGGCATCCTGTCTATGGCTGTCGGCCCACTTCTCTGGCATGAGTTGTCATTTCTGTGCAATACTCTAAAGGGACTCCATATGCAATCAGCAGACGTCCTTTGGAGGTGCACATGCATGTGTGGTTGGTAATAGCCAGATCCTCGTATTCATGTATGTGAGGACCTCTGTTCAGTGAGGAGTAATGATCTCTATTTTAGATCTTGTGCTGAGTTACTGTTTAAAGTGAATAGGACTTCAGAAGCTGGATGGAGATATCCACCTTCGGATCAATATTCATAGAACATCCCCTGCTTTTGGGGATCCTGAGCCGGTGACCCCGCAGTATGAGCCCATCTTCTGTATCATTGAGTTTGTCGCATGCCCTCCAGTGTCTTGGGAGTCTCTCTTTGTCGGGCCCCAGCCAGTCGTTGGCATTGCTTAGGAAGTCCTGCCATGCGCCATTCTGCAGGGTGCCCTTCACCTTCATCAGCACTGCATCAGTGGCTGTGGCATTTCCATAGCAGAACTAAAGATCAGGGCATCCTTTAAAATCTCTCCCTCCCCATGCCTGTATCCCTTATTCCCACCCCCTCTTTACATTCTTTTTACCCATGTCTCCTTGCAGGTGGTAACCATGCCAGAATATCTGAAGAAGCGTTTTGGGGGCAAGAGGATCCGAATCTACCTGTCAGTTCTTTCTCTGCTGCTCTACGTCTTCACCAAGATATCGGTGAGTCCAGTTTCTGTTGCTTCTCCCTGGCAGGACTCATCCCCACACCCTCCATTGAATATCTCTTGGACTGGAGGCCTACGGGTGCTGCTGTGAAGACCTCAGTCTCCTAGTGCTCTTATGCTAGCCCCTCTTACCAGCAGCAAGTTCACATTAGCATCTAAATTTGCAGTATAAATCTACCCACTCTCTCCCCTCTGCATACCGTTGCTCAACATGCAGCATGTGAAATGTGCAAGCTATGTATGTTTATTAATGTGTATGTGAATGTGGAACACCCACAGCAACACCCATTGCCCTCCCCATTCCACGCTAAGTATAGCCTGAAAGGGTGCCATATTTACAAGGCAAATTTAAGTCATGTTAAGTGGTTTAACGCTGCCTTGTAAATAAGGCGAAGCCCCTATCGCCACCACAACATCCAAAAATGTGACATTATGGTGGTGATAAGGGTTTGTAAGTATGCCCCTCAGTGTCATCCCATCAATTCTCTTCCATCTTTACCCCTATAGGTAAACACTATCTGGGTTCAGCTATGCAGCAGCACAAGCAGCAAGGGGTGCCTTGTTTGCGCCTAGAACCTGTCAGAGTCCCTGGATGACAGGCGAGGCTTAGGTCTTGAAATAACCCATGTTCAGTCTCTCACCAGCAAGTATGCTTCATTTAAAATATGGAAAGGGTTTCCAACACAGACAGTGTGGCACATACGTGACGTCACACAGCTTTCAAGGTGATGACGGCCGCAGAACAGCAGTGCTGACTTTAGTCCCTCCTCAAGAGGAGCAGAGCCATCCACCCCAACAGAAGAGCCATGCCATCCATGCCATTCATGCCCCCCGCCTCAAGAAGAGCAGAGCGATTCATTCCCCCTCCCAGAGGGGTAGTGTGCTTCAATCTCCTCAGAGCAGCAGTGCTGTACTTTCCCCTCAGAGGAGTAGCACCGTTGCTGTACTAAGAGGAGCTATGCCACCCATTCCCCCGTAGCAGCGTAAAGCTAGGCTGTGTGAACATCCTGTATCGCACTAGGCCCCACTGACACCAAAGAAGTACACAGCCACACAGGTTGCTTGGTACGGGTGAAAGACCACGTGTGGCCAGAGGATGCACACAGATGCCTATCTGGGGCAGTGTCCTACCACAGGGTAGTCCCAAGTGGCTCACTACATCCCTTTCCAACTCGATATCATAGTTTATCGTTTAATGTGACATACGAAGTCTCTGAGCCGTTGGCTCGGTGGGAGATTCGGTCTAAGGCTGTACCGCTGGTGACGTGGGCGGTCTTCAGTTTTTCTTGGGTGTCTCGATCGGTATCACTTATTTCTATCCCTTTGGGCCGCCTGGTGTATGGTTATCTAGAGAGGCACTACTGGGCCTGTCGCTGTCGGGTGAGGTGCCCATTGTGATGTTTTTTTCTTCTGCTTCATGGCTCTTGTGAGCTTGGAATATTGATTTTCAGGAACCACAAGATGTTTTTGGTCACTTGTTCATTCCCTTTTCAGGTGCTGATCATAGTTCCAGCCACTTCAAGCACTGTCCATACTCCAGGCTCGAAAGATGTTTGGAATTTCTATCCAGGCCTTTGATCTTTGATGATCACTTTGTCCACTGGCACAATTTTCAGTGTTGTTGCCCGTCATATCAGGCTTGCGCGCACATTGTTTTGCGTGTGTCGTGCATTAGTACCCACTAGATCATAGGGTGATGGCGATCATCTTGAATGGACTGGGATCATGTCTCCACTGGGCCCATTAAGCATTAGTGACGAGGGAGGGTGCTGTGTGGTGCAGTGTGGTGTCCCTCAGTATTCTTGGAGGAACTGCTGGAGACTGAGTTCAAGGTTGGTCTTCTCCACTGTGGCAATCCAAAGGGCCTTGTTCAGGGTGTACGTGAAGAGTTCGGCCTCTCCATTTGCTTGTGGCCAGTGGAGTGTGATGCGGCGGTGTCATATTCCCAGATGTTCGAGTACTTCTTTAAATTCAGATTCTTGGAAAGGTGGCCCGTTAACTGTTTTGTTTCATCTGAGAGGCCGAACAGTGTAAAGAACTTTTCAAACACTGGTGTGACATTGGTGAATGCTGTGGTGTCGACTACTTCAACGATCGTATATTTTGAGTAGCCGTCCACCTTCTGTTATGATGGGTGCTGGGACTTCTTGGGAGCTGGTGAGTTGAGACATGGGGCATTGTCGTACCAGTTTGTCCACATGTGCGACTTCATCTTTGCAGTGCCTTGATGCCCCCCATGGGCCAACATGGTTACTCGATGTTGGAGGCTTTTGGGGCTCCCCAGCAAATATGAGTCCATCGTGTGTGGCAATGAGTTTGTTGCATACCCTCCAGAGGTTTGTGATTCTCTCTTTGTCGGTTCCCAGCTAGTCATTGGCATCGCGTAGGAAGTCCTGCCACGAGCCCTACTGCAGGGCACCTTTTACCTTCATCAGCACTGCATCAGTGGCTGTGGCATTTTCGATTTTGCACAGGCTGAGTGCCTTCAAACAGGCTCTTTGTGACACCACATCAAAATTGCTCACATTCATGACTCCTTGGAGCCGTGACAGTGTCTCTCACGTGGTATCTTGGAATACCTCCAACGCTGAAGATATGCCGAAGTTCAGTCTTTTATATCTGTGCAGCCCAAGGTGCGTGGAAAATGTTGTTATGTATCTGCTTTCTGCCAAGAGCAGTAGCTGATGGTATCCAGCATTCAGACTTTGCTTTGAAAACCCTCGCAACCCATTCAGATCAGCGATGATGCTGTCCATGGTGGGCCTGATGTGCCTCTCTCACTTTATGGCTTGATTTGGGAGGCGCACATCGTATCTTTCCTGGCTGTTTTGGCTTCTCGGCTATTACTATGGATGATACTCAGGGTGTTGGTTCAGACAACTTTTCAATTACCTAACCATTGGTTTTCGAGCTTTTCGAGTTCATGTTCGGCTAGTGGTCGTAGATGGCAGGGCACATGCCGTTGGCAGAGGAAGATGGGTTTTACTGATTTATCAATGTGCAGTTTGATCGGAGGGGGATCCAGGCATTCTTGGCTGCTGAATAGTTTGGGGAATTGGCTCAGTATTTCGTTGATCTGGTACGCGTTCACGTTTCTTGCGAATTACACATCCTAGGTCTTCTGCAGAGTGGCTTCCTAGGAGTGTGTCAGTTTCCTTGTCAACCAAGTGAAACGTTAAAATCTCTTAGTCATCTGAGAGCACGCTCACAGTCATGCAGCTTTAAGGTGGCGGCTTCCACTGCTCACTACACCCCCAAGATGAGGCGTACCCTCACTCTCCTCAGAACAGCAATGCCCTTCTCTCTTCTCAGTGGACCAGTGCCATCCAGTCCTCCAAAACATCCATTCCTCAGAGGAGAATTGCCATTTTTCTAAGAGCAGCAGTGCCATTACTTCCTCTCAGAGGAGCAGTACCATGCATGCCTCTCAGAGGAGCAGTGTCATCTATTGCTCTGAGAGTAGCAAAGCACCCATTCCTCTCTGAGAGGCAGTGAAGCATTCCTCTCAGCGGAGAATGGGCCTCCATGCCTCTCAGAGGAGCAGTGACCTCCATTCCCCTCAGAGGAGCACCATCCTCCTTTCTCCTCAGTGGATGTAAATGTAATGTAAATGTATGTGTCTTGTAAAGCGCACTGCTGCCCTGAGGCGTCGTGGCGCTGTAGACCGCTGGGGAACCCGTCCTGGTTATCCCTGTGAGATGGTCCCTCCAGGGTATCTCCAAGGTGAAACCAGGCATCCCCGGCGAATGTGGGGGGCCGTTGTGGAGATGAGGCAAGCTAATGCCCAGAGTTGCCGAGTGTGATCCCTGGATCTGGGCCTCCATTCTCCTCAGTGTCTTTCAAGCTCCTCAGGGGTGTCCACCCTAGATCCATGAGTGCCAGATTAAAACTACATTTTCAAGATAATCACTGATGAAGATAATGAGCCCAGTTCAGATGTATTGCACGTAAGTGTATCTTAAACATGTATGTTGAATGTCTTCAGCGGGTCCTATCCTCCTGGACCTGCACTGGAAACCTCTGTCTTGGTGGAAAAGTCCCACAAGTTCCTTATTCTGCCCAGCAGTGCCACTTATTCTATTCAGAGGGGCTGCACCGTCTTTCTCTCAACTGAGCAGTCCCCTCCTTTTCATTTTCCTTTTCCTCAGAGGAGCAGTGCCCTCCTGTCCCCTCATTGGAGCAGTGTCATCCTGCCCCTTGCCATCGTCTCCCCTCCGTGGAGAAGTGCCATCCTGTCCCCTCATTGGAGCAGTACCATCCTGTCCCCTAAGCGGAGAAGTGCCATCCTGTCCCCTCAGAGGAGCAGTGCCATCCTGTCCCCCCAGTGGAGCAGTGTCATCCTGTCCCATCAGTGGAGCAGTGCCATCCTGTCCCTTCTGTGGAGCAGTGCCATCCTGTCCCTTCTGTGGAGCAGTGCCATCCTGTCTCCACAGAGGAGCTGTGCCATCCGGTCTCCACAGAGGAGCAGTGCCATCCTGTCCCCTCAGAGGAGCAGTGCCATCCTGCCCCCTAAGAGGAGCAGTGCCATCCTACCCCTCAGTGGAGCAGTGTCACACTGTCCCCTCAGAGGAGCAGTGCCATCCTGCCCCTGAGAGGAGCAGTGCCACCCTATCCCCCCAGTGGAGCAGTGCCATCCTGCCCCCTAAGAGGAGCAGTGCCATCTACCCCTCAGTAGAGCAGTGTCACACTGTCCCCTCAGAGGAGCAGTGCCATCCTGTCCCCTGAGAGGAGCAGTGCCACCCTATCCCCCCAGTGGAGCAGTGCCATCCTGTCCCCTCAGAGGAGCAGTGCCATCCTGTCCCCTGAGAGGAGCAGTGCCACCCTATCCCCCCAGTGGAGCAGTGCCATCCTGTCCCCTCAGAGGAGCAGTGCCATCCTGTCCCCTGAGAGGAGCAGTGCCACCCTATCCCCCCAGTGGAGCAGTGCCATCCTGTCCCCTCAGAGGAGCAGGGCCACCCTATCCCCCCAGTGGAGCAGTGCCATCCTGCCCCCTAAGAGGAGCAGTGCCATCTACCCCTCAGTAGAGCAGTGTCACACTGTCCCCTCAGAGGAGCAGTGCCATCCTGTCCCCTGAGAGGAGCAGTGCCACCCTATCCCCCCAGTGGAGCAGTGCCATCCTGTCCCCTCAGAGGAGCAGTGCCATCCTGTCCCCTGAGAGGAGCAGTGCCACCCTATCCCCCCAGTGGAGCAGTGCCATCCTGTCCCCTCAGAGGAGCAGTGCCACCCTATCCCCCCAGTGGAGCAGTGCCATCCTGCCCCCTAAGAGGAGCAGTGCCATCTACCCCTCAGTAGAGCAGTGTCACACTGTCCCCTCAGAGGAGCAGTGCCATCCTGTCCCCTGAGAGGAGCAGTGCCACCCTATCCCCCCAGTGGAGCAGTGCCATCCTGTCCCCTCAGAGGAGCAGTGCCATCCTGTCCCCTGAGAGGAGCAGTGCCACCCTATCCCCCCAGTGGAGCAGTGCCATCCTGTCCCCTCAGAGGAGCAGTGCCATCCTGTCCCCTGAGAGGAGCAGTGCCACCCTATCCCCCCAGTGGAGCAGTGCCATCCTGTCCCCTCAGAGGAGCAGGGCCATCCTGTCCCTTCTGAGGAGCAGTGCCATCATGTCTCCACTGAGGAGCAGTGCCATCCTGTCCCCTTAGAGGAGCAAGCCCCTTCTATCTCCTAAGAGGAGCTGTGCCATCCTGTCCCCTCAGTGGAGCAGTGCCATCCTGTCCCCTGAGAGGAGCAGTGCCATCCTGTCCCCTGAGAGGAGCAATGCCATCCTGTCCCCTGAGAGGAGCAATGCCATCCTGTCCCCTGAGAGGAGCAGTGCCATCCTGTCCCCCCAGTGGAGCAGTGCCATCCTGTCCCATCAGTGGAGCAGTGCCATCCTGTCCCCTCAGAGGAGCAGTGCCATCCTGCCCCCTAAGAGGAGCAGTAGAATCCTGTCCCCTCAGTGGTGCAGTGGAACCCTGTCCCCTCAGTGGAGCAGTGCCATCCTGTCCCTTCTGTGGAGCAGTGCCATCCTGTCCCCTGAGAGGAGCAGTGCCACCCTATCCCCCAGTGGAGCAGTGCCACACTGTCCCCTCAGAGGAGCAGTGCCATCCTGTCCCCTAAGTGGAGCAGTGCCATCATGTCCCGTCAGTGGAGCAGTGCCATCCTGCCCCCTTAGAAGAGCAAGCCCCTTCTATTATTATTCTATTATTTATTTTCACTTTCGTTCACCTCCTGTAGCAGCTGGTGCAGACTTCGACCCGGGCCAGTGAACATGGGCATCTGTTGCCATGACAGGCGATCCCTCGCCCTGTGAGTGGGCGAAGAGTGATAACAAGTTCACCAAAAACTAGTGCCTTTTACTGTAAACACCCATATCTCCCCCCTCTACCCCAAGCCGGCTCGAGGACAGCAATCTATGGAATGGATTAAAGAGGTGCTTTGCTGCTAAGAACTTGTCACTAAAAGCCGCCACTAAGTAACGGGTTTGAAATAATGGCTTTTGAATCTTCAGGAGGAAGCAGATGGTCTGACGTCCCACTCCAAATGCAGCAGAAGCCAAACTCCCGGCAGACATCTCTTCAGAGATGACATCAGCAGCAGCGGCACCAGTGGCCACAGGTCTTGCCAGAAGGAACACTTGAATAAGAGACTGGAAAACAGATGTTTAACTTTCCAATATAAGTGCGGTTCACAGAAATCATGTAAGCCTTGGAGCGGGCATTGCCGCATGCCATCTAAGAAAGAGTCCAAGTCCTGCTCATCCCACAGAAAGAGGCTGCAGCCAAGAGTCCGCAGGGCAGGGGGGCCTCCAAGCACAGATCCTGGAAACCTTCATTTTCGGGTCCGAGTGCTGCCCTTTGGTTTGAAATCCACTCCTTATGTTTCTGCCCAGGCGTGCAGCTCCTCTGGTGGTGGGTCTTCATCGGGAAGGGATTTGTGTCCAACCCTTCCTGCTCGATTGTCTGGTGTTCTCTGCATCTTTGGAGTCAACAAACTCTCATGGTTGCTCTTGGATCCCAGATTTCTGATCATTCTGGAAAAATCACAACTCTCATAAGACCAAGTCGTCATTGGAGCCAGATTCTTGACGGCCAAGACTCGATAAGGTCCAGGAACATCTGGCAGGCTTCCTTTCTCTACACTCTTCGGCTGCGGCAGCCTGGCTGCAGGTGCCAGAGGACTCGGCAGCGACTTCTTTCTTAGGGCCTTGGACCAGATTCCACCTGAACAAACCAGTGAGGCACATTCTCACGCTTTGGACACCATCTAGCTGGGATTTGGTATTCCTATGGCTCAGGGAATAAGGCAGAATTTGTTGTGATGGATGGATTCAAACAACATTCGGAAAGTGAATATTGGATAAAGGGATATTGCAGATTTTCTCCTCAAACTCCAATAATTCTGACATCAGATGCCTGAAAGACAGGATGGGGCAAATGGATCCAGTCTCATTAGATTCAGGGGGGTGTGCTCGTAAAGTTCAGAAGATCAGGTGGCATATTTACAAGTCTGCAGCGCCACCGTACCGCCACTTTTTTGATGTTCTGGTGGCGCTAAAGGCAGGCCTGTATTTAGAAGGCCACGCAAAGCCACTTTGCATGGCTTTACCCAGCCTTGTAAATGTGGCCCTCTTTCTTGCAGTACACTCTTTTAAAGTGGTCTATTATGAGTGCTGCTGTGGGTGTTCCCACGTGACACTCATGGCTTTTTTACACTGCTCCAGATTTACAAGGATTGGCCTTTCAAGGGGAGGCGTTAAAGTGGTGCAATGAGGAGAAACACTTTTATTTCTCCTCGTTTTTTGCTTTTTCTATATGTGCTGCATTCTGCAGCACACATAGAAGAATCAGAATGCAATGTATGATTGCTTTTGTGCAGGAAGGTTTTCTCTTCCTGCACATACACAATCATCCCTGCAATGCAGGCACCATTGCACCATGGTGCAAGGGTACCTGTGTTGGCGCATGGCTCCTGTTTTAGCGCCTGGGCAGGGGAGAGCACAGGGGTGTGCAGTATTCCTGTAAATATGGCGCATCCTTTTGCTTTTAGGTCTCGCCTGACCCAGCGCATGCGCTGGTCTGGTGAGACTTATTGTGAGGGCTCAAAAAAGGGCTACCACTGTAGCATAGAGCTACAGTGCATGTGCGCGGCGCGCGTGCCTCACTTTCGCGGCCGCATGTCCGCTTTGATGATTGATCGCGATTGCGATCACTTTCACTTTGATGTTCTTTGAGCCAGTTTTTTTTTCTCCTGTTTATTACTTCTATGTAGTAATGGTGGCACCCGTGCGCCGCCATTACTACAGAGCAGTAATAAACAGAAACAAGCATTGGCATAGCCAATAGGTCTCGCTTTTGGGACCTTATAACTATTTAGTTATGCAACTGTTGCATGGCTAAACACTTATAAGGTCCCAAAAGCGAGACCTATTGGCTATGCCAATGCTTGTTTAATGATGCACTTTAGGACAGCAAAATGGCTTGCGGCGCCGCGCTGCACCATTTCATTGTAAATATCCCCCTAGGTCTTCCAATTGGAGAAAGTTCAAGGCAATTCATTTGGCTGTCCTTGCATTTTCCTCTCTAGTGCTGGGCAGACCAGCCATTGTCAGGACAGACAGACAACACTGCGGCGAGACCCTATTTCAGCAGGCAAGGGGGAACGAGGTGTCAATCTCAAAATCAGCTCTTTAAGAGCAATTTACGTCCAAGGACTTGTACAGGTCTTGGCAGACAGATTAAGCAGTGGAATGCCATCACCCCAGGAGTATAGCCTCGACCGTCAGGAATCCCAACAGATCGGTCAGGCCTGGGGGTGGTCAGTGGTAGACCGTCTCCCGTTGAGCCAGACTGCTCCTCTCCCACTCTTCTGCGCGAGAGCGATGGCGAGCAGGCCTTGGGCTGTGGACACATTATCAGGCCCTTGGCTGATCTCCCATGCGCCTTTCCTCCCTTTGTCATGTTCTTGAGTTTCTAGTGAGTATAAGGAGGGAGGAGGTGGAATTGATTCTCTAGCCTGCCCCCCTCATATTGGTTTCCACTCTTAAAAGCAATGAGGAGCAAACAGGAGTAGCATCGTCCTATTGTCCAATCTCATCTGTCTTTTCCTCTCAGACTTCCGGTTCCCTCTTGCACTTCCCCTCTGCCCTTCTCCCCACCTCCTGGAGCTGTTTTCATCTTACTGAGGAAACCTCTTGTGAGTGCTTTGTTACCTGGCTGCTTATAAACCCAGTTTCTTAGCACTTTGTGTTTAGCAGCGTTACAAGAGACCCTCCCGCCCCTCTCACTGGTGCCTGCCCAGCTCCTGGAAGCCTCCTCTAGCGCTCCTACACATGGCTCTAGCCAGTTCTCCCACTCTGCTCCCCAGGATTGTTCAGCTTCTTACATTTGATTCTTTCTCTTTCAGGCGGACATGTTTTCTGGCGCGATATTTATCAACCAGGCCATGAAACTGAACATTTATCTGGCCATTGTCATGCTGCTGATCATCACTGCACTGTACACTGTCACAGGTGGGTGTCACTCTCTCACACTCGCTGTCACTCTCTCACGCTCACAGGTGAGTGGCACTCTCTCACACTCACTGTCACAGGTGGGTGTCACTCTCACACTCACTGTCACAGGTGAGTGGCACTCTCTCACACTCACTGTCACAGGTGGGTGTCACTCTCACACTCACTGTCACAGGTGGGTGTCACTGCCTCACACTCACTGTCACTCACTCACACCCAATGTCACAGGTGGGTATCACTCTCTCACACTCAGTGTCACTCTCTCACACTCACTGTCACAGGTGGGTGTCACTGCCTCACACTCAATGTCAAAGGTGGGTGTCACTGCCTCACACTCACTGTCACAGGCTTGTGTCACTCTCTCACACTCACTGTCACAGGTGGGTGTCACTCTCACACTCACTGTCACATGTGGGTTTCACTCTCACACTCACAGGTGGGTGTCACTGCGTCACACTCACTGTCACTCACTCACACCCAATGTCACAGGTGGGTGTCACTCTCTCACACTCAGTGTCACTCTCTCACACTCACTGTCACAGGTGGGTGTCACTGTCTCACACTCACTCACAGGTGGGTGTCACTCTCTCACACTCACTGTCACAGGTAGGTGTCACTCTTGTACACTCACTGTCACAGGTGAATCTCAGCCCTCTTACTGTTGCAGGTGGGGGTCACTCCATCTTCCTGTTACGGATGAGTCTCACTCCCTTTTACTGTCGCAGGTGACTGTCACTCTTTTCCCTTTAATGTCACAGACAAGGCTCACTCACTTTTACTGTTGCAGTTGAGTGTCACTCTATCCCTCTTACTCTCATATTCGAGTATCACTTCTCTAATTGTCACAGGTGAATGTCACTTCTCTTACTGCCGTAGGTGAGTGTCACTCTCTACCTTTTGCTGTTACAAATGAGGCTCACTCTCTTTTACTGTCACAGCTGAGTGCTACTCTGTCTCTCTTACTCCCACATTCGAGTGTCACTTCTTTTACTGTCAGAGGTGGGTGTCACTCTCTCTCATTTACTCTCATATTCGAGTATCACTTCTATTGCTGTTACTGGTGAGTGTCACTTCTCTTACTATCACAAGTGAGTGTTACGGGCTCCCTCTTACTCTCATGGGCATTTCTCACTCCCTCTACTTTTTCACCCACTCCCTCTTTCTGTCACAGGCGAGTCTCACACCCTTCTACTGTCCGAGGTGAATCTAGCTCACTGTCTTACTGTCACAGGCGAGTCTCACACCCTTCTACTGTCCGAGGTGAATCTAGCTCACTCTGTCTTACTGTCACAGGCGAGTCTCACACCCGTCTACTGTCCGAGGTGAATCTAGCTCACTCTGTCTTACTGTCACAGACGAGTCTCACACCCGTCTACTGTCCGAGGTGAATCTTGCTCACTCTGTCTTACTGTCACAAGTGGGTCTTACTCCCTTTTACTGTCATCAGGAAGCCTCTGTTTCTTTAAAGCTTTATTTATCCAAATAATCGCAAAAGAAGCAACATAACAATAATTCAGGAGCAATAAATAGTGTTGTACAATAATAATTTATAGGTACATTAAAAAACCCTTTATCGTCGCAGGATACATACATTCTAGGGTATATTTTGCATATCTTATCTCATTTATTCGGGTACTCCTAAAAACCATAGTCCTTGTCTTTAGTATGCCTCATTTTACCTACCCATTGTTGGAATCTGGGTGGATCCGGCTATCTTCAGTTTTGTAAAATCAAAGACTTGGATACCAAAGAAGCAATAACAAACATTTGCAATGCAATAGGTCTCGCATTATAAACGTGTGAGCAGTTGGCATTGCTAATAATAATGATAATGGCATTTATTTATGTGTTTGTTTTATAAAATAGATAAAAAAGGCATTGTCATGAACAATGCCAATAGCTTAAACTTTTGCAAATGCGAGACCTATTGCATTGCAAAAGCTTGTTTCAGTACTGCAGGCTTTTCTAAAGTTTTAGTCACTACTCAAAATGAAATCCATTTTATCAGCGTTGCCAGTGCTCCTTTATGTTTAATGCCATAAATGAAACACAATCTTTTAAGTAGATTGCTTAGCAGCATCTCCAGCCCCGATCACAATGTCTCACTTCATGCTGGACATTGGGCACCCTGTTTTCATGCAGCGCCAAGACGGGGTGAACTAATGCACAGACTGAGGTCTGTCAGCCTGCGAGGTTCAAAGCATTCCTTGCAACAGTCTGCTGTGTCAAGGTATTGCCATGTGTACAGCACACACTCTACAACAGCAAGTGGTTTCAAAGTTGGGGGTGACTTCCCAAACTTTCCCGAGGTGTTCATTGGGTTTGGTGACAGCGTATTTATGCTGACAGCCCCAAAAAACAGTTTGTGGTTGTGTGTGTGTGGTTGTGTGTGTTTGGGGTTGTGCGTGGGGTTGTGCGTGGGGTTGTGTGTGTGGTTGTGTGTAGGGTTGTGTGTGTGGTTGTGTGTGTATGTGTTGTGTGTGTGAGTGTGTGTGCGTGGTTATGTGTGTGTGGTTGTGTGTGTGTGTGGTTGAGTGTGTGTGTGGTTGTGTGTGTGTGGTTGTGTGTGTGTGTGTGGTTGTGTGTGTGGTTGTGTGTGTGTGTGTGTGTGGTTGTGAGTGTGTGTGTGGTTGTGTGTGTGGTTGTGTGTGTAGTTGTGTGTAGGTGTGTGGTTGTGTGTGTGGTTGTGTGTGTGTGTGGTTGTGTGTGTGTGGTTGTGTGTGTGTAGTTGTGTGTGTGGTTGTGGTTGTGTGTGGTTGTGTGTGTGCTTGGTTGTGTGTGTGTGTGGTTGTGTGTGTGTGTAGTTGTGTGTGGTTGTGTGTGTGTTGGGTTGTGTGTGTGTGGTTGTGCGTGTTTATGTGTGTGTGGTTGTGTGTGTTTTGTGTGTGTGGTTGTGTGTGTGTGGTTGTGTGTGTGTGGTTTTGTGTGTGTGGTTGTATGTGTGGTTGTGTGTGTGTGGTTTTGTGTGTGGTTGTGTGGTTGTGTGTGTGGCTGTGTGTGGTTGTGTGTGCTTGTGGTTGTGTGTTTATGGTTGTGTGTGTATGTGGTTGTGTGTGTGTGGTTGTGTGTGTGGTTGTGTGGTTGTGTGTGTAGTTGTGTGTGTGTGTGGTTGTGTGTGTGGTTGTGTGTGTTTATGTTTGTGTGGTTGTGTGTTTTATTGTGTGTGGTTGTGCTTGTGTGTGTGTGGTTGTGTGTGTGGTTGGTTGTGTGTGTAGTTGTGTTTTTGGTTGTGTGTAGTTGTGTTTTTGGTTGTGTGTGTATGTGTGTGGTTGTGTGTGTGTGGGGTTGTGTGTGGGGTTGTGTGTGGTTGTGTGTGTATGTGTTGTGTGTGTGGGGGCGTTGTGTGTGTGTGTGTGGTTGAGTGTGTGTGTGTGTGTGGTTGTGTGTGTGTGTGTGGTTGTGTGTGTTTATGTGTGTTTATGTGTGTGTGGTGGTTGTGTGTGGTTGTGTGTGTGTGGTTCAATCAATCACATTTATTTACGGTTGTGTGTGTGTGGTTGTGTGTGTGGTTGTGGTTGTGTGTGGTTGTGGTTGTGTGTGGTTGTGGTTGTGTGTGCTTGTGGTTGTGTGTGTGCTTGTATGTGTGTGTGGTTGTGTGTGTGTATGTGGTTGTGTGTGTGTGGTTGTGTGTGTGTGGTTGTGTGTGGTTGTGTGTGTGGTTGTGTGTGTGGTTGTGTGTGTGTGGTTGTGTGTGGTTGTGGTTGCGTGTGTGTGGTTGTGTGCATGTGTGGTTGTGTGTGGGTGTGGTTGGGTGTGGTTATGTGTGTGGTTGTGGGTGTGGTTGTTGGTGTGGTTTTGTGAGTGGTTGTGGTTGGCACATCACATGGACGTTTAATGAAGGAAATGCATCATAAAGACAGACCCACTTCTTTAAACCAGGCAGCGGGGTCTTCTTTTCAGGTGAACAGACCCCATTCTCCCCAAGCCCACCAGTAGAAAAAAAACGCTCATTCACGCTTTTATAAACACATGGACTCTCCGTAGAAAAATGAAAAAGAAGCATAGAGCAGGCAATAGCACCAAGCACAGGAAACTCTTTTCAGGCTTGAAAACTATGCAGAATATGAAAATTCATAAATACAAGTTAGACCATGCAAATCGTCCCTCAAAAACAACAAAACTGTTTAATTAATGTTTTTTATTGTGTGAGGATGTTTTAATTAAAGTTTAAACATTTGATCATACCAAAGACTATAAAGGGGTGGAAGGCGAGATTTTAAAAGGATGTGGTTTAATTACTGAAAAACTAAACCGACAGCATCTTATTTGCTTATTTGTTCTACTGTTCTAAAATACCATGCGGGGATGTTTGGCGAAAAAAGTTTAAGCATTTGAAGATGCAGACAAACATATTCAAACAAAGAGTTTTGAAGCGACTGGCTTATTTTAATTTTTGTACAAAATATTAACTAGTCAACGTACATTTTCTGAAATCGCCAGTGAAACACACGTACACTTATTCAGTTTGGCTCAATGTGGGCTTCCGCCACAAAAAAACCTGTATTAACTTTCCAGATGTACTTTTGCTATAATCGCGGCACCGGCGCTTTACTTTTAACATTAAAAGTAAAGCGCCGGTGCCACGATTATAGCAAAAGTAAAGAAATAGAAAGAAGCACTATTTCTTTACTTTTGCTATAATCGCGGCACCGGCGCTTTACTTTTAACATTAAAAGTAAAGCGCCGGTGCCACGATTATAGCAAAAGTAAAGAAATAGAAACAAGCATCTATTTCTTTACTTTTGATATAATCGTGGCACCGGCGCTTTACTTTTAACATTAAAAGTAAAGCCGCCGGTGCCGCGATTATAGCAAAAGTAAAGAAATAGAAACAAGCATCTATCTCTTTACAAAGAAAAAAACTGGGGGGAAAAATGCTACTGCCGGCTGTCAGCCTGCGAGGTTCAAAGCATTCCTTGCAACAGTCTGCTGGGTCAAGGTATTGCCATGTGTACAGCACACACTCTGCAACAGCAAGTGGTTTCAAAGTTCGGGGTGACTTCCCAAGCTTTGCCGAGGTGTTCATTGTGTTTGGTGACAGCGTATTTATGCTGACAGCCCCAAAAAACAGTTTGTGGTTGTGTGTGTGTGGTTGTGTGTGTGTGGGGTTGTGTGTGTGGTTGTGTGTGTGGTTGTGTGTGTGAGTGTGTGTGCGTGGTTATGTGTGTGTGGTTGTGTGTGTGTGTGGTTGAGTGTGTGTGTGGTTGTGTGTGTGTGTGTGGTTGTGTGTGGTTGTGTGTGTGTGTGTGTGTGTGTGGTTGTGTGTGTGTGGTTGTGTGTGTGTGGTTGTGTGTGGTTGTGTGTGTGTGTGTGGTTGTGAGTGTGTGTGTGGTTGTGTGTGTGGTTGTGTGTGTAGTTGGGTGTAGGTGTGTGGTTGTGTGTGTGTGGTTGTGTGTGTGTGGTTGTGTGTGTGGTTGTGTGTGTGTAGTTGTGTGTGTGGTTGTGGTTGTGTGTGTGGTTGTGTGTGTGCTTGGTTGTGTGTGTGTGGTTGTGTGTGTGTAGTTGTGTGTGGTTGTGTGTGTGTTGGGTTGTGTGTGTGGTTGTGTGTGTTTATGTGTGTGTGGTTGTGTGTGTTTTGTGTGTGTGGTTGTGTGTGTGGTTGAGTGTGTGTGTGGTTTTGTGTGTGTGGTTGTATGTGTGTGGTTTTGTGTGTGGTTGTGTGGTTGTGTGTGTGGTTGTGTGTGTGGTTGTGTGTGCTTGTGTGTGTGCTTGTGGTTGTGTGTGTATGGTTGTGTGTGTATGTGGTTGTGTGTGTGTGGTTGTGTGTGTGGTTGTGTGTGTAGTTGTGTGTGTGTGTGGTTGTGTGTGTGGTTGTGTGTGGTTATGTTTGTGTGGTTGTGTGTTTTGTTGTGTGTGGTTGTGCTTGTGTGTGTGTGGTTGTGTGTGTGGTTGGTTGTGTGTGTAGTTGTGTTTTTGGTTGTGTGTGTGTGTGGTTGTGTGTGTGGCATTGTGTGTGGGGTTGTGAGTGTGGGTGTGTGTGGGGTTGTGTGTGGTTGTGTGTGTATGTGTTGTGTGTGTGGGGGGGTTGTGTGTGTGTGTGTGGTTGAGTGTGTGTGTGTGTGGTTGAGTGTGTGTGTGTGGTTGTGTGTGTTTATGTGTGTTTATGTGTGTGTGCTGGTTGTGTGTGGTTGTGTGTGTGTGGTTCAATCAATCACATTTATTTACGGTTGTGTGTGTGTGGTTGTGGTTGTGTGTGGTTGTGGTTGTGTGTGGTTGTGGTTGTGTGTGCTTGTGGTTGTGTGTGTGCTTGTATGTGTGTGTGGTTGTGTGTGTGTATGTGGTTGTGTGTGTGGGGTTGTGTGTGGTTGTGTGTGTGGTTGTGTGTGTGGTTGTGTGTGTGTGGTTGTGTGTGTGGTTGTGGTTGCGTCAGTGTGGTTGTGTGTGGTTGTGTGCATGTGTGGTTGTGTGTGGGTGTGGTTGGGTGTGGTTATGTGTGTGGTTGTGGGTGTGGTTTTGGGTGTGGTTTTGTGAGTGGTTGTGGTTGGCACATCACATGGACGTTTAATGAAGGAAATGCATCATAAAGACAGACCCACTTCTTTAAACCAGGCAGCGGGGCCTTCTTTTCAGGTGAACAGACCCCATTCTCCCCAAGCCCACCAGTAGAAAAAAAACGCTCATTCAAGCTTTTATAAACACATGGACTCTCCGTAGAAAAATGAAAAAGAAGCATGGAGCAGGCAATAGCACCAAGCACAGGAAACTCTTTTCAGGCTTGAAAACTATGCAGAATATGAAAAATCATAAATACAAGTTAGACCATGCAAATCGTCCCTCAAAAACAACAAAACTGTTTAATTAATGTTTTTTATTGTGTGAGGATGTTTTAATTAAAGTTTAAACATTTGATCATACCAAAGACTATAAAGGGGTGGAAGGCGAGATTTTAAAAGGATGTGGTTTAATTACTGAAAAACTAAACCGACAGCATCTTATTTGCTTATTTGTTCTACTGTTCTAAAATACCATGCGGGGATGTTTGGCGAAAAAAGTTTAAGCATTTGAAGATGCAGACAAACATATTCAAACAAAGAGTTTTGAAGCGACTGGCTTATTTTAATTTTTGTACAAAATATTAACTAGTCAACGTACATTTACTGAAATCGCCAGTGAAACACACGTACACTTATTCAGTTTGGCTCAATGTGGGCTTCCGCCTCAAAAAAACCTGTATTAACTTTCCAGATGTACTTTTGCTATAATCGCGGCACCGGCGCTTTACTTTTAACATTAGAAGTAAAGCGCCGGTGCCACGATTATAGCAAAAGTAAAGATAAAAATTAAATCCATAATCGTGCGGTGAAACAGCATGCCCATACCAGTCCATAAATGCGGCTTGGAAATATTTTTCAATTTAGGGGAGCCCTAGCCCACCTTCTACCTGGCTCAACTGCCTCAAATGTAGTGTTTTTAGTTTGGTACGTGTGTTGTTCCCTGACCAGATAAACATACGTAACATTTGATCTACCTGCAAGAAATAGCTTTGAGGAATTTTGATGAGAACATTAGAAAAAATAGAGATGATTAACGGGAACACCACCATGGTTGTGTGGTTGTGTGTGTGGCTGTGTGTGGTTGTGTGTGCTTGTGGTTGTGTGTTTATGGTTGTGTGTGTATGTGGTTGTGTGTGTGTGGTTGTGTGTGTGGTTGTGTGGTTGTGTGTGTAGTTGTGTGTGTGTGTGTGGTTGTGTGTGTGGTTGTGTGTGTTTATGTTTGTGTGGTTGTGTGTTTTATTGTGTGTGGTTGTGCTTGTGTGTGTGTGGTTGTGTGTGTGGTTGGTTGTGTGTGTAGTTGTGTTTTTGGTTGTGTGTGTGTGTGTGGTTGTGTGTGTGTGGGGTTGTGTGTGGGGTTGTGAGTGTGGTTGTGTGTGGGGTTGTGTGTGGTTGTGTGTGTATGGGTTGTGTGTGTGGGGGGGTTGTGTGTGTGTGTGTGTGGTTGAGTGTGTGTGTGTGTGGTTGAGTGTGTGTGTGTGGTTGTGTGTGTTTATGTGTGTTTATGTGTGTGTGGTGGTTGTGTGTGGTTGTGTGTGTGTGTGTGGTTCAATCAATCACATTTATTTACGGATGTGTGTGTGTGGTTGTGGTTGTGTGTGGTTGTAGTTGTGTGTGGTTGTGGTTGTGTGTGGTTGTGGTTGTGTGTGTGCTTGTATGTGTGTGTGGTTGTGTGTGTATGTGGTTGTGTGTGTGTGGTTGGGTGTGTGTGGTTGTGTGTGGTTGTGTGTGTGGTTGTGTGTGTGGTTGTGTGTGTGTGGTTGTGTGTGGTTGTGGTTGCATGTGTGTGGTTGTGTGCATGTGTGGTTGTGTGTGGGTGTGGTTGGGTGTGGTTATGTGTGTGGTTGTGGGTGTGGTTGTTGGTGTGGTTTTGTGAGTGATTGTGGTTTGGCACATCACATGGACGTTTAATGAAGGAAATGCATCATAAAGACAGACCCACTTCTTTAAACCAGGCAGCGGGGTCTTCTTTTCAGGTGAACAGACCCCATTCTCCCCAAGCCCACCAGTAGAAAAAAAACGCTCATTCACGCTTTTATAAACACATGGACTCTCCGTAGAAAAATGAAAAAGAAGCATAGAGCAGGCAATAGCACCAAGCACAGGAAACTCTTTTCAGGCTTGAAAACTATGCAGAATATGAAAATTCATAAATACAAGTTAGACCATGCAAATCGTCCCTCAAAAACAACAAAACTGTTTAATTAATGTTTTTTATTGTGTGAGGATGTTTTAATTAAAGTTTAAACATTTGATCATACCAAAGACTATAAAGGGGTGGAAGGCGAGATTTTAAAAGGATGTGGTTTAATTACTGAAAAACTAAACCGACAGCATCTTATTTGCTTATTTGTTCTACTGTTCTAAAATACCATGCGGGGATGTTTGGCGAAAAAAGTTTAAGCATTTGAAGATGCAGACAAACATATTCAAACAAAGAGTTTTGAAGCGACTGGCTTATTTTAATTTTTGTACAAAATATTAACTAGTCAACGTACATTTTCTGAAATCGCCAGTGAAACACACGTACACTTATTCAGTTTGGCTCAATGTGGGCTTCCGCCACAAAAAAACCTGTATTAACTTTCCAGATGTACTTTTGCTATAATCGCGGCACCGGCGCTTTACTTTTAACATTAAAAGTAAAGCGCCGGTGCCACGATTATAGCAAAAGTAAAGAAATAGAAAGAGGCACTATTTCTTTACTTTTGCTATAATCGCGGCACCGGCGCTTTACTTTTAACATTAAAAGTAAAGCGCCGGTGCCACGATTATAGCAAAAGTAAAGAAATAGAAACAAGCATCTATTTCTTTACTTTTGATATAATCGTGGCACCGGCGCTTTACTTTTAACATTAAAAGTAAAGCCGCCGGTGCCGCGATTATAGCAAAAGTAAAGAAATAGAAACAAGCATCTATCTCTTTACAAAGAAAAAAACTGGGGGGAAAAATGCTACTGCCGGCTGTCAGCCTGCGAGGTTCAAAGCATTCCTTGCAACAGTCTGCTGTGTCAAGGTATTGCCATGTGTACAGCACACACTCTGCAACAGCAAGTGGTTTCAAAGTTCAGGGTGACTTCCCAAACTTTGCCGAGGTGTTCATTGTGTTTGGTGACAGCGTATTTATGCTGACAGCCCCAAAAAACAGTTTGTGGTTGTGTGTGTGTGTGGTTGTGTGTGTGTGGGGTTGTGTGTGTGGTTGTGTGTGTGGTTGTGTGTGTGAGTGTGTGTGCGTGGTTATGTGTGTGTGGTTGTGTGTGTGTGTGGTTGAGTGTGTGCGTGGTTGTGTGTGTGTGTGTGGTTGTGTGTGGTTGTGTGTGTGTGTGTGTGTGGTTGTGTGTGTGTGGTTGTGTGTGTGTGGTTGTGTGTGGTTGTGTGTGTGTGTGTGGTTGTGAGTGTGTGTGTGGTTGTGTCTGTGGTTGTGTGTGTAGTTGGGTGTAGGTGTGTGGTTGTGTGTGTGTGGTTGTGTGTGTGTGGTTGTGTGTGTGGTTGTGTGTGTGTAGTTGTGTGTGTGGTTGTGGTTGTGTGTGTGGTTGTGTGTGTGCTTGGTTGTGTGTGTGTGTGGTTGTGTGTGTGTAGTTGTGTGTGGTTGTGTGTGTGTTGGGTTGTGTGTGTGGTTGTGTGTGTTTATGTGTGTGTGGTTGTGTGTGTTTTGTGTGTGTGGTTGTGTGTGTGGTTGAGTGTGTGTGTGGTTTTGTGTGTGTGGTTGTATGTGTGTGGTTTTGTGTGTGGTTGTGTGGTTGTGTGTGTGGTTGTGTGTGTGGTTGTGTGTGGTTGTGTGTGTGCTTGTGGTTGTGTGTGTATGGTTGTGTGTGTATGTGGTTGTGTGTGTGTGGTTGTGTGTGTGGTTGTGTGTGTAGTTGTGTGTGTGTGTGGTTGTGTGTGTGGTTGTGTGTGGTTATGTTTGTGTGGTTGTGTGTTTTGTTGTGTGTGGTTGTGCTTGTGTGTGTGTGGTTGTGTGTGTGGTTGGTTGTGTGTGTAGTTGTGTTCTTGGTTGTGTGTGTGTGTGGTTGTGTGTGTGGCGTTGTGTGTGGGGTTGTGAGTGTGGGTGTGTGTGGGGTTGTGTGTGGTTGTGTGTGTATGTGTTGTGTGTGTGGGGGGGTTGTGTGTGTGTGTGGTTGAGTGTGTGTGTGTGTGGTTGAGTGTGTGTGTGTGGTTGTGTGTGTTTATGTGTGTTTATGTGTGTGTGGTGGTTGTGTGTGGTTGTGTGTGTGTGGTTCAATCAATCACATTTATTTACGGTTGTGTGTGTGTGGTTGTGTGTGTGGTTGTGGTTGTGTGTGGTTGTGGTTGTGTGTGGTTGTGGTTGTGTGTGCTTGTGGTTGTGTGTGTGCTTGTATGTGTGTGTGGTTGTGTGTGTGTATGTGGTTGTGTGTGTGGGGTTGTGTGTGGTTGTGTGTGTGGTTGTGTGTGTGGTTGTGTGTGTGTGGTTGTGTGTGTGGTTGTGGTTGCGTCAGTGTGGTTGTGTGTGGTTGTGTGCATGTGTGGTTGTGTGTGGGTGTGGTTGGGTGTGGTTATGTGTGTGGTTGTGGGTGTGGTTTTGGGTGTGGTTTTGTGAGTGGTTGTGGTTGGCACATCACATGGACGTTTAATGAAGGAAATGCATCATAAAGACAGACCCACTTCTTTAAACCAGGCAGCGGGGCCTTCTTTTCAGGTGAACAGACCCCATTCTCCCCAAGCCCACCAGTAGAAAAAAAACGCTCATTCAAGCTTTTATAAACACATGGACTCTCCGTAGAAAAATGAAAAAGAAGCATGGAGCAGGCAATAGCACCAAGCACAGGAAACTCTTTTCAGGCTTGAAAACTATGCAGAATATGAAAAATCATAAATACAAGTTAGACCATGCAAATCGTCCCTCAAACACAACAAAACTGTTTAATTAATGTTTTTTATTGTGTGAGGATGTTTTAATTAAAGTTTAAACATTTGATCATACCAAAGACTATAAAGGGGTGGAAGGCGAGATTTTAAAAGGATGTGGTTTAATTACTGAAAAACTAAACCGACAGCATCTTATTTGCTTATTTGTTCTACTGTTCTAAAATACCATGCGGGGATGTTTGGCGAAAAAAGTTTAAGCATTTGAAGATGCAGACAAACATATTCAAACAAAGAGTTTTGAAGCGACTGGCTTATTTTAATTTTTGTACAAAATATTAACTAGTCAACGTACATTTACTGAAATCGCCAGTGAAACACACGTACACTTATTCAGTTTGGCTCAATGTGGGCTTCCGCCACAAAAAAACCTGTATTAACTTTCCAGATGTACTTTTGCTATAATCGCGGCACCGGCGCTTTACTTTTAACATTAAAAGTAAAGCGCCGGTGCCACGATTATAGCAAAAGTAAAGATAAAAATTAAATCCATAATCGTGCGGTGAAACAGCATGCCCATACCAGTCCATAAATGCGGCTTGGAAATATTTTTCAATTTAGGGGAGCCCTAGCCCACCTTCTACCTGGCTCAACTGCCTCAAATGTAGTGTTTTTAGTTTGGTACGTGTGTTGTTCCCTGACCAGATAAACATACGTAACATTTGATCTACCTGCAAGAAATAGCTTTGAGGAATTTTGATGAGAACATTAGAAAAAATAGAGATGATTAACGGGAACACCACCATGGTTGTGTGGTTGTGTGTGTGGCTGTGTGTGGTTGTGTGTGCTTGTGGTTGTGTGTTTATGGTTGTGTGTGTATGTGGTTGTGTGTGTGTGGTTGTGTGTGTGGTTGTGTGGTTGTGTGTGTAGTTGTGTGTGTGTGTGTGGTTGTGTGTGTGGTTGTGTGTGTTTATGTTTGTGTGGTTGTGTGTTTTATTGTGTGTGGTTGTGCTTGTGTGTGTGTGGTTGTGTGTGTGGTTGGTTGTGTGTGTAGTTGTGTTTTTGGTTGTGTGTGTGTGTGTGTGTGGTTGTGTGTGTATGGGGTTGTGTGTGGGGTTGTGAGTGTGGTTGTGTGTGGGGTTGTGTGTGGTTGTGTGTGTATGGGTTGTGTGTGTGGGGGGGTTGTGTGTGTGTGTGTGGTTGAGTGTGTGTGTGTGTGGTTGAGTGTGTGTGTGTGGTTGTGTGTGTTTATGTGTGTTTATGTGTGTGTGGTGGTTGTGTGTGGTTGTGTGTGTGTGTGTGGTTCAATCAATCACATTTATTTACGGATGTGTGTGTGTGGTTGTGGTTGTGTGTGGTTGTAGTTGTGTGTGGTTGTGGTTGTGTGTGGTTGTGGTTGTGTGTGTGCTTGTATGTGTGTGTGGTTGTGTGTGTATGTGGTTGTGTGTGTGTGGTTGTGTGTGTGTGGTTGTGTGTGGTTGTGTGTGTGGTTGTGTGTGTGGTTGTGTGTGTGTGGTTGTGTGTGGTTGTGGTTGCATGTGTGTGGTTGTGTGCATGTGTGGTTGTGTGTGGGTGTGGTTGGGTGTGGTTATGTGTGTGGTTGTGGGTGTGGTTGTTGGTGTGGTTTTGTGAGTGGTTGTGGTTTGGCACATCACATGGACGTTTAATGAAGGAAATGCATCATAAAGACAGACCCACTTCTTTAAACCAGGCAGCGGGGTCTTCTGTTCAGGTGAACAGACCCCATTCTCCCCAAGCCCACCAGTAGAAAAAAAACGCTCATTCAAGCTTTTATAAACACATGGACTCTCCGTAGAAAAATGAAAAAGAAGCATGGAGCAGGCAATAGCACCAAGCACAGGAAACTCTTTTCAGGCTTGAAAACTATGCAGAATATGAAAATTCATAAATACAAGTTAGACCATGCAAATCGTCCCTCAAAAACAACAAAACTGTTTAATTAATGTTTTTTATTGTGTGAGGATGTTTTAATTAAAGTTTAAACATTTGATCATACCAAAGACTATAAAGGGGTGGAAGGCGAGATTTTAAAAGGATGTGGTTTAATTACTGAAAAACTAAACCGACAGCATCTTATTTGCTTATTTGTTCTACTGTTCTAAAATACCATGCGGGGATGTTTGGCGAAAAAAGTTTAAGCATTTGAAGATGCAGACAAACATATTCAAACAAAGAGTTTTGAAGCGACTGGCTTATTTTAATTTTTGTACAAAATATTAACTAGTCAACGAACATTTTCTGAAATCGCCAGTGAAACACACGTACACTTATTCAGTTTGGCTCAATGTGGGCTTCCGCCACAAAAAAACCTGTATTAACTTTCCAGATGTACTTTTGCTATAATCGCGGCACCGGCGCTTTACTTTTAACATTAAAAGTAAAGCGCCGGTGCCACGATTATAGCAAAAGTAAAGAAATAGAAAGAAGCACTATTTCTTTACTTTTGCTATAATCGCGGCACCGGCGCTTTACTTTTAACATTAAAAGTAAAGCGCCGGTGCCACGATTATAGCAAAAGTAAAGAAATAGAAACAAGCATCTATTTCTTTACTTTTGATATAATCGTGGCACCGGCGCTTTACTTTTAACATTAAAAGTAAAGCCGCCGGTGCCGCGATTATAGCAAAAGTAAAGAAATAGAAACAAGCATCTATCTCTTTACAAAGAAAAAAACTGGGGGGAAAAATGCTACTGCCGGCTGTCAGCCTGCGAGGTTCAAAGCATTCCTTGCAACAGTCTGCTGTGTCAAGGTATTGCCATGTGTACAGCACACACTCTACAACAGCAAGTGGTTTCAAAGTTCGGGGTGACTTCCCAAACTTTCCCGAGGTGTTCATTGTGTTTGGTGACAGTGTATTTATGCTGACAGCCCCAAAAAACAGTTTGTGGTTGTGTGTGTGTGGTTGTGTGTGTGTGGGGTTGTGCGTGGGGTTGTGCGTGGGGTTGTGTGTGTGGTTGTGTGTGTGGTTGTGTGTGTATGTGTTGTGTGTGTGTGAGTGTGTGTGCGTGGTTATGTGTGTGTGGTTGTGTGTGTGTGTGGTTGAGTGTGTGTGTGGTTGTGTGTGTGTGTGTGGTTGTGTGTGGTTGTGTGTGTGTGTGTGTGGTTGTGTGTGTGTGGTTGTGTGTGTGTGGTTGTGTGTGGTTGTGTGTGTGTGTGGTTGTGAGTGTGTGTGTGGTTGTGTGTGTGGTTGTGTGTGTAGTTGGGTGTAGGTGTGTGGTTGTGTGTGTGTGGTTGTGTGTGTGTGGTTGTGTGTGTGGTTGTGTGTGTGTAGTTGTGTGTGTGGTTGTGGTTGTGTGTGTGGTTGTGTGTGTGCTTGGTTGTGTGTGTGTGTCGTTGTGTGTGTGTAGTTGTGTGTGGTTGTGTGTGTGTTGGGTTGTGTGTGTGTGGTTGTGTGTGTTTATGTGTGTGTGGTTGTGTGTGTTTTGTGTGTGTGGTTGTGTGTGTGGTTGAGTGTGTGTGTGGTTTTGTGTGTGTGGTTGTATGTGTGTGGTTTTGTGTGTGGTTGTGTGGTTGTGTGTGTGGTTGTGTGTGTGCTTGTGTGTGCTTGTGTGTGTGCTTGAGGTTGTGTGTGTATGGTTGTGTGTGTATGTGGTTGTGTGTGTGTGGTTGTGTGTGTGGTTGTGTGGTTGTGTGTGTAGTTGTGTGTGTGTGTGGTTGTGTGTGTGGTTGTGTGTGGTTATGTTTGTGTGGTTATGTGTTTTGTTGTGTGTGGTTGTGCTTGTGTGTGTGTGGTTGGTTGTGTGTGTAGTTGTGTTTTTGGTTGTGTGTGTGTGGTTGTGTGTGTGGCGTTGTGTGTGGGGTTGTGAGTGTGGGTGTGTGTGGGGTTGTGTGTGGTTGTGTGTGTATGTGTTGTGTGTGTGGGGGGGTTGTGTGTGTGTGTGGTTGAGTGTGTGTGTGTGTGGTTGAGTGTGTGTGTGTGGTTGTGTGTGTTTATGTGTGTTTATGTGTGTGTGGTGGTTGTGTGTGGTTGTGTGTGTGTGGTTCAATCAATCACATTTATTTACGGTTGTGTGTGTGTGGTTGTGTGTGTGGTTGTGGTTGTGTGTGGTTGTGGTTGTGTGTGGTTGTGGTTGTGTGTGCTTGTGGTTGTGTGTGTGCTTGTATGTGTGTGTGGTTGTGTGTGTGTATGTGGTTGTGTGTGTGTGGTTGTGTGTGTGTGGTTGTGTGTGGTTGTGTGTGTGCTTGTATGTGTGTGTGGTTGTGTGTGTGTATGTGGTTGTGTGTGTGTGGTTGTGTGAGTGTGGGTGTGTGTGGGGTTGTGTGTGGTTGTGTGTGTATGTGTTGTGTGTGTGGGGGGGTTGTGTGTGTGTGTGTGGTTGAGTGTGTGTGTGTGGTTGTGTGTGTTTATGTGTGTTTATGTGTGTGTGGTGGTTGTGTGTGGTTGTGTGTGTGTGGTTCAATCAATCACATTTATTTACGGTTGTGTGTGTGTGGTTGTGTGTGTGGTTGTGGTTGTGTGTGGTTGTGGTTGTGTGTGGTTGTGGTTGTGTGTGGTTGTGGTTGTGTGTGTGCTTGTATGTGTGTGTGGTTGTGTGTGTGTGTATGTGGTTGTGTGTGTGTGGTTGTGTGTGGTTGTGTGTGTGGTTGTGTGTGTGGTTGTGTGTGTGTGGTTGTGTGTGTGGTTGTGGTTGCGTCAGTGTGGTTGTGTGTGGTTGTGTGCATGTGTGGTTGTGTGTGGGTGTGGTTGGGTGTGGTTATGTGTGTGGTTGTGGGTGTGGTTTTGGGTGTGGTTTTGTGAGTGGTTGTGGTTGGCACATCACATGGACGTTTAATGAAGGAAATGCATCATAAAGACAGACCCACTTCTTTAAACCAGGCAGCGGGGCCTTCTTTTCAGGTGAACAGACCCCATTCTCCCCAAGCCCACCAGTAGAAAAAAAACGCTCATTCAAGCTTTTATAAACACATGGACTCTCCGTAGAAAAATGAAAAAGAAGCATGGAGCAGGCAATAGCACCACGCACAGGAAACTCTTTTCAGGCTTGAAAACTATGCAGAATATGAAAATTCATAAATACAAGTTAGACCATGCAAATCGTCCCTCAAAAACAACAAAACTGTTTAATTAATGTTTTTTATTGTGTGAGGATGTTTTAATTAAAGTTTAAACATTTGATCATACCAAAGACTATAAAGGGGTGGAAGGCGAGATTTTAAAAGGATGTGGTTTAATTACTGAAAAACTAAACCGACAGCATCTTATTTGCTTATTTGTTCTACTGTTCTAAAATACCATGCGGGGATGTTTGGCGAAAAAAGTTTAAGCATTTGAAGATGCAGACAAACATATTCAAACAAAGAGTTTTGAAGCGACTGGCTTATTTTAATTTTTGTACAAAATATTAACTAGTCAACGTACATTTACTGAAATCGCCAGTGAAACACACGTACACTTATTCAGTTTGGCTCAATGTGGGCTTCCGCCACAAAAAAACCTGTATTAACTTTCCAGATGTACTTTTGCTATAATCGCGGCACCGGCGCTTTACTTTTAACATTAAAAGTAAAGCGCCGGTGCCACGATTATAGCAAAAGTAAAGAAATAGAAAGAAGCACTATTTCTTTACTTTTGCTATAATCGCGGCACCGGCGCTTTACTTTTAACATTAAAAGTAAAGCGCCGGTGCCACGATTATAGCAAAAGTAAAGAAATAGAAAGAAGCACTATTTCTTTACTTTTGCTATAATCGTGGCACCGGCGCTTTACTTTTAACATTAAAAGTAAAGCGCCGGTGCCACGATTATAGCAAAAGTTAAAAAAAAGAAACAAGCATCTATTTCTTTACTTTTGCTATAATCGCGGCACCGGCGCTTTACTTTTAACATTAAAAGTAAAGCGCCGGTGCCACGATTATAGCAAAAGTAAAGAAATAGAAACAAGCATCTATTTCTTTACTTTTGATATAATCGTGGCACCGGCGCTTTACTTTTGACATTAAAAGTAAAGCCGCCGGTGCCGCGATTATAGCAAAAGTAAAGAAATAGAAACAAGCATCTATCTCTTTACAAAGAAAAAAACTGGGGGGAAAAATGCTACTGCCGGCCACAGGTTGCAGTGCAAGCGCGTGCCCGCCACACGTGCACTGCATGCTGTAGCCGGCGGTAGCATTTTTTGAAGCCCTTCTTACTTAAGGTCTGGTCAGACCTGCGCAAGCGCTGGGTCAGGCTCGACCTAAAAATTAACTGCTTTTGTTGAACTGGTAGATTTAAATTGGGAATCCCAAATAAGGTAATCAAAGGATTGAGAACTAGATTTAGCGTAGGTTTCCTGCTAACCCACTGAAGGATCCTAGTCCAATAATCTGTCAGTTATGGACAGGTAAAGCAGATATGGAGCCACTCCCTTTTTGGATGATTACATCTAAAACAGGCTGATGACATTTCTGGGAAATATTTGGGAATTTATCAGGGGTGTGATATAGGTGCCATTTGGAGAGAAACGCCATACTTTTAAAATTAGCACCGCAAATGGCCTTATTGGACTACCTATTATAGTCTTTCCCTAGTGCTGCCTCTATCCGACACACTATAGACTCCTGTATTTTTAGAAGGGTGATAGGGATTATTTGCTCGTAGTCT
Organism: Triturus cristatus; assembly: GCF_964204655.1. Classification (NCBI taxonomy): domain Eukaryota; kingdom Metazoa; phylum Chordata; class Amphibia; order Caudata; family Salamandridae; genus Triturus; species Triturus cristatus. The sequence goes on along the minus strand of NC_140594.1, from coordinate 119,448,176 downwards.
TGTCGCTGCAGGATGCGATACCAATTCCCTAACCCCGACATTTCCTTAACATATAATGCTTAGGTAATAGCCTTGGGAAGCAGGCCGTCGGGAAGTTGAAGATTTCTTACTAGGCTAGAAATCTGAAGATATGAGAATACTAAGGCTGAGACTTCTTCTGTGCTATCCCCTTTAAATTTTTCCCAGGACTTCATCTTCTCCTGAATTACGAGATCTTTTATTTGGTAAACTGCTAGCCTTTCCCAATTCCTTAACATCTGCGGATCTACCAACAATCCTAGATCCCTGCAGTGTCCTAATTTTTTTTCTAGATGGATTGGTGTAAATTGCAAATCGTTCTTTAATTGAGTGAATCTGTCTAGGATTATGTGCGGAATCTTATATCTATTACGTTTGGGTAGTCTGGGAATCTTAAAATCGGGTTTTAGCTGAATATTATTTTCTTATATCATTTGCTGAAGATAAAAATTAAATCCATAATCGTGCGGTGAAACAGCATGCCCATACCAGTCCATAAATGCGGCTTGGAAATATTTTTCCATTTAGGGGAGCCCTAGCCCACCTTCTACCTGGCTCAACTGCCTCAAATGTAGTGTTTTTAGTTTGGTACGTGTGTTGTTCCCTGACCAGATAAACATACGTAACATTTGATCTACCTGCAAGAAATAGCTTTGAGGAATTTTGATGAGAACATTAGAAAAAATAGAGATGATTAACGGGAACACCATCATTTTTACAAAGAGATTCTTCCAATTATAAAGAGGCGGGAAAGTTTGCCAGTTGCTTAACATGTTTCTGACTTTATCAAGGGTGGAGACATCATTATGTGAAAAAAGTTGTGAAAATTGTGTGAAACCCAGATACCCAAATAAGGAATGCGATTATCCGCTGCCACCTGGATCCGAAGATCTCAGGGTTAAGACCAGGTCGGGGCAGTTAAATAATACAATTTCAGATTTATTATCATTAATTTTGTACCCCTCCTGGATCGGAGACATTTCTAATTGTACCAAAAGTTTGTTGAATATTTACAGAGTCTGCTTCCAGATAGAGAACTGGGTCTTCGGCGAATAGCTTAAGTTTGGGTGCCCCCGCTACTGGTGGCTTGATTAAGGGGTCCTGGCATATCAGGTGTGATGTCTCGCAGCAAATGAGGACAGACACCAGGTTTCATATATATCTAACTTTATTGGGCTGCATCCATCACCTTCCCTGTCCCTACACTATCTGCCGCGTCCTGTCCTCGCCCCTCCTCTTCCTCTCGCCCACCTGGCTCCACCCAGCCCAACAACTATACTGCTGACCCTCTACATCTTCCCCCTTTTTAACAAACAAAAAGAAATGACTGACTTGTTTATAGTTCTTCTATCAGTCATCGCGGCCTGCGATTGTCCTGTCTCGGTCCCAGTGACATCGTTCCTGGCACAACCTCGGAATCTCCTTCCGGCCCAGGGCCCAGACTCTCGGCAGCTCCAGCATGTTGCCCACGAACCTCACTTTCTGGCTGCCCACTCAGTCTTTGAAGCGACTCCTTCATACCAGGCGTGCATTTCTGAAAACAAGACACATTTCGGGTGACTCTTCGTCTGTCCGATTCTGCGGTCACCATGGTACCCTTCGTCTGAGTGATTGTCAATGGTTCAGCTCGGAACCTGCAGTCTGTTTTCCGGTGTTGCTCCTGCTTGACGAGGACACAGTTTCCTTCATGGAAGGAAGGTGATCGTGCTCCCCTTCTGGCGTCTGCATACGATTTCATTTTCTCTTGTATGTTATTAGTAAGAAGCTTCCCCGGCAGAAAGCCACATTGTTCCTCATGGACCACACTTTGCGCTATTAGGGTAATTCTATTCGCTATTATTTTAGTAAAAAGTTTATAATTATTATTTAATAAACTTCTGGGGCGGTATGATCCAGGATTATCAGGTGTCTTGTCCTTTTTTTTTTAAACTGGCTATAACTGCTTCAGAAAATGTTTTCGGGGACTGGCAACCTTCCAAAATCACATTAAATACGGATACCAATACATTGATTATCTGTGGCATACAGATGTTATAAATTGATCAGGGAGGCTCACTCGCTCTTATTGACTGTCACAAGTGGGTCACTCTCTCTGCTTTTCGAACAATGCCTGACTCCTAAGACCCAATGTAAAGTCTGGCCATTAAAGCAGGCATATCTCATCCCTAGATGGTGATGAGCCGGGTGGTGACAGAAAGCCATTACGGCTTCGAGAGTGCTAAATTCAGTAGTGAATCCACCGGTCGAATTCCATACACCATGGGAATGCTTTGGTGGAGGAAAGTTAATTGCGGCATCCCCCTCTATATTTAACACTTCCTCAATCCATCAGAAGATGTCATTATCTCTCCACTCAGGTCCAAGGCCACCTTTGGGTTTTTCCCTCTACTGCAATGCTGTGCATGACTCACCTCTGCCTTTACAACAAGGTTTTTACCACGTTGTGCCTTTACTATGCATTTGTACTACACGTTTTTACCACACAATTGCCTTTACAACGCATGCCTTTGCCATGCATTAAGGTAAGCTAGGGCGTCTCCCCCCACAAATGCATTAAAAAATATATATATTAATATATAAATATACGTGGTCATGGCATGCGTTGTAAAAGGAGATGCATTCTAAAACGGTGCGGAATAAAACATGCGTTGTGAAGGCATGCACATGTACTTCCCTGCGTTGTTCCTTCATAAAACCCTGGAAATCAGCGTCCACTCATTGCTAGCTGATGATTCTCAACACCCTTGCAACACTGGCACATGAATCTCAGCGCCGGTGCTTCGCTGGTTCATGAATCTAGTTACCTCTGTATCACTGGCCAATGGTTGCCAAAAACACTGGAGCATCACAGGCCTGTTCAGCTCAGCCTCTTTGCATCACTGGCCCATGACTCTTTGGACATTATCATCACTTGCCTGTGAGGTTTAGGTGCTGTGAACTACTGGTCCGTGAACCTCAGCAGTTGTGCATCACTGGCCCATGAATCTCACCACTTGTGCATCACTGGCCAATGAATCTCAGCAGCTGTGCATCACTGGCCAATGAATCTCACCACTTGTGCATCACTGGCCAATGAATCTCAGCAGCTGTGCATCTGTGGCCCATCAATCTCAGCAGCGCAGCTGTGCATCAGTGGTCCATGAATATCAGCTGTTGTGGCTGTGCTTCACTGACCCATGAATCTCAGCAGTGCTGCTGTGCATTATAGCTCGTGAATCTCAGCTGCTGTGCCTCAATGGCCCATGAATCTCACCACTTGTGCATCACTGGCCGGAAATCTCTGCAGCTTTGTATCACTGGCCCACAAACCTATGGACCTCGGAATCACTTGCCTTTGGAGGTTAGCTGCTGTCAGCCAGCATCTCAGCACCTGGCCATCACTGATCTGTGGTTCGTAGCAGCTGGGCATCAGTGGCCAATACATTTCTGCCCCTGGGCATCACTAACCCGTGATTCTCGGCAGCTGTTCATCACTGACCCGTGTTTCTCAGCAGATGCGCATCACTGGTCCATGAATTTCAGCAACAGTGCATCACTGGCTCATGGACCTCCATGCATCTTTGCATCACTGTCCCAAGGGTCCCATGAGCTCAGCATCCCTTTCCTGCGGGTTCTTAGCTGCTGTGCATCACACTGGCCCAAGCATCTCCACACCTGTGCATCGTTAGTCCATGACTCTCAGCAGGTTTGCTTCACGGATCTGTGGCCAATGAGGATTCTCGGTAACCATATTTAGCAGCACGATTCCCCATAACTGTGCCTCAATAGTCCATTGGGTTTCAGCAGTGTGCTCCGTTCGTGCACCTTTTATTTCTTCCTCTGTATTCCAAGTGTGTCTTTCAGTGTCGGTCTCTATCTGTCTGTATTAGTGTTTCCAACTTTCCATTACCCCTTCTCAGGGCACTTTGTGTGCGCGGAGACACACTGTGCCCGGAGACACTTTGCGTGCATGGAAACATCAGTAGACTTGGGGTTTGAGGGGGACTATGGGCTGTGCAGAGAATTTCTGGGGTTTCATTCTGAATCCTCCGGATTGGAGCAGGATGAAGACTGGATCCCAAATTGCTGGTCTCTGGAGTAGAGTTCTGGATAAACAACATTGGGGGCATATTATCAAGGTCCGGCGTTAAAGTTATCGCCGCTTTATCGGCAGAAAACTGCCGCTAAAGCGGCCATAATGGGCTTGATAATATGCCCTTGAGAATTCCAATAGAAGCCCATGTTCTGGTGTGAACATGGGCTTCTATGGGAATTCTCTGCGCCATATTATCAAGCCCATTATCGCCACTTTAGCGGCAGTTTTCTGCCGATAAAGCGGCGATAATTTTAACGCAGTTTCTTGATAATATGCCCCAATGTTGTGGAATGTGGCTTCGAGCGGTCACCAGTGGCTCAGATTATTTCAAGCATTCCCTCCTTCACTTTCTTTGGTACATTAGATGCCCTACATGTGATGGGTATGGCCAGCAGTGGGTCCCGGGCACACTGCACCACAGGACTCAAGCCACACCTTTGTGAGGGGACCTAAGCAGATCGGTCATAAGAGGTGGGCAACTGTTCTATCCCTCACGTACAGTGACTATATCAGGTAGTGCAGCATGGAGGTCCCTGGCTGCTATAGTCTGTTCATTTTACAAAATGGGTCCCGTACACACTGAGGCAAAGGACTCCAGCTATAACTTGGTGGCTCTACCGATAAACAGATCTGCAGCCCCCCCCCCCCCCTCAGCACCATGAGACCCTCACAGGTGAGCAGCGCGCTTACAATTCCCTGATTGATTGATTGATTGATTGAGGAGACTTGAATAGATTGACACCAGTCTACGGATGCATGTGTTCCCTCGAAGAGAGGACCTGGCCCGGCAGTTCAGGCAGGACTGTTCCTATTGAGGCAGAACCAGGGCTCGAGTTGGGGTACCACGCGGGTGGACGGCGTCCCCCCACTTATTTTACTGGGTTGTTACCGGGTGGACGCCGTCCCCCCTGCCCAAAAGATGTAGCCGGTATCCGAGTCTGCACCTACGTGCGAATGAATGCCTTTCAAATGCACCCGAGGCTCAGAATAATCTCCCCTTCCACCTCGCTCCCTCCCCTTGCCAGCCTTTATCAGAGCCAAGCCGAGGCGCCAAGGCTTCAAGGAGCTGCGCTATCAACACGCCGAGCATGTCACTTCTAGGGACCCCGACAGATGCCCGTACTGCCTACGGCCCGAGTCTGTAATAACCGTGTAATCCGAGGAATGGGTCCTGTGTATAGTGTGTTCTTGTGTTTTGAGTGACTGCCACTTATTGACGTATTATACTTCTACTTGTATCTTGTATGTATTCACGCATTTCAGACGGAGACCAGCAAATTTCGTGACAATTCCTGTTGTGACGTCACTTCCGTTGACACAACCTAACTCGAGCGTCCCCCCATTTCTTTTTTAGGACTTGTGCCCTGGGCAGAACCAAAGCTAATTAGCACATGGCAGGTTACTCTGTCACAGCGGTGACGGATAACTTGTCTGTCAAAATATAAATCCCATAGGATATAATGGAATTTATATTTCGGCAGATGGGATATCGTCACTGTTGTGACGGAGATATCCCGTACCGCGAGATCTAAATCAGGCCCCCCGTCTGGAGTGGCGTAGAGGGTGAAAAACGATCATCTGGAATGCAGCCCCAATGAGAGCCAGTGGCAGAGATGCCTTCCATCTCCTTGTTGTTTGCTGCAGCTCCATGGTATATTCGCCAGAATTCGCTGCGGCAGTAAATGGACAGCCGTGGCAGCAAGTAGCAGTGTCCGGCAGGCTTGGGCCTGCTGCTGCTTTAACACACTCTTTGATTCTGGACACATCATATTTTCCCTGAGCCTCTGTCCACTAATCTAACAACATGTCAGAGCTTTGGCTTAATGGAAGGAATAAACACCAGGGAACACTCCTAGGAGAGGCCCAAGCATGGTTATCTGTAGGTGGCTGGATGTGCATCTCAACAGCTGAACTGCTTCTGAAGGGGCGTTGTGAGGGCCCCTCCTATGCTGCAGCTCCCCTCTTCTAGCTGCCAATAAATACTTTTGACATCTTATAAAGGGCTGAAAGAGAGAGCTGCTTGTCCTTTGACAGGGTTAAAAGAAAACAATAATGCTGGACAATTGACATCCCTGTGTATGCAGCGGGACAGTATCCAGACTTCCAGGACAGACCTGCAAAAGGCTGGATGGCTGACCACCTTAGTGTCTCTGCCTGCCTCTATCCATCCTTGCATCTATCTCTATCCATCTAGCCCCTGTCTCGATATATGTATTCCCATCCCTTATTGGCCCACCTTTCACTCGCCATCTCGGTCTCCAGCTTCCATGCTTGTACTACAAAAAATATTCGCCATTTAAATTTCTTAATATGGACTTTTCTTATTGACTTGAGGGACACGTGCTACTGCTGCCCCATACTGGTTTCAGAAAAAAAACGTTACAAGTGCCTGTAGAACTTATATTAGTAACTATAGGGTTGTATGTCATTACAACGCATTCCGTTGCAACGCATGCATTTACTACGCATGCGTTACAATGCGAATGCCATTACCACGAATAACATTTACCACGAAAATGCCTTTACCACGCAGATCGGTAAAGGCATTTTCGTGGTAAATGTTCTTTTTTTTTTAATACTACCCCTGTGCGACCCCCCTCCCCTTTTTCTTCTACTAAATTCCCCTGCCCTCCACATTAAAAATGTTTCCCTGTGCGATTCCCCCACCTACAAACCCTTACATTTATGCCTTCGCTACACGTCCCCCTCATTAATTACTTAAACTAAATTCCCCCTTACCTCACTATGTCCTCTCTTCTCTGTAAGCTCTTATGATCTGTGTCGCACGTCGTAAAGAGGAAGCGGAAGTGTCTTTCCGTTTCCTCTAACGACGCTGATTGCCTCCACATCGATGGACTAAATTTTTTTTTTTGCATGCCTTTTTTTGGGGGGGGGAGACCCCCCAAGCCCCCTTTTTTTATATTACCTTTAGCACACATGCCTTTACTACGTATCTCGTAGTAAAGATATGCGTGGTAAAGGCTTTTCGTGGTAACCACGCATGCGTTGTAATGCATGCGTGGTTATGGTTATACGTGTAAACGGCCGCGTTGTAGTGGCCGTTTCCCAACTATAGGCATGTGTGACCATTCTGAAAAACCCTCCATCTTTTCTAGTCCGCCTTATCATGAAGATCAACGTCCCCCACTGCTTGGATGTTTCCACTCCAGTCTACTTTGATTGGTCAGCCCTGAGTGCTGCCAACATGGGACTAGTCTGGAGTGATCAGGAAGAGCTGTTATTACTCACCCGCCATTGGCCTGTTTCTTTCCAGTCTGGTTCTGATTGGTCAGTTCTTAGTGTCTCCATTGTTGGACTGGTGTGCAGTATGAGTCAGTTATGTCACTGGTCTTCAATAGCCCGTATATCAACTTTTGCTAATTTCTGTTGAATTCTGGGAGACTTGCTTTTGTACGTATGCCTCTGGAGAAAACCATGTTTTGTTTTTTAATGACATAATTTTTAATCTGCCTGCTTCCTTTCCACACTCTAATTCTCAAAATCAATATAGCATTAATAAAGTGTGTCAAATGTATCATCTTGGTATAGAACCCCAAAAGTCTATTGTGCATATGATCAGGCAACGTCTGGTGATGGCGCTGCCCCGGAGGATGAGGTCATCGCTGAGGTGGCATTGGCAATAGATGAAAACACCGAGGGGCAGATTTACAATAAACTAATGCAGCGCGGTGCAGCAAGTCATTTTGCTGTGCCGCGCTGCGTTAGTTTGGAAGCACAGGGATGCAACATATTTACAACAATATGTCGCATCTCTGTGCTTCCCCCCGCGCTGCTGCACAAATTGCTGCCATGCGCCGACGCACGCAGGCACCCTTACACCTTCCTGTACATAAACAATCACCAGAGGTGATTTCCTCATTCTATATGTGCTGCAGAATGCAGCACATATAGAAAGAGGAGAACAACAAGGAGAAATTAATACATTTCTCCTTGGGGCACCTCCCTACGCCTCCCCTGGGGAGGCGTAGCATTCAGACGCATTTCCAGATTTACGATTTCTTGTAAATCTGGAAATGTGTCTGGTTCCATGGGTGTTGCGTGGAACACCCACAGCAACACCCATGGACCACCTCTTTCACGCAAAGTGCTGCGTGTAAAGGAGCCGTATTTACAAGGACAGGAAACGCCACGCAGGGTGGCTTTTCCTGTCCTTGTAAATATGGGGCACTAAAATGCGCTGCCAGTGCGCACTGGTAGTGCAAGGGGCTTGTAAATCTGCCCCTGACAGTCCTCGATTCAACTCAAATTCTGCACTTGTAAAGATGGCTGCGATAGTCACGTGGCCTGAGATCCTGAGCTCCTTCCAACCTCTCTCTAGCATGGCACCCCCTGGGTCAGTGGATCCTACCAGGCAGCGTGCCATATACTGCAGGTGATTACAGCCACATACGTCACTCAGTGTTATTTATGTCATTATGGAAGATAAAGGCATTATCTCTGACCCCAAGTAGTGCTGCTTGTGCTATATAAAAGCCCTCAGAAGGGGTGCAAAGTCCAAGACGTGGTCTTGATTAGGGTTTCTGCAAGTGTACAGGCACATGTTCAACATGGTCTATACCGAGCAGGTTTGCACCTTCATGAAGGGTTCTAGACACTGTTTACCTAGGATCCAAGCCAAGTGCATCTTTATGAGGGGTTCTAGACACTGTTTACCTATGATCCAAGCTCCACCAAAGGGGATGATGGACGGAGTGTTGAACATTGCAAGCACTCAGCCCCAGTCAAATGATCTGGGTTTAATCCATCATCATTCTTTAGCTCACTCCGCCACCCCAGTTCAGACATGGCCATATGCAAATCAGTCTGACCCTGTGCCTTATGGGAACAGTCCAGCCCGAACTGCCAAGCCATGTCTTCCCTGGACCGTAAACAAGCATCCTGGGACCGGTTTCTGGCTAATCAGCCATCATCAGCCAGGCTAGCTTGAATCCAGTGGCAAAGTAGGGAAGCAGACACGTCCTAGGGCTGATCTCCATAGCCCGCAAAGTACATACACATATAAGTATATGCTAAAGAATATACTAACGTAAATACAAGAGGTCTCGAATGCTCAACCTAAAAACAGTCCAGCACAACACATGGCCAACCACTGGTACGTCAACACACTCCCACAGAAAATAATGTAGACAAACCTCATAAGAAATAGTGTTATTTTAAATTAAATCATTTACAATAGTTACAGATATAGATACATTTAATTTAGTATTTTAAATATAAAAATAATACATATTTTTTATTTAATGATAAAACAGTATCATTTTGTTTGCATTTGAAAAGTAATGTTACATATAAGTAAATTACTTTTAATGAATTGTATCCCTCACTTTTAATAATTTTGAATTCATAATAAAACATATTTTTTACTTTAGGTGGGAATTCATTTTTTAATTTAAACCTAAGCAAAGTAAATTAATTTATTTTAAATACTTTAATTCAAAATTTGTTAAAGGTACTGTAGCATTTTTTCTTTAGTTCTACTTCTACAATACATATAAAAATAATTTACATTAATATTTAACGTCAAAATTTGATTACAAACTTTTTTTATGTTTAATAAACTTTTTTTTCTTTTTCCTATAGTTTCCATGGGGAGATCTCCACCACTGGGGTGCGGAATTCCCTACGGAAAAGTAGGGAGAATTTTAACCTCCACTTTATCATACTGAGTTCTAGAATAGAGAACTCTTTCCCATACTTTACCATACGGAGATCTCTACCCGAACTGCAGTCTCTTTATGGTCACTTCCTAAAGACACACCATTGGAGGTGGTGAACTTATGGTCTAAGGCCAATCGGTCTTAGCTCAACCAAAGTTTCTGAAACATTGTGGGCACACCCTATGACAAAGATGTACTTACAAACTACATTAATTCAAAAGTAATCCACTGCGCATGTGCATTAGTATCTGATGACCAAGAGCCATCCTGATAGCAAAGGATTAGTCTCTTTCTAATACTAAGAACTACGCAGAGGGTTGCAGCAAGAAGCGATCATTTTCACTCTAGACATTCAATGAGGACAAAAAAGAGAAAGGAAAATACTTGTAGGACCTAATAAGAGCACCAGAGGGCCACCTGGGTAAATACAGCCTCTTGGGTTTTCTCATCGTTACACTCACAAGTTAAAACATGAATACAACTAGCGGGTACTGTACCTATAGGAAAATGTATGCCAAATTGTTCCATAGTAGTGCCCCCCTAACCCTCTCCCTGCTTCAGCAGTGCCACCTTATACTTGAGTCTGTGACAGAAACCCATTCCTAAGTGAGAGATCAGACCTGCACCTCCGTAGACACGCGCGCCTGACTGAACCACATACTGAAATGAAGGGGTGGATCTGTGCTGCCTTCAAGTTGAGTCACTGACGGAACCCTGGTTATAAGGGAGTGAGGGGGGCTGTGCTGCCTTATACTCAAATTTCCTGTCTGTACCCCATTTCTGAGTGAGAGGAGCTGCACCCCCTTCTATTCGAGCCCCCCTGTCTGAACCCCAATCCTAGGTGAGTGATTGGAGCTGTGCTGCCTTACAGACGAGTCCCTGTCTGAACCCCAATCCTAAATTAATGATTGGAGCTGTGCCGCCTTACAGTCGAGTCCCTCTCTGAACGCCAATCTTAGGAGAGTGATTGGAGCTGTGCTGCCTTACAGACGAGTCCCTGTCTGAACCCCAATCCTAAATTAGTGATTGAAGCTGTGCCACCTTACAGTCGCGTCTCTGTCTGAACCCCAATCCTAAGTGAGTGATTAGAGCTCTGCCGCCTTACAGTTGAGTCCCTGTCTGAACCCCAATCCTTGCTGCATGATTGGAGCTGTGCCGCCTTACAGTTGAGTCCCTGTTTGAACCCCAATCCTTGGTGAGTAATTGAAGCTGTGCTCCCTTACAGTCACGTACCTGTCTGAACCCCAATCCTAAGTGAGTGATTGGAGCTGTGCCGCCTTACAGTTGAGTCCCTGTCTGAACCCCAATCCTTGGTGAGTGATTGGAGCTGTGCCGCTTTACATTTGAGTACCTGTCTAAACCCCAATCCTTGGTGAGAGATTGAATGTGCTGCCTTACAGTCGAGTCCCTGTCTGAACCCCAATCCTAAGTGAGTGATTGAAGCTGTGCCGCCTTACAGTTGAGTCCCTGTCTGAACCCCAATCCTAGGTAAGTGATTGGAGCTGTGCCGCCTTACAGTCGAGTCCCTGTCTGATCCCCAATCCTTGGTGAGTGATTGGAGCTGTGCTGCCTTACAGTTGAGCCCCTTTCTGAACCACAATCCTAGGTGAGTGATTGGAGCTGTGCCACCTTCTATTCAAGTCCCTGTCTGAACCCCAATCCTTGGTGAGTGATTGGAGCTGTGCCGCCTTACATTTGAGTCCCTATCTGAACTCCAATCCTAGGTGAGTGATTGGAGCTGTACCGCCTTACGGTCGAGTCCCAGTCTGAACCCCAATCCTTGGTGAGTGATTGGAGCTGCGCGGCTTTACAGTTGAGTCCCTGTCTGAACCCCAATCCTAGGTGAGTGATTGGAGCTGTACTGCCTTGCAGTTGAGTCCCTGTCTGAACCCCAATCCTTGGTGAGTGATTGCAGCAGTACTGCCTTACGGTTGAGTCCTTCTCTGAACCCCAATCCTAAGTGAGTGATTGGAGCTGTGCCGCCTTACAGTCGAGTCCTTGTCTGAACCCCAATCCTTAGTGTGTGATTAGAGCTGTGCCGCCTTACAGTCGAGACCCTGTCTGAAACCCAATCTTTGGTGAGTGATTGGAGCTGTGCCGCCTTATAATGGAGTCCCTATCTGAAATCCAATCCTAGGTGAGTGATTGAAGCTGTGCCGCCTTACAGTCGAGTCCCTATCAGAACCCCAATCCTTGGTGAGTGATTTGAGCTGAGCTGCCTTACAGTTGAGTCCCTGTCTGAACCCCAATCCTAGGTGAGTGATTGGAGCTATGCCGACTTACAGTCAAGTCCCTATCTGAACCCCAATCCTTGGTGAGTGATTGGAGCTGTGCCGACTTACAGTCAAGTCCCTGTCTGAACCCCAATCCTTGGTGAGTGATTGGAGCGGGGCCGACTTACAGTCAAGTCCCTGTCTGAACCCCAATCCTTGGTGAGTGATTGGAGCTGGGCCGCCTTACAGTTGAGACCCTGTCTGAACCCAAATCCCAGGTAAGTGATTGGAGCTGGGCCGCTGTACAGTCGAGTTCCTGTCTAAACCCCAATCCTAGGTGAGTGATTGGAGCTGTGTCGCCCTACAGTCGAGTCCCAGTCTGAACCCCAATCCTAGGTGAGTGATTGGATCTGTGCTGCCTTACAGTCAAGTCCCTGTCTGAACCCCAATCCTAAGCGACAGAAGGGATCTGCCCCGTTTTACATCCGAGTCCCTGTCTGAACCCTACTTCTAAGTGAGTGGTTCACATTGTACTACCTTCTAGTCGAGTCCCTCTCTGAAACACATTCCTAAGATAATGACGCGAGGCACCTGATGTCCTATTACCAGTAAACTAGAAGGACTTGGGTTTAAAATATTCTCCGGGATTCATTGAGGTAACTTGACTCTGTGAGCTCCAGCTCTAGAGCCTTATAACCAAAACTCTTGATCCAGACCATATGATGCTGAAAAGGAGAGGCGTCGACACGTGTAGCGACCAGGATTGACTCTTTTTTTTTTTTTACAGAGTTTTATATAGCGTGAACTTGACCCGAATCGGGTATCAGAGCACTTTACATAGCACCAGTTGCATTACATGAGGACACATTCATTTTTTTGTTTGGCACGGGGAGATTAAGTGATTTGCCCAGAATCAAAGGATGTTCAGCGTCATTGCCGAGACTCAAACCCAGTTCCCCCGATTCGAGTTTGACCGCCCAAGCCGTTAGGCCAACTCCTCTCCCACTCTCCAACTCCTCTCATGCCTGTTCTTCAGGGCTAAAGTCATAAAGAACTCCCAATACTTCCAGCATTTCGGTCTAAGTGTCCTCACCGAGTAATAGTGGTTTTCCACACACAGTCCAAGAAACACCCGGGTCTGCCTTCTCACTGGTGTCCTTCCAGCGCCGAGACGCTTCCCTGGGGCAGCTGTTGCGCTTTCCAAAGGATCTCATTCATTGGTTAATGGTCAAATCCACGCACAACCTATGGAAACGCAGTGACGACAGCTTATTTACATCAGTTGCTGAGCAGTTGGCTCACATCCTGTGCAGGTCATGCAGTAATAGCCCAAGTCAAATCCCACACCGCCTGATCCAGGGTTGCCGTGATTTTCTGGGCATCATATATAAGATAGAGGTGATCTACCGACAGTCAGTGAGTGTCAAGTCAAAGCATTCCTTCATATTGGTATCTGAATGTCCACAGGTGTATCCCGTGGAGGTGGATACCTGCTCCAAGTGCTTGGCTTCAGATCCCTTTACATTGGTAGCTGTCCTGCATCTCATGGATCCAATAACCCTGCCATCAGTGCAAGACCATGTGTATCTTCACATTGGTAGCTTTGCTACCCTAGGTGGCATCTTGTAACTGCAGGTGATGTACCTGCAGTCAGCGCCACTGTCAGGCACACCTTTGACGCGGTTGTGGATCTGTAACAGAATCATCTTTTGGAGGAGTTGGTACCCTCCATGGCAGGTTTAGGCAAGCACACTCCATGCAAATGTCAGGTACGGGACACTCCATGTGAAGGTCAGGCAAGGCACACTCCATGCAAATGTCAGGCATGGGACACTCCATGTGAAGGTCAGGCAAGGCACACTCCATGTCAAATTTAGGCATCTCATTGTGTTGGTTCCAATCTTGTCACAGACTCACCTTTTGTTGGAGGGGCATCCATGTAGCACATCAAGAACTGCAGTACCTTATACCAAGAACTGCAGTACCTTAAAAAAGAACTGCAGTACCTTATACCAAGAACTGCAGTACCTTGTAAAAGAACTGCAAAATCTTATCCCAGGTCAGCAATTCATCTGGTTAAGAAAATCACTACAGTGGGATGTAACATGGGTGGGGGTGAATCAGTTACTGATGCTAAAACTTTAACTAATAATTGTTTTGCCTGATTACCTTTGCCTTTCTTTACCCACTTTCTTACCTAACCTAGTGTAGAGTTTGCAGGAACTCTACTAGAGGCACCACAAAGTAGATGGCTACCAAGAGAGACACTGTTGTAAGCTGAGCCATGCATCCACTATTTTAATGATGATGAACAAGCAGACAACATTGATGTTTGCGCAGAGTCTAAAAACCCAGCTGGGATTAAGCTATATATATATATATATTCACTGAAAAAAACACAGGTTTCAGGGACGTTATAGTTCATTTGACATTTCACTCGTATAAAACTGGAGAAATTTGGCAGTTATAGTTAGTTGAGCTAACTATAATTCGCGCCCCCACAATGCACTGCTGATGATGTCACATATTACATCAGTCATTACATGGTCAGTGATAGGGAAACATCGTTAACATCGCAGTCAGTACACTGCGATGCTGTTACATCGCGGTCGTTACAACGAACGCGATGTAACCACGCGATGCCATTACAACGCAAGCCTTTACATCGACTTGCGCTAGATGGCGTGCTAACATTACAAATAGTGTAGTTTACTATCCCAACACCGTCCCTACTGTTAAGTGGACTGGAGTTGGAATAGTAAATTACGCTTTTCTAACGTTAGCACGCCATCTAGCGCAAGTCGATGTAGAGACTTCCGTTGTAATGGCATAGCGTAGAAACATCGCAGTCATTGTAACGACCGCAATGTAACTGCACGCGTTGTAATGACTCGCGTTGTTACGTCATACATCCTCAGTGATATGATGACATCATCCAGTGACTGTGTGTTTCTGAAACATTTAAGTATGTTTTATATATACATATGTATATATATGTGCTTGTGTTCAGAGGGAAAGTACCATTAAGGTAAAAAATATCGGAGGACTTCCAGTTAAATTGTGAACAACAAACACAATGCACTATGAGACTTGTAGTAGGCAAAATTCAGTCATGTGACCTACCTTTGAAAAAGTGCTCCCTAGCACACCTGCGTGTTATCTAATTCCATCTGTGAGCAAGGCAGAGAGCCGAAACGTTAGAATTTGGAATGTGGTGCTGCTGTACCTGAAAAATAAACTTCATCTGCAGTATTGGGCCTCACTTTTTGTGCTATAGTTTTGTAAGGATGGGCTGCTCCGTGCCCATTGCGTGAGGCCACTCTGTAGGGTCTTGGGCACCAGAACGGGGGACTTTGTGTGTATATTAATGGAGGATCCTGATCCACTCGCGCTCCCAACCTACTAAGGAGAAGCTAATTAGCAAAAAGGACGGCGCGAGGAAGAGATTCAGGCAGGATGATTTCCTGCCATGATCGTGCTGCGAGATGGTGTATACTTTCAAGTCTGCATTAAAAGAAGTACACTGTTCCAACTCACCTGACTGAGCCAAGGATTTCCCACAACACCATCAGTGCTTGTGTTCAGAGGGAAAGTACCATTAAGGTAAAAAATATCGGAGGACTTCCAGTTAAATTGTGAACAACAAACACAATGCACTAAGGGACTTGTAGTAGGCAAAATTCAGTCACGTGACCTAGCACACCTACGTGTTATCTAATTCCATCTGTGAGCAAGGCAGAGAGCCGGAACGTTAGAATATGGAATGTGGTGCTGCTGTACCTGAAAAATGTACGTCATCTGCAGTATTGGGCCTCACTTTTTGTGCTACAGATTTGTAAGGATGGGCTGCTCCGTGCCCATTGCATGAGGCCGCTCTGTAGGGTCTTGGGCTCCAGAACGGGGGACTTTGTGTGTATATATTCATATAAAATATATATTAACGGAACTCACTGGAGCATAATATTGCGCTGACTACAGGTACCATCATGCCACTTTAAAGCACACCTGTGAATATGCAACGCATGCGTTATAAAGTACCTCGGCAGCATTGTCCATTTTCAGCGCCAGTTCCTCTGATGAAGGGGCCTGAAGGCCTTGAAACGCGTCAGGAACAGAGAATAAAATTACTGTGGACTGAGCAAGCAAGATATTGTTTTATTAATGGTGTCTGCCATCCTGCTGAGTGTGAGTTCTTACAACGGGGCAACTTTTGATGGAATATATATATATAGATATATATATATATATTCACTGAAAAAACCATAGGTTTCATGCACGTTATAGTTGGGAATTGGCATTTAAAAAACCTTAGAAATTCACTGAAAAAAACATAGGTTTCAGGGGTGTTATAGTTAGCTGGACATTTCCCTCGTACAAAACCCTAGAAATTCCCCCATTATAGTTAGTTCAGCTAACTATAACTCGCACGCCCCCGCAATGCACTGCTGATGACGTCACATATTACATCACTCATGACATGGTCAGTGACATCACTGATGACATCACTGATGACATCTCAAATGACATCACTGATTACATCACTCATGACGTCATCCAGTGAGTCTGTGTTTCTGTAGAGTTTTAATATGTTTAATATATATAGGGAAAGACCTATGGAAGAATGAGTGGGTGTATAAGTGTGTGAATGGATGATTTTCTAGGTGTGTGACTGACTATATAAGTGAGTCATTAAATGTATCTTACTGCAGACTAGTGACTAAACTGTGTGAATGTCTGTATCTGTCTGTCTATTGGTGTGTAAGTGGCTGCATGGTTTTGGGAATAACCATATGAGTGTCTATATGGGTTATTGATTGCTTGTCTGAGTATCTGTATGGGTGCCTGAGTGTTTGTGTGGGTAGGGTGTGTGTGACTCTTGTGAGTGGGTGATTCTATGGGTGCATGGTTTTAAGAGTGCATCTGTGATGGGTGTGTTAGTGATTGAATGTATATCTCAGTGGTACATGCGTGAGTAACTACATATGTGAAAGGCAGGGTATATGTGTGTAAGAGTATATAACTGGGTATATGTAAGAGTGTGTGATTGTGAGAGTGGCTGTATGGATGAGTGTGTGCGTGTATCAGTAATTGTATGAGCGTAAGAATGTGGTAGTATTTTTATGAATACGTGAACTTGTGTGTGTATAACTGTATAGGTGAGTAAATTGGAGTGTGATTAATTATTTGCATGATTGGCTAGGTATGTGAGTATGTCTATGGATAATTGGCGGTGTCTGAGTGTCTATATAGGTGTATAAATGCATACGATACGCCTGTACTGAGTGACTGTAAGTATGAGTGACTCTACAGGTGAGTGAGTGGAGGTGTGTGCAGATCCAAGAGTCAATGAGTGTGTATGTAGTTATTGGTATTGGAGTATCTATGGTTTTGAGAATGGCCGTCTGAAATTTTAAGTCGGTGTATCAAAGGTTATATTAGGGTGTAAGAAGATGCACTAATTTATTACATGGATGATGTCATCAGTGATGTCATCAGTGATGTCATTTGGGATGTCATCAGTGATGTCATCAGTGATGTCACTGACCATGTCATGAGTGATGTAATATGTGACGTCATCAGCAGTGCATTGCGGGGCGCGTGAGTTATAGTTAGCCGAACTAACTATAACGGGGGAATTTCTAGGGTTTTGTACGAGGGAAATGTCCAGCTAACTATAACACCCCTGAAACCTATGGTTTTTTCAGTGAATTTCTAAGGTTTTTTAAATGCCAATTCCTAGCTATAACGTGCATGAAACCTATGGTTTTTTCAGTAAATTTCAAAGGTTTTTTAAATGCTAATTCCTATCTATAATTTATCTCTAAAGCTATGATGTTTAATGATTTTCATTGAATTTCAAAAATTTTCAATTTCAGTGTGTCAATTCCTTTAATTATGTTTTTTTAAAATACTTTTTTATCACCTTTTTGAAACTTATCTTTTCAATTAATTCTTTTAAAAATTAAAAAATATTTGTTTTTATTGGGTTTAAAAAAAAAAATTGTTAATGTTTTAAAATATAGTTTTCTACTTTTTAAAATATTTTTTAAACTATATTTTCAAAACTTTATTTTTTATTTATATTTTTCCATTTTTTGGGGATCCGAGCACCCAACGCACTAGGAACCGCGCACCCTGCGCGCATTTCACCATTTAAAAAAAAATTGTTAATGTTTTAAAATATAGTTTTATATTTTTTAAAATATTTTTTAAACTATACTTCCAAAACGTAATTTTTTATTTATTTTTCTCAATTTTTTTGGGATCCGCGCACCCAACACGTTAGGAACCGCGCACCCTGCGCGCATTTCGCCGTTTAAAAAAACAAACAATAAGGGGGCCCCAGGGGGTCGTTCTGGGACCCCGTAAGCAAAACTAGAGGGTCAAAGTATTTCTACCCTGCCCCCTTTATATGTTTTAAACACTTATTCTCCTTACTTTTTCAGCCTCGCTTCTACCGAGGCACAAAATGGCTGCCAACTGTTCCTGGTTTCGAATGTAGACAGACACTTGACAGCCAATTAGCATTCAGCGCGTGATCGGGAGGGTGCACGCTCGGTTCGGGGAGGGTGCGCTTAGGATGCGCTTAGGGTGCGCGGATCCTCCGAGGCCATAGATATATCTATCTTTTTTACTCTAATTTTCTCAGAAACTACTGAACGGATTTACACCATTTATGCAAAAGGCACAAGTCTGAACTGAGGACTACCTCTTTGCCAAATTTGGTGTAATTCTGTTCAGCAGTTCGGGCTGTAGCTGCGTCAACAGGTCCTTTGGGAAATTGTATGGGGAAAACGCGTTTTGGGACCCCCCTTTTTTCTCAGCCCCTGCTTGACGAATCACCACAAAACTTTCAGGATAGGAGTGGACCGGAGCTGGCCAAAAGTTTGGAACATTTCACGAAGATTCATCAACCGGCGCCAGACTTATTGGGAATAGAATGTTGCGGATTTCCTATGGAAAGTAGGTCCTAACTATAACTACCTACTGGCGACCGCCAGTAGGTAATATATATATATATACACGCCAAGGTGTATTTACGAATGAGTGGGTGTTTAAGTGACTGAATCGCTGCTTTAGTAGGTGCGTGACTGCCTGTATAAGTGAGTGAATAAAAGTGTCTTACTGAATGCTTGGATGAGTGACTAATCTGTGTGAATGTCTGTATCAATCTGTTAGTTGGTGAGTAAATGGCAGAATGGGTTGGTGAGTAGCTACATGAGTGTCTATATGGGTTAATGATTGGTGGTGTGTGTATAACTAAATAACGAGTAAATGGCAGTGTGACTGATTCTTTTGGTGACTGACTAGGTGGGTGAGTGGTGGTGTGTGAGTATCTATATAGGTTTATGAGTCCATATGTCAGTGGCTATATTGATAAATGTGACTGCGTGTATGAGTGAATGGGTGAGTGGATGTGTGTGTAGACCTATGAATCAGTGAGTGAGTGCGTACTAATTGGAATTGGTGTGTCTATGGGTTCGAGAATGGTAGTTTGTATTTTAGAGTAGGTGTATGAAAGGTTATATTAGGGTGTGAGGAGGTGCATCAGATATTAAGTGGATGATGTCACCAGTGATGTCATCAGTGATGTCATTTGAAATGTCATTAGTGATGTCATCAGTGATGTCACTGACCATGTCATGAGTGATGTAATATGTGATGTCATTAGGCAGTGCATTGCGGGTGAGCGAGTTATAGTTAGCTCAACTATCTATAACAGCCGAATTTCTCTGGGTTTTGCACGAGTAAAATGTCCAACTAACTATAACGTCCCTGAAACCTGTGTTTTTTTCAGTGAATTTCTAACTATAATGTAATAGTTGCATTTGCAGAGTGGTTCAGAAAGGGGTCTGGGCCTCCGACAAGCGCTCAGGAATTCCACTGCATAAGACTTACAGGAGGTACCAGGAGGGCTACTTGGCCCCCAAAGTCCCTCAGGAGTAAAGTGGACTTCATCCCCCAACCAGTACTGTACCAGGAGGTGCGTTTGCATAGTGGTGGAGAAAAGTGAGCGTGGCCTCTGAAGACCTCTTAGCAATCCCACTGTGTGGGACTTACTGGAGATAACAGGGGGGTAGTTGGCCGCCAAGGACAAACTTGGAGGCCAACTACCCCTCCTATTACCTCCAGTAAGTCCCACACAGCAGGATTGCTAATTTCTCATAGCAGGCCATGCCCCCTTTTCCCACCACTCCGCAAACGCGCTCCCAGGGGCACTCTTGGATGGAGATTAAAGTCCCCTTTTTCACTGCTGGGGTTCCTTAGGGGCCAACTAGCCTACCCGATACCTCCAGTATGCCCCAGATAGGTGGTTTGCTGACAGGTGGATCCAGGCCACGCCCCCTTTCTCTACCACTCTGCAAACGTGCCTCCTGGTGCGCTTTTGGGTGGGGGATGAAGTCTCCTTGCCTCCTGAGGGTTCCTGGGGGCCAACTGGCCCTTCTGTTATCTCTAGTAAGCCACACACAGCTGGATTGCTGAGACTGGCCCGAGGTCACCCCCCCTTTTCACACCACTATGCAAACGCGCCTCCTGGCGCACTGCTGCTCGGAGGATGAAGTCCAAGAGGACCTCATCGCCCCACCAGGAGTGCGCCAAGAGGCGCGTTTGCAAAGTGGTGTAAAAAGGGGCATGGCCTAGGACCACCTCTCAGCATTCCCACTGTGTGGGATTTACTGGAGGTACCTAGTGGGCTAGTTGGCTCCTAAGGACCCTTAGGATTCAAGGAGACTCAATCCCCCAACCCAGAACGTGCCAGTTGCGTTTGCAGAGTGGTTCAGGTAGGGGGCGGGGCCTCCAGCGAGATGCCATCTTTTCTTTTGTTCTTTTTTTGTGAGAAGGGGTGCTTTGTGGTCTCCCTTCTGTTACTATTTTTTGGGCCCTGGGGACCCCATCCCTCAGGGCCTGAGCCATTAATTTACATTTATATTTAAACCGGGAAGGGGGCTGCGCGGCCCCCTCTCGATGGTGATTTCGGTCCTGGGTACCCCATCCCCCAGGGCATTGCCACGTATTTTTCTTTTTTTCTTTTAAGGGAGCGGGGCCACACAGCCCCCCTCCTGAGGCCAATATTGGCTCCAGGGACCCGATCTCCTGGGGCATTGCCTTGTTAAATTTATACGGGAGGGGGGCCGCGTGGCCCCCCCTTCCCTGGGCCACGTTTGGCCCCAGGGACCCCATCCTGCGGGAGCCAGCATTGCTTTTGGACAAGGGGAGCTGCTGACATGCAACTCTCTTTGCCCAAAGCAATTTTGCTTTGCTTCATGGAAGCAAGAGCAGGTTTCTTGCTCTCGCTTCCATGAAGCAAAGCAGTGCTTGCTATGACAGGGTGGGAGCCGTGCTCCCGCCCTGCCATAGCAAACTGCAATGTCCCAGGCATGGGCACCCCGAGACATTGCTGGAGCTGGCCCTGAGGGGTGGTGGTCCCCCGTGCCATTAAGGGCTCCTGGAGGGGGGCCGCGCGGCCCCCCTCCCATCATGATTGAAGCCCCTGGGAGGTGGTGGTCCCCGGGGACCCGCAACAGACCCCTGTATTTAAATAAAGTGTGCCCCGGGGAGGTGGCATCCCCGCGGCTTGGGGGGCCCACAAGGCCCTCCACCCTACCTAAATAAAAAAGCCTCAGGGAGGTGGCAGTCCTCAGGGGTTGGGGGGGCCCGCGAGGCCCCACAACCTAATTGAATAAAAACCCTGGGGAGGTGATGGTCCCCTGGGCTGCGGGTGGGCCGCGTGCTGCTGCTCATAATTAGTACAGCCCTGGGGAGGTAGCGGTCGCCAGGGCTGCAAGGGCCCGCGCGCCCCCCACATATATTTGCCACAGTGCCCTGGGACCTGGCCCACCTGTGGGCTTAATAAAACAAAATGTTTTAATAAGCCGAAATGTTTTTAACTAAAATGCCTTTTTGGGCCCTGGGGGTCCCAGCGGGATGCCCTGACCAGTCCTAGGGGGTCAGGTTGTTTCTACTCCACCCCCTTTTCTTTTTTTTTTTTTTAGGTTTCCTACCTTTTTGCTTGTGACTTCCGAGTCACAAGATGGCTGCCAACACTTCCTGGTTTGAAGTGTTGGCAGCCAATCAGAAACAAGCTCGTGATTGGGAGGGTTCAGACAATCAGATCTCACAATTCTCAAATATCGATATCTGTAAATCTTAAAATTTCTCAAAACTGCTGAACAGATTTTCACCATTTAAAAAAAAGCATGCTTTCTGGACCAAAAAAGCTACCTTTTTGCCAATTTTGGTGTAATTCCGTTCAGCAGTTCGGGCAGTAGCCATGTCTAAAGTTTCCTATTGAAAACACATTTTGGGACCCCCCTTTTTTTCTCGGGCCCTGCGTCACGAATCACCCCGAAACTTTCAAGACAGGAGCTAACCGTAGTGCCCCATAAGTTTTGAAGATTTCGCGAAGATTCGTCAACCGGTGCCAAAGATATTGGCAAAAGAAAAAATGCTTTTTGAATAGAAACAAGGTGCTAACTATAACTACCTACTGGCGACAGCCAGTAGGTAATATATATCTATATATGCGGTATATAGCAATATGCGGCACAGCAAATATGGTAATTAGAACTTGAACATAATTCCTGGGCCCACTGTGGGTGAATTGAATTTATTAAAAATGCCTTTTTAAAATTGAAAGTACACGCAGTAGCTACTAAAGGTGAACACTAATTCCTAAAGGACCACAAGTCCCAGCATGCAGGCCCACTAGGGGTAGATCAAAAGCATGCTAATTGGAACCACTTGCGAGACTTTCTAAAGCGACCTCGTACGAAGAGGCGGCAGCCTCGAAACGCGTCAGGTCTAATGGAAGGATGACCGTGGTATTTTGTTACAAATTCCCACTTTTAAAAAATAAACCAAACTGGTTCTATTTGCTGTGAGTGCATTCCTGAAAGCTTTCGGGCCATATTTAAACATCTATATATATCTCTATATATCTATATATATATGCTTTGTGTGGTCAACCCCTAAAATATTATGGTGGAGGCTCGTTTGACAATATCTAATCTAGTAACTCCTCATGGGGAAGGGTACAAGGACAAAGCAGGAGGCAGGCTACTCTTAATGTTAATATACCATATGGGGAACTTTCTTAAGGATACCCCTCATGGAAGACTCAAGCAGGACAAACCCACAAGGACGGATATGGTCTGCATTGAAAAGTGCCAAGAGGCCAAGCAGTTGGCATACATGTGTTGTATAATACTGAGTAATATAACAGAACACAGTGGAACCCCATAGGAAAATATGCATTATTAAAATAATTCCAACATCAGCCTCTCCCCCTAAGTGTGGAGACAGGGATATCTGGAAAAGTGTGACGTAGTTGAGGCTAAATTTGGGATAATGGATCTGGGGGAAATGAGATAAGACTCCTTGAGGAGGCATTGAATTAGAGGTGGGCGCGTTACCCATCAGCAGAAAAGAAGGAAACTGAGTTGGAAGCTACGCTGCTTTGCTAAACGATAAGGGTGGAAAACTCTGTATTAATATTAGCAAAGGCGATAGTAGAGGAAAAATTAATCGGGCTGGAGTGCGGCTATGAATGAACATGGGTTATAAAGTGTTACACAAATACTATCTAGAATTCAGTTAGGTGAAATATGGCTGAATTCTGTAAAAAATTACTGAAATAAAATATCAGGGTAGAAGGAATCCAGCATGGATGGACGACTCTGAAGAATACATGTCCCCTTTGTGCGTACAGACAAATCTGATGTGGTTACCAATGAAACTTCTTAAATTCTTCCCTCCTCCTAAACTCAGGAGTAAACCCATCCAGTGGCTTGTAGGTAAGTATCTGTTCTGCTTGGGTTTTCGGATCAGATAGAACTCGCTCATCAGAGCCTCACTAACCCAGCCAGAACGTTACCCCCTCCCTAGAACCTATTTACAATCCTACAACCACATATATCTATCACCTAAGGACAGGGGATTCCTACTATGCATACCAAGATCTCACAATCGGTGGCCTCGCGATCCCATACGGATCCAGACCTCTCTGCCCATACGACAGTATCACAAGTGGCGGCCTCACGGTCCCATACGAACCCAGACCTCTCTGCCCATACGACAGTATCAGAAGTGGCGGCCTCGCGGTCCCATACGAACCCAGACCTCTCTGCCCATACGACAGTATCAGCACAATCGGCGGCCTCGCGATCCCCTACGAATCCAGACCTCTCTGCCCTTACGACAGTATCACAAGTGGCGGCCTCGCGGTCCCATACGAACCCAGACCTCTCTGCCCATACGACAGTATCACAAGTGGCGGCCTCGCGGTCCCATACGAACCCAGACCTCTCTACCCAGACGGCAGTCTCAGCACAATTGGCGGCCTCGCGATCCCCTACGAATCCAGACCTGTCTGCCCTTACGACAGTATCACAAGTGGCGGCCTCGCGGTCCCATACGAACCCAGACCTCTCTGCCCATACGACAGTATCACAAGTGGCGGCCTCGCGGTCCCATACGAACCCAGACCTCTCTACCCAGACGGCAGTCTCAGCACAATTGGCGGCCTCGCGATCCCCTACGAATCCAGACCTCTCTACCTAGACGGCAGTCTCATACGACAGTTCATCCTATGATCACCATACCATACAAAAAGGGAATCAGTCTCACTATTCATCAGATCACACAAGGATTGCCAGTTCGGGCATAGCCTGTTCTCAGGTTTGAGGGGCTCCTCTTTCCCTTATTCAGTTACCACTTACCTGATCAGGGTTAACATCTGTTCATGTAGCCGCAGCTGACTAGAAGAATAGGCTACCCTCTTATACAAGAACACACAGCATATGTTGGTTCACTACAAACTGGATACTTTATTACTCATTGCACATACAATCACATAACATTACGATATAACACATAACCTGCAAAGAAAAGTGAAAGATTAAGTTGTACACTCTAATAAGAAAGGGTCGACATCACCTTAGTAGTATGTAGCCTGCACTCAGTGGTCATCTAGGCTCCCTTCTCGTCTGTGCCTCGGCTCGCCTGGAATCACCCTTCTCCGAGTCACTGGGACCTCTTCCTTATCGGCTACTCTCTCCTCTCTGGTTATTCTGTTAGGAAAGCATCTATCTCTCAGTTCTTCTCCGCCCTCAAGATGGCGTCTGTCTTCCCTGGAATAAGTAGTAGCTTTA
Source organism: Triturus cristatus (assembly GCF_964204655.1). Lineage (NCBI taxonomy): Eukaryota > Metazoa > Chordata > Amphibia > Caudata > Salamandridae > Triturus > Triturus cristatus. Next base: position 119,423,041 of record NC_140594.1, on the reverse strand, counting down.
CTGCTAACGGCTAGATGCCGCCTACGGACTGAACATGTAACTGCCTCAGACTTTCACTAATATAGAGGTGCATTTCCTCATGGAAAATTCCGGCCCGTAACCTGCCGCCCACCAAATTCTTGTACCTCCCCGTACCAAGAACACGTTCCCAGCCGGCCGGCCTGATGTAGTGTCTTCGGCATGAAGAAAAATACAATCCTTCGATAAGGGCCGGCCTGAACCGGTTCTCTCCAAGCGAATAACACCTCATAACTAAAACACCACATTTGACCTAGAAGAATCTCAAGCTGCCGGAGCAGAAAGAAAGATGGAGTCTCTCCCGTTTGAGGCCTACCAGGCCTGCATTCAGCACGGCTCTATGAAATACCCTCACTACAGGACAGGTTATCCCTAATACTAACGAATCTATCCCCTAGGCTATATGTGCAAGCCCTGATCTATGGGGAAGAGCACAGAATCATGTCGAAGTGCCTAGTAAATAGGCTCCATCCACTACTCTAACCCTTAGGCTTGAATGGTAAGAGACTGAAGTCACATTCAATCACCTGTTAATACAAGAAGACCGGGAAAATCGAGCAGAACATTTCACCCTTGACTTCAGTCTATTATACATTCATTAAACAGAACTAACATCTGTGGAAGAATAATATGAAACAAGACTAATTGATCTATGTCTAGTACCAGGTGTGCAGAATTGAAGTAATGAAGGAATACACTGAATAAAGCAACAGATAGAAATCAAAATGCCGATAGCAATCAGAATACCTCCTAATATTTGACGTAACATATGCAAATCAGGTAACCAATTAAAGAGCCAGTCAAACCAGCCCTGGTCTATGTGTTTTCTAACTTCTTCTGTCAAGTCATGTAATTTGTCAATGTGAACCTGAATGGATTTTGTATGATCCGACAGGTTAAAACAACAAAGACCCTCAAAATCAGAGCCGCTCGATTTTGTAAGATAACCCTTCGTTCACCCTGGGCGTCTAATAGAATGTCAGACAGGATTGTAGAAGTATTATTGATGGATTTTACCATCCAGCAGGCCATTTTCCCAATAGATTTGGCATTATAAACTGCCAAAGCAGGAACACCAACAATTGAAACAGCCAGGCAAAGGTATTCAGACTTGGAATATAAATGCAAAGATGAGTCACAATCCTCCTGTAACCTCACTGTATCTCGGATCACACGAGAGTTGGCATTCGGATGTGAGGAAAACATGAGTAGGCTCAGTCTAGTAATGGCACAAGGGCCTCCAGAAATATTTGCGGGGATATATGGCCAGGAAGTATTACCACATGAGAAAAGCCATCCGGCAGGTAGTAACATCGTGCGATAGTGACTGGGGGTAACTACCATACTCTTACAAGTCATGTTGTTCTGAACAGAAGTACATGTTTTCGGTGTCCTTTGAAAGCACAAAGTTCGTTCATGAGCGGTGAATGAGGTGGCACCTTTCAATTTTAAACGCATACATTCAGAAATCGCACTAGGATCACAAGTAAGGAAAAAACATAAATCGCCTTGTCTGATATTATAGGTAACTATTTGGGACTGGACAGGCGGTATCGGGTCTGACAGTACAGTACACAAGGGGCAATACTCATGGGCAGCGAAATCGCCCAGAAGAACATTGGGACGAGCATTTGTTATATTAAAAATATGAGTCAGGGTCTCCAATGAAGCAGGGACAGCAACCAAACAGGTTGCTAATATATCAGTTACCGATCTCATCGGTGTCAAGCAGAAATGAGGGGTCTTCGTCACTTGCTTGGCCAATGTAACCCAAAAGTTTGGCGACGAATCCCACGCAGCGAAGGAACGCGACACTCGGGTTTTCAACTCATCCCGGGTTGATGGGATCCCTCCTCTCTCGTCGCACCAGCCCGAAAACAGTCCGACGCCGACACATCCTGCAGCAACAGTCCAAAGAATGATCTGAAAGAGAATCAAATACAGGCATTATTCATTCTCGTAAATAACATTTGTCAGCCGGGACTGCTTCCCAGCTATCTTTCCCTGGTCTCATAACTAAAATGGTGTTATCTTGACCGGTTGCAATGACCTCTGCTTGTTCAGGGGGATTCTTAGGCGACTGCACCCAAACTCTGGCCCCAGGATTATCTGTAGAGCCAAAACCTTTCTGGCCTCGTACAGTTAGCAACGTTGGGGCAGTGCCTTTTACCATCTCACCACTGAACACAGGCATTATTAGCAATTGAGCCACTCGGTCAGTTTTATGTATCAGTAAGTCAACCTCACTACTATTCAGCAGGAGCACCTTAATCTCTCCCTGATAATCACTATCAATGATTCCTCCAAGCACCTGAATGCCTTTTACAGCCAGCCCCGATCTAGGGGCAATTAATCCGAAATTTCCAGGTGGTATCTGAACACCAACACCTGTCTCAATGATGACTCGATCTTTACTTTTTATAATGGTGTCATCCATGGCATGCAAGTCTAAACCTGCCGACCCTGGGGTCGCTCTGCATGGAGCCAAAGCTCCGGGAGTAATCTCCCAGTACATCACAGTCTCTCTGATCTCGTTAGGTTTAGCATCAACATTCGGAGGAAACAAACGCATAAGTGGGGATTCAGCATTTAGAAAAGGACGGTTATTCAAAATCAATAGCGCTTGAGGCAAAAAATCTCGCCAATTCTTATACTTGTCATCTGTTAATTTGCGAAGTTGGTCTTTTAGCAGGCCATTCAACCTCTCCACAAGACCCGAGGCCTGTGGATAATATGGTATATGAAATACCCATTCAATATTGTTTTCCACACAGAATTCCTGTACCAATCTTCCACGAAAATGGGATGCATTATCAGATTGAATTTGGAATGGCACACCATAATACATCATAATCAATTCCAATGTTTTAATAGTATTCAATTGGGTAGCTTGCTTACAGGGAAGGGCCACCAACAGGCCACTGTATGTATCAACAATGGTGCAAACATATTGACAATTCCTACTCATAGGAAGTGGACCAATGTAATCAATCTGCCAAATTTGAGCGGGCAATTTCCCGCGATGTAAATGACCTTTAACAATTTGGGGCACTTTGCGCTGCCTGATATACTGACAAATGGGACAATGTAGAATAACATTTTTAATTAAATCTAGGGGAATATAAATTCCTCGATCAGCAGCCCACCTGCTAGTGGCTTTCTCTCCAAAGTGTCCTGCTTTCTGGTGGGCCCATTTCGCCAATCCCGTAATATCAGAATCTTGCGTGTCCACCACTGCCTCAGCAATTTTAGATTTCTCATCTGCAATATTATGAAAGAATTTGTCAAGAGAGTCTATCGGGGTATGAGCATCCACATGGAAGATTGTAACAGTACTCTGTGGGAGCATTTCCCAAATCTCCTGCCATAATTCTTTTCCCCACAATTCCTTGGAATGGATTTTCCAACTATGGGAATGCCAAGTCGGTAACCAAACTGCCAGTCCATTGGCAGTAGACCAAGAATCAGTAAAAATATGACATGTGCCAGGTAACTCTTGTTTCAGAACTTGATAAACAGCATAGAGTTCAGCAAATTGACTGCTCTTACCCTCACCAGTTGTACTCAGCAATTTTTGTGTGATCGGATTATAGGACACTGCCTTCCAATGCCGTTTCGTCCCTATGAACCTTGCTGAACCATCCGTAAACCAGACATGGTTTCTGTCCTCTGCAGACAAATCATCAAAAGGTTTACCCCACTTAACAGGAGACTCCTGTACTAAGGGTACGGAACATTCACTCTCAGTTTCAGTTGATGGCGCCCGTGCCACCTGCTCATGCAAAGATGCAACTCCTTTTTGTCCCACACGTGCCCTGTCTTGTATATACCATTTCCATTTAATCACACTCGCCTCTTGAGCGTGTCCAATTCGGTGAGTTTTCGGCGAACTCATAACCCACTGCATGATAGGAATTTCAGGTCGCAAAACTATATCATGTCCCAAAGTCAATTGCTCGGTATCCACCAGAGCCCAATAACATGCAAGTAGCTGTTTCTCAAAAGGTGTATAACGCTCACCAGCATCAGGTAACTTTTTGGTCCAGAAACCTAACGGTACTCTACTCTTACCTTGTTTCTGCCACAAACTCCAATTTGCATAAAGGCCTTGTACAGACACATTCAAATCCACATCACCATCACATACAGGCCATAAATCCAGAGCATGCTGAATTGCTTCTTTTGCCAGACTGAACGCATCTTGCTGTGGTTTACCCCATTCAAATGCATTCTTTTTACGAGTGACCTGGTACAAAGGGGCCAATATTTGACTCAAATGAGGAATATGCTGGCGCCAAAATCCAAACAAACCAATGAAGCTTTGGGCTTCTTTCCTATTTCTCGGAACTGCAAAATCAAGAATTTTCTGTTTAACCTGAGGAATCACTTCTCGGTGCCCTTCATGCCAATTAATACCCAAAAATTTCACAGCCTGGGATGGACCTTGTAATTTATCCGGGTTGATTTCCCAACCTTTCTCACGCAAGCACTCAATGACTCTATCCAATTGGGTCTGAACTTCTTCTTGTGATTCACCTTGGATCAAAATATCATCAATATAGTGACATATCTGAATTTGTGGATGAACTGGTACCTCAGCCAGATGCTCTGCCACCAGTTGGTGACATATCGTAGGACTATGCACATAGCCCTGAGGAAGACTTCTAAACGTCATCTGACGCCCGTTCCACGTAAAACTGAATTGTTCCTGACACTCAGGGGCAATCGGAATCGAAAAGAAAGCATTAGCAATATCAATGGAGGCATACCATGTACCTGGATGTTTCTGGATTCTTTCAATTAGGGTAATAACATCCGGTACTGCAACAGTCAAAGAGGGTGTGTGTCTATTCAATTCTCGATAATCAACAGTCATGCGCCAAGAATTATCACTCTTGCGTACAGGCCAAACAGGATTATTCCAAGCAGAAGTAACTGGGGTTATAACTCCTGCATCCACCAACTCCTGAATAGTGGTACTAATCTCTTCATGACCACCTGGAATACGATACTGCTTCTGACGAACCACTTTTGTCGCCTGAGGAACTTTTATGGGGGGCATTCTTAAACGACCAACCCGTACAGGCCTGGACGATATATAATGTTTAGTTCCAAATTGGTAACATCCATCATCTAAGTGCAAAGTCATTCCTTTCAAAATATCAATTCCAATTATGAATTCTAAGAGTGGCACCACTAATACAGAGTATTCTTTTCTAGGAATTCTACCTATTCTCATTTCAAGTAAGGTTTGAACTGCGGGAGTTTCCTTTCCACCTAATCCGGTAATTGTAAAAAGCTGACCTTTAAACTTCTTTGATTTTCCATGAATAAGAGTGGCCTCCGCTCCTGTATCTACCAATGCTCGGGCCCTTTGGATATTACGATGTCTCCAATAAATATCAATATCTACATAGGGTCTATTATCTCTGTGAGCCCATCTGTGTACTGGAGCTTGACCTATTTCCTAGTCCTTTTTATTGTGTTCTGTGTACCAGGATAAATCAGGATAAAGACTCTCACGGTTCCTAGGTATCGATACCTCCTGTTCATATCCATCTCCATTACGAAATGGATTACTGTTCCCTGCATTGTACTGCGGGTTTCGATCGGCCAATATGTGTCGATCCTCTCTCCTTCTCAACTCAGGGGATTGATCCCTATCATCTCTACGTCTGCTGTTAACATAATCATCTCTCCCTCTCTCTCTTTCCCCCTCTCTCTCCCTGTCTCTCTCACGACGGGGGGACAAATCACGCGCATAACGGCGATCATCACGACGATCAGAGCGCCCACGGCGGTCGTCATCACCGCTACCGTCAGAAAAACCACGATCACACTCAGTTGTCCGAACACGCCGGGCACCCTCCTTTCGATCCAAGCCACGTTTGCAAAACATTTCCCACAAACGAGAAGTAGTATCACCATCAATGTCCTCCTTACGCACACCATCAGCCAGAAGAGCAAGAAACATATCACGTCTAGTAAATTTATTTTCACCAGGAGTACGAGTGTCAGGCCGGGACTGTCGTTCAGGTTTAAACCACTCACCCAACTCACCGAGTTGGCGTACCGATTCCAGCACCACAGATAACATGTTACCAGTCTGATTAATCAATAAAGTCATCATGACCTGCTTATAAGCAACAGGGGAAGAACGAATAATACGATTCCGCACAGAAGATGTCAAGAAAGCATCAAGCAACCGGTCAGCAGTATTCAGAAAAATTGCCGTTTTCATCACCTCCTCTTTGAGACGTTGCGCAGCATCGCGCAAAGTATACCACGGTTTGTCATTCACAGGCCAGTCAGACTCAGTAGGATATTTTTGATTACAACCCTCAGTCGCCAATTGAAGCAAAGAAATTTGACCACCACCATTAAAGTTACGAAAATGATCCTGTACAGTAGAATCCGAACTCAAGGAGCAAAACTTCAAACAATCGCCAGCATCCAACATAATGCCAGCAGCGCCCAGTTCATAAAGGCGCACCATCCATGTGAGCAAGGGCTCACCAACTCGCTGCCGAAATCGCTGCAAAATATCACTAATTTCTTGTTGAGTAAAATCCTCCAAAGAGTCTAAAGCAATACCATTCGGAGCACCGGGAGCCTGCTGCACCTTCCGTCGAAAAACTGGATGCGCCGAGACCGCGGGATGAGCATCACAAGGAGCTCGACCAGTACACGTAGAGGAACAATCAGTGGAAGAAGCATCGACCCCGCTCGAAGGACGAGCGCAATCACGGGGTGCACCATCAGAGGCGCAAGAAGCAGATTTACAAGCACGGCCGGAGCGAGAGGATTTGCGCTTGGCAGACTCCTCACCCGAGGAAGGAGAATCACTCGAGTTCCAGATATTACCATCCCATTCATCAGGATTCCAATCCAGTCCAGCTTTCGCCACGACCAGACGCACCTTCCGCGTCAAAACTCGACCACGCCGATTTTTGTATTTATAACGAGCAATTCGCACAGCCGCTCTCTCGGCAATAGTTTGGTACGTCTCAAGTTTGTCAGCAAGCAACTTATTTTGACACCACAACAAAGTATGAGCATTCTGAATTTCAACAAAGTTCGCTTCCAAATCCTTATGCAAGTTCTACAATTTCAACAACCTCTCATGGAGAATCCTGTACGCAGACAGAACAATCCAACCTCTGCGCCCTAAAACGGGAAGCTCATCACCCTTGGATACCGGCGCCTTCTGTAAGCAAGTAATCACATTAGCCGGCTCCGCCAGCTCCAAAAAAGAATTCCAATTCTCACTCAAACCAGTAGAATCAGCCCACTCACGGGCTAAGGCTTCATAAGGCGATGAATCCCAGCCGGGAATATCAACGGGCAACTTAAAAGTAGATTTCAACTTTCTAGAAAACATCTTTGAAAAGAAAGAAAAAGAGAAAAAGAAAAAAGAAGAAAGAGAAAAGAAAACTACACGCAGGTATATACAAATAATATAGAAACAAAACCACGCACACGCCGAAGACAAACACAATACAACCACAACGCACACAGGTTTCGTAAACGGTTCATGACGCCAAATGTTCTGCTTGGGTTTTCGGATCAGATAGAACTCGCTCATCAGAGCCTCACTAACCCAGCCAGAACGTTACCCCTCCCTAGAACCTATTTACAATCCTACAACCACATATATCTATCACCTAAGGACAGGGGATTCCTACTATGCATACCAAGATCTCACAATCGGTGGCCTCGCGATCCCATACGGATCCAGACCTCTCTGCCCATACGACAGTATCACAAGTGGCGGCCTCGCGGTCCCATACGAACCCAGACCTCTCTGCTCATACGACAGTATCAGAAGTGGCGGCCTCGTGGTCCCATACGAACCCAGACCTCTCTGCCCATACGACAGTATCAGCACAATCGGCGGCCTCGCGATCCCCTACGAATCCAGACCTCTCTGCCCTTACGACAGTATCACAAGTGGCGGCCTCGCGGTCCCATACGAACCCAGACCTCTCTGCCCATAAGACAGTATCACAAGTGGCGGCCTCGCGGTCCCATACGAACCCAGACCTCTCTACCCAGACGGCAGTCTCAGCACAATCGGCGGCCTCGCGATCCCCTACGAATCCAGACCTCTCTGCCCTTACGACAGTATCACAAGTGGCGGCCTCGCGGTCCCATACGAACCCAGACCTCTCTGCCCATACGACAGTATCACAAGTGGCGGCCTCGCGGTCCCATACGAACCCAGACCTCTCTACCCAGACGGCAGTCTCAGCACAATTGGCGGCCTCGCGATCCCCTACGAATCCAGACCTCTCTGCCCTTACGACAGTATCACAAGTGGCGGCCTCGCGGTCCCATACGAACCCAGACCTCTCTGCCCATACGACAGTATCACAAGTGGCGGCCTCGCGGTCCCATACGAACCCAGACCTCTCTACCCAGACGGCAGTCTCAGCACAATTGGCGGCCTCGCGATCCCCTACGAATCCAGACCTCTCTACCTAGACGGCAGTCTTATACGACAGTTCATCCTATGATCACCATACCATACAAAAAGGGAATCAGTCTCACTATTCATCAGATCACACAAGGATTGCCAGTTCGGGCATAGCCTGTTCTCAGGTTTGAGGGGCTCCTCTTTCCCTTATTCAGTTACCACTTACCTGATCAGGGTTAACATCTGTTCATGTAGCCGCAGCTGACTAGAAGAATAGGCTACCCTCTTATACAAGAACACACAGCATATGTTGGTTCACTACAAACTGGATACTTTATTACTCATTGCACATACAATCACATAACATTACGATATAACACATAACCTGCAAAGAAAAGTGAAAGATTAAGTTGTACACTCTAATAAGAAAGGGTCGACATCACCTTAGTAGTATGTAGCCTGCACTCAGTGGTCATCTAGGCTCCCTTCTCGTCTGTGCCTCGGCTCGCCTGGAATCACCCTTCTCCGAGTCACTGGGACCTCTTCCTTATCGGCTACTCTCTCCTCTCTGGTTATTCTGTTAGGAAAGCATCTATCTCTCAGTTCTTCTCCGCCCTCAAGATGGCGTCTGTCTTCCCTGGAATAAGTAGTAGCTTTACTGCTAACGGCTAGATGCCGCCTACGGACTGAACATGGAACTGCCTCAGACTTTCACTAATATAGAGGTGCATTTCCTCATGGAAAATTCCGGCCCGTAACCTGCCGCCCACCAAATTCTTGTACCTCCCCGTACCAAGGACACGTTCCCAGCCGGCCGGCCTGATGTAGTGTCTTCGGCATGAAGAAAAATACAATCCTTCGATAAGGGCCGGCCTGAACCGGTTCTCTCCAAGCGAATAACACCTCATAACTAAAACACCACATTTGACCTAGAAGAATCTCAAGCTGCCGGAGCAGAAAGAAAGATGGAGTCTCTCCCGTTTGAGGCCTACCAGGCCTGCATTCAGCACGGCTCTATGAAATACCCTCACTACAGGACAGGTTATCCCTAATACTAACGAATCTATCCCCTAGGCTATATGTGCAAGCCCTGATCTATGGGGAAGAGCACAGAATCATGTCGAAGTGCCTAGTAAATAGGCTCCATCCACTACTCTAACCCTTAGGCTTGAATGGTAAGAGACTGAAGTCACATTCAATCACCTGTTAATACAAGAAGACCGGGAAAATCGAGCAGAACAGTATCACAGATTGTTGATGGCGGGGGCATTGGAAGGGCTATCAGGAGAAGAATATGGTTGATATTGGCCTTGAGTACCATTTTTGAGGAAGGATCACGTTGAAACCAGTTTTGAGGAAACACTAGATCCCCCTAATGACTCCGTACTGAGGTTTGTGGTCGGTGGAGTATCATGGAACAGCATTCATACCACTGCAGTATTCAGCACTTGGCGTACGAGTCCAGGGCAGCATCACCGCTATGGGGAATTTTAAGTGACAACATCTGAGTGCCACGTAACTTCCAGTCAAGGGTGTGCTGAACAGCCATTGGTAATCTTAAATACTCAAACGTTGACCTGTGGTTACTGACCCGAGGGGACATTTCTGTCTCGTTGGGTCACACATATTTTTTTGTTTGTTAAATTGAGCAAGTACGCTTTAGAAACTGGACAAGACTTTTGACCATATAACCATTGTAGAACATTAAATAGGGTATCAAACTGCAAACCCATTGACCCGTACCCCGCCATCACGAAAGAATGCCTTGAACATAAAGAAAAGAAATATATTGGTGTTTTCAGATGCAATATCTTGCCAGTTAGCTGAAGCAAAGGTTCTAATTTGAGGTGGAATGTTGTGTTCCTGCACATCGGCTCCTCCAAGCTGTCATGTGTCCCTTAATAGTGTGCCCAGAATGAGACAGCATGCAGCAGGTCAAGATTCAAGTAGGAGGCAAGTGATTCAGGACAGGCTCCGAAAGAGAGCAAACCTGTTAGCACTGTAACGTGCAAAACCTATGTCAGTGTGATTTATGAGCAGGTCAGTGCTACTGGAATGCAAGGGCACCATCTAGTGGCAGTGCCAAATTACTACAAAAGGCCTAGCACAAAAAATACTATTTTGCCTAGAGAGATAAAAATCCTTGCACTGTTGCACACTTTGCCAGTGTTTTGTGATTTACTTTGTAACATGGTGGAAATAAATGGTTACTGAATTCGTTTTCAGATAAATTGTTTACATGGGAGCTATGGAGACAAAACAATGAACATAGGATATTATTCTTCATTACTGTCTGGTCAGTACATTTCCATAGCCCCTGCACCACTGAAGGATCACAAGAGGACTGACTCTGAAAGGGCAGTAGTGCTTGACCAGTTGTATTTATACCTGATCGCCGACCGACTCAGCCTCTCTGGCTCTCTAGTCTTTTAAAACACCAGCTTGCGGGAATGGTTGCCAATTTCCACGTAGGCCACTCCTCTTCTGTGCCTAGCCGTAATTCCATTTGTATGCACTTTCCATGCATGCTTGCACCCTGCCTGAGGAAGAGGCCATTCTGAGGATGTAGGGGATTTAAGGCATCCAGAAGGGGGGGGGGGGGTGGAAAGAAGCAGGAGGCTGAGGAGAAGGCTCAGATGATCAGTCAGATCAAGATGGCCCCTAATGACTTTGTCTTTTTTCGTTTTTAGGGGGACTTGCAGCGGTGATATATACGGATACTCTACAGACAATCATCATGCTGGTGGGATCCTTCATCCTCATGGGATTTGGTGAGTAGAGGCAGAAAATGCCTAGGGGAAGGTCATGCAAACAACTGTGTAGAGATCAGTACTAGTGTCAACTTCGAAAAGGGAACGACCGCAACAGAATTTACTGCATTCAACATAAAAGGTGCCTTTCGAGGGTTTGCAGTGCAAAGGAAACATTCTCTATTGATTGGTTTAAGAGCAGCCACCACCATGTGGAGTCCTGGATTAAGTCACATTACTTGAATCCCAGGTTGGGTCACAGGGTCTCGATCCCTAAGTAGCGTCATTGCTTGGATCTCTCAGTTGTATTTCAGGGCCTTGATTCCTGACCTGAGACCCAGGACCACAAGCCATGGCTGGATCACAGTACCTGAACCCCTGGGCTGGGTTCTGTGTGCTGTGTCCCTGTATTTGGTGACCAGAAGTTGATCTCTGGGCTGGATCCTATAGCTTAAGCCCAGGGTTGGTTCACAACGTCTGGATCCTTGAGCTGGGTCTCATGGCCTTGATCCCTGGGCTTGGTCGCATGGCTTGGATCTCTAGGCTGGGTCTCATGGATTTGATCCCAGGGATGGGGGCCATCACCTGGATCCCAGGGATCTAGTCCTTGACTGGTTTACAGGGCCTCTATCTGTGGGCTAATGGCTTTAGGTCCTGGGCGGTGTCACCAGTCTGCATCCCCGGGCTCTATCGTTGGACCTGAATCTATGAGTTAGTTTACAAGGGATAGATCCCTTGTCTGTGTTACTTGCCCTGCACCCTGCATTAGAACACAGAGCCCGAAACCCAGGGCAGGAACACACGGCTTGGATTCTTGGGCTGCGTCATAGGTCCTGCATCCCTGGGCTGGAGCGCATGTTTTAAATCAGTGGGTTGGGTGAAAAGGTCTGAATCCATCAGCTGTGTGGTTGGTCCGGATCCCAGGGCTGGGTTTCATGGCCTGAATGCCTTCGCTCCCTTGGCCACATGGCTTGGACCCTGAGATGGAGCATGAGGTCAGAATCCCACACTGGTACGTCACAGGACCTGGTTCCCTGGGTTGGGTCAAAGTGGTAGGGCCGGGACCCTGAGCTGGGTCACATAGGTATCTCTACACTGACTTACACAGTTGATTCTCATGTTTCATCCAGACTAACCAAAACCACTGACCAAAACCACTGACCAAAACGCATTCTTTTGTTCTGATGTATTTTTCAGCATTTGCCAAAGTGGGCGGATATGAGGCCTTCGTGGAAGCATATATGAAAGCCATTCCCAAAAATGTAACTGACGGCGCCATAACAGTCGACCCAAAATGCTACACGCCACGGGCGGACTCTTTCCATATCTTCCGAGACCCCCTTAATGGAGACATGCCATGGCCTGGAGTCATCTTTGGCTTGTCCATCTTGGCACTGTGGTACTGGTGCACTGATCAGGTAATGCACGTCAGGCGTTGCTAGTGGGGGAGAATAAACCAAGAGTCAAAAAATCATTCTTTGGGCATGTGAGAGTCAAAAAATTGTACGTTGGTTGGAGGGGTCTGAAAACTTTATTGTGGGTGGAGAAGAGTCAAAAACAGTACCATGTTTGGTAGAGAGGCAAAAACAGTACCATTGGTAAAAGAGAGTCAAAAAACTGTGCAGCAGGGAGAAGGGTGTCAAAGCCAGTACCACAAGTGAGGGAGTGCAAATGAATAACAGGAGAAGGAAAGAGTGTCAAAACCAGTGTTGAGAGCTAGTGGCGCGGAGGTGAAGAAAAACACTGTGTTGAGGGTGTGGAGGAGAAGGGAGTGGAAGAGAGTAAAACAACAGTACACGGGAGGAAGATAATCAAAACACAATGGTCCCCGGTGGGAAGGAGAGCAAAGAACAGAACACAGGAGGAGAGTCAAAAAAATACAGTGTTGTGGCAGTGATGCTGAGGAGAGTCAAAGACAGTGTTGAAGCCTGGGTTGTCACTAAACTGTGCTGCAGGAGTGAAGAGCAGGATGGCCCAAACACTACTAGTGTAGAGTCAAATGCAGTGCTGTGAGACTGAAGAAGAGGAGAGTCAAAAAGTCATGGAGGGAGTTGAGTAGAGTTGAAGCATTGATTGGAGTGAAGTGTGAGAGAGTCAAAATGAGTGTAGGCAAATAGTCTGTGTCAGATGGACAGACAGCCCTAAAAGAACTTGCCACAGCAAGGAAAACAGTGTTAGAAGAGGCAGCAGCAGCTGGGAAAACTGCTGAGTAGGGGGTATACCAGCCCAATCAGATGAAGAAGGTCTGTAACAGCTTACCTAACTGTGCTGATGTGGGCTGCTACCAGCAGTCCTCAGTAATGGAGGGGTCTGTAAAAGCTTTAGGGTCTGCCTGGCCTACAGCGTAGTTTGCCAGTGCCTGATTGGCTGGTCTGACTGGTCAGTGTGTGGGCCAGTTTTGTGGAAGTATGTGTAATGCGCCAGGTTTTTGGCTGTGTCTGGACTTCTGTTATGGACATCTTTCATAATGACTATAATGCAGCAGCAGGGGGCACTGTGCAGGTGACAGAAGGTTGCACTATGCACTCATAGCAGCTTGCACCGAGTGTCTCCTGGTATATAGATGGAACTGCATCATGTCATACTGGGTCTCCTGTGGTAGACAATGAAGTTCAAATTTGAAAGTACATCGACTTCCACCTCATGTTTCCCCTATGTTTGCCACTCTCACTAATCCCTGCCCCTAAGTGCACAGGCACTGAATGCACCAATGAATGCCCATTACCCAATTCCACCTGAAATGCTAACAGGAGCTAACTGGCTTGAAGTATATGGGAGGGGCCACTGGGCACATGCGCTGTGATCGCCTGCCTGTGCAGTGGGAAAAAAGCCAAAGGTTTGAGAGGAGAGGTCCTTACTACCTGGCAGGTTCTGTCATCCAGTGCTGAATAGGGGAGCCTTGCACAGTGGTGGTTGAATTGCTGCACGGGGGATGCCGTTTGATATGCATCGATATATGCATACAATTTTATTGCCCTGAAAAAGCCTTTGTAAGGTGAAACAGGTTTGTGCGCTGTCTGAGAACCATAATAAAGAAACAACTACAATTACAACAAAGAGTTAGGAGTTATGTCTAGTGCTGATTGTCAATGCACATAAGAGTATTTGCTGCCTCTCTAATTTGTAAAAAAAATACATTGATATGCATTTTCTTTGAGACAAAGTGTTTAAATGTTTTGGAAAAGGTACCCTCTAATGTTTGGGGGAATATAAATATTCTTCAGCTGTTTATCAACCATTTTCTTAGCTTCACCATTGCAATAGTAGTAATATAGCAATAGTGGACTCTAGTGTATAGTATAGTGAACTCTATAACAAATAGCTATCCCAACTCTGAAGAGTCCAGAGTCCTCCTGCTCATCTCCTGTTGGGCCTGAAACAATACAACCATATCAATCCACCACTGACTGGCTCACTGTAAGGGAAAGAACACATTTCAAATATCTCTGCCTTTAAAGTCTTGCATGGTTGTGCTCCAAATCACCTGTCAAAGCAGTTTGCCACCTAAATTCCCACAACATGTCTAATGTTTTCCAGTCTTAACTTACTGTTCACCCCTCCGACTTATTCCAAGAAATTCAGAGGACTGTTCTTTCATGTGCTAGGGTCACCTCTGTGAAGCTGTCCACCACTGTCTCTACAGATGGAATCTGACTTTGTCACTGTTAGGAGATTGCTAAAAAACCATTGGTCCAAGCAGACTTTAGGCTACTCTTTCCCATGCCTGCCTAGAGTCTCCTTCATTCCTCGAGCATGCAGGTCAGATTCCCAAAATGGGTTTCTCCCACTTCATCTAACAGATTCTCCACTAACTCTCCACTAAATCTCTATCCAATCTCCACCAGAGTATAGGGTTGATGGAGTCCTTGAGTTGATAATACCGCTCCCAGAGATGTTTATTTACTAGCCAGTAGGGCTTCCATTTTCAATCTTCTTTGTAGATGATCCAAGGAACTGTTTGGCTACCGCAGGGTTTTTTGCTGTGCTTTACCAAAAACAAAAAACATAGGAAGGAGGTAAACTAAAACAGCCCTGTAATGTGATGCCAGCCCAGTGAGACAGCACCTTGGGGTTGATGGTGCTGCATGTGGCTGAGGGGTCCAATACAATCAAGACGTAGGGCGTGGATTTGTCCTATTTATAGAGTAGCTCCTACTTGATATTTAGCAGTGTTGACAGTCTATTCCTGAGGGGTATGACCATGAATGAAAGTCACTGAGAAGGTCATTAGTTTCCAGGTGGAAACATGACTACTGTTCCAAGTGTCAAGGATAAGCTTCAGATAGGTTAGTAGTTTGAAGGATTGTCTGAGTTTGCCAAAGGTTTCTTTACAATTGGGGCGATGATGGTGTTTTTAAGGTCTTGATCCCAAAGAAAGGAAGGCAAGAAACTTGTCACATAATTCAGTTGGGGGTACCAGAAGGCCTGTCATTAGACTATGGGTTACCATCTCCTTTTGGGGATTAAAATGGGGTTTTGTTTGAACAATCTGCCTCAGGCTTGAATGTATTCCTATTATCTCTGGTGCAAGCTTGTCTGTAGTTCCTAGAGTCTGCTCTACAAGTGGTTTGATGAGCTAGTAGCTTGGACCTAATCCAGTTTATTGGTCTTCATGGGCTTCGTCTTGCAGGTGGACAAGGGGCAAGGGTACCTAATGCACAGAAAACATTTTTACTAGAATGTTTTAAGGAGCCTCCAGGTGGAATCAGAGGAGACCAGAAGCAGTTCTGTGAAATCAGAAAGTTAGCATTTACACACAACAGGAAAATTGGAAATGCCACACTGGGCGCTCTCCCAAATGCCCCTAATAGAAATCCACGATCAGGGAAGGTGAGATATATGACAACCATATCACTGCCTGCAGCGCTATGCTGATAATGCTTTGGCCCACTGCCAGACAGCCCTAGGCCAAGCTCACACCCACTTCTACTTCTTAACATTTTTGGTTGTTGACTGCAGAACAGGTAGCCTACCCATAGGATGGATACAAGGCTTGGGAGGTCTTTAATGGCAAGACAAACTATGTCACAAGAGCCTGAAACAGCAAGACAAACAGTGCTGGTTTGATTGGATAGCTCTCGGCTGGCACATTACCACAAGGCGCCCTCACTCTTGTCTGTGGCTCTGGATCAGTCTCAGCAATCCATCTTTTCTGTGTCTTCTATGTGCCCCTGACCTCTGGCTCCTCATGGCATCATCTGATCTGCCCCCAGGCTGAAATCCAGGTGAGCAGTCAAGCTCACCACCGCCAGCTCGCTTCAACAACGTGCACACAGCTGTATGTCAGAATATCTGTCTCAAAAATATTGTCTGACATAAATGTTGTGGTCTATATATTGTTAACAAAAACTATTGCATCATTGGGTGTAGCAATTTTATTATTAACTCCAACAGGGCAATATTTTTTAAACTTTATTTAGATCATAATATTTTTGTCAGATGATATTTAGATCACAATGTTCCGGTACCATATGGCGCGCCACAGATCTCTCATCCTGGCAAGCCTCACTCTCCAATCGGAATAACCCAGAAGCCGACTCTAGGCCTCTTCTGCTTCATCGTAGAGCACAGGTACTCAAGAAGCTCCAAGAAAGACTGAACAGGCAAAGGAACAGAGGCCTTGCTGGAAAACCCAAGAGAACATGGGTATATTGGCCCCAGGCTGGCTCTGCGCCCGACATGTATTACTATACAGTTCTTCAGGGCTGTTTCATAATCGAAAGACGGGCCTCTATATGCCCCATAGTGTAAACACATGGTAAACCCAAAAACCAAAACATCTCCTAAATATAACCAGGGTGTACTAATTGTACTAGGCATGCCTGTTATTACAGAAATTATTTAGAAGGAGGCCTAATTTCCGCAGGGTGGAACAATCTATATGTTTTACAGAATTTTAATTTTAAGGTAGAAATGACAGTAAGAATAAACTGGAATTTATGTATGTCCACACAAAACAAAATAATTATTATGTGAAGAATAACATTTTGAATAAGATCTGCAGAATGGGTATAGACTTACTTCTCAAGAACCTAATGCAGTTTGAAAGCATTGGGATCCATTTTGTGTCAAAGTTTAGGAAAATGGCAACATGTCTAGATAATACCACTGGATATGCCACATCATTTTCCTTTAATCAGAATTCTGTAGGAAAACTGCCGTCTGTGCATAGTTACCCCTAACGTTTCACCTTTTTCTGGACACTATTTCCACTGGACGTGGAACTCTTTTCACTGTTCCCCATTCTAAACATGAGTAAAGTAACACTCCTCCCCCTTTAAATAATATTAAATTGACTTACCTCTGACTGCCATATGTATCTTGCCTAAAGGTCCATAGTATATTGTATTGAAATGCATCAAGGGCCAGGAAGTTAAATGGGAGTTAAATTCTACCTGTGGACTCCAGCACCTATTGTGCCATCCTTCTGTAAACCATGGATTCAGGCCTAAAATGTGTAGCCTGACTGCAGCAGCCTAAAAACCTCGTTTGACAAGTGGGAAATCCTGTTTTTAGATATTAATAAGGCACCTCTAGGCCCACCTTCCTTCCCATAAGGTAAGGTGCCTGATATTTACAAGTGGAACATATGTGAAATGAAAGCTGGCATGTTTCTTCAGTGATAGCCCTCAAAAGCTGTGGTCACTGGTGGGGCTGTGGCAGGATCCTAGCAAATGTCAAGTTTAGATTATACACTTTAATCGGTAACTATTGCCTGGAACTGTCTGTATTAGCCATTCAAAGACTTTTTTCATAATTATTAAAGGCCCAATTCATTGGTGAAGTCAGAGATTTGATAAATGCGTAGAAAAAGTAACTTTTAGCAAGGTACTTTTCTAAAAAAGAGTAAGCCTGAAGCTCTTGGAGACTAATTTGCATTATTTCTCCAGCCGGTGCCTATGAAGTGCTTGACGTTGACAAGGCTTGAAAAAATGCCCCCAGGGCAGAACTATGGCTTTAGGCCTGATGAGTGGACTAGGTGTGAGGCATTTGATCCTTATTAGCTCAGGAAGGATAGTTGGGGTGGACATGGGAACTTCATTAACTTGAAAGGGACAGAGGTGAGGTCTGCCCTTTCATAGTTAGGTGTAAGGGAAGACCTATAGAAGAGAAAGCCTTTGTCCCAAGGCCCTCACTAGCTGTGCTGGCTCCAAACCCAGTAGGAGGGAAGCTACCTAAAGAACTGGTTTGGAGTGGACCCAAAGGAATGGGCTGGTAATTTCCTTGGCCACATCTCTGGGTGGACACAAAAACTCTGAACAAGTGAGAAATGATTTCCCCATCTTGAATTTTAGGCATATTTTGGTCTTCTATTGACCCATATTTCCTACGGTCGAGCTCATAACCTTTTTGCTCATAGTTTACGATTTTTGAGTGGGTTTTAAGAATTTTACAATGATGCACCTTATTTTTCTTTTATGCCTGATGCCATCTTCTGGTCAATATTATCAGCACACTACCATATTTAAGTTGTGATGTTCTATCAATTCAAATAAAAACAAAATGAAAAAAAAATAAAATGAAATCTCCCTTCCATATTTCAGTTGTTACATTAGCGGGTGATACCGATGGAGCTTTCAATAGGGAACCAGCTCCTAAATCTTTTATCACCCCTCAGAAAATACCAGTTTTCATACAACTTGCAAAACAATTATTGACAAAGATAATTGGGCTTAAAGCATTTTTTGCAAACATAGGAATTAATCATAGAAAGGTAATCAAAGGAAAAAAATATTGCCTTCTAAAGGTAGTAGAATTTGTTTGAAAAAAAATAAAGAATGACCCATCACAAAAAATAAACAAAAATATAACAAAATAAAAATAACTTTTAGGCGGATGTGCATTTGAATTTGTATTTTTAGGTATTTGTAGAGCGCAACATTCATCCCAAAGGACATCACGGCGCTAGGACCAAATGCAATGCAGTGAGAAGAGATGTGGGTCATTCTGGGTTATTGAATAGGGGGTCAGTATCTGGGGAACAGGAAAGTTTTTTGCTTCTTTCTAAAAAGCAGACAGTCATCTGTCAGGCGTAAATCAAGTTGGAGGACGTTCCAGAGGACCGCAGCTGCCTTGGAGAAGGATCGGTCACCCATCCTGACCTTGGTTGTGCGTTTGACCATTGCAAGGGCCTGATGGCACGATCTCAGGTTGCGTGATGGAATGTGGAATTCCATTCTATTTTGCAGAATGTGTGGGCCTTCCTTATGTAGATTTCTGTGTGCGTAACTAAGGAGCTTAAATTTGGCTCTCTGGTGCACCGGCAACCAGTGTAGTTTCTTCATGCAGTATCTGTTTTTATTGCAGATCAGTTTAGCAGCGGCATTCGGGTCTACCTGGAGTCGGGAAAATAGATATTCAGCCATGCCAACATAAAGTGCATTTCCATAGTCCCGCCTGCTCAGGAAAAGGACCTGTGTCACCGTTTTCCTGCAATTCAAGGGGATCCAGGGAAAAAGTCTCCTGAAAAGCTTCAATGTGGCGAAACGTTTTCCACACAGCGTGCGTACCTGATCCTGCATAGATAGGGCATCATCAAAAATAATGCCCACGTTTTTTGCAGCACGCTTGGGTTCTGGGCCGGTGCCTAGTGCTTGGGGCCACCAGCTGCTATCCCAAATTGAATGTTCTCCCACGAAGAGCAAAATCTCAGACTTTCCAGCGTTTAGTTATAGGCAGTGCTCAGTCATCCAGCCTGCGATTTCGGTGAGGCAGTTGATTAGGTTGCTCGTAGTATCTGTATTGTTCGGGCTATCAACCAGGGGGATCATTAATTGTGTGTCATTGGTGTTTGAGCAGATATCAAAGCCCCATTTCCTGCTAATGTCTGCCAAGGAAGAGACAAAAGCGTTAAAAAGGGTGGGGCTTAGGGAGGCTCCCTTTGCTGTCTTTTGACAGTCTCCACTTATGCTCCTGGGTGTGCAAAATGCCATCACTCACAGCGAAGAGACCCAATGGTTGAAATGGGCTGATCCTTTGTCCCATGCTGTACTCTGTGGTAGGTGAAAGCAAAATGTAAATGACATGTGAACAGACCAGTGAATGAAGAGGGTTGACCAGACATCACAAATCCATGGCATTCATTGGAATCAAATAATTGAGATGGGAAAAGTGAATGAGACAGCATGTGGCATTACGGCCAGAGCTGTTGACTTTGTAACTGGAAAACCAGGTTCTCGGTGTCAGCTCACCATCCTGTGATTCTGGGCAAATCACTTGATTTCCTCGTGCCCAAGAAAACATGAATGTAACTGGTGCTCATATAAAGCGCTCCAATACCTTTGAGCTGTGTTCGCGCTATATAAAAACTGCAAAATACAATTACTATTACCAGCCATGTTGGACAGGCCACACGAAGGGCTTGCTCCCTCCCCGCATGACAGGGCCTAAGCCCCGGCCCGCCAGGCATGACCCACACGAATCACCCGCACCCCGTCTCCCGACGGAACTCCTGCCCCCGGACATCCATGTATCACGGGACCGAGCCACCACCGGCTCCCCCGGCCGGATCAAGCCGCCATCTTGGGCCCTGCGCCACGAGGCCGCGTGGCCTCCACCCGACCCTAACCCTGGGCCTGGCCGGCCCCGACATCCCGGCACCACCATCCACCCAGGAGGTGAGCGGACCACTTGGCAGGTCAATGGGAGAACGAAGCGTCAAGGGCTCTCCCCCGCCAGGTGCCGATCGCCTCCAGCTCCCCCAGGCGCTGGCTCCACCCCCTGCTGGGTGTCTGGACACCTTCATCCCGGACCCTCCGACCTCCAAGTGCGAGTGGTCCGGACATCAAAGGGCGCCAGACCTATAACTAGGGCAGCTCCGGAGCAGGACGGGAGTTGTATCCTGGAGTCGAGAGACACCGAGAGAACTCAGCCTTGACGGACTACTGGCGCTGCCGTAGCCCTATCTTGTGAACTATCGTCCTGCCTGCTGGCGCTGCCGCGGCCTTCTGCAACATCCATCCTCGTCGGGACCTGCTGGCGCTGCCGCGGCCCGTTGTAACGACCATCTTCACCGGGACCTGCTGGCGCTGCCGCGGACCGTGCCTCGACCATCTCTCCGGGACCTGCTGGCGCTGCCGCGGACCGTGCATCGACCATCTCTCCGGGACCTGCTGGCGCTGCCGCGGACCGTGTATCAACCATCTTCACCGGGACCTGCTGGCGCTGCCGCGGCCCGTCCCAGCTAGAACACCGAGCTCGAGGATTGTGAGCCATCCACCATACCACCTCAACTACCAGACTGGTAACCAGACTGTCCCGCTACCCCCTTTCCCCATCTTGAGAGACTTGAATCGAGGGGACCCCTGAGTCCAGACCTCCTTGTACCTTCCATCGTACCGTAAGAAATTGCCTATAAAGAACGCTAAATCTTCTCCTTGTGTGGTGTCTGTCTGTGGGGGGGAAGTTATTTATCTGTACGATCGCTGGAGACGGCTCTCCCCGGAGACCTCTCCCCTTGTCCTCGGCCGACCCTCCCGGTCCGTCTAACATTGGTGGCAGCGGTGGGATCCGAATCAACGCGTAATCGTACAGAGAGTAGCTCACCCCACGACAAAACCACGATGTCAGCCAAAGATAGCGGTTCCACTGAAAAGTTCCAAATGGATAAGTTGGAAGAATATAGCCACCGCGAACTTAAACAATTCTGCATGGAACTAGGCATTGCTACCACCGGCCTGAGTACCAAAGACGATTTAAAGCGCGCCCTTGAGTCGTGGGCAGAAACTGGGGTCACCGGATCCCCCGACCAAAACAGTGTCACACCAGAGGGGAACGCCACGGCTCCCGAGGAGCGGGGAACGGGCCTCTCGCAGGAGGAGATCCAAGAAAGAGAAAGAACCAGATTACATGAGTTGGAAATGGCACGACTCAAGATGGACGGTGAACTAAAGTTAGCCGAGCAGAAACTAAATCTAGAACATCTGCGGCTCCGAGAAGAGCGAGAAGAAAAACAGAGACAGAGAGAGCTCGAGGAAAAAAGAATAACACTCGAACACGAGCGCAAACTGGCGGAAATAGAACTCCGGAAACAGAATAAAGAACCGGGGGTGCCTGAGCGACCGCACACCCCGGGAGCAACCGAGAGAAAAGTCCACATCCCCAAGGATGTTGTCCGAGAATATGTCCGAGAGGACGACATACAACAGTGGTTCAAAGCCTACGAGATCGCCATGACCTCCCACCGGATCGACCGGAGTGATTGGGGAGCCGGACTATGGGGGAGGTTCGTCAACGAAGGCCGCGATGCCCTATTGCAGCTCCCAGATCACCAGATGTCGTCCTACGACCACATGAAGGCTGCCCTCCTCACCCGCTACGGCCTCACGCCCGAGATGTACCGCCAGAGGTTCAGAGACTGCACCCGGATCCCGGGTACAACTTGGGTGGAGTACGTCAACTATTTCAGCCGAGCCTTCGAGGGTTGGATCAAGGGGAGCCATGTAACGACCTACGAGCAACTCTTTAACCTTATGGTATGGGAGCACCTGTCGAACAACTGTTTCGTCGAGCTCAGGCAGCACCTCCTCGACAGTAAATTGACTGACCCCCGGCAACTCGCCGCCGAAGCTGACCGATGGGAAAGCACCCGAGTGGGCCGGAGAGGAACGCACGAGCAAAACCGAAACAACCAAGGCCAGCACCGTCCCCGGGGAGGAGGAGGAGGCCAGGGGCGAGGGAGAGACACCATCCCAGCAACACCCGTGGCCAGCACCCCGCCCCCGGCCGGGCGGGGCAACCCCCCGATGCGCCCGGGGTTCCGAGCCAACGTCACGTGCCACCGATGCCAGCGAGTCGGCCACTACGCCAATGACCCGAGCTGCCCGCAGAACCAACCACCAAAGCCCCGCCAGGTAGCGGCCGCCGCCCTGGGGGAAGAACGACTATCAGAGGAACAGGAAGAATATGAGCCGGCCCAGCAAGAGTGGGAACCGGCCGCCATGGTTCTAGCGTGCCTAGGGGGAAAGGACATGGTTCCGCGGGCCCCCCCTACCCGCCAACACCCGGAAATATGGCCAGTGGGTGACCATTAATGGACGTCGGGCCGAGGCCTTACGTGACACAGGCGCCAGTGTGACGGCCGTCCGCTGTCACCTGGTGAAGCCCGAGCAGATCCTGCCAAACATTCTCTGCCCCGTCCGCTCAGCCGACAATTCCGAGAGTCTGTGTCAAATGGCCTGCGTCCCCTTCGAATGGGGAGGGGTCTCCGGCCTGTTGAAGGTGACGGTCCGGGATGATGCACTCGTGGACTGCCTCCTGGGGAATGACCTCGAGAGTTCCCCGTGGGCCACCGTCGAAAGAAGAGAGCACCTGGGGATGCTGGGCCTCCCGGACTGGGCCTGCGTAACCACCCGGTCCATGGCCGCCCGTGCCGTCCCCCGATCAGAAGATCCAGAATGGCCAGCACCTCCGCCCCCGGTCGCCCCAGTAGAGGACCACGACGAGACCAACCCCCCAGAACCAACGGCCGAAGGGGTCGCGCAACCCCAGGACCTTCCCGGCCTGGCTCAGTGGCGTCAAGAAGGGGGGCCCACCCAAGAGCAGTTCCGCCAGGAGCAAAAGACCTGCCCCTCCCTCGAGGGGCTCCGCCAGCAAGCCAGCGCCCAGAGCGCAGGGGACTCCACCGGAACTCATTGGGTCTATTGGGATAACGACCTGCTATACAGCGAACAAAGAATCACAGAACTAGGGGCCAGTTGAGTGCTGGTGGTGCCTCTCCGCTTCAGAGACTTCCTACTAACTCTGGCCCACGATGTCCCCCTGGCTGGACACCTGGGCCAGGACAAAACCTACAGTCGCCTAGTGACTCACTTTTTCTGGCCGAAGATGCGGAACGACGTCCTTAACCACTGCCGGTCCTGCCCCACGTGCCAAGCCAGTGGGAAGAGCGGCCGTAAGCTGAAAGCCCCTCTGCAACCCTTCCCAGTGGTCACCACCCCGTTCGAGAGGGTAGGAATAGACATTGTGGGGCCCCTGGACCCCCGCACGGCACAAGGACATAGGTTCATCCTGGTACTGGTGGACCACGCCACCCGCTACCCCGAGGCGGTGCCCCTACGAACTGTAACAGCCCCGGTGGTTGGCCGGGCCCTAATGGGGATCTTCTCCCGAGTGGGCTTCCCCCGAGAAGTCGTCAGCGACCGAGGCACGAACTTTATCTCGAAATATATGAAGTCCCTCTGGCAACAGTGCGGGGTCACCTACCGATTCACGACCCCCTATCACCCCCAAGGGAACGGACTAGTGGAGCGATTCAACCGCACCCTCAAGGGGATGATTGGGGGATTGGAAGAGCCCCTCCGTCGCCAGTGGGATGTACTACTCCCGTGCCTCCTCTTCGCCTATCGAGAAGTTCCCCAGAAGTCCCTCGGCTTTAGCCCTTTCGAACTCCTGTACGGGCACCCTGTGCGAGGGCCCCTCAGCCTAGTCAAAGAAGGTTGGGAGATGGCCCCCCTAAAGACCCCTCCAGACGTCTTCAAGTACCTCCTGGCCCTCCGCAATCAGACCCGACGCTTCAGGGAGATGGCAAAAGCGAACCTCGAGGCCAGTCAGGAGGACATGAAAAAATGGTACGATCACAATGCCTCCTCCGTCGAGTTCGAACCTGGTCAACAAGTGTGGGTGATGTCCCCCACCGAACCATGTGCCTTGCAAGATAAGTGGACGGGGCCCTTCAAAGTGGTCGAGCGCAAAAGCCCCGTCACTTACCTCATCGACATGGGGACCCCCCGGAACCCCCTTCGGGTCCTCCACACCAACAGACTCAAACCACACTTTGTGCGCTCAGAACTCAGCCTCCTGATGGCTACGGACAGTGGGGCGGAGGAAGACTCCGAACCCCTCCCGGATCTCCTGAAGACTCAGGAGAACGACGGTTCCGTGGACGGGGTCCGGCTCTCCGATGCCCTCACCCCAGAGCAACGCCAGGGCTGCCGGGACCTCCTACTGCGGTTCGCTACACTGTTCTCCCTCACCCCCGGGATCACCCCTTGGTGCTTGCACGACGTGGACACCGGGGACAGTCCCCCTGTCCGACACCGGGCCTACCGCGTGCCAGATCGGGTACGGGCCTGCATCCAAGAGGAAGTGGCCAAAATGCTCACGATCGGGGTCATCGAGCCCTCGGACAGCCCCTGGGCCAGCCCAGTTGTACTGGTCCCCAAAGCCGCTGCCCCCGGCACCACGCCTGAACTAAGATTCTGCGTCGACTACCGGGGCTTGAACGCTGTCACCCGGACCGACGCTCATCCTATCCCCCGAGCAGATGAATTGATCGACCGGCTGGGGGCCGCCCGCTATCTCAGCATCTTCGACCTAACAGCGGGCTACTGGCAGATCGGTCTCACACCCCGGGCTCAGGAACGGTCTGCCTTCTCTACCCCCGATGGCCACTACCACTTCAAGGTCATGCCCTTCGGCATGAAGAATGCCCCCGCTACTTTTCAACGTCTAGTGAACCAAGTCTTGGCGGGGCTCGAGGAGTTCAGCGCTGCCTACCTGGACGATATTGCTGTGTACAGCCGCCACTGGTCCGACCACCTCCTCCACCTCCAAGAGGTCCTGCAGTCCCTCCAGCGGGCCGGCCTCACGATTAAGGCTGGCAAATGCCAAATTGGTCAAGGGTCCGTGACCTACCTCGGGCACCAGGTGGGAAGCGGGCTGGTGGCCCCGCTGCGACCTAAAATTGCTGCCATCCAGTCCTGGCAGCCCCCCGTCACCCAGACCGAGGTCCGAGCCTTCTTGGGACTCACCGGCTACTACCGGCGGTTCGTGAGGGACTACGGCAGCATTGTGGGGCCCCTCACGGGTCTCACGTCCAAAAACCAGCCGAAGCGGATTAACTGGACCATCGACTGTCAAGCGGCCTTCGAAAAGCTGAAGGCCGCCCTGTGCACCGCCCCTGTGCTCCAGGCCCCCGATTACAGTCGGGAATTCATTGTACAGACAGACGCCTCCGACCACGGCATCGGAGCGGTTCTTTCCCAAATGAACCCCGAGGGCCATGACCAGCCGGTGGCCTTCATCAGCAGACGTCTCCTGGCCCGAGAACAGCGCTGGAGCACAATCGAGAGGGAGGCCTTCGCAGTGGTGTGGGCCCTCAAAAAGCTCCGGCCCTATCTCTTCGGTACCCACTTCCGGGTACAAACCGACCATCGACCCCTGCAGTGGCTGATGCAGATGCGGGGGGAGAACCCAAAACTATTGCGCTGGTCCATCTCCCTGCAGGGAATGGACTTCACCGTGGAACACCGACCGGGCCAAGACCACGCCAACGCAGATGGCCTGTCACGCTTCTTCCGCCTCGACGAGGAGAGTCCCCAGGAAGATGGGTGACTCTCCCCGCCTTCAGCTGGGGGGGACGCATGTTGGACACGCCACACGAAGGGCTTGCTCCCTCCCCGCATGACAGGGCCTAAGCCCCGGCCCGCCAGGCGTGACCCACACGAATCACCCGCACCCCGTCTCCCGACGGAACTCCTGCCCCCGGACATCCATGTATCACGGGACCGAGCCACCACCGGCTCCCCCGGCCGGATCAAGCCGCCATCTTGGGCCCTGCGCCACGAGGCCGCGTGGCCTCCACCCGACCCTAACCCTGGGCCTGGCCGGCCCGACATCCCGGCACCACCATCCACCCAGGAGGTGAGCGGACCACTTGGCAGGTCAATGGGAGAACGAAGCGTCAAGGGCTCTCCCCCGCCAGGTGCCGATCGCCTCCAGCTCCCCCGGGCGCTGGCTCCACCCCCTGCTGGGTGTCTGGACACCTTCATCCCGGACCCTCCGACCTCCAAGTGCGAGTGGTCTGGACATCAAAGGGCGCCAGACCTATAACTAGGGCAGCTCCGGAGCAGGACGGGAGTTGTATCCTGGAGTCGAGAGACACCGAGAGAACTCAGCCTTGACGGACTACTGGCGCTGCCATAGCCCTATCTTGTGAACTATCGTCCTGCCTGCTGGCGCTGCCGCGGCCTTCTGCAACATCCATCCTCGTCGGGACCTGCTGGCGCTGCCGCGGCCCGTTGTAACGACCATCTTCACCGGGACCTGCTGGCGCTGCCGCGGACCGTGCCTCGACCATCTCTCCGGGACCTGCTGGCGCTGCCGCGGACCGTGCATCGACCATCTCTCCGGGACCTGCTGGCGCTGCCGCGGACCGTGTATCAACCATCTTCACCGGGACCTGCTGGCGCTGCCGCGGCCCGTCCCAGCTAGAACACCGAGCTCGAGGATTGTGAGCCATCCACCATACCACCTCAACTACCAGACTGGTAACCAGACTGTCCCGCTACCCCCTTTCCCCATCTTGAGAGACTTGAATCGAGGGGACCCCTGAGTCCAGACCTCCTTGTACCTTCCATCGTACCGTAAGAAATTGCCTATAAAGAACGCTAAATCTTCTCCTTGTGTGGTGTCTGTCTGTGGGGGGGAAGTTATTTATCTGTACGATCGCTGGAGACGGCTCTCCCCGGAGACCTCTCCCCTTGTCCTCGGCCGACCCTCCCGGTCCGTCTAACAAGCCCCGTCAAAATTGCGAAGCGACCCCGTAATGAGGCTCCTACGTGTGTCATTACTGAATGATTCCAGCTCCTGGCTGGCAGGGCCGGGCTGCGATCAGGGCTTTAAGTGGGATGAAAAAGTGGTGGGGGATCTCCAAAAGGGGTGTGGCCTATGTCAATAAAGGCATGGCTTACATACGTAAAGTAAATTATGTGATTTCCCTAGTGTGCCAGTGATTGCTATTTTGGTTCTGCTCTGAGCTTTCTGTTGTTGCATCTAGATGTACAACACAACTGGCAAACACCTAAAACCAGCCAGGTCTGTTGTCTTTGTCAATGGTTGTTAGTTTTTTAAGCTACATGAGTAACATTAATGATTTTGTTGTAAATAATTAATATTGAAAATGTTTTAATTCTGAAATGATGAGACTTTGAATTGAACACTACTGAGGCCTGTGGAAAGGGTGATGCTCTTCGGAGGGATGTATGACGTAACAACGCGTGTGTTTACAACGCGTGCAGTTACATCGCGGTTTTTACAACGAACGCGATGTAACCACGCGATGCCATTACAACGCAAGTCTTTACATCGACTTGCGCTAGATGGCGTGTTAACATTAGAAAAGCGTAATTTACTATTCCAACTCCAGTCCACTTAACAGTAGGGAAGGTGTTGGGATAGTAAACTACACTATTTGTAATGTTAGCACGCCATCTAGCGCAAGTCGATGTAAAGACTTGCGTTGTAATGGCATCGCGTGGTTACATCGCGTTCGTTGTAAAATCCGTGATGTAACTGCACGCGTTGTCAAAGTTTCGTTGTAAAGGTTGTTTCCCTCTTCGGAGTGTCTGGTCACTTCTGTTATGTTCACTCTATGTTAGGCATGCAGCCCCTTTTACTCTCCACATTTCCTCCATCTGCATATCTTACACCTCATCTCTTTCCTCTTCAGCACCCTTTTTTCACTCTCTCCTGTATGCATATACTTGCATCTCCTTCAGTACACCACTCCGGCACAATTGTTAGCACTTCATTTTCTTTTACTTTCGCCTTTTCAATGGTTCGACAGCTGTGTACCTCCTCCACAATCATTTGCACGGATTCACAATTGCAGCTGGAATAGGTGGCTATTGCTCTGTGCACTCTGCAGAGAGGCCAAGGATTGGATGACCATGCATTCTGATCAATCTTCTGACTCATTTACAGGCATTGTAACAAACAGGCCTTCAGCCTCAACTCCAGTGCTCCTAGTCGTGGCTCGTTGTAAGTTCCTGGAGGTGACTCAGTTTTAAGTAGGCACTATAAAAAAGTAGTGACATGCTACACTAAAAAAAAAAAAATACAGAAACACAGCATCCTGAAATTAGCAAACACTCTAAGAGGATGCAAGATTAAGTAAAACGTGGAGTATAAACAGGAATTACATCGCAGAAATGGGTTACCTTCAGGTTTTTTTATATTCATTATTCAGAAGTAGATCAGTGTTTTTGCCAGTCAATTTAAGGACATGATTGAAACAAAAGGGAAGGTGCACCAACAAAAAGTCCAAGTCCAAAATGAAGTCCTTTCAATTTCCTTTATTCTTGTAATATAAAAACTTCTTCAGGGCAAATTGGAGTACTTCTAGCAATCACCAAAAGTCATGGAGGATAAATAATTCCATAGATATTCCTAGGACAGTCTCTTAGTACGATAATCAGGAATAACAGTGATGATCATCCAATGTAAATCAATGTAAATCTAGCTCAACGGCGATATGTCAAGTAACAAAAATTCTCATAGAATCACTCCATGATAAGAGTGAGTCAACCCGTGTTGGGATCCAAAAATCGAGAGATTCTCTCAACTCCAACCAAGATCGGTAATGGTATAAAAAATTTAAGGACATGAATATAGAGCCCGACAGGGATCTGTGTCAGTGCCCATTTTTTTTTTTTTTTTTTTGAAGCCTTTATTACAAATTTCAAAGATATACAGACACGGGCCTACAACCTCCAGGCCGGCCGCCAACAAACAACATAATCATAACCACACAAATATAGGCAAAAAGCTGCCGACAATAAATGACCAGGTTTCAGAGTAGTGTCGCTGGCGGCTTTGAGAGGTCGCGACATCACAGATAGCGGTTTCATTTTAAGATGATAAAGAAAAACAATCAACAAACAAACCCACAAGGCAGCGAAAATCTAAGTAGCAAAATGTGCTCCCCACAGCAGGGAGGGACCCATAGAAGTACAGTAAAAGAAGGGGGGAGGAGGGCAGGTGGTAGAGACAAGATTATCACAGTAGAACAGGATCACAGGAATGCGCAGACTAAGGAGACAAGGCCTCATCCAAATCCCGCACGAGGGGCGGGGTGCAAATTCCTCCGCGATAGGAGTTCCAGGGACCCCACACCGTTTTCCATTTCCCAGGCTTGCCTCTCGCCACATACACCGTCTTCTCTCGAAACATGCACCAGTCCATATTTTCCTTCCAGGCCGAAACCGTGGGCGGCCTCTGGGAGCCCCACAAACGTGCAATGTCACGCTTGGCCACCATATATCCCAATGTCACCCACCACATTTGCGCCACCGTGTAATCAGTCGGCTCCCATACATTCAACAGACACCTCCTCGCCTCTGGGAACAACGCAACATGCGTGACTGCTTGCAATACAGCATGCACACCACGCCAGAACCGAGTCACCTCCGGACATTCCCACAGAACATGGAGGAAAGTCCCTGTCATACCACACCCACGCTTACACATCCCATCCACCGCATAACCCATACGCATCAGGCCAGGTCCCGTGACGTACACTCTATGAAGTATCTTAAGCTGGACGAAACGAAGGCGGGCCGGTATGGCCACCTCTTTCGGGGAGGCCACCGCCGACACCCAATCCTCGTCATCCAGCTCCAGTCCATCAGCAACCCATGCATCACGAAGGGCGGTTAACAACCCCGATCGATCGTTAATTAGCTTCTTGTAGGTCAGTGAGATAGTGCTATCCGGCACGTACCCGTCTAGCACTCTATCTTCCAATGGGGAACACACCGGGATAGACGCGACCTCCGGGAATACAGAACGTAACGCGTGCCGAACCTGTACATATCGGAAGTACTCCCTATCGTGTAACTGGTACTCAGCTTTCAGCACATCAAACGTTTTAAATCCCTCTTTCGTCCAGAGATCACCTACTCTGCTGATGCCGATCATGTCCCACTGCTCAAAGCCCTTCGTCGACCACAAACAACCCAACCGCTCGGAGGCATATAATGGCGTCGCCCGGGTCAACCGATCCCTCCACCCCATCGCCGCGCTTGCCGCATGCCACACCCGTATCGCAACCCGTGTCGGGCCTGTCAAGCGCGCGTCAATCGACCTGGAATAGAGCGCACGATTGTAGTCGCCGCCTGGCAATAACAGTTTGTCCATCTCAAAGGCCGGGTTAAGGGCCGGCCCATAGAGCCCGTGGTTTATCGCCGCCAGCTTGGAGGCCCAATAATAACGTTTGATGTCAGGGAGAGCGACCCCCCCCGTCATACCACAGGAGCGTTAGCTTGGCGAGAGCAATCCGCGGCCTCCCATCCCAAAACAATCGGCGCTGGAGACCCTCAATCTCCCGAAAAAAACTAGCAGGCACGACATCCATCGTGTTTTGTAAGGCATATAAAAACCGCGGTAGCGACATCATTTTAAACAGCGCCGCCCGGCCAAGCGGCGAAAGCGGCAACCGCCGCCAACGCGTCACATCCGTCTTCAAACGCTGGAGAGGGGGGAGTAGATTCTGCGTATACCGGGCCACTGGATCCAGAGTGACAAAAATACCCAAATACTTAAAGCCCTGCTGGGCAACCTGAATAGGGCAACCCCGCGGAAGGATGGGGGCCTCCCCAGAGAGGACATATACGCAGGACTTAGCCCAGTTGATGACCAAACCAGAGTTACAGCCGAAGGAGCGTAGTACATCCACCAAGACAATCAGCGATTCACGGGGGGAGGCAAGGTACAAAAGAATATCGTCCGCATAGAGAGAGACACGGTCCTCATATTCCGGAGTCCATCGGAGTCCACGAATCGAAGGGTGCCATCGCAACCATTCCGCCAGGGGCTCTAAGGAGAGTGCAAAGAGGAGAGGGGATAGCGGACAACCCTGACGCGTGCCCCTGCCCAATTCAAAGGGAGCCGACACTCTACCGTTTACCACTACCTGAGCCAACGGTCTACAATACAGCAATTTCACCCAACCAATGAATCCCGGGCCAAACCCAAACTTTCCCAGCGCTGCCCAAATATACGGCCACTCCAGCGTATCAAAAGCCATAGTTGCGTCCAAGGACGCCAAAATGGCTGACTCACGTATAAAGGGAACCCTCGCGAGCACCCCATGCAAACGCCGCAGATTAAGTGCAGTATTACGATGGGGGATGAAGCCGGACTGATCCTGATGTATCAGATCACAGACCACACTAGCCAATCGAGTAGCCAACACCTTGGCGAGGATTTTGGGTTCCGCATTCAGAAGCGATATGGGCCTGTAGGACGTGACCTGATCCCGCGGCTTCCCCTCTTTATGAATAACCACGATGGTGGCAAGACGTTGGTCCAGCGGGAGGGAACCCGCTGCACGGGCCGCGATAAACATGTCGCGAAGATGAGGCGCTAACGTGTCCGGACGCAGCTTATACAATTCGATGGGGAGGCCATTAGGACCCATGGCCTTGCCGGAGGCAACTGAACGTATGGCTAGGGCAATCTCCTCAGACGTCGGGGGCGCATCCATCAACAATTTATCATCGTCCGAAAGGGACGGCAACACAATGTCTCTGAGCATGACGCGGGAATCCTCCTCCGAGCGATCGGAGACCGGAGAGTACACCCCGCGGAAATGCTCCGCGAAACAGTCGACAATTTCTACGGGATCAGTAACACACACACCATCCACTCTCTGAACCTGCGGCACCACACGACTCGCTCTCTCCTTTTTGTCCAGCCACGCGATTAGCTTCCCAGCCTTGTCACCCATATCATACAGACGCCCCTGTTGCTCCCTACTCATACTCTTGGCAGCTTCAGTGACCAGAGCCTAGTAATCCGCTTGTTTGAGGCCAAGAACATGCAATTTGTCTTCCGTAACACCACCATCCAATTCACCCTCCAGCTCAGAGATCTCAGACTCAATACGAACCACCTCCTCCCGCTCGCTCCTCTTGGAGTTAGAGAAGAGGGATAGGGCCTCTCCTCGGAGTACCGTTTTGAAAGCCTCCCACAGGGAAACAGCAGATGACACCGAGCCCACATTGTCTTTAAAGTAGTGCTCAAGAGATTTAATCAGACCTGCACGAATAGTGGGATTACGCAGGTACCAGGAGTTGATCGGGACCACCCTCCCCTCCGCACCCAGGACAATATCAAAGTGTAGCAAAAGGGGGGAGTGATCCGAAATTCCCCGGGCAAGATGTCGCACCTCCCCGATCCTCCCCGCCTGGGCCGATGGCATTAGAACATAATCAAGTCTCGAAAGGCTACCATGGGCCCCCGAGTGAAAAGTGTACTGTGTCTGTGCAGGATGTTTTAGCCGCCAACAATCCACTAAACCCAGGGTGTCCAAAAGGCCAGCTAACCAGGTTTGGGCCCGGGGGAGGTCCCGCGGAGGGTAACGATCCTCGGCTCCGGAAACCACTGCATTGAAATCCCCTCCCACCACTAGTACCCCCTCCGGCAGCCCAAGGAGAAGGCGCCCCAGGTCCGCAAAATTAGCCATCTGCAAACCCGGCGGGACATATACAGATACCAACACAATCACTTTGCCCTCCCATCTGCCCACCAGTGCTGTGTAGCGCCCCCTGTCATCATGGAGCACCTCATCAACCTCCAATGGAAGAGAGGTTCTAACCAGTATGCCTACACCCCTTGAGCCAGAAGTGAAGCCCGAGTGAGCCAAGAGGCGAAAACCCCGCCTATTCATGGCACGGAAGGAATTACCAATGAGGTGTGTTTCCTGCAAGAACACGATGTCGGGAGAGATCCGTTTTAAGAACTGCAGGACCACCCCACGCTTTATCCTGTCCCCCAGTCCGTTGACATTCCAAGAAAGAAGTCTCAGTCCCCTACCCCCCATCACAGCCAGCACCAATCAGCCCCCTCCCGGAGGGCACATAAATCATAGGACGACAATACTCCTGCCTTGTGGTACAAACAAACAAAACCCAACCCCAACCCAACATACAAAGTAAAACTCCCCCCTCCCTGCACCCCTGCGTGAGCCCAAACAGCCCCCCCAACTTGCAGTGTGCCTGTCGCCCTTGCATAAACTAAACTACAAAAAAGACCCCCTGGAGGAGGAAAGAGAACCCCCTTTAGACTCACCACTACCTCCAAGCAGGGGGGAAAAAAGGAACATAGTCAAGTAAACCCTGAGCCCAATAAAAAGTTGGCACCCTCAAAGGTTAGTGCCAATGTCAACACACTAGGCCCGGTCCAGTGGGCACTCGCCACTCGCGGCCCTTGTCCCCTCTCGATCATGTGTCCTCGGCAAAGTGTCCAGCCAGTCCCCCACCGTCTCCGGACGGTCAAAGAAATGAGAGCGGCCCTCGAACTCCACCCGCAGCTTGGCCGGGAAAAGCATGGCGTACTTTATGTTCATCCGTCGTAGCCGCCGTTTGACGCCCATGAATCCCAGTCTCTGCTTCTGGACCGCCTGTGTAAAATCAGGATAGAAATTCACCTCGGCATTCTCTAGCTTAAGCGGCCCTTGCACTCTAGAAGCCTGCAGGATCGCATCTCTGTCCCGAAAGTTAAAGATACGTGCAATGAGAGGCCGCGGGGGAGCTCCGACCTTCGGCCTCCCACCAGGAACCCTGTGGGCCCTCTCCACCGCGAAGAAGTTGCTCAGTCCCCTAGGCTTCAGTCCGTTGGAGATCAAATCCTCCACATAAAGATCCGCAGCTGAATCTTCCAACCCCTCAGGCACTCCGATAATGCGAACATTATTCCTCCGGGCCCTACTCTCGGAGTCCTCCAGTCGCCTATCAGTGAGAGTACTGGCCTGCCGGAGCCGACGCATCTCTGCTTGGAGAGCAGCCACATCAATCGTCAGGCTCGACGCTGTAAGGGCCAAAGAGTCAACCCTCTCATTTGTTTTCGAGAGATCGGCCCTGACAAGGTTGACATCAATCAGGACCGCATCGAGTTTTTGCGACAAGGTGTCGAGCTGTTGGCCCACCGTGGCCTTCACCTCCGCTATGGCGCCCATGATATCCTGCAGGGTCAGGTCCAATGGCAAATCCGGGGCATCCGCGGGCCGCTCCGGAGACTTATGCGACCCGCCAGGAGACCCCCTCGGCAAGGTGTAGCGGTCCATGACGTTAGCCTGGGTAGAGGCCCTGCGTCGGGTCGACTTGGCCTTCAGCCTCTCTCCATCTTGCTTCCTCGCCATTCCACTGCAGTTTGTGTCCCACGAGTCCAGAAGCGGCAGGCGAACAGTCAATACCGAAGACCCCAGCGGTCGCCCCAGAAAGATAGACCGGGTCCCGGCAAAATAGGCAGTGTCCCCAGCAGGCCAACCACCACACCTCGCGGAAGCGCCGAGACCTCGCAAACGATGATGGCGAGTTGGCTCAAAAGCGAAAGTGAAAGTGTGGGGTGCGAGCCCCTCCAGGTCCGTCGTGCCGTTGTTGTTCACTTTGCCACTGGATCGCCCCTCAACTCGAGTCCGGGGTCAGAAGTGAAGCGGGCCGCAAACTTCAAGCGATGCCCATCGCGGTTCCCAGGGTCCAATTCGAAAACGGAAAACGGGCACCACCTCAGCTCAGTGTCACCAATAAAGTCCCCTCAACCAAATCAGGAGAAAGACAGGATAGATGTAGGAGGTCGCGGAGGTCCTCGGGAGCCTCGCACCTACGCGGCCATCTTGGTTGCGCGCTAGGCTCCTCCCCAGTGCCCATTTTTAATTGCTACTGGGTTGGAGAGTTGGAGGGACCTGGCTCACTTAATGCCCGGACTGAGATTGTTCTCACCCTCCCCCCACATCCGCATCCAAGGACAAAGGTGCCAAAATCAAACCAAGGGCACAAACCTTCAGACAATGGTATGGGGGGGGCATGACTTTTGAACTGACCAATTCAACCATGATATAATCTACAACCTGGGCAGCAGAGTAAGGCATGGAGCAGGACCAGCATGGCGAGTCGAAACCCACCCACCCACACCAACACATAAACAAGCATTGGCGTCGCTAAGAGGTCTCGCCTTTGGGACCTTCTAAGTATTTGCCCATGCAGCTCATTATCCTGGGTGCTACAACATTTACTGATACTTCACGTGCCACTGGTGAACGGCCACTCACACCCAAGAATGGGCTTCCATGCTATTTAATGAAAATACAATAAAGTCTCCTCAAAATTCAAAAAGTGTATTCTTTTAACAAAGAAGCTTTGACACTAATAGGCACATTATAGCACTGCATTGAGAAGTATTTATTTTAAGTGTTATTTTCGTACAACTGGTAGTCTGAACTTATATATGACTGCATTGCGAACAGGACAAGGAAGGATGAGAGCCTTGGCAAGAACATGCGAGCGCTCACTGCACCCATCTTCCTCGCAAAATTCACTGCCATATAATGAAAGCATTATAGCGCAATCCGCAGTGGTAACAGCATGAACCTCATTGTCCAAGCAACAAAGAATGTGAGCCGAAGAATGATGATAAAGCCGTACTCTTGACAGCACTGCTCTCATGCTAGAGGCCCCAGAAAGCGAGCGCCTCTGTTTATCAAACGGCAGCCGCTGACTGTGCCTGCGGGCTACATGAATCAGACTCCCAGACACGCTTATGAAGGCGTGCAATCACCGTAAATGAGAAACATGAGGGCAATAAGGTGTATGAGAAATGCCCGAAGTAAAGTCGCATGGGGAGGCATCTCTGCTGAGCTTGATTATCATCGTATCACCACCAATAGTGAAGAAAATGATTCACGCTCGATAAGGTAAAGAGAACCCAAAGCGCTTATAATATTTGCGCTGTTTTTCATGTACCAGCACCCTCGTCCAGTCCACAATGCAGAAGTGGACTTGCCGTACTCTTTACTAGAAAATCGTATTGCGACCTTATACATTCAAAGATAGCGCTGACCTCATACTACAAACTGAACTATGATGGGGTCTCCATTAAGCCAAGACAAGTATGGCTGCCCGCAGCTGCCACATGCTTTTGAATGGGTTAAAATACCACTGGCACGCTGATATTGGACCTGCTCCGTTTGGCTCAACAGTGCTTAGTACGCCAAAGGAGGCCCCATTTATAAGCCACCCAAAATGTAGCATGAGCTTATTTCCGCTTATTTCCCCAGAGGCAGTTCAGAATCACAGGATGTTGAGCCTCCCCAACAAGACTCGAACCTGGTTCCTAAGCTTTCAAGTAGGCTTCTCTAGCTGTTATGCCACAACCATTGGACCTACAGCTGCTACACAATCCATTACTAACTTCATGAGCCTCGTTGCCCCAAGTGTGCATTTTAAGATGTGCGCGTTCAAACAAACTCTGGAGAATGAAAGGGATAAGCAATGTGATGACCTCCCGTACGACCCTCTGTGGCCGTGCAGCGGTTAAGCTAGGGCGAGTGGAGGAAGAGCTATGCCAACACTCGACCATGAAAGTGTTTTAACACCCATCCAATGTTTTAGATGTGGACTGGCTGTGCAGGCCTCACCTAATTTCAAACCCTTCGTTAGTGTGATGCGCGCCAGAGCACCTTTCTAGGAAGGACGGAACCTTCAGATTTGGCCTGAGCAAAAACACATTCTGCTCAATTGCTCAACCCTGCTTGTGCCATGCCAGGCACACCCCAAAACACCCAGAGGCAGAAGCAACAATGGGCGCTGCAAGAGAGGCAAAAGAAAACCGCCAATAAAGGGCCTCGAACTTACCGCAAGAAATCACCAATGCCCGACATCGGCACAACGCTAGTTGCAATGCTGAAAAGACTGCTTAAATATGAACATTGAAATGTAAAAATAAATGTGCTTTGCTTAAGCACGACATGAATGCGATTTGATAGCTTTACAAGGTTATGTCCATTATGAGGTCTCTCACCTTCTTGAGCCGCTCCATCAGCGCACTCTTGTTTCTGCCACTGTCCAGGTTGCGATTCTTCAACTCGCCTGCAGATTGACATGAATGAGCAGGGTGGGGTGGGGGAGGAGAAGAAACTGGCACAGACTGGTTGGGGGCAGAGGGAACATAACAGACATGAGAAAAAATGAGAGCTAGTCAAAACAGGAACACTCGTATGAAATGCTTTTTCAGATAAAAAAAGTCCCTTTGCCAGTAACTATAATGGAACAAGTGGAATGATACAAGTAATGGGGGCCTGCACCATGGGAGGGAACAAACAATGAAAAGGAAGGGACGAATAGGAAAAAACCCACTTAGAAGCAACGATTTTTAAAAGGCACTGAAACAAACAAATGAAAAGCAGTAGGCGGGCTGTAAGCCCACAGAGTGAATACAGCAGGTCTCAAAGAGACAGCGCATGCTCTGCCTAGGCTTGACCTAAAAAACAAGAAAGGGAAAAGCAAGACAAAGAAGGGAGGTGATGAAAACAAGCAACACACACATCAACGTCACAGTACGGTAGCAGCATGGAGCAGCTGAGTTCTGGTTGGTCTCCGCAAGGATCAGCTTAAGGACGCACCCGGTCACAGACAGATGGCAAATATAGTGGACTTGCCTTGGGATCCCTTATGGCAGGGTAAGACCACTAACGGGGGGAATCGCATGGAACACAGCACTCACAGCCCATGAACGCCGGATGGCAGGGCTCCTAAGACACACAAGGTAGCGAGTCAAGCCTAACACACTAAAGGGTCGACAGTGGTAAAGCTCCAGCTCCTAAAGTCTGCATGGTCTTATTTGCAAAGCCAAAGATTAATGACTTAGCATGTGATGACTTGGTTTATGATGACCCTGGTGGATTGAATGTCGATTAATGTGAAAAGTTGTGAGATGACGATGACGTTAATTGACTCGGCTTGATTTATGGCCACCTGCGAGCGGTCAATTCATACTTGAAGTGCAGCTTTTTACTTCCAACAGAGAGAAGTTGTGCAGTAATTGACTCAAGGTTCCTCAGTTTGGGGAAAGCGCTGCTTGCCAGGGTTATTACAAGTGCACCCCTACCTACCCGAAGAGGTTAACTAGCTGTAACCTGTGACCCAAAGTGTTAGCAGGCCCAGCAAGGCAGAGGCTGTAAGACACAGTGGAAAAGAACTTCTCATTGCACCTGAACCTGTCCCATGATGTACCTACCATGTCATAAGTGACGGGTTTATCTAGTATAATGTTTTCCTGTTGCATTCTGGTACTTGCTTGCTTTGTTGTAAACAGAACTACAGTTACTTGAACAAAAGGGAAGCTCTTTGCTAGAAATGTCAGTCTTACACCTGTTTTATGTTCAGTTTGACTACTTATGAAGAAGTGCCACTCAATTGAGTGCCGCGTGTGAGGCCTGCAAGCTTTATACGTGGACGCAGTGCTAATGGAAGTGTCACATGTAAGCGAACTGAAAACTTGTCAGCTCTGTATCCTTGGGGAAGGACTGCTCCGAATTGGCTCACACAGTTCACTTGCTCCTCACTCGCCCTAAAAGGTGTGGTATCCCTTCTCTGACACGACAGGGGGCGCCCTCCACTCATGTCCACCCTCCACTTCAGGCCTGGGTCTATCAATTTGTTGACATGTTCTGCACGGTTTGAGAGAAGAATTCCAGGAGCGCGGTAATAATGAGTGCAGCAGGTGCAGTGGTACCAGTGCCCAGAGTGTGTGAGAGATCCAATGCACAGCTATATTTTACTGCCCACCAGGGGAAGCTGGCGGCCCATATCCCTCCGTACATTAGGTCCACTGGCAGCAGGTGAACCCACGTATATCCTATGGAAGTTCGGTGGGGAGGGGGTGGTCTGTGTTGAGGGGGCGGACTGGTTTCATTGAATAGCTGCCCGCCTGTGTGCTCTCTTGCGCCCTCTGCTGGATGCCCAGCCTCCAGCCTCCTGACCGCTCTATTTGTCTCTTGACAGGTGATTGTGCAGCGATGTCTCTCTGCCAAAAACATGTCACACGTGAAGGCGGGCTGCATCCTGTGTGGATACCTCAAGCTGCTGCCCATGTTTCTCATGGTGTTCCCCGGGATGATCAGCCGCATCCTGTACACAGGTACAGTATGAGACACAGGTGCAGTGAACACTGAGTATGTATACTTCACACAGGTGCATTGCACACTGAGTATGTACATTGCACACAGGTGCAGTGCACACTGATATGTACACTGCACACAGGTGCAGTGCACACTGAGTATGTACACTTCACACAGGTGCAGTGCACACTGAGTATGTACACTGCACACAGGTGCAGTGCACACTGAGTATGTGCACTGCACACAGGTGCAGTGAACACTGATATGTGCACTTCACACAGGTGCAGTGCACACTGAGTATGCACACTTCACACAGGTGCAGTGCACACTAGGTATGTACACTGCACACAGACGCAGTGCACACTGAGTATTCACACTTCACACAGGGCCAGTGCACACTGAGTATGTACACTTCACAGAGGTCCAGTGCGCACTGAGTATGTACACATCACACAGGTGCAGTGCACACTGAGTATGTACACCGCACACAGGTGCAGTGCACACTGATATGTACACTTCACACAGGTGCAGTGCACACTGAGTATGTACACTACACACAGACACAGTGCACACTGAGTATTCACACTTCACACAGGGCCAGTACACACTGAGTATGTACACTTCACATAGGTCCAGTGGGCACTGAGTATGTACACTTCACACAGGTGCAGTGCACACTGAGTATGTACACTTCACACAGGCGCAGTGCACATTGAGTAGTCACACTTCACACAGGATCAGTTCACACTGAGTATGTACACTTCACACAGGTCCAGTGCGCACTGAGTATGTACACTTCACACAAGTGCAGTGCACACTGAGTACGTACACTTCACACAGGCGCAGTGCACACTGAGTATTCACACTTCACACAGGGCCAGTGCACACTGAGTATGTACACTTCACACAGGGCCAGTGCACACTGAGTATATACACTTCACACATGTGCAGTGCACACTGAGTATGTATACTTCACACAGGCGCAGTGCACACTGAGTATTCACACTTCACACAGGGCCAGTTCACACTGAGTATGTACACTTCACACAGGTGCAGTGCACACTGATTATGTACACTTCACACAGGCGCAGTGCACACTGAGTATTCACACTTCACACAGGGCCAGTTCACACTGAGTATGTACACTTCACACAGGGCCAGTGCACACTGATTATGTACACTTCACACAGGCGCAGTGCACACTGAGTATTCACACTTCACACAGGGCCAGTGCACACTGAATATGTACACTTCACACAGGGCCAGTGCACACGGAGTATGTACACTGT
Source organism: Triturus cristatus (assembly GCF_964204655.1). Classification (NCBI taxonomy): domain Eukaryota; kingdom Metazoa; phylum Chordata; class Amphibia; order Caudata; family Salamandridae; genus Triturus; species Triturus cristatus. Next base: position 119,381,893 of record NC_140594.1, on the reverse strand, counting down.
ACATAGGCACAGTGCAACCTGAGTATGAACACTGCACGCAGGCCCCATGCATACTGAAGTATGTACATTGCATGCAGGCACAGTGCACACTGAAGATGTACACTGCACACAGGTGCAGTGCACACTGAGTATGGTATGTACACTGCACACAGCACATCGCCCAGTGAAGTATGAACAGTACCTACAGGCAGAGTGCACACTGAGTATGTACACTGCACACAGGCTCAGTGCACACGAAGTATGTACACTGCTCACAGCACATCGCCCAGTGAAATATGTACAGTACCTACAGGCACAGTGCACACTAAAGTATGCACACTGCACAAAGACAAAGTCGACACTGAAGTATGTACACTGTTCGCAGGTACAGTGCACAGTGAAGTATGTACACTGCATACAGGTACAGTGCACAGTGAGGTATGAACACTGCAGATAGGTAAAATACTCAGTGAAGTATGTACATTGCACATAGGCACAGTGCACACTGAAGTATGCACAGTGCACACAGACCCAATACATACTCACTAGTAAAGTAAGTACACCGCACACATGCACAGTGTACAATGGATTGTGTACACTGCACACAGGCGCACTAGTGAAGTATGTACACTGCTCACAGGCACATGATACAGTGAAGTATGTATACTGTGCACAGACACAGTGCTCACAAGTATGTGCACTACCCACAGGCCCTATGCACACTAAAGTATATACACTGCACCAGGCCAAGTGTACACTGAAGTATGCACACTGCACACAGGCACGGGTCACATTAAAGTATGTACAGTGCACACAGGCACAGTGCAAACTGAGTATGTACACAGACACAGTGCACAGGGAACTAAGTACACTGCGCACAGGCACAGTGCACACTTAAGTATGAACACTGCACACAGGCATAGTGCACACATGCATAGTGCAAACTGAGAATGTACACTGAACACAGGCACAGTGAATGAAGTATGTACACTTCACACAGGCACAGTGCACACTAAAGTATGTACACTGACACAGGCACAGTGCAAACTGAAGTATGTGCACTGCATATTGAAGTATGTGCACTGCACACAGACCCAGTGGACACTGAACTATGTACACTAAACAAAGACACAGTGCACGATGAAGTTTGCACAGTGCACATAGGCACAGTGCACACTGAAGTATGCACAGTACACACATACACAGTGCCCACTGAAAAATGTACACGACACACAGGTACAGTGCACAGTGAAATATATACACTGCACACAGGCCCATTGAACACTGACGTATGCACAGTGCACACTAAAGTAAGTACACTGCACTCAGGCACAGTGCACACTGAAGTATGTACACTGCACACAGGGGCAGTGAAATATATACACTTCGCACAGGCCCATTGCACACTGACGTATGTACAGTGCACACAGGTCCTGTGCACACTGAAGTATGTACACTGCACACAGGCCCAGTGCACACTGAAGTATGTACAGTGCACACAGGCACAGTGCACATTGAAGTATGTACAGTGTACACAGGCACAGTGCAAACTGAGAATGTACACTAAACACAGGCACAGTGCACAGTGAATGAAGTATATACACTGCACACAGGCACAGTGCAAACTGAAGTATGTGCACTGCACACTGAACTATGCACCCTAAACACAGACACAGTGAAGTATGCACAGTGCACATAGGCACAGTGCACACTGAAGTATGAACAGTGCACACAGACACAGTGTGCACTGAAGTATGCACACTGGCACAGTGCACACTATTGAAGTATGTACACTGCTCACAGGCACATAGCACAGTGAAGTGTGTACAGTACACACAGGTACAGTGGACACTAAAGTAAGTACACTGCACTCAGGCACAGTGCACACTGAAGTATTCACACTGCACACAGGCACAGTGAAATATATACACTGCACACAGGTCCAATGCACACTGACGTATGTACAGTGCACACAAGCACAGTACATACTGAAGTATGGGCACTGTACACAGGCACTGTGAACATTGACCTATATGTACAGTGCACACAGGCACAGTGCACACCGAAGTATGTACACTGCCCAGTGCACTAGTGATGTATGTACACTGCACACAGGCCCAGAAACACCATTGGGAAAAGTATCCTCCACGGACACTGCCCAGTGCCCAGCTTCTGCCCAGGACACAAAGGAAAGGTCTTGCATTTACCCGTGTGTTTTTCTCATTGTATAAAAGTATTGGGGGACATTAGGAGCAGTTTAAATTCAGGAAGTGACTGCGGTAATAAGAAAAAAACCTTAGGACTTCATTGAGGTGGTCCGAAAACAGGACCAGGTGTAGACCCCACGGCACGTTTTACCCATGGAACTGGGACACTTGACATCTGATCTCGGTTTTACCACTTCACCTAGACATGCTGTAAATAAACATTGTATTATAAATATTGGCTAGGCCCACAGCACACACTATCTATATACCCTCTCACTGCACACGTCCGCTTTCTTTACCTATCTGCACTACCCACACCATCACTTCCTACAAAGCCCGGACCGGGCATTCTGTCACTCTGGGGCTGCCACCATGTTCACCAAGGCCTTTGTTTTCCCTTTGTGACTATCTCTTTCCTCTCCTTTGCTTCCCTCAGATGAGGTCCTGTGTGTTCTTCCAGCGGAATGTAAGGCGATTTGTGACACGGAAGTGGGCTGTACCAACATCGCCTACCCTAAAATGGTGGTGGATTTGATGCCAGATGGTAAGAGTGTCACCTTTGTCACCGTCTCCGTTCGCTCAATTTGCAAAGCCATTGTTACTGTCTGCACACACTCTGTTTGCAAAGCCTTTGTCACCATCTGTGCCCGCTCTGATTGCAAAGCCTTTGTCTATCACCATCTGTGCCCGCTCTGATTGCACAGCCTTTGTCACCATCTGCGCCTGCTCTGTTTGCACAGCCTTTGTCACCATCTGCGCCCACTCTGTCTGCAAAGCCTTTGCCGCCATCTGCGCCCACTCTGTCTGCAAAACCTTTGCCGCCATCTGCGCCTGCTCTGTTTGCAAAGCCTTTGTCACCATCTGCGCCTGCTCTGTTTGCAAAGCCTTTGTCACCATCTGCGCCTGCTCTGTTTGCAAAGCCTTTGTCAACATCTGCGCCCACTCTGTCTGCAAAGCCTTTGCCGCCATCTGCACCCACTCTATCTGCAAAACCTTTGCCGCCATCTGCGCCTGCTCTGTTTACAAAGCCTTTGTCACCATCTGCGCCCACTCTGTCTGCAAAGCCTTTGCCGCCATCTGCGCCTGCTCTGTTTGCAAAGCCTTTGTCACCATCTGAGCCTGCTCTGTTTGCGAAGCCTTTGTCACCATCTGCGCCCACTCTGTTTGCAAAGCATTTGCCGCCATCTGCGCCCACTCTGTCTGCAAAGCCTTTGTCACCACCTGCGCCCACTCTGTCTGCAAAGCCTTTGTCACAATCTGCGCCTGCTCTGTTTGTAAAGCCTTTGTCACCATCTGCGCCTGCTCTGTTTGCAAAGCCTTTGTAACCACCTGCGCCCACTCTGTCTGGAAAGCCTTTGTCACCATCTGCGCCCGCTCTGTCTGCAAAGCTTTTGTCACCATCTGCGCCTGCTCTATTTGCAAAGCCTTTGTCACCATCTGCGCCTGCTCTGTTTGCAAAGCCTTTGTAACCACCTGCGCCCACTCTGTCTGCAAAGCCTTTGTCACCATCTGCGCCCGCTCTGTCTGCAAAGCCTTTGTCACCATCTGCCCCTGCTCTGTTTGCAGAGCCTTTGTCACTGTGAGACCGGCCTCGTGGCGTGGGCCCTCCCGACCAGCAAGCCACCCTGCAACCGCACCTGATCCCCGATGTCAGACTTCCGGCCACCATGGCCCAACATCCTGATGGCCGGCCGGGCCCCAGGAACCCCCAAAGACCCCACCACGCATGCCCGGCCGAGGGAGAGAGAAACCCCCAAGCCAGTCCAGGAGGCGCCATCCCTGTCACACCTCTGGTCTCCTCCCCAAGGAGGGTTTCGATCGCCCACCAGGCCCCCGGTGACCGGGCGCCTCGCCTGCTGGGCATCTGGAGTCCCTCCCAGACCCACCTGAACAGATCAAGAGGACGAGCGACAGGAAATCCCGATACACCGCCCCCAGGCACGAAGACCCCTCTCAGCGAGGGCTCCGGACTTCAAAGAGGAGGGGGAGTATAACAAGGGGTGCTGAAGGGACGGGAAGAAGAGAAGACCTGGACGACGAGAGCCTGCTGACCTGGTCGCGGCTCGATCTCTCCCCAAACCGAAGAACGCTACCCGAACTCTGAACCATCTGAGCCCTGCTGACGCTGTCGCGGCTCCCCGAACTCTGAACCATCTGAGCCCTGCTGACGCTGTCGCGGCTCCCCGAACTCTGAACAATCTGAGCCCTGCTGACGCTGTCGCGGCTCCCCGAACTCTGAACAATCTCAGCCCTGCTGACGCTGTCGCGGCTCCCCGAACTGTGAACAATCTGAGCCCTGCTGACGCTGTTGCGGCTCCCCGAACTCTGAACCATCTGAGCCCTGCTGACGCTGTCGCGGCTCCCCGAACTCTGAACCATCTGAGCCCTGCTGACGCTGTCGCGGCTCCCCGACTCCGAAACCACCTGTGCCTGCTGAGTGACTCGCGGCACTCTCCTCCAGGAGAATTGGCAGAGATTGCCGAGAGAAACAACATCCCCCAGCTCGAGGATTGAGAGCTGTGCGAAGGATACTCCGCAGAGACACTGAACTCAAAGACTGTCCCGCTACCCCCATACCCCCTACCCGAGATCACCGCCGCTTGCGGCCCTGATTCAATACCTGCATTTCAGACCATAAAGATCCCGTAACACTAACGATAAAGAATACTGTCTTACGAAGAACTACTGTGTGGTGTCCCTCTGTAAGAGAGTGCAAACTCAGCGCGTGCGATCCTAGGTACGAGACCCTTCCAGGAAGGGCCTCTCCGCCCTTGCTCGGCCTAACTCTGGGAGAGGTGGGTCAATGGGTGGTCAGGAACATATTCCGAAGCCCCCCAGAGAACACCTTTCCAACAGTCACCATCTGCGCCCACTCTGTCTGCAAAGCCTTTGTCACCATCTGCGCCCACTCTGTCTGCAAAACCTTTGCCGCCATCTGCGCCTGCTCTGTTTGCAAAGCCTTTGTCACCATCTGAGCCCACTCTGTCTGCAAAACCTTTGCCGCCATCTGCGCCCACTCTGTCTGCAAAACTTTTGCCGCCATCTGCGCCTGCTTTGTTTGCAAAACCTTTGTCACCATCTGCGCCTGCTCTGTTTGCAAAGCCTTTGTCACCACCTGCGCCTGCTCTGTTTGCAAAGCCTTTGTCACCATCTGTGCCCACTCTGTCTGCAAAGCCTTTGTCACCATCTGCGCCTGCTCTGTTTGCAAAGCCTTTGTCACCATTCGCGCCTGCTCTGTTTGCAAAGCCTTTGTAACCACCTGCGCCCACTTTGTCGGCAAAGCCTTTGTCACCATCTGCGCCCGCTCTGTCTGCAAAGCCTTTGCCTCCATCTGCGCCCACTCTGTCTGCAAAACCTTTGCCACCATCTGCGCCTGCTCTGTTTGCAAAGCCTTTGTCGCTATCTGTGCCCACTCTGTCTGCAAAGCCTTTGCCGCCATCTGCGCCCACTCTGTCCGCAAAACCTTTGCCGCTATCTGCGCCAGCTCTGTTTGCAAAGCCTTTGTCACCATCTGCGCCTGCTCTGTTTGCAAAGCCTTTGTCACCATCTGCACCTGCTCTGTTTGCAAAGCCTTTTTCACCATCTGCGCCCACTCTGTCTGCAAAGCCTTTGTCACCATCTGCGCCCACTCTGTCTGCAAAGCCTTTGTCACCATCTGCGCCCGCTCTGTCTGCAAAACCTTTGCCGCCATCTGCGCCTGCTCTGTTTGCAAAGCCTTTGTCACCATCTGCGCCCACTCTGTCTGCAAAGCCTTTGCCGCCATCTGCGCCCACTCTGTCTGCAAAACCTTTGCCGCCATCTGCGCCTGCTCTGTTTGCAAAGCCTTTGTCACCATCTGTGCCTGCTCTGTTTGAAAAGCCTTTGTCACCATCTGCGCCTGCTCTGTTTGCAAAGCCTTTGTCACCATCTACGCCCACTCTGTCTGCAAAGCCTTTGTCAACATCTGCGCCTGCTCTGTTTGCAAAGCCTTTGTCACCATCTGCACCTGCTCTGTTTGCAAAGCCTTTGTAACCACCTGCGCCCACTCTGTCGGCAAAGCCTTTGTCACCATCTGCGCCCGCTCTGTCTGCAAAGCCTTTGCCGCCATCTGGGCCCACGCTGTCTGCAAAACCTTTGCCGCCATCTGCGCCTGCTCTGTTTGCAAAGCCTTTGTCACCATCTGCGCCCACTCTGTCTGCAAAGCCTTTGCCGCCATCTGCGCCCACTCTGTCTGCAAAACCTTTGCCGCCATCTGCGCCTGCTCTGTTTGCAAAGCCTTTGTCACCATCTGCGCCTGCTCTGTTTGCACAGCCTTTGTCACCATCTGCGCCCACTCTGTCTGCAAAGCCTTTGCCGCCATCTGCGCCCACTCTGTCTGCAAAACCTTTGCCGCCATCTGCGCCTGCTCTGTTTGCAAAGCCTTTGTCACCATCTACGCCCACTCTGTCTGCAAAGCCTTTGCCGCCATCTGCGCCTGCTCTGTTTGCAAAGCCTTTGTCACCATCTGCACCTGCTCTGTTTGCAAAGCCTTTGTCACCATCTGCGCCCACTCTGTTTGCAAAGCATTTGCCGCCATCTGCACCCGCTCTGTTTGCAAAGCCTTTGTCATCATCTGCGCCTGCTCTGTTTGCAAAGCCTTTGTCACCATCTGCGCCAGCTCTGTTTGCAAAGCCTTTGCCGCCATCTGCGCCCACTCTGTCTGCAAAACCTTTGCCGCCATCTGCGCATGCTCTGTTTGCAAAGCCTTTGTCACCATCTGCGCCTGCTCTGTTTGCACAGCCTTTGTCACCATCTGCGCCCACTCTGTCTGCAAAGCCTTTGCCGCCATCTGCGCCCACTCTGTCTGCAAAACCTTTGCCGCCATCTGCGCCTGCTCTGTTTGCAAAGCCTTTGTCACCATCTGCGCCTGCTCTGTTTGCAAAGCCTTTGTCACCATCTGCACCTGCTCTGTTTGCAAAGCCTTTGCCGCCATCTGCACCCGCTCTGTTTGCAAAGCCTTTGTCACCATCTGCGCCTGCTCTGTTTGCAAAGCCTTTGTCACCATCTGCACCCGCTCTGTTTGCAAAGCCTTTGCCGCCATCTGCACCCACTCTGTTTGCAAAGCCTTTGTCACTATCGACGCCCACTCTGTCTGCAAAGCCTTTGTCACCATCTGCGCCTGCTCTGTTTGCAAAGCCTTTGTCACCATCTGCGCCCGCTCTGTTTGCAAAGCCATTGCTGCCATCTGCGCCTGCTCTGTTTGCAAAGCCTTTGTCACCATCTGCGCCCGCTCTGTTTGCAAAGCCTTTGCCGCCATCTGCACCCACTCTGTTTGCAAAGCCTTTGTCACCATCTGCGCCTGCTCTGTTTGCAAAGCCTTTGTCACCATCTGCGCCTGCTCTGTTTGCAAAGCCTTTGTCACTATCGACGCCCACTCTGTTTGCATAGGCTTTTTCGCCATCTGCGCCTGCTCTGTTTGCAAAGCCTATGCCGCCATCTGCGCCTACTCTATTTGCAAAGCCTTTGCCGCCATGTGTGCCCACTCTGTTTGCACAACCTTTGTTTATCTTCGTTCTTATTAATGAAGCAGCACTTCCAGGGCAGCATTTTCCTGCAAAGCAAAATTACAAATTGACAATCGTTTAAAAAAATATTATGGATCGTTTTTAGCGTCCCCCAAATATTCCAGTACTTGAGTTAGAATAGTAAATTTGCCCTTCCGGCGCCACAAATCCTTTGCTGCCGGTGAATGACCGCAGAACAGAGTTACTTTCTGGCCAAAAAGAGCACTGGCTAGCCCTCAAGAGGGCTGTCGGGGGTGTGCCCCACCAGCAGTGGACGTTGGAAGCCGTGGCTGGCCCTAAAGAGGGCTGTCGGGGGGTGCCCCGCCAGCAGTGGACGGTGGAAGCACTGGCTGGCCCTAAAGAGGGCTGTCCGGGGTGTGCCCCACCAGCAGTGGACGGTGGAAGCACTGGCTGACCCTAAAGAGGGCTGTCGGGTGTGCCCCGTCAGCAGTGGACGGTGGAAGCACTGGCTGGCCCTAAAGAGGGCTGTCGGGGTGTGCCCCGTCAGCAGTGGACGGTGGAAGCACTGGCTGGCCCTAAAGAGGGCTGTCGGGGGTGTGCCCCGCCAGAAGTGCACGGTGGAAGCAGTGGCTGGGCCCTAAAGAGGGCTGTCGGGGGGTGGTGCCCTGCCAGCAGTGGACAGGGAAGCAGTGGCTGGCCCTAAAGAGGGCTGTCAGGGGAGTGCCCCACCAGCAGTGGACGGTGGAAGCAGTGGCTGGCCCTAAAGAGGGCTGTCAGGGGGGGTGCCCCGCCAGCAGTGGACGGTGGAAGCAGTGGCTGGCCCTAAAGAGGGCTGGCGGGGGTGGTGCCCCGCCAGCAGTGGACGGTAGAAGCAGTGGCTGGCCCTAAAGAGGGCTGTCGGGGGGGGTGCACCACCAGCAGTGGACGGTGGAAGCAGTGGCTGGCCCTAAAGAGGGCTGATGGGGGGGGCCACCAGCAGAGGACGGTAGAAGCAGTGGCTGGCCCTAAAGAGGGCTGTCGGGGGGTGCCCCGCCAGCAGTGGACGGTGGAAGCAATGGCTGGCCCTAAAGAGGGCTGTCGGGATGTGGTGCCCCACCAGCAGTGGACGGTAGAAGCAGTGGCTGGCCCTAAAGAGGGCTGTCGGGGGTGGGGGTGCCCCGCCAGCAGTGGACGGTGGAAGCAGTGGCTGGCCCTAAAGAGGGCTGTCGGGGGGGTGTGCCCCACCAGCAGCGGACGGTGGAAGCAGTGGCTGGCCCTAAAGAGGGCTGTCGGGGGGGGTGCCCCACCAGCAGTGGACGGTGGAAGCAGTGGCTGGCCCTAAAGAGGGCTGTCGGGGGGTACCCCGCCAGCAGTGGACGGTGGAAGCAGTGGCTGGCCCTAAAGAGGGCTGTCGGGGGAGGGTGCCCCACCAGCAGTGGACGGTGGAAGCAGTGGCTGGCCCTAAAGAGGGCTGTCGGGGGGTGCCCCACCAGCAGTGGACGGTGGAAGCAGTGGCTGGCCCTAAAGAGGGCTGTTGGGGGGTGGTGCCCCGCCAGCAGTGGACGGTAGAAGCAGTGGCTGGCCCTAAAGAGGGCTGTGGGGGGGGGTGCTCCACCAGCAGTGGACGTTAGAAGCAGTGGCTTTACACACGGGCTGGTTTCATCCTCGGAGGGCTCTCCTTGGATTCTCTCGTAGGGTCTGCAGTGAAGGTGAGATGGCCACTGCACTCCTTGCTCTCAAGCCTCCCTTGTCCTTGGAAAGGGCCTGGCTTCCTTCCTTGAGTTGTATGCTATAGGCCTCTGCTCATACATGTTCTTTACACTGCACACAGAGAGCCGCCATGCACGCTCAGGACACCGATACGTAATGGTGTTTATAATTCTGTATGGTAAATGTTCCCATTGGTATGGCTTCATGGCGCTGTTGGCAGTGCCACGTGTGAGGCGGTGTGATGGGTATTGTGTCCTAGTGTTAGTCTAAGAGGTTGGTTAGCAAGGTGTTAGTCACTGGGCTCTGGGTCTCTGCACTAATCCAGTAGGTGAAACAATATATTCACTAATGATCGCCTCTATCCAGACTCAGATGTCTTCACTAGTCCTACTCCCTAGCCAGATTCCAGATCTTCCACAAACCACTTCTCTAGTGAGACCTAATGCTAGACCCTAGTACGACTGAATTGAAGAAGCCCAACATCACCACTAACCTGTGTTCATAGTCAGGCACCAACTAGTCGTCCGTAGGACACCGAGCCAGAGCCCTAATACCTAGTCAAACTCGATGCAGGAACTCTCTCTTCATTAGTCCCAATCCCCAGCCAGACACAAGGCCAGAGACCTAAACCTGCACTAATGAAAGCCACAAATAAGACACCATTTCCAACTCCGATACATTGGATTATCACAGTCCCTATTCGGGCACCTCGCAAGAACTTCATTAATGCCTTCATTAACCATAGTTTCATTAATCATAGCTCTATTTTTGGAACATCTATATCTTCAGCAATCCCAGTCCCCAGTCAGGCACTCTGCCAGAACTCTGATACCTTCACCAATAATGGTCCCCAGGCAGACATCCTGCTACAACTCTAATCCCTGCATTAACCCAGGTCCTTAGTCAGGCTCTGTCTGTGCGAGAGCTGTGGGCCTCATTTACAACAAAATGACGCAGCCCTATGTTTTCTCCTGTGCTGGCGCACAATTGGCTGTCAAGCACCAACGCAGGCACTGTGGTGCAATTGTGCCAGTGTTGCAGGCATGATTGTTTTCCACTTTCTATGTGTGCTGCAGAATGCCGAATGCATAGAAAGAGGAAAAACGAGAAGAAATAGTCTGGGGAGGCATAGGATTCTGACGCATTCCCAAGTTTACAAAATGTTGTAAATCTCGGAATGCGGCGGAATCCATGGGTGTTGCCTTGGAACGCCCAGAGCAACACCCATGACACACCCCTTCATGCAAAGTGATGCGTGGAAAGGGGTCGTATTTACAAGGCCATGAAAAGCTAGGCAGGGTGCCTCCGCTGGTGTGTCAAAAAAAGTTACACACCGGCGTTGCAAGGGGGTTGTAAATAAACCCCTGTGTCTACAGTAATCCGACACACTAGACAGACACCATGCTAGAACTCTGATACATTCACTGATGACAGTCACAAATCAGAAACCATGCCAGCACTCTGATATCTTCATCAATGTTAGTTCCTAGTCAGACATCGAGCTACATCTATAATACCTTAGATAATCCTATTCCCAAATTAGACTCTATGATACAACTCAGAGCTTCATTAATCCTGGTTACTTTTTTGACACCATACCACACCTTCATTATTCATAGTCCCTAGTCAAACACTGTGCCAGAAGTCTAATAACTTAATTAATCTTAGACCTTAATCAGACTCCATTCCATATTGTTGTAACTGTTAATTCTCAATTGGTATCTCCCATGTTTCCTATACCCCCCCCCCCTCCTCCTCCCCTTTGTTATCACCCATGGAATGTTGTTAACGTTCTAAGTGAAGCGCCTCTCAACTGTGACTGAGGCTATGGAATTCGACTTAGACAGATTAAACTTTCATACCTAAAGGTTTCTGTCTTTATTACACTGGCGACGAGTTGTTGTGGGAAGGGCAACTGTCGTTTTCCCCTTCATCGGTGGCCTGCAGTCAGTCAAGGATGATTTATGAATTTAAATGAAGTTGCAAGCAAGAAGAAATACCCGACGGAAGGTGCAGGAGGAAGGACATCGCGTTGTGTAAAGCTTCCGCGTTTAAGATTCATCGTAGGAGGAGCGTTCATCACGTGAGGAAAGTCGCTGATCACGTGAGGGAGAGGCGGACTTTGTTTTATTCACGGACGGCAGTGTTCGCGCAGGAGGAGCGTCGGACCGGAGTGTGTGTGCACCGCGCATGAGCTCTGTGGGATAGATCGTCCATCTGCAGAATATAGAATCATACGGGGTTTGGCACCTACGTTGAGCAGGCGGATCAGAGGAATTGTGCGGGATGTGAAGTTACCCCGTGGTGGTCAGGTATTTGTGTGCTTATAGTTCTGAGGAGGCTCTGTTCAGCCTCGTGTAGGAGCGGAATAAGTACGCAGAGACATTTTGCCTTCCTTGTTTTCTCACAGGGGATTAATTGTGAAGGGGTTTGCGCATTATTTTGATTTTTGTTTGCTGTGGCGAAGTTTCTCAGTACTCTGACGCACCAGATGTAGGGGTCTCTCAGACTTTTCCTGGAACTGAGGCGCTAATTTTGACTTGCAAGTGGATTTAGACATAGAGACTTCATATTAAGGAAATTTTTGTTCTGAAATACTGCACCTTAAAGAAGAAATAAGAAATATATTCAGACATATTAGTATCTTGTGGGCACCCACAGTGTGTTAAATAGATTTGATTTTATTTCTTTAATATTATTCATAATGGCAGCGGCAAGTATGAGCCAACCACCCCCGTTTTTGTCAGAAGCAGGGGAACCAAGCATGACCTGGAAAAATTGGAAAAAAGGTTTTGAAACTTATTTGATAGCTATAGGTGCTAATGGTTTTTCTGCATTACACAAACAGCATATTTTATTACATAATTTGGGGGCGGAAGGAAGAAAAGTGTTTGACAGTTTACCTGAGGTAGAAGAGGATGATGAAGAAGTAGAAGAAAGGGATGTGTATACGTTGACGCTTAGGAAACTTGAATTACAATTTGCGGATGACATCAATGTGGTCCTAGAAAGACATAAATTTTATGGTAGAACTCAAGGTAAAAATGAGAGTGTAAGGAACTACATTGCCATTTTGAGAGGTATGGCCAACACTTGTGAATTCAACGAACTTACAGATTCCTTAATCAGGGATCAGCTTGTTAGGTGTACCAATAATAAAAAGATACAGGAGAAGTTACTAGTGGGGAATCCCGATTTAAAAAAAGCTATAGAGATCGCTAAAAGTATAGAGCATACTGCTGTATGCATTAAAGAAATGTCAGTTCAGAGTGATAAAGAAGTGAAAGAAGTTGGAGGAGAACTAAATAAGGTGTATGCTATCAACAGTAAAAAAAAGTGTGATGGTACAAATGAGCAACAGAGGAAGACTTTAGCTCAGGAGAACAGAATGAGATGTTTCAGATGTGGAAGCTCAGGACATTTAGCTAATAATATGGGATGCTGGGCAAGAACAGCGTTGTGTAGGAAATGTAACCGTAAGGGGCATTTTGCACGCATATGCAAGGACATGGCAGAGAAAAATGTGAATTCTATTGGCACCTATGAAGAAAGCAACAGTAAATGTGTTTTACAGGTTGATGTGGTTGGGGAAAATGGTGTGCATGTGATTGAATTACCAAAATGCGAAATTGAACTTGAGGGACAAAGGGTAGAAGTTTACGCAGATTCTTGTTCCCCGTTTACTTTCATAAATAAGGAAACTTTCCAATCCATGTTTGAGGAAAATACTGTAACACTGGAGGAACCCGATATAGTGCCTGTGGGGTATAACAAAGACCCTATACCATTGATGGGGATGACAGTTATGAAGATAATGTTCAAGGGAAGAAGCACGGTGGGTAGGGTCTATGTAGCAAAATCTGGTTCTAACCTATTGGGTTGGGCCCATCAGAAAGATTTAGGCATCAAGCTTGACCCCAGTGCTGAATGTCCGGTTCTGCTAGTGGATAGATCGGTGTGTGGTATGGATGTGGTTAAGGAGTTTCCTGAAGTGTTTACTGAGGAAATTGGGTGTCTCAAGGATTTCCAACACAAAATAATTTTGAAGGAAAGTGCTAAACCTGTAGCACACAAGTGTAGAAATGTACCTATATTGTTAAAAGAACCTTTAAAAGTAGAATTGGAGAAATTAGTGGAACAGAATATCATTGAAGCCATAGAAAGTGCTGAATGGGTGGCACCCATTGTCATCACCTCTAAACCTAATAAGAAAGCTATCAGGTTATGCATTGACTTGAGGGAGTTAAATAATAATATATGGATTGACAGACATCTATTACCCAATATTAACGAAATGCTGAGTCAGGTTGGGGATGCTGAGATTTTTTCCGTGATTGATTTGTCATCAGCATATCATCAAATAGAATTACACCCCACCAGTAAACATTTAACGTCTTTTATCACACCATTTGGGGCTTTCAGATTCTGCAGGATGCCATTTGGCTTGGCATCTGCAGCTGCAGTTTTTCAAAGAGCTATGCAAAAATTTTTAGAGGGTGTAAAATGTGTATTATGTTTCCAGGATGACTTACTTATTTTCGGAAAGAATGAAGAAGAACATGACCGGAATTTTAAAAATGTGTTGGAAAGATTGAGAATAGCAGGATTGACATTAAGGAAAGAAAAATGCCAAATTGGAGTGAAATCGGTTACATACTTAGGTCATGTAATCTCTAAGGATGGTATCAAACCTAAAATTAATTTGGTAAATGCGATCAAATCTGCACCTGAACCTACCACCAAAGAGGAAGTCAAATCTTTTTTAGGGTTGTTGGAATATTATTCCAAATTTGTAAAGAATTTTGCGGAAGTAACTTACCCTTTAAGAGCATTATTAAGGAAAAATGTGAGGTTTATATGGGATAAAGAGTGTGAAAAGGCTTTTAATGACTTAAAAGAGTGTATTACCAATGCACCTTATTTAGGAAATTTCGACACTTGTAAATCCACCATACTCACTACTGATGCTAGTATCAAAGGTTTGGGAGCTACACTAAGTCAAGTTGTAAATGGAGAAGAGAGAATCGTGGCTTTTGCGTCACGATCTTTGACGGATGCAGAAACAAGATACTCTGTCATTGAAAGGGAAGCATTGGCATGTTTTTGGGCAGTGAGGCATTTTAGGGTTTTCCTATGGGGAATTCCTTTTGTCATAAAAACTGATCATAAACCTTTGACTAATGTTTTTTCAGTAAAAAATATAGAAAGAACCACTCCCAGAATTTCTAAGTGGTTTTTGGGGTTAGAAGGATACAATTTTAAAATTGTATACATTCCAGGCCCCAGCAACCATGCAGCAGATTTTTTATCCAGATTACCTTTAAAGGGTAAGGGAGAAGATTTTGGTGAACCGGATGAATTTGTGGTGGCAACCATCACGGAGGGAATACAAGAAGATGAGTGGAGAATTTGCGTAGAGAATGATGCTGTGTTCAAAATTGTAAAAGAGCTTATAACCAAAGGGTGGCCCAATGAGTGTTCTAAGTTAGAGAGTAACATTAGAGGCTATTGGGATGTGAGAAATGAACTTTCCTTACAAGACGAAAAGGTTTTTAGGGGAAATAAACTTGTGCCTCCAGAGAATCTTCGAGAGAAAATAGTACTATTAGCACATGAAGGACATTTAGGCCGTAGTCTAACAAAAAATAAGATTAGGTTACATTATTGGTGGCCAGGAATGGACTCAATGATTGAAAAGAACCTAAGTCAATGCATAAGTTGCGCACAAAGTGACAAGAGCAAACATGTACAGAAAGGGAAGATAGCAGCGGTGGAGGTACCAAATTCTCCTTGGAATAAACTGGCACTTGATATCATAGGTCCCATTGATGTTAAAGGGTTGAGTGGTAAATTTATCTTAACGTTAGTGGATTATCACTCTAAATGGGTCGTGATCAGGACAGTTGACAGTGTGGTTACTAGTACAGTGATCGCATTTCTACAGGATGTATTTAGAAGTGAGGGCGTACCCCAAATTCTAATAACAGACAATGGGGTACAATTTACGTCTTCTTTAATGAAGGAGTTTTTACATACTTTCTCCGTAAAACATCAATATTCTGCTCTTTACCTTCCCCGAGCCAATGGCCTTGTAGAACGGGTGAACAGAATGATCAAGGATTGTATTCAACTGAATAGTTTGAAAGGCACAGATATAAAGAAAGAATTAGACAACATGATTTGGTCATATCTTATAACACCCCATTCTGTTACTAAGATAACACCGTTTCGAGCCCTTAAAGGAAGGGAACCTGGCACCAAATTGAGTCCGTTATGGTTGGTAGGAAATCATGCGGAGGAAGTCAATCGTAGAGAGATGATGGAAAGAATAAGAGGTCATCAAGATCGTTATGTTGAGAGGTACAATGCCAAGGTATCTGAGAGAGAAACTAACTGGAAAGAAGGTGATTGGGTAAGGGTAAAGTTACCCACCCATACACCTTCAGGATCCTCTAAATTTTCAGGAAGAAAGAGGATTTGCAAAGTTTTCAAAAATGTTGTTTGTTTGGATGATGGTCAAAGGTGGAGCCAGGACAGAATTGCCAAGGATAACAGCATTGGTAGTTCCAACGTAGGTGGCACACCTTCAATAAAGGTCTATGGAACAGAGAATTCTATACACGATGGTAGAAATTTGAGAACTCAGTGTAAAAAACCTTTATGGCACAGAGATTATAAAATGACATAGTTGCTATGAAGAACTCTTTTAAATTTTCTGTATGGTAAGAAGATGTGTTGTAACTGTTAATTCTCAATTGGTATCTCCCATGTTTCCTATACCCCCCCCTCCTCCTCCCCTTTGTTATCACCCATGGAATGTTGTTAACGTTCTAAGTGAAGCGCCTCTCAACTGTGACTGAGGCTATGGAATTCGACTTGGACAGAATACATTTTCATACCTAAAGGTTTCTGTCTTTATTACACATATCTCCGATCCAATAGCTGAAAGAGGCTGGTCAAATAAAAACCAATGGTTCAAGGGGTGGCAAAAGGTCTGTTTGACAGCTGCATTATCAACCCAAACCTAAAAAACATATCTGCTCCAGCTAGGCATGAAGGTGGATAGCTCCATATGTACGGCTAGAAGATCTAGGATTGATGGAACATTTCCAGCTTTCCAGAATATATCCGCCTTTCATCTGTCTTTTATTAGACAGAATAGAGAATAGAGATTCCCATGATCAGCCAGGTGAAATAGGTAGAGTACTCCCTCTATTACTACTAAACTTACTGTTGAAGACTGGACTTTGGGTAAAGATTCTTAATACTGTTTTGGGCTCAAAGAAGTCGAATTCTAAGACAGACTAGTCTGTCATAGTGGACCTTGGTGAAACCCCGAAACCGGTCCTAGGATGCTTGGTTCCAGTCCAGGGAGGACCTGGCTTGGCAGTTCGGGCTGGACTGTTCCCTTGAGGCACAGGGTCAAGACTGATTTGCATATGGCTGGGTTCAAACTGGAATGGCATGGTGAGCAAAAAAACGATGGATTTAGGCCCAGATCTCTGGACTGGGGTGAATGTATGACATTGTTCTGCATTCTGTCCATCAACTGTTGTTTTTGTAGTTGACCTTCTTATCAAGTGATCCCAAAGAACTTCTCTGGATGGCCATTCAGCTAAGAACCAACAGGGTCAATTGTGGTGTCCTCCAGAAAGCCTCCATGGAACAAATGAGGACACATGACACACGTCATGCCTCCTGACCAGAATAAACATCTGTACTCTCACCGCTCTACTGTTCCCTATCCCTGATGGTGAGCTGGGTATCCTCTGATATGAATTTCCTTTGGACTGGAATGTAGCTTGGTGAGCTCATTCAAAGAGGCTCATTGGGCCAACACTGGTGGATTTGTGGTCCATCCACAAATCCTATGTGCTCCTGGAGTGGGTTTTGCACTTGTTTTGGAGAATAACCCCCACTCAATAGACCTACAACTCAACTCAGCCCATCTACCTCCTAATCGTAAGAGTTATATTCATCCTTGCGGGGATTTAAATGACAAAGTTGTTACCAGCTGACTTATCCCACTGGCTAAAAAGTTCCAAAAGCCCCAAAATATCCTATGACAATATGCAAGATACAAAATTAATGGAGAATGCACCATCCAACAGATCCAAAAGTCACCTTCTTCTCCTTCGTCCACTAATCAAACACCCTTATAGATTATTTAGTTGGCTACCTCTTCGATGGCAACCTGTTGCGTGAACCATCGAACCATCTAACCTACATGAGCTTTCTATTATGCTTGCATTAATATCATGATTACTACCCTGAGATGCCTTCCGAAGACAAAACCCTAGAGTCTAAACGAGGACGTTCATATGGACCCAAAGAAAAATGCATACATCAAGGGTACATGGAGATCCTACTTCATGGAAAAATGGGAGTGAACCTCACTTTGAAACCATGTGGGAGTTTATGAAAGCATAAGATATATATAAATGCATCTGCTTCTATAAATAGCAAATTCAAGAAAGAAACTACAACTATAGTAAAGGAGATAAAATAAAACTAAGAAAACACACATCAAAACAGGCTGTCTGGAGACTCATTTTAATTTGAAAGCTTTCAATCAGAACTCAAATATGAATTTAATAAATTGCTTCTAAAAGGGCAGGATACAGTCTGATAGTGGTAAACCCTTATGGCAAGCTAACAACTCCCATAGAATAGAAGAGACTACAGTGAACTCAGGGAATCAAGGCAATTTATAAAAACTTTAAAAAACAGGCATACATCCACCAGCCGGATCAATATAATCAATACTCTTAGATATTTTTTTACAAAAGCTTCTATACACCAACAGGAACATTTAATGAATGAATATCTGTATCATCTCCCCCATCAACATTACAGCAACAGAAAAACATCTGACTGGCATCACATCTAAGTTGAATATTGTAGTGGGTAGAACTGGTCTTAACCTCTTGAATTTAGTTGAATGCAGTCTGTGTTTGAGATATCTTATGACAGATGCAGTTAATGAGTTACGCTTTTACGTAAGGCGGTGTGCCAGATAACCTTCTATTCGAGGCTGGGGTTCGATGGAGAGATCACTCATTGGTGTAATCTCCGGTTCAAGGGTTCAGCTCTGAATTTACCTGGCACTCGCGCCTGAGCGACAGGGATGCGACAGCGACAGGAACGGAGCTCTTATTCACCAGAGGGACGATTCCATTGAATCTACATCAAGACTAATGCAGGATAAAATACTACACAGGGTGTATTTTCACCTATCAGGGCTGTTTGCCCGGGTACCTCACTCATGTCCTGATTGTGTTTGTTGTCCTATTGAAGAAGGCACCTTTTATCATAGCATCCGGGGGTGTTCTATGATGCGCCTGCTCTGGGAACCAGTCCACTTGGAACTCTCATGTATACAGGGAGTGACAGGGACACTGTCCCTGATATAACCAATGTGGCCACATAGGATGGTCTTGATCGCCTCAATTCGAAACTGTCTCTGTACAGGCTGGGCCTGAAGACAGCTAGAAGGGATACAGCTTCAAAACGCATAGCAGGCCAACCCTCAGCCTGGGGAGGGGAGGATGGGCATGGACTGGAGCATGGATGACCATTGAGAACATCAATACATACAGGTCAAGTTTTACGAAGATGTGGGGGAAGATCTGGTTGCCTTGAAGGAGAGTTCGACTGATTACTGCGTGAAGGAGTGAATTTAGCTGTTTGCACAACTATGGATTCTTGAACCGGTTATAATATATCTGAATGTTGCTTCTATGAACTTTTTACAGTCCTTGCGCTTGATGTAGCCTTTTTTTAATGTTTTTTCCTCAACCGGTCATCCATGTCCTAACTCAGAATCTCACTACGCACTGTATATTTGTGTACGCCATGTGCTGTTATTAAAGTTTTACAGTGGAAAACTCAATAAAAGTATGTTAAAAAGACAGAAAAAAATACTTGAGGGGTCAATGAAAGATACAGCAATCCTGAAAGCTGTTGGAATAGTACCTTCATGGATAGCCCCCAATCCTGATGACTTCACCAGTTTATGCCAAAGTCTTAGCCACTGGGCTCAGAAAGTTAAAGGGCAACTGATAGGACCTTCTCAAATGGGCCATACTATAAGTTGTGCAGCCATTTCACATTCAGCATAGGTGGTTGTAACTTTAGAAGCTGACAATAGCATTTGAATCAGTCTCTTTGCAGTTTGTACTCTAGTGAAGGCAAAGCTTGGAGATAGTTTTATTGCAAGGGTAATGGGGCTCTACTAAGAACGGAGGCTTCTATTAGGACAAATGTGCTGCCATCCGATTACTTCATTCTAAACCAAGGTGCTCCTCAAGTTTGCCCGCTCCCTCCCTACTCTTCCTTCTATGGCTCAAGCCCCGAATCCGTCCCATTTGTGAGCATGTTGGGCTTGATTCACAAAGGTAAACTGAGACTAAAGTCTAACTTTAGTTCTTTCGGTATTCACAGAGGGCATTTACGAGTCGTAAAGATAGGCTTTTGTCTCAGTTTAAATTATGTTTTGGTCTTAAGTCTTACTGAGACCAAAAGTTTAGTCTCAGTTAAAATTAAGACCAAAACTTAAGTTAAACTGAGACAAAAGTCGATCTTTACTACTCTTAAATGCCCTCTGTGAATACCGAAAGTCGTAAAGTTAGTAATTCGTCTCAGTTTACCTTTGTGAATCGGGCCCAAAGGCTTTCATGGAACTCTAGCTGCTAAGAGTGCGCGCAAAGAGGCTGCTTATGCAGAGAATGTCATAATCTTTGCTTTGGTGCAGAAGTTATCTTCCCAAAGTATTAAAATGAGCACCGGATAGTCAGTTGTTTCGGGCAGCTCGCTTTTTATTAACCAAGGTAGAATATATCATATGGCATTGGATAGCTGACGTACTAAGAATTTCCTAAATGACACCGTTTTAGGGCACCTTTACTGCAAACACAACATGGAAGAAAGGTGACTTTCAATGCTGCTATCTCCATTCAGCAAATTATAGATTTAATACAAAGGTGGTGCACTAACTTCCTAACATGATGGGGAAGGCTGGAGTAGGTCATGATTAGCAATCATCAATTACACAGCGTGCATGATCCCAAAGAGGTTGGCTGGAGAGCTATTGATGACAAAGGCCAGGGGGACACTCTTTCGGTCATACAAAGAAACACAATGGGTAATATCATAAAAGGATTGCGCGGGAGACCATCTGTAGCTGTTGCTAGAAAGGGACCTTTTGGGCTCTACTAAACAATCATCCCTTCGAATTCCAAATAACGCCCCCAAACAAACATCGCCAAAAATCATAGCAGATACTGCAGAGACACTTGGGTAGCTCAGATAGAGGCCAAACATCAGACTGTGCGGTGCAACATTCCTGCTACTGCAGAATAATAAAGAAAGCCAGTTTCAAGGACCTATAGTTGATAGGGTGGCTTGGAGAAAAGTGGACCTTAAACAAGTCAATAACTTAAAGGAAAATCAAACTCCCTTGTCTTTCTCCCTCCTACAGTTTACATTTGATCCATGTAACCTGGATCTTGATGTATTTGTGGAACTTAAAGGGGTCATCTGGTGAATAATGTCACAACAGGACGCAAACCCAAAACAGACGCCATCAACCAAAGAACATTTTAGAATGCTGATTGTTGCCGATTGTTAGAGATGCAGGGCTGGGTAAAGGGATCTGCATGTTTTCCCTCTACACTTGATGCCCCTTTTGAAGCCTCCATCTCAATACTAAACCTCTGTCGGGTGAGATTTCTTTCCCACCACCCACAGGGGTGAGATCACCTCTTCTTGAGTATCTGCAGAATGGTTTCCAGGCTGCAAACACTGAACTGGAGAAAGCTAAAACTGGGTAGTTGTTGAATTGGAGAAGAAATCCCTACTGAGTGCAGCAAACAAAATATTTAGATGAGAATCCTTCTTCAAATCACCCTTCATGAAAAAAGCCCCGCCATGGTACACCCCCTCAAGAAATGTAAGATCAGAAGGCTCTTTCAGAGAAAACTCTCTCAGATACAAAAGATCTAAAAGGGGTGGCAGCAGTTTTGTGGTTAGAGCCGCGACAGCCTGGAATCTCCTCTCGCTCTATCTCAGATCAGCCCCTTCCCTGTCTCAATTTAGGAGACTGTTGAAAACCTGGCTTTTTAATCTATGATTTCACTTCCACCCCTCTCGCCGCTTCTGCGTCAACGCCAAGACACCCTCGAGTATTCGCTGGGCTTTATAAGTAATTTTAACAAAGCATAACATAACATAACATGAACAAAATCTCTAAATTGCTTTTCTCAAGCAAAGTACCATCTTAGAAAAATGTACGACATTGACCGCTAATAGACCACCTTTCAAGGTAGGCTTAGCAAAAATATAAGTATGTTGGCCATCTGGCGGGGAGCGCGGCTCCATGACCCTTTTGATGTTCAATGCTTAAAAAATCCACTTTTTACAGTCTCAGGTTAATCTAGAAATGAATAAGATCTTCGATACTAGGTGGTCTTGAATAAAGGTTTATGCTATTAGAACAAACCTAGACGTGAAGGTGACCACCCTACTACGCTTGGACCTGCTGTTGGCTCACTGGCTTCCAAAACAGTGATGCGTAATGAAAGAACACGAACAGAGTATCAGCTCATGGAGGGCGAAACATGTTTACTATGCCTGCATTGATGACAACCGCCTGTCCAGCAATAAACTCTAGGAAGATGGGAAGCCTGTTTACTTCACACCCTTCACACTGCTGTAGTTGCATGGGTGAAGCACTGTACAGGGGATCCGAGGGGGGATCTCCCTTGGCCATCTTCCTCCCATATCTGGCAGCATACGTCTTCCTCAAAATGGAACTCCTTTCCTCGCTGACCCCATCTCCCCTGGGCAATAAGTCACACTTAGGTCCAGAACTATTCAGACTCGACCTAGCTTTCGATAATGTCTCATAGTACTTTGTCTCACAGACTCCGACATCCTCTGACGTATGTCTTTAGACCCCCTGAGCAGGATGTAGAAAGGACATGCCATAAGAATTATCAACATGTTCTGAATCCGTCTGATACCGGGTGTGACTAGCACAGGACGCACATAGCATGGACCTTGAGAGTTTATGTGTCAGATATTGTCGCGGGAGTAATACAAATGATGTATTGTTGATAGGGCTTGGGTAGTCGCTCTCAGGTCTCTGGGAGGTGGTAACTGTGAAACAGCTGAAGACAGAGACTTGGTAATGTTCCTGGGAGGCCGAGCATCCACTATTAACGACAACAGAGGTTACAAAGACACGTATCTCTTTACGCCTCTGCTCTGCATCACCTTTTATATAAATATTGAAGTCGAGTCATGTTTTGTTTAGACCCTGTGGTGACCCGAGTGTGGTCAGTAGGTAATGCCATTAATAATGTAAGCATTTAAGTAAGTATCCATCTTGTAGAGCGTGCAATGCCAAGGCGTCTGAGCACCACCGGGTCCAGAGTAAGACCACCAACTCTTTACTTGGTTGAATTGCAGAACAGCCGTGGTTTTCGCTGCTTTCTATGAGGGAGTAAGTTGGATATCAATCGTAGTTCCAGCGCATGGAGTTCCATAGTTTGCTGGCTCAGAAAGGGAGTCTCCCCTCCCTCCACCCCATCTACCCGTCCTGGTTTTTTCACTACAACCAATCTTGCGGAGCGCGACCTCAAATTCCGCCCCGGAGTGCACCATGCAACATTCTTCTTGAAATGGTTGGGGCCTGCCATGCAGGGCCTTGTGGACTATGCACTATGCATGGAACCGTACATGTAAATCTGTCGTTCATGGGCAGCCAGTGCAGGGCCCTAATTCCTATGGAAATTGGTGCAAATTTGGGGAGTAATGTGCACCTGACCCTGGGTTTTTTCTGTTTGCAGGGCTGCGCGGCCTGATGCTTTCGGTCATGTTGGCCTCTCTGATGAGCTCCCTCACCTCCATCTTCAACAGCGCCAGCACCCTCTTCACGATGGACATTTACACCAAGGTGCGACCCAAGGCCAGCGAGAAGGAGCTCATGTTGGCAGGAAGGTAGGTTCAACCTTGTGACCAGGTCAGCATCATACACAAAGGTAGGGTAGCCCTTGGAGCACAGTCGATGGCACAGTGCATGGGTTACATTGGGGTCTAAAAGGGACATGCTGGAATAGATGTGGCACCATGAAGGGCACAGTCAGGGACATAGAGAATACCAAACAATGATCTTATGCAGCGATTGGCATGGAGTCATGGCATTAGGGGTAAAAGTGGGCGGGCCAATGTGTGAGGGTACACTTGGTGCACAGAGCAAGGGCTGTAAGTAGATATGAATGTGTGAGACTGTAACTACATAAGAAGTAAGTCAAGGTTACAAGTGGGGTCCAATTTGTGAGGCTGTCTACAGAATAAAACCGAGCCAGGTTTACAAGTGGAGGTGAATGTGTGAGGACGTCTTTAGATGAGAACCAAATTAGGGTTACACATAGGTTCCAATGTGTGAGGTTATCTACAGATGAACACTGAGTCAGGGTTACAGGTGGACTCCAGGGTGTGAGACTGTCAATAAACGAGAAACGAGAACTGAATTAGTGCTAGTAGGTGCTGTCAATGCAACAGAACCGAGATAGGGTAACAAACGGAGTCCAACGTTTGTTGCTGTCACTAGACCAGAACTGCATTAGGGGTAGAAATGGAGTCCAGTCTGAGAAGATGTCACTAGACAAGAACTGCAGTAGGGGTAGAAATGGAGTCCAGTGTAAGAGGATGTCAAAAGACCAGAACTGCATTAGGGGTAGGAATGGAGTCCAGTGTGAGAAGATGTCACTAGACAAGAACTGCAGTAGGGGTAGAAATGGAGTCCAGTGTAAGAGGATGTCAAAAGACCAGAACTGCATTAGGGGTAGGAATGGAGTCCAGTGTGAGAAGATGTCATTAGACAAGAACTGCAGTAGGGGTAGAAAGGGAGTCCAGTGTAAGAGGATGTCAAAAGACCAGAACTGCATTAGGGGTAGGAATGGAGTCCAGTGTGAGAAGATGTCATTAGACAAGAACTGCAGTAGGGGTAGAAATGGAGTCCAGTGTAAGAGGCTGTCACTAGACAAGAACTGTATCAGGGGGAAGAAATGGAGTCCAATGTGAGAGGCTGTCACTAGACAGGAACTGCATTAGGGGTAGAAATGGAGTCCAGTGTGAGAGGCTGTCACTAGACAAGAACTGCATTAGGGTTCGAAGTGGAGTCCAATGTGAGGCTGTCACTTGGCAAGAACTGCATTAGGGGAAGAAATGGAGTCCAATGTGAGAGGCTGTCACTAGACCATAACTGCATTAGGGGTAGGAATGGAGTCCTGTGTGAGAGGCTGTCACTAGACAAAAACTGCAGTAGGGGTAATTGTAGAAATGGAGTCCAGTGTGAGAGGATGTCAAAAGACCAGAACTGCATTAGGGGTAGAAATGGAGTCCAATGTGAGAGGCTGTCAGCAGACAGGAACTGCATTAGGGGTAGAAATGGAGTCCAACGTAAGAGGCTGTCACTAGACAAGAACTGTATTAGGGGCAAGAAATGGAGTCCAATGTGAGAGGCTGTCACTAGACAGTAACTGCATTAGGGGTAGAAATGGAGTCCAGTGTGAGAGGCTGTCACTAGACAGGAACTGCATTAGGGGTAGAAATGGAGTCCAGTGTGAGAGGCTGTCACTAGACAAGAACTGCATTAGGGTTCGAAGTGGAGTCCAATGTGAGGCTGTCACTAGACAAGAACTGCATTAGGGTTCGAAGTGGAGTCCAATGTGAGGCTGTCACTTGACAAGAACTGCATTAGGGGATGAAATGGAGTCCAGCGTGAGAGGCTGTTACTTGACAAGAACTATGTTAGGGTTAGACATGGAGTCCAACGTGAGAGGCTGTCACTTGACAAGAACTGCATTAGGGGTAGAAATGGAGGCCAACGTGAGAGGATGTCACTAGACAAGAACTATGTTAGGGTTAGACATGGAGTCCAATGTGTGCAGCTTTCAATACACAAGAACTGAGTCGGGGTTAGACACTTCATCCAATGTATGAGGCTGTCAATAGACAAGTACTGAGTCAGAGTTACAAGTGGGAACCGATGTAAAGGGCTTTCTATTGATGAGAACTGAGTATGTGTTAGATCTGGAACCGATGTAAAGGGCTATCTATTGATGAGAACTGAGTCAGTGTTAGATCTAGAACCGATGTAAAGGGCTATCTATTGATGAGAACTCAGTGATGGTTACATAGGGAGCAGATGTAAAGGGCCATCTATTGATGAGAACTGAGTTAGGGCTACAAGTGCAGGTTATGGGCTGATTCATAAACTGAATTTCGTAGTATGTAAAGTAGTACTACGGTACTACTGCCCACGTCCTACAGATTGCTATTGACATGCTTAGATGTGGCGGCCTCCGCCACTGCGACTCCTACCTTTTCTCTGCAGAAATGATGGTGAAGATCTCTGCGCGTGTAGGTGTGCATTTTTGGGGAGGGTCTGGCAGTGCGGCTTACTTACTACTGAATGGGGGGGTTTGGGGAGGCTTGAAGGAGGGTTTGGGGGGGGACGTGCTACTACAAGTCCCAACCCACGAAAGAGTAAGACCATTGAAATTCACATACTACACTTCTAAAATTACTACAGCCGTAAAGGTCACAAAACAGTATTAAATGTATACTTCCATGGAAACAATGGAGGCAGGGACTTAATATAACACCATATAGACAATAATGCTAAAATAGTTTAAATAATCTGACTTTAAATCTTTAAATTATATGTGTGTGTGTGTGTGTATATATATATATAAATTAAATGGTTTATCATTATGGAATGATTTAAATAGTTTAATATAAAAAAAATGAATAGTTAACATATATAACATTAATTTACATTTTATAAAATGTTATTAAAAATTGTAGATTACTTCAAATTATTTTGAACAGAACTTGTATTTATAAATACATTTAGTAGCTATTAGTTAAAAAACAACCACTAGTTATGGTAAAAAACATAATATTGAAATAATTGAATTATCTAATAAACATTTATTGTGAAGCGCTAGTGTGCTCTAGCATCTTATTTTATAAGCTCTAGGGCAAAAATAATTATGGGAACGCACAAGCCCATTATTGCCGTTTTAGCGGCAGTTTTCTGCCGCTAAAGCGGCGATAATTTTATCGCCTGGCTTGATAATATGCCCCATAGTTTTTTCGAATGACTGCTTTTTGTTTCATGGTTGGATGAAAATCGAGCATCAGACCACACAAGACACGGATGAGTATACTAAGGGGCATATCTACAATGACGGCGATAAATAAACGTAAAGCGCGCTTAGCGCTTTGTTCTTTATCGCCGTCTATCTCTGGAATTTCTCGCCTTGGTAACGCGTTATTAACAACGCGTTACTCCAGGGTGATAAAAATTCCAAAGATAGCGGGGAAATCGCCGTTTTGCAGGGAACATCGCTGGTTTCCCAGCGATATTCCCTGCAAAACGGCGATAACCTTGCTGATACGACCCACAGGGTCGTATCAGCATAATCCACCCCAATGTTAGGGGTAGGTAAGTCTGCTTTTTAGCAGACGTAGGTTTTTGGAAAAAACTGTGGTTTTCTCCAAAAACTAACGTGTGCTAAAATGCTGGGGCAACCTTGTAAATATCGCAATGTGAACATCAGCGATATTTACAAGGTGGTCCTGCCCAGTGACGCTCACTTTGCATCTCATTAGAGATGCAAAGGAAGGCGTTGGGTAAAAGGGTGCTAACATACGCTAATACATGTTAGCATCCTCTTGTTAATAGGGCAATAGTTTTATCTCTGAGAGGTAGGTGTGTAGGGGCATATTTACAAGGGCTTTATCTCCACTTTTTTGGCTTACAAAGCCAAAAAAGCGGAGATAAAACCAGCGCCCTATTTACAAGAGGGTGCTAACATGCATAATCGCATGTTAGCACCCTTTTTCCCAACGCCTCACTTTGCATCTCCAATGAGATGCAAAGTGGGTGTTACTGGGCGTACCCAAGATGGACTACCGTGCAAATATCGCTGATGTTTACATCGCGATATTTACAAGGCAGCCCACATGATTTTAGCACACATTAGATTTTGGCGAAAACTGCCATTTTCGCCAAAACCTAACGTCTGCTAAAATCCTGACTTAGCCATCCCTAACATAGGGGGTGGATTATGCTGATACGACCCTGTGGGTCGTATCAGCAAGGTTATCGCCCTTATGCAGGGAACATCGCTGGCGAACCAGCGATGTTCCCTGCATAAGGGTGATAACCTCGCTATCTCTGGAATTCTTATCGCCCTGGAGTAACGTGTTGTTAATAACGCGCTACCAGGGCGATAAATACCAGAGATAGCCTGCGATAATATAATTACCGCTAAGCACGGCCAGCGATAATTATCGCTGGCCATTGTTAATATGCCCCTTCGTCCTTCTCCTCGATTCCCACTGCTTTCATGGAAATAGGGAGCTGAGTAAATGGCAGCCTCTAACACTCACTCTGCAAACTCTCGGCTGCCCAGCTGGGCCAAGCCTTTGCTTTTGAAATAGCTGCAATAAAATACATGAAATAAAAAGCAAAGATGCTCTGGAATGCAATATAATGCACGTGCTTGCACTTTCCTAGGTTACAAGTTTAAGTAGAATGCTTACAGCTGGGTGTATCCAAGCCCACGTTCTGGCTTTGTCTAGCTGATTCCCATGCGTCGTGTATCTCTTTCCACCCCTTCCAATATCCCTTTGAAGAAAGATAAGATATTTTTCTGTTAATCAACTGTTATTTGTATTTAGCGAACTGGATCTTGTTGCCTGTCAACCAGGAGATGAGAATGTTAGGGGAGTATTACAAGTTTAAACTGTACTCATGTCAAATTTCCACCTTGTGAAATAGACCGCAGGCTAGATTTACTAAACTTTGATGCCACACAATGAAGCAAGGGAAGTTGCTGCTCTGATTTGGGTCAAGGAGAGACCCAAAATGCACCATATCCACTAAGATAGGCTGAGTTCTGCTCTCTCGTAGTACTGGCCCACTTCTGGATGCCTAGCATCAATGCAGGCACCCCTGAGCCATGTCTGAGTTGCACGAGTGGCTGCTACAGGGCAGTAGTGGTGGGGTGGGGCGGGGGTAAAAAAAAGAAAACAAAAAAAGAAAATGTAACTTACCTGCCGGTCGCTGCCTCTCCTCCGCCCTCTTCGGTCGACTCAGGAAGCACTAAGGAAGCCAATCACGAGGCTGCAGTAATTGTCAGCGTTGTTGGTCTGAGCGGCCTGGTTCGGAACTCTGACAGGTGGTTGGAGCCTGTGCATGTGCATGTGCCTGTGCATGTGCTGTGCAATACAGCCGGGTGGAGATCATGATAAGTGAACATATGTGTTCGGGCGGCCCAAGACTGCTGGCCAAACCCTCATGCACACTCAGAAAGTGCCAAACACTCCTCCCCCTGCTCTGTGGGCAGCCCAGCCCCACCCGCACCACCCCTAAAAGAAACACAACAGAGCCAGTACTGAAAAATGAAATGATAATAGCACGGTGTTATTATCATTTCATTTTTCCTGTGGGGTGACGCTCCTCCGCCTCAGTGGAGGAGCCGCCGCTGCTGAGTTGTGGGTAATATCGTTTTTGCGCACAAACACTATTCTAAGATGCTTATCCCTCTTTATATGTGCGCTGCAGGATACAGCCGTCATGCAAAGAGGGAGGAAAGAGGAGAAGTAACTATATTTTTCCTTCTACGCCAGCCTTGGGTAGGTGCACCATTTTGGTGCAAACTCATATTACTGACTTTAGTAAATTTGGATGGATTCACGGGAACCCCCATGCTCCACCCATGGAATGCCTCCCCCACACAAGGCAGTGCTATGCGCTGCTTCTGGAATAAAACCCCAAGCAAACCCACGCAATTCTTGATTTGTATGGCTTGATGAATCCCAAAATGGATTTTGCATTTGAAATTTGCCAGGAAATTGGAGCAACCCTGACACCAAATCTTAGCACATCTGGGCCTGCGTGCATAAATATGGCGTGAGTATGCTTTTGCATATTTAACTGGGTAATGTTTTTGCTCCATTGAGAAAATATTTTTCTCCAGGAGAAATCCTTTCCTTGCATTAAGTATGAGTGTTCCTTCACCATTCCTACCTTGGTAATGCCTTTATCAGGAGTAACTTTACGCATGCTTTCGCAGTGCGTAAATACAGCAGAAAGGCAAGTGGCAACGCACAAACTTAGGAGTCTGTGGCACTTCACCTACTTTTTAGGTCTCGCCTGACCCAGCGCATGCGCTGGTCTGGCGAGACCTATTGAGAGGGCTCCAAAAAGTGCTACCAGGCCAGCCTAGAGCTGCAGTGCATGTGCGCGGGCGCGCGCGCCGCGCTTTACCGCGATTACTTTCACTTTCGCGGCCGCTTTGATGTTTGATCGCGATCACTTTCACTTTTGCGGCCGCTTGGCATAGCCAATAGGTCTCACTTTTGGGACCTTATAAGTGTTTAGTTATGCAACGGTTGCATGGCTAAACACTTATAAGGTCCCAAAGGCGAGACCTATTGGCTATGCCAATGCTTGTTCATTAGGCCACCCAGAAAGTCCCACAAATCCACACCAGCCCTAAATTTACAAATGCAAAAATTGCACCACGCTGGCAGGATTGCCCATTGCCTATTGCACTTTATGCTTGTAAAATTGTGCCAGTTCCGATTCCGAGAATTAGACTTGTGAATTAACGTGCACGCAGCGGACATGCTGTGCGCCCACACTCAACGTAGGTGTGGAATCGGGTTTGCATTTGATGGCGCAGATTGAATGCAGGTGAATCTAAAGAGCAAAGCGAAGCTCAATTTACAGCCAGTAAATTCCCTCAGTCTTTGCTAGGGGTAGGCAATTATATGACTGCAGTGCGGAGTTGCATACAATTGGGAACATTTAAACTCTATAGAATAGGTGGAGTCCTCCCATGTTCACAGACTATGCTGCATTGCCAGTGCTGGACATAAACCCCCCACCCTTACCCCCTCACGATGTACCAGGATGGGGCATCTTGGATCAGGAAATGGAATGGAGAATATTGCTCTCTCTACCGGGGATATGTGAGGCGCTGGCGAGGGAAGCCAAGATTGCGCCCGAGGGCTGGGGGTGCTGGCACTTGGAGCAGGCGGACAGGGGAGGAGAGGTTGGGGACCCAGGAAAGACTGCACTGGCCATGACACTGATTGGGCAGGTTCCAGGCCGGTACAAGCATAGCAGTCCCTCAAAGAAGGACATCTGGACGGTAAGGATCTGAGAGGGAACTTACACCGCCATGTCCTTTTGGGTGGGACCAATGACAGCTCGAGATGTGTGCGTGAATGTGCGTGCTCTCTCTCTCTCTCTCTCTCTCTCTCTCTCTCTCCCCAGGGGCAGGGCTGAAGTCACATCCTTCACCTGAAATACAAAGGCTTTTAAACAGAATACAAGTCTGTGCGAGGAATGTGGGAGAGTGTGTGAGACAGCAACTCAGAGAGATACCACTCAGCAGTAAGATGAACCTGGATAACCAAAGGGCCAAGGAACCGGTTGCTATAACATGTCAGCCTAACCAACGAATGATAAATTCGCCAGTAATTGTCATGCACCCTTGCCTGATGACACTTTTAAACCCCATAATGCCACCACTACAACATTATCGACCTTCCCTCCCCTCTCTAGGGATGAAACCATCACACTTCTGTGCAATGTCAAATCTGGCTCCCCTTTAGATGTTATGCCTGCGAGAACTGCGGCGCCCCTTGCACATGGACTCGCAGATTCTGTTAGTCCCCTTCTTAACTCCTCCCTTGATAGCGGTCTGGTCCCCTCCACTTGGAAAGCAGCCCAGGTCATTCCATTGCGGAAAAATAAGAATCTTCCAATGGATGACCTCTCTAACCTCCGTCCTATCTCTCTTCTGCCCTATCTGAGCAAGGTCTTGGAGAAGCATGTGAATAGACATCTCTCCAACCATATCGAAGCAATCGGATACTTGGACCCGTCTCAATCAGGATTCCGCGCAAACTATAGTACGGAGACTGCGTTTGTAGCCGTAACCGACTACATCAGACTTATTCTTGATCAGGGACAGTCTGCCATCCTGGTCCTTTTAGATCTCTCCGCTGCTTTCGATACGGTGGACCATCCGACCTTGCTTGGAAGGCTTAAGGAGACTGGTCTCGGAGGAATGGCGCTGAACTGGATTACCAGTTTCCTTTCCAATCGCACACAAACACTTAATTTAGGCCCTTTCCGCTCTACCACCGAAAATCTGTCCAAGGGTGTGCCACAGGGCTCTTGTTTAAGCCCCACATTATTCAACATCTTTGTTGCTTCTCTTTTAAGATCTCTTGGGTTCATCCCCGTATCTTATGCGGATGATACCCAACTTATTTTTCCATTCAATAAATCCTCTCTGACAGCCCATTCATCTTTTGCCTCAGGTATGTTGGCCATCTCGCAGTGGATGAGTAACAACTTTCTCCAATTGAATGCAAATAAAACGGAGATCATCCTCTTCGGTGATGCCCCCATCCTGTGGTCTCCCGCTTGGTAGCCATCGGAATTGGGACCTGCTCCTCCGCCCAAATTAACAGCAAAAAATGTGGGTGTGCGCTTTGACCAGGCTCTGTCTATGAAGGACCATGTATCCTTCACAGCCGGCGCATGCTTCTTTACTTTGAGCCTCTTGAGGAAAGCCCTCCCCTATCTCCCGGACTCGCTCCGTAAGACACTAGTGCAGGCACTAGTACTGAATAAGTTGGATTACTGTAATGCCCTCTTGGTTGCCGCGAATGAATTTGCTCTTAGCCGTTTGCAAGTGGTTCAAAACACCGCGGCACGACTAGTCACCAATGCCCCTTATAGATCAGCTTCACTCCCACTGCTCCAACAACTTCATTGGTTGCCAGTGCAAACACGGATTAAGTTTAAGCTTTGCTGCCTGACACACAAAGCATTGTGGGGTCCCAGCCCCCAATATCTAGCTGCGAGACTCCATAAATATACTCCCAGCCGCGACTTGAGATCAGGCTCTAAATCTCTGCTACTTATTCCGAGAATTGAGAGAACTCGGTTAGGAGGTAAATCTTTCTCCTATCAAGCTCCTATGATTTGGAATCAGCTCTCCCTTCCCCTAAGGCAATGCCCCGACTACCTTAGGTTTAGAAAGATACTGAAGACAACCCTCTTCGCAGAATGATTTTGCCCCAGCCGCCCCGCACTGCCCACCAGCGCTGAGAGACCCCCCTGGGGGTGATTCACGCGCTTTATAAACTATTAACATAACAAACTATTAACATAACCAGGACACGCTCTCAGCCGTCTTAACTCACCCCTGGAAAAACATGTCAATGAACGGCGGTGGGGGACGGTAGCATGTCATTTTTTGACATCGTCCTAAAACGAAGAACGTTAGCCAGATGAAAACAGGATGACACAGCTTCATTTTAGGGGAAAGTTAAAACCATAAATTACGTTTTCCACGAAAATATGTTTTCATGTAAAGGGCCTTTGTAGAGAAAGAAGAGGTCAGCGTGCCAAAGAGGTAAGAAACGAAAAGGGGCTAGCATAGAGGAGAGGGGCAGCGAAGAGGGTGAGTAAGGTGTTTGTATGAAGAAAAAAGAATAAAGCGAGATTGGGATTAAAGAGATTGTAAAACGTATATGGAGTAAAGTGGGGCAGGACAGCAATATGCAGGACTTAACAAAAACCTTACTACAGTATGATTGCTAGGCTATTTATAATTCATGAAGAATTGGTTTGTGTTGTTGAATGGATGTGCATTTTTCGCAGCTCGGTTGGAAGACTGGTAGATTCTCTGTTACAGTGAAGACACTGTGAGCAGCCTGGCTGGTTCTCTTTACTCATGCCTGAGAACTGCTCGATTCCTGATTACTCAGTGTTACCCTGCACACTGGCCATTATTCTTGGCCAGCTTTTCATCTGTTCCTTTTCTTGTAGGGTATTCATCTTGTTCCTGATTGGCGTCAGCATCGCCTGGGTCCCCATTCTGCAGTCGGCTCAGAGTGGGCAGCTCTTTGATTACATCCAGTCCATCACCAGCTACTTGGGCCCTCCCATCGCCTCTGTCTTCCTGCTCGCCATCTTTGTCAAGCGAGTGAATGAACAGGTATTTGATGACCATGAGTGAAAGGCAAATTTTGTTGAACCCGGTGGCACTTAAAATAAGCATTGAAAATGCAATAGGTCTCGCCTTTTATTAAGTTAAAGCCATTTGCTTTGCTAATGGTATTGTATACCATAGCAAATGCCTTTAACTGAATGAAAGGCGAGACCTACTGCATTTTTAATGCTTGTTTTTATATTTCTTCAGTGTTACAGGCTTCTGGTACCGGTCCTCCAACCCCTTGAACCAGAAAATCCTCTTAAAAAAGGTGCTGAGATGGCGAGGACTACTGTTCTTTATACCCATAAAATAAGCAAATTGCAGCAAGTCGTCTGCACTTTAAATTGATCATTTTGTCTAAGCGAGATCACAACTGTACGGCACACATGTTTTCGACCCCAGAAGGATGAAGGGATGAGTTGGCCATGCAGTCAGTTGAAGCTGTTGTGCAAGTACAAACAACCATTGGTAAAGCCAATAGCTCATCCTTTTACAGTCAAGACCTATTGGCTTTGCCAACACTAGATGTTTTTATGGTAGGGTTATGAATCGGAAAAAACATTTAAAAAAATCTTTTTAATATACTTTCTTAACTCTGCTGGACGGAAGATATTAAATTACACACTGAGTGTGAACATGCAATCCTTTTCGAAGACATGCCTTGAATGACAACATTATGTCCTCAAACTTTTCTATTCCCATTTGTCAGTATTACTTAGGTCTCATAGCAGATATGTGATCAGGTGGATAGGGGAGAGAATGTGGCGTCACAGTCAGAGCTACCAACTTTGTAACCGGTGAACCAGGTGCGAATTTCGGCATCGGCTCAACATCCTGTGATTCTGGGCAAATCACTTAACCTCCTCGTGCCTCCCAAAAACCAACTGAATGTGGCCTTGTGTAATGTAATTAGTGCATCTGTAAAGAGCCGCACCTTCGGGCCAAGTTCGCGCTATTATAAAACTGGGGGAAACTGCGTTTCTACTGTGGACATCCCCCGTACTTCAACATCTCGACTGGTAAATTCACTAATAAAATTATCTGTTTAGTTAAGCGGGCCTTACATCTGCCACCTCTTGTTCCGACTCTAGTTATCTCACCCCGAAGTGCGAGGGCCCTTCTCATGTTACCAAACCGATGCACACATTTATGGACAAAACACTAACCTTAAAATAAGTAGAGACATTCAACCACAGAGTTCAAAGATGCGAAATGTATTCACAAGCAACGACCTGCACACAGCTTTTGCAGTTCATAGATAGTGCCAGTCGAACATGCCTGCTGGCCTCCACTGAGCGCACGCTTCCGGATTTGGCAAGGAAGGGTGTTGTTATATGGGTGACTGCTGTATTACCTGCAGGATGCACCACGTAAGCACATAGCCTGGGGGAGGACAAATATGTGAAAGCCATCAACTAGCCAAATGGCCGTACCTCAGGGTAGGTGCCCCGCCCCCCGGTGAGCAAACCGTAGCAAGGTCTGTGTGGCGAGACAGGCTGCGGCATAGGGATTGCACCAGCGAGTGCTTGCCCGGTGCTGCACAGTCAGCACACCCTTTCTCTAGGGGAGTCACACATCTCTGACTGGAAAACATCTCCACGGGGCAGGGTTACACTGCTCAAGGAAGATTATCACAACACTCCGCAGCATCTGAGAGGCAGCCCTTGTCTTTAAGATGAACACGCATCAAGGGGCTCGTTCCAGCAGAGCCCACTCTTACAAGCCTCAGCTGCTTTGCATAACAAGCGCGGTCCCGAAAGTGAAAGTGGACCGCGCTGCAGCCGATCTCTTGTCTTTATGGGGCTATGTGTTAGAAACACATGGCCCCATAAAGTTAAGAAAGTGCTTTGCGACAGACGCAAAGCTTGCAAGCCAGTCCGGGTGGGCCGACACAGAAAGCCAAAGGGAGGCAACCCAAACACCTAATTTCCAATGGCAGGCCGCCGTTTAACATAAACAGTGATGCCGGCCAATGGGAATGAGGGGCGGGGCTTAAAGCCCTCTTCTGAAAATCCTCTCCTACAAAATCTCTCGCGGAGGTGGAGCAGGGCTCTGCCCTGCAATGCACGCAAGACCTAATAATGATCAAAGTGCAGAGCTAACTCTGTGACAAACTGGGACACTGTCTTTCCTAGACCTCCCCCAAACCGCGAGGGATATTAGTTAAATTGTAGGGCTCATTTCTTATTATTAGTACTATACGTTCGAAGGAAGGGAGGGGGTAGAGGGTTTCTGAATTTGTTACTCTAGGGCAATTTGCTTGATTTATGGACCGGACTGCATTCATATTCTTGGGTCCTTTAGGAATGTAATTTAGAATGGGCTAATGCAGTGTTTCCCAAACTGTGGGTCGCGACCCGCTGGTGAGTCATCAGCCGCTTTCTGGTGGGTCACGAAAGACCAATAACAGAACATTTACATTTTGTATTAATCTTCGCTGTGCTTCAAAGATAGAGGTCAAATGTCTGGCTATGTCTTCTGACAAATTGCTGCTTATTCTTTTAACATGGGGATTGGTGTTTACTTTCCTTTCTCTGACTACAAAATGACAGTAGTTTTGAAAGTGACATTCATGCAGGAGGGTACATAGAGTGTGAATGTAAAGGCTGTAGGGTGTCATTTCTTTTGTAACACACAACACAATTTAAACACCTATCAATGAAATGTACACAAATTTCAGAGTATATCAGCTGTTAGGAAAGCAAAAGTGGCACTCTATTGTTTATAAATCAGAAGTTTTAACGAAACAAAGATTTTAACTGCAACAAAGCAAATCAAGACACTTTAACCTGGTGATGCGCAAATGATAAATATTTACTGAAACACGGTTTCCACACTTTATCATTTGTGTTCTTGTAAGTCTCTGCAAATTTAGTGGCCATTGTAATGGAAAATGTGCTGTCTGCAAATAACAGTGTACTACGGCACGATGATTTAGTAATATAGTTGCAACTGTGTGGTCCAAAATGCACCACCAGCCACATACTACACCCATACCACTCTCCTCCTACAATTTGTGTGAACCGAGGATTTTTTCACTATTCTTATGACTTCAGTGATGTAACATTGATGTCAGCATCCCCCTCTGAAAATTCTTTCAGCGCCACTGGTGCAAAGGTGCTGAACTATGTCCCTAAGCCCGGTTAAAACAAAAACCTTGCATGTATTCTTAAAGATGACTCCGGGTGAATGTTTCAGTATTCTTTTTGCTGCTGTCTTTTTTCTTCACAAATCCATTTTAATAGAGAATGTGCACACTATATGCAATCATACACAATCATCCCACTTTTGAATGACTGTTACACATAAAGTGAGAAATATGTATGCGTCCAGTCCCTGTGGTCACCCACCCAGAGGCAACCAACCCCTCGCTGCACACGGCCTCTGGATGTGTGGCAGGAGGTTGGCTGCAGGGCCCTGTGTCCAACCCCCCCCCAAGGCAGCCAACCCCACTCCACGCACATACTTTGGTGTGTAAGGTGTAGGGTTGGCCTTTTAGCCACGGGAACCCATCCACCCAGGGCCAAAACATATATTAAGGGTAAGGGGTGTGCAGCTCCCCTCCTCAAGCTTTAATAGGCCCCGGGGAACCCATTCCCGCAGCTCAATTCTATTAAAAAGGGGAGGGGGCATGGGCCCCGAGCCTCAATACGTCCCATGGACCCCATCTCTGGGGCTAAATACAGCTAAAAAGAGGAGGGGGCCATGTGGTCCCCCTGCCCAGCCTATTTTGGCCCCGGGTACCCTATCTTACGTTGCCTCCATTAATTATAGGTAGGTGCCCTGGTGCCTACCTGGGATACCCACCAACCACCACACTGGGGGCCGCAGGTGCAGACCCAGGGCCCCTGCAGCCCCAGGTGGCTCCCCGCATGGTGCAGGTCGGCATTGCTCCTGCCCGGAGGGATCATCTGCTTTTTGCATGCTGAGGAATATGTGTTTTGTTTCCCTGCCCACCGGAGTGTGACAAAGGGAAACAGACCCAAATCTGCTGCCAGCCAGCGGGAGCATTTCTAAAGCTTCTGCCTGCTTGGAACACACTTTTATGTTTGCTCCCGTTTGGTGGGAGATTTAAAAATACAAAAACAACAGTTGATGGACAGAATGCAGACCAATGTCATACATTCACCCCAGTACAGAGATCTGGGCCTAAATCCATCGTTTTTTTGCTCACCATGCCATTCCAGTTTGAACCCAGCCATATGCAAATCAGTCTTGACCTTGTGCCTCATGGGAACAGTCCAGCCTGAACTTCCAAGCCAGGCCCTCCCTGGACTGAAACCAAGCATCCAAGGACCGGTTTCGGGGTTTCACCCCTCTTCAGCCAGGATAGCTTGATTCCAGTGGCATGGAGAGCACGGGACCCACGTCTGGGCATACCCTTCCCACTCGGGGTGACAAATGCAAAAACAACAGTTGATGGACAGAATGCAGAACAATGTCATACATTCACCCCAGTACAGAGATCTGGGCCTAAATCCATCGTTTTTTGCTCACCATGCCATTCCAGTTTGAACCCAGCCATATGCAAATTAGTCTTGACCCTGTGCCTCATGGGAACAGTCCAGCCTGAACTGCCAAGCCAGGCCCTCCCTGGACTGAAACTAAGCATCCTAGGACCGGTTTCAGGGTTTCACCCCTCTTCAGCCAGGATAGCTTGATTCCAGTGGCATGGAGAGCACGGGACTCACGTCTGAACATACCCGTCCCACTCGGGGTGACAAATGCAAAAACAACAGTTGATGGACAGAATGCAGAACAATGTCATACATGGGTCAGACTGATTTGAAAATGGCCATGTCTGAACTAGGGTGGCAGAGTGGGCTAAAGAACGGTGATGGATTAAACCCAGATCAGTTGACTGGGGGTGAGTGCTTGCAATGTTCAACACTCCGTCCATCATTTCCTTTGGTTTTGCTTTGTTCGCCATAAGTTGGCAGGGTATGCTCAGACGTGAGTCCCTTGCTCACTTTGCCACTGGATTCAAGCAAGCCTGGCTGAAGACGGCTGAGATGCCAGAAACCGGTCCTAGGAAGCTTGTTTCCGGTCTAGGGAAGACATGGCTTGGCAGTTCGGGCTGGACTGTTCCCATGAGGCACAGGGTCAGACTGATTTGCATATGGCCATGTCTGAACTGGGGTGGCAGAGTGGGCTAAAGAATGGTGATGGATTAAACCCAGATCAGTTGACTGGGGGTGAGTGCTTGCAATGTTCAACACTCCGTCCATCATTTCCTTTGGTTTAGATTTAAAAATGCTCCTGACAGATGGGAGCAAACATATGTTTCCCTGCCTGGGTTAATGTGGGCAGGGAAACTACTGTGTCACGGGCGTGGGCTCTCCGGGACACAGTCACAGAGCCAGCCCTGAGGGATAAGGTCCCTAGGGCCTTTTAAGGCTCAGAGAGGGGGGCCGCATGGCTCCCCTCCCCTTTTATTTACATTTCAGCCCCGGGGGATGGAGCTTAATTAGGATCCGTGAGGGGTCCTGGGCACTCCTTCCCTTGTTTTTCACCTCAGCCTTAGGAATGGGGTCCCCGGCACCTCTCAGAGGCTCGGGCGTGTACACATGCCCCCTTCTCCCCACAAAATAACATGCGTCGCCCCCCAGGCCTGTGCATTTTTTTTTTATTTTGTCACAGATTCACGGATCCTCTGCAAATTTTTGGCAAAATAAAAACAATTTTTTGGGCATCCGTACCTTGCCTCATATATTGTTTTTTTGTCTTAGGACTCAGTTCCGAGTCCTAAGATGGTTGCAAGCACTTCCTGGTTTATGCGGTGGCACCCAATCAGATGTCAGCAGGAGATCTGTCAGGTCTTTGGATCCTCCGTGGTGTGATATATACACCTTTTCTTAACCTTAATTACTCCAAAACTACTGAACGGATTTACACCAAAAGCACTCTTTCTGGACCAAGATCTTGCTTTCTGCCAAATTTGGTGTAGATCCATTCAGCAGATTGGGCTGTAGCTGTGTGTTCCCATGGAAAAACTGAAGAATAGGTAAAACGCTTTTTGAGAATTCCCCCCCCACCCCCCCCCCTTCCTTTTCTTACTCTCCACTTGACGGATCACCTGACACTTTCCATGTGCAAACTAGTCAAAAAGCATATATTTGTCCACTAAATGAATCCTGACCGAAGGTTTGCAGTGTGATACAAGACTGCAATGTATTAGGGCCACTTCAAAGTACTAAAAGGACATCACCAAGTGTAGGATGTACAGGTATAGGAATCAATTAGCGGAAACCATTTAGTAATATTTAGGGAGGGCAGTACCCTGAAGTAATGTGAGTGATTGTCTATGGCAGCTG
This sequence comes from Triturus cristatus, assembly GCF_964204655.1. Lineage (NCBI taxonomy): Eukaryota > Metazoa > Chordata > Amphibia > Caudata > Salamandridae > Triturus > Triturus cristatus. The sequence goes on along the minus strand of NC_140594.1, from coordinate 119,342,117 downwards.
AGACAACCAGGTTTGTAACATTTTCTAACTGAAAAATATAAAATAAACATTGGTTCTCATCTTCAGATTGTCTGCAGGAGAATTTAAGTGGACAATCCTGTAGTAGAGCAAGTGCCCCTGAACCAGATTTTTTTTGTTTTGTTTTGAGATAGGTGATAGGCACTAACAATGTTCTGAACTTGTAATCCTGAAGGTAGGTCTTAAATGCAATGAGCTGGTAAACGTCAGCAGCAGAGAAGACGCGCAAACAATACACGGTTGGTGCCTCAAGTTTTTCCTAGAGGGCATCTAAAGATGTCTGCTACTGGGAGCTCCAGTTATCAATACCTTCTGTCTACATGACTCCTTTACCCAATAAATAGCGAAAAGAAGGGATTTAGATATGGCTTAAAGAGATTTTTGAGGCTACCACCAATATCTTGGTTTTGAAGGCATGAATAACGAGAGATCTGTCCTGCATCAGATTCCCTGATCTGTCTGTAACTGTTTGTCAATGGAGACCCTCAGATGGCGCTGGTTCTCGTGTAGATCCTGACGGTCTGGACTTGCCTGACATATAATCCGATAACCCCTGGGAGACAACAGGCCTTAGATCAGCCACGAGCAGGGCCGGACTGGGAACCAAAGCCGGCCCTGGCATACTGCCCGACCAGCCCCCAGCAGGAGGGAGGGGGGTGCGGTCGAACAGTTTGCTGCGGCCGTGTTCGGCCGTTTTTTTTTTTTTACCGGGGGCCGATATTGCCGGCCCCCGGTAACAAAAACGTCACCCAGGGGGCCCAAAACCGGCCCTCACCCTAGCGGCCCACCGGGGAAATTCCCGGTGCCCGCTATGGCCAGTCCGGCCCTGGCCACGAGGAGTGGGACTTCTCTGTTTTCAGCCACAGCTTTGGGCTGTGTGGAAAGCATGCACCGCTTTCAAGGACAGTGGCATCCTACAAGCGTGCTGTTCTGTCTAGTGGCGTTGACGCGGACTATGCCATGATTAGGCATTATACACCCACATCAAATAAGAAAACAGGTCCACCTTGCGCTTTAGATGAATAGTGTATTATAGGTCAAACGTGGGTCTTAAGTGGCCATAGTCAGAGAGCAGTGGTACACAGATAAGTCTGAACTGCGATGAGTTAGTACTTCAGGGTTTATTACTTCGGACAGCATTTTGCTTCATTTTTGTATAATTTAAAAGGGAATATTCTACTTTCCTAAGAACACACCGTTGAGAAAGGAGGAAACACTACAGAAAACAGAGAAGAAAACTATGTATAAAATAGATTGAAGGGTAACTTCAACGGATTCAAATCGGTAGCAAAAGAATAACAATTTCACATAAATATTTTAAAAAAAAGATTTTTAAAGGCTTCAAATTGATTTTCCTACACTTCTGACTATGGGCGAGCTGCCCCTGCTAGAACCAGAGGCTAGCGAGAGACATGTGCCCAGTTTGTACAAGCATAACCTGGTGGAAAGAACAAGCGGGTTCTCGCCTGGAGTCCTACAGAAGTGCAGTGCACCTATACAGTGAAATGCACTAATTCTACACATCTATATGCTCAGCTTGTGAATTCCTCCTGTTTTTGTTTTAACCAAGCCGTGCACTTATCAAACCTTTGCACAGTGCAGCCACCTTGCTGCGCTGCGCTGCGCTGCATGGAGGGGCAGGAATGCACCATATTTAACATTGTACAGCACATTCCTGTCCTTGACTTGTGCTTGCACCCTTTTGGCTGCAGAGTGCTAATGTAGGCACTATGCAAGGTGACGGCGTTGCATGCAGGAATATTTTTGTGCAGGAAGAGACACCTTCCTACACAAAAACAGAGTAAACAATGATGAGAAATAAAGATAATTCTCCTCGTTGCACCTCCTCTGGGAGGTCGTAACAGTTTTGGCACATTCCCAGGTTTACCAGTGTTGGTGTTACAAGTAAAGATAGCTCCTTGGTAGGCAGGCCACGTAGGTTATAAGATGTAGGTTTATTGAAGAAGACAACTCTTAGTTACAGGTTATGGTTATACTGTGAACGTATAGTCCCCACCAGGAGCAGCATCATACTGCTCAGCCCACTCTGTCCAACTGGCACTCTCATAGGCCAGGCACTCCTCAACATTCCATACATCACACACACTGACTGAGGAACAGGGAAACTAGAGAAAGAATACATTACACATAAATCAGGATATAACACATCTCCCCCCTTAGGAAATGATAAAAATACATCAAGAAGTAGGCAAAGGATCTCCTCCAACCCACACTCATCCCAAACACAGGGCATCTCGTGAACACAGAAACAAAACTTGAATCTCTTCCATCAGCACTCGCACCAACACAAAGCTTCTTGAACATAACAAAATGGGTGTCTACCAAGCTTCACTACAGCAGTAGGCAAAGAGTATCTTTCAGCCCACGCTCATCCTTGCAAAAGCACACTACATAAACTTAGAACTCACAAAAACTCCTTACAATCCAAGGGTGCAACAAAACATGACCCCCATCAAACTTCTTACCCTACACCACATACCACACAAGACCAGGGACGCTACATGCACACACACTGTCTCCTGTATACCTTGCAGGACCAGGGACACGATATATAAAATGCCACTCTTACAAAACTGCATTTTCCTAAACTGGAACAAATTCACAATACTCTCTGCCACAATTTCAACATTGCACTCACAAAAATAATACCTACCCAAGCAACAATATTCTCTGCTGCAATTTCAACATGGCGTGGCAGTAACACAAACTCCACCCCTCTGGTGAACGACCTCTCACCCGCACATTCGCTTACATGAAAGCATTTTACAATGAAACATAACATTAGCAGGTAACTCAATGTTCTCTAATCCGGTGAGCGATATCTCACCCATTCCTCCCAGGTGGCAGGGACTAACTTCACTCCTCTCCCGAGAAGTCAGACCTCAAATAAGAATTCACCAGTATCCCCACACTTGCCACTCAAGGCTCGATTATGCCTTCGATCGGGTTCCAAACTCTTCATGCATCCACTGGCCACATGTAACACTGCCCCTTCCGAACACTCTACTTCACAACAACTCTCCTTAATGAACCCACTGTGGGGCACACACAGTTTCTGCTGTTCGCAAGTTAATCATTCCAGTTGGCTAAGCAAGATCGTTCACACGCGGCTGTAAAGGCGACTGTAAAGGCACGCGATGCTTTCCTCACGCATCGTTTATTCCTCCTCAGATTTATCAGGTTCCAACGCGCTTTGTACACAGCTTCCTGTTTTCCGCCTGGTAAATCTAGGAATGCACCAAAATGCATGGGTGGATGTGTGGGACCACCCACGCTCCACCATGGACCTCCCCCCTGGGCAAAGTAACGCAAGGCAGCAAATTATCAAGGTACTCAGGGCCACGCAAAGTGGGCTTGCGTGGCTTGATAAATCTCTCTTAGGTAAATCATACTTAGGCTTTGCGTCACCCTTGCGCCCCCTTGTGTGGTGCCAGGGGGACGCACACCCTTCATAAAGATGCCCCAGAGTGTACAGGTGCCGGCTTAAATTGTGCACAGTGCCTCTTGCAACTTATGCTTATCTAACTTTTGTGAACCAGTCCCATACTTTTCTGTCATGGTTAGCCTAATATAGAAGTGATGCTGCCATGCATGACTAGCATATTAATGAATGCACACACATTAAAGGATTGGAGATGTTCAACACAAGAAAGAATGAATGAATAGAAATGGGGTTGTAGACCACATAGGTAACCTCAAAAGGTATCCTGGCGCTAGGATACAGCGAGTTCTTCACATTACTGATTAATGAATCATAGTGGTGGAAAAAAGGTTTTCTAGATGTATACAAAAGATCAGGGGCCTTTTTACAAGAAAGTGACACAGTGCAGCACCGCAAGCCATTTGGCTGCGCTGCGTCACTTTCAAGGCACATGGATGCGTCATATTCACAACAATATGCTGCATCCCTGTGCTTTCCCCTGCGCTGGTGCAGCATTGGCTGCCATGCGCCAATGCAGGTACCCTTGTGCCATGGTGCAAGGGTGTCTGTGTTTTAGGAGAGATTGTTTTTGTGCGGGAAGGGACACCTTCCTGCCCAAAAACAATCATGTGAGGTGTTTTACTCTTCTGATGTGTGCTGCAGAAAGTGCTGCGTGAAAACGGACCGTATTAACAAGGCCTCGAAAAGCCACACAGGGTGACTTAACATGGCCGTGAAAATATGGAGCACCACACTGCACCACTGCTGTGTCAAAAAAAGTGACGCGCTGTGGGCTTGTAAATATGCCCCAAGGAGTATAGGCTGACTACTTAACAATGGAAGTAAAGGAGAGGAACATAAAGATCTGTCAGCCTCTGCATGGAAGGGAAAACTCGAGCAAAGTAACCGAAAATACCAGTGTCTCAGCAAACAAGACTAATATTGAAGAACTAGAGGCATTAGAAGGCATAGAGAAGTGTGGCTCAATGTGGAGAAGTGTGGCTCAATGGTTAGAGCGGCAGACCCTGATGCAGAGTTCTGGCCTGGGACCAGGGTTCAATTCCCGCCTCGGCGGGTCGTTGGGCTCAATTTCCTCGGACCTGATAATTCTTGCCTCGGTGCCTACTCTAATCATGGGTCCCACTCTGCAACTCTGGGCAATAGCTTGCTTAATCTATCTCCACAACGGCCCCAACAGTGCTGGGGATGCCTGGCTTCACCTTGGGGGTGCCCAGGAGTGGACATTTCACAGGGAAAGACAGGAAGGGTTCCACAGCGGTATGAGTACAGCGCCAGGACGCCCCGTTGCTGGGGCAGCAGTGCGCTATACAAGTACAACATTTCATTTCATTTCATTACTGATAGTGATAAATGCGCAGTGAGTGACTGTAGCGTTAGTGCCTGCTAATGAGGGCAATTAAAAGTTGTTATTGGTATATGTTGGAGGGAGGACCACCGGGTAGTCGGGGAGACTATTCCGGGGCACCTTCCTACCGCAAAGTTATAGCCGAGCGCCGCTGAGAAGCCCCCTCAGGGGGGTCTTTCTCCTATGATCGTACTAGGCCCAGTAACACCACCACACAGGACTCAATATCAGTTGCGTGACTTGGTTCTTTATCAGCAGTAATACGTGCAATATTTACAGTGGGATCGAGGGATCCTATAAGAGTCTTAATGTCTGTTAGGGGAATAGGGTAGCGGGACAGTCTTAGTACCAACCAGGTACGGGAGGGCTCTGCGCCAGACCTTGAGTGCTGGTCTCAGAGCGGCTCGGATGTGGGGAGCCGCGACGGCGTCTGCAGGGCTCGGGTGGCAGTTCCGCTTAGGTCGAGCCGCGACGCAGTCAGCAGGGCTCGGTGGTAGGTCTGCTTCGGTCGAGCCGCGACGAGGTCAGCTGGGCTCTGATGATAGTGTTCAACAAGGTCGGGCCGCGACAGCGTCAGCAGGGCCCCAAAGGTTCGTGAAGGTCTTTAAGCACGGTGGAGCCGCGACGTCGTCAGCAGGGCTCAGAGGGTGGGTTCAAGGTGAGTCTTCTTCCGTAGGGTCAGCCGCGATCCGATCAGCAGGGCTCTTGACTCCAGGATACAACTACTGTCCTGTTGTCGGGTCGCCCCAGATATAGGACGGGAGCCCTTTGATGTCCGGACCCTTGCGCCCGGAGGGGCGGAGAGGCCGAGTAGGGAGCGGCCAGACGCCCAGCAGGAGAGGCGCCAGGCCCCAGAGAGCTGTGGGGCGATCGCACCTAGGTGTGGGAGGACGGTTGGGGGTCCCATCGATACTGCCCTCCGCCGGGAGTGGGAAGGGCTCACGTGGTATCCCCCGGGCCAGGGGTTGGCGTCTCGATGTCGGGCCTCGCTGGGACCGAGGCCGGGTAGAGCAGGGTCACGCAGGTGGTCACGTGGAGTGACGTATAATCCAAAATGGAGGAGCCCCGAGGTGCATGGGACCTCGTGCAGCTTAGCGCGGGGAAACAGGACCACGCCGCGAGGCCGGCTCCCACAGTATATTATGAGGGAGTGGACCTTCAGGGATCAGCATAAGGAAAAGGGAGATAGTGCTCTTAGAATACTCCACCTTCTGGGAGTGTAAAATGTTGTAAACTAAAAAGGGAGAAATTGAAAAACGAATATTGGGTTGTTAGGCAGAAGGTCTGTACCAGTCTTCATTGACCCTAAGACCAGCCACTGCCTTCAATCAATCAATCAAGGCATTTATATCGCGCACTACTCACCCGGAGGGGTCTCAAGGCGCTTGGGGAAGGGGGTCTGCTACTGCTCGAACAGCCAGGTCTTGAGCTGTTTCCTGAAGGCGAGGTGGTCCTGGGTCAGCCGAAGGTGGATGGGCAGAGAGTTCCATGTCTTAGCCGCCAGGTAGGAGACGGATCTTCCTCCGGAGGTGGCTCTCTGGATGCGAGGGACGGCGGCGAGGGCGAGGCGCGCGGATCGTAGCTGGCGAGTGGGTGCGTAGAAGGCGGTTGTTGAGGTATCTTGGGCCCAGGTCGTGGAGAGATTTGTGTGCGTGGGTGAGGAGTCTGAACGTGATCCTCTTGTTGACAGGGAGCCAGTGTAGGTCTCTCAGGTGGCTCGAGATGTGGCTGCGTCGGGGGACGTCTAGGATGAGTCGGGCGGAGGCGTTCTGGATGCGCTGAAGTCTTTTCTGAAGCTTGGCTGTTGTTCCGGCGTAGAGGGTGTTTCCTTGCTGTCATGGGCGTTGTTGTCCAGTCGTTCCTTCAGGGATTTCTTCTTGGTGGTGCGGATGAGCTGGTGATGTCTGCGAGTTGCGAGTTTGAGGGCGGTCATGTTGTCGGCGGTCTTGCCGAGGAGCCAGGCCTTCTCGAGTGTGCGGCAGGCCTTCTTGGAGTCCTTGAGTTCGTCGGTGAACCAGGGGGCCTTCTTGCTTCTGGGCTTGGTGGGTGGGTTCTTCAGTGGGGCGAGGTCGTCGGCACAGGTGGTCAGCCACTGCGAGAAGTTGCGGGCTGCTGTGTTGGGGTCCGTTGTGCTGACAGGTGGGTTCTGGCTGAGGGAGGAGGTAAGCTGGTCGGCCGTGATCTTGCTCCAGTTTCTGTGGGGGACCTGCTTCGTGTGGTGGTGGATCGTGTTCTTCCTGAAGCTGAAGTGGACGCAGCTGTGGTCGGTCCAGTGAAGTCCGGTGGAGTGGCTGAAGGAGATGTGTGTGCTGGACGAGAAGATCAGGTCGAGCGTGTGGCCGGCGTAGTGCGTGGGGGTGTTGACCAGTTGCTTCAGTCCGAGGTTGGCGAGGTTGTCCAGCAGGGCGGTGGTGTTGCGGTCGTTGTTGTTCTCCAGGTGGAAGTTGAGGTCTCCGAGGAGGATGTAGTCGGTGGAGGGGAGGGCGTGTGGGCTGATGAAGTCCGTGATGTCATCGCAGAACTGTGTGCGCGGTCAGTGAAGCTCCCAAAATTCTGGTGTTCTACAAACAATCCTTTTGCTGACTGGCTACCACTGAAGGGTGGCCAAAGGTGAGGGAACTGAAGAGCCCAAGCAGAAGCCTGGTCGCAGTGTCCTCAATCTTCTGTAGTGTCAGAAGGAGATATTACGCAAGTCCCAAATACACGGTGCCTCATTTATGGTTTTTTTGCCATGGGGCAGCGCAGCAGGCCTTGCTGCTGCGCTGCCCTACTGCAAAAGAAAAGAGTAGGAATGCGCTGTATCTATTGGATACGGCGTATTCCGGTCCTTTCACCCTGCGCTGGCACACAATGGGCTGCTGTGCACCAACACTGGCACCTTTGCACCATGGTGCAAGGGTGCCCACGTTGCGGTGATGATGATTTTTGTGCATGAAGATAAACTTTCCTGCACAAAAACAATCACAAGAGGCTTTTTCCTCTTTCTATGTGTGCTGTGGAATGCAGCACACGTGGAAAGAGGAAACATATGAGAAATAAAGATATTTCTCCTCGTTGTGCCTCCCTTACGCCTCCCCTTGGGAGGCAAATGTTTTTGACGCTGCCTTACACTTACGATTTCTCATAAATCTGGGGCAGTGTCAAAAAGCCATGGATGTTTCTGGGAACGCCCACCGCAACACCCAAGGAACGCCCCTTTCCTGCTGTTTTCGGCGTGAAAGGAGCACATATTTATAAGGCCATGAAAAGCCACGTAACGTGGCTTTACGTGGCCTTATAAATATGCCAGTGACACATTGTGCCACTGGAACGTCAAAAAAGTGACAGTCCGGCGACGCAAAAGTGCCGGTAAAGCCTCATAAATGAGGCCCACAGTTTCTGTTTTCAAGCTGGGACAGAACTTTTGTGTGTACCACAATTTCCTAGTTATGTATAGGGAGTAAAGTAAGACTCTTAATTAGGATTTTAGGATTAGGAAAACAGGAGGAGGTCACTTTACTAACTTGGGATGTGACCAGTAACTTGGAATCAAATAATACCTATGTTTTGGGCCGCATCAGTGGAAGAACATAGATATCCCAGAGAATGAAGCTACCCACAAGTTGTACTGATAAAGTTGAGAATTCCAAATAGGAAGAAATACAGAGAAATGGTCACTAATGTCCTGGGCAGGATTGCTATGAAACTCTGACACAGAACTTGGGAAGTAGCCATGGTAATAACGTCTTCGAAATAGGAGTATAATATGTAACTGTATCGTAAAGTCTTCTTTGGGTTTGTCTCCACAGTGTTCTTTCTGTACCATGATAAAAATTAATAAAAAGGTGTGTTTTTTTTTAAAGTTGAGAATTCCCTCTTTTTTCTAAATTCATTTTTGAACTCTGAGAAGAAAGACTAAGGGCATGATTATGATCTTGGCGGAGAGGGTTACTCCATCACAAACGTGATGGATAATCCGTCCCCAAATTACCATTATATCCATTCCATCACATCTTATTATATATTATCTTATTATATCTTATGGAACTTGTAATACGGCGGATGGAACGTTTGTGACGGAATATCCCATCTGCCAAGATTGTAATCAGACCCGAAAACAGCTTAACATAAAACATACTGAATTTTAAGGACATAGGTTTGAAGCAGACGCAATAGCACTATGTAAATATTGGCGGTGTAGAAATCAAGAATTAGGGAATGCCTAATTTTAAGTATTTTTTTGGCGAGTGGGGCGTGGAGACTTTTCAAAAATAGATAACATAGCTAGGCCTGTATTCGAACCAGAGGACGTACGATAAGGGATAATATCCAAATGTGGTAATAATGTTAGCAAAGTCAGAAAGCGAACCATGACCCATGAATTTAAGTTTCCCCATCCATAAACATGGCATAACTTTTGGTAATATGGTTATTCTAAGTTGTACATCATGTATGTGTGGGTAGTTACCGCCAGCTTTTGCATGTATTACTTCCTTCCACAAAATCTGCACCACTGGAAGAAATATACGACAGACCAAGGACTGCAAATGTTTTCCTGCTACCATAGGCCTCTACGTGAAGAAGTAAATTAGGTGTCCAGAGTTTCCTACAAATTTGCCTCAAAAGTTATTTTGCCATTGTTACTGTATGTTTTCATTGTTAACGCCCTTTTATACATCAGGCATTCTCATTGGCTTACTGAAATCTCTGCTCACTTGTTCTCTTTCTGTCATGCTTCCTTCTTCATTGCCTTTTCTTGTGTACTTCTACTGATTTCCTGTCCATCAAAAGTTCCCATCACCTCACCATCCCCTCCCACTTGCTCTCTTTTTCTTTTTACCACCACCTCTTTTTCACTTTCGTTGATGTCCTGTCATCATATTTTCCTCTTCTTCACTACACTTCCTTTTTACTGATGTCCATTAGAGGCTCCTATAATGTCCCTTTCTTATCCCCCTCTTCTCTCTCACTCCATTTTGTTACTGCTTCTTTTTTTTGGTAAAACCCATTCCAATTGCCATTTCTCATTGTCTAACCTTGTCCTTCCTCTCTTTCTACACATGGTCTAGGGGGCTTTCTGGGGCCTGGTCATTGGGCTGCTGATTGGCCTATCACGCATGATCACAGAGTTCGCCTACGGAACCGGCAGCTGCCAGAATCCCAGTAACTGCCCCAAGATTATCTGTGGGGTGCACTACCTCTACTTCGCCATCATTCTCTTCGTCGCCTCCTCCATCATCGTCCTGGGGGTCTCGTTCATGACACCAGCCATTGACGATAAACATGTACGTAACAACTTGTATCTGTCTCATATCCATATATTCTATATGCCTCTGCTGCTGGACTAAGCAAGTTTACACCTCACATCAGGAAGAGGCAACGAGTTGTGCAGAGTAGAGGTGTGTGAAGTTTTGTCATGAGTGTATTTTTATGTAGTTCCTGATTATTTGCTTTCCTGTGGTTCACTGTGTTTTTTGCTTTTTCTTGCCCTTCTCCTATGTATACTGGGTCCCCTGAGTAAGTAATACTGCAATAAAACATGCTACAAATAGGATAAAAACTTTCTTTACACTCTTTCTCATCTTCAATTTTCAAAATATGTATATGACAGCCTGAAGACCGCCGTTGTGTACTTGAGTGCAGGGTTTGCGTACTTTTCCTCCTAGTTGATTTGATAACATTTTAACCAAATTACACTTAAATACAAAATGGTGGCAATCCCTTAAATACAACTTTATCATGTGTGTTCTGTTTGAAGAAAACATAAAAACCTCATGATAACATATCACAAAAAGCTATGTCATCAGTCTCCTAGTGACTCAACTCTTCAGTGAAGAACCAGTGTATGTACCCAGGACTCTCTTTCTTAGAGGTGATTGCAAGTGGTTTTCCCTTCAAGTTGGCGGTCTTGCGGTTGGCTGTGGAGTTGGGTAAAGCTCACGCTTGTCTTCCTTTGCAGCTTCACCGTCTGTGCTGGGTTCTGCGGAACAGCACCGAAGAACGCATTGACCTGGACGCAGAAGATGACTGGAAAAACGAAGAAGAACCTGATATCGATGACACAGAGGACCAGGGTAAGTGATAAAGCAGGCGCTTCTCATATCTTGACCCCTGTAGAGCTGGACTGGTGGTTGTTCACTGCCAAGGAAGCCTGTGTGCACACCTGAGGAGCAGGGCGAGTGTTAAAGCAGATACTTCTCATACAGTGCATTCTTGACCCCTGTAAAGCTGGACTGGTGGTTGTTCACTGCCAAAGAAGCCTGTGTGCACATCTGAGGAAAAAGAGCGCCACTCCAACCACAAGGATAGAAATAACTGTGAGTGAAATGTGGGGGCTTGGGAGGGCATGGACTGCCATCAAACCAACTTAGGGTCATATTATCAAGAAACGGTGTTAAAATTATCGCCGCTTTAGCGGCAGAAAACTGCCGCTAAAGCGGCGATAGTGGGCTAGATAATATGCTCTTGAGAATACACATAGAAGCCCATGGTGTCAACATGGGTTTCTATTGGAAGTCTCTGCGGCATATTATCAAGCCCATTATCGCCGCTTTAGCAGCAGTTTTCTGCCGCTAAAGTGGCGATAATTTTAATGCCGTGCTTGATAATATGCCCCAAAATTCCTCTGAAACACTGGTTTCCTGCCTGACTAACTCAGGGCATGTACCCAGCACACTGATACTCTACTAGAGAAGGTTTGGTTCAGCTATGCTCTGAATAAACCTATAATTTAAAATGAAAGCAGATCTGAAAGCTAAGGTTGAGCAAAACTTGAATGATGCCTACAAAGTTTACAAAGGCCTCTCTTTGCAAACGTTACAAAGGTTTATGAACTTTCTAAAACTTCCCTTGCAGAAGGGGTTTCATTCAAAAACCTTGTCTGCGAGATAATTCTTCCACTAGAAATTATTTCTTGCTAAGATATTTTTCTGGCAAACTTACTATTGGGGGCTTTTTTTTCTTACAATCAAAATTTCACAAAGATTGAGACACTTGCAGAGTTTTGAAGGGAACCTGTATGAAGCACGAAGGGTAAAACTTTGCATGCTTTGACTAAACTCCTGACCACAAACTTACAAGTTAAGAGCTAACAAAGGTTGTTTAATACAAAGTCACCATCCTATGCTGACCCAGGATCTGGGGCCCAATCACTGAGCCTTCAGCTCAGCTCTACCATTTTATCTCTGTGCCATTTCCTGCATCCCAAGCTAAAGATGTAATAAGTTCCCAGTGGTCTAAAGTCATTCATGCACCTCCAGGTGGAAGATGAACTTTCACATCCACAGCATTCTAGATCCTTGCAAGTTGAGTAGACTCTATGTAAATACTCTGAGCTGGCAAGGAACCATTAAAGATGAATCCCCAATGAATCTAGAGTGTTTGCAGCAGCATACATAGGCCCATCATAATCCAAACCTATTGAACACTTACCAGCTCCATTGACAACACTTAGTACCAAATGGGAAAGGCATTGGGATGAGAGATGATGGGGACAGGGAGGAAGCATGTATGGACTCTTGAGAAATCGCGATAAGGGAAGGATGTTGGTTGATCCACCTACAAATTCTTCATCCTACGTACTATACCGATGAACATTTAGTAAAATTTGGCTGCTGAAAGACAGTTTATGTCGCTAGGGATGCCAACAGAACAGCACCTGCCTGCATGTCCCAAATTCAAACATTCTGGATGGCGAGAGTCGCCAGCAGAACCACTGTTATGGAAGCTGAAATGTCAGCCTAGTTGGCATTACTTGAGCTGTGGAGCGACTCTACTGTATCGACATACACATGCATCTTTCGTAATCTAGCAATGATGGTAACCAGGGGGCATATTATCAAGAACGGCGTTAAAATTATCGCCGCTTTAGCGGCAGGAAACTGCCTCTAAAGGAGCGATAATGGGCTTGATAATAAGCCCTTGAGAATTCCAATAGAAGCCCAGGTTCACACCAGAACATGGGCTGGAATTCTCTAGGGCATATTATCAAGCCCCTTATTGCCCCATATCTACCTGATGGGAGTACTTCTTGTGAACTGCTAATATAATTTTGCCTGTACCATATAAAACAACAATGAAGAAAAGAATATTGCCAAGTCATCACATGAGTCTAAGAGCCATGTCACTGACCCACAGAATCCAGCCCTGAATTACCATTGAGACATCCTCCCTTTAGCCTTACCACTGAACTTTATACAACCAGCTTTAGACCCACTTATAGGAGCCAGGGGCTAGCTGCACTGGTCTGCCACCGAGGCAGCAACCATTCAGCGTTACATGGAGTTATTAAGTACAGCATGTCCTGCCAATGTACTGTGACATCAGTAATGCTGGTGTATCACTGAGACATTAACACGCTGGTTTAGAACCAACCTTGCCATTGGTCACTGAACCAGCCACAAAGCCCTGTCAATGAGCCACTAATGAAGCCCAGCTCAACTATCACTGAGACAGTAACAGAGCGCGCTGGATAGGCAACCATTAGAGCCACCCACAGAGACCCCCACCCTTTAGTTTACCAGTAAACTGCTAAACCAACCAGAGAGCCCTGTGAATGAGCCATAATTGCAATCCAACTGGCATGCTATTAATACATCCGCCTCTTACACTTGTCATTGAACTTTTAACTACCTAGTGGCCAACCCATGTAAATGGGTCCTGAAACCAGTTCATTTGTTAAGATTGTTTCTCTGTAATCTTCCTGTGATTTTGATGTTCCACAGCATAATATTTTAACATTTGCTGGCATTGAGGAACCTCTGGGTGCATGTGTGCTCAAGTAAAAAGTGCTGGCTTACCGATGACAAAACTTTTATCCTCTTATGGAGCCATTAGAGGTAGCGAGCTTCCCAGGAAGCCATAAGACCAGTGCAACCGACCGGCTACTGCGACACCAATACGTCTTGCACTGAGCGTTGACACCGAAAATATTCTTGCTAACTTCCAACTGAGATTAACTACCTTTACCATATCTAGGCACCATTGAACCAGCCATGAAGCCCTACCTGGCTTAGCACGAAGTCATCCGCACTCTTTCCTTAACCCGAACGATGAATATACTTTTACTAGAAAACCACTGAAGCATCCCACTTTAACCTACCGGAAAGTATTTGAGTCAGACTGAGAGGCCTATGAATGAGCCATGAATCCAGCCTTACTAGCCATATACTGCAACATCAGATAGAGCCCTACGAATGAGCCATGAATCCAGCCTTACTAGCCATATACTGCAACATCAGATAGAGCCCTACGAATGAGCCATGAATCCAGCCTTACTAGCCATCCACTGCAACATCAGATAGAGCTCTATGAATAAGCCATGAATCCAGCCTTACTAGCCATCTACAGCAACATCAGATTGAGCCATGAATCGAGCCTGACTAGCCATCTATTGCAACATCAGATAGAGCTCTACGAATGAGCAATGAACCCAGCCTTACGAACCATATTGTGCAACATCAGATAGAGCCCTGTAAAGGAGCAATGGACCCAGCCTTACTAGCCATTTACTGCAGCATCAGATAGAGCCGTACGAATGAGCCATGAATCCAGCCTTACTAGCCATCTACTGCATCATCAGATAGAGCCCCATGAATGAGCCTTGAATCCAGCCTTACTAGTCATCTACTGCAGCATCAAATAGAACCCGATGAATGAACCATGAATCGAGCCTTACTAGCCATTAGTGCAACATCAGATAGAGCCCTTTGAATGGGCCATGAACCCAGCCTTACTAGCCATCTACTGCAACATCAGATAGAGCCCTGTGAATGGGCCATGAACCCAGCCTTACTAGCCATCTACTGCAACATCAGATAGAGCCCTACGAATGAGCCTTAAATCCAGCCGTACTAGCCATCTACAGCAACATCAGATTGAGCCATTAATTGAGCTTGACTAGCCATCTACTGCAACATCAGATAGAGCCCTATGAATGAGCCATCAATCCAGCCTTAACAATCAACCACTCCATCTTCAGATTTATCCCTATGGATCCAGCCTTGCTAGAAAACCACTGTCACATCAAGGATATAGTCTAATGAACAAGTCTTTAATCCAACCCCACTTGCCAAAATAAAACCACAGTCCGAGAGCACTATGAATGAGCCATTAGTCTAGCCTTACCAGCCAAACACTAAATCATCAGATGGCTAAATCCCTCAAACTCATGTAGTCCAGCCATGGAGCCAAGCCTGGAAGCTCCCCGTAAGTATCTTGCATCTCCGAGTGTGACATTAACAGAGCAGGACTTTAAAATGTAGATGTGGACGGGCAATAGAGGATGTGATTTCTTGCTGCATGCCATTTTGGGGACTTGTGTAGGATGCTGCTTTCCTTTTTATGCTGTAAGCAAAGCAACGTTCTCCTCAATGGTGCTCAATCACTGAAGCAGAAAACAGGTTAGGGCACACGTGTGCTAATGCATACTGGAATGGGTCACGATGCTTGCCTAGGTGAATATGCATGCTAACCCTCTACTGCTTTTTGGTGCCTAACATTCTTGTGTCTTTCTTCATGAACACAGTCGAAGAAAAGCTCAGCTGCTGGAGGAAGTCCTACAACTGGTTCTGTGGCTTTGACGACAAAAAAGCCCCCAAATTGAGCAAAGAAGAACAAGAGGCCATGGAGAAGAAGCTGACGGACACGTCAGAGGTGCCGCTTTGGAGGAATGTGGTCAACATAAACGGCATAATCCTATTGACTGTTGCAGTCTTCTGTCATGCCTACTTCGCATAAGCCTCACTGCATGAGGCAGAACATTCATTCCTTGTTATCCCATTCTTCCTTCCAACTTGAAATCGCCCTGTGCTGTTAACACAAATCACTCTAAAGACTGACAGGCAGGGAAACTTAATTAACCCTATGGGTGATGTAGGCACTGTTTGTATAAATTTTAATATTAATTAATTCATTGTTGAATAATACATTGTGTAAAACAACTTCTAATCAATGCCAGAAAAGAAAATGCTGAGCTTCCGTGTGTCACTTACCTGTGTATTGTACGACTTGCACACTCGCAACCTCCTAGGATGTCCCAGGTCTTCAGTGACAAGGTGAGGGCTCCACCTGGATACAAGAACATGCTTGGGCAATGATGACGTCCACAACCGTCGTACGTTTACACCAAAGTGTTTGGGTTATGACTTGGACCAGCACATCTGTTTGTTGGTGCTCAAGCCTTATCCTCAGGGTGACTTGGATTCCAGTCAAGAACCTCCAAAATTGTTGCTGTTTCGCTTCGATCATACATCGACATTGTTCTCATTTTCAGAATGTTCCGTGGACATGTTGGCTGCCCTTCTCAGACATCCGGGAAATTCAGAATCTTACCACCCAGGTGCCCTCCCTTTCAACATTGCCCAACTTGTTGATCTTCTGTGAGATCTTGGCTTTATTCCACAGATCATGCAACATTGCTCGACGTGTGCTGACATGTTAGTATTCCATGCCACCGTAGACCTTCAACCCAAGGTTTGGAGGGAGGTGATTTGTTCCTCTCTCATTTACCACTCGCCTCCTAACCAGAGAGGCTGATACTGGTGTTGTGACCCATCTTCTTGGGTAAAGTCGCAGCTGCCTCATTCCTCCACCTTACCATTCACCTTGTTCTAAACAAATGTGCTGATTCTCTCCATGTAGAGAGCGCCATGTTTAGAATTCTCTTAGAATGCCACATGCCTTTGTTGAGTGCCCATTTCTCAAAAGCTGTGAGCGATTCGCCAACCAGGGAATACCCCTCACCACCTCACTCCATGTTTTGGGTTGCTGTCATTGGTGGTATAATTTTTTCAAAAAGATAGACGACGTCACCTGTGCATGCTTTCCCACAGTCATCCACACCTGTGAGCTGACTAATACATAATGACCAAGGCTCCAGATCCTCAAAGTGGACATGACAAATGTGAGATGGGGTGTAAGTGCCTAGTAGTTAAAGAAAAGGCATTGAGGGGTGCCGTAAGCTTGATGTACCGGCAATGTGGTGCTTTATCAAATCATCTCTTGACTACAGCTTTGAAACCTAATGATCTAAAACAATTTAAGATTTATGTCAAGTGTGATCCCCTGCCCTGTCAGAGCCTGCTGAAGTCACCAGCAACAAGAAGGGACTGCAACAGAGGTGGAAGGAAAAACTGAGCATCAGTCTGTCCTGGCACATCCGTCAACCAAAGGGTACCCTTCTGTGAGCCATTTTACAGTCACTGAAGAAAGGGGCTATATATTGTGGTCCACCAGGTTGTCATTTCAGGACCAACAAAGTCTCCAATAAACTAGCATCTGGAATGTAGCTGCTGGTTCTGTCTGTTCTGCCCTTTCGCCCTATCCATCCATGGGCCCTATCTCTGTTCAGACATCGCAAGAGGGCTTCAAGAGCAGCGATTATTGTGAAAATGTCTTTGAGATTTATGTGAACCAGTAAAAGATTGTATATCTGTAAATAACTCAAAATCTTCAGGTCTGCCTTATTTCGTGTCCATTTTAGACAGTATTTGTCATTTGGCTGGGCTGGAGTCTGGGGTGTGTACAGAAACACGTGGCCCATCATCCAATCTGTCATAGACTAACTTAACGCTTGTAAGAGCCTAGAATGAGATGAAGATAAGAGTTTTGGGACTGTGGTTGGTGTCTTGACATTGCTGGTGTGGCATGTTGACTTTAATAGTTTATGGGAGACTTGGCAGTATGAAGGATGTTTACGTGTGGAGGGTAGTTTTATGGTGTGGTGGTTTCGATATGAGGTGTGGGGACAGGCTTAAGTAGTGTGTTATAAATGTGTTGTGCAGGTTGATTTTGTTAGTATGAATATTCAATTTGGTGGTGTAGTGGTATCAAGAATCGGTTGATTGCATGAAATTAGATGGTTAAGAATTGAATGCTTGCTAATTTGGGATTGTCTTGGGTTGTACTGGAGTAGGACTGTGTTACATGAGGTACTTTCTTCGGCAGGATGATATTCGGGTTGGAAGATAGACTTTGATGGTGTTTAGTTAGGTATTAGCTTTATGGTGGGGGTTGTGGTGACTTTGGAAGTGTTGAGGGTAGGGATGATTGACTGGCCTTCTCAGGTGGGATTAGTATTGGGTGATTAGTTTTAGTGGGGTAGTAGATTGGCTTTAGCATTGAAGGGATTGATTTTGTAGATGTGGGAGTTGGCCATGGTGGCGTGGAAGTCTGAGTGGTTGTAATGGATTTTGCTTTGATGTGTGGTGTAAGGAATTTAAAGCCTGGTTTTGGTGGTGTCACATTGTCAACAGGGCTTGGGAGAAGTACAACCTTGTGGCATGCAGGAGTAGAGCTCCCTTTGAGGACTCGTCACATGGGCATGCTCACAAGGACATATTTTCAAGATTATAATCACCCTTGTTCTGTTCAGAGAAGAGCAATTTGCATAAGAGCTCTAGGGAATGGCACCCAGATTGGTGTGCATGCAGCCACAGGCTAACATAAATTAGCTTGAGCCTTAAAATGTAAAGCTGTTGTCTTTTAAGGAGCACTAATGGTGAGATGAATATATGAAAAGCATGGCCCTTTTAGCTCAAACAATACCTAGTTGATACCAAGATGTAACCAAAACTGGGGCACATAATTACCACTCCTCATAAAAGATGCTACACACAGCTGGTGGAGAGTGGACAAATTGAGTTAAGATGACTCTTCATCTAGGACAACAAAGAGCTTTGTAATGGGCCAAACAAAAAACACCTGCCTCTAAACTGGCAACTAAGACTAACATTATATCAAAGCAAGATGACTTGAAACTCATCGCCGTATAGTTCTGACTCTGTGCCTTCAGTTTTGAATGTATATTTTGTAATAACTGCATTAAGAATAATGTTATGTTATGTGATGTGATATTGTTACATTACGTGATGTTATGTTAGGTTACATTATGTTATGTTAACAGAATTTATAGAGCGTATCGCTACTCCAGATGTTGCTTCCTCATGCTAAAAGAGTTTGACTACAGTAAGTCCGCACACATTATCAGCCTACTTAGGAGGGCAATGTCTTGAGGTCTTTCCTAAAAAGCTATTCATCTGTGCTGTGGAGCAGGTGCAATGGTAGAGTGTTCCAGAGTTTGGGTGCCAAATAACTGAAGGCCCTGCTTGACTCGTTTGATTCTGAGAATTTGTGAGAGCTTTAAAATGGTTGGTCCCAAATGGAATATAGAGCCGGATGAGATGCCTCAGGTAGCCTGGCCCCACATTCGCAAAGGCACAGTAGGCAAAGCCGAGAGCTTTGAATTGTATACACTTGCCCACCAGTAGACGTGTAGCTCTCGCAAATACGGTGTAATCGAGTGGTACTTAGGGATGTGACGGAACAGGCGTGGGGCAACATTTTGAATAGTTTGGAGTCTCTTTAGTGAGGCCTTCTTGATGCTGAGGCATAAAACATTCCCATAGTCTATTAGCGACGTTATGGTGGCATGGGCTACGGTATGCTGTTCCATTAGTCAGTAGAGGCCTGAGTATCTTCTTTAAGCATCTCAGAAAGCTGAATCACTGGGCAGAGACAGCTGTTCTATGGTTGTCAAAGGGTAAAGTACTGTCCATCCACATGCCCAAGTTCTTCACGGTAGATGTAGGGACTGGCGACGGGCCTAAGGCATCCATCCACAGTGAGGGGCTCAAGAGATTGGGCTGATTCCCCACCATCGTGATTTCGGTTTTATTGTAATGTAATTTCAGGCAATTAAGGCCCATCCAGTCTGCCACAGCCGTCAGGAACCCTTTCAATTTGGGTGAGATGCTGCCTAGATGGGGAGGTAGAGATAATGCAAACTGGGTGAATGAGCATATGGAATCATTGCAAGGCCAGGTGATTCACAGGGGAAACATCCTTTATCACGAAACCATTACAATGCGGTATGGTTACATCGTGGTTTTTACAACGAAAGTCGTTACACCGACTTGCACTGGAGGGCGCTCTAGACTAAGGAATAGTGTGAATTACTATTCCAACACCTTCCCTACTGTACGTAGACTGGAGTTGGAATAGTAATTCACAGTATTCCTAAATCCAGCGCCCTCCAACGCAAGTCGATGTAACGACTTGCGTTGTCAAAACCGCGATGTAACATACCGCGTTGTGATGGTACGCGTTGTATCATCATACATCCGATTCACAGTGCTCACCAATATATGTTGAAACGTATAGACCTGAGGGATGAGCCTTGTGGAACACCCAAGTAAACTAACCTGGATGCTGATGAGAAAGGTTTGCATGAAACCTGGAAGGAGCGGTGATCTAGACAGGATCTACATTATTCTAGGGTCTTATCACATATCACACACTCCAGGTGTCTAGTAAGCAGAACAGTATGGGACACAGAATCGAAAGCGGCACTCAAACCTAATATGATGAGTGCCGCACTGCCCCCTTTCTCCAGAGTGCATCTTAACTCTTCTGAGACCCCTAGGAGGAACCGACTCAGGACTATGACCTGGGTGGAAGCCCGATTGTGAAGCATGCAGTGAAATATTAGATTCCAAACAGCTGCATAACTGGCTTTTGATATGCCTTTCTAAAATTGTGGATATAAGCAGGAGAAGAGAGATGGGACGATAGTTCTCTACTTTTGCAGGATCTAGGAGTGGCTTTTTCAGCAGTGGTATCACCTGTGCATGTTTCCAGGAGTTGGGTACCATCACAGAGGAGAGCAATACTTTCAAAAGGTCTGCCCAGATCAGATAGGTAATCCGGGAACCTTTTTATCAATGCACTGGGGGGGGGGGGGGGGGGGGAAGCATGATCCAACATAGATTTGATAGAGTTTGTCAGCTGACACAGATCCTCCATGGTGAGCGACTTAAACTCGGACAGATAAGGTCCAGAGGGCTTAGCTGCTGTAGTGTCTTACCCAGCCCTGAACCATGGAAAGATTACAACACACGGGAGCTGCGGTTGAGTACATCTTTATTCTCCAACGTTCATTCACACACTGCACATTACGTCATACTTCCCAAAAGCACACCCTAACATCATTGGTGTCACAAAGCCTGTCAGCATTCACTGATGGGCTGATATCCATTGAGGTAGTTGTTTTCTGATGGAACTCCCAAACAGCAAGGTAGCTGGGCTCTCACCCATTGGGGAGTGAGAAGTTGATCGACATGCCCATAGGGTCTGGCACATAGCTTGGCTCAAGTCGATTCCTTCCATGGACGCTTGTTGAGTTACACTTTTGAGGGTGCCCATTAGCTTGGGGCCAGAGGGGTGTACTCTTTTGGTGTTTAGCCAAAAAACAAGGGGGAAGTAGAGGTTACAGGTTAGGTTTACCCTCCACAAATACAATCTCCAAAAAACAACTACCTGAACAAGTCAAGTAGACAAAAACCTAACCAGAAAAAACACAGGTGTTCCAGAAGTCAATTTGATCCTGAAGAGCACCGAATGGAAAGAAAGGGAAGAATTATCTCTTTCTTTAGTCCCCTCACTCACCAGGGTTTCCCCACGGTGACATGCTTCATCATAGGGGTCCTCCCAGTCCTCTACGGACTGGGGCGTGCTACGACTTGCGATGTTACGTAGGAGCACTTAAAAATTGTGGACTATGTGTAGTGTAAGTGAAAAAGTGGTGGAGTGGGATAATTAAAATAATCAGCTAGTGGGCTAAGAATAGACTTTATTAGTGCTCTAAGCTGAAAAAGATTAAAAACGGGGTAATATGCCGAGGAAACCTAACTATAATGGAAAGGTGTGCCTAGCATATGATCTGGTCAACTAGTTTCGAGCTTCCCCAGCTCTTCGTCAGGACTACACTGGGACCAGCCCAGTGTCGAGAAACTTGCCACTCCTAGTTAACCTGAGTCAGGTGCAATAAAGTGTAATGCCGTAATTGTAAGGCATGCGTTTTAAAATACATACGTAATGTACGTCAGCAAATAGTCTGTGGGATATAAAACGAAAATTAATAAGGAAAAATATCTGATTATAAGTACTGTAATCAATGTTAACCGTGAGCACACTACACCTAAGTGTCCGCACACTTCTCTTTCTGATGTGCCGCTATGTGAAGAAGAGATATTATTATTCACTCCATGCCGGCGAAGTGCTGAAAAAAGTGTAATGAGATTCATAACACTAACACGTCTGACTTAACATACACACAAACATACAACAAAGAAAACACATAACATACTTAGTAACAAGCAACACTGTGCTTCATGGTCAACGGAGGGGATGTGGCGATCTCGTACATCTAGGAGAGGGTAGTAATTGAGATCATTAGGGTAATGGCGTGCTCCGTAATGAAGGTTCGCCCTACGGGGTGAAAAAGAGATGAAAGAAGTGTCACCTCGTAACGTACAGGTGTGGAGATCTAACTCCTCTGGAAGCACTTACTTGTACGTCGAACCCCACATTCGGTAATACCTATTTGGAGCCAAACCTCACGGACCGCATTCTGGCGTGTCCCCGCTGCTGAGCTGTTTTATCAACAAGCGCGCCTGCAAAGGAAAGTAAGAGAAAGCGAGAAAGGCTCCGGTGCCGGTACGCGAGTGGAGCCGCCATCTTGGATAGGGATGGAAGACGGAGTGATTGAAGTAAAAAACATTGTTAAATGTATCAGAACTATATGACGATCATTCAGTGGAGACCAGTGTTGGTAATAACACCAGCTCTAGTCACCAAAAAGCCCCCAAACCCGAAAAATATTTGTTAACAGGGCATTCTCATTACAATGTTTTGTATGTAAAAAAAGTTATTACAAAACTATATTCAAAAAACCGACAGTTACACGTCGGTGATTAGTTAAACAGGCTAGAACTAGCTGAGGGAACCACACTGTCTCTCAATCCTCTTTTGGTGGCTACAATGTCACGGTGTCCTTCATGGGCCAACTCAATGACCCGTTGCCTTAGGCTCTCGAGTATGACGATTCTCGAGCCTCTGAGTATTATGCCTTTTTGTTGTACTAAGCGATTTAACAATTGCAAATTTCTTTAGCAGAGTTTCGAGTATCGTCGATATTCTAGGTGAAACAAACACACATACTTTCCTTATTGCGCTATTATAGCGCTTGGAGGCCGCAGGAATTGCCCTTAAAGTTTGGTCCAAAAGCGATTCAAATAATAGAAAAATAAAATAATTGCATTTATTCGCAAAATTGTTTCATCAGCAATTACAGGACCTCCATTCAGCCTCAGCCAAAACGTGTTTCACCTTTTATACATGCCATTTTCAAGGCTCAGTCGCTCTGCAGTGTTGTGTGTCCTATCATTGGGACTTTTATGTTTAGCCAGTAATTGCTGACGCTAAAACAGTTTTAGACATATGCATTCCGTGAAGAAAGAGCACAGTGCCACCTGATGGCCTCCTTTTTCAAATCAAAGCAATAAGTCAGTCCAAGAAAAGTCAAAGGTGAAACTTGTGTAAACACTGTCAAAACTATCCGATGGCACCATCAGTAGAAGAGAGATATTTGATAATCTTAGGAGATAAAATGTACCAGGTGCACATCTCAAACCAGGGCCTGCAGGGAAACCACAGCACGAAGGGCAAAAAATATCACTGCGGCTGGAAAAGATGCATCCAGGGGCGGGATTCCTGAAAAGGTCTATTTGTGCCATGGCTTCAATGAGAGACATTTGGACTGCACGGCTGTGAGCTCTCTGTGGGTGAAATTTAGCAGACCAGAGACATCTGGATGAGAGAGGGCACTGCCCACTGCTGCCAGCTCTCTTTGGGTGAAATCTAGTAGTCCAGAGACATCTGGATGAGAGAGGGCACTGCCCACTGCTGCCAGCTCTCTTTGGGTGAAATCTAGTAGACCAGAGACATCTGGATGAGAGAGGGCACTGCCCACTGCTGCCAGCTCTCCGTGGGTGAAATCTAGCAGAGCAGAGACATCTGGGTGAGAGAGGGGACTGCCCACTGCTGTCAGCTCTAGTTGGGAGAAATCTAGCAGATCACTGCGGCTGGAAAAGATGCATCCAGGGGCAGGATTCCTGAAAAGGTCTATTTGTGCCATGGCTTCAATGAGAGATATTTGGACTGCACGGCTGTGAGCTCTCTGTGGGTGAAATTTAGCAGACCAGAGACATCTGGATGAGAGAGGGCACTATCCACAGCTGTCAGCTCTCTTTGGGTGAAATCTAGCAGACCAGAGACATCTGGGTGAGAGAGGGCACTGCCCACGGCTGTCAGCTCTTTTAGGGTGAAATCAAGCAGACCAGAGACATCTGGGTGAGAGAGGGCACTGCCCACTGCTGTCAGCTCTCTGTGGGTGAAATCTAGCAGACCAGAGACATCTGGGTGAGAGAGGGCACTGCCCACGGCTGTGAGCTCTCTGTGGGTGAAATCTAGCAGACCAGAGACATATGGATGAGAGAGGGCTCTGCCCACGGCTGTCAGCTCTCTGTGGGTGAAATCTAGCAGACCAGAGACATCTGGATGAGAGAGGGCACTGCCCACTGCTGTCAGCTCTCTTTGGGTGAGATCTAGCAGACCAGAGACATCTGGATGAGAGAGGGCACTGCCCACTGCTGCCAGCTCTCTTTGGGTGAAATCTAGCAGACCAGAGACATCTGTAGAAGGGAGAGGACACTGCCCATGGCTGCCAGGTCTTTATGGGTGAATTCTAGCAGACCAGAGACATCTGGATGAGAGAGAGCACTGCCACTGCTGCCAGGTCTTTATGTGTTATTCTAAGCAACAATGGTCCCTAGGAAAGGGTGAGCAAAACTGATAAATACAGACCAGTCAGTGCTGTATTGGTTAAACGTGTCCAACCGGACAGAGGTTCAATGTTGAATTTATCAGCAATTCTTGGAGATATATACAAGACAATATACTGAGAGTGGGACACAAGCCTGCATCCCATTACAGAAACGTAGAAACA
The DNA here is from genome assembly GCF_964204655.1 of Triturus cristatus. Classification (NCBI taxonomy): domain Eukaryota; kingdom Metazoa; phylum Chordata; class Amphibia; order Caudata; family Salamandridae; genus Triturus; species Triturus cristatus. The sequence continues at coordinate 119,317,469 of NC_140594.1, read as the reverse complement.
TACAAAGCATATAGTCTGGGAAACATTTAAGCAAGGCTAATGGAACTCTCTCGGTTTGTTCTCAAGAGAAGAAATTCACAATTATAAGTAAACAAATCGCAAGGAACACCTCTACATGGCAAATAGTAACATCACAGTGTATGTATGAGGCGTTTTTAGGGTGTCGACGGCATTTTGATCCAAGAGACAAATGTGTGGATCATCTTCAGGACATAAGATAAGCATGCCTGAATTATAGGTGCTTTAAATTACTATATCAACAAAACAATTGTGGGAGAAAGAAGGGATTATGGGGAGAAAAACAAGAAGATGGAATTAGGAGGATATATCTTGACAACGTAACCTAGTTTAGTTTGTATGTCATTCTGGAAAAATAAAAATAGCACCTCTAGAGATTGACATTCATTTTTCGTCAGCTCTTGATCCAAACGTTAGAAGTCAGATGGTGCCTTCAGATATCCCCACGAGCCTGTGAAATAGTAAAGACTCATTGCTTCTAACTGGTGTGGCTAAAGTCGACGAAGGATGACCTACAAGTATGTGGTGTTATAGCTGGAACAGAGGTGGGAACTCTGAAGTGTTAGGGCCCTGTGTCCATCCGTAATAGTGCTCTAAGGTCAGGAAAGGATTAACAACGATAAGTCCACAGTAAAATCTCAATATCATTCAATCTACTAATTCAGGATAGGCGTGCTTTTCAAAGTTCTCACTTACAGCACTCGTACATTGAAATCACACAGATGAAAGTTGGAGTCGAACAGCAGACAGCCAGCGTCCTTGCACATTCTGAAGGAAGGAGGCTCTGGAGTATCAAACAGTTTGACATGTGTCCATGTTCAAAGGTTTGGTCTGGGTGCTCTGCCTGAGGGAACAGGTAAAAAGGGAGGCTGGGCTGAGCTTGGGACGCGCATCTATTTAGGGGAGAGAGGTTGTTGGTGAAACAAATGTTGGTTTGCGAGCCGAGAGTAACTTTAAAAATAATTTGTTTGCTCAATTATACAAAATGGTCATGGCATGTACATATGTGGACTGCACACGTGTGTTAGACTGTGCTATGAGTAAAGGTACTACCATGGAGAGATCAGTACTCATGAGTGAAACTAAGACACCAATCTTGACGCTGTCCTTCCTGTCTGAGCACTACAAATGGTGAACATGTCAGCCCTTAACTCAATGTCAAAAATCCACTTCTGTGGAGTTGCTCTTCCTGATGGGTCCTGTCCAGCTGGAGGATCATTGGACACCAAGGACTACATTTTGAAGAAGAAGAAGGTACTTTAACGGAGTGAAGTGGCAGCTCACCGCCTAGTCATCAATAAGATACCGAATGGGCGCGTCACATGGGTCCAAGAAGAGTCTGTGATGATTGTCAGGTAATTCTCTATTGGTCATTTAAATTGGCTGTACGCTGCGAGTTCACTTGTTAAAAGTGGGTTGGTCCATCTAGTGTCAGGGAGACATCATCTATGAGCGGGCCTGGACCTCAGCACCACGGAGCGGGACCTCAGAGCTAGAATCCAGGTCACTGTGAGAAGCTGCCTGGAGCTTCAAGGGGATCAACCAGCTTCCTTGTGCCTGTGGCCCCTGACAGTTTGCAAGGCCTTTAAATCCAAACACTCAGTCTGATGGAAGCTGAGACCACATCTCATACAGAGACAGCTATGAATCAATTCATTTTTAACGTGAGCTCAAATCAAGCAGATGTTTCAATTACAAGGAAAGAAGTAAATGAATATTTACAAGGAAATGATGGAGCGCGGTGCTACGCCACATTTGGCAAAGCCGTCCTCTATCTCATTTACAAAATGCAGCCGTATTTACAAAAATATAGCACACCCCTGCGTTTCCCCTAGCGTTGGCACTAAAAAGGCTGCCTAGCGCCAGCGCAGGCACCCTTGCGCCATGTTGTAAGGGTGCCTGCGCTGCAGGGATGATTGATTATGTGCAGGAAGGGAGACCTTCCTGCACATAAAAATTCAAAAATTGTGATTTGCTCTTTCTATGTGTGCTGCAGTCATTGAAAGAGCAAAAAGGCGAGGAGAAATTATTAATTTCTCTTTGTATCGCCATTCTAAGACCAGGTATTCCCTAGCATTAGTTTTTGGAGCTGTCCCAGCCTTGTAAATCTGGGGCAGCCTCAAAAAGCAATGGGTGTTGTGGTGGAACGCCCACTGCAACACCCATTGCACACCCTTTGCCACAGAGGACTGTGGCAGAAAGGGGCATATTTACAAGGTGGCGTTAAGCCACGTTAAGTGGCTTAGCGCCACGTTAAGTGGCTTAGCGCCACGTTGTAAATATGGGGAATGTAGCAACACCACTGGAGCGTCAAAAAAAGTGACGCTCCGGTGGCGATAAAGGTTTGTACATATGCCACCAACCTTTTTAAACCTGAATGCAAACCATTGAAAGCAAACCAAGACTGCCATGTAGATCAGTGGTGATGGAAACATAAGATATTTAAAGTCTCCTAGAGTTTGGACAGGCGGTAAAGCACCAGGGATATCTGACCTCTTAACCCCATGCACTGCAGAGATGCTGCAGTGTTCTTGCTAGCCCAGACTGAGTGCGAGGTAGTTATTCTACTTATTTTGCTCTTAAAAGCATTCCAGTGGGCAAGCAAACATGATGCTTTTGATGCATTGGAATGAGTTAGACCAACCCTAGAAACATATCTACATCTGAAGAATCAATGCAGGAAATGCAAGTGAGGCTTACCCCAGGATTTACTGCCCACTATGAAGAAGTAGAGGTACAGTTCACCGATGAAACAGAGGTGTGAATGCATGCATGGCACATTTGAGCAAGCACTACTAAAGTTGGAACACTCATTGAAGTAGTAACATTCTTACCAAGTAACACAGGAGCCCATTAACTCATAATAAGAGACTGGAGAATCCACGACAGAAGGCGTTGGGATTAGTGGAGTCTGGTGCTCCATAAAGTCGTATTGATGCTTGATTATGGCAAGAACGCAAAAGTACAAGAAAATTCTAGAGTTGATGAGAATGGCTGACATCTGGGGCCATGGCACTCATATTTATTTGATTTATTTTCAAGGTTTATCGAACGTACATTTACCAGTGATGGTGTCCGGGCACTAGCCAATGGCAGTGCTTAGGAAACACAGAGACCCACCTTTTGGGTGAATAACCAAGGGCTTGCTTTAGAGGTTGGAAGCCAGGTACTACGTCACAAACGTCACAGATACCTCCTCTGCCTTATTACGTCACAGATACCTCATCTGCCCTATTACAAGTTCCATAGGAGATAAGGCACTTGCAATAAGGTGGCTATATGTCATGTTTGGGATGGAGTAAGCCATCTGCCAAACTCTAACTCAGACTCCAAGTCTTTACCAGATTCCTCAGTGGTTCTAGTAGAGGGGAGGGCTAAAGGAAGCAAATGTCAAGTTCTGCAGCTAGAACAGAGAACGAGCGCCCGCCTTTACATGGTGAGTGAAAACAATATATCTAAAGACGAATGACAGCAGACAAGCGAAGTGTGCAAAGAGGATAATACCACTAGAAGAGATTCTTACTAAATTCAGGGCTGTGCCAAAGAGAGCACTATGACAAATAGCATAACAAGTGTATTTGTAAAGCGCACGTTCACCCAAGGATATCTTGGCGCTAAATGACAGATGTTTATTGTTACCCAATGTGAGAAGTTGGCCTAATATATGCTGTCCACTAGTTCTAGTGGGCACCCTGTATCAGTCCAAACAACCCCTTATGGTGAATAGGTCAAAGACAACCTTTATTTAAAGCTATCCCAGTGGTAGCTATGGAGAGCAGCCTTCAGGCTAAGTCTTGAAGGAATGTAAAGCAGCTTGTTTTACCAGTCTATAATCTCTTGAATGACCAAATGAAAGGACACCCACACCAGGTATATATTTAAAATATATGTATTTAAGATAAAACACACCCCTCTAGTCTCTTTATGAGACTGGAGTTCGAAGTACTTAATTTACAAGTTAGCAATCAACAGTAATAGCACAAATACACGTTTGGGCCCTAGGGGCGTACCAAACCATACACCAATAAAGTGGTATAAGAACCACGACTGAACTAGACACAAGGCCTAGAGCCTGTAGAATCGCTGGGACCCCAAGGAACCACCCAAGAAAGTAACACAGGGGATCCACGGGAGCCATGTGCAGTGTGTAGACACAACCGCGGGTTCCCGTTAGCTTCTATGGGCAATGTCGAGGTTGGAAATTTAAAGATTAGGGACGCTTAGAATCGAGTCAGGATCAAACCCTTTTGGACTTAGGAAGTTCTAGGGCTAGCACTCACGGGAGCACCGGAGTACTCGTGTTACCTCACCCAGGGAAGCCGGGTGCAAGGTGTCTTTTGGTGTCGGGTCGCGTCGTCGATTTCAGTGGGAGCTGGCGAAGAAGTGCTGCTGCCGTGAAGAGGAGAAGTGTCCGAAGCGATCCAAGCCTGGATCTAGGATGGAAGGAACCTGAAAGCAGAGGGGACAGATTCTGGGTCACTTTCCAGTGACCAAGGGCAGGATGGACCAATGCCCACAGATGTCGGGTGCTTCAGGTGAGTTGATGGGTGTCTTGACTCTTCAGCCACGAGGTCCAAGAGGCGCCGATGACAACCAGGAGCTGGATTCGAGCTGTCCCACAAAGTCTGTCAAGTGCTGCTGTATCGGTGACCAGATTGGACACAACAAGCCTTGGTAACGGCAAGTCACTTGAAATCAGAGAAAGGACTGCGGTGCAGACCAGCAAGGTCTTGGGGACTCACCCAGAGAGGGTAAGTCGGGGCATATCTGGAGCAACCAGGAAAGCCCAATCAGAAGAGGAGTTGCCTTCGTGGGGACCTACTAGCCAATGGGCTAGCGATCACGATGGAGCCTCAAGCGGTCGCACTTGAAACTGGCCCACGAGTCCCTCGTGGAGTGGAGGCCAGCAATCTTCGGTGCATGAGGTGCTCAAGGTTGGGGCTACTCAGAGGACAAAGCACAACTTCAAGGAAGACCAGGAAGATGGTGTTGCTGCAAAAGTTCACGGTGTCCAGGGGTCACGGTTCTACGTTACCCACGTAGGCCACGGGCCTCAGCTTTGCTGTGGACTCAGGGTAGCCTCTGGGAAGTCTGGAAATCCACCTCTCGGGATGCAAAGACTTCAGCATCTGGTAGGAGCTTCAGCGATGCAGACTGGTCAGCTGCTTCTTTGGTGCCTGCCAAGCAGAGGAGTCACTCCTTGACCCCAAGGGAGATTTCTTCCGTCTTCTAAGCAAAGTAGAACATTGAAGGTCCAGGATATATGTTGCAGAGTTTCGTCCAGGGTAATCCAAAGTCTCAAGGACTGGGTTCCCATACTTATACTAAGTTTGGGGGTTGGACATACTCTAGGGACCCACCTATGAGAGGGTTTGGAAAGAGGGGTGGTTACACCCATTTCCTTTGTCCAGTATCACGCCAGAGCAGAGGCAGGTAGCCCCTGCAACCGGTTTGAACTGGACTATGCACAGGGACACCAAGTTTGCCCCCAGTGCAGGACTTCAAAGCAACAGAGAGTGCTCCCGCCCAGCCCCAATACACATCTGCCTGTCTGGGGAGGTGGTTACACCTCCCTGGGAAAGGAAACCTATTGTCCAGGCCTCTCCTGCCGGAGTTTCGGTCAGCAGCAGGAGGCCAGACCCATGTCTGTGGCAGAGGCATCCATTTTGTGATGCCAGGGCTGTAGAAAGTCCTACCGGGTTAGACCCGTGTGAACATGTCTTTCCCTCTAGAAGGGTGGAATGCTACCCCAGCTGCCAGAACTGGCGAGGGGCTAGTATTCCAAAGTGTTTGACACCAAACATGACATGTTTCCATGCAGCCATCCCAAAGTTAGCATGTACCGCGAGGTTATAATGCACTTAAGAGTATATGGTCAGGCTGCACCACAAACAGCAGCAGAGGAGGTACTCCGAACGCTGCAGAGGGGCTCTGCTCATGCAGGGGCACCCTCTCACATAAAAACCAAGCACTCTGCCTTCAGGATTATTAAGGCCTGCCATAGGAGTGACTTATAGGTTTTATATGTGTGTGCAATAGTAGTGATATAGGTAGCCTATACCACTGTAAGGGGTGCAAGCACACCCTTACCCAGGCTTCAGTAGCAGACCTGTGGTGCCATTTTGGAGTGCTTCCCAGGGGTGGCATAATACATGCTTCAGCCCCTGGTAGGCCTCTGAGGTACCTATGCCCTAGGTACATAGTATACCATATACTAGGGGCTTATAAGGCACTCCAGAATCCAATTAGGTATGTACCTAATGTACATGGAAACCATTTTAGAGAGGAATCAGCTAGGCTGGGGTCCTGATTAGCAGGGCCACAGCCAGAGTAAGTTCAAAAAACAGTGAAACACCAGCAAAAAGGGGGGGTACCCATGTGAAGCAGATCCTACTCTCCTACACCCAACTCAATGGTACTCATTTTATCGACCTCAGAAGGATAAAAGGCTGAGTGGACCCGCTGGGATTTGAACCTGTGACCATGAGATCTAACACAGGCATCTACAGTGAATGCATTAGTCCACTAAGCCACCAGACCTGTCAAATACATAAGCTCTCAAAGGTTGAGCACTGAGGCCTTGGCAACCACAAGATTAGACATGAAGTTAGTGGCGGCCCTCGTGGTGCAGAGGGCCCCCGGGGTTTCTTGCTTTGGAGTTGGCCCCCTCACCCTCTGAGCCATGCCATTTTTTGCCTTCAGAATGCTTGCAGTGGCATGGAATACGAAATAGTTATATGCTTGGGAAAGCCACTCTGCTTTACTGAGCAGGCCCCTGCAGCATAGAGGGGGGCTAACTATTCAGGGGACCCCATTGAGCCCAAGACCAATGAATGTCTGTGCAATCTGGGAGATGCGGGAGTCCCTCATCACATTCTGCAGGCACCCCATCATTTCGCGTTACACCACTGGTGCAGTAATGTTCTAAACAAGTTGTAGGTGCTGCGTTTGGTAAGACCATTGTGCACGGCGTTGGCAAGATTAGGACAAGACCGTATGGTTGTATGGATAACCGTAAACAGCTTCTCTGCTGGCAGGAAACAAAGCCTCTTCTTGAGAATCATCAGATAGAAGAAAGCAGCTAGGGTCATTTTGAGGTGAGCATAGTAGAGTCTGGTCCATAATGAAACTTAGATCACGAGCCCCAGAAATGGGCTGATGACAAGTGAAAAAGGCCAGAGGTTGGCCAACTGGAGGTCCAAGCTCGATGAGGGTCCGTTGATTGTAAGAACCTCAGTTGTGTTTGTGTTCTGTTTAAAGGAACTCAAGTTTATCTATTGGTCCACTGCCGACTAGCAGCCATGAAGACTAGACTGTGTGGACTGAGCCTTATGTGGATGCCACCTGCATAAGACATGAAGGCTAGTCAGAGGCACTATATAAAGAGTAAACAATGTGGGTATTAGGGATGACCGCCATGCTTCGTGCCGGGTGCCTCCACCGCCTGGAACAAGCTTCCGCTCCACATCAAATCCTCCACGAATCTTCTGTTAGGAAATCTCTCAAGACCTGGTTATTTAACTCCTTGTAAGTCATTCCTTCACGTCACACAGTAGCCAGCGCCAAGACACCCTTGAGTATTCGAGCGCTTTCCAAATTCATTTAACATAACATATGTGTTAGCTTTGAAGTCAGATAGAAAAGGGGGTGGTGTAACTGCTTGAGAATCTGCTTGCAGGCTCATTCGGAGTAATGCGCTAATACCCATTGCAGAAGGAAACAGGAGTTTGCACGTCAATAGGCATTATTGGAACTATTTGCATCATACACATTTTGCCAGGATATATCCCTGTTCAAATGTGTGTGCTGAAAGGTTATTGGAAAGAGGCAAAACATGCGGTAATTGGCTGTACAAACTCTAACACTGCCGCAGTCTGAAAACTCCCAATGATGCATTACTACCACTCCAGTTTACCATGGGACTTGTAATGAGGATCTAAAATGTTGAACATTAATAAATCTGGTTCCCTGGAGCAGAATATATTTAATTTCATATTTGAAGCAGCCATAAATGTCCCTTGATTTACGTCATACCAGTCATGGTATGACTTGCGGGTGGGGTTGGGCGGGAGGTTACCCAGGGAGGGTGTGGGGGGTTATTTAATAAAATTTAAAAAGAAAAGCTTGCCTCCGGTCCCGGACTCCTGCGTGGCGTCTCCTGCTCCCTCTCTGCTCACAGGAAGCAGAAGCAGGCAGCCTCCCTCTCCTCCCCTAAGCCAATTACAATGCTGCAAGGACAGCATTGTGATTGGCTAGGACGCCATCCTTACAGACGTCTATGGGGAGGCCGTTTTCTCCATGCAGGCTGCGCAGCAGCCTACACTCAGAAAACAGAGAGTGCTATGACTGGTTTAGTCTGCCCTGGGGCCAACCAAACAGTCAGCGCCCATAACATTGGGCTAACCACTCCTCCCCAAATCCCCCACCCGCCCGCCCCCAACCAGGCATACCCTTCTTCTGCTTTCTCACAGTGCAAGAAGCAAAAACGTATAATGGTATTTATACCATTTTACATTTCTGCTTCTCACACTGCAGGAAAGCAGTGGGGCGACGCACCGACGCCCAAGTGGAGGAGCCGCCCCTGTGTCATATGATCCCGCAATTCATCCTAAATGTTGAGGCATGCCATTCTTTTCAAGGTTATATTCCAGAACCAAACAACAAAAACCTTCATTTAGCACCATGCAAAAAAAGACTTGCCCTTACCAATAGCCTTCAGCTGTGGGTTTCAAGTGAAACATAACTCAGTGCATTCTGGTCAATGTTGGCCATGTTTTGCAAAGACTGGTGCTCAGTAACTGCAGGAGCGGCTCCTCTGTTGGAGCAGAGGGCCGTCGCACCACTTAAATTATCCTCAGAGATGAACAATAAAATGGTAATTCATTACCATTTTATTTTTCATCCCCCGTCCCGAACAGATCATCAGGACGGGGTGGGGCCTGCTGAGTGACATCAGCAGGAAGGGCTTTCAATGCACTGATTAAAGTGCGTATGTCTTTTTGACCGGTCGTATTGCGATGGACAGCCACACATGTGCACTTTAAACAGCTCAAACACAGCTGTCTTAAGACAGCTGTGTTAGAACAAGTGCAGGCCTCCAGAGCGCTGTGGAGCGCCGAGTGAGGCCGCTCCCTCCAATCAGGGTGCTTCTCTCATGCTGCATGAGAGCAGTGCCAGAATTGGTTAAGGGAGTTTCCTGATGGCCGGGCTGCAGTTGGAGAAAGAAGACGTCGGATGCAGAGGATGTCGTGTTCATCTTCAGGTAAGTTTTAATTATTTTTATATTATTTTTGTGTGCGCCCACCTCCCTCACCTTTCTGTAGATGCCAGCCGCCACTGAGTAACTGCTGTGTTCCTCTGAAGAGCTCATGAACAGCAAAACACGTGTCTGGAGCTAAGAAAATATTAGACTGGAAGAAAAGAATAGTTATCAAGCCAAGAAAGTGAAATATTGGAAGAAATTATTAGCGCTTTGCTTCAGTGGAAGAACTGCAACTTTGCCAAAGATAGACCACATTGACCAGAATGCCCTGGGAGGGCTCCTAAGTCATTCTTCACTTGAACCCCACTGCTGAAGGCTATTGGCGAGTCATGTTTTGAGAGCTGTCAAATTGATGCTTTTTTATTTTTTTATCCTATCCGCGTTTAACAGGAGACAGGTGTGTGTGGTGACTTAAGCATCTCAGAAGAGACTTAAGCGCCTAAAATAACTGGGAGTAGCTAAAATGATGGTACTGTTTCCGTACCACCCCCAAGAAGCATGTAAATTGTCAACCCACCAAGTAGGTCCCTCAGAAAGAAATACCCACAGGAAGAGTAACCTTCCTGCACAAAAACAATCAAAGGAAGCGTTTTCCTCATTCTATGTGTGCCGCAGAATGCATCACATGTGGAAAGACAAAAAAAAAAGAGGAAAAAATGCAAACATTTTTTCTCGTTATGCCTGCTTTGTGAAGGTGTTAGTTTCGGCACTGCCCCTGCCCCAGATTTACACTATGTTGTAAATCTGGGCCAGTGTTCAAAACCATGAGTGTTGCGTGGGAACGCCCACAGCAACACCCATGGAACGCCCCTTTAATGTAGAGCAAGGCATTGCCTTAAAGCATATTTACAAGGCCATGAAAAACCATGCAGGGTGGGTTTGTGTGGCCTTGTAAAACTGGCCAGCATACTGCGCCTCTGGATCATCACAAAAGTGACGCTTGAATCCGGAGCGTCACTTTTGTGACGTTCCAGCAGCATAAAAGTGCCACATGGGCATTGTAAATATTCCCTCAAGATTAGTTATCAGAGTACAACAGGCAACTGACAGATATCTCAATCTGATTTTTTCCATTTTATTATCTCTTTGTTAATGTAGTTTGAGGCCTGAAACCTGTAGCTAAGACTAGGATGACTTGAGTACTATAGGTCCAGGAGAATGTGGAAGAACAGGACAGCTTGATAAAGTGAAATCAACGAATCAGAGTTATGTTGGTAGCAAGAGGAGGTCTGCTCCTGTTTTTCCAGGCTTGGGATATATTATGTCCCCATACCAAGAATTTTCATTTTCATTAGCCCTATAAAAAGGCCAGCCTCAAAATCTTGGTTTGGTTCACACAGAGAAAATGATAAATCTTATGGCCACGAGTTTAGAAATTCCATATTCTATGTGTCTTTGTTAAAAGTTAGACATGATACGGGGACGTGGTAGTGGTGCCCCGGATCCAATTAAGGGTGATTGTTTTCCTGACTGTGAGATGCAGGATATTTTGGATTCTAAGGTACAGAGAGATTGACTGCATCAGTTTATCGACTGGAAGGGATATGGTCCAGGAAGTCTCTAATGAGAGGCCAAGTATTGATAGGTTGACTTTGCCTTTTGCTTTCCTTGGGATGCCCTGTCCGCCTGCTCCCCAGGCTGCAGCCTCTAATGAGGGTCCTGCCAGGATGCCGAGGGGCGGGATCAGACAGTGGACGCTGCGGCCTTGTATGTCCTGTGACACCTGTCGATCATCGGAGAGAGTGTCTTCTAGGTATGTGGTGTGCACGCATTGTGCATATTGGCTGCCATCCCAGTTGTTTTCATGTGTGACTCCCTAACTATGAGAACAGATGAACAAGGCATGCGCACTGGGGTTTTTGGGTGAGGAACTGTGTAAGAGTAAAGATACTACTGAAACAGATGAAAGGTATTAATACATAGAACATAATCCTGGTGGTAAGTTACACAGCTTTGTTAATGTGCATTGAAGCACGGATGGCACTCTGAGGAGGCAAGCCATTAAGAGATGATGTACTTGCAGGCTAAGTACAATGAGCTGGAAACAGTTCTGGACACATATGCTTTACAAAGGTGGAAACTATCCTGTGCTGAGTTGTAAATAAATAAAGAATTGTGCAAAGGTTCCTGGTTGGAGAATCGGATGAGATGAAATCAGCTTTCTGGTACTTTCTTTTAATGTATGGACGCCTCGAGGGCGTGACTGTTGACAGGGTCACACAAGGAACACTTGGTTTGTGTCAGGTGTCTGGAGATGCTGGAATAGATAGTTAGTGTGTTTTTTCAGTGTTGTTACAGAAGCCAGTTTCCTATGAGAGGACCCGGGCACCATTGCCACACAGCAGTAGTCCTTAGCCACAATAGAGGGTCCCAGGGCGCACATCTTTGGGCTTTCGGGCAGGTCATCAGCTTCTCCCTGCCTGTGGCCTCAGACTTGTTGATGGATTTAACTATAGAAGGAATGGCCATCGAATGGCCACAAAACACCCGCAGTTCAGCCAAACAAGCCATAAATCGAGGGATAGGCAGGGCCCTGATGAATTCTCTAGAGGCCAAGCCTCCGCCCCAACAGTCCGTGGTGTCATGCTCCCCTCCCACAAACACGTAGGGGCTGATTATGATGTCAGTGGGACCGCCACCAACAGGTCATTGGTGGGCCACCGACAGACAGCCCTTAGGTCCAATCTCCGCATTATGATGCAGGCGGTTGGACCATTGTCAGATGGGGACAGACCGCCGCCTCTGACAGGATCTACTGATCCTGACGGGGCGGTGGTCGGAATCGTTATCCCGAATGGAGGCGGTGCCACACACATCCATGCACCGTGTGCCAGGCACCACATGGTGCATGGCAAACGGGGCATGGATGTGCAGAAAGTGCCCTTTAAAACTGCAGCTTGGGCCACAGCACAAGCTGCAGGGTTAAAGTGCACTTTCAGACTGACAGTCTGGCGGTGGCATCATAATTGGGCAGTCGGACCGCCGCATGCTTGTCGGTTGCTCTCCTGACCGATGTGATAGCATGCAGCGGTCCGACGCCTGTTATCGTAATCAGGGGCCTAATGTCACACCACTCCAAATACCGATTTTTTTATGCCCTGCACTGGCACGCTTTACAGTGCCTCCCAATTACGGCTGGTAACAACAGTTATTGTCCAAATCAGAGTCGTGAGATGTGCAGCACTTCTGCCGTGAGTCTTATAGGTATACCCTGTCACAATATGTCTCAGGAAAATCAGAATTATCTGCGTAAATTAGTGCGGAAACCTTACTTTTTGTGGCAATTTCCCATTCTACAGTGTTAAAGTCATAATACTGAGGTGATTATGATCCCAGAATTTCCAATCCCATTGGTTTCAGTAATACCAGGTACAAAATAACGTTTCCAGTCTACCTACAATAATGACACACAGCTTCTGCCTTTGTTTGTCTTACTGGCTGTCCATGTGGGGAGGTGGGATCCAGCATTCTGGCAGGAGAGCAGTCCCTCAGCACCTAACAGTGGCCCCCTGCTATAGGGCTAGATTGCATCTCCATCATCTTCTCAAGTTAGGTTCGTCTGGACATAACGGCTAGAGCGATGGACCTCGAAGCTGATGAACCGGGTTTGAGTCCCGGCAGGGATGCTCAACATCCTGTGAGTCTGGGAAAATCACTTAACCTCCCCGCGACTAACCAAATGAATGTGTCCATCTGTAACGCCACTGGGGCTCATGTAAAGCACTCTGATACCTTCGGGTTGAGTTTGCGCTATATAACCCCCCCCCCCCCCCCCCAAAACAAAATGGAGGATTGTGCTATACAAAAATGCCTAAATGTAAGTATTATAGGCAGGCCCTGACAATTGTTTACTACCAGCTACTTGAGATATCTGGCCTATCCAACAATGAACAAATTGTACACATGAGTTTATATGGATACTTTCTGTATTGCAGTATCACACTTTATCAGCACATGCTATTACAGACTGATGCACGTGCTATTCAAGAATGAACAAATTACATACATGAGTTTATATGGATACTTTCTGTATTGCAGTATCACACTTTATCAGCACATGCTATTACAGACTGATGCACGTGCTATTCAAGAATGAACAAATTACATACATGAGTTTATATGGATACTTTCTGTATTGCAGTATCACACTTTATCAGCACATGCTATTACAGACTGATGCACGTGCAGTATGTGCACTTGTGAGAGTTACTGTCTGACCCTTTCTGGGCATCCATAGATCAAGGAGGGGTTATTGGGCTTCTGCCGTGAGGCTGGTGTCATGTGCCACTGATGTCCAGTGGTCTGTTCTACTAATGCTCTGCAAACTAAGCCAAGTACAACCCCTTCAGCAGGTGACCCTCAGTGGTTGCAATGGCACGCAGCAACAGGTTTCTCAAGGAGGCAGTGCAGGGGGGCATCAAGTCCAGAACTAAGGAGTCACCAGCTGAGCAGTAAGTGATGAACCCAGTACATGTAAGTAGGAAATCCACTGGCTTGAGGCCATTGTATTCAGGGATCACAGACTCCCTTCTCATGCCTCCACTCCATGCCCCCCCACTCTATGCCCTTCCATTCTACTCCCTCCACGACACTCCACAACACCCTAGACACTGTCACTCTGCTCCACTCCAGTCTGCGATACTCCACACCACGGCACTGCACTCTTTGACACTTCACTTTATCACACTTTACTCCACTCTACGCCATTCAATGGCACTCCACTCTATGCCCTGCCACTCTAAGCCACTCCAATCTACTCCACAAACCTCTACACCACTACACTCTATTCAACACTATGGCAATCCACTCTACAACACTCTACTCCACTCTATGCAACTATATGACACTCTACTCCACTCTACAACACGGAATTACCTCTATACCACTCAATGGCACTTTACTCTGCTCTAGTCTTTGATACACTAGGCCACTTTATGCCACTACATTCTATGCAACTCCTGTCTACAACACTCTACTCCACTTTTTGACACTCTACTCTACTCTGTGCCACTCCACTCTTCGACACTGCTCCACTCTACACCACTGCATGACACTCCACTGTACGACACTCCACTCCACTCTATGGCACTCTACTTCACTGTACATCACTCTACTCTACTTTATGCCACTCCACTGTACAACAATCTACTCCACTCTATGCAACTCTCTCTATGCCACTTCACTTTATGCCACTTTACGACACACTACTCCACTCCACGACACTCTATGCCACTTCATTCTAGGACAATCTACTTTACTGTACATCACTCTGCTCCACTTTATGCCACTCCACTGAACAACAATCTACTCCATTCTATGCAACCCCCTCTACGCCACTTCACTTTACTCCACCCTAAGACACACTACTCTACTCCACGACACTCTATGCCACTCCGTTCTAGGGCACTCTACTCCACTCTGCAACATTCTACTCCCTTCTACGTCCTCCCACTCTACTCCATGACACTCTATTCCCTCCACAACACTCTATGCCATTCCACTCTACGACAATCTACTCCACTCTACGCTATTCCACTGTACAGAGCTCTTCTCCGCTATACGCAACTCCCTCTACACCATTTTACTTCACTCCACGCCACTTTACTCTACTCTACTCCATTCTACACACTTCCACTCTACGCCCTTCCAGTCAACTCCACTCAACAAAACTTTAGTCCCTCCACAAAACCTTAGACACTCCATGAGACCCTACGCCACTCCACTCTGCTACACTCCACACCACTCTCCTCTACACCACTCATTTTTAGCCATGCCGAATAACAGCCATGCTCTTGCATAGGCAAGCCTATTTCCCTAGCCAACGCTCGTTAAATTTGTAATGCTATTTAAAGCAATACATAACATTCCTGACAACATTAGTGCAATTTATGGTACTTACAAAAAATAAACATTGCGGTAAGTGGAAGACTGTAGAACCTAGTGTGAGGAGGAAGGAGAGGGTCTCTCCTCATTCAGGGAGGGACATATGTTTGGGAGAAGCAACATTTCTGAGAATTATCAGCTGAGTTCAAGGGAAGGGTCTGTAAGAAAACATAAAGGTATATGCCTAGAGCAATTGAAGAAGGATTACAGGCCTCAAAAGGATATACTATATGGCCATTGCGCGTTTCTCAAAGTTTACACCTTAACACTGATGCACGTTAGCGGGAGCATTTCACATGAAAATTATAGGCGATTTGAATGGGATGAAAAGGAAACTATTAGTGAAAATATTAAGTAGATATGCAGGTTAAATTGCATACATACAGTTAAACGAAACACGGGTGAAATGTATGCAATGGCATAATATAGAAGCATGCATGCAGCACATTCACACGTAATTCAGGAATTGTGTATCCTTGCCACTGGCATTTACCCTCACATCTCTGCCTAAGGCCATTTGCACTCATACCAGGGTCCTTATGAATTCACATTCACACCTCCTTCCAGTGAATTTACCCTCACATCCCTCTTGTAGGTGAGTACATTCACAGGTCTGAAGAGGGCATTTGCACTCATACCTCTCCCCATGGCCTTTACATTCACACCTCTACTGTGGACAGCGTGTCCAAGGTAAGTACACTAGACTCACACCTCTATCCAGGGCGTTTCCAAACACACATGCCCTGCAAGGACATTTGCACTCACACCTCAGCCTTCAAAAACGGTGTCATTCTGAATCTTGTTTAGACAACATTCCCCCATCCCTGCACGTTTTGCGCTCAGTATTGTGAAAGCTCCTGGAAAATTCGTTCCATATTTTTTCAATTTACCCTAATCTGAACACTAGATGGCAGTATGCCCAAAAGAATGGAAATCATCTGATAAACGTACAGTCTGCTGCCAGGACTCAAATCAAGTGCCACCCGCCTAGCAGACACGGGGCTGACAAGTAGCGCGGACTGCTCTGCAGCAGGTGCGCGTCCATTAAAGCCACAGACCTTCACCACCAGGGCTCGCACAGGAAATCTAGTGGGTAGTCAGAGCCAGCAGCCTTACAGGATATGTGGCATCCCTCACGTCAGCACTCTAAGAGGAACTACTGGGAAATATGCAAAGCTAGCGCTGTTACAAGACAACCTGTACCATCTCTAGAGACATATATCCTGTAGCAAGGTCTGCAGAACATCCAGAGCCAGCTCTGTAACAGCACAACCTGTAGCATATCTAAAGACAGACCTCCTATAGCAAAGCCAATTACAACTTCAGAGCCAGCTCTGTAACATCACAACCTGTACCATCTCTAGAGACATACATCCATCCTGTAGCAAGGTCTGCAGAACATCCAGAGCCAGCTCTGTAACAGCACAACCTGTAGCATATCTAAAGACAGACCTCCTATAGCAAAGCCAATTACAACTTCAGAGCCAGCTCTGTAACATCACAACCTGTACCATCTCTAGAGACATCCATACATCCTGTAGCAAGGTCTGCAGAACATCCAGAGACAGCTCAGTAACAATCTGTTGGGACAAACCTCCAGCAGCCAAGTCAGAAGCACCTCCAAGGGCAGCACAACCTGTAGCATCTGTAGAGACCGCCTGTAGCAAAGCCTGCAGCACCTCCAAAGCCAGGTCTGTAACCGCACAACCTGTAGCATCTGTAGAGACCTCCTGTAGCAAAGCCTGAAGCACCTCTAAAGCCAGATCTGTAATAACACAACCTGTAGCATCTGTAGGGACTGCCTGTAGCAAAGCCTGAAGCACCTCCAAAGCCAGCACAACCTGTAGCATCTGTGGAGACAGAGTGCCTGTAGCAAAGCCAGAAGCATCTCCAAAGCCAGCTCTGTAACAGCACAACCTGTAGCATCTGTAGGGACTGCCTGAAGCAAAGCCTGAAGCACCTCCAAAGCCAGCACCACCTATAGCATCTGGAGAGACCGCCTGTAGCAAAGCCTACAGCACCTCCAAAGCCAGCTCTGTAATAGCACAACCTGTAGCATCTGTAGGGACTGCCTGTAGCAAAGCCTGAAGCACCTCCAAAGCCAGCACAACCTGTAGCATCTGTGGAGACAGAGTGCCTGTAGCAAAGCCAGAAGCATCTCCAAAGCCAGCTCTGTAACAGCACAACCTGTAGCATCTGTAGGGACCGCCTGTAGCAAAGCCTACAGCACCTCCAAAGCCAGCTCTGTAATAGCACAACCTGTAGCATCTGTAGAGAGATACCTACTGTAGTAAAGTCTGCAGCACCTCCAAAGCCAGCTTAACCTGTAGCATCTCTAGAGACATACATCCTGTAGCAAGGTCTGCAGAACCTCCAGAGACAGCTCAGTAACAATCTGTTGGGACAGACCTCCAGCAGCCAAGTCAGAAGCACCTCCAAGGGCAGCACAACCTGTAGCATCTGTAGAGACCCATTGTAGCAAAGCCTGCAGCACCTCAAAAGCCAGCCCTGTAACAGCACAACCTGTAGCATCTGTAGAGACCACCTATAGCAAAGCCTGAAGCACCTCCAAAGCCAGCCCTGTAACAGCACAACCTGTAGCATCTGTAGAGACCCATTGTAGCAAAGCCTGCAGCACCTCCAAAGCCAGCCCTGTAACAGCACAACCTGTAGCATCTGTAGAGACCACCTATAGCAAAGCCTGAAGCACCTCCAAAGCCAGCCCTGTAACAGCACAACCTGTAGCATCTGTAGAGACCACCTAAAGCAAAGCCTGAAGCACCTCCAAAGCCAGCCCTGTAACAGCACAACCTGTAGCATCTGTAGAGACCGCCTGTAGCAAAGTCTGACGCACCTCCAAAGCCAGCCCTGTAATAGCACAACCTGTAGCATCTGTAGAGACCTCCTGTAGTAAAGCCTGAAGCACCTCCAAAGCCGGCACAACCTGTAGCATCTGTAGAGACAGACCGCCTATCGCAAAGCCTGCAGCACCTCCAAAGCCAGCTGTGTAACAGCACAACCTGTAGCATCAGTAAAGACAGACATCCTGTAGCAAATCCTGCAGCACCTTCAAAGGCAGCTCAACCTGTAGCATCTGTAGAGACAGGCAGCCTGTAGCACCTCCAAAGCCAGCACAACCTGTGGCATCTGTAGAGACCGCCTGTAGCAAAGCCTTAAGCACCTCCAAAGCCAGCACAACCTGTAGCATCTGTAGAGACCACCTGTAGCAAACCCTGCAGCACCTCCAAAGCCAGCACTGTAACAGCACAACCTGTAGCATCAGTAGAGACCTCCTGTAGCAAAGCCTGCAGCACCTCCAAAGCCAGCCCTGTAAAAGAATAACCTGTAGCATTTGTAGAGACCGCCTGTAACAAAGCCTGCAGCACCTCCAAAGCCAGCTCTGTAACAACACAACCTGTAGTACCTGTAGAGACCGCCTGTAGCAAAGCCTGCAGCACCTCCAAAGCCAGCTCTGTAACAGCACAACCTGTAGCAGCTGTAGAGACCGCCTGTAGCAAAGCCTGAAGCACCTCCAAAGCCAGCTCTGTAATAGCACAACCTGTAGCATCTGTAGGGACCGCCTGTAGCAAAGCCTGAAGCACCTCCAAAGCCAGCACAACCTGTAGCATCTGTAGAGACGGCCTGTAGCAAAGCCTGAAGCACCTCCAAAGCCAGCACAACCTGTAGAATTTGTAGAGACCGACTGTAGCAAAGCCTGAAGCACCTCCAAAGTCAGCTCTGTAACAGCACAACCTGTAGCATCAGTAGAGACCTCCTGTAGCAAAGCCTGCAGCACCTCCAAAGCCAGCCCTGTAATAGCATAACCTGTAGCATTTGTAGAGACCGCCTGTAGCAAAGCCTACAGCACCTCCAAAGCCAGCTCTGTAATAACACAACCTGTAGCATCTGTAGAGACCGCCTGCAGCACCTCCAAAGCCAGCTCTGTAACAGCACAACCTGTAGCAGCTGTAGAGACCGCCTGTAGCAAAGCCTGAAGCACCTCCAAAGCCAGCTCTGTAATAGCACAACCTGTAGCATCTGTAGGGACTGCCTGTAGCAAAGCCTGAAACACCTCCAAAGCCAGCACAACCTGTAGCATCTGTAGAGACCGCCTGTAGCAAAGCCTGAAGCCCCTCCAAAGCCAGCACAACCTGTAGCATTTGTAGAGACCGACTGTAGCAAAGCCTGAAGCACCTCCAAAGTCAGCTCTGTAATAGCACAACCTGTAGCATCTGTAGAGACCGCCTGTAGCAAAGCCTGCAGCACCTCCAAAGAAAGCACAACCTGTAGCATCTGTAGAGATCCCCTGTAGCAAAGCCTGAAGCACCTCCAAAGCCAGCACAACCTGTAGCATTTGTAGTGACCGCCTGTAGCAAAGCCTGAATCACCTCCAAAGCCAGCTCTGTAATAGCACAATCTGTAGCATCTGTAGAGACAGACATCCTGTAGCAAAGCCTGAAGCACCTCCAAATCCAGCACAACCTGTAGCAGCTGTAGAGACCGCCTGTAGCAAAGCCTGAAGAACCTCCAAAGCCAGCTCTGTAATAGCACAACCTGTAGCATCTGTAGAGACCTCCTGTAGTAAAGCCTGAAGCACATCCAAAGCCAGCCCTGTAATAGCACAGCCTGTAGCATCTGTAGAGACCTAATGCAGCAAAGCCTGAAGCACCTCCAAAGCCAGCACAACCTGTAACATCTGTAGAGACAGGCCACCTGTAGCACCTCCAAAGCCAGCACAATCTGTAGCATCTGGAGAGACCGCCTGTAGCAAAGGCTGCAGCACCTCCAAAGCCAGCTCTGTAATAGCACAACCTGTAGCATTTGTATAGACAGACAGCCTGCAGCACCTCCAAAACCAGCACAATCTGTAGCATCTGTAGAGACTGCCTGTAGCAACGCCTGAAGCACCTCCAAAGGCAGCACAATCTGTAGCATCTGTAGAGACCGCCTGTAGCAAAGCCTGAAGCACCTCCAAAGCCAGCTCTGTAACAACGCAACCTGTAGCATCTGTAGAGACCGACTGTAGCAAAGCCTGAAGCACCTCCAAAGCCAGCACCACCTATAGCATCTGGAGAGACCGCCTGTAGCAAAGGCTGCAGCACCTCCAAAGCCAGCTCTGTAATAGCACAACCTGTAGCATTTGTAGAGATAGACCGCCTGCAGCACCTCCAAAGCCAGCACAATCTGTAGCATCTGTAGAGACTGCCTGTAGCAAAGCCTAAAGCACCTCCAAAGCCAGCACAACCTGTAGCATCAGGAGAGACCGCCTTTAGCAAAGGCTGCAGCACCTTCAAAGCCAGGTCTGTAACCGCACAACCTGTAGCATCTGTAGAGACCGCCTGTAGCAAAGCCTGAAGCACCTACAAAACCAGCCCTGTAACAGCACAACCTGTAGCATCTGTAGAGACCACCTGTAGCAAAGCCTGAAGCACCTCAAAAGCCAGCTCTGTAACAGCACAACCTGTAGCATCTGTAGAGACCGCCTGTAGCAAAGCCTGAAGCACCTCGAAAGTCAGCTCTATAATAGCACAACCTGTAGCATCTGTAGAGACCACCTGTAGCAAAGCCTGCAATACCTCCAAAGCCGGGTCTGTAACCGCACAACCTGTTGCATCTGTAGAGACCGCCTGTAGCAAAGCCTGAAGCACCTACAAAACCAGCCCTGTAACAGCACAACCTGTAGCATCTGTAGAGACCTCCTGTAGGAAAGCCTGAAGCACCTCCAAAGCCAGCTCTGTAATAGCACAACCTGTAGCATCTGTAGGGACTGCCTGAAGCAAAGCCTGAAGCACCTCCAAAGCCAGCACAACCTGTAGCATCTGTAGAGACAGGCCGCCTGTAGCACCTCCAAAGCCAGCACAACCTGTAGCATCTGTAGAGACCTAATGTAGCAAAGCCTGAAGCACCTCCAAAGCCAGCACAACCTGTAGCATCTGTAGAGACAGACCGCCTGTAGCAAAGCCTGCAGCACCTTTAAAGCCAGCTCTGTAACAGCGCAACCTGTAGCATCTGTAGAGACAGACATCCTGTAGCACAACCTGCAACACCTCCAAAGCCAGCACAACCTGTAGCATCTATAAAGACCGCCTGTAGCAAAGCCTGAAGCACCTCCAAAGCCAGCTCTATGCCAGCACAACCTGTAGCATCTGTAAAGAAAGACATCCTGTAGCACAGCCTGCAACACCTCCAAAGACAGCACAATCTGTAGCATCTGTAGAGGCGGACCTCCTGTAGTGAAGCCTGCAGTGCCTCCAAAGACAGGTCTGTAACGGCATCCCCTGTGGTATTTCTAGAAACAGACCTCCTGGAATCCTCTCTTTCTTTCTTGGTGGGGGCGACTGGATTCGATTAAAATGATGATTGCCCCTATTCTAATATATACCTTTTCCATGCTTCCTGTTCATATTCCCAATATTCATTTTAAACGTCTTTCAAAATTTCTTTGGAAAAATAAGAAGTCTAGAATTGCTTTATCTTCTCTTCGTAAACCAAAGTCAAATGGTGGAGTTAATTTCCCAGACTTTCGTCTATATCATAAGTCTTTTTTGCTTCGTCAGGCATCCAGATGGCTTACATCAATATCCTCTCCTTTTACTCCCCTTTGGCTCTCTTTAGAGCAAACACTATTGTTACCATTTTCTCTTAACAAAGTTATACGTTTCTCCGCCAAAAATTCTTATACTTCTCTTCCCTTATTTAGACACACCTCTTCTCTTTTGAAATCCTGGGTTCACTCTAACCCTATTACCCGTGAATCATTTTTAGAAACCCCCATTTGGCATAATTCCCTTATTCTCTTAAATAATAGACCCATTTGCTGGATTTCTTGGAGATCACGAGGTCTCATGTGGGTTAATCAGCTCTTTGATGGATTCTCACCTTGCTCATTTCCTCAATTTCAACTTTAATTTAATTGTCCCCGCTCCTTTTCACACAAATTCACCATTCTTATGGCAATTATTCTCGACGTTTACTATTCTCTCCCTTCCTCATCTCCCTCTGTTTCCTAATCCCCTCTCCTTAAAATTCTTTTTACCTTTCCTAAAGCTTCTCTTATCTATAAATATTTCTTATCTCCCAACCCGGATCATGTGAAGTCTAAACTAGAACTTGCTTGGGAGTCGGATTTGGGATGTGATTGGTCTGTTGCTCTTTGGGATAAAATTTGGTCCAGATCTCTAAAATGTACCCGCTCCGCCTCTCTTACTCAATCTCTGTTCTTTCTATATCATAGACTCTACTTCTCTCCAGTTTCTTTATTTCGTTTTTCTATTGCTCCTGACTCTAACTGTTGGACCTGTGGCCTTCATGATTATGATCTTCTTCATCTCTTCTTTCTATGCCCTCCTGTTATTAAATTCTGGAAGGAAGTTTGGTTATATATTTCTCATATCTTTACGATTTCTATTCCTTATTCCTTACCTCTCCTTTTTACAGGTAGTCTTTCTGACTCTTTAGATCTCCCCGCCCACTGTCGCGGTTTATTTGATCTCATGCTGGCTCTTGCATTCCAACACATATCTTTTAACTGGAAAACTCTCACTAAACTCTCCATTCAATGTTGGTGGAATTCCCTCTGTCACTTTCATAGACTTGATGTTGCATTTGCTTCCTCCTGTAGTCCCACTCTCAACAGAGACCTATTCTGGTTACCCCTTACTATATACCTCGATAAATTGGCCCTGAAGAAAAATTCTTATATCACTTCCGAAACTTTTAAACCTCCTTGAATCATCGTTCCTCTGTCCTCCTTTCCTTTCTCTTTTTTATGCTCCTCATATTATGTATCCTTTATGTTGAATAATATGTTTTAATTTTCTTGCAGTTACTTATTGATACGCCATGTTTTACTCATATTCTTTATATATATTGCAATATTAACATTTCCTCTTTTCTCTTTTATTTATCTTTTACTTTTCTGTTTCTGTTTTTCCTTTTCCTCTCCTTTCCTTTCCCTCGTATTTATAAAACTTCACAAAATGCTTTGGTTTTTCTCTGTTTGGTATTAGCTTTACCCTTGCTTCAATTTTTGTATTTGATTTTATTATCTGTACTTGCTGATATCTTTCTGTTTTTAACATAATTGTTCAATAAAGCATTTCAAACACACACAAAAAAGAAACAGACCTCCTATAGTGAAGCCTGCAGCACCTCCAGAGCCAGCTCTGTAACAGCACAATCTGTAGCATCTCTAAAGACAGACCCCCTGTAGCAAGGTCTGCAGCACAACCAAAGCCAGCTCTATAATAGCAAAACCTGTAGCATCTGTAGGGACAGACTTCCTGTAGCAAAGCCTGCAGCGCCTCCAGAGCCAGCCCTGTAACAGCATAGCATCTGTAGAGTCAGACCTCCTGTAGCAAAGCCTGCAGCCCCTCCAGAGCCAGCTCTGTAACAGCACAACCTGCAGCATCTGTAGAGACAGACCTCCTATAGTACAACCTGCAGCTCACCCAGAGCCAGCGCTTTAAGAGCCCAGCCTGTAGCATCTGTAGGGACAGACTTCCTGTAGCAAAGCCTGCAGCGCCTCCAGAGCCAGCTCTGTAACAGCACAGCCTAAGGCATCTGTAGAGACAGACCTCCTATAGAACAGCCTGTAGCTAATCCAGAGCCAGCGCTATAACAGCCCAACCTGTAGCATCTGTAGGGACAGACCTCCTATAGAACAGCCTGCAGCTCATCCAGAGCCAGCGCTATAACAGCCCAACCTGTAGCATCTGTAGGGACAGACTTCCTGTAGCAAAGCCTGCAGCGCCTCCAGAGCCAGCCCTGTAACAGCATAGCGTCTGTAGAGTCAGACCTCCTGTAGCAAAGCCTGCAGCCCCTCCAGAGCCAGTTCTGTAACAGCACAGCCTGTAGCATCTGTAGAGACAGACCACCTATAGAACAGCCTGCAGCTCATCTAGAGCCAGCGCTTTAACAGCCCAGGCTGTAGCATCTGCAGGGACAGACTTCCTGTAGCAAAGCCTGCAGCGCCTCCAGAGCCAGCTCTGTAACAGCACAGCCTAAGGCATCTGTAGAGACAGACTTCCTATAGAACAGCCTGCAGCTCATCCAGAGCCAGCGCTATAACAGCAGAGCCTGTGGCATCTGTAGAGACCGACTTCCTATAGAACAGCCTGCAGCTCATCCAGCGCCAGCGCTATAACAGCAGAGCCTGTGGCATCTGTAGAGACAGACGCCCTGTGGTACATTCTACAGCATCTCCAAAACCAGTCTTCAGTAAACCCTGCACTTTTCTAAAAACTCCCAAACTCGCAGTATCTCCAAAGCCAGCTGTGTTGAAAGTAAATATTGCAGCATTCAGCGAGACAGCACTGCAACAAGACACTCCCAGCTTCTCCAAAGCCAGAGCTGCCCCGGAGGCAGCAGTATTATACTAACATCTACCATTTCTTCACCGAAAAACCTGCATTATTTCCATGGACAGCACTCTCGCAGTAAAACCTTCAGCATCATAAAGGCAGCTCTGTGCGGCAACACACAGCTTCCCCAAAGACAGAGTGTCTGGAGCAAAGCACGCGTCATTCCCAAAGCCTGACACCTATACACATCTTCAAGGGCAGCACTGTGCGGCAACACACAGCTTCCCCAAAGAGAGAGTATCTGGAGCAAAACACGCGTCATTCCCAAAGCCTGACACCTATACACATCTTCAAAGGCAGCACTGTGCGGCAACACACAGCTTCCCCAAAGACAGTATCTGGAGCAAAGCACGCGTCATTCCCAAAGCCTGACACCTATACACATCTTCAAGGGCAGCACTGTGCGGCAACACACAGCTTCCCCAAAGAGAGAGTATCTGGAGCAAAGCACGCGTCATTCCCAAAGCCTGACACCTATACACATCTTCAAAGGCAGCACTGTGCGGCAACACACAGCTTCTCCAAAGACAGAGTATCTGGAGCAAAGCACGCGTCATTCCCAAAGCCTGACACCTATACACATCTTGAAAGGCAGCACTGTGCGGCAACACACAGCTTCCCCAAAGACAGAGTATCTGGAGCAAAGCACGCGTCATTCCCAAAGCCTGACACCTATACACATCTTCAAAGGCAGCACTGTGCGGCAACACACAGCTTCCCCAAAGACAGCGTATCTGGAGCAAAGCACGCGTCATTCCCAAAGCCTGACACCTATACTCATCTTCAAAGGCAGCACTGTGCGGCAACACACAGCTTCCCCAAAGACCGTATCTGGAGCAAAGCACGCGTCATTCCCATAGCCTGACACCTATACACATCTTCAAAGGCAGCACTGTGCGGCAACACACAGCTTCTCCAAAGACAGCGTATCTGGAGAAAAGCATGCGTCATTCCCAAAGCCTGACACCTATACACATCTTCAAAGGCAGCACTGTGCGGCAAAACACAGCTTCCCCAAAGACCGTATCTGGAGCAAAGCACGCGTCATTCCCATAGCCTGACACCTATACACATCTTCAAAGGCAGCACTGTGCGGCAACACACAGCTTCTCCAAAGACAGCGTATCTGGAGAAAAGCATGCGTCATTCCCAAAGCCTGACACCTATACACATCTTCAAAGGCAGCACTGTGCGGCAAAACACAGCTTCCCCACAGACAGAGTATCTGGAGCAAAGCACGCGTCATTCCCAAAGCCTGACACCTATACACATCTTCAAAGGCAGCACTGTGCGGCAACACACAGCTTCCCCAAAGACAGAGTATCTGGAGCAAAGCACGCGTCATTCCCAAAGCCTGACACCTATACACATCTTCAAAGGCAGCACTGTGCGGCAACACACAGCTTCCCCAAAGACAGAGTATCTGGAGCAAAGCATGCGTCATTCCCAAAGCCTGACACCTATACACATCTTCAAAGGCAGCACTGTGCGGCAACACACAGCTTCCCCAAAGACAGAGTATCTGGAGCAAAGCACGTGTCATTCCCAAAGCCTGACACCTATACACATTTTCAAAGGCAGCACTGTGCGGCAACACACAGCTTCCCCAAAGACAGAGTATCTGGAGCAAAGCACGCGTCATTCCCAAAGCCTGACACCTATACACATCTTCAAAGGCAGCACTGTGCGGCAACACACAGCTTCTCCAAAGACAGAGTATCTGGAGCAAAGCATGCGTCATTCCCAAAGCCTGACACCTATACACATCTTCAAAGGCAGCACTGTGCGGCAACACACAGCTTCCCCAAAGACAGAGTATCTGGAGCAAAACACGCGTCATTCCCAAAGCCTGACACCTATACACATCTTCAAAGGCAGCACTGTGCGGCAACACACAGCTTCTCCAGAGAAAGCGTATCTGGAGCAAAGCACGCGTCATTCCCAAAGCCTGACACCTATACACATCTTCAAAGGCAGCACGGTGCGGCAACACACAGCTTCCCCAAAGACAGAGTATCTGGAGCAAAGCACGCGTCATTCCCAAAGCCTGACACCTATACTCATCTTCAAAGGCAGCACTGTGCGGCAACACACAGCTTCCCCAAAGACCGTATCTGGAGCAAAGCACGCGTCATTCCCAAAGCCTGACACCTATACACATCTTCAAAGGCAGCACTGTGCGGCAACACACAGCTTCCCCAAAGACAGAGTATCTGGAGCAAAACACGCGTCATTCCCAAAGCCTGACACCTATACACATCTTCAAAGGCAGCATTGTGCGGCAACACACAGCTTCCCCAAAGACAGTATCTGGAGCAAAGCACGCGTCATTCCCAAAGCCTGACACCTATACACATCTTCAAAGGCAGCACTGTGCGGCAACACACAGCTTCTCCAAAGACAGCGTATCTGGAGAAAAGCATGCGTCATTCCCAAAGCCTGACACCTATACACATCTTCAAAGGCAGGTCTGTGCGGCAACACACAGCTTCCCCAAAGACAGAGTATCTGGAGCAAAGCACGCGTCATTCCCAAAGCCTGACACCTATACACATCTTCAAAGGCAGCACTGTGCGGCAACACACAGCTTCTCCAAAGACAGAGTATCTGGAGCAAAACATGCGTCATTCCCAAAGCCTGACACCTATACACATCTTCAAAGGCAGCACTGTGCGGCAACACACAGCTTCCCCAAAGACAGAGTATCTGGAGCAAAGCAAGCGTCATTCCCAAAGCCTGACACCTATACACATCTTCAAAGGCAGGTCTGTGCGGCAACACACAGCTTCCCCAAAGACAGAGTATCTGGAGCAAAGCACGCGTCATTCCCAAAGCCTGACACCTATCCACATCTTCAAAGGCAGCACTGTGCGGCAACACACAGCTTCCCCAAAGACAGAGTATCTGGAGCAAAGCACACGTCATTCCCAAAGCCTGACACCTGTGGTAAATAATTTTCATTACCTGGACTTAATTTGATACGGAAACATAATAAAACAGCTCAGTAAAATGAGAGGCAGAATCCGTGGTATTAGAGGTTCGGAATGGGCTTTATTCCAATGATCGATTATAATCGGTTGCTCCAAGTTCCATCACCACGGAGGTTCAGGAAGTGAAGTACATACATTATTGACAAGAAATGACTTTTATAGAACATACATTACAATGAAGCGAATACAGTAGGCGTAACAATTGATAAGAAAAATGACGATTCATATGCGTAACCGAAAATGGGTGTAATAAGGAGTAAAAAGGAACATAATTGGTTATGATGTCATATATAGGTGGATCTATAAGATAATACTTGGCATAGATGCGCGCGCAGCAGCATGACGTGTGATTGACGTGCAACTAGGGGGTGAAGGGGACTTGACATTTAGCTCTACATGTGGAGACGAAAAATCTGGGGGGTCAAGTCAACCTAATCCCAAATCATATCTAACATCCTATGTTTAAAGAACTATGTTATCCACAAAAGAAGGACTCTTGGACAGAATCTATTCTATACTGACTGTGCGTGCGTGTACAAGCGTCTAAGTGTCTACACTAAATGCGAGGGCGGAATCTTCCATAGTAACAAGGCTATGAATTACTTGCATAAAGACAGAGAAGCCGAGCCTTTGCTCGGTAGCTGGAAGAATGTTTACTTAAACTACTAGACAGGAATGCATCGGGCAGGGAACGGAGCAGATAATTTTGAAGGTGAAATACAGTTCTTGGCAGGCAGCAAGCTGATGTCAGGCTTCGTGAGCCGCGCAGAGAATGAGACAAAGTTCATGGTCACAGATGCAGGCTCAGACTGGAGTTTTCAGAGGCAGAAGGCAAGAAGAGTTCGATGACAGAATCAGGGCCTACTTGCCTGGACTGTAAAATGGCATAAGTGAACCATATAAAGGCGGTGGCCTTTCGTACTTAGGAATGGAATATCCGGCCCATTCATGGCGGATCAACAGAGGACATGTTAACGGTGGACGCACATGTATTTGCGTCTTCATAACTGGAACTGGAGGGAGCATACATGTACTTGTAACATGCACATAGAACCGTTGGGGTCCAAGATAGGGGACATAACTGACCAGAAAAATCCATATTTCCACATTCCCTCCTTGTCCCCTACTTGCCCGTCAAGAGATATCAATCTTCATTAATCCATTGATCTGTTCATATAGCATCATTTGTTCTTCTTTCTTCTTCCGGGATCTTGAATGAAAATCTTGATGTGGAATGCACGATGTGGCACACAGACCACAAATCGCTGGTCCACATTGCAGGCATAAGCAGCAACTGAATAATATGAGAAGGCCAATACCTAGGAAGGATAGAACTCTCCATCCCCAGGCTGATATCACGCTCCAAAACCAACCGGACCAAGTCCAGGTGCCTGGGTTCTGGTGTATCTGGCTTACAATCTTATGAAGGCGAGTTATAGCTTTATATACAGATGGCGAATTTTCTGGTATGAATACGCAGCAGCTTGATCCGATGACCCTACAAGCTCCGCCCCTATCAGCCAGGATGACGTCAAGGACAAGACGATTTTGAAGCACAACAATCCGCATAGCAGACTGCTCTTCTGTTAAATTGCCTAAGGCGGAAATAGTTTCATTCACTACTGCTTCAAGGGTTCTAGTTAATCTACGTATCAGCTTACTATTAGTAACAGTACCTATATAGGGAAAGATGCCTTTATTGAAATCTGTGTATTTTTCCCATGCTGTTTCAGTGTAATCAACAATTGGGAGATCTCTCCGCTCTCTGTTGTGTACTAAATGAATATTTCTATAATAATCAGGAGGAGCTAGGAAAACAGGTGGCAAAAGGAATGCAATGTAGCAGGTACCATCCCAATCTAGAGGTAGACGCATATATGCAGTCTGACCACATATAAAGTAGGAGTGGCGATAAGCTCTAAATGAAGATTTGCCTTGATCACTGAATTCTACTGTAGTAGTGCATTTACTATGGCCCATATGTATGGAACCAACTTTTCTTACACACAATTCACCTTTCGCTGGGAATACTGACATGGTTGGTAAAACTAGTTCAACTTTGGATTCGACATTTAGAACCATGAGATTAGGAGTAAAGTTACCTAATCCATATACTTCATTTTCTAGATCAGTTCCTGTTCCTTTGGGGCGACCCTCCTTGTCAGGGTAACAGACTTTGAATAAAACTAGGTTCAGATTTCCCCATACCCAATGGTCTTGATAAACTGCTGTGTCTGAGTCTATGGAATTGATTAAGCTGAACCATGCTCCACAGGAGCCATTATGTGTAAACGGATGTGGAAAGAAAGGCAGGACTCCTTCATAATTCTGATAGGGAGGGAGTCGGCCACACACCCAACAATTAGTTGCATTACTAGTCTGATGGGAATGATGTAACATACTAATGAAAGTGTTATTGCGCAGCGCAAGTCTATAAGACAATTCATGCGGGGGTAAGTCACTAAAAGAATGTTCAGCAGTAACATTGTAAACGTTTCTGGCAATAGGGTAATATATGTGCAACAATATACTTGCAGTAATTATTAAAAGACTTAAGAAAAACAAGATTAATAATGTCACTATGCAATGGCTACGCAGTGATTTACAATACGCCTGTCGTTTCATCATTTTTCGCGACTGTCCATGATTCAGGTCTAGGCGATACATGTCGGAGACAGATTCAACCGCTTCACCTAGGAGAGGACTTAAACAATCAAATCGTCCGACGGCCTAGGCCTTAATTTTAGTTTATAAAGTTCTTTACTATCGGCCTCAGCCAGAGGTAGTTTTGAGTCAATTGGTGAGGACACACGAGGTGGGCTGTTTACATCTGAAGGAAGTCCATGAAATTTCTTGATATGACTTGAATGAATCCATCCTTTCCTGCCTTCAATCTTCACGGCTGTCCTTGTGGTTAGCAAGACCAACTTGGGTGTCTTCCACCTGGGCTCCAGCTGAGTCTTTCGGTCGAAATTCCTCACAAGGACGAGGTCCCCCGGAATTACGTCATGGGGTTTCACCTCAGTGTTGTCGGGAAAAGCTGCAGCTACCTGTGAACGACAAGATTGTAGTGCAGACATCAAGGAAGCCAAATAATCTGTCAGCATATTACAGTCAATATCAGTTATTTTGCGTGGTATAGGCGTCCCCCACATATTTGGTGGTCTGCCGAAGATCACCTCATACGGGGATAGCCCTGTTCGAGAGTGTGCTACCATTCTTGTGAAAAAGAGTGCAACTGGTAGTGCTACTACCCAGTCGACACCTTTCTCCCTGCATATTTTGGACAATCTAATTTTCAGTGTCTGATTATGTCTTTCTACGAGACCTGCTGCTTCGGGGTGTCGGACACAGTGGAATTTCCACTGATAACCTAACAAAAGTGAAACATGTTTCATTAATTCGGATGAGAACGGCTGGCCGTTATCTGAGTGAACAACACGTGGTAAACCGTATCGTGGGAAGAATTCTCGAACTAACTGTTTGGCAGTAGTCGGGGCAGTGTAATCTGAAACCGGGTATGCCTCCGTCCAGCGGGACAGAGCGCAGACAACTACGAGAACATATTTGAATCCTCGACATCGTTCCATCTGGATATAATCCATCTGGAGGACTTCAAAAGGGTGATTAGGAGGATGAAATCCACCTTGTTCTACGGGAACACTTTTTCCTGGGTTGAACTGGCAACAGATCATACAGGTACGGACCTTTTGTTTGGCTGCAGCTCGTAAATGCTTGTTGAACCAAATATGTTGAATGCTGTCTAGCATAGCTTTCTCTCCTAGATGCGCTGGACTATGGATAGTGTTAATAATGACTTGGACCATTGAATCAGGGAGGAACCATACAGACTTTTCCTTCATCATCCATCCTTGGTCCGTTTGGATCCCTCCTAATTCAGGCCATTTCTTTATTTCGTCTGGTGTAGCATGTGTCTGTATGTCAATTACGTCAAGGGTAGGATCTTTAACCGTCATACAATGTGTCGGCATCGGGACTATTGTCTTTGTCATGTCGGATGTTTGGGTTTGAGCAGTCTGTTTAGCTGTTCTGTCGGCTAGATCATTGCCTTGAGAAATGATATCAGTAACTTTCGTATGAGCTTTACATTTCATAATTGATATTGCAGTAGGTAGATGTATTGCATCTAATAAGGCATGAATGAGGGGTCCGTGCTGAATGTGGGCACCGTGGGAAGTTAAATAACCTCTCTCTCGCCACAGCACGCCGAAGTCATGTACAACTCCGAATGCATAACGTGAATCAGTGTATATGTTGACTTTTTTACTTGTGGCTTGAATACAGGCTTGTGTCAGAGCGACGAGCTCTGCTGCTTGAGCGGACAAAGTATTTATACGATTAGTTTCAATGACTTCAGTATCTGTTGTGACTGCGTAAGCAGCCACTAACTCTCCTGTATTTGTTCTCATACATGAACCATCTACATACAATGTCAGGTCTGGGTCTGACAATGGGACATCGGTTAAGTCTTGTCTAGGTTTCGTCGTTATTGTAATAACTTCAATACAGTCATGGGCTAGTGGGTCTGTTCCGGTTACTGGCAAAAGTGTGGCAGGATTCAATGTGTTACAGCGTCTGATTTCTATGTGTGGCTGAAACAATGTAAGTTCGTACCCTGTAAGTCGCGCTATAGTCAAGTGTTGTGTTTGCGTTCTATTTACAAGAACCTCTACTGCATGTGGTACTTGAACTGTCAATGGATGTCCTAACACTATGGCATCGCTTTGTCTGATTGCTAATGCTGTCGCTGCCACTGATTTCAGGCACGCAGGCAGAGCCTGAGCTACTGGATCTAATGTGCTAGAAAAATAAGCACATGGTTTGTGTGCTCCTGCTTGTTCCTGTGTGAGTACTGACAGGGCAGTACCTTCGCGTTCTGTAACAAAGAGTGTAAAATGTTTTCTGTAACATGGCGTTGCTAAAACAGGTGCTTGACATAAAGCTTTCTTTAGGCTTTCAAAAGCTTGTGTATGTTCCTGAGTCCAAGGGAGAACAGTCGATGTGGCTGCCTCCTGTGTTGTCAACTGAATGAGTGGTTTTGCTAGAAATGCGTATTGAGGGATCCACTGTCTACAGTATGAAGTGAGGCCTATGAAAGCCCGCACCTCCTTTTGTGTCTTGGGTATTTGCATGTTAGCTATTAACTGAATGCGGTCGGGTGTAAGCTGCCTTCCCTCCTTGGACAGCGAGTGACCAAGGTAAATAACTCGCTGGACACAGAATTGCAGCTTAGAAGGGGACACCTTGTGCCCCTTTTCGGCTAGAAATTGTAAAACTGTCAGTGATGCTTTTTCACATTCGGGTTCGCTTCGGGCGGTGATCAGCAGATCATCGACATATTGAAGCAAGGCAGTGTTAACTGGCATGTGGATACTGTCAAGTTCTCGTTTCAGTGCTTGGCTATAGATGCTGGGGCTTTCTGTAAATCCTTGAGGTGCGCGTGAGAATTTAAAGCTACGTCCATTTAAACTAAATCCGAACAAATATTGGCTTTCCGGATCTATTGGGACGCTGAAAAAGGCATTCTTGAGATCGATTACAGTAAAGAATGTCGCTTCGGAATCAATAGCTGTCAGTAATGACGAGATATCGGGGACCACAGGGAATTGTGGCACGATACACTTGTTTAATTCGCGCAGATCAATAACCAATCGATATACTGGCGGGGCCTTTGGATCTGTTCGTTTAAGAATCGGAATTATCGGTGAATTACATACATTGGAGTCTGTTTCTACAACCACTCCTTGGGCAATGAGCTCGTCAATGATTTGCAGCAAAGCCACTACAGCATCTGGTGGTAACTTGTATTGTCGCATTCGTGGTAGTACCACTCCTGCCTTTAATGTGACTCGATATGGTGTAATATTCATGCAACCAACATCAGTAGGGCCTTGTGCCCATAGATGTGTAGGTAAAGTCTGCAATCGGGGATCCATGTCTCTAGACACATAATGACCTTTAAAATCACGTAAAAACAATCTTACTCCTTCCGGAGAACAACATATTATAGCTCCTAGAGCTTTCAATGTTTTTATTCCTAACAGGTTTTCTGGACATGATTTAGTAAGCAATAAATCTGTAGTTCGGGTCAAAGGTCCTATCGTAAGTGGAGGAGGCTGTGATACTTCATTAACAATAGGTTTTCCTGAAAAACCAAGGGAAATATTCTGTGAGCCTGAGAGGGGTGCCCCTGGAACTTCACTACGTTTTATGGTTGTTCGACTTGCCCCTGTATCGAGTAAAAATTTTCTGTCTTGGCCTAACAATTCACTATGTACATAAGGTCCTTCTTGATCTACAGGGATCTCGATAAGGGGTAAGTCAACTTCCCTCTCTAGGCTGGTTCATGCGTATCGTTGGTAATCAGGATAGTCGTACTGTGCGGTCTGGTACAGTTGTCGTGTCGTGGTTTTTGTGGCAGCGACGGGCAGCGCTGGTGCAGCTGGCACAAACTGTACAGACTGGGGTGGAGCTGGCATGGACTGTGCATGTTGCAAGGCTCCTTGTTCATTCTGATCCTGTCTAGGTGGCCGTGGTCTTTCTTTTGTATTACCTATGGCGATATTATGTTTCAAAACTGGACAATCGTGTACGTAATGACCTGGCTTTTTACAATAATTGCATGTCCCTTTTACAGGTCCGGCTGAATCACCGGAATGTGTCATACCCTTTTTATGTCCTTCAGCTGGAACTGTCTGAGAAACTAGCATTTTCATTTTTGTGTCTTTCATGCGTCTGTGTTCATGTTCTTGTTCCTCTCTAATTCTATTGTGATGGTATTGCAACATTTGTAACATTTGTGATGGAGTGTTACCTTGCCAGGTACTCTCGAATTTTAATACTCTATTCTTTACTTGGGGCAGGGCATTTTCCACTAATTTTGTTACAAACAGATGTGGGTATGATTCGCTACTTGCTTTTATGCCACTATTTATACCAAAACATTTTTCAAATCGGGCATAGTAATCACTAGTGTCTTCATCTTGCTTCTGTTTACAGGCTGAAATTGTACCCCAATCTTCCTTTTTCGTAGTTAATAAACGTGGCAGTACCTGTGCTAATAAACGTGGTAGTGCTTTAGTTTTATCCCCGAGTCCTGCTCCTGCAGTTCGGGCCTTTTCTTCTGCTTCTAATACTGACCATTCTATCTTTTGGTCTCCTACCTCCCACTCTTTTTCCCTAAGTTTCTCATAAATGCCAGCAGGCATCAATACCTTTAATATTGTCATAATGTCGGGATAGGTATACTCTCCCATGAGTAACATGTCTTTAATTTCTCGGTGAAAACCCGCTGGATCTTTGTCATGACTGGGTACCACTTTCTTCATTTCTAACAATTCTATTTTTGATATGGGCGTATATACAAATACGCGCTTAAACTCGTTGTCCTCGCCCTTTATTGGGTGCACTTCTCGTAAGGGATTCTGTCTATCCATGTAATACGTGGTTCTTTCCTTGATGGGCAATGAGACACGGTCTGAACATACAAAAAGAATATACTGCTTTCTTGATTCTAGAATTTCTTTAATTAATTTAGTACCTGAACCTCTCCATCTATTCATGAGTAATTCAGTCAATATATCAGGTAAGGGACCAGGATCTGAATGTTGACTTTGATATAGTATAATGAGTTGTTGAATCATATAAATCCCAGCTAAACGCTGTTCATCTGGGGTGAGATTCAAAAATGTGCGTGCTACTGTATCATCACTATATTTTCCGGGACTGTCAACCCAATGGACAGCTGACCTGGCTAATTCTTGTTCATCCATAGAATCGAGAAAATGATAACCCCTTCGTTCTCGGAGTAGTTTGTCGGCGGTTAGGAACGAATGCTCGTTAGACCTTATATGGACTATGGGTGTTGGGAAACCCCTGTTATTGTCTGGACATATCGGACGTATCGGGTCAATAAGACATCTATTACTATTACAAGATCTTCCTTTACCTACATAGGCTATGGTGTCTGACTGTCCTGCGGGCAGTCCTGACCCTTCCTCCTCGTTTTGCTCGAACTCGTCTACCGCTAATCTTTCTTCGTGTAGGCGTTCTATTTCTTTACGGATCTTTCGGCACATGGCTATTATACAATTCTGCTTATCATGTCTTCCTTCTGATATATTCTGGCTCCATCTGGTAAGAATTTGCATTGCTTCCGGGTCTACCCCTGGTCGGTCTTGATTTCTGATCACACAATTTATAAGGAAACGCAACAGTTCCCCCTGTATTTCCACTTTCTGGTATTCCATAGCTCTGTTAATACATTCTGGATCTCGCCCTGTTTGGACAAAATGGTATATTTTATCTAGATGCGCAGTCATTCCTGGTAATTTCCCTAAGTACACTGCGGCTCGTCTGATACGTAATGATGCTAGGGTCATTTCGTCCTCTTTTCCGGGCACAGGGTCATATCTACAATCTATAAGAAGTTCCTTAAGCGTACGGGCATTTATGAGTTTGGGTGTACGTGAATGTGCTGACTCTTGAAAAGTAAGTTTATTTATTCTGGGTGGCGTAGAAAAGATGTTGCTAGCACCTCCCGTAGCCCCATCTGGGGTGTCGGGCGTGAAAAGATTCGTCGAACGTGACACAGCAACTATAGGTGTGGACACAGCTATAGAAGCAGCTGTGGGAACAGATGTAGAAACAGATGTGCTTGCCGGAACTCGTTGCTGTAGAGATACGGGTACCGGATCTTGGCGTTGAACCTCCCTGATAGGTGGTCTATGTGGGGCGGAATTAGCATACTCGGGAGCTGCGTCATCTAAATATGAGGAAAGAAAAACATCTTCTGCGGTTCTAGGATGCCCCTTAGGATGTACCTTTATTGGGAATAATGGGGGTGGCAAGTCTTTCGGTATCTCTGGAGTAGCCTTAGGTAATCCTTCGGCCAGAAGGGGATACATACCATTCATAAGGGCATTTCTTTGTCTGTCTACTTGTTCTGATTTCACTCGGATACCTTCCTCAATTAATAGATTTTCTCGGACTTCATTAGAATTCTCTTTACTCTTCTCTTCCTGTCTACGTGCTTTTTCTGTTCGTCTATGTGATTCTTTACGCCATAATTCAATGGCGTCTTTCTGTGATTGTCTAGCTTTCTTTTTCCATAATTCTTCCTCTACTTTCACGATGCACTCTGCATCCCAGGTCCCCGCTGCGGGCCACCTCTGACTTTCTGGTAATTCCTTGGTGTAGTCTACCCATAAATCAAGAAATAATATAGCGTCTAAGCCATGTTTATGATACATGAAGTACCCTGGAGTGTCCCTAGGAGGAATAGGAACGGCTTCTTCGAGTACCCCTTTTCTTGTAGTGATCTGTCTTAGTTTCGAAAAGAGCGGCATATTGAGAACTGATCTGATACTTAATCTTGAACACACTTAGTACAAAAGCACAATAATGAACAACCATTAATACCACAATATGCAGAACGTACTTAAAACATTTAACATTTAACATTTACCTGAACAATGAACAATGATGACGATCTAAGGAGAACTTAAATCACTAAACATAATACTCGACATTAACTGAATTATATACTTGATATACTGCTAAACAGTACAGATACACTGCTGAAACAGTGCAGACCGGATTTGTGTACCCAAACCCGTCTTGACCGGCACAAACTATGTGCACGTCAGAAAGCCTCCCCAGTAATGGTACTCACCGGGTAGCTCGGAAACGGAAGGCCTCGGAAACTCGACTGAACTTGAACCGGACTGGACTCGACTCGAACGCTTCGGACACTGGACTCGACTTGGGACTTCGGAAACTGGTGGGCCTCTGTATACCTCGGATCTTGCTCTCTCAGCTAGGCTCTGGTCGGGATACTTCGCACTTCTCACCGCCTCGTCTGGGTGTTGATCGCAGCCTCAGTCGCCCCCGCTTGACCGGAGGGAGACACAGGAAATCCTGCTGGTACGCGTTATTGTCCGTCCAGCTGTGGCAGGAGACCGGGCCTGCAACTCACCGCCGGCGCGTGAGATGAGAAAGTGTCCCTGTTCGGGCGCCATTCATGTGGTAAATAATTTTCATTACCTGGACTTAATTTGATACGGAAACATAATAAAACAGCTCAGTAAAATGAGAGGCAGAATCCGTGGTATTAGAGGTTCGGAATGGGCTTTATTCCAATGATCGATTATAATCGGTTGCTCCAAGTTCCATCACCACGGAGGTTCAGGAAGTGAAGTACATACATTATTGACAAGAAATGACTTTTATAGAACATACATTACAATGAAGCGAATACAGTAGGCGTAACAATTGATAAGAAAAATGACGATTCATATGCGTAACCGAAAATGGGTGTAATAAGGAGTAAAAAGGAACATAATTGGTTATGATGTCATATATAGGTGGATCTATAAGATAATACTTGGCATAGATGCGCGCGCAGCAGCATGACGTGTGATTGACGTGCAACTAGGGGGTGAAGGGGACTTGACATTTAGCTCTACATGTGGAGACGAAAAATCTGGGGGGTCAAGTCAACCTAATCCCAAATCATATCTAACATCCTATGTTTAAAGAACTATGTTATCCACAAAAGAAGGACTCTTGGACAGAATCTATTCTATACTGACTGTGCGTGCGTGTACAAGCGTCTAAGTGTCTACACTAAATGCGAGGGCGGAATCTTCCATAGTAACAAGGCTATGAATTACTTGCATAAAGACAGAGAAGCCGAGCCTTTGCTCGGTAGCTGGAAGAATGTTTACTTAAACTACTAGACAGGAATGCATCGGGCAGGGAACGGAGCAGATAATTTTGAAGGTGAAATACAGTTCTTGGCAGGCAGCAAGCTGATGTCAGGCTTCGTGAGCCGCGCAGAGAATGAGACAAAGTTCATGGTCACAGATGCAGGCTCAGACTGGAGTTTTCAGAGGCAGAAGGCAAGAAGAGTTCGATGACAGAATCAGGGCCTACTTGCCTGGACTGTAAAATGGCATAAGTGAACCATATAAAGGCGGTGGCCTTTCGTACTTAGGAATGGAATATCCGGCCCATTCATGGCGGATCAACAGAGGACATGTTAACGGTGGACGCACATGTATTTGCGTCTTCATAACTGGAACTGGAGGGAGCATACATGTACTTGTAACATGCACATAGAACCGTTGGGGTCCAAGATAGGGGACATAACTGACCAGAAAAATCCATATTTCCACACACCTATACACATCTTCAAAGGCAGCACTGTGCGGCAACACACAGCTTCTCCAAAGACAGCGTATGTGGAGCAAACATGTGTCATTCCCAAAGCCTGACACCTATACACATCTTCAAAGGCAGCACTGTGCGGCAACACACAGCTTCCCCAAAGACAGAGTATCTGGAGAAAAGCATGCGTCATTCCCAAAGCCTGACACCTATACACATCTTCAAAGGCAGCACTGTGCGGCAACACACAGCTTCCCCAAAGACAGAGTATCTGGAGCAAAGCACGCGTCATTCCCAAAGCCTTACACCTATACACATCTTCAAAGGCAGCACGGTGCGGCAACACATAGCTTCCCCAAAGACAGTATCTGGAGCAAAGCACGCGTCATTCCCAAAGCCTGACACCTATACACATCTTCAAAGGCAGCACTGTGCGGCAACACACAGCTTCCCCAAAGACAGAGTATCTGGAGCAAAACACGCGTCATTCCCAAAGCCTGACACCTATACACATCTTCAAAGGCAGCACTGTGCGGCAACACACAGCTTCCCCAAAGACAGCGTATCTGGAGAAAAGCACACGTCATTCCCAAAGCCTGACACCTATACACATCTTCAAAGGCAGCACTGTGCGGCTACACACAGCTTCCCCAAAGACAGAGTATGTGGAGCAAACATGCGTCATTCCCAAAGCCTGACACCTATATACATCTTCAAAGGCAGCACTGTGCGGCAACACACAGCTTCTCCAAAGACAGCGTTTCAGGAGCAAAGCACGCGTCATTCCCAAAGCCTGACACCTATACACATCTTCAAAGGCAGCACTGTGCGGCAACACACAGCTTCCCCAAAGACAGAGTATCTGGAGAAAAACATGCGTCATTCCCAAAGCCTGACACCTAGACACATCTTCAAAGGCAGCATTGTGCGGCAACACACAGCTTCCCCAAAGACAGAGTATCTGGAGCAAAACACGCGTCATTCCCAAAGCCTGACACCTATACGTGACATCTTCAAAGGCAGCACTGTGCGGCAACACACAGCTTCTCCAAAGACAGCGTATCTGGAGCAAAGCATGCATCATTCCCAAAGCCTGACACCTATACACATCTTCAAAGGCAGCACTGTGCGGCAACACACAGCTTCTCCAAAGACAGCGTATCTGGAGCAAAGCATGCGTCATTCCCAAAGCCTGACACCTATATACATCTTCAAAGGCAGCACTGTGCGGCAACACACAGCTTCCCCAAAGACAGAGTATCTGGAGCAAAGCACACGTCATTCCCAAAGCCTGACACCTATACACATCTTCAAAGGCAGCACTGTGCAGCAACACACAGCTTCTCCAAAGACAGCGTATGTGGAGCAAACATGTGTCATTCCCAAAGCCTGACACCTATACACATCTTCAAAGGCAGCACTGTGCGGCAACACACAGCTTCCCCAAAGACAGAGTATCTGGAGAAAAGCATGCGTCATTCCCAAAGCCTGACACCTATACACATCTTCAAAGGCAGCACTGTGCGGCAACACACAGCTTCCCCAAAGACCGTATCTGGAGCAAAGCACGCGTCATTCCCAAAGCCTGACACCTATACACATCTTCAAAGGCAGCACGGTGCGGCAACACATAGCTTCCCCAAAGACAGTATCTGGAGCAAAGCACGCGTCATTCCCAAAGCCTGACACCTATACACGTCTTCAAAGGCAGCACTGAGCGGCAACACACAGCTTCCCCAAAGACCGTATCTGGAGCAAAGCACGCGTCATTCCCATAGCCTGACACCTATACACATCTTCAAAGGCAGCACTGTGCGGCAACACACAGCTTCTCCAAAGACAGCGTATCTGGAGAAAAGCATGCGTCATTCCCAAAGCCTGACACCTATACACATCTTCAAAGGCAGCACTGTGCGGCAAAACACAGCTTCCCCACAGACAGAGTATCTGGAGCAAAGCACGCGTCATTCCCAAAGCCTGACACCTATACACATCTTCAAAGGCAGCACTGTGCGGCAACACACAGCTTCCCCACAGACAGAGTATCTGGAGCAAAACACGAGTCATTCCCAAAGCCTGACACCTATACACATCTTCAAAGGCAGCACTGTGCGGCAACACACAGCTTCCCCAAAGACAGAGTATCTGGAGCAAAGCACGCGTCATTCCCAAAGCCTGACACCTATACACATCTTCAAAGGCAGCACTGTGCGGCAACACACAGCTTCCCCAAAGACAGAGTATCTGGAGCAAAGCACGCGTCATTCCCAAAGCCTGACACCTATACACATTTTCAAAGGCAGCACTGTGCGGCAAAACACAGCTTCCCCAAAGACAGTATCTGGAGCAAAGCACGCGTCATTCCCATAGCCTGACACCTATACACATCTTCAAAGGCAGCACTGTGCGGCAACACACAACTTCCCCAAAGACAGTATCTGGAGCAAAGCACGCGTCATTCCCAAAGCCTGACACCTATACACATCTTCAAAGGCAGCACTGTGCGGCAACACACAGCTTCTCCAGAGAAAGCGTATCTGGAGCAAAGCACGCGTCATTCCCAAAGCCTGACACCTATACACATCTTCAAAGGCAGCACGGTGCGGCAACACACAGCTTCCCCAAAGACAGAGTATCTGGAGCAAAGCACGCGTCATTCCCAAAGCCTGACACCTATACTCATCTTCAAAGCCAGCACTGTGCGGCAACACACAGCTTCCCCAAAGACCGTATCTGGAGCAAAGCACGCGTCATTCCCAAAGCCTGACACCTATACACATCTTCAAAGGCAGCACTGTGCGGCAACACACAGCTTCCCCAAAGACAGAGTATCTGGAGCAAAACACGTGTCATTCCCAAAGCCTGACACCTATACACATCTTCAAAGGCAGCACTGTGCGGCAACACACAGCTTCCCCAAAGACAGAGTATCTGGAGCAAAGCACGCGTCATTCCCAAAGCCTGACACCTATGCACATCTTCAAAGTCAGCATTGTGCGGCAACACACAGCTTCCCCAAAGACAGTATCTGGAGCAAAGCACGCGTCATTCCCAAAGCCTGACACCTATACACATCTTCAAAGGCAGCACTGTGCGGCAACACACAGCTTCTCCAAAGACAGCGTATCTGGAGAAAAGCATGCGTCATTCCCAAAGCCTGACACCTATACACATCTTCAAAGGCAGGTCTGTGCGGCAACACACAGCTTCCCCAAAGACAGAGTATCTGGAGCAAAGCACGCGTCATTCCCAAAGCCTGACACCTATACACATCTTCAAAGGCAGCACTGTGCGGCAACACACAGCTTCTCCAAAGACAGAGTATCTGGAGCAAAACATGCGTCATTCCCAAAGCCTGACACCTATACACATCTTCAAAGGCAGCACTGTGCGGCAACACACAGCTTCCCCAAAGACAGAGTATCTGGAGCAAAGCAAGCGTCATTCCCAAAGCCTGACACCTATACACATCTTCAAAGGCAGCACTGTGCGGCAACACTCAGCTTCCCCAAAGACAGAGTATCTGGAGCAAAGCACACGTCATTCCCAAAGCCTGACACCTATACACATCTTCAAAGGCAGCACTGTGCGGCAACACACAGCTTCTCCAAAGACAGCGTATGTGGAGCAAACATGTGTCATTCCCAAAGCCTGACACCTATACACATCTTCAAAGGCAGCACTGTGCGGCAACACACAGCTTCCCCAAAGACAGAGTATCTGGAGAAAAGCATGCGTCATTCCCAAAGCCTGACACCTATACACATCTTCAAAGGCAGCACTGTGCGGCAACACACAGCTTCCCCAAAGACAGAGTATCTGGAGCAAAGCACGCGTCATTCCCAAAGCCTTACACCTATACACATCTTCAAAGGCAGCACGGTGCGGCAACACATAGCTTCCCCAAAGACAGTATCTGGAGCAAAGCACGCGTCATTCCCAAAGCCTGACACCTATACACATCTTCAAAGGCAGCACTGTGCGGCAACACACAGCTTCCCCAAAGACAGAGTATCTGGAGCAAAACACGCGTCATTCCCAAAGCCTGACACCTATACACATCTTCAAAGGCAGCACTGTGCGGCAACACACAGCTTCCCCAAAGACAGCGTATCTGGAGAAAAGCACGCGTCATTCCCAAAGCCTGACACCTATACACATCTTCAAAGGCAGCACTGTGCGGCAACACACAGCTTCCCCAAAGACAGAGTATGTGGAGCAAACATGCGTCATTCCCAAAGCCTGACACCTATATACATCTTCAAAGGCAGCACTGTGCGGCAACACACAGCTTCTCCAAAGACAGCGTTTCAGGAGCAAAGCACGCGTCATTCCCAAAGCCTGACACCTATACACATCTTCAAAGGCAGCACTGTGCGGCAACACACAGCTTCCCCAAAGACAGAGTATCTGGAGCAAAACATGCGTCATTCCCAAAGCCTGACACCTATACACATCTTCAAAGGCAGCATTGTGCGGCAACACACAGCTTCCCCAAAGACAGAGTATCTGGAGCAAAACACGCGTCATTCCCAAAGCCTGACACCTATACGTGACATCTTCAAAGGCAGCACTGTGCGGCAACACACAGCTTCTCCAAAGACAGCGTATCTGGAGCAAAGCATGCATCATTCCCAAAGCCTGACACCTATACACATCTTCAAAGGCAGCACTGTGCGGCAACACACAGCTTCTCCAAAGACAGCGTATCTGGAGCAAAGCATGCGTCATTCCCAAAGCCTGACACCTATATACATCTTCAAAGGCAGCACTGTGCGGCAACACACAGCTTCCCCAAAGACAGAGTATCTGGAGCAAAGCACACGTCATTCCCAAAGCCTGACACCTATACACATCTTCAAAGGCAGCACTGTGCGGCAACACACAGCTTCTCCAAAGACAGCGTATGTGGAGCAAACATGTGTCATTCCCAAAGCCTGACACCTATACACATCTTCAAAGGCAGCACTGTGCGGCAACACACAGCTTCCCCAAAGACAGAGTATCTGGAGAAAAGCATGCGTCATTCCCAAAGCCTGACACCTATACACATCTTCAAAGGCAGCACTGTGCGGCAACACACAGCTTCCCCAAAGACCGTATCTGGAGCAAAGCACGCGTCATTCCCAAAGCCTGACACCTATACACATCTTCAAAGGCAGCACGGTGCGGCAACACATAGCTTCCCCAAAGACAGTATCTGGAGCAAAGCACGCGTCATTCCCAAAGCCTGACACCTATACACATCTTTAAAGGCAGCACTGTGCGGCAACACAC
The DNA here is from genome assembly GCF_964204655.1 of Triturus cristatus. Lineage (NCBI taxonomy): Eukaryota > Metazoa > Chordata > Amphibia > Caudata > Salamandridae > Triturus > Triturus cristatus. The sequence goes on along the minus strand of NC_140594.1, from coordinate 119,273,487 downwards.
AGCTTCCCCAAAGACAGCGTATCTGGAGAAAAGCATGCGTCATTCCCAAAGCCTGACACCTATACACATCTTCAAAGGCAGCACTGTGCGGCAACACACAGCTTCTCCAAAGACAGCGTATCTGGAGAAAAGCATGCGTCATTCCCAAAGCCTGACACCTATACACATCTTCAAAGGCAGCATTGTGCGGCAACACACAGCTTCCCCAAAGACAGAGTATGTGGAGCAAACATGTGTCATTCCCAAAGCCTGACACCTATACGCGTCTTCAAAGGCAGCACTGTGCGGCAACACACAGCTTCTCCAAAGACAGCGTATCTGGAGCAAAGCATGCGTCATTCCCAAAGCCTGACACCTATATACATCTTCAAAGGCAGCACTGTGCGGCAACACACAGCTTCTCCAAAGACAGCGTTTCAGGAGCAAAGCACGCGTCATTCCCAAAGCCTTACACCTATACACATCTTCAAAGGCAGCACTGTGCGGCAACACACAGCTTCTCCAAAGACAGCGTATATCTGGAGCAAAGCACGCGTCATTCCCAAAGCCTTACACCTATACACATCTTCAAAGGCAGCACTGTGCGGCAACACACAGCTTCTCCAAAGACAGCGTTTCAGGAGCAAAGCACGCGTCATTCCCAAAGCCTTACACCTATACACATCTTCAAAGGCAGCACTGTGCGGCAACACACAGCTTCTCCAAAGACAGCGTATCTGGAGCAAAGCAAGCGTCATTCCCAAAGCCTGACACCTATACACATCTTCAAAGGCAGGTCTGTGCGGCAACACACAGCTTCCCCAAAGACAGAGTATCTGGAGCAAAGCACGCGTCATTCCCAAAGCCTGACACCTATACACATCTTCAAAGGCAGCACTGTGCGGCAACACTCAGCTTCCCCAAAGACAGAGTATCTGGAGCAAAGCACACGTCATTCCCAAAGCCTGACACCTATACACATCTTCAAAGGCAGCACTGTGCGGCAACACACAGCTTCTCCAAAGACAGCGTATGTGGAGCAAACATGTGTCATTCCCAAAGCCTGACACCTATACACATCTTCAAAGGCAGCACTGTGCGGCAACACACAGCTTCCCCAAAGACAGAGTATCTGGAGAAAAGCATGCGTCATTCCCAAAGCCTGACACCTATACACATCTTCAAAGGCAGCACTGTGCGGCAACACACAGCTTCCCCAAAGACAGAGTATCTGGAGCAAAGCACGCGTCATTCCCAAAGCCTTACACCTATACACATCTTCAAAGGCAGCACGGTGCGGCAACACATAGCTTCCCCAAAGACAGTATCTGGAGCAAAGCACGCGTCATTCCCAAAGCCTGACACCTATACACATCTTCAAAGGCAGCACTGTGCGGCAACACACAGCTTCCCCAAAGACAGAGTATCTGGAGAAAAGCATGCGTCATTCCCAAAGCCTGACACCTATACACATCTTCAAAGGCAGCACTGTGCGGCAACACACAGCTTCCCCAAAGACCGTATCTGGAGCAAAGCACGCGTCATTCCCAAAGCCTGACACCTATACACATCTTCAAAGGCAGCACGGTGCGGCAACACATAGCTTCCCCAAAGACAGTATCTGGAGCAAAGCACGCGTCATTCCCAAAGCCTGACACCTATACACATCTTTAAAGGCAGCACTGTGCGGCAACACACAGCTTCCCCAAAGACAGCGTATCTGGAGAAAAGCATGCGTCATTCCCAAAGCCTGACACCTATACACATCTTCAAAGGCAGCACTGTGCGGCAACACACAGCTTCTCCAAAGACAGCGTATCTGGAGAAAAGCATGCGTCATTCCCAAAGCCTGACACCTATACACATCTTCAAAGGCAGCATTGTGCGGCAACACACAGCTTCCCCAAAGACAGAGTATGTGGAGCAAACATGTGTCATTCCCAAAGCCTGACACCTATACGCGTCTTCAAAGGCAGCACTGTGCGGCAACACACAGCTTCTCCAAAGACAGCGTATCTGGAGCAAAGCATGCGTCATTCCCAAAGCCTGACACCTATATACATCTTCAAAGGCAGCACTGTGCGGCAACACACAGCTTCTCCAAAGACAGCGTTTCAGGAGCAAAGCACGCGTCATTCCCAAAGCCTTACACCTATACACATCTTCAAAGGCAGCACTGTGCGGCAACACACAGCTTCTCCAAAGACAGCGTATATCTGGAGCAAAGCACGCGTCATTCCCAAAGCCTTACACCTATACACATCTTCAAAGGCAGCACTGTGCGGCAACACACAGCTTCTCCAAAGACAGCGTTTCAGGAGCAAAGCACGCGTCATTCCCAAAGCCTTACACCTATACACATCTTCAAAGGCAGCACTGTGCGGCAACACACAGCTTCTCCAAAGACAGCGTATCTGGAGCAAAGCAAGCGTCATTCCCAAAGCCTGACACCTATACACATCTTCAAAGGCAGGTCTGTGCGGCAACACACAGCTTCCCCAAAGACAGAGTATCTGGAGCAAAGCACGCGTCATTCCCAAAGCCTGACACCTATACACATCTTCAAAGGCAGCACTGTGCGGCAACACTCAGCTTCCCCAAAGACAGAGTATCTGGAGCAAAGCACACGTCATTCCCAAAGCCTGACACCTATACACATCTTCAAAGGCAGCACTGTGCGGCAACACACAGCTTCTCCAAAGACAGCGTATGTGGAGCAAACATGTGTCATTCCCAAAGCCTGACACCTATACACATCTTCAAAGGCAGCACTGTGCGGCAACACACAGCTTCCCCAAAGACAGAGTATCTGGAGAAAAGCATGCGTCATTCCCAAAGCCTGACACCTATACACATCTTCAAAGGCAGCACTGTGCGGCAACACACAGCTTCCCCAAAGACAGAGTATCTGGAGCAAAGCACGCGTCATTCCCAAAGCCTTACACCTATACACATCTTCAAAGGCAGCACGGTGCGGCAACACATAGCTTCCCCAAAGACAGTATCTGGAGCAAAGCACGCGTCATTCCCAAAGCCTGACACCTATACACATCTTCAAAGGCAGCACTGTGCGGCAACACACAGCTTCCCCAAAGACAGAGTATCTGGAGAAAAGCATGCGTCATTCCCAAAGCCTGACACCTATACACATCTTCAAAGGCAGCACTGTGCGGCAACACACAGCTTCCCCAAAGACCGTATCTGGAGCAAAGCACGCGTCATTCCCAAAGCCTGACACCTATACACATCTTCAAAGGCAGCACGGTGCGGCAACACATAGCTTCCCCAAAGACAGTATCTGGAGCAAAGCACGCGTCATTCCCAAAGCCTGACACCTATACACATCTTTAAAGGCAGCACTGTGCGGCAACACACAGCTTCCCCAAAGACAGCGTATCTGGAGAAAAGCATGCGTCATTCCCAAAGCCTGACACCTATACACATCTTCAAAGGCAGCACTGTGCGGCAACACACAGCTTCTCCAAAGACAGCGTATCTGGAGAAAAGCATGCGTCATTCCCAAAGCCTGACACCTATACACATCTTCAAAGGCAGCATTGTGCGGCAACACACAGCTTCCCCAAAGACAGAGTATGTGGAGCAAACATGTGTCATTCCCAAAGCCTGACACCTATACGCGTCTTCAAAGGCAGCACTGTGCGGCAACACACAGCTTCTCCAAAGACAGCGTATCTGGAGCAAAGCATGCGTCATTCCCAAAGCCTGACACCTATATACATCTTCAAAGGCAGCACTGTGCGGCAACACACAGCTTCTCCAAAGACAGCGTTTCAGGAGCAAAGCACGCGTCATTCCCAAAGCCTTACACCTATACACATCTTCAAAGGCAGCACTGTGCGGCAACACACAGCTTCTCCAAAGACAGCGTATCTGGAGCAAAGCACGCGTCATTCCCAAAGCCTTACACCTATACACATCTTCAAAGGCAGCACTGTGCGGCAACACACAGCTTCTCCAAAGACAGCGTTTCAGGAGCAAAGCACGCGTCATTCCCAAAGCCTTACACCTATACACATCTTCAAAGGCAGCACTGTGCGGCAACACACAGCTTCTCCAAAGACAGCGTATCTGGAGCAAAGCAAGCGTCATTCCCAAAGCCTGACACCTATACACATCTTCAAAGGCAGGTCTGTGCGGCAACACACAGCTTCCCCAAAGACAGAGTATCTGGAGCAAAGCACGCGTCATTCCCAAAGCCTGACACCTATACACATCTTCAAAGGCAGCACTGTGCGGCAACACTCAGCTTCCCCAAAGACAGAGTATCTGGAGCAAAGCACACGTCATTCCCAAAGCCTGACACCTATACACATCTTCAAAGGCAGCACTGTGCGGCAACACACAGCTTCTCCAAAGACAGCGTATGTGGAGCAAACATGTGTCATTCCCAAAGCCTGACACCTATACACATCTTCAAAGGCAGCACTGTGCGGCAACACACAGCTTCCCCAAAGACAGAGTATCTGGAGAAAAGCATGCGTCATTCCCAAAGCCTGACACCTATACACATCTTCAAAGGCAGCACTGTGCGGCAACACACAGCTTCCCCAAAGACAGAGTATCTGGAGCAAAGCACGCGTCATTCCCAAAGCCTTACACCTATACACATCTTCAAAGGCAGCACGGTGCGGCAACACATAGCTTCCCCAAAGACAGTATCTGGAGCAAAGCACGCGTCATTCCCAAAGCCTGACACCTATACACATCTTCAAAGGCAGCACTGTGCGGCAACACACAGCTTCCCCAAAGACAGAGTATGTGGAGCAAACATGCGTCATTCCCAAAGCCTGACACCTATATACATCTTCAAAGGCAGCACTGTGCGGCAACACACAGCTTCTCCAAAGACAGCGTTTCAGGAGCAAAGCACGCGTCATTCCCAAAGCCTGACACCTATACACATCTTCAAAGGCAGCACTGTGCGGCAACACACAGCTTCCCCAAAGACAGAGTATCTGGAGCAAAACATGCGTCATTCCCAAAGCCTGACACCTATACACATCTTCAAAGGCAGCATTGTGCGGCAACACACAGCTTCCCCAAAGACAGAGTATCTGGAGCAAAACACGCGTCATTCCCAAAGCCTGACACCTATACGTGACATCTTCAAAGGCAGCACTGTGCGGCAACACACAGCTTCTCCAAAGACAGCGTATCTGGAGCAAAGCATGCATCATTCCCAAAGCCTGACACCTATACACATCTTCAAAGGCAGCACTGTGCGGCAACACACAGCTTCTCCAAAGACAGCGTATCTGGAGCAAAGCATGCGTCATTCCCAAAGCCTGACACCTATATACATCTTCAAAGGCAGCACTGTGCGGCAACACACAGCTTCCCCAAAGACAGAGTATCTGGAGCAAAGCACACGTCATTCCCAAAGCCTGACACCTATACACATCTTCAAAGGCAGCACTGTGCGGCAACACACAGCTTCTCCAAAGACAGCGTATGTGGAGCAAACATGTGTCATTCCCAAAGCCTGACACCTATACACATCTTCAAAGGCAGCACTGTGCGGCAACACACAGCTTCCCCAAAGACAGAGTATCTGGAGAAAAGCATGCGTCATTCCCAAAGCCTGACACCTATACACATCTTCAAAGGCAGCACTGTGCGGCAACACACAGCTTCCCCAAAGACCGTATCTGGAGCAAAGCACGCGTCATTCCCAAAGCCTGACACCTATACACATCTTCAAAGGCAGCACGGTGCGGCAACACATAGCTTCCCCAAAGACAGTATCTGGAGCAAAGCACGCGTCATTCCCAAAGCCTGACACCTATACACATCTTTAAAGGCAGCACTGTGCGGCAACACACAGCTTCCCCAAAGACAGCGTATCTGGAGAAAAGCATGCGTCATTCCCAAAGCCTGACACCTATACACATCTTCAAAGGCAGCACTGTGCGGCAACACACAGCTTCTCCAAAGACAGCGTATCTGGAGAAAAGCATGCGTCATTCCCAAAGCCTGACACCTATACACATCTTCAAAGGCAGCATTGTGCGGCAACACACAGCTTCCCCAAAGACAGAGTATGTGGAGCAAACATGTGTCATTCCCAAAGCCTGACACCTATACGCGTCTTCAAAGGCAGCACTGTGCGGCAACACACAGCTTCTCCAAAGACAGCGTATCTGGAGCAAAGCATGCGTCATTCCCAAAGCCTGACACCTATATACATCTTCAAAGGCAGCACTGTGCGGCAACACACAGCTTCCCCAAAGACAGCGTTTCAGGAGCAAAGCACGCGTCATTCCCAAAGCCTTACACCTATACACATCTTCAAAGGCAGCACTGTGCGGCAACACACAGCTTCTCCAAAGACAGCGTATCTGGAGCAAAGCACGCGTCATTCCCAAAGCCTTACACCTATACACATCTTCAAAGGCAGCACTGTGCGGCAACACACAGCTTCTCCAAAGACAGCGTATCTGGAGAAAAGCATGCGTCATTCCCAAAGCCTGACACCTATACACATCTTCAAAGGCAGCACTGTGCGGCAACACACAGCTTCTCCAAAGACAGAGTATCTGGAGCAAAGCACGCGTCATTCCCAAAGCCTTACACCTATACACATCTTCAAAGGCAGCACTGTGCGGCACCACACAGCTTCCCCAAAGACAGAGTATCTGGAGCAAAGCACGCGTCATTCCCAAAGCCTTACACCTATACACATCTTCAAAGGCAGCACTGTGCGGCAACACACAGCTTCTCCAAAGACAGCGTATCTGGAGAAAAGCATGCGTCATTCCCAAAGCCTGACACCTATACACATCTTCAAAGGCAGCACTGTGCGGCAACACACAGCTTCCCCAAAGACAGAGTATGTGGAGCAAACATGCGTCATTCCCAAAGCCTGACACCTATTCACATCTTTAAAGGCAGCACTGTGCGGCAACACACAGCTTCTCCAAAGACAGCGTATCTGGAGCAAAGCACGCGTCATTCCCAAAGCCTTACACCTATACACATCTTCAAAGGCAGCACGGTGCGGCAACACACAGCTTCCCCAAAGACAGAGTATCTGGAGCAAAGCACGCGTCATTCCCAAAGCCTGACACCTATACACATCTTCAAAGGCAGCACTGTGCGGCAACACACAGCTTCCCCAAAGACAGAGTATGTGGAGCAAGCATGCGTCATTCCCAAAGCCTGACACCTATACACATCTTCAAAGGCAGCACTGTGCAGCAACACACAGCTTCTCCAAAGACAGAGTATCTGGAGCAAAACATGCGTCATTCCCAAAGCCTGACACCTATACACATCTTCAAAGGCAGCACTGTGCGGCAACACACAGCTTCTTCAAAGACAGAGTATCTGGAGCAAAACACGCGTCATTCCCAAAGCCTGACACCTATACACATCTTCAAAGGCAGCACTCCTATGAGCAACATGTACACAATCTGAAAAGGCTGCACTGTTTACAGGCCAACCTGCAGTTTCTCCGTAGACACGACTCCAAAAGTAAAACCTCTAACTCACCAAGGCCAGCAGTCTTACTTTAAAATTAATAGTATCCCCAAAGGCACAGCAAAATGTAAAACCTTTGGAGATTATATCAGCCAGAGTGACCCTTTGGTCTTCATTTTCTAAATTCAAGATCATAAAGGGGAACATGCATCAATGTAGGCTTTTGCGATTCCTTAATTGCGATGATTAAGGAATCGCAATTAAGGAATTGCAAAAGCCTATGCATGTAGGAATCGCTATAAAATTAGCGATTCCCAAACATTCCTTAATTGCAACTCGCAAATTGCGAGTCACAATTAAGGAATGCCTTCCCATTCAGTCCTATTGGCCTACAGGCCCATAGGAATGAATGGGAGATTGCATGTGCAATTTGCGAGTACCATTAGGTACTCGCAAATTGCGCATGCAATTTCAAGGGTGCCAAAAGGACACCCTGGTGCACCCCTGAAATTGAATTGTGCACACATGTTGCGCACTCACATGCCCCAAGGGCATGTGTGTGTTTAACCTAGAATTTGAAATTCCTTAATTGCGATTCCTTAATCATCGCAATTAAGGAATCGCAAAAGCCTACATTGATGCATGTGCCCCTTTGTCCTGATGATGACCCTTACAATTGGTTTTGGGTGGAAACGTGAGCATATGCATTTAGATTAGGGATGAAACTATTATCATGTTAAAAACAGATTACCCAAGTTAGGTTACTCTCTCTTAGCTGGATCTCTGATCATTTGCTTTTTTGTATATACACAGGTTACTCACATTTAAGTTGTGTCTTTCTGCTGCAATTAGTTTCACATTGGTTGTCATAGAGAATCAGTCATGTTCTGGATATTTCAAATGACATTGACAGAACCCCTGCTTTCCATAAACATTAATTAATCAGGTTCACTCCGGGTATATAGGGAAGCACTAGTGTTTGTCACACGCGTCTCCAGAGGCAGCTGTCTTACAGTGAAACTTGCATCATCATCAAAGCCAGAGTTGTTTCATTAAAAGGTGCAGCAGTCCCAGAAGGACTTGTGGCATCCCCAAGTCTAGTGCTCTTTGAGTAAAATGTGAGGTTGCTCCTAAGCCAGTACTCTTACAGTACATCATGTCAGCCCCCCATAGACATATCTTGCCCCCTATCGAGAAGCTTCTTTACACACAGTGCACACACCACGCCCAACACTTCTTCCACAACTGTGCACTTCCCTTACCTTCCCACAGAATTCCCTGCTTTGTAAAATGGCCGCCATCGACCGCTTGGCGCGGCTGGGTCAGGCAGTGGCAGAGTTTGCATGCTGTGCCTGACGGGGTTAATGGGTCCCATAGGGGAGGAGCATATGTGGATCAGTCATTCCTGGTGCAGGACAGGCGGCTTGCCAGGGAGGAGCTCCTTTGGTGATTGGCAATGTTCCTGTTAGGTTAGAATGAGAACCAGTGGTTGAAGGGGTTGTGGGTGAGGCCAGAAGGAAGCAACCTGTCCAGTTCAACACGTGAGGTATTGGGTAGAGAACAGAGGCTGCACTTCTTGTGTGTGTGCGTCTCTTTTACAGACACCCCGGTAGTCACTGCACGCACATATTTCCCCCTTCCCACCTCCATCAAACCTTCTCTACAGAAAGGGTCTTCCACCTCCAGGACATTTATTGAGCTCAGTGCATTGTTCTGTTGCTTTGAAATTAGGGCTTTTTCTTTATAAATCGCCATTCATTCAAACAAAATGTGCTTTTCAAAGGGGAGACAGGAGCTCTTTGGAATGTTTACATCTGTGGTGCACAGATGTTCAGTGAACTATTCCAGGTATCACTAGAGCTTAGAACAAGTTCCCCAGCTGCTGAGCATCACTCCTAGAGAGATACAGTGCAGAGTCGTGGGGCTCAACCAATGGGACGAAGGCAGCAAATACACACTGAGCGTTAAGGACCAAACTGCAGAGAGCTTAGGCACACTCGTGTTAATTGGACAAAATCCAAGGAAAAGGAGGCGAGGGGGGTGCGGGAGTAAGATGTCCCTCACGACGAGGTGCTAAGAAGCATTCCCAGAGGTCCTGGTGCTAAAGGAGGACTGGACACAGGAGGTGGACTAGACACAGGAGGTGGACTAGACACAGGAGGTGGGCTGGACACAGGAGGTGGACTGGACACAGGAGGTGGGCAGGCACAGGAGGTGGACTGGACACAGGAGGAGGGCAGGCACAGGAGGTGGACTGGACACAGGAGGTGGGCTGGACACAGGAGGTGGGCTGGACACAGGAGGTGGACTGGACACAGGAGGAGGGCAGGCACACACTCCTGAACTAAGGCGACTCCTACTGCTGAGAAGCTTCTGAAAGTCTCCAGCAGACAACGGCATAGAAACATCAGAATCTTCAAGGTAGCATGCAGATCAAAGGTAGAAGATCAAAACTCAGGAAAAGCCCCCTGCCCACCAGATCCCCTCCTGTCTATTAATCTACCTCCCATGTCCCTTCTCCCCCTTCATCCGAGACCTAATGCCTGCATCAAACTCATTGCTCTGGGTACATTCCTGGAAAACGCTCATTACCCAGGACCACATGCCTCGCCTTCCTCATTCCATTTCTAAGAACGATTCAGTCCCATCAAGGGTGACCTGAATCTCTCAGTTTAATTACACCAGGATACAAAAACCCATGCCAATTAAATCGGGAAACCAAAACAAACAAAAACATTGTAGAAGACACAGGTAAGTGCTCTGCATTAAGTGTTGTCCTTAAGGGCTTGTATGACAAAATATCAGGAACAACAATATCGTGACACAAGAATCACGACAAAAATATTGTCAACAAAAATATTGAGTTTATACAGTTTATATATAAACTTCCAAATTGTCATGTCAAAATATTGTGGAACAGAATATTGGTAAAAAAGGATAAGTACATCAAAATATACACGCACGCACACACACACATATAAAACAGTATATGTAATTTTTTACTTATGAAACTCCAAAATAATATAATTACAAATAATAACAACCAAAATATTTATAACACTAGAAAAAGTGCCGGACTTTGTAAGTGTCAGATTTACTTTTCCCACTTCAATCTGAGCAACAGCAGGAAAAGTGCTGTACTTTGCAGGGGTTAGATATATTTGAACTCAAACAAAAGCAACAGCCAGGAAAGTGCTGGACTTTGAAGGGGTTAGATATATTCCAACTCAAACAAAAGCAACAGCCGGGAAAGTGCTGGACTTTGAAGGGGTTAGATATATTCCAACTCAAACAAAAGCAAACGCAGGGAAAGTGCTGGACTTTGGAGGGGTTAGATATATTCCAACTCAAACAAAAGCAACAGCCGGGAAAGTGCTGGACTTTGAAGGGGTTAGATATATTCCAACTCAAACAAAAGCAACAGCCGGGAAAGTGCTGGACTTTGGCAGGGTTAGATATATTCCAACTCAAACAAAAGCAAAAGCAGGGAAAGTGCTGTACTTTGGAGGGGTTAGATATATTCCAACTCAAACAAAAGCAAACGCAGGGAAAGTGCTGGACTTTGGAGGGGTTAGATATATTCCAACTCAAACAAAAGCAACAGCCAGGAAAGTGCTGGACTTTGGAGGGGTTAGATATATTCCAACTCAAACAAAAGCAAAAGCAGGGAAAGTGCTGGACTTTGGAGGGGTTAGATATATTCCAACTCAAACAAAAGCAAGAGCAGGGAAAGTGCTGGACTTTGGAGGGGTTAGATATATTCAAACTCAAACAAAAGCAAGAGCAGGGAAAGTGCTGGACTTTGGAGGGGTTAGATATATTCCAACTCAAACAAAAGCAACAGCCGGGAAAGTGCTGGACTTTGAAGGGGTTAGATATATTCCAACTCAAACAAAAGCAACAGCCGGGAAAGTGCTGGACTTTGAAGGGGTTAGATATATTCCAACTCAAACAAAAGCAAACGCAGGGAAAGTGCTGGACTTTGGAGGGGTTAGATATATTCCAACTCAAACAAAAGCAACAGCCAGGAAAGTGCTGGACTTTGGAGGAATTAGATATATTCCAACTCAAACAAAAGCAAAAGCAGGGAAAGTGCTGGACTTTGGAGGGGTTAGATATATTCCAACTCAAACAAAAGCAACAGCAAGGAAAGTGCTGGACTTTGGAGGGGTTAGATATATTCCAACTCAAACAAAAGCAACAGCCAGGAAAGTGCTGGACTTTGGAGGGGTTAGATATATTCCAAATCAAACAAAAGCAAAAGCAGGGAAAGTGCTGGACTTTGGAGGGGTTAGATATATTCCAACTCAAACAAAAGCAACAGCCAGGAAAGTGCTGGACTTTGGAGGGGTTAGATATATTCCAACTCAAACAAAAGCAAAAGCAGGGAAAGTGCTGGACTTTGGAGTGGTTAGATATATTCCAACTCAAACAAAAGCAAAAGCAGGGAAAGTGCTGGACTTTGGAGGGGTTAGATATATTCCAACTCAAACAAAAGCAAAAGCAGGGAAAGTGCTGGACTTTGGAGGGGTTAGATATATTCCAACTCAAACAAAAGCAAACGCAGGGAAAGTGCTGGACTTTGGAGGGGTTAGATATATTCCAACTCAAACAAAAGCAAACGCAGGGAAAGTGCTGGACTTTGGAGGGGTTAGATATATTCCAACTCAAACAAAAGCAAAAGCAGGGAAAGTGCTGGACTTTGGAGGGGTTAGATATATTCCAACTCAAACAAAAGCAGGGAAAGTGCTGGACTTTGGAGGGGTTAGATATATTCCAACTCAAACAAAAGCAAAAGCAGGGAAAGTGCTGGACTTTGGATGAGTTAGATTTACTATTGCTTCTACAAGGTAAGCAACAGCCGGGAAAGTGTTGGACATGGGAGGGATTACATTTGCTATTCCCACTTCAATCTAAGCAAGAGTAGGGGGAAGTCTTGGGCTTTGGGGGCTTTAGATTTGCTATCCTCACTCCAGTTTTAGTGATAGTAGGGAAATGTTGCTTTGGATGGGTTAGATATACCATTTCAGGTCCTAAACTTTCTTTAAAAGACGTTCAAATACATAACAAAATAATATTATTTAAACCTGTTCAATACAAAAATACATTCATTATAGCTAAATAAAATAAAATGGAATATAAAAACAAATGTCATATTACAAAAACTAATTGAAAACATAACACAAATTAAACATATTTACTATAAATACACTTCCCTTCCTACTACCTAAAAAAACCTACATTTAAAAAATATAAAACATTACTAATTTTCAATTCTTTTAAATTAATAATTATTATATAAAACAAAACCAAGACATTTAAAACAAACAATAGATATAACAATCTTTCAAATTTCTATTATTAAATACACAAATTAGCAATGTATTTGAGCTTCGCTCCTCTTTGGTTGGATGAGGAGGGTAGAATGTTAGGAAAGTGATCGATTGGCCTACATGAAATGCAATGACAACTTTGAAAAAGAAAGAATCTTTAGTCCACAGGACCAGCTTAGCTGGGAAAAATTAAGTAAAAGGAGGCTGAACAGACAAGGTCTGCGGCTCACTAACATGCCAAACCTAGGTGATTGCAATAAAAAAAACGTTTTGAGAGTTAGTACCCTCAAAGGGCAAATATGCATGACAGTGAAAGGTGAGCACACCAAGAAAGAGAACATCACATGAAGTTTGCACTAAGGCATAATGTTTCCGAGAGGGGGGAACAAGCGGGTCAATCACCAAACAATATGTTAAGAGCGCCCACAGCTGAGAAGATCGCGTTCTACGCAGACAACAAACATCCTCTTTTATATTACAGAGCCAGCATCCACAATTCCAGTGCTCTCTCAATTATTTGAGGAGTATGGGTTGTATTCGGGGTACAGGATTAACTGGGATAAATCAGTGCTATTTCCTACACAACAATCGATTGAACGGTCGTTTCTGCCTGAGGGTTTAGTGATGGCCTGTGATGGCTTTAAATATCTGGTGATCATTGTGACATATCAGAAGGAAGATTGTCTCCACAGTAACTTGGGGAGATTGATGTCGAACTTCCAGGAGGATGCGGGGAGATGGAGGGTGCTCCCCCTCATTGATGGGACGGGCAGCTCTCTTAAAAATGGTCGCCTTCCCTCAGCAGCTATGTGCTCTCCAGAACACATATTATACCATGGCACCGGAAACATTCACTACACTGAATGGGGAAGTGAGATCTCGGATCTGGAAGGGTGGTCACCTGACAGTGGCACTCAAAACACTACAACATAACCCATATAGTGGGGGGATAGCCCTCCCAGATATTCAGGCTTACTACTGGGCAGCCCACATGGTTCATATCAACAACCGGGTCTTTGTGCCTCAGGACCACCCTACTTTTTGACTAGGAAGGGACTTCCTGGATCCGCGTTCCCACCTACACTATCTGTATGGTGGCTAAGGGGCCCAGCAGTTGCTACCAGCAACTCAAGTGGTGTTTTCGGAGTGAGCGAGAGCAACTAAAGCAATTGGATGGGCAGTGGGTACATTGACTTTCTAGGGAAACACCTCTTTCGAAAGGAACATGACTCAGAGAACAGGGAAATCTCTAGGGATTTGGGGAATGGGATGCTACTGGTATCTCTACCATTCGGGAAATCCTAGAACTCAAGCTCTTATCTACATTCCGCCAAGAATACGACCTACATCTGACCCAGTTTCTTAGATATGCACAGCTAAGGTGTGCCTGGTTGGCGGAAGAGCTGGCAGGGTCAGAGATACTGGACTATGTTCCACTGGAGAGGCAATTATTGCTGGATAGATACATAAATACAAACAAAACATATATTACTCTGTACAATTCCAATGGTATAATTATTTCACCCAAAGTTCTTGGACCATATGGGAAACTATTTTGATGTTTCAACCCCAACATCTATTGTTCGTGGTGTATGAATGTGAATAATATCCAGGCTTGGGGAATCTCCCAAAGCTCCTAAGACCACCCTACAGTGTGAACGAATCACTATCTATTCATCAGTTTGCCTCTGTTCACCTGTGCATGCTATCATGCATAATATTCCGCATTTATGTGATTACCTACATGATTCAGATAACCAATCCAAAGATATCTCAAATCAGACGGCAAGAATTAAACAAACAAGACCACATAATAATCAACGGTTACCAATACAAACAGTGTTCGAAGCCTGAAAAGTGACATCATATAAGTGCACTACTCACATATGTTTACAGGTCGCCCGAGAGAGTTGCACTCACAGTCTCAGAATTGCCACAATCCAACTCGCTACTGTAAATAAATGTCACACAGAGTTTACTCAAAGCAATGCTCACAGCATCTGTCCTGTGCGTCAGTAGCCCATGCACCACATCCCCACTTACCAAATGGGTACGTTTGGTCCAACTTGAATAACCGCTACTTGTAGAACCAGCCAGCGCGGGATAAAACTGTTCCCTCTAACCCGTCATGGCTCGCATACGAAGCCGCAAGCTGCGGGGAAGACGATGCGGATGTGTCAGCGTTATCTCGTTTGCTTTGGTCCTAGCTACTAGACTGTCAACCTCCATCTGCCATCTTGGAGGGATATTTGTAACAATATACCCGTATCCCAGGAAAGTGGGATCATGTTACTAAACTAATATCAATCCATGCCCAACCCCTATCAGACAAAACCAGGTATCATACATCTATGCGTGGGGTAAATCTCATACATGATGCATCTAATCAAATACGCTACCACAATCGAGTAGTGAGCCAGAGTGTATTGTATTGGAACCTAATCCCTAAGGGACCAGTCTGTGGATACAAGTGATAAAACACACAACCATATGGAACCCAACAACCCAGTCAGTGTAAGACCCTTAATTTATGAGCTCCAACCCAGGGGGAATATCTGTGTCACTCACACTGCTTCTAGCAAATCAAGATCATATCTCTTATATGAATCTATCCAAATGTATCTAGATGCAATCAGATATTCATACACACTAGGAGTGAGGTAAATCTCATCCATGATGCATCTAGTCTGAGAACTATTCAGACAGTGTGTAGTTTATTAAAACACATTCTCCTGGGGACCGCTCTGTCTCTACTCGTTGCTTAACCCAATGTTCTAAAGACCTCTCACAACCAGGTCACATTGCTGAGGTGAAACACAATGATTCTATGCATCAATATATTTTGTACAGTACCCATAAATCTGTAAACATGTTAGGACAAAGTCCAATGAGCATTCAAATTCTTGCAGTGGCTAACTGTCGCATGTCCTTAACATCGAGTCCATTACTGGTACTTTCCAGGATGTCTATCCAGCTACATTCTTTAATATTCAGGAGGTTCTCCAGGTTGCCTCCTCTCTTCAGCACTAGCCAGTAAAGATCATCCTCCAAAGAGTTTTGTTCTTTGAAGTGTTTCACCAGAAGAGCTCCTTCAACACTGCCTCGTATCCGGCTCCTGTGTTGTGTGGTGCGCTGTGTGATGCGCTGTCTTTTCATCTGAGATGTCTAATCAGCATAGACCAACATGCATCGGCATTGTATTACATAAACGACATTGTGTGTATTACAGTTCGAAAACGATTTTAATGTGAACATTTTTTCATTCATTTTCCATTCCTTCCAGCCCCCTGTAAACACACAAACAGAGCAGTAGCCACATCTGTAGTGTCCGACCACAGCAGGAAGTCTCCACATTGTAGCGATTTCCTTCGTACTTGCCAATTCTCTGTATAATCTCACCACATAGTCGTTGATGTTCCTGTTTCTCTTGAAAGCAAACAATGGGGGTTCTGTGCATGTGTCATTCAGCATTGGTCAATGCCGTAAAATGATCTTTTTGACATCATTGCGAACAGGCAAAAAAGTGCAAACCATCACTATTCTCTTCTGCCCTTCATCCTTGGATCTGGGTGTTAGTAATTCTTCCCATGGGAAAACCATGCTCTTTTTAATGTCCTGGAGATGATTTTCTAAGGGTAGCCCTTCTCCAACAAATTGTGTTTTGATATGTCTGCCTCCTGAAGGTAATCCTCCCTGTATATGCAGCTCCTTCAAATATGGAGAAACAGCCCGTATGGCAGGTTATCTCGCAATGCCCTAGGGTGAGGACTCTTGCGCCTTAGGAGCGAGTTGGTATCAGTAGGCTTCCTGTATAATGTGGTGTATACAAGCAAGTCCAGGACATGTATTTCACTTTTTTTGTATTGCACAGTGAACTGTAAATTTTGACTTTGGTGATAGAGCCACAATTCAAAATTCCTCAATTCTGCCTCATTACCCTGCCAGATAAAAAAGACATTGTGTATGGATCTTCTCCATTTTATGACATTGGTGTGGTATGTGTTAAATCGGTCAAAAATGGTTCTTTCCTTCATTGACCAAAAGGCTCGCTACATCAGGAGTGAAGCAGGCTCCCATCACGACTTCCTTTCACTGTATGAAGAAGTCTTTCTTGAATAGAAAATAGTTCTTCCTCTGTTCAACCTCAGCCAATTTGACTAACAAGACCCCCTTCATCTCATTTATTTCCGTCTGTCTTAGGAATCTGTCAATTGCTACTACCACCTCATCTTGGGAGATATTTGTATATAATGACTCCACATCTATAGTCACCAACCAACTAGTCTCTTGATCAAATATCTGTCCGTCAACCAAAGTAATGAATTGCATACTGTCCCTAATATATGCTCTTTTTTTAAGGACTTCTAGTTTGACGTATTGGTCTACAAACTTACACACGGGTTCAAGAGCAGAACCACATCCTGATACAATTGGTCTTCCGGGAGGATTGGAAACATTTTTATGAATCTTTGGCAGTGTGCATATAACCGGTGTTCTAGGGTAAGGTTGATTCAGATAGGCATACTTCTTATCTGCGATCATCCTTTGTTCAAATGCTTCGCCGATAAGCCATTTTATCCCCTCCTGTATCTTTCTTGTGGGATCTGAATCTATTTTTTCATAATGTCTATTGTCGTGACATTGTCTGACTATTTTATCTTCATAACTTTTATTATCTTGAATAACAATGGCACCGCCCTTGTCGGCTGGTTTGATCGTGATGTTAGTGCTCCTTGTCAAGTCTAATAAAGCTTCTCTCTCATCCTTACTGAAATTGTGTGGGATGAACCTCTTTTTCTCTTCCAGTTGTTTCACCTGCTTCAAAACAAGGTTTTCAAATGCAATAATTTCAGCACTCATCATGTGTGCAGGGGGGCAAAATTGAGAGGATAATTGTAAGCCCCTATTTTCAGTAAGATGATTTCGGGTTAGTCTCTAAAAAAGTGTTTGAGCTTAATTGCTCTTAAGAATCTGTACAATTCTCCTTTCAATCTTTAAAAGTCTGGTCCGTCTGTTAAGACAAAGACCAGGCCGTTACTCACTATTTGTATTTCTTGGGTAGTGAGATTATGTCCTGAAATGTTAATGATTGAAGATTTCGCGGAAGGGGAGGCCTTCAACAACTGTAAGATTGGATTCCTGGTTTTTCTATTCCCCTGGTTGGTGGTTGCAGCCGCGCCGAGTCTTGCTACGGCCCCTACCCCTCCCTCTCGGTCTGTGTTGAATCTGTCCTAAAACACATCCTGTTGTGTTATTTTCTGTCAGTTGGTGGGGGGGGGGGGGGGTTGAGTTGGCCCTCGTACTGGGGCCTGGAAAGTCCTGTTTGAGCTAATAAGTCTGAAAAAGTCACTCTCAACAGAGGGAAATGGACCAGAAGGGTTGCTGTAGAAAACAGGTCTTTAGTACGATAGACCTCTTCAATATCTAACCTAGACCTGTCTTTTTGTATTTTGTTTATTTTCTTCCCCAATTCGAAAGAATAAAAATCTTTAATCGTTCTCTGCAAATTAGCAAGGACCGCTTTAGCGTTTTCAATCGCAGTGTTACTTTTGATTTTGTTTTCCATTTCGACAATCTGGCATTTCAATATATTTAATTCTTACAAAGCCATATTGATTCCCAACATCATGCAGTGTCGAGAGCAGTTATTCCCAATATAACAAAAGTTTTTTTTAAACTTCACATTATGGCTAAAGATTACCGGTATATCTTTAACTAGTAGCCCCAATGGGATTATATTAGCTTTAAGGTGCTCTGTCAATAGTTTGCCTGCAATTCAGCCCTTGTTGTCTTCTTTTTCAATTTCTCAAGTTCATCAATATCAGCCCTATTACTGTTGATACTTGTAATAAGAGTGTTACTTAACAAGAAAGATCCTTCCAAGATCTTAGCAGTATACTCCTCTGTATATGCTAAAGTGTCTTTTACCATACTACCCTCTGAGTATTAGTAGGTGAAATAAGGTTCTTGCATCTACCGCCTCCACTAAATCTATTATACACAACAAGAAAAACCCTATACGCCAAAAGGACGAGGGGTAACGATTGTATATACATCACAAATGTCACGTGGGACTCACTTGTGGAGAGCTTTACGCTTGTAAATCTGAAAGCCCTAAAATGTTTTTGGAATCAATTCTGTTCCACAAACTAATTGAAACAATTAATGACTGTAGGATGACTGACCTTGTGAGCATTCAATGAAGGGTTCTGGACTCCCAAATGAATGACAGAATGTATATGTTAATTGCAATATTCAGCATGTGTCAACATACAGTGTACTCAAGTGTGAAAAAAGTGAATAGAATAGTGCAGGTGATGCAGTGCTCACAATTAGATACATATATATAAACAAAACATGTAATACACTGTACAATTCACAATGGGATCGTTATTTCACCCAAAGTTCTTGGACCTTATGGGAAATATTGTCGAAGTTTCGACCCCAAAACATTGAGGCCACCCTCCCAATGAATCCTACATATATACTACTGGGATTCCAAATGATGTGGATGCTCCGAGCTCCCAACTCCTATTTAGTGCCATATGCTTGGCTTGGCTGTGGCCAAGGGGGGTGTGGCTAGACGATGATGTGCTCCAGAAGCACCCAATATACAAGAATTTAGACGAGGGATGGACCTCTACATGGTGGCAGAGAAGGTCACATATCGTAGCAGGGGCTGCCCCTGTAAATATCATAGAATCTGGGGGCACTGGATGGGATACTATGGGTTGGGGTCGATGGATGACGCTCAGGGATCCGTCGACAGCTCAAGACCCCAAACACCATAAGGCTAAAATTGTGAGGTCCGCCACCTCTGCTGATAGATCATATGATCTCAAATAGCATTTGGTAAATGTCCAGGTAAGAAGGTGGAATCTCTGGAGGATCAGATGTAGAACATGCCCTCTCACAGTGGGAGGAGATTTGCTGTGAGCGAAAGCAGGAGAGGAAGGCACAGCAGATCTAAGTATTACACCATAGACAGCCAGTCTAGTGCATTTAAGATCCCTTGAGCACAGTCCTGACACATCTTTCTCAGAACCCAAGAAATCAGAGGGATGGGAAGAGACATATAGTGGATATGGGAATGCCTCTGCAGATGGAATGTATCATCTAGGACTCCTTGTAGCAGGAGCTGCAGGCAGTGCTTGTTCTAATGAGTGGCAAAAAGGATGCTTCAGAGGGCAAAGATAGACTGAGCCACTTTTGAGTGAAAACACCTCTCATGACTAGCAAGATGGGGCCAACTGAGCGTGTAGGCTCGTATGTTCAGAGAGTCCACATCCAGGCTGTATGTTCTGAGAGTCTGCGACCAGCAAGACATTATAAGCCTGAGCCTAGTGCCTCCAGACAAAGAGCGTGTAAGCCCATGCCATCTTGTTTGTTGGTGTACCACATCACATTCATGTTGTTTGTCAAGAATTGCAATGACCAACCGTGGATGGAGGGCAGGAACGCCTTAACTGCCAGACCAGCAGCTTGGGTAGATCAATATGAGACTTTTGTCCTGTGTCAGACCAGTGGTACCTGATCTCCAGAGAATCAAAATGAATGCCTCAAAGAAGGGAGGAGGCATTGGTCACTCCCATGGCCACAGCCAGCATAGGACAGAAGGGTTTTCCGCATGTGCAGTTGTTTGTTACCTGCCACCACCGCAGTTCTCGAACCACCTCCGGAGAACTCCAAATATGGTCTGTAAGAACTATCCAGTGCTGGGCCCACTGGTGACAAATCCACTACTGGAGTGTACATGTGGCACTACGCGTGGGGCACCAGCAACATTCAGAACTGTGAAGACGAGAAGAGCCCAGTCCCAAAGCATTAGAATCATAGCCTAAATGTCCCAAACTCACTGGGGAGGCATGAAGGTCTTGAGGAAAATAGTAGTCAGCTCTACCCCAATGAAGAGGAGACACTGGTAAGAGCGGTCAGTATGACCTAAGGAGTGTGATGGAGAGCCCAGATAGAAAAGAAAGGTGATTGTGGACTGCACTTGAGCCAACACAAACTGTGAGACCTTTGCCTTCAGAAGCCAGTCAGCAAAGTATGGGAACACAGAGATGATCCCTGACCTTCAAAGATGTGCCACAACCATACACATCACCTTCATGAAGACCTGAGGTGCTGATGTCAGTTAAAACAGAAATCCTGCAAAATGATAGTGGGCAGAGCCCACCTCAAAATGCAGGTACTTCCTGTGTGACTCCAGGATGAGTATATGAAAACACGCATCCTGCAAGTAGGGACAAAATTTAGTCTTAAAGCTCCATAGACAAGAGGACCTGTGAAAGGTCAAGCTGTTTGAACTTTGTGTTTCAAACTCAAAGATCATGAATGAGACAGAGGCTACCGCCATCCTTAAGGACAAGAAAATACCATAAGTAGCTTACTTGCCCTAACTTATTCCCTAGAACCAACTCCACAGACCCTTTGTGAGAACCTCCTGCTGCAGAATGCAAGCGTGATCATCTGAAGTGACAGGAAAGGGGGTGGGAGGACGCAGATACCGCAAGGAAAGGGCATAGCCTTATGTGCCAAATAAAAGGCAACCCGCTCCCCAGAGATCTCAGATGATCCCTCAAGGATGAGTTAAAGCAGTTTTGCAGGGGCTGAGAGGGCGAGGAGGAGAGCTGTTTTGTCCACTATGACTTCTTGAACTCTGTAGCAGTGAAAGAACTTGTTCCAATATTGAATAGGATGGCCAGGGCTGTTGATGGAACTGGTGCCAAAGGAAGCCAGTCCCAAGGATCGAGCCATGGCAAAATCCTGCTTGAAGTACTCCAGAGCCAAATCGGCCTCATCGAAAATGTGAGTTCTATCAAAGAGCATGTCCATCAGATTCACCTGTACATTTACCAAAAACAAAGGGAAGCACATTCAAGTGTAGTGATGGATGGCAATCAAAAAGCCCTTCATTCTGGCCACCTAACCCACCATATCTATGCCAATGTGGATTTGCCTTGCCGTGTCCTGTCTATCATGCACAACTTCCAGAAAATAGTTTCTAAAGTGGACAGGAAGGTTCAGAAAGACCTGACATGCCATCCCCCACAAAGACTGTGAATAATAGGACCAGAAGACCAGTTTCATTGTGGAGCAAAAGTTCTCTGAAAGAAGCCTGAACAACTCTACTTTCTGATTAGGGGCAAGCCATCAGGAACCTTGGATCTCCATGTGCTGAACAATGGCAGTGAATGACTTTGTGGTTCAAGAACAGAGCAGAAGCTGGGTTGTTCGGGTTGTTCGAAGCAAAAGCTTAACAGCCCCAGAGACAGGTTGCAAAATTCCTTTGAGGATGTTGGCCTTGCTCTTCTCCACACGTAACGGTAGCTCAAGGACGTCCGCAGCCTTGCATAAGACAGTTGTGAATGAGGCTAATTCCTCAGTAGGAGGCCACAATGGACAGTGTAGATCCACCTCAGGGGAGGTATCTAGGCCGCTGGCTTTCTGCAGGGCCCGATAGCCACCAATATCCATACTGGTGGGAGAAAATAGATAGCCTGCTTAGCTAGCTATCAACATCATCATCATTGCGGTACAATGTCAGCATCTGATTGGGCGAATCCAAGCCAAAAAGCTTCCCAATCTGAAATAATATTCAGCAGACGGCAGAATCTGTAAGGGGACTCTTCCTCCATTACTTGTTGAGCGTTAGGCCTGGACCTAACTAAAATGCCCCTTTACTTTTGAAAGTTTGCTAAATTCACAACATTTTGTACAGGATCCAAACTCAGGCCGATGGCCCCAAGGATGGTGCAGGAACTGGTGGCAGTGGTGTAACAACTGGCAAGGCCTTCAGGAACAAAAAGATCAGCCAGCGCTAAAACAGTATCAGAAGGAGATGGTGGAATGAGGTTGGCAGACATCAGGTAAGGAGCCTTGGGTGGAAACCCAGTCGGGGAACCCGGAGGACCTTGTCAGGTCGGCAGGAGCACCTGAGGGAGCCGGCATGGGGCGGAAGAGGGACAACATCGCCTGGGTAAAGGTTATGAACTACTGTGGTCAGGTTTAGAGGCTGTGATTGGAGAACAAGCAAAGAATCTTGAAAAGATGTGGATTTAAAAGGAATAAAATCTGGAGAAACTGGATTAATTGTGGCATCTTTGTAATGCATGAAGCAACGCTGTGCGTCCGGCACTGGGTCATCACCTCGCCCCATTTCTTCAAGTGTTTCATAAGCACGTGTTTGGGCGGACCACGTTACCAGGCTTGCACGCAAACAGACCAAATGTTGAACAAATCATTGGATGAAAAGTGGAAGAAACTGGTTTGCCCTCTGTCATCCCCCCTCTTTTAATTTATAAAACATTGGCAGGAACCGCTGTCACAAGGAACCTGTCAATGCATTTTTCCCTTTGGTTCATGGTTCCGTCAGTTGGAAAGCCCTGTATCTAACAGGTTACTTTTTATATTTTCAAAAAGGAAATGCCGAAACTGGATTTTCTTTTTCGAAAATAGTAAATACAATGCTTGCCTCACGATAGGAGAGGGGAGCATTCAGCAGTATTCACTGCCCCTTACCATCAGGGTTTTCCTGGGCACAGAAAACTGACCTGTCATTCCGGCCATCTAAATTAGGTAGGTGGAATAACAAATCAGCCTCCGACGGCCCTTACTCCGCAGGGCCGTCGGATGGGATTAATAATGGTGGAGACAGAGTAGTCTCTGCCATTATTAACCCTAAAGTCCGTCCGCACTTAAATTTGCCCAGCGAACCTTATTCTTAGTGATAAGGTTACTCTGTTGAAACTGCAAAGAAGTATCCTTACCGCAAAGAATTAAATCAACCCCTTAGTCTATCTTCCAGCTATGATCAAGACAATGACTACCTTTCCTAGTTTATGGTTTGCACTATGAACAAGATCTACATAGAAAAAGAAATAAGTATAATGCAGCGATTACCTCAGCCAATCAGAATGCTTAGAATCCTAGTACTGACTACTTTTGTTTCCTGACATTTTAGTTCCAGTGACAAGGGCATAAACGAGATGCATAGCGCATGTCAATTGGCCCACGACGGGTGAGAGTTGGGAAATGGAGCTAACATCTGTCAGCCATTTACAGCTCTTAACTTCCCATCCCTCAATATGCACCCTCACCTTCAGCCCATAACTGCAGGGAATGAAATTAACAGTGGTTGAAGCCTTCTCTGGAGTGCTTCAACCACTGTTCTGTGAAGGACACAAACCACTTTTAACACCCTGAACAAAGGGCAGTACTATCTAAGTATCAATATTACTACTACCACACTTTTCAGGCTTTTTATTCAGCCATAGGAACCCCACCCAGAAACCAAGCCTCATTTCTGGTCAAAAAGCACATGGTTATATTTGCTAATCTAAGGCATATTTTTGAGGATTCGTCTCTGAATAAGGGGGTATCCGTCTATCCCAACCCCTGATTCAGTAGCGCAGACCAAGACACAGTTATAAATAGTAATGTAGCATATTTTATTTCTTTCAAGAGTTTTCTCTTTAGCATGAAGTACCAGTGGAATATTGATCACTACAGGAGGATTGATAGCCCAGAAAAGATCTGGATTCTTCATTCATTGACCAGTGAGAGTTGAGTGCGGTTAGGCGTTGGGCCAGTGGTCCTCCATCGCGGTTTACGGTTTCCACTCGATGACACTCAAGGCTATGGTGGCAGCCTTCCTTACAGCCTCGCTGGGGTCGTCCAGTAGTTCCTGCAGCAATGATGTGTGATCCAGGAGTGTTTTGCGTCCCTCTGACGTTTCTGACAGATTGGTCAAACACTTAAGGGCGTTCAGGCGCATCTTGCTGAGGCAATCCGTAACCAGCGGTAGCAGCGCTGCTATTGCACCAGAGTGAAGGGCTGCATATTTACCTGGACAGAAGAGAAACAAGTAGAGTAGCACCATTAGAAAGGCAGAGTACTCCAGGCACTGGAAGAGGGGCTACAGAACTCCACCTTCCAGCAATTTTTCATGAAAAAGAAAATTAACATTAGATACATTACATTTTTTACAACAGCTCAGAAATTCTGCTCTAAAAAAGGTATTTCATTCTACATTTTACAAAATTGGCCCTTACATTTTGTGCCAAATTATTCAGTCGGTCTAATTATTTGCAATGTTATGCTTAGTGTAAAGACGGATGATGTATGTCAATTCTCTAGTGGAAGTCGGTTTCTGCTAAGTTGTGATAAGCAGCCCCATTCACTGCCTGCTTCTGCTCTCAATGAGGTATGTCCTTGGGACTCCTTAAGAATGTAGTGTACAGGGTTCTCTACCACAAACCTGGCAGTCTACCCTGTCCACCAAACTGGTAATCAGTCCTAGGGGCAGCTCCTCCATTTGAGCGGGTGAGCCCCACAGCTGAAAAATAAAATGATAATAAAGTTCATTTATCACCATTTTATTTTTCAGCAACCCATTCCAAATTAAGTGTCAAGACAGGGCGGGCCAGTGCTGCCAAGTGGCAGCAGCAGGGAGCTGTGCGCTTTAAAATTACCACGTCTCTTTGGTCGGCTGTCTTGTGACGGCCAGCCAGATATGCGCATTGTAAAGTTCTCTAACCTAGATGTCTTAGACAGCTGGGTTAGAGAAAGCGTAGGCCTCCAGTGCTTTTAGGAGCGTTGAGATAGCCGCTCTATCCAAACCTGGCGTTGCTCTCATGGTGTGAGAGCAGCGCCAGGATTGGGTAGTGCAATTTCCTTGTCCAGAGTTTCCAGGTGGAGAGAAGACAGCCGAGGGAGGACGAAGTCGCGCGGCAAGTTAAAAAGGTAAGTCAATTAAATCTATTTTACTTTTTTTGTGCCCCACCACCCTCAGTCCAAGCCATCCACGACTGCCATCCACTCTATTTAGAGTCAGCTGGACCGTCATGTTTCCACATGCGATGCACTCGGTGCCTCAACCAGCAGAATCCATATATTGACAGCCGTAGAAGCTGGGGGGCACTGTTGTAAGTGCCTTACCCCATCTCCCCTATTTAGGGCAGATGTTCTGGTGTACTTTTTTGCTGTTCAGCCTGCTTTGCAAAACCTGGCAGTCTCAAAGAGAAAAAAAATACTGACACACCCTTTGAAAGAAAATAGTGTCACAGTCATTAAGATTTTGTTTTTCAAACATAAACTCCAGCTTTGGGAGTTTGTATTTCTACATCAAAAAACGTTTGCTCAATGGCTGCATGAAACATGGCAGCCCCTCAGCAAACTTTCATTGCCTTCAGAGGAGTGTCTGTGGCAAAGCTCTTCTGAAGGCGTAGAGACCTGTACCAGGCAGGCGGAGATCTCTCACTATGGTTTGTTGTTGTCTGCCAGGACAGCATAGTACATCCCACTGCTGCCCTGCTGGAATGTAGCACAGCTCACCAGAGTCTAAATAGACTTCCTAATAATTAAATTCCTCTATTGAAGAGTGCACTACTTCCTTTTGTTTAAGCACTTGATGTCTGATTCACAAAGTTTGTTTTTGTCGATAAGTGATACTTATGCGGAAGGCATGGCCAAGATTGTCTTGTTACTTACCGGTAATATTCATTACCACGATTAGGGTCCTCCTCGTCCCAGTCCTAACAAAGTGAGGCAATCCTGCCTCCCGACAGTGAATCAGAACGCTAGAATATTTTTCAAAAGGTAACATAGGCCCCTGCCACCCACCGCCATGCTTGTTATCAACAAGTCCAGACACATACACAGCGGGAGGTAGAGAGGTAACAGGACTGGGGCGAGGAGGACCCTAATCGGGGTAATGAAGATTACTGGTAAGTAACAAGACATTACCTCCTCGTCCCAGTCCAAACAAAGTGAGGAACTCACAGGCAGAGACCCAAGAAGAAAAAGGCATGACACCAGGGATCCTTGCAAAAGTACAAAATGTAATCAAAAAAATGATTAAGGAACCACAGCGTACAAAACGCCAACAGCAAAACTGTCCACCGAGGCATGCAAAACATCAAGGCGATAATGTCGAACCAATGTGTGATGGGACTGCCAAGTGGCCGCCCTACAATTCTCCTGGATAGAGACCCCCGCCGCCTCAGCCCAGGAAGCGGACACAGAACGTGTTGAACGACCCTGCACCGGAGACGGAGGAGGCAGACCCACAGACCTATCAGATAGGCAGACCACCAAAAGCACCTAGCAAGTGATGGTGGAAGTAGAAACCATCCACCCCGAGCCACACCCCCACAGAAAACAAACAGGGCAGGTAAAAGACGAAACCCCAGGTTACGGAGGATGAAAACCGAAGGGCCCTGCGAACATCAAGGACGAAGGAACAAGGGAATCCCCATCCACAGGCAAAGCAGGAATGAATCACCTCCTGCAGCAAATGGAGCACTGAGATAACCAGAGGGAGAAAAGCCGGGTCCAGCCAAAGCACTTAACTCACCCACCCGCGGCGACGGCCAACAAAAAAGCCACTGTTAGAAATGGGGGTCTCTAGGTGGCAGAGGTAGGTACCTTTGTCCAAATAGGGACCCTTGCTTCTAGTCAGGGTAAGGGGGATACACACTTTAGATAACCCCTGCTAACCCGCTTGGTAGCTTGGCATGAACAGACAGGCTTATCCCAAAGGCAATGTGTAAAGTATTTGTACCAACACTCACAGTAACACAGTGAAAATGCCACAAATGGACACCACACGGTTGGAAAAATAAAGTATCTTTATCTAAACTTTAACAAGACCAAAACGGCAAAAATCCAACATACAAGTATTAGGAAAAATGACTTTCAATAGGTTTTAACAACTGAGTCCATAGAAAACTATGGATGCGTGATTTCTTGCAAAGTACCTGTCGTTGCGACAAAATTCACCAAGCCAAACAGCCGCATGAGAAGTGTCGAAAAACAAAGAGATGCGTTATTCCTGAGACCTTCATGGATGTGATGCGACAGTTCCGCTGGACACAGGGGAGCAGTGAGTCGGGTCCGGTCTGTAGGGGGAAGTAATGCATCGATTCTGAGATGACTCCGATCCGCGGGTGATGCGTCAGGTAAAACTTGCTGCACTGGGACGATGCGTGGAAATTCAGAATGCGTTGGCGAATGCTGCAGTGGCGTCAGGCCGCGCTGCATCGATTTCTTTAGCCACGATCCCTCGATGCGTCAATTTTTGTAGCGGAGACAGGTGCTGTGTCCGTCAGCAGTGGCGCGGTGGTGCGGGGAGATTCTTCTCCCACCATGGCGTTGTGTCGGAAAAACTGTTGCAAGAAGAGCAATGCATCGATTTTCTTGTTGTTGTGTTGCTTTCCAACTTCCAGCAGCAGAAACAACCTCCAGAGGCCCCACACAGTCACATGCACTCCTGGCAGGTCAGAACTCCCAGCAACGAAGTTCGGGGGAGCCGGGGGTGAAGTCTTTGTGTTCCTGAGACTTCAAAACAGGAGGCAAGCTCTACTCAAGCCCTTGGAGACTTTCCTCAAGCAGGGGTCACAGCACACAGCAAAGTCCTTCTCCTTTCCTTGGCAGAAACAGCAACTGCCTGCCAACCCCAGACACACAGCAAGGGCAATACTTCTCCTCAGTTTCTCCAGCTCTTCTCCTTGGCAAAGGTTCCTCTTGATTCCAGAAGCAGTCTAAAGTTCAGGGGTTTTAGGTCTATTACGTAAACCCAAAATGTCTTTGTTCTCTTTGTGCAGAGAAGCCCTGTGCCCAGTCAAAACCAGGTTCTGGGGGGCACTTTGTAAGTGCACAACAACCTCCATTGTCAGTGTGAGCACTGGCTCCAGACTCACCACAGGGGGGCGGAACCATCATTGTAGAAGGCAGACACAGCCCTATTCAGGTGCAGGTGCTACTCCTCCCACCACTCCAAATGCAGATCAAGCCTATTCAGCCTAGCGCTGACTCTTCCAGACTCTCTGGGGCCACGGCACATCCCCAGCCCCTGTCACTCCAAAGCCAGACAGTCAAAACACATCCTAGCAGAAGCACACAGGATGGCTAAGCAAGAAAATACCTACTTTCTAAAAGTGGTATTTTCAAACACAGAAAGTAAAAATCACCTTTCCTAAAAGATGCATCTTAAGATTCTGAGTTCAGGCACACTAAACTTTATTTTCCTATCTGGTCCCAGTGGTAAGCTATATTTATAAGATGTTATAAATTAACTCCCATGCTTTCCTATGGGACAGATAGCCTTACAATAGTGAAAAACTAAATTGGCAGTTTTTCACTATCAGGACATGCCACACACATCAGGGCATGTCCGGCCTTTCACATACACCGCACCCTGCCCACAGGGGTACCTTGGGCCTACCTAAGAGGTGACTGACATGTACGAAAAGGGAAGGTTAGGACCTGGCAAGTGGGTGCACTTGCCAAGTCAACATGGCAGTTAACACTACGGTGGCAGGTCTGAGTTACCGTTTCAGGACTACTTGTGTGGGCGCCACAATCAGTGCTGCAGGCCCATTAGTAGTAATTGATTTAACAGCCCTGGCACACTCAGTGCACTCTACTAGGGACTGACCAGTAAATCAAATATGCCAATCAGGGAGAACCAATCATAATAACAATTTACACAGAGAGCATATGCACTTTAGTACTGATTAGCAGTGGTAAAGTGCCCAGAGCCCTAAAACCAACAACAACAGGTGAGGAAAAAATAAGCAAAAATTTTGGGGATAACCCTGCAAAAAGGGCCAAGTCCAACAGCCACCTTAGCGGACAACCAGAACAAATCAGCCTCCAACCAAGGCTCAAAAGGGGGCTACAGCAGACCCCGCAAAACAGTAGGCAAATCCCACGAAGGCACAACCACAGGAGAGACAGGAACGACGAAGCTGAAAACCACGCAGAATCCGACTCACCAAAGGAGCAACAACCTCCAAGGAGGCCCCTGGACCCTACAAGCCTGAACCGCAGCCCATCGAGCAGACAAGGTGGAAGGGGAAAGGTCCTTCAAAAACCCAACTCGGAGAAAGACGAAAATAGAAGCCGGATCTCCAAGCACAGGATCCAGACCAAGAGAAGAGCACCAGGAGACAAAAGGGCCCCAATGCGCACCATAGTTCTTAAGTGTCGAAGGCTGACCCGACAACTGAATGTTACAGGCCACCACAAAAGAACAGTCCAAAGACGCCAACGTCAGCCGCTCAAGTGCCAGGCCGTCAGATGCAAGCGACAAAGACAGGTGCACACACAGTAGCGGAGCCGGAACCAAGGGAAGGTGGACAAACCTGCCCCTGCCAGCAGCTGCAAGAGAGGAAACCAAAAAGGGCGAGGCCAAAAAGGAGCATCCAACAGCACAGACACCTTCACCCCCGAATCCTCTGCAGCACCCTCGGGAGGAGGGAAATAGGAGGGAAGGCATACAGAAAGCCCGAAGGCCAAGGAAATGTGAGAGCAACCCCCAAGCCTGAGGACAGACCACCTTGGAACAAAACGGGGTAGAAAAGCATCGTGAGGGGAAGCAAAAAGACCGATCCAGAATCGAAGACAAAGGTCCCGGAACAGAGGAACAGACAAACGGTACAGAGCAGAGGACAGGAGGAGGCAGCCCAAACCATCCGTATGAAAATTCAGATGCCCCTGAACGTAAACAGCCCCAATGCCAACAGACGAGATACCGCCCAGACACAAATCATGGAAGCATGAAGGTACAGAGACGCGCACTTGGACCCCCCATGAAGACTCAAGTAACAACGAGCCACCTGAATGTCGGTACGAATCAAACGTTTTTTCTATTGCCTATAATTTAACCTCAGAAACTCAAAAAATCGCGGCACCGCATACTCAGCCCGTCCAACTTGAGAAACTGCAACAGGAAACATGGAGCACACCAGCGTTCTGACCGATGTCGGACAGCAAATAAAAACAGGCATGGCGGTGGGTGGGAGGGACTTATGTTACCTTTTCAAAAATATTCTAGTGTGCTGATTGGCTGTCGGGAGGCAGGATTGCCTCACTTTGTTAGGACTGGGACGAGGAGGACCCATGAGGGGGTAATGCATCCATACTGGATACTTACTGAGAAGCTTCGTGCTAGGCCCGATCATCCTTCTGCCTTTTATGTGGTGGTGGCCCCTGATGTGACCACCAACTGACTGCAGAGATAACCTGGGGCATAATCTCTCCGGGCCCGCGGAGTGACCGGAGCTGAGTGAAGAGAGGTGCTCAGTCTGCTGTGGATCCAGGCCTGTTGCTGAACTGCAGATCCGGGGCCTGCTGCTGTGCGCATCGGAGAACCGAGGTGACCGACATCGCTGGGGCCTAGGATACGGCCTGTCAGCCTCCCAGTCGGAGTGTCCAGGCTGTCGGATGCGAAAGGCGGGCCCGATGATCTGAAGCACACCTGGCCCCTACCGCTGGAGCCGGCTGTGACACAGCCTGACCCTTATTTGAGTGTTTAACCTCCCCCGGGGCTGTCTAATAGCAGGAGTCGGCTGCGGGGAGCTTAGCGTGGACAGTTGCCACTCCTAAGGAGGTGCCTCGCGCCACCTGGCCCATCAGTCTCCGGGGCGGAAACACATCGCCAACTGGGGGTGCTGCCCGTGGAGTGTTTGAGCTGTCTGGCGTGAAAGGCGGGACCGATGATCTGAGGCAGGCCGGGCCCCTGCCGCGGGACCCGGCTGTGATGTTGCCCGACCTTCATCTGCAGTGCAGGACCTGCCTGCACTATTCGACCCCTGGAGGCTGCTGAGTGCTGCGCATCCCTAGCCACCGAAGACCCAGGCTTCTGGGCTGGTGAGCACTGGAGGGGGCCGCGCTGGGGGCACCTGCACTCCGCTGGGCATTGAGGCCTGGGGCCTCGTATTGCAGGAGAAATCACCCCCATCTGGTCGCTCGAGGGAATTTGATGTGGACTGCTGCTGCTCCTAGGGAGAAGCCCTGCCTTTGCCCTGTGTCATGCTTGGTGCTAACTGACTTTTAGTTCCAAAAAGGATCCTGCCTGGACTTTGCGACATGCCGCGCCCAGGGGGTCTCACATAGGGGCACTTCCGGGGTGGGGAACTCCCGAGAGGACTGCAGCTGGCAGAAGTGCGGGACTGCAGTGTGCCTGTGCTGCTGGAGGCCGTAGACTGACAGGGGCAGTGGGGGTTGAGCGGGGGAAGGGCCTGTCTCCTATTGACTTGGATGTACTGAAAATGGCGCATCCCCACCCACCTCTTGACCGCCCGGGTGGCTGCGAGTTTTCCCTCATGGGGCCATAGCTCTTGCACATGGGCCCCCACTTTTCCGTGGCTCAACTTCTGGAGGTGCCTACTCCTGAGATGGACTACCTGTGTCCGGCAACTCCCCTTCTGGGTTGAGATTTGAGGCAGTTACATCAATGGGATAGCACAGAACCGTCACGAGGAGGTGCCAGGCACCACAGGGTCCTCAATGTAAAGTCTCGAACTTTGAGACTAACCTGCTTTTGATGCTGCCTCAGTGGCGTTATACAATGGCATTGAGAGGTCAGCTTGGCTGTTGAACATCTGTTGCGGGAAACAAACTTTACAACGCAGTCATTACATCGCACTACCTTTACAACGCAGTCATTACAACGCAACTTCCCTTACATCACATGCCATTACAACGCAGCTATTACATTGCATGTCACTACAACGCATGTCATTACAACGCATGTCACTACAACGCATATCATTACAACGCATACCATTAAAACGCATCGTTTTTACCCTTAAACTATCCAACACTTACCCTACTGTTGCACTCACTGGAGTGGGAATAGTAATTTTTACCCCTACACTATCCAACACATACCCTACTGTTGCAATCACCGGAGTGGGAATAGTAATTTTTACTCCTACATTATCCAACACTTACCCTACTGTTGCACTCATTGGAGTGGGAATAGTAATTTTTACCCCTACACTATCCAACACATACCCTACTGTTGCAATCACCGGAGTGGGAATAGTAATTTTTACTCCTACATTATCCAACACTTACCCTACTGTTGCACTCATTGGAGTGGGAATAGTAATTTTTACCCCTACACTATCCAACACTTACCTTATATGCAATGTAATGGTATGTGTTGTAATGGTATAATGCGATGTAATGGAATGTGTTGTAAGTGTAGTTTCTAAAAATGCGTTATGATGGCATGCAATGTAAAATCATGCGTTGTAATGGATGTTGCGATGTAAAAACTGCGTTGTAAAGGCATGCGTTGTAAATGTTTGGATTGTAACGTTTTACATTCATCTGTTGCTGGCGGACTCCTCTTCTTTCCTGTGGCCCTTGTTTGTCCAAGGTGGGGGGCCTCCTCCGAAGGCACTTGTTACCTTCCTTCAAAGCAAGGCCTTCAACCCCCACTCTCCCTTCCTCCCAACTATTTTGGGATACTTCTCGTCATTACATCCGACCACGTGTGAAGCCATTCCTATGTCTCATACCCAGATGGGGAAGAATAGATCCTGCAGAACGGCACCCAGTGAGGCCAGTGTGGAGGCACCCTCCCCGTCGACGCCAAATATGAACAACCTGCAGCATCTTGAAAACATGCTCCATAAACAATCAGAACACTTTGAGAAGGTACTACATGCTATTCTGAAACACCACGACCTCGCTAGAAGCGAAAATTGATGCAGTGTCCCTCGACGTGGGCCTCTTACATGCGGACCACCACAAACTGTCTGAGAGAGACTCGATTAATCAAAATTGGCAATAAGCCAACTGTCCCCTTCAGTACGCAAATTACAGTTTAAGCTTACGACGGTACAGGAGGAACTGGCGGCTTTATATCACACGGCGCAAGATGCGGAAGAGCGCTCTCGGCGCAACAACGTCCGCTTTATTTGATTCCTGGAGCTTCCTAGTTCTGAGCCCTTCCTGGAAGAGTGGCCGATGGGCACAGTATTGAAGGACAGGATACCTGGTCTGTTCTCTGTTGAGAGGGCGCATTGCGTCTCGGGGCACCCACCTCGGGCTGGAGCACCACCCCGCCCTCTCATTGGCCAATTTCTCAATTGCCGGGACCGGGGCCTTATCCTCCAGCTCTTCCGACCTAAGGGCATGCTTTGAAAACACAATCATTGCGGCCTACCCTGACTATACTCTGGAGGTCCAATGTCAGCGCGGCTCCTTCATAAGTCAAGCAATGTCTGCGCAAATTGCAAGTCCGATACGCAGTCTTGTACCCGGCAAAGCTTAGGGTCATCGACGGCGACTCTTCTCATATATTTATCACTCCGGAGGACATCTAAACCGGGGAACAGCCACTACATCGCAGCTGTTACCCCGTATGCAATTACAACGCAAGCATCACCACGCATGCGTTGTAACAACGCGTAGTCTTTGCTACGCATTTTTTACAATGCATGTGCGTTTACAACGCATGCCTTTACAACGAATTTCATTGTAAAGGTATGTATGGTAAAAGCACATACGTTGTAAAAATATATAGGCGATCCACGTCGTTGCTTCCTCAGAAAACAAGTGACTTACCTGTAACTACAGTTATCCAGTATTGGTATATTTCATAGATTCACATGCCTGAATCATTCCCCGTCGTCGGGATGGGAGTCCCACAGTAAAATACAAAAGCAGTGCCATAAACACTAAATAGGCTAAAAAAGGGCCTAAGGCCATCTATTAGTAGCCTATCTTTGTCCTTTTTCAAAAAAGGACCAAAGTTGGCTCCAGCCAATCAGCTGTTAGAACCCTCTAGAACACTCCCAGCAGAGGCAAGTTCTCTTCAGATTTTCCAAGCACAAGTGGGAAGTAAGTATACCCAAAATCAATGAGAACTGACTCCACGGGGAGGAGGGTGGGTTGCATGTGAATCTATGAAAGATACCAATACTGGATAACTGTAGTTACAGGTAAGTTAACTTGTTTTCTTATCCGGTATTGGGGTATCTTTCATGGATTCACATGCCAGAATCAGAATAGCAAGCAGTACCCTAATAGTCGTTAGCGGAAGGTGGGAGACATGTCATTTTAAACTCCCAATAGTTATCCACTATCTTTCACACAATGCATGTGCCAAGCATTATAATATATTGAAATATTAAAACAGTGAACGTTGACGTAACCATACAAATATACATCACAAATCATATTAAGGTACACATTGCCAAATACAGTTACTTGATCACTTATTCTAATTAAGATTAGAGAAAGAAAAAACAAGAAAAGCATTCCTTTATGAAAATGAAAGAATCTGACCTTAGTTAAAAAAAGACGTATCACAGCTTGCCCAACAGCTGCATCCTCCCGTTGTGCAGATTGGAGGCAGTAGTGTCTGGTAAACGTGTGGACATTTTTCGATGTCGCAGCACGGCATATTTTGTCTAATGTCACTCCAGCAAACAAGGCTGTAGTGATTGTTCTTGTGGAGTGTGCCTTAGCCCACGCTGTCAGAGGTTTGTTTGCTTTTTCACGGCAGAACTGTATCGCAGATGCGACCCATCTGGCGATTGTGGCTTTCATTACTGCGGTTCCGTGTTTTCCTTGACCATAGGCCACTAGAAGTTGATCTGTTTTCCTTATTTCCTTTGTTTTGTGAAGATAGAATTTCAAACATCTTTTGACATCCAATGTATGCAAAGTTCATTCAGCTGGGCTAGATAGATTTGGAAAGGAAGCTTGTAATATCTCCGGTTCATTTAGGTGAAATTGCGTTGGTACTTTCGGAATGAACTTAGGATTTGTCCTAAGAGCTATGTAATTCTCTGTAAAGTGTAGGAAAGGTTCTTTGATTGAAAACGCCTGTAGCTCACTCACTCTTCTTGTAGAGGTAAGAGCTAGCAAGAGGGATACCTTCCATGTGAGAAATGTAAGTTCTGCTTTATAAATTGGTTCAAAGGGTCGTCTCATCAATTGTGCTAGGACCACATTGAGTTTCCACTCTGGAGGAGAAGCGCACCGGAGGAAAAGCGCGGAACAGGCCTCTCATAAATTGTTTTATGAGAGGAGATGAACAGAGAGAAGGAATCTGAGGAGATTTCCTGTACCGGGAAATTGCAGCCAGGTGGACTTTTACTGAAGAGAAGGTGAGACCTGACTTAGCTGGTGAGAGTTTGTAAGGTAAGATCTGCTCAGCAGGGGCTTGCAGTGGATGAACTTTGTTCCTTCCGCACGGGATTTAGCAAGTATTTCTCTACAGTCCTGTGAAATATTGAGATCCTTAAATTCTAGGAATTCAGGAGCCATGTGTGCAAGTGAAGAGAAACTGCATCCGGATGAATCACTTGACCCTTGTTCCTCGATAACATCGTTGGTGACGGATGAAGACAAATGGGTCTGTCTTGTGACAATAGAAGTAGCTCCGGGAACCAATACTGCCTGGGCCAACGTGGTACTATCAAAATTAGGCGACAGCCTTCCGACTTCATTTTGATTAGCACCCTGGGGATCAATGGGATGGGGGGAAAAGCGTAGGCATATACCCCTGACCATCGTATTAAAAGGGCATTCCCCCTTGACCGCGGTAGTGGGAACATGCTGGCATAATACTGGCATTTTGTGTTCTCCTTCATTGCAAACAGGTCCAGAGCTGGTTTCACCCATCTTTGAAAGATCCTGTCCACCTGTGCTTGCTCTAGCTCCCACTCGTGGCAGCTGGACTGAGACCTGCTTAGTGTATCTGCTTGGGTATTGTGCAGAACCCTGACATGCTCTGCCCTCAACGAGATTCCATGGAGCGTTGTCCATTCCCATAGATCCTGCGTATCTTGAGATAGCGTCATGGATTTCGTTCCTCCTTGTTTGTTTATATAATACATGTTGGTCGTATTGTCCGTATGGACCAGCACTGAGGAACCTGTTATTCTTGGAAGGAGAGCCTGAAGAGATAGGAATCTGGCTTTGAGTTCCAATCTGTTGATGTGTTTTTTCTGTATCGAAGACCATTTGCCCTGGATTTGCAAATCCTGCAGATGACCTCCCCATCCCTCCATGAAGGCGTCTGTTGTCAGAATGAAATCTGGGGTACTTTGTAGAAAGGTTAGACCTTGAACAAGATTTGGCGTTTGAGACCACCATTGCAGTGTTTCCACCATCCTTGTTGTGATTCGAATTACATCTTCGAAGGATCCCGAAGCTTGTTGCCACTGTTTCTGTAGTTCCTCCTGGAGAGGTCTCATCTTTAGCCTTGCTAAAGGTATTACATTTATTGCTGACGAGCACATCCCTAGGAGCGATTTGAACATTGGTACAGAAACTGACTTTCTACCTGAAATGGTCCTTGCCAACCTTTGGAGTTGCATCTGTCTCTCTTGAGACAAAAATGCTTTGCATTGGACGGTGTCCAGAGATGCTCCCAGAAACGATATTACCTGAGTTGTACGTAAATTAGATTTTTCTCTGTTTAGAGTGAGTCCCAATGTATTGAATAGATGGAGACAAGCTGTCGTTGTCTGATCGGCTTCCTGCTCTGTTGCAGCTTTGAGCAGCCAATGGTCGAGGTATGGAAAAACTTGAAACCCCAGAGATCGCAAGGCTGTTGCTACTGGTGCTAGGCACTTGGTAAAAATCCGTGGTGCTGATTTTAGACCAAAT
The DNA here is from genome assembly GCF_964204655.1 of Triturus cristatus. NCBI lineage: Eukaryota > Metazoa > Chordata > Amphibia > Caudata > Salamandridae > Triturus > Triturus cristatus. Next base: position 119,236,309 of record NC_140594.1, on the reverse strand, counting down.
GGGAGCGCTTTGAATTGATAGTGGGTACCAGCCACTGTGAACCTTGTGCTTGGGTGGATTGGGATATGAAAATATGCGTCTTCCATGTCGAGTGAAGTCATGAAATCTCCTTTGTTTAAGCATCCCAGAATATCGGAGAGTGTTACCATCCTGAATGTCTGTTTTTTAAGAAACGTGTTGAGTTTCCTTAGGTCCAGAATCGGTAGCCATTCTCCTGACTTCTTTCTTATTAGGAAGAAAAGAGAATAGAAACCTCTTCCTCTCTGAGTGAATGGTACTTCCTCTATAGCTTCTTTGAGGAGCATGATCAAGACTTATTTTCGCAATAAGTGAAGACGAGGGGGAGTGGGACTCCCGGGAAGAGTAATAGGTGGTTTTTGAATACATTCTAGGGTGTGACCCTTGGTGACTAGGTCCAACACCCAGCAGTCTGATGTTATCTTGTGCCACCGCTGTGCATAAGAAGACATTTTTGCACTCATGGGCAGGGAGGGAAATTTGACTGGTACCCTGATGTACTCATTGTTTTCTGCCAGAGCCACGGCCCTGTTGGGGTGTTCGCTTGCAGTCTCCCTGGCGAGAGAAACCAGCTGTCGATGATTTACGATACGATTGCGTGTTGTACGATTGGCGATATTGAGGTTGGCATTGTTGGTATTGTTGAGCTCTTTGATATTCGCATTTGTAGGTGGTGAGTCCTCGCCCTCTGGTGCCTCTAAAAGCTACTCTTCTATACTGTAGAGATCCCAAGGACTTTGCGGTATCTCTATCATTCTTAATCACCAAAAGAGCCTCGTCGATATGTTTTACAAAAAGCGACTCTCCATCATACTCCTTGTCAAGAATCTTAGCGTGAACCTCAGGTCTGAAGGTAGTAGCTTTCAGCCACCCCTGGCGTCGAAGTACTACCGCTCCCGCCAATTGTCTGAATCAATTGTTTTGGAGGCAGCCCGTTCACCTTCCAATAGAATCTTTCAGGCATCCTGTCTGCTTTCGTCCGGATTGAGGTCTATCAGCCCTGCCATATCTGACCACATTTGACAGTCATAGCGGCAGATAATGGCCAACGCATTTGCTGCTCGGATTGTTGCAGCTGCCATCAAAGAAAATTTCTTACCCAAAAGGTCCATCCGATGTCCCTCTCTGTCTGGTGGCGTAGTAATTGGCGTCACCGGATTCTTCGAATGTCTCTGTGCAGCCTGAGAGATGACAGAATCTGGCTTTGGGTGTCCAATAAGGCAAGATGGTGAGTCCTCCGGAGCTCTAAATTTCTTCTCTACACGAGGCCGTACCGCTGGCATGGAGGCCGGCGTCTTCATAATTTTTACCTCCTCCTGCCATACATGGTCGATAATTGGAATCAAACGTACCACCTTCCTTGTGTCCTCTTTAAAATCGTACAGAAAACATTCTGTTTATTTTACAGTAATGGGTAAGTGGAACCTATTGGCTGCCCTCTGCATCAAATTGTGAAAAACCCCCAATGTGTTCTGGAGGAGAATCTGAAGGTAAGTGTGGAGGAGGGGATGGTGTAGGGATTACATAATCATCCCAAGTATCAGGAACAGATGTCGGATCAGGTAATTTCCCTTCTTCAACCTCATCCTCTGAAGAGAAAATGTTTTGATCTCCAGGGTCAGTTGGAACTGGCCCGTTGCATTTGCCGGTGTACTAGGCACTAGAGGTTCCGGTACTGTTGTTGGTACTTCCACCTGAGGAACCTGGTGTTCTGGTGGACTTTGTTGTGGAGAGAATCTTTGTCTGTAATCTGCTAACATGGCTTGCAGATCCTGTATCAATGACGGTGGTAAATGAGCCATTTCTCTGTGGTGCGGTTCCTGTCGGAGATTAATTATATATTGTTCCTGATAATAATGTGCCTCATGGTAATCTTCCTCCTCCTCATCATCATCATCATCCTGGCATTTTACATGGAGCACAAGTGGACTGTGAGCTACCCCATATAGGCCGTTATCATCCTCATCCTCATCATCTTCCTTCCCAATATAACCTATCATAACCTGAAGGTCAATGCAATGATTATCCTGGATAACAGCGAATCACACTGCCATTGTTCTCACAGCCAAGTCCTGACTTATATAACCAACTCTCTCTTCAACCAAGAGAGTACAAGTCATCAATACATATATTCTGCTAGTTTAGCTCCTAGTGGTAACTCTTTTAATTAAGTTCAATTGTAATGTTTTGTGGCATTGTGTTTACTTTTGAAGCCACCGACACAAAAGCTGAAGGGACATTTTACGTTGGTTTATGCCTCTGAAAGCATTAACCAACCCTTCTTCCAGGGCCATACAGGGTTGGACATTTAGCATCTACTCCAATAAGGTCATTTACAATATTTCTGAGGATCAGATATTCAGGTAAATGCGATAAGTCTCAATTGTTTTAAAGAGTAAGTTACACTCACTGTGTTGACTTGTGGCTTGGAGTATTTATCGATTTACTCATGCTTATCATATACAGAACCAATGGATATTTACGGTTTTATCTCTTGTAAGATACAATCTTACATATCGAGCCTTCTGTATGGTACTCTGAATCATTGTAAACAATCCTTTGACTATTTGTAAATGTTACAGTGTTTGATTAAATAAGGATTTTGGAAAACAATCACAAGCTTAAGCCGCATTCAGTTCACTTATCTTGATATTTGTGGGGGGTGGAGCTTCTGCATGAGCACTTACTGTCATGATATAGTTTTAGAAGCTCATCACACAAAGGTGCCAGTGGCACATTAAGGTAGGATCTCACATTGTTCACTCTTACCTGGAGTAGTGATGGTGGCGTTCATCAAGGCCCCCGCAGCGTTGGCACGCACCTCTGCGTCGGTGTCACCTAGGAGCAGCACCAGTATGGGGATGACCTCTTCCTTACATACAGCATCTTTCCCAGCCATGGGCAGGCTGATAGATTCAGAAAGAGAAAGAAGGTAACATTAATTACAAAGTAAGAGGACAGGCGGGATGATAAATGATTAACAACTTCTTCTAACCAGAGTGAGTTCTTTTTGCTTTACACTTGATGCAATGAAAAACATACTTTCACCTATAATCAACAGAATTGCCAAAGCAAATATTGTTGACTTTTGCATAGTGTGCACACACAGAGCTATCCAACATCCATCTATACACACAAATTGAAAAAGATCACACAAAGTTGCACACTCAAGAAAACCTGAGTGTCATCTACATGGGCCATAAAAGGGAAGGCAAAGGAGCTACTGCGGCAGGGTGTGCCAAAGGAAGAACTCTGCGGTGCCTCACAAGCCAATGTCTTAATTGGGCAATGGAGAGAAGACAGAATGACCACCTGAGAGCGGTCACAGAAAAAGGTAGAAACTCAAATCCTGCATCTGGTCAAACGACAGAGTAGGTGGAAAGGCCATTCCCCCTTGATCATTGGGCATTTTGAGTTTATCCAGATCAGTGACCAGCACAGGTTCTGTGGCATGAAGAGACAGAAAGGCCAACTGGGCAGGTCCAATCTAATATAAGACTCAATGAAACAATACAGATGATTGGTTGATCACTTTCACGATGATCTTAGCAGTAAAAGGGTGAAGGATGAAAATTGCTCAATACGCGCAGATCTACTGATATGTTTTTAAACAAAGGAATAACCAGAGGTTGATTTCACTCCAAGGAGACAGAGGCAGAGGCAATAGAGTGCATGCAGAGCTTCATAATGCCATAAAAACTCCTCCAGAGGCAAGATCGCCCTTCACTGAGACAGGAGACAAATCAGTTGGCAAATAACTTAGGTTCTTATGCCTGGATGCTTTGACCTTCAAAGAAGGTAGTAGCAGAGACTGCAACTAGGATAGAAACTTTTCATGAAATAAAGTCAAACAGTGAGTTGAGAAGCTCAGTCGAAGGGGGAGGGGGGGGGGGGGGTGAAGTTTGACCTTAGTCCAGACATTAAAATTCACCATCGCAACAAGACTGGAGGTGCTCATGGCAAGTGACTACGTGCTCAGTGAGACCAAAGTAAAGACACCCCGTAGAGGGTGGTAAGCTAGCACAGAGGAGCAGGTTCAAAAGGAAGAAGAAAGGATGTTACAAGAGTCCAGCTCAGTGGAAAGTTTCAAGCAGAGTAATGCAAAGGTTTTCTATCAAAATGTAAGCACGCGCTACACTAAGTTTAGACATGTGGCCCAGATAGAAGAATTTATAGGTGGGGGCCCCAGCTATTGCTACCGAAATGATCTCACTTCAAGAAAGTAAACTGTATTGTATTCCACAATACCTAAATTAAAATTAAAAAGATGTTCACAAATACTTATTGTAAACACATCAGTTAGCACAGAAAATAGTATCAAATTGCACAGGCAGTTGTGTCAGTCACAGTGAAAGGGCAACATGGTTAATGTTCTGGCCAATTAGCATATCAGCTTGTTACAGATTTTAAAAAAAAGTTACAATGCACTTTCATGGCCTACAGATGTTACAGTAAATGTGCTGCGCGGGTCCCGCTTCGAGGAGGAGACCAGTGGGTGCCACGGACTTCGTGCTGACACCTGGAGGACTGCTGGGGCGTGCTGAGGGACACTAGCAGGGCTGCGAGCAGAGTTGCAGGGACTCCATTTCCCAGGAGTCCCTGCCTGGCCAACCTGCCACACCTGGCCCGCTCTACCTGCTTGTCACGCCCCCCGTGTGTATTTAGCAGTAATAGCCTGCCGCTGCGCGGGAGCGTCCCGGGAGAAGCCCGGGAGAAGGGCGGGACCGTCTGTGGCGGTCCGTGGTCGGTCGTGGTTGGGTTGGGCCACCCCCCCTGCTCTCTTATATTTTTTGGTCATATCGTTGTGTAAACATCACCCTGTTGTGGTAACCATGCCTTTACGTTCTGGAAAGGAACGCACTGATAAGCTGCAGACTACCAAGGGGGTAGTCTCTGGCCCCTTAGACGCCTTTATCACCAGGGCTACAGGTATTCTTGAAAAAGAGATAGCCATGGTCGAAAAACGGCTTTCATTAGATCTGGTTAGCGGGAAACGCTCTTCATTAGGAAAATTGGCCACAATACCCAGCCCTGATGCACTGGCCCCGAGTACGAGCAACCACTTGGTCGAAGCCGCGGTGGATGTGCACCGTGAGGTGGAGGGGGAAGGTCTATCTTTGACTTCTTCAGAAAGTGATTCAAACCCTGACGACATACAAGGTAGTGGGGGTGAGGGCAGTGTGCTCCTGGCCAGTCAATCTCAGTCGGACTCATCCATGGATGAGGACTCTCTGAGAAATGTACCCCGCAAAAGGAAAAGATGCAAGGGCCACCAGAGGGGGGGTGTTACTAAGATCCAAAGACCCAATGCTCCAGCTCAGCCCACCATCATAATCCCCGAAGTCACCCCCACCTCACACCCTGTCTTGGTTTTAAATGATCCCCTGTGCCCTCCCCATATCCCCTTTGGGTCCTCGGACCCATGTCCTACCTGTTATAGTAGTGATGATAGCCTGCTGGCCAAAATGGAAGCTGTGTTTAAAACTCTTTTACTTCCCGTACTTGAAAGAACACGTTTGATGACCTTAAAGTTGGACGCACTTGAGACTCTTGTAAACACCAATACTGGCTTTTTAAAAAAGATAGTTAACCCTCAAAATGCCCTGGGGAATCCTAGTTCTTCGAGTAATTCTAAAGGCCAGAGAAATGTAACCATAGGTAAACTTCCATCCTCAGCATCTGCTAGACCAGTATCCACTAAGCCTAATCCTAACAAAAACAAGGGCTCAGTGGCAGGGGGGAGCTCTGGGAATAATGATTGTACGCCTGTACCAGCCACTTTGCTACAGGTGCCAAAGAAGGCTTCTTTTAAATTTAACCAACAATGCCAGCCGAACATTCCTACACCTCCTCTGGCTACTTGGGTACAAGATAATGCGAGTGGTGTTCCGAGTACATCATCACCGCCCAAAATAAGTAATGGAGTAAAGGGGAGCAGATCCATCAACCCCCCTATTCCCCTTGTGAAAGCAAATAAACGGGCACCCCCCTGTACAGACCTACCTTCAGAAGCCACCCCATACACGATAGTTCTAACAGGTGTTGCCCCACTTAGGGAGGGTTCAAATGAATCACATGGGGACCTCAGAAACAAAGTTGTATTCTGGCTAAATAAAAACCGCCCTCTTCCCCCCTCCTCCTCGACTGAAATATTGTTTGTGAGAAGAGTTGAATGGGTGAGCCACTGTACCAAGGACCTAGAGGGGGACTGCATCATTATATCCTTTAAGGATCCCTGGGTGGTAGATTTCCTGCGTAGGGAAGCAAGGTTTGGGAGGTTGGGTGATGTGCAGACCCTGGGCCTTGGATATTTTCATCCCAAACGATTCTGCGAGTTCACATCTAGTCATACCTTCCCTAGAAGACCTGTTAGGAGAAATCTTGCTGATAGACCACCTTACATCCCGCAGTACCCTTTATTGTCTAATCGCTACGAACCCCTCTCTGGCCTGGAGTGTATCGATTGACTTCACCCGGTAGCTGGCAGCGGGAGTGTTCTGGGTAACCAAGTGGGTGGGGCTGACAGAGTCTGTACTGAGGTATCTATCCAGGGGGGTGTCATCATGGAGAAGGAGAAGGTGGCGGACTCTGCATATCATCATCAAGATGACAACATGGTGGAGGGTTCCCAATTTAATATAGTCTCATCGTTGGGAGTGGATCATTGTAGCATGCATAGCACAACAACACCCAGTCAGGTCGTGACACTCAAATTAGCATCATGGAATGTAGCAGGGTTGAAGGGGCGTATGGCTTCAGAGGACTGGCTGGATTTTATTGATACTTTTGATATCCTACTGTTCCAGGAGAGCTGGGCCCCTGATCCAATTCATAGGGCCGGGTTCCTAAATTTTTTTAAACCAGCAATAAGGGGCAATAAAGGTCGAGCATCGGGGGGGTTAGTGATCTGGGTTAAACAGTCCATTGGCTACCGACCAATGGAAATTGTTCTGGATAACCCGGACCTCTTGGGAATTAGATTAAGTAAGGATAACTGCCAGGACATTGTAGTCATTAACATCTATGCACGTGGTCAACCTGGAGGGCGCTGTCCTAGTATCCTAGATGTGTTAGACTCTTACCTTGAAGGGATAGGGAGAGACAAGTTACTCCTCCTAGCAGGGGACCTCAACTGCACCTTTGAGCCTCTTTATAATGCGGGGGAGGACCTGGGGTTTGAGGGGGACACTGTCTGGAATATCCCGATGCTGTCTTTGAATAATATTAAAAGAGGCTCTGAGGCAGCTTTACACTGGATGGGGTTGTGTCTGGACTGGGGTTTGAGGGCAACCAATGGTCGTACGGCCTCTGATAAGGATGGAAAACCCACTTTTGACAATGGGGTGAGGAAAAGTAGAATAGATTACATCTTGTTAAAAATTGAATATTGGTCACTCTTGGATGATATGGAAGTTGTGTCTCGTCCTGAAAGTGACCAAAACCCTTTGTCATTAAGCATGAGACTCCCAGGTGGATTTGGCAGGTCTATAACTGCTGTTCATCTAACAGGTGATGCTATCTTGACAAACGATAGAAGAAGGCTCAGATGGTCCAGGGTGGTGGAGGATCCGACCCTTTTAGATAGCATAATGAAGGTAGTCTCGTCGACTTTGAGCGACATTTCGATTCTTGCCCCCACCATGGATGTTAGTGATCAGATTTGTGATCTTCACGAACGGTGCTTTGCTAATCTTAAGGCCCTCTTAACCCTTCCATCCACACAAGGCAAAGTAAAGGCATATGGATCCCGTGAGAAATGGTACAATAAAAACTGCAGGGAGGCACATAGTCGTTTAGTCAAAGCAGTGAAATCTAGGATTTCCAGCGATATAAAAGAGGCACGTTCAATGTACAAAAAAATTCAGTGGGAAGCGAAAAAGGAGTGGGATGACCTACATTGGTCTGACCTATTGGACGCCTGTACTTCTGGCAACCAGATCAAGTTCTGGGAAATCGTTAAGTGGGGCAGAAACCTCGATTCCCAAACTCCAGTTAATCATGTGTCTGCAGAAGCATGGGTTGATTTCTATTCTGGCCAGTTTATGGATCCTGATTTGGAAATCGACATTGAACTAACCAAGCAGGAAATTACCCTTACTCCTAACCAAGAGTTAAACTTCACGCCACTGGAAACTGAGTCTGCGCTCCGCCTGGTCCAAAGGGGGAAGGCGCCAGGGATGGACTCCATCCCGGCTGATTTATTCAAAATAAATCCCCAACTCTGGGTTCCTTATATAACTGCGGTAGCGAATGCTATTGCCAAGGGGGCCCGGATCCCCGTGTCCTGGAAGGGGGCGGAGATTCTCCCCATTTTTAAAAAAGGGGACCGTTCAGTCCCGGGAAACTACCGTCCCATAAGTTTAATTGATTCACTTCAAAAGGTCATCGCAAGGATGGTCCTTGCCAGAGTTCAGGGGTGGATGGAGTTGGAGGGTATCCTGTTCCCCCTACAGGCCGGTTTCAGATCAGGTACCAGCACCATTGACCAGGTCTTCAGATTTTGTCTGATCTACTGGAAGGTGGTGCTGTTGGGCGGCGGGTCCATCTACGCAGCCTTTATAGATCTGAAATCGGCCTTCGATCTTGTGCCAAGGGCTAAACTCTGGACCGTTCTTAGAAATTTGGGACTGCCGTTAGAATTATTGGACATGATTGTAAGATTACATGAGGGAAATTTTGCTAGGGTGAGGTGGGGAGGCCAAGGGCAGGTGACAGATTGCTTCCCCGTAACACGTGGCGTCCGTCAGGGTTGCGTTCTGGCACCTACACTCTTTTTGTTGTTCATTGACCAGGTGGTCAAGTTCTTTGCTAAGACCCCCACTGATGCACCCTCTTTGGGTGGGACCAAGTTCCCTATGCTCATTTTTGCCGATGACACCTTACTTCTCTCAAAGACTCGTAGTGGTCTGCAAATCGCATTGACCCGATTTGAGGAGTTTTGTAATGTCAACGATTTAAAAATCAATGTGAGCAAAACTAAATTTATGGTTCTAACTATAAGTCGCTCCATTAGGAGCTCAGTGAGCATGAATGGAGTCGGTTTGGAACAAGTTGAGGTTATGACCTATTTAGGAGTAACCTTGGACTACCGTCTCCGCTGGAAACCACAGGTTGGCACATTACACCTAAAATTTGCTCGCCTTACTGGTTGTCTTCTGCAGGAGCAAAAAAGGTCCTTAACCAAACGTGTCAAACCCGCACTTAAGATCTATGCTACCAAGGTAAGCTTCGCGATATTGTACGGGGCAGACCTCTGGGGGCATATGGACCTATCAACCCTGGTGAAAGTTCAAAATAAATTCTTGCGGAAACTGGTAGGACTCCCCCAATCAGCTCCAATCAAACCACTATGTCTGGATATGGGCTGCAACCCAATTAACGAAATGGCTCGATACAGGCTAGTAGCCCTGTGGAGACGTATCTGGACTTCCCCAGACTTAAGCCTCTTTGCTAGGGAACTTGAGGAAGTAAGATCTATTTGGGGGTCTAGTAGTATACCCTGGCTTCATGAAGTGAAATTGATCTTGGATGACATGGGTCTTAATCAGCTGTGGGTTTCCCCGGGTTCAGCCACCTTTCCTTCAAAACAGGAATTTAAAGCACTTTACTGGGCTTTTGTTCGCCAAGCATTAGTTATCGCCTCAGATTCTACTAGCTTAACAGGAAGGTTCTTGTCCCATAAATTGGACCCTTTCCTGGAGAATTACTGGGACGTTATAACTAAGACACTTGACAAAAAGCTCTACCACCAGTTCCGAGTAGGGTCTCTGCCCTTAAGATCCTTCACCAAGAACTGGTCTAACCGAGCGAGTGATTTCTGCCCCTGGTGCATTGGTCACAAGGAGAGTGTTGGCCATCTCCTATTTGCATGTCCAGCTTATTATGCCCCAAGAAGCAAATGGATTAGGCCCATTTGCCACCATCTTAAAGTCAGAGGGAGTGCTGAGGCTATATGGGTGCTTCGTACCAATACCTCTGAGGTGGTAGTTGTGGGCGTAGCCAAATTCCTGGGGTGGGCATGGGGGATTAGAGCAAGATATCTGCAGGCACCTTGATCTTGCTCTCGTTTTTTAACTTCTCAACGGGTTTTTTCATGTATTAGGTCTTTATCATACTGTTTAATTCTATTTTTAACGTTGAAATGTTTTTTGAAATTTATGAAATTGTAATTGTGATGGTTTTAAATGAACTATCTTATGTATGTCTAATTTCTATTGCTTTCAATTGTCTTTTATGATGTAAAAATCGAAATAAAGACTTTAAACCACCAACCACCAGTAAATGTGCAAGTCACAACCAAGGTTGGTCCACAAGTTGAATAAATAAATGCAGTTTATGTACATACATGTAAAAACATGTATGTGCGCAAACAAAAGCAATAACCCAATTGGTAGGAAACACATCAACAACACTCATTTTATGGGAGTTCAACCAAAGGCCAGGGGCGTTCTATCCAAAAAACTAAAATAAATGTGAATACTAAACCATTGGAGCAACACTGCTGTGGGTACTGCCTGAGGTTGTGGGAGTTGAGGGGCACTGGGCAGACAGGGGCTCCTTGGCTCCAATTGTGCCAAGTAAGGCTTTTTGGTGCTGTTGGTCTGGGATCTCCTGACTGTTGTACCCAAAAGTGGGCACAAAGTTCACCTCTTTAGCACCTGATCCCGGAGGTAGCAAGGCGTATTCAGGGAGGTGATGTGGGCTAGAGACACAGGCCTCAGTGCACACATCAATAAATCACTACCCAACCAGTGCTCCAATGCTCTGTCTATGGAAACAAGAAGTATTTTAATTTTACACACAAGAAAAATGACTACACATGAAAATTAGCATCAGGGTCAATTACACGTCGGGGATACGTTAACTCAACAATGCCAGGGTTCTGATATAAGTTTGAGGAACCCGATTTTATGTTACATTTCCTTGAGGTACTACACTGCGTTCTCCTCTAACAAGTCTTCTATGGTTGGCCATGGCTGATGCACATGGTCAGGGCCACCAAGGTTTCCTGGCTGCTCTGCCCGCTCTCTGACGCATGTGCACAAAGCCGCTGAATGCAGCTCAAGTCAGGTGGTGCAAGTCAGTAACCCAGAGGTAGAGCAGCCAAATGCCTCTCAAGCCAGGCCATCAAGGATCAGGTACCGAGAGGTAGAGCAGCTGAATGCTCCTCAAGCCGGGCACTGCAATAGTCAGTTACCGAGAGGTAGAGCAGCTGAATGCACCACAAGCCAGGTGGTACAAGAGTCAGTTATCGAGAGGGAGAGTAGCTGAATGCACCTCAAGCGAGGCGGTGCAAGAGTCAGTTACCGAGAGGCCATGCAGCTGAATGCTCCTCAAGCCAGGCCATCAAGGATCAGGTACCGAGAGAGGTAGAGCAGGTGAATGCACCTCAAGCCGGGCGGTACAAGAGTCAGTTATCGAGAGGGAGAGCAGCTGAATGCACCTCAAGCCAGGCCATCAAGGATCAGGTACCTAGAGGGAGAGCAGCTGAATGCACCTCAAGCGAGGCAGTGCAAGAGTCAGTTAGCGTGAGGTAGAGCAGCTGAATTCACCTCAAGCCAGGCGGTGCAAGAGTCAGTTACTAGGAGGCCGTGCGGCTGAATGCACCTCAAGCCAGGCCATCAACAGTCAGTTACCAGAGGTAGAGCAGCCAAATGCACCTCAAGCCAAGCGGTGCAAAAGTCAGTTATCGTGAGGTAAAGCCGCTGAATGCACCTCATGCAAGGCAGTACAAAAGTCAGTTACTGAGAGGTAGAGCAGCCGAATGCACCTCAAGCCAGGCGGTGCAAAAGTCAGTTACAGAGTGGTAGAGCAGCCGAATGCCTCACAAGCCAGCCCATCAAGAGTCAGTTACCGGAGGTAGAGCAGCTGAATGCACCTCAAACCAGGCGGTGCAAGAGTCAGTTACCAAGAGGGAGAGCAGCTGAATGCACCTCAAACCAGGCAGTACAAAAGTCAGTTACTGAGAGGTAGAGCAGCCAAATGCCCCACAAGCGAGACCATGAAGAGTCATTTACCGAGAGGTAGAGCAGCTGAATGCACCTCAAGCCAGGCAGTACAAAAGTCAGTAACTGAGAGGTAGAGCAGCCGAATGCCCCACAAGCCAGGCCATCAAGAGTCAGTTACCGGAGGTAGAGCAGCTGAATGCACCTCAAGCCAGAAGGTGCAAAAGTCAGTTACTGAGTGGTAGAATAGCCGAATGCCCCACAAGCCAGGCCATCAAGAGTCAGTTACCGGAGGTAGAGAAGCTGAATGCACCTCAAGCCAGGCCATCAAGAGTCAGTTACCAAGAGGTAGTGCAGCTAAATGCACCTCATGCAAGGCAGTGCAAGAGTCAGTTACTAAGACGTAGAGGAGCCGAATGCCCCACAAACCAGGCCATCAACAGTCATTTACCGAGAGGTAGAGTAGCTGAATGCACCTCAAGCAAGGCAGTGCAAGTGTTAGTTACCGAAAGGTAGAGCAGCTGAATGCATTCTACCAGGTGGTGCAAGAGTCAGTTACTGTGAGGAAGAGCAGGTGAATGCCCCTGAAGCCAGGCCATCAAGAGTCAGTTACCAAGAGGTAGAGCAACTGAATGCACCTCAAGCCGGGCAGTGAAATGGGGCGGTGCAAGAGACAGTTATCGAGAGGGAGAGCAGCTGAATGCCCCACAAGCCAGGCCATTAACAGTCATTAACCGATAGGTCAAGCAGCTGAATGCACCTCAAGCAAGGCGGTGCAAGAGTCAGTTACCGAAAGGTAGAGCAGCTGAATGCACTTCTACCAGGTGGTGCAAGAGTCAGTTACCGAGAGGTAGAGCAGCTGAATGCACCTCAAGCCAGGCCATCAAGAGTCAGTTACCGAGAGGTAGAGCAGCTGAATGCACCTCAAACCAGGCGGTGCAAGAGTCAGTTACCAAGAGGTAGAGCAGCTGAACGCTTCTCAAGTGAGGCAGTGCAAGACTCAGTTACCAAGAGGTAGAGCTTCTGAATGCACCTCAAGCCAGGATGTGCAAGAGTCAGTTACAGAGAGGTGGAGCAGCTGAATGCAACTCAAACCAGGTGGTGCAAGAGTCAGTTACCAAGAGGTAGATCAGCTGAATGCACCTCAAAGCAGGTGGTGCAATAGTCAGTTACTGAGAGGTAGAGCAGCTGAATGCACCTCAAAGCAGGTGGTGCAATAGTCAGTTACTGAGAGGTAGAGCAGCTGAATGCACCTCAAAGCAGGCGGTGCAATAGTCAGTTACTGAGAGGTAGAGCAGCTGAATGCACCTCAAACCAGGCAGTGCAAGAGTCAGGGAACACCAAGGGTATGACGTCAGGAGTCCTATGAGGGACTAAAGATAGGACCAAGCAATTGCACACAAGTATCCCTGGGCCCAAGAAGTAGCGATTGCATCGGGGAATCTGTGGCCACCGACATGGCCAGATAATGAAGTGCAGGAGAGGCACAACCACTTGCATGAAGGGTCAATGCAGGTGGGTATGCTGCCACAGAAGCAGTGTAAAACAGGCTGTGGTGTTTAAGGTTCCTTGCCTGACTACCCATCTGTTACACCTTCAGCCAGAGTGAGGGCTCAGCGCTTATTGGAGGTACACAAGGAGTTAGGGAACCAGGAGGCTCATTAAAGTGCTTGGCAGACTGGACCTTCTCTTTGTCACCACCTGGTGATGGTTGGTGTAGAATTCTAGCGCCTCCTGCATTGCTCTTCCCCTTCTATGCTGTACTCTCCTATAGGCATATCTTCGATAGCCCCTTCTCATTTCAACCGGCTCCTTCGTTCAAGAGCATCCCAAGCAGCAATCCTAGCAAGATGCAGGGCTTGTTCCCAAGATGGCTTGGAAGCACAACTCCAGGGAAGGATGAAGCAGGAAAGGGGCAGTGCTGTTCCTGCACTTCAAAAGGGGCCTATGTCCACCACTCTCCATCCATGTGAGCCCAGCTCCCTGTCCGACTGCTTCATCCTCAACCTCCATCTAGTCAGCCATCGACACACGGGCACCCAGAAGGGATACCACCCTGAAGACAGTACAGTACGACATACATACGCCATACTCTTTCTGTCCCTATATCAGTGCCATCCATGTCCATTACAGAGAGAGATAAAGATGAACTTGAAAGAAGCTGGCAGCCACTTTAAAACAGGAGGCAACAACTAAGAAGCCTTGCTCCCTCCTACAATCCATTGGTGTGGCCCCTGCCAGTTCCCCCAGTGAGATGAAAGTGGCCTGAGAAACCAGGGGTACACTTGTTGTGTCCCTCCAGGCTGCAGATCCTCGCTGTCATTTCGTAGAAGACCCTCAGTGCACATGCATGATTGTTATGAGAGTTCAAGCCAAAGCTCACCACTGCATAGACATGCTGCAAGGTGGAACTCAGGTTAGGGGTGCACTCTCCCGAGCCTTGTTGGGGGGCAGATTCACGTCAGCAGCAGTTGTGTTGATGGAAGCTCTTTTCGGTCATGCACTACACTGCTGGCAGGCAGTTCCTCTAACACATGGGCTACTATAAATTGGCCAGTTCACTTATTATCATCCAATGTCTCCCTAGAAATTAGACTGTAGATGTAAAGTACATTCAGGGCATGGAAAGGGCTGCTTATTCAAGTGACTATTTATGCTCAATATAACATATGGCAAACACAATGGGCCTTATTTAGATCTCGGCGGAAGTGACGGATATCTCGCTGTATTGCGTTCTCTATAGGATATAATGAGATCGTAATACGGCGGACAGGCTATCCGTCGCGTTTGTGATGGAGTACTCCCCTTCGCCCCCTCTTTGGAAGTCTAGGCTAGAGCTCTCCTTGAACCCCTTCAGTGCAGGGGACGTGAATGTCTTCTTCTCGCACGGGAGGCAGAGACCGTTCTGGTCCTCATACAGGAGGATTTTCTTCTTTTTAATAAACATTTGAGCGGGGAGAGAAGAGCTTTCTTTGTGAGGAAAGCCCAAGATGTTTCTTGTTTTGGTTCGTAATGACATGCAGCATGCCGTGTCCGTTGATGTCACTAGTGACCGGTACTCGGTGGCACATCTTAGTCCCCCAAGCACAGATCACCGCAGCTGCAACACCACTGGAAAGGGGACAATGCTGTGTTCCCAATAGGATGGCTCTCTAGAGGATCCCACCTCGGCGGTCAGGACCTGAGCAGGCACCCACCCAACAGCCATCAGGGACGGCTTCAAGGGAGGGAGCAGCAGCCCTAGGCATTGCCCCCGAGGGAGATTACAGTCTTTCTGCCCCACCCCTGGAAGGGTGATCGGGGGTTTAACATTGAATCTGTCCCCCTGGAGGGGTGCAGAAAGCCCACTCATTTTTTTTTTAAATAGAATGGTGTTGTGGCCGCCTGACCTGGCATTAGGTTCTACCCGCACCTTTAAAGGTCAATCTTTCTGCCCCTCCCACCAGGTGGTAGATTGGGGGATTTACCAACAAGCCTAATCGAAACCAGGGCTATTTTTATTAAATTATATAAAAAATTGCTTGCGAGTCAGCCCATCCTGGCATCGGGCCATGCCCCCACTCCTAAAGCACCACTAGTTTTTGTGGACTTCCCTCATCCAGGGAGGCAGAAACATGGCTGGATTCCAGGGATGGGTTTTTTAAAAACAGAAAATGTGGTTAGGGTTGGCCTGATATGGCATTTTACATAGGATCTACCCCAAAATCCTCATCAGTCTTCCTAACGCGCCTCCCTCCCTGGGGCCCAATTATTGCAGCCATCCCTATGACAAGCAAGAAGAAATGTGGATTCTTCTGGGGGCAGTTTTGACTTATGGGCGTTCAAGGAAAGGGTTAAAATCAGTGGCGGACAGTAGTTTTACCAGGGGGAGGGCGCACATGCACACATACACACTCACTCCCACCCATGCATTCACACACACACTGAAACACCCATTCAGAACACTCACTAACATACATTCATACACACACGCACGCTCTCTCGGTTACTGACTTTTGCACCACCTCAAGATCTTAATAAGGCCCTATGTGTTTGTCTTATAAGACAGTCACTTGCACAAGCCGCCCTTTCCATGCCCTGAATTTACTTTACATCAACAGTCTAATTTCTAGGGAGACATTGGGTGGTAATAAGTGGTCTGGCATGGGTCAAAAAAAGATAATTATGTGATAGAAAATCCAGGACTTGCAGCCAATGGTCAAAGCCTCTTACCACGCTCGACCAGATTGAAATGCTGCCTCCCATGTGTGGGTAGACCTAAGGCATGTCCAAGTAATGAGGTCATAGCAGTGCGACGCAGTGGCCATGTCAATGCCAACGTCTGTTGATGCAAAGACATTATGTGACTAAAGCCATGCTTACATTTAAAGGTGAAGTAGTTGAGGTAGTTAAATTCCAGTGGAGGCTAAGAAGAGTTAAGTAAATGTTATGCCCCTAACTTCTGTCACAGCAGAGCGAGGTAGTCAGGTCGATGTCTAGGCCTATCGGTGCGAAGAATGCTGTTGTGTACTTTTAAAAGGTAAGTAGTCGAGAATGCTGGTGTGTACTTTTAAAAGGTTAGTCGCAAGTAGTCGAGAATGCTGTTGTGTACTTTTGACAGGGAAGTAGTCGAGAATGCTGTTGTGTACTTTTAAAAGGTAAGTAGTCGAGAATGCTGTTGTGTACTTTTAAAATGCTGTTGTGTACTTTTAAAAGGTAAGTAGTTGAGTAAGTAGTCGAGAATGCTGTTGTGTACTTTTAAAAGGTAAGTAGTCGAGAATGCTGTTGTGTACTTTTAAAAGGTAAGTAGTCGAGAATGCTGTTGTGTACTTTTAAAAGGTTAGTCGCAAGTAGTCGAAAATGCTGTTGTGTACTTTTGACAGGGAAGTAGTCGAGAATGCTGTTGTGTACTTTTAAAAGGTAAGTAGTCGAGAATGCTGTTGTGTACTTTTAAAAATGCTGTTGTGTACTTTTAAAAGGTAAGTAGTCGAGTAAGTAGTCGAGAATGCTGTTGTGCACTTTTAAAAGGTAAGTAGTCGAGAATGCTGTTGTGTACTTTTAAAATGCTGTTGTGTACTTTTAAAAGGTAAGTAATCGAGTAAGTAGTCGAGAATGCTGTTGTGTACTTTTAAAAGGTAAGTAGTTGAGAATGCTGTTGTGTACTTTTAAAAGGTTAGTCGAGAATGCTGTTGTGTACTTTTAAAAGGTAAGTAATCGAGTAAGTAGTCGAGAATGCTGTTGTGTACTTTTAAAAGGTAAGTAGTCGAGAATGCTGTTGTGTACTTTTAAAAGGTTAGTCGCAAGTAGTCGAAAATGCTGTTGTGTACTTTTGACAGGGAAGTAGTCGAGAATGCTGTTGTGTACTTTTAAAAGGTAAGTAGTCGAGAATGCTGTTGTGTACTTTTAAAATGCTGTTGTGTACTTTTAAAAGGTAAGTAGTCGAGTAAGTAGTCGAGAATGCTGTTGTGCACTTTTAAAAGGTAAGTAGTCGAGAATGCTGTTGTGTACTTTTAAAATGCTGTTGTGTACTTTTAAAAGGTAAGTAATCGAGTAAGTAGTCGAGAATGCTGTTGTGTACTTTTAAAAGGTAAGTAGTTGAGAATGCTGTTGTGTACTTTTAAAAGGTTAGTCGAGAATGCTGTTGTGTACTTTTAAAAGGTAAGTAGTCGAGTTGGTTAGAAGCCAAGGGCAGCAAACCAGGCCAATGGGGTTTCAAGCAGTAACACTGGGGCAACAAGTGCTCCATTTACAAGGCACCACTGGCAGGGCCGGACTGGCCGGACCGGGCATCAGGCGTTTCCCCGGGAGGCTGGAGGGGTGGGGGGCGGTTTTGCAGTGGTGGGGGGCAGTTTTGTTACTGAGGCTCCGTTTCTCAGCATTGGCCCCCAGTAGCAAAAGCAGCAAACGAGCATTTCCAGCCTCCCGGGCCGGGCAGGGCTTCCCAGGGGCTGGTCAGAGAAACTTTCCAGAGCTGCTTTGACTTCTCGGTCAGGCCCTGACCACTGGTGCTGGGAACAGAGACCACTACACAAAACCACACTGGACGGACAGGCTACCAGGACCACGGCCAGCCGCGGCCGTGCAGGTGAGAGCAGCAGCGTGGTGGGGCCAGGCTGAGAGGGCGTTCGACAGACGATGACGAGGGAAAATTAAATGAATAATTAATTTTCCCTCGTCTTCGTCTGTCGAAATCCCCCCCACCCGGCAACACGGCCTCATTGCTCTTAACTGCACGGGGCGCAGCTGACCACGGTGCTGACCACGGTGGACAAGGAGACCACTCCACGCAGAAAAGGGACGTCTCGGACAAACTGTCTGTCAGAAATGGATGGCAAGGGTGGCGAACACAGCAGAATGCTACCAACGTGCACGCTTGAGAGGCAGATGCATGTCAGGAGTCGGAAAAGGCAGAACAGTTCTGAAATCAGCGCGGGAGCAGATGGGAAGCCAACACTTGCGAAAACGGGACGTGCGCAGCATGGTGGGCACGCAGGCGGTGGCATTTAATTCAGATGTACACCAGGCTTGGAGACCATCGAAGAGAGAGCAGAGAGCTGTAGGGCTGAGAGCGGCGTGCAATGAGGGCTCCTGCCACAGCTCTCCTCCACAGCATGGTGGACACGCACGCGGTGGCATTTAATTCAGACGTACACCAGGATTGGAGAGCTTCGAAGAGAGAGCTGTAGGGCTGAGAGCGGCGTGCAATGAGGGCCCCAGGCACAGCTCTCCTCCACAGCATGGTGGGCACGCAGGCGGTGGCATTTAATTCAGACGCACACCAGGCTTGGAGACCATCGAAGACAGAGCAGAGAGCTGTAGGGCTGAGAGCGGTGTGCACTGAGGGCCCAAGCCACAGCCTTCCTCCACAGCATGGTGGGCACGCAGGCGGTGGCATTTAATTCAGACGTACACCAGGCATGGAGACCATCGAAGAGAGAGCAGAGAGCTGTAGGGCTGAGAGCGGCGTGCAATGAGGGCCCCTGCCACAGCTCTCCTCCACAGCATGGTGGGCACGCAGGCGGTGGCATTTAATTCAGACGTACACCAGGCTTGGAGAGCATCGAAGAGAGAGCAGAGAGCTGTAGGGCTGGGAGCGGCGTGCACTGAGGGCCCCAGCCACAGCCTTCCTCCACAGCATGGTGGGCACGCAGGCGGTGGCATTTAATTCAGATGTACACCAGGCTTGGAGAGCTTCGAAGAGAGAGCAGAGAGCTGTAGGGCTGAGAGCGGCGTGCACTGAGGGCCCCAGCCACAGCTCTCCTCCACAGCATGGTGGGCACGCAGGCGGTGGCATTTAATTCAGACGCACACCAGGCTTGGAGACCATCGAAGAGAGAGCAGAGAGCTGTAGAGCTGAGAGTGGCGTGAAATGAGGGCCCCTGCCACAGCTCTCCTCCACAGCATGGTGGGCACGCAGGCGGTAGCATTTAATTCAGATGTACACCAGGCTTGGAGAGCTTCGAAGAGAGAGCAGAGAGCTGTAGGGCTGAGAGCGGCGTGCACTGAGGACCCCTGCCACAGCTCTCCTCCACAGCATGGTGGGCACGCAGGCGGTGGCATTTAATTCAGATGCACACCAGGCTTGGAGAGCTTCGAAGAGAGAGCAGAGAGCTGTAGGGCTGAGAGCGGCGTGCACTGAGGGCCCCAGCCACAGCTCTCCTCCACAGCATGGTGGGCACGCAGGCGGTGGCATTTAATTCAGACGTACACCAGGCTTGGAGCGCATCGAAGAGAGTGCAGAGAGCTGTAGGGCTGAGAGCGGTGTGCACTGAGGGCCCCAGCCACAGCCCTCCTCCACAGCATGGTGGGCACGCAGGCGGTGGCATTTAATTCAGACGTACACCAGGCTTGGAGCGCATGGAAGAGAGAGCAGAGAGCTGTAGGGCTGAGAGCGGCGTGCACTGAGGGCCCCAGCCACAGCTCTCCTCCACAGCATGGTGGGCACGCAGGCGGTGGCATTTAATTCAGACGCACACCAGGCTTGGAGAGCTTCGAAGAGAGAGCAGAGAGCTGTAGGGCTGAGAGCGGCGTGCACTGAGGGCCCCAGCCACAGCTCTCCTCCACAGCATGGTGGGCACGCAGGCGGTGGCTTTTAATTCAGACGTACACCAGGCTTGGAGACCATCGAAGAGAGAGCAGAGAGCTGTAGGGCTGAGAGCGGTGTGCACTGAGGGCCCCAGCCACAGCCCTCCTCCACAGCATGGTGGGCACGCAGGCGGTGGCATTTAATTCAGACGTACACCAGGCTTGGAGCGCATGGAAGAGAGAGCAGAGAGCTGTAGGGCTGAGAGCGGCGTGCACTGAGGGCCCCAGCCACAGCTCTCCTCCACAGCATGGTGGGCACGCAGGCGGTGGCATTTAATTCAGACGCACACCAGGCTTGGAGACCATCGAAGAGAGAGCAGAGAGCTGTAGAGCTGAGAGTGGCGTGAAATGAGGGCCCCTGCCACAGCTCTCCTCCACAGCATGGTGGGCACGCAGGCGGTGGCATTTAATTCAGACGCACACCAGGCTTGGAGAGCTTCGAAGAGAGAGCAGAGAGCTGTAGGGCTGAGAGCGGCGTGCACTGAGGGCCCCAGCCACAGCTCTCCTCCACAGCATGGTGGGCACGCAGGCGGTGGCTTTTAATTCAGACGTACACCAGGCTTGGAGACCATCGAAGAGAGAGCAGAGAGCTGTAGGGCTGAGAGCGGCGTGCACTGAGGGCCCCAGCCACAGCTCTCCTCCACAGCATGGTGGGCACGCAGGCGGTGGCTTTTAATTCAGACGTACACCAGGCTTGGAGCGCATCGAAGAGAGAGCAGAGAGCTGTAGGGCTGAGAGCGGCGTGCAATGAGGGCTCCTGCCACAGCTCTCCTCCACAGCATGGTGGGCACGCAGGCGGTGGCATTTAATTCAGACGCACACCAGGCTTGGAGAGCTTCGAAGAGAGAGCAGAGAGCTGTAGGGCTGAGAGCGGCGTGCACTGAGGGCCCCAGCCACAGCTCTCCTCCACAGCATGGTGGGCACGCAGGCGGTGGCTTTTAATTCAGACGTACACCAGGCTTGGAGACCATCGAAGAGAGAGCAGAGAGCTGTAGGGCTGAGAGCGGCGTGCACTGAGGGCCCCAGCCACAGCTCTCCTCCACAGCATGGTGGGCACGCAGGCGGTGGCATTTAATTCAGACGTACACCAGGCTTGGAGCGCATCGAAGAGAGAGCAGAGAGCTGTAGGGCTGAGAGTGGCGTGCACTGAGGACCCCTGCCACAGCTCTCCTCCACAGCATGGTGGGCACGCAGGCGGTGGCATTTAATTCAGACGTACACCAGGCTTGGAGAGCATCGAAGAGAGAGCAGAGAGCTGTAGGGCTGAGAGCGGTGTGCACTGAGGGCCCCAGCCACAGCCCTCCTCCACAGCATGGTGGGCACGCAGGCGGTGGCATTTAATTCAGACGTACACCAGGCTTGGAGCGCATGGAAGAGAGAGCAGAGAGCTGTAGGGCTGAGAGCGGCGTGCACTGAGGGCCCCAGCCACAGCTCTCCTCCACAGCATGGTGGGCACGCAGGCGGTGGCATTTAATTCAGACGCACACCAGGCTTGGAGACCATCGAAGAGAGAGCAGAGAGCTGTAGAGCTGAGAGTGGCGTGAAATGAGGGCCCCTGCCACAGCTCTCCTCCACAGCATGGTGGGCACGCAGGCGGTGGCATTTAATTCAGACGCACACCAGGCTTGGAGAGCTTCGAAGAGAGAGCAGAGAGCTGTAGGGCTGAGAGCGGCGTGCACTGAGGGCCCCAGCCACAGCTCTCCTCCACAGCATGGTGGGCACGCAGGCGGTGGCTTTTAATTCAGACGTACACCAGGCTTGGAGACCATCGAAGAGAGAGCAGAGAGCTGTAGGGCTGAGAGCGGCGTGCACTGAGGGCCCCAGCCACAGCTCTCCTCCACAGCATGGTGGGCACGCAGGCGGTGGCTTTTAATTCAGACGTACACCAGGCTTGGAGCGCATCGAAGAGAGAGCAGAGAGCTGTAGGGCTGAGAGCGGCGTGCAATGAGGGCTCCTGCCACAGCTCTCCTCCACAGCATGGTGGGCACGCAGGCGGTGGCATTTAATTCAGACGCACACCAGGCTTGGAGAGCTTCGAAGAGAGAGCAGAGAGCTGTAGGGCTGAGAGCGGTGTGCACTGAGGGCCCCAGCCACAGCTCTCCTCCACAGCATGGTGGGCACGCAGGCGGTGGCTTTTAATTCAGACGTACACCAGGCATGGAGAGCTTCGAAGCGAGAGCAGAGAGCTGTAGGGCTGAGAGCGGTGTGCACTGAGGGCCCCAGCCACAGCTCTCCTCCACAGCATGGTGGGCACGCAGGCGGTGGCATTTAATTCAGACGTACACCAGGCTTGGAGCGCATCGAAGAGAGAGCAGAGAGCTGTAGGGCTGAGAGCGGTGTGCACTGAGGGCCCCTGCCACAGCTCTCCTCCACAGCATGGTGGGCACGCAGGCGGTGGCATTTAATTCAGACGTACACCAGGCTTGGAGCGCATCGAAGAGAGAGCAGAGAGCTGTAGGGCTGAGAGCGGCGTGCACTGAGGGCCCCAGCCACAGCCCTCCTCCACAGCCAGCCATCAGTGCCATCAGGCCCACGGGCAGACTATGAACACACTTACAGGCCTCTCTGGCTGCTCTCAGAGCGGCCAACTAAGGGCGGCCTCCGGCACATCTCTCAATTCGAAGAATATTTTGATTACAATAAAACCCGAGTTTAAAAAAAAAAAAAAGAAACATAAAAGTGATCTATTTTTGAAAAACCTCTACATTTATTTCCATTTGGAAACCATAGAAGGCGGTAACGTGGAAAGAAGTGTTTCTTTGGTTACCTTTTAAGTCTACCACAAAATAAGGCGATAATATCCGGTAGCAGTAATAGCTGCTTTACCCCCTGATGTTTGCGTTTCACTTAAAGCACATGAGAAATCACAATACCATGCCCATACATGCGAACAGACCCGAGTCCGACCGGAAACTCCCGAATCTTGCTGCACAATAGCTTTCTTTTGGCTGTCTCCCGCCTGACATTGGCTGTGCCTCAATAGAAGCCAGTGGGGGAATTACTTCTCCCGATTATGTTTTTTTTAAATCCCCCACTTTGCTGATAAAATCAAATGATGGTGTGTGGACGGATTTTACTGAATGTTCGTGCACACTTTATTGCACTGTATTACCACCTGCCTTCTCCAGGCAATACTGGGTGACAGTTACTTCCCATTCCGCATCACGGGTGCAGTATTCCCACCTCATGTCATTTTCGGGCCAGATACTGGGAGATCGCGGCAAAGAGTTCCTCAAATGGGAATGTAAAGATTGGAGGATCACTTTTGCAACACAACACTCATCCCAAAATAGTAGGAACTCAGCAACACTAGACACAATGTGCTGAAGAAATTCTTTGAATAAACATTGCTTGAAAAAGTTTAGCGTACAGACTTTCGCTATTTACTCTTTCGAACTATAGATCCAGGGAGTGCTGTCAACTTTAGATCCTTCAAGTTTTAAAATATTTCCAAAACACCAGGCGTGGACTCTGGAAACCTTTTAGTACCTTTCACATGAATAGGGGTTCGAAACGATACCTGGGATGTCCTGCACAGGCCACGTGGCATCAGCTGAGCATGACACCACCGCACCGTGCTTGCACGCATCCTTACGTACTCTGTGCAAAGGCAGGACCAGGAATATCCTACGGAGACAGAAGAGGGTGGATGCAGGAGATGTGGAAGATATGCAGAGTTTAAACACTCTCCATCAGAATGTGTGGGACTGAGGTAACATATCCTTCTGCTATAAACTTGTCCTCTGCAAACTCTGTAACTTTTCAAAGCTCTAACAGTTCTAAGGACATTTTCAAGAAACCCCAGACATGTCACATAAAACAGATACATTGTCAGCAGATGTTCTAGATCATGGACCTTCATGACAACACTTTGCTTAAACACACAAATCATTTCGAAATTGTTTTGAGAAGATATGGAGGGAAGCCTGA
This sequence comes from Triturus cristatus, assembly GCF_964204655.1. Classification (NCBI taxonomy): domain Eukaryota; kingdom Metazoa; phylum Chordata; class Amphibia; order Caudata; family Salamandridae; genus Triturus; species Triturus cristatus. The sequence goes on along the minus strand of NC_140594.1, from coordinate 119,212,352 downwards.
AGAACTGTGGTGGGAATTTCGTGACGTCGAACAACCTTCAGAAATGATGTTTGTTGTTGTCCTTTATCTGGTACAGAGAATATTTAAGTCCTGAGGGAGTGTTGTTTGCACGCATTATTACGGCAACCGTCCACCATGATCTAGTTTGGAAACTATTTGTTCTTTGGAACCAATCACCATCCTCACGCGCACCTCCTTCCATACAATATTTATCTGTTCTGTACGTGTAATGGTCCAAGATCCTCTACGAACCCAAGCTAAGCAATTGCTTCTCTTCTCTGCCATAGACGCATAGGAGGCAAAAAAACACGATTGTGTGATTTATAGGGAATTCGGAGTTAAAATTTGACATAAAAGGACATTATTATCCAAGGATAATAATGGCGATAATACCTGAAACCACTTTATCTTTTGGGGTGGGTGTAACAGTAACAACAAAAGTTTTCAGTTTCACAATCAGAGACAAAAAGGGAGGGCCTAAATGCTGAGCCAGATCCTATTGAAAAGGCAGCTGGAGAAAAGGTATTGAGCAGACTTTTTAAATACTGGCAACCTACGGACATCCGGAAAAACCTGGACACTCTTCTGTCCTATGTCTGAAGATTGAAAGACAATCTCTTGCAGACTTGATGTGGGGAACTAGTGAGAGGATGTAGCCTTACGGCTAGATCGGTTAACGTCGAAGCTGGGGAAACGGGTTCAAGTCTCGGCAACAACGCTCAACATCCTGTGATTCTGGGCAAATCACTTCATCTCCCCGTGCCTAACAAAAACGAATGTGTCCTTGTGTAATGAAACTGGTGCTCATGTAAAGCGCTCTGATACCCAGATATCTTCGGGCATAGTTTGCGCTATATAAAACTTGAAAAAAGAAACTGGTGGTCCTTCTTTCGTCAAGGGAACGGGGACTGGGATACTGAGCGCAACTGACTAAACAAACAAGGGTCCATTCACACCATTTAGCTGTGTACTGTGTAACACCTTCTAGTTGTTGGCTTCTAGCGTCACCCGTCTCAATGCTATTCTCATTTGAAAGAGCTCAATCCATAAATTGTAAAATTCAAATACCAAGTGGTGTAGTAAGGGCGTCAAAGGACTTAATGAAAGCAAGGGAATTGATTCCAGGTTGGACAGTAAAAAATAAAAACAGACATTATAGGGATGCAACAGGCCCGTGGCCCCATAGTGCCCCTGCAACACTGCACCGGCTGCACCAATAACAGCTCAGCCCCTTCAAGCATGTGCTTGAGGATTGGTCTAGTCTGGGTGCAGCACTTTGCCACCAATAGAGACGCAGGAAGAAGGAAAACACCCACAGCCTCTGCAGCTTTGATTCAAAGAAATCAACTGCTTAAGCAAGAGCCCGCTTCTCTCGGACACTTTGGGACGGCACGAACCATGGACACCTGGAGCTTTCTTTATTTTGTTAGGACCACTTGGATGAGAGGGGCCAGGGGGAACATACAGCTGGCTGAAGGACCACGGGACTACCAACACATCTACACTCTTGAACATATCTTGAGGATTTTTCTTTTATAGTGAGACACACCAAGATCTACCCGAGGGAATCCCTAACTTAAGAAGTGAACTACTGTGTCTAGGGAAAAATGACATTTGTGAGAACAAATAGCTTGCCCAGGGCAGAGGTGTTGACATTTCTACCTTCACCCGCATGGATGTTTGGAAGGTGTTATTCGAGAGTTTCACCCAGAACTGCAGATTTAGGGCCTCATGTAGGTAAATAAATTTTACCGGTTCTTAAATACCGAGCCGTACCGAATCGGTAAATTAGAATCGGTAAGTTACATGTAGGTAAAAATTCGGTAACAGTTACCGATTCGGTAACAGTCGGTAAATACGAATCGGAATTCACCGATTCGGTAAATACCGAGGTGATAATTACCGAATCGGAAAATACCGAGGTGGTATCTACCGATTCGGAAAATACCGAGGTGGTATCTACCGAATCGGAAAATACCGAATCGGTACGTACGGATTCGGTAAATAACATCACATGACTTGACGAAACAGCTAATCCTGTGCAACGACAGCCCACCCAACCAGGAACTGCCCACACCCAGGCAGGTGTACACAATTAGCCGAAGTGGCCACACCCAGGCAGGTGTACATAATTAGCCGACCCTGGAGAGGCTCGGAGTGCAGAGGAGAGGCAGGGAGCAGTTGCATGTGCGAGCGGGAAACGAACAGCATGTCCAGCCAGAGCACACAGAAAGACGGAGGGGAAAGGAGGAGGAAGCTCAAATTCAGCCCCAAGGAACTCCAGGTGCTGGTGGAGGAGGTGGTGAAGCAGCACCAGAAGCTGTTTGGGAGGCAATCCCTGCAAGTGCCTGAGGCCGAAAAGCGCAACATATGGCTGGCCATCCAGGCGCAGGTCAATGCTGTGGGAGTGACCCACAGGGAAATTGAGGTCCTCAAAAAGCGCTGGTATGACCTGAGGATTGTGAGCAAGAGGAAGATGGGCGACATCCAGAAGGAGGCCAGCCAGACCGGAGGTGGAACCAACAGGGCACCTGCCCTCACCGAACTGGAGGAGCTGGTGGCGGCCACACTCGAGCAAGAGAGCGTCGTGGGTCTTGGGGACGCCGACAGCTCTGCCAGAGCCGCAACACACCAAGGTAAGACGAAAGCACAGCAATGTAGCCGCCCCTACCCCTATCCCACATCCCCCATTGTGACACGAGAATCACACTGCAGTCCACACGTGTCAGTGCAGACAGGCAATGCATTCCGGGAGATGTAGTCAGGGCAACACTAACCATGACGTAAATGTCACAGGGCAACAAGGCATGTCACGCACTCGAGGCACAAGGAGACAGAGGACAGATTGGAAAGTCAAATGATTTATTGTGACGCTTGCAATGCAGCCCTTCGGGGACACTGAGCCAATGTTGTTTTTCTGTCCACAGATGTGACATCATGCAGTACAGGGCATGCTGCAGGGGAGACGGCACACCGGCCACAAAAATCACCTCTAGCCAGCACGAGTGCAGACCAGGGAGCAGGCCCACTTGCAGCCGCACCACCTACGCAGCCAGCCTCGCCGCACACAGAGCCAGCATCACCTCACCGAGAGCCAGCATCACCACCACCAGAGCCAGCATCGCCACTCATGTTCGATTCACCGGCCACATCTCCGCTTGCAGGTGTGAGAATGAGGAGGCGTCCAGCAGCCAGGCTACGAGCCTTAGACACCTCGTCAGACGACAGCATGGGCCCAGAAGACCGCACCGGGCCCCAGGAAGGGAGCCATCCCACTGTGCCCCAAACATCACAGGCAGCACAGACGGGAGCAAGAGGGCGCCGCAGGTCGCGTGTCCAGAGTCCACCAGCACCCACTGACGGCCATGGTGTCTTCTTGGGGCTCGAGGGCCAAATGTTGAAGCAACAGCGCCTGCAATCAAAGGCAGTAATGTCAGTCCAGAGGCACATGCGGGTGATGAGGACAAGCTTAGTCAACATGGACACAAACATTGGCGGCATGGCTGCGGGCATTCGGGACATGTCCCAGTCAATCCAGCAGTTGTGCAGCAAATTAGATGCTGACATCGAAGCACGGCGCCGGGAACGCCAGAGAAGGGACACTACCAGCAGGGCACTCAACCGTCTGGCAACTGCGACTTCCCTACTTTGCCGGCGCTCTGTGACGATGCAGGAGGGCCTAACACAGTGCTGCAGCGACCTGTCACGGGGGATGGTGCAGGTGACAAGTGCACTAGGGGTGCTATTGACAAGTCAGGCGTCGACAACTGCTGCAGGGGATGCTGCGGAGAGCATCGACACCAGCAGCAGCATCACACCCCCCGTCCCCGAAGCACGCAGGAGCAGCAGGCGGCTTGGGGTTGGCTCTAGTGAGGATGCACAGGCCGTGCAATCCACCACTGCAGCGCGTATGCGCAAACATTGATGTGGCCCTGCTTATCCACTTGCCATTGGGTGACGTAACCCTGGACATACTCATTGTATAGATGGCATATTGCCAGATTGGCCTGTTCATGTGTTCATGGCGTGGTGCCACATTAAACTACGTCATGACTTCTCACGACTCGCTGTGTCCCCTCACTTACTCAGAAATAGTTGCATGTGATCTCTGCCCGTCTCTCTCTCCCATCGATTGCAGTTGGCACTCTAGCTGCGCTGCCCTCTGGCTGGCCTGACTCATCCTCGTTGTCCTCAAAATATGTTAGTTCCACATCTGTACCTTTTTTCGTGGCAAGGTTGTGCAGCATTGCACAAGTGGCAATTATCTTGCAGCAGGTGATGGGTTTGTACTGGCGTGCGCCTCCGCTCTTGTGGAGGCAGCGGAACCTGCTCTTCAGCAGTCCAAACGTGCGCTCCACCACATTGCGTGTAGATTTGTGGGCCACGTTGTATCGTCTCTCACTCTGGGTTGCTGGGTGTAGGTAGGGAGTGAGGATGAATGAACGGCATGCATATGCACTGTCGCCTGGATGAGTAAAAGGGAACCATCAGTTACATGCCTCTATACACTCTGATTTGCAGGTTTCAAGGGGCGTCACTGTTACTTACCCAGCAGGTAACCCTCTCCGAATTCTCCGGCTCTCAGTCGTGTGTAGATCCCACTATTCCGGAAGATGTAAGAGTCGTGGGTGCTCCCAGGAAACTTTGCAACAATATCTGTGATGATGTTCCCTGCATCACAGATCACCTGCACATTGATGGAGTGGGTGGACTTCCTGTTCCTGTAGATGTGCTCTGTGTCAGCTGGAGGACAGATTGGGATGTGTGTACCATCAATACAGCCGATGACATGGGGGAACTGTGCCATGTGATAAAAGTCTGTTTTTGTTTTCTGCAGTGCAGCCTGTGTGTTTGGGAAGCTGATGTAGTGGTGCATTCTCTGCATCATGGCATCCAGGAACTTCCTGAAGAAACGTGACAGGCAACTCTGGGATACCCCACCCACCGCAGCTATCACCACCTGATAACTGCCGGATGCCAACAGATGTAGGCTGCAGAGCACCTGCACATGTGGGGGTATGGCGTGCGCCCTTCTTATTGGCTGGTCCAGGAGTGGGTGAAGGTCCCTGATTAAGTCCATGATGGTTTCGGGGTGTAGCCTGTACCTCTCATGTATCTCTGCATCAGTCAGCTGGAATAGTGTGATGCGCTGTCTGTAGATTTGTTCCTCCCGTCGCCACACCCTCAGTCCTGCTGCCTGTAGACGTAGGCGCCTTGCAATGACGTACATGGCGGCCATGTTGTCCACGCTGTTGCATTTTGGGATTGCTTATATGCATTGTTGATGGTTACCACCTGCTTTCCATCCGTGTTAATTACCGACTCTTATTTACCGATTTTCCTGGATTTCTTAATTACCGACTGCTCCTACATGTCATTTTCAATTTTTACCACTTCATATTTACCACTTCATATTTACCGATTCGTTAATAATGTATTCGGTAAATATGAATCGGTATTTTAGAATTAGGTAAATATGAATCGGTATTTACCGCCTCATATTTACCGAAAAGTGGTTTTTGGACTCCTACATCTCACTTGTCTGAATACCGGTCGGTAACGGCATATTTACCGAAAATCGGCCGTTACCGACCGGTATTTGGCTACCTACATGAGGCCCTTAGTGTTCTCAGCATACAATGAGAGAACCCACACCACCCACTTGTTGACATATGCATGGCAGTGGCAATCTCTGGTATGCACAGCATTAGAGAAACAAGCATTTGCAATGCAACAGGTCTCGTATTGACGCAAGTTTGAGCTAGTGGCATTATAAACGAAAATGCCTTTTAGCTATGTTTTGGTTTTTGAAACATAAATATAACACTGCCATTTACAATGCCAATAGCTTAAACTTGAATAATGCGAGACCTATTGCATTGCAAATGCTTGTTTGGCATTGGTGCATGTATTTGACCGACCCTGTTATTTGTTTCTTCTTGACCTCGCCTATTATTATTCATGCCAGGAATGAAAAAAAAGCCTTGACGAAAATGCTGTTTTCCATAATCATTTGCAAATCTTTTGGTTCAGTCTCCTGAGCTGTGGGAGAGGGTCCTGAGCACAGTGGGGGATGCGACAGAAAATTCCTTCCGTTTGCTTCGGCGTGTATAATGCAGGCAACCTCTCTGGGTGGTTTAATCGCTTTAGGTACTTTCTATTAAAAAAGGGCTCCTTTAATGACAAAACAAATGTGATTATCTTAGCGAGTGTAAGAGGGGTATTGAGAGTAGGGGTGGGCGGAATTTGCGGAATTAACCTTCGCAAATTATCGCGAGAATGTTTAAAATTATCGCAAACAAGCAGAAATATCGCGAAGATGCGGAAGTTGTTTTCCGGCATGTTCGCGAGATTTTCTGCATGGTTGCGGGTCGCCAACTTACCCATGTGGTTGCTTGCGGGCGCGGCCATCTTGTTTTGAGTTGTTCTCGCGGTGCATGATCGCGAGAAGAAAGACGTGATCGCGCGACGCATGACGTCACTGCGGGCGCGAACTGTCGCGAGACAGCGCAAATGGCTAAAAACAATACAACATCTCATGGAGAACGCGACCGGATCAAGAAAACTCGTCGGCGAACGCAGGGATTCAGGTAAGGTGATCGCGCGCGCGCGAGAATGTATCATTTTACAGCGCGAGCAAGAAACAAATTATCGCCAAGCTGCGGAAACCGGAATTTTTGACATTTTCGCGCTCTCCGCGGAACGCAAAAATGTCAAATTATCGCAATTTCCGCGAACGGAACAAAATTTTTGCCCAGGCCTAATTGAGAGTTTAAGAAAGAAAAGCTGCCCGGTACCTTCTAACGACCGGGGCTTCCCTACACCTGGCAAAGAAGATCAGAGTGCGACCAGGACAGGAGAGCGCCGCCCACTCTCTCTCAGTGTCTACATGCGCATTTGCATGCGCATGTTGACATCTCGACGGCGTTAGCAGCGCACAGCGCTGTTCTCGCCATGCAAGGGCTTTTTACATGTGCACGCGTACGGAGGGACAAAGATGGCGTTAGGCTGTCCACATGCGCGTGCATTTGCAGCTGTATGTGGACAGCCAGATGCCATCTTTGTCCCTCCTTACGTGTGCACATCGTGAATTGATTACAAAAAGCCCTCGCATGGCGAGAGCAACGCTATGCACTGCTAACGCCAGGCGAGACCTAAAAAGGACTGGAGATCCAGGAATATCACCCCTTGCTCCAACAGGCACATGTGCAGTGATGACTTCCCGTCTGACCTTAGGCAATTTACCTGACGATGCGCACGTGCCTAGATAGCTATCCGCCTTTTAATGTCCACTTTCAATGTTTTGCGTTTTATGTGTGTTATTTTCTGTTGGTATGCCTATGATCATTGATAAAAGTCTATCTCGTCTTTCTGTTTTGACACAACCAACCCATTCATTGAAGTGGTTTTCCAGCTGCCTCCTCACTGTAAACGAGACAAACGAGAATAACGGACATCAAAGGCGCTTCCAGCGGCATCCGCTGTTTGAGAAGACGTTTCAGGTGCAGCGGCCTGTCTTTGTTGTTAATATTAACAAATCTATTCAATCAACCAATCCAATAGTTTGTTTTGGTGACAAAAGTCAGCAATAAAAACAGAGCAAATTGACATCGCAACATATCAAATAATCAAATATAATATATGTTAAATTATAAACCAAATTAATTGATAAAGAAATGCAGCTGATGACAAATGGCAGACCTCAGTTTGGGAGCAATGATTAGAAAACGACCCATAATTAACAGAACAAAGAGGATGACATCATCTGCAAATGGAAAAAGCCACTCTACAGGCTGTAAAGCAAAGTGAGGTGCAAATGCATTGATATATAATACACCAGTTCCCACAACACAATCACATCTGCATGAGCTGCTGTAAAAATGAAAATCCTGTCAATGATAGACAGGGTTCAGTCATCCGTGTCTCCTGGAACACTGAGAAAATCAAAATCATTCGCAAACTGAAATATAGTTTCACAAAGTGTCTGGTTGGTTACTCTTGTGACGTTTCAGGAGAGAAAACTATGGGCATCTGCAGAGCAAACAGGGGTACTGGAACAAGCTACATTCAAGTACTGCCCAATAATAGACAAATCACAATTTTTCGTAAACATTGAGAATATCGATTTGCCAGTCTAAAATCCATCTTGACAGTCTAGACCATGATATTCTGATATACACTTGCCATTTGTAAACCGAACTGTAAATGGGAAGCGGAGACCTGGAGTCTGATGCCTGGAGAAGGGCGTCCCCTCACCACAGCGCTCTTAGATCTCAGTATTTCTTGTCCTCCCTCCCGTGAAATCTGCTTCTTTTGAGGTTACTAGTCGCACACGTGTCATTCTTGTAGGTTCCCTGTTGTTGGTATAAACCAATATTGATGAATGAAGGTAGAATGTTTTCAATCAGGCTGATGAATGTGGCTAGCCAACACTGTCTACGATCTTTCCCAACAGGGCCGCCCTTCTGATAAAACACAATTACCCTTTAGTGGGAATGCCCAATATTGCCATCTGAATATCTGGGGAAATATGAGAAACGGCCTTAGACCTAGGCACTGAGTTTGAAGTGTCTCAGTCACTTTTATGAATGGGGTTTGAACTATCATTTCTATCTTGGACTGCGTCGGAAAGTGCGCCAATGCTTCGGCACGCAGACAGCCCTCTATCAGATGATTCCCCTGGAACATATTGATAACAAGCCATGCTAGTGCAACAAGCAATAAACGCAATAGAAGGAGATTTCTCCTACATGTCAAAGATTGATACGTTAACGGTTGACTAAGGTAAGAAAGATCCCTGATGTAAAACATCCATTAGCATTTGCCCTCATTTCACAATCCCACTAGTATAAAAAACTTTAAATTTAAAGACCAACTTGGATTTTAAGATCAACACCAAAGAAACATGTTTCTTCGTCTTAATGACTTCTCTTAAAGAATGGGTTAAGAAGTAGGGCCACGTGATTGAAAGATACCTGAATCCAATTGATATTTCATCAAAGGGTGCATAGCTTGATAACAATGCCGGTTTCAATCTTGATTCTTCTGGAGTGGCCTCACAGTAATGGGCATCCTACAACACGCAGAAGCAGCACAGCATCCTTTGTACCATAAGAGGCTCCAGGGGGTGAAGGAGGATAACGGGTTGTAGACGCTGCCATCACAGACGAAAGCACGCTGGTGATACAAGCCACTACCAGTGAGTGCTCTTAACTGCCTATGTTCTCAGTAATGAAGCTGTTCAGGGTGTTTTATGCCTGAACCTATAGAGACACAAACATTTCCAAATCCTTTTAAACAGTGAAAGATCTCACTCAAGAGGAATTGCTTAAGGACCAAGTTCTGTGCTAGAAGCCAGAGTTGACTGCGGAAGAACCTGAAGCGGCGGCATATCAAAGTCCATCATTGATGATGGACGCATTTGTTTCTGCTTCCACTAGCTAGAATGGTGTCGTTTCGAAGACCAGACCTTGCTGAGAGATGGGGAGCACCTCTTTAGTTTTTTTATTTGTCAGTTGGACCTGGTTAAGGACTCTGATGATGTCTTCCCTTTTTCGACTTCAGAGAGTCCCAGCCAACATCAGGATTCTCCATTCCTGCTAAGCATGCTTCTGGCCATTTAATACAAGTCAAAAAAACATTTCATTCCATAAAGGCATGTTTGTGGTGCTCAGACTGTTAAAGCAATCACAGCCATACCCTATAGTTCCCTGGGTACTCTGTCACTTACAGACAGTGAACACACTTGCCATAATATTTAAAACCTAGAGCCCTCTTGCCCCTGGAGCTGTCAAATTATTACAATACTTGCAGGCAAAATTGTTAAATTGGCATGATTTCAGGCACAAAGAGAGGAATGTGCTGTTCAGGCGCAGCACTGACAATAAACGTGTTCCCCCTGAGCTGTGTCGTGCAGCCTCACATGAGTCTGTCCAGTGCCTCTAACAGCAAGACAGAGAAAATATGCTCCAGAGTCTCAGCCAAGAGTCAGGAAAGTTGTCAAGAGATGAAACACAATTCGAGGAAAAGTATCAGTTACAAATATTTTAATGAATGATTTTTACTGGGAAAGACCCTCCAGGTAGTCCAAAACGTGGCTACTCAAACACCACTAAGTGTTTCCAGTTTATGTCCAGTCACAGGCTCTGAGTACTGAACTGGCACCAGTGGGCTTGTATAATGAGTTCAATGTCCCTACTGCTTTGCACAACTTGGTGTTCACTTTCTAAACTGTGTTGTCCTGCATCATGCAGAACCTCAAAACAGTTCACGCTTCTAAAGTCCTTTGTATTACAGCCAGCAATGTGTGGGCAACACCCCTGCAGGACTCCCTGGCTCTCTGGGCCTCAATCACCACCAGCACTTCACGGGATGTACAAGGCTCGTTTCTTCCTTGAGGCTTTCAGCTCCGTGTTATATTATGTTACGTTAAATAGTAGGTTTCATATTTGATGTTTGTCCTAATGTGAAATACTCTCATGCCATTTTTGCTGGAAGGAAATTGTGCTTCAGCTGAGCTGAAAATGAGGAAGGGGTACAGCATCACATGTCGTATATTACCCTACTCAATGCACACCCATACATCACGGAGCAAACGGTATACATCTTGATCCACAGGTGGTACAAATACTAAACTCAGCAGAGGTCGGAAGAAGGCCAACCTTGGGTTTGAGCTGGACTTGCCCCTTGGTGTGTTCACTCACCTGACTCCCATCATGGCATAGGCGGCCTTGCTCCTGATGGCCACTGACGGGTGCTGCAGCTTCTCCTTGAGAATGGAGACCGCGCCAGCCCGAAGCGCTTCACAGGCTTCCACTTTGAGGCAGAAGTACAAGGTATCCAATATCAAGCCCTGGACCTCTTCCACCTCTGTCTCCAGCTTCTTCACCAGCTTTGGGACCAGGCCGGCTTCCACCAATCCCAGAGCGCCTGCATCAAACACCAACAAGACAGGGGTGGAAGTCAACCATGGGCGAAGAGCACAGCGGTAAAGAAGGCATGCCCCCATTACTTCTGCAGGGAAGCGGTCTACTATGACATGTTAATGATCAGACTGCTCGTAAAAGAGGCTTTAAAGGGACCTGCTGGTGAATGCTGTCACAGTTCTGGAATATATCATACAAGCAGATTCAGAAGGGAAATACAATGCACGGTGTATTATTGAATCAAAATCCCAGACAGAAATCATGAGCCAATGGAACATTCTGCAAGCAATTCATATCCCAAACTCACTCTGGAATCTAAATTAAGCAGACATTATCAAATAAACAGACATTCTGAAATCGAGAACCTGGGCAGACATCAATCATTTGGAATCCAAAACTCAAGCAAGAATTGTGAGTCGATGTGTTTGTGGGTACACAGTTTAGGATATGTTTCCATTGATTGGATGGCATCTTAAGAACTCCAAACCCTTTACCATCCTGCATGTACCCTCTATCAGGTGCTTGTTTGAGCTGCATGAACAGCCATGAGCTGGCTTCCAAAAGGAGAGATATTATACAGACATCGTCCTACGCCCTGCTCAACAAATCCTGGGCGCTAGTAAGTCAACTAGACCACTCCTCTAGAAGAAATATGGTGCTTTACTATACCTGCAATTGTGTGATGCAGTTCAGCTGAAATTATCATGTTACCCAAGTAAAAATGGCAAACATCAGACTTGCTCTAACATATAGCAGGCAAAATGCTATAAACCAACCACTATTGTCTAATGTGGGTTCTTGAAGTACAGCATCATGCCATATTTTCAAACATCCACATGACATACTGGCCAAGATATACGAAGCCACTTAGCATTTTTTTGTAATGGGCTGAATTGCTATTTCGGCCGTTAAGAAACGCTAAAGGCCTTTTCAGATGTACAGGGAGGCAAAACCAGTCACAATTTGCGATTTCTACCCGGTAGAAATTGCAAATTGTGACCGTGATTTAGGAATCGCAAATAGGAATGACCTATTAGCTATTCCTAATGCACATTTACATAGCATTTCCTAGATGCGAATCGCGCATTTAGGCAACGCTATTACCATCGACTTGCAGTCGACTGTAAACATGTGCAAAATTAAAAAATGCAGTTAAAAATGCTTTTTTTAATGTGCCATGAAGCGCACATGTGCCCCCAGGGCATATGTACACTTACTTGTGCACTAGGAAATGTGGGTGCCTCTAAGGAGGCCTTAAGCCCAGAGGCACGCTTGGCTATCTTGCCCATGGGCGGCAATGCAATGAAATGTCCTATTTGTGATTCCCTAATAGCCTTTCCTACTTTGGGAATAAGGGAACTGCAAATTTAGTACATATCCTTTTGGAATATATGATGTTACTTAGCATACCGTTACTTCGCAGGTATTTACTTCTAAGTTTTTACTTCGCAAATAACATTACTACGCGTGATACTTCGCAAATATATACAAATACATTAAAAATGCTGTTACTTCGCAGTTAATTTTTTTGCATACCATTACAACGCGTTCTTGGTACTTTAAAACAAAAAAATAATCGTAATAGTAACCTATCCCCTGGCAAACACCCTGAACCCTAAAAATACCCCCTACACCCCAAAACCCTATCTCATCCTGACCCCTAAAAATATCCCAGTACCCCAAAACCTAAACGCACCCTGAACCCTAAAATTACCCCATACCCCGAAACCTTAACCCACCCTGACCCCTAAAATTACCCCAGCACCCCAAAACCTAAACGCACCCTGAACCCCAAAAATATCCCAGCACCCCAAAACCTTAAATGCACCCTGAACCCTAAAAATACCCTCTACACCCCAAAACCCTAACCCACCCTGACCCCTAAAAATACCCCTATACCCCAAAACTTAAACTCACCGTGAACCCCAAAAATACCCATGCACCCCAAAACCCTAACCCACCCTGACCCCTAAAAATATCCCAGTACCCCAAAACCTAAATGCACCCTGAACCCTAAAATTACCCCCTACACCCCTAAACCCTAACCAACCCTGACCCCTATAATTACCCCAGCACCCCAAAACCTAAACGCACCCAGAACCCCAAAAATACCCCAGCACCCCAAAACCTTAAATGGACCCTGAACCCTAAAAATACCCCTACACCCCAAAACCCTAACCCACCCTGACCCCTAAAAATACCCCTATACCCCAAAACCTAAAAGCACCCTGACATCTAAAAATACCCCAGCACTTCAAAACCTTAAACGCACCCTGAACCCTCAAAATACCCCATGCACCCCAAAACCCTAACCAAGCCCGACACCAGCACCCTGAACCCCAAAAATACCCTAGCACCCCTAAACCTCAAATGCACACTGAACCCTAAAAATACTGCCTACACCTCAAAACCCTAACCCACCCTGACCCCTAAAAATACCCCTGTACCCCAAAACTTTAATTTGCACAGTAACTCCATTATGCGTAGTAAATGCATGCTAAGTAAATGCATGCTAAGTCATGGCATCTGCGAACTAAAATATGCGTAGTAATGGTAATACGAAGTAATGACTGCGTAGTAAAGGTAGAATACCATCCTTTTGCATTTCTTAAACAGCAATTCCTACGGAGTTGGTATTAAAGAAATGCAAACGGGAAGCTTTGTACATCTGGGCCACTATTACATACCAACATCGAATCAGTGAATCAGAGAAGTGGAGGGATCACTCTTTCCCACCAAAAAGAAGTATGCACTCGTATGTACAAAAGCCATCCACATTTCATACCAGACAGCAAGTTCCTACCTTCCCACTGATCCATCTCACACAACATCCACATCTAATTCCTACATACCACCTTGATACTACCCTAAATTCACACATGCACTTAGGGATTCAGAAGCAAGCATCATCCTTGATCATTCTTGCATCAACTACACAACACACCCTTAATACTGCTCCTGACCCCCAACTGAGAAACTCCATACCTGAAACACACGAACCTCGACAGCATACCCTGGATGCACCTTCCAGCTCTGATATCATCTGGCACCCAAGGCCATGCTCTTGCCTGAACTGCCAAACCGATACCAGAAAAAAATACAACTCGACTGCGCTCCCCCAGAATTCTCCAATCAAAGTCTGCAAACAACTTCCACAGATACCTTCCATAAGCACTTGAGAATGTTCTTTGAAGAATATGCACTCCAAACGGTTCATAACCAGTGCTTAAAATAGATAGTTAGAAGTACTGTTACTCACCGTTGCAGGGTACATGCTTCTAACCATGAAGAGTCAGTGATCTACCATTAGTAATATTGGATCCATGCTGAGAAGTACTAGAACACTCCCCTGCAAATAAAATAGATGCAGCTACTCAAATTCTAACAGTTCCATAAAGGATGGATTATTCATTCCTCTATATGGTCATGGAACGCCTTGGTGACTTGCAATATCCTTATAATGTACAGCAAGGGGTACTTCAGTCCATATATTAGCTTTATTTTCTTATTGCAGGCATGTTCTTCTGCCAGATCTGCATGTAGAAAGAAAATTAGGACACCACTCACTAGTAATTACATATTACAAGTGAGTAGTGATATCACAATGCCGTCCTTTACAGTTGCATAAAGTATGCAGCTGGGCTCTTCCGCCATCAAAAGCTAAAAGAGAAATTGTGTGTGGCCTCCAAAAAATGCTTTCTATGGAGCAAAAGCAGGGAGAATGAAACAACTCACATTTCTCCTGAAAGACGAGAGCGTCTTTGTGACATTCTCTATGGCGGTCTTTGGCAGAAGGTGTGTGACCGCCTATGGCTATGGCTCTGTCTGGCACAGCCTAAACCTTTACTCCCAAAGTGAAGAAGAAGCACTCAGAGTACAGGCTGAAAGAGGACATTTCTTTGTGCGCCAGCTTAAAATTACTTTAGTCGAAGGTAATGATAAAATAAAAATCAGAGCAGCACTTGCAAAGACTTGAATCCAACCCAAATGCAAACTATGTGCTCAGGGTCCTGTCTGTGCCAACAATGAAGTAAAGATATCTAACATTAGTAGAGACAACCACCCACTTGCCAAAGATGTCTTGTGCTGGTAATGAGGTCTCAAACTAAATTATCTCCCCTTGAGATGTTTTATTGGAGTTGGTTGAAGTCATACCAAGTAAACCAAATATAAATGTGGGTGTCTCCCACGAATGATTGCACCTTTGAGAGTTCATAAGCTCAAAAGTTGGGAAAAAGTAGATATTAAAGAAGGACAGTGGAGATCTCTGTGGAAAACCTCAGGACGGCGATTCATCTCGTGCCGAATAGGGACCTCTACAGACAGTGAGAGATTGAAAGGGAACGACTCAAGCCTCTCGACAGTAGCATGATTGGCCAGAGCAAATGGGGACGTCTTTCCCAAAAAAAGAGGATGGTCTACAGTATCGGATGTATGGAAATGCATCATGGCCAAGAGACCGACTATAAAACAAAGGGCCCTGTCCTAAAAGCATCGCAGTCCACTTTCGTTCCATTTTGGGCCAAGGCCTGACTAGAGAGGAGACAGGCAGGTGGTAATATCAAGGTGTTTATGGGTTCTGCAGCCACACTTTTTTTCTACGATTTTAGGCAATCCAGGCAGGTTGGTAATGGGTCTGCAGTTGAATGGCACTGCTTAATTCAAATTAGGATTTTCAACAAAAAGAATAATAATTCCAAATACGCCATGGAAATCCAGTAAGACTGAAACTGACAAAGCCAACATCATCATGTGTTAAACCTAACTCTTCCTGCTCTCGACAGCCAGGATGGGCCAATGTCCACCCACCACCAAAGAAGTGAGAACCTCACACAAAGACCAGCCTTCAAGACAATAGGCAGTGGAGGCACGTGGTCCCAGTTCTAGTAGTGCAACTAGGGAGCACAACTCCTCCCCCTCCCGCGCCACCAACATAAAGCCTTCAGGAGTGCTCACAACCAGTTACGTTGTCTCCAACAACCAGCTGAGTTTGAACTGTCTGCAGCCATTAACCTTGAAATATTATTGCCCTCATTTCTATGGCATGGTGCTCTAAAGGTATACCTCCATGCCGCTCTTCTTAGAAGCAGCGATCCTGCCATCAGTAACCCGCACTGTTCTTTACAGCCGGTGAATCTTCACTGTCCCTACTGTCTGCACTGATATACAGGTCCCTACTGCCAGAGACCCTACGTGTCCTCCATAAGCCTACACTTGCATGCTCGTGCTTACAGTCAAAGGCCTTCTCTAGCAACTGGAGACAGTGATCGTCTCCTCTCTCCCACCTCATGCACTGGCTCCCTTATTAAGCAGCCAAGTACTTTACTGTCACCTACAACCTACACTTGTATAATGTACTCTGCAGCCAGTCCCTCCCACTCCCACTACCTGCACTCACATGCTCTCATATGTTATTCCCCACAGCCAGAGATATACTCCACTGTCTATTAATCCTTCTCTTATTGCATTCCCTACATCCAATAACACTACTGTGACTGCCTCTACCACCTGCTCTCATATACTCGCCCATACAGCCACCAGCTCTAATCAGCCCTACTAGCGCCACCCCTCTCTTGCTCCCTGTAACCAATGGTCCTACTCTGACCTCCATCACCGACCCGCTGGCTTTCAGGCTCCCCTGCTTTGACCCTACCACTAGTACAATTGGAATGCTCACTGCAACGATCCTGATCAGTCCCCTACTATGAGCACCCATGTGCTGCTCCCTACTCTTTGGGGCCATTTCACCACAGTCAATGTGACAATGAGCAGCCCATGAGTTGCCCAGTGAGCAAGCCAGGTCTCGAAAGAGGTTTGACAAATTCTAGCCAATGCCCTTTTAAGGCATAAGGTGACCACGGGCAGCAAAGCCCCCACATGCCTTCCCTGACATAAGTATCTGTGTTACAGAATGCATGGCATAGGTTCCTTCCTATGTCCTGCTTTGTTTCCCCTGCTGCCTACCCTCCAAGAATCTGCAAGTGCCATGGAGATACCAGCGCCAGCTCCCTGAGGCATGAGCTGCCCCAGGGACATGACAACCGCGCCTCGAAGAAGCGGAGCAGCAGTACCTCGCAATAGCATGGGATAGGCAAGCAAAGGATGGTGACCCAATCTTGCAGGCTCTCCCTTATCAGCACATACTATGCAATCTTGACCTAAGGGTGACGACTTGCCTGGCAGGAAAGCCCCTTCAGAAGCACCAACATGGCCCCAGGAGCTTCAGTGGAGGTATGAGCACCCCATGGTATATTCTCAAGAGGCACTTCAGGGCCAGTTCTGCAGGGCAGGCTCTGAGCCTAGGGAACAATCGATCAGTTACCCACGCACCCCCATCTCTCAATAATGCCCAGCAGTATACAGCTCGTGGGGGGAAGGCACTACGCCTGCTGTGTGCCTGATCAGAACACCCCCCCCCCCTCCCCTTCCATAGCCCCTGGAGCCTGTTAAGAGCCTGGACGGCTTCCGGCACGGTGCAGGCTCGCGCCAGAGGCATGAGCGCGAGGAGCAGGAAGCCGTCATCGGCGACGCATGATAACAGAACTCACAGACCAGTTGCCAGGGCCCGTTACGTGGTTGCCATGGCAGACATCATGCACTGTGTTTGAACTGATTCCTGTGTTTTCAAGGAGAGGGTAAGTCTGGAGTGTTTCATTTACAATCACAGCAACCTCTATTACTATGCAGAGGGCTGAGGCTGGTCACGTTAGAGGGGGAACTTCTGCATTATTTCCACAACCCACCAGCTGCCCAAATATCGCACAGCTGTCACATGTCGATCACTCTTAGTACGCAGGCGTCAACTGGCCCCGTGCTATAAGAGTTATTTAACCACTTCTGGGTTTTGAGCCAATACCACTGCACAATTGCACATGCTAGATATGTATGCAACAGATGTAACCTGTAACTGACGTAATTTTGTGACATTGTGGAACCGCATGTAGAGCGCTCTGAGACCTCCGGGTCTAGCCAGCGCTACATAACCCCGTTGACTATGCAACTGTAATGATTGTATCCATGAATATCTGCTATTCTTGTTCTTCCTGGCTGCTGAGACCTGAGCAACATGGCTAATGCCCAGTGGAACTGCTAGACAGCTAAAGAGGAGATCGGCCCTGGTCTCTCCCCTCGGCCGTCACCTACCCAGCTGGACATTGGGCACAGTTCTCCCCGTCTCTCCGCTGTGTCATCTTCCTCCCCCTCCCGCTGACGAATTACCGTAACATTGTCTCGGTGCCTGTGTCTTACTATGCTTGGATGTAATATGTAACTAGTGATTCAATTGATCCTCATGTAAAGCGCTCTGATATCCTTCGGGATCTGGTTTGCGCTATATAAAACTTTATAAATAAATAAATGAAACACAGCAAGGTGAGCTACAGCAGCAAGACATTAATGGAGGTTTAAATCCTGTAGTAATAATAACTTGTTTTTTATATAGCACTTGATTCCAATTTTTGCTGTCTCTAACTCCTCTAACTAACAGGTCTCACTATTACCAAACTAGATGAAACTTATCAGCTATGCTTCAACAAAATAAGGGTTCCACAAAATAAGCAATGCAAATGAAGTAAGTTATGTATGAAACGTGGCGCTAAAGGCCTGCACCAGGTAAACATCTCACCTCATGGTATCAGTAATAACGAGTGTGTCATTACAGTACCATTGTACCTAATAACTTGAGGTAAGGCCCAAAAAACTCTCAAAGGTGTTATATGTAATCAGCGTACCACACAGGGATGCAATAATGTTGTTCTTTATTCCACTTATTGCCTGGAGGTAAACGACATACATTCACCCCCGTTCCCAGACGTTTTCTCTCCAGTTCAACGTCGCAAAACCACAAGCTCCGAACCAGAATGACCCAAGGTTCCACACCTGGAACCTGATGACATTGCAATCCCATCACAACATTATACCACTATATCGGGGTGAAATTATGGACCGGCAAAAATATTGCATCTACCATGTCCACAAAGTTAGTAGGTGCTGAGTTAAGTCTTCCGGATCTGAAGATGACGTGGAAGTCCATGTCCCTTCAATACCTGGTCATACTTATCTCCCATATGTTGAAAATATTAGTTTGAGTACTGAGGAGATTCTTGCGGGGATAGAACACTCATTAACCTTTTGGCGGAAGCCGCCATTGTCCTTTGTGGGTAGAGTGGCCCTTAGTAAAATGATTATACTTCCCAGGTGCCTATATACATTCCATGACACAATGTGCCTCCTACCCTGCTCTAGATACGTCCTGTACTATTGTGGAATGGTGGGCACCCTAGGGTAACATTTAGTAAAAACAAACTTCCTTTTGAGGACAGCAGTTTGTCGCTCCTGGACTTTGAATATTATTATATGGCCTCCTAGCTCGAATACCTTCCGCTCAGGATGGTGTATACTCCCAAGAGGGGCTTCCCTGGGAGAGTTGGGCGTGACACATCTGACCTTGCCATGCAAATCTCGGATGACACCATACTTAATAGCGCTGATGTCTCAAGTCTGGGAGAGCTTTAGTAAATATGCAGTGAAGGACACTCCTTTTGGGTCCCACATGAAGATATGGGTTCAGCCCGCGTTCCACAGCTTCAAAAAGGTTGTGGAGGCAGCGGGGTGGATGGATGGTGGATGTCGGGAGATGGGAGACCTATATGAGGAGAACCGGTTTTATCACATTTGAAGAAGTCAGGAATACATTTCAGATGGGCCCGGGTCAGTACTTGAAGTGTGCTAGACTGACTGCAGCTGCACATACATACATATATGTTGGACTGGCTTTCCTGGACGACCCCCAGAATCACTTGTACTGAATGCCATTGTGGGGCTCCAAGATGGAGGAAGATGCACCTCAGTACTTTCAGGCAATGCTAGATTTCATCGGTTGGAAATAAAATCTTGCACTGCACCTACCTAACCTCACACATCCGTAGAAAGATCTACACAACACACGGAGGGGGACTGTACACGATGTGTACATGCTGTGGAAACCTTGCTTCACATGCCATGGTCATGTCCGGTGGTCAGCGACTATTAGGGCCTGTTGACGAAGGCCCTGGCTATGATACCATCATTGAGGGTTGAATACTCTTTGAGACTCTGTATATTGGGATTAAACCCCATACCAAAAAAAGAGTACAACTCCAATATAGTTTCATGTCATTGCTGGTATTTCTGGCCAAGTGCAGGATAATGATACATTGACTACAACCTGGATGCCCTCTGATACATATAAAGGTATCAGAGAGGGGCTCCTAGCAGAGGAAATACACCTTAATGGCATGCAATGTCGGACAAACTCCTGGAAGGAGAAGTCATGCCATCTCAGGCGTTGCATCATCTTACTGGTGTCTCTCTGATTATGTTGCTTTATTTGCTGTTGTGTGTGCGGCTGCCATTGGTGCAGTAACGACCAGAACCGACACCTGTGCATTATTTTGTATTGTGATCCCTCAGACGAAATAACTGTAACGACTGCTGTACCACATGTCAATGTTTCAAAAAAGAAATACAAGTATGTTAATCAAAAAGAACAGTAAATCTTATTGACTATGTTGCGTCTCCGCCACAGCTGCAATCATCAGGGCCAAGATCACGTCATTGTCCTGGAAGACTCCCAGGTCCATCACCACAGGAGCCGGGCAGAGCAGATGCTTGGTGATCTAGAGCAGACTTCCAAACTTCAAGCACAGCAGCTGGTCCTTACCACCAAGAGTTCAGTGCTTGAGCCATTCATTTACCACTCATTCTTAGCTGTGCATCCATCCATAACCACTGAGCAAATGGAGAATTTGGCTTTGGAAGAAAGAGATGAGGGATAAAGTCTTCATAAAAGCTGCCGACGTCATCAAGGTTGTAAAACTTTATGCCAAACGAATGAATCAGCAGCCACAGAGGAAGAAGGTAAATACTGAAGATTAGTTCTGATAGGGCCCAGCTCTGCTGGAACATCACCGGCAATCTCATTAAAACAAAGCGAAAGGTGGAGTTGCAAGCGACTGCTGGCAGTCGGGCAGGAAGGAAGCGATCGAGTGGCTTAGTCCAACTTGCCATGATTTGAGATCAGAATATGATGGTCATTGGGGTAAAACCAGTTTTTAGATAGTCTTTCATCAGAGCTCTCAGGCTCCTCCAATGTCCACCTCGCGTCTTCGGTCACCCAGGATTGATACTACTACAGATTCAGTTTGTCACATAGGGTGAAATCCTGCTAGAGGAAACATGATTTTACTCAATGAATTCCTGTAGTTGTTCGACCACGTTCCTCTGCAAACATTATGCAAGTTAGTTCACATTTGAAAAGGGTTGCTAGGTCAATCAATCAGAAGGGTGGGCCCATGAGAGGAGCAGGTTTATGGCTTTCTTTAGGGGGCGGGAAGCTGGTCAGAAGAGAGAAGAGACATGAAGATATGCTAATAGAGCAGGTATCTAAGCTAATGATTTGAATATGGAACCAGGGAAGGGTGTGAAGGGGAGCAGCAGCATGGCCTTTAAAGGGTGTGGGCTTTTCACACAACCAGCAAGGTAAGATCACAATCAAGGCATATGTGACTATTAGGAGAGTTGTTCCATGAGTAAAATAATAGTTACTTGCAATCCATAAAGCAGTAAAAGTGTTTGTCTAATGTCACATTTTTGCCAAATCTACTCAAGCCCTAGCAGTAAAAATACATGTGGCCAATTAACATGTGCTATTTAGAGCAATTGTACTAATAAACACACTTACGCATATGTATTACTACTGTGCAAGAGTCTAATTTGCGTTTATTGCCACTGTACAGTAAAAGGCTAACAATCATTGGCAATGCCAGTAGATCTGGCTTATAATTGAAACTGCGTTTTAGAGGCTGGTGAGATTAGGCGCTCTGTAAGCCGGTATCACAATTACTCTGTAAATCTTCCACTCATACAGCCATTCATCCGCCCACTAACTCTGACATTCACCCGCTGACTCATCAACGATAGAACACATATGCAAACTCAACAAGCGTAGCAAGATAAATTAACAAAAAAACAAATAGAAAAACATAAAAAATGTCACTGCCTAAACACAGCGAGCAAACACTTGCAATAATAAATAAAAAGAAACAAAGAAGCAAGCCGTCGTCTTGAAACGTTATTGTACATAGAGTATGGGATTAGCTGCAGAGCGATTCTTTTACAGTGTAGCATTAGTGATGGCCAGGATTTGAGAGCCGTGCGTCCTCGGGGAGGCGAAAACAAGCGAAGGGATTTAGGGCAGGTGAGCTCTCGAAATTCTGATGTGAATAATGTCAGGAATGGTGCCCGTAGTTTGGGAAATGCCAATCCTTGATTAGATACAGAGAGGTTGATGTGTTCCATCCCTAATATATACCACATACGATGTAACCAGCCCAAGTGTGTCGGTATGTGTTCAGTACCCCAGTGGGAGAGAATGTTTTGCAGGGCCGCACACAATGCCACGCTGATTTGTTTACCCTGTCAAGATCCGGAGGGCTTAAGAACATGTAGGCTGGAAATCTGGAGAGATCTGTGTCCAAATGAGTGTCAATGTCTGTGAGCACCTGCACCAAGTAGGGCCTAACTTTCGGGCATTCCCATAAAATGTGTAGCAGTGTGACGGGGAACCGCACTGTCGCCAGCACTCAGGGGATTTTGAACGGTTATATTTATGAATCCTGTGAGGTGTATAGTACCAATAGGTTACGATCTTTCTAGCCGTCTCGATACGAGCCATATAGTGCGTGGTCTGTCGTGCTCTGTAATAGATGTCCCCCCCCATTCTTTAGTCGTGAGTTCCCTGCCAATTTCTGCTTCCCAATGGGTTGGCTCTTGGATTTGGGAGTCTCCATAGGGGAGTTGATCAGACAGTATAGGTCCGAAACTAGGCGCTTTTTGGAAAAACTCGACAAGAGCCAGCGTTCGAAGGGGATGAGTTGTTGCTCTACACCAGGGCGCATATAGGGTTGCAGCGTCCAAAGTCGGATCTGAGTGTAGTGCCAGCGCTCCGTTTCGGGAAGTGCAAAGTCTGCACAGACTGCTTCAAAGGGAAGTGGGCCCTCTAGATCAAATAAGTGGCCTACTGACCTGCAGCCTGCCTGCACCCAGACTCGGAATAAGGGATCCTGAGAGCCTGGGTGAAAATCTGGGTCGTTGGCTATGGGAGTAAGTGGTGAAGGGAAGGTAGTGAGGCCCCTTTGTGCCGCTAGGCTGCTCCAAACTGTCAATGATGCCTTGGTGATGGGTGAGAGATATAGCGATTTGGGCCACGCTTGCTTAGGGAGGAATGGGTTGCTCCATTGTGTCAGTTCTTCTCGGATTCAGCCCGTGACCATTCCACAAAAACTCTCAGTTGGGTTGCCTGGTAGTAGTGGAGGAGATCACGCATTGTTAGGCCGCCCTCGTCTGAGGATCGGTAGCTGAGGTCCCTACTGAGCCCAGGGCACTTGTCTGCCCATACACATTTGTTAATTTCTTGCAGTAGGGAATGCAGCGTCCAGTGCGGAAGGAAGACCGGGAGCACCTGGAAAAGAAACAGAATTTTGGGGAGGATCGTCATTTTGATTGCAGAAATGCGGCCTTGGTAGGACAGGGGGTAAGACCGCCACTGACATAGATCAGTTTTGATCTGATGAGTTAATTTTTGATAGTTGAAAGTAACAGTGTCTGTGGTGGTAGATGTTATCTGGAGGCCCAGATATGGAATAGATAACAGGGCCCACTGTAGGGGCAAAGCCTGGTGCAAGGCGTTCAATGTCCGAGGCCGGAGGGTGAGAGTGAGAGTTTGCGATTTCTGTATATTTATCCTGAAGCCTGACGCTGAGCCAAAAGCCTCCAGCTCAGCTAATAAGGCGGGCAGTGAAGCAGAAGGTTCCTCCAAAGAGGTTATGACATCATCCGCATATAGGCCTATAGTATGCGGTTTTGCACCGAATTGGACCACTTTTATCTGTGGGTTGGTGATCACTTTCTGGGCCATGGTCTCTATATGCAGAGCAAACAACAGGGGCGACAGTGGACACCCCTGTCTGGTCCCCCTGGTAACAGGGAAGGGCGCAGAGGGGTGCCCATTGAAGCGAACTATAGCTGTTGGGTGGGAGTAGCTTCTGAAAATCCTTCTTTGAAAGCGGTCCCCTATGCCGAAGTGGGTCAGGGTGGCCGCCAGATAAGGCCGGTGTACCCTATCAAATGCTTTCTCTGCATTGACTGCCAAGAGCATTCTTTCTTGGGCATATCTTTGAGCTTTGTCAATTATGTGTAAGATCCGTCTCATATTATCGCTACACTGTCGTTGGGGCACAAATCTGGCTTGGTCGGGGTCTATGAGGCCGGTAAGGAGGGGGTTAAGTTGAGAATTCCCATAAAGAGTTTGAGGTCTGTGTTCAGAAGGGAAATGGGACAGTAGGAAGAACAATGGGTCCTGTACTTTCCGGGTTTGGGAATTACTACTATATCTGCTCGGAGCATCTAGGGGGGAGTGGCGTTGTGTCCATAATTGCTTTAAATAGCCTCATAAAAAGTGGGGCAAGACTTTGACAGAAGGTTTTAAAAAAAGAGCCTGGGAAGCCATCCGGTCCCTGAGATTTGGACGGCTTTAGGAGGGAAATACTGGAAATAACTTCTTCTATCCGGATCGTGTGTTCCAGATCTGCAGCCTGCATGGGGGTCAGAGAGGTAGGAGTGACACCCTTAAGATAGGCTGCGATCGCGTCTGGCGAGAGATATTGTGCGGTGTAGAGGGTCTAGTAGTATTCCCGGAAGGAATCTACAATGTGTGCATCATCTGTCTACTCATTGCCCTCCTTGTCTAAGATCTTTTGGACTCCTGACATTGGCTCTGCAATCGGCTCCCCAGAAGGCGGCCGGATCGGTTGCCACCCATGTAGAACCTAAGCCCATATCCCCCAGCCAGTTCTGTCCCGCTGCCGTGAGGGTCCCTACCTGTCCATGGCGTTGTGTCAATCTGTCCAAGTCACAGTTGAATACCAGATTCAGGTCCCCCCTAAAAGCAACAGCCTATCCCGTGTGCCCATGATCTGTCACTGCTTTGCGGAGAAAGGGTTCCTGACCTTCATTGGGGGAGTATATGGTGCCAACTGTGACGCTACCAGTCCCTACATGCAGTGAATATGCGAGGAGTCTGCCTTTGATCTCTGCTTGTTCGTGTCTCACTTTCCCCGGGAAAGAACTGGATATCAAAATTGCAACCCCGGCTGTCTTGGACGGGAGAGATGAGAAAAACTGATAGGGAAATGCCTTTGAGCGATGTCTGTGCTGATCTTTAGAGAGTAGATTCATTTCCTGTAGCAGACAAATGTGTGCCACAGAGTTTTCTAGATAGGAAAGAATGGAGTTCCGCTTCAATGCGTGGTTGAGGCCCTTGACATTGAGTGTGAGAACCACTAAGTGGTCAGTCATGGGAGCTGCGTGTAAGTGGTAGCTTCAGTGGAACCCTAGGTTGCGCTCGGCCAGCTTCAGCTGTTCCGAGGTCAAAGGCTTTCAGGTCAAATACAAGATAGTGATAGTAAAAAGCGCGTGTGTGCGTAGTGTCACCAGGTCGAGAAAGTCTCCTTAATAAAAGGCCGGTAGCCATCTTTAAAGTATAAAACAGTGATACACTGTAGACAATATTTTCCAAGATGGCTGCCAGATGTAGAAGCAGTGCTATATGAATGTGACGCATGGTAGATGAAGAGGCAAGCAAGTGGTCTGGTAGCATAGTCTGGGGAGCTGCAGGATACTTTACAAAAAGAAAAAACCTAAACCTGCCAGGCTCTGTTAGGAGGGCCTGGCAGGGACTATCACAATACAATTCATATGCTCTTTGGGTTTGGCAAAGAGGGTAACGAATATCAAAACACTTACCCGCTAAGGTAATTTGTGAGCTTCAATGTAACAAAATACTTGTCTAGAGACTTTAACAAAATGTAGTAAGAAACCTCACTGAAAGGCCTATTGGTTATAACATATTATACTAAGCAACGTCTTTTTCATAGGTTTTCATAAAAAACAGGGCAATCCTATGGTGTCTGGCACAGCCTCTCCCAATAAAAGTATCAGACGTATAGCCTTTAAAACTGGCTCATCACCATAAGCAATCCAGGCCTGTTTTTGGAGTGTAATGTTTCCCACAAGGCAACCATCAAATTATAAATATGTACAAGATTACAGTTGGGAAAACAATATACAACCATTCTTAGGGCCTGATAAGGATTCTAACTATGCATACCTTCTACCTCCTGGGTTTGACGGGGGGGGGTACCACCACCAAACCCTTTGTCTACTAAAATAAATTGTAAAATTCCACGTAAAAAAACACATGAACACAAGGTCTACCACAGTGTAATATCAGTGCTCCCTTAAAGGCCTATTTGTATTAACATGTGGTTTTCACATAGCTATGTAAGGCCTACTAATTTTTCCTCATAAACAGATCATACATATAGCATCTGACATAGCTGTTCACATTGAAACAATAAGGCTTACAGTGCAATACAAATCCACCCTTAAATGCCTATTAGCTTTAACAAACATTGTTAACAATATATATATGTTAGGTCTACTTTCTTTGTCCTAACATTTGATAATAAGCAGATCACGCCTATTGCCGTGATCACTGGCTTGGCATCATATCCAGCATAGCCCTGGGGTATCGAGCATAAACTTTCTACAAGACAAAAATGCAATACTAGCTCTCTTTTTAAGTGAAAGCACACAGTTTCTGACCAATCAAATGCTGAACTGAAGGGAATCAAAATATAGGAGGAGCTAAAGTCCCTCTCTCAATGGTACTTCTTAAAGCTCTTTTTCTGTTGATCACGTAAGGTAACGAAAATGCTGCACTGTCAAGCTAGAACTAAAAAAAGGCGAGCTGTTAAAAAATTGCATGCATTTCCCATTCAAGTCTGTAGGAGAGTAGGATCTGCTTCTTATAGTTACCCTCACTTTTTGCTGATGTTTCACTGTTTTCGACTTAGACTGGCTGGGATCCTGCTATCCAGGAACCCAGCCTAGCTGCTTTCTCCTCTAAATTGATTGCATGTACTTTAGGTTCACTCCAGATTGGATTCTGGGGTACCCTTATAAGTCCCTAGTATATGGTATACTATGTACCTAGGGCACAGGTACCCCAGAGGCCTCTCAGGAGCTGCAGCATGTATTATGCCACCCCTGGGAGACCATTCAAAATGACACAACAGGTCTGCTACAGCAGCCTGTGTAAGGTGGTGCATGCACCCCTTACTTAGATATAGGTTCACTATATCTACAGGCAGGCCTTATCAATCCTGAAGGCAGGATGCTGGGTTTTATGTGAGAGGGTGCTCCTGCATGAGCAGAGCCCCTCTGCAGCCTTCCGAACCTATATTCCGGGGTTGGTTGTGATGCAGCCAACCATATACTCTTAAGTGCATTATAACCTCGCTGTAAATGTTAACTTTAAAACGGCTGCATGGAAACATGTTGTGTTTGGTGTCAAACACCTTGGAATCATACCTCCACACCAGTAACTGGTGTGGGAGGTATGATTCCACCCTACTAGAGGGAGAAATATGACAACACCGGAACACCCGGTACCAGCTTCACAGAACCCTGGCATCACAAAATGGATGCTGCCAGCCACAGACACGAGTCTGCCCTCCTGCTGCTGGATGAAACTCCGGCAGGGGAAGGCTGAACAATAGGTTTCCTGTCACAGGGAGGTGTGACCACCTCCCAGACAGGCTTTAGTATATTGGAGCTGGGTGGGTGCACTCTGAGAGGGCTTCGATGTCTGCACTGGGGGCACATTTGGTGTCCAGTGCATAGTACAGTTCAAACTGGTTGCAGGAGCCATTTTCTCCTGCTCTGGCGTGAAACTGGACAAAGGACATGGGTGTAGCCACACCTCTATCCTGACCCTCCCATAGGTGGGTCCCCAGAGTTTGTCCCACCCCTTCCTTGGGTATAAAGCAGGAACCCCTGGCTACCGGACTTTGATTTTACCTGGACGAAACTCTGCTACAGAAACCAAGTACTTTGTCTATCTACACTACGCCGGATGACTGAAGAATGTCTCTTGGAGTAAAGGAGTTAGTCCCCTGCAAGGCAGGCACCTTAAACGCATCTGACTGGTTTGCATCTACGCAGGTCCTGAAGGACTCTGAAGATTTTTGCAACACAGGAGGTGGGTTTCCGTGGTTTTTGAGGTTGATCCGTGCTCTCAGCAATTTTGAGACCCTCATCTCTTTTGGGGACAGTGCAACCCGAACCCCTGGGCACCGTGTACATTTGCAGCAGCATATGCTTTTTGGTGATCCCTGAGGCTGTGCTTTGAGCTACTTGTAGTTCAGACCCCAAGCAGTATTTCCACTGAAGATTTACGGCCTACACTCCACGAGTGTTCCGTGGGCTGGTATTTTGTGATTCAGCTCGAGGTCCCTTCGCGATCCCTGGTCCGTCGACCTGTGGGTCCCTGAGAAGGGAACTTTAACTTTCAGTGGGCTTTCCTGGTTGCTCCAGACGTGCCCTGACTCTCCATCACTTGGGGAGTCCCCAGGACCTTGCTGGTCCTCACCGAAGCATCTTTTCTCTAAACGCGTGGGTTGCAGTTGCCAAGGCTTGTTGGTGTTCAATCCGAACACTGACCCCCGAGCACTCGACATCCTTTGTGGGACAGCTCACCTGCGGACTTTGGTCATCGTCGACGTCTCCTGGTCCCCGTGGCTGCAGAGTCAAGCTTCACCTCTTCTCACCTGAAACACCCGACATTGGTGGGCATTCATCTATCGTGCCTCTGGTCACTGTGAAGTGACCCAGACTCTGTCCCCTCTGCTTTCAAGTTCTTCTCAACTCTGATCCAGGCTTGTATCACACTGGATATTTCTCATATTCCTGGCAGCAGCACTTCTTCGCAACACGCCATTAAAATCAACGAGTGTTTCCGACACCACTTGACCCCTATGCATCCGGCTCTCTGGGATAGGTAACACGGGTACCTCGGTACTCTCAAGGGTGATGGCCTTAGAACCTTCTATGTTCCTAAGGGTTTGCTTGAAGTCCTCTCCTAAGTGTCCTTAATCTTTAAAATTCCAACCGTGACTTTCCCATAGGATTGTACGGAGCTCGCGGCTATGTTCTCACACTGCACCCGGCCTCCGTGGATCCCCTGTGTCACTACCTTGGGTGGTTCCTTGGGGTCCCAGCAATTCTACATGCTCTAGGCACTGTGTCTAGTCAAGTCGTAGTTGTTATACCACTTTCTTAGTATATGGTTTGGTCTCCCCCTGGAGCCCACTGTGTATTGTGCTATTTACTGTTGTTCTAGTGCTTTAATATTGTGTACCTTGTTCTCTAATCTCATAAAGAGGTTAGTAGAGAGTGGTTAGTAATAAATACATATATTTTATGTATACCTTGTGTGGTTCTCCTTTCATTTGGTCATTCAGGAGGTTATAATCTGGTAAACCAAGCTGCTTTACATTCCTTTGAGACTTAGCCTGAAGGCTGCTCTCCATAGCTCTAGGATAGCTTTCAATAAAGGTTGTCTTTAACCTAATCATCAATAAGGGTTGTTTGGACTGGTGCAAGGTGCCCACTTTAACTAGTGGACAGCATATACCAGGCCAACTTCTCACAAAGTCCCTATGGGAAATTTTGCTCTCAGCCACAGTGAAGACCGGTGAGCAGATTTACACCAAATTTGGCATGAAAATAGAACTTTACTCAGAAAGAGTGCTCTTTTAAATTTAGTGTAAATCCATTCAATAGTTTTTTTGAGATAATACCATTTGAAAAACATGTTGATGGGCACTGGAGAGTTAAAAATTTAGAAATGTTTTGCCCATGTAAACTCACAAGCTAGGAACTTGTGAGTTTTGTGAATCACATTTTAATTTCTCAAAAATGTAGTTGGATGATTTCTGTCATGTTCCCACCGTCTTGAAATGAGCAAATGAGGCAAAATTCGAGAACTCTGCCTTGTGGAAAAAACTATTCACAGAAATAAAAAAAATATGATCACAGAGGCATGGTTAAAATTGTTATAAAAATAAAAATGCTCTCAGCACAGTAAGCTTGCAAATTTTAAGAAATTTAGGAGCACGGAGGATCAATTTTGTATTCACCAAAACTTGGGAACACGTAACCAAATCCACAAGTTTCAGAGAATTTACAGATTTCAGAATTTGCAAGTTTTTTAAAATTTGCAAATTGGAATTTTAAAAGATGTAAATCCCAAAGGCGGTAGTTGGGGGCATGGACAGGTAAGTTGCATTGTTGGGTGGCTGGCAGGGCCCTGCTGCCAGCCCCTGTTGCAAACTGACTCCAGTGTCCTGAATTAAAGTTCCTGAGTTCTGCCTACCAATATCTGGGATCACGCTCGCCAGTGATTGACGTCTTCCTTCACAATGTCTGCTATTCTGACCTCCGGCACCCAGCCCACTGCTTTCCAATGTATGGGTTCCTGTCCTCCAGTGCCTCGGATCTGCCACATCAAGGTCTGAGCTCTTGATCTCCAGTGCATGGGATCCTGCCTGACCATCAGTATGTGAGGTCCCACAGTGCCTGGTTTCAGATCTTCAGTGCCTGGGATCCTGCCTGACCTTCAGTATGTGAGGTCACGCAGTGCCTGGATACAGATCTTCAGTGCCTGGGATCCAACCTTCAGTATGTAAGGTCCCGCAGTACCTGGATCCAGATCTTCAGTGCCTGGGTTCTGACCTTCACTATGTGAGGTCCCGCTGTGCCTGGATCCAGATCTTCAGTGCCTTGGATTCTGCCTTATCTTCAGTATGTGAGTTCCCGCAGTGCCTGGTTCCAGATCTTCAGTGCCTGGGATCCTGCCTGACCTTCAGTATGTGAGGTCCTGCAGTGCCTGGATCCAGATCTTCAGTGCCTGGGATCCGACCTTCAGTATGTGAGGTCCCGCAGTACCTGGATCCAGATCTTCAGTGCCTGGGCTCTGACCTTCAGTATGTGAGGTCCCGCAGTGCCTGGATCCAGATCTTCAGTGCCTGGGATCCTGCCTGACCTTCAGTATGTGAGGTCCTGCAGTGCCTGGATCCAGATCTTCAGTGCCTGGGATCCAACCTTCAGTATGTGAGGTCCCGCAGTACCCGGATCCAGATCTTCAGTGCCTGGGCTCTGACCTTCAGTATGTGAGGTCCCGCAGTGCCTGGATCCAGATCTTCAGTGCCTTGGATTCTGACTGACCTTCAGTATGTGAGGTCCCGCAGTGCCTGGATCCAGATCTTCAGTGCCTGGGATCCTGCCTGACCATCAGCATGTGAGGTCCCGCAGTGCCTGGATCCAGATATTCAGTGCCTGGGATCCTGCCTGACCTTCAGTATGTGAGGTCCCGCAGTGCCTGGATCCAGATCTTCAGTGCCTGGGATCCAGCCTGACCTTCAGTATGTGAGGTTCCGCAGTGCCTGAATCCAGATCTTCAGTGCCTGTGATCCAGCCTGACCTTCAGTATGTGAGGTCCTGCAGTGCCTTGATCCAGATCTTCAGTGTCTGGGATCCAGCCTGACCTTCAGTATGTGAGGTCCCGCAATGCCTGGATCCAGATCTTCAGTGCCTGGGATCCTGCCTGACCTTCAGTATGTGAGGTCCCGCAGTGCCTGGATCCAGATATTCAGTGCCTGGGACTCTGCCTGACCTTCAGTATGTGAGGTCCTGCAGTGCCTGGATCCAGATCTTTAGTGCCTGGGATTCTGACTGACCTTCAGTATGTGAGGTCCCGCAGTGCGTGGATCCAGATCTTCAGTGCCTGGGATTCTGCCTGACCTTCAGTATGTGAGGTCCCGCAGTGCCTGGTTCCAGATCTTCAGTGCCTGGGATCCTGCCTGACCTTCAGTATGTGAGGTCCTGCAGTGCCTGGATCCAGATCTTCAGTGCCTGGGATCCGACCTTCAGTATGTGAGGTCCCGCAGTACCTGGATCCAGATCTTCAGTGCCTGGGCTCTGACCGTCAGTATGTGAGGTCCCGCAGTGCCTGGATCCAGATCTTCAGTGCCTGGGATCCTGCCTGACCTTCAGTATGTGAGGTCCTGCAGTGCCTGGATCCAGATCTTCAGTGCCTGGGATCCGACCTTCAGTATGTGAGGTCCCGCAGTACCTGGATCCAGATCTTCAGTGCCTGGGCTCTGACCTTCAGTATGTGAGGTCCCGCAGTGCTTGGATCCAGATCTTCAGTGCCTTGGATTCTGACTGACCTTCAGTATGTGAGGTCCCGCAGTGCCTGGATCCAGATCTTCAATGCCTGGGATCCTGCCTGACCATCAGCATGTGAGGTCCCGCAGTGCCTGGATCCAGATCTTCAGTGCCTGGGATCCTGCCTGACCTTCAGTATGTGAGGTCCCGCAGTGCCTGGATCCAGATCTTCAGTGCCTGGGATCCAGCCTGACCTTCAGTATGTGAGGTCCCGCAGTGCCTGGATCCAGATCTTCAGTGCCTCGGATTCTGCCTGACCATCAGTATGTGAGGTCCCGCAGTGCCTGGATCCAGATATTCAGTGCCTGGGATTCTGCCTGACCTTCAGTATGTGAGGTCCCGCAGTGCCTGGATCCAGATCTTCAGTGCCTGGGATTCTGCCTGACCTTCAGTATGTGAGGTCCCGCAGTGCCTGGATCTAGATCTTCAGTGCCTGGGATCCAGCCTGACCTTCAGTATGTGAGGTCCCGCAGTGCCTGAATCCAGATCTTCAGTGCCTGTGATCCAGCCTGACCTTCAGTATGTGAGGTCCTGCAGTGCCTTGATCCAGATCTTCAGTGCCTGGGATCCAGCCTGACCTTCAGTATGTGAGGTCCCGCAATGCCTGGATCCAGATCTTCAGTGCCTGGGATCCTGCCTGACCTTCAGTATGTGAGGTCCCGCAGTGCCTGGATCCAGATATTCAGTGCCTGGGACTCTGCCTGACCTTCAGTATGTGAGGTCCCGCAGTGCCTGGATCCAGATCTTTAGTGCCTGGGATTCTGACTGACCTTCAGTATGTGAGGTCCCGCAGTGCCTGGATCCAGATCTTCAGTGCCTGGGATTCTGCCTGACCTTCAGTATGTGAGGTCCCGCAGTGCCTGGATCCAGATCTTCAGTGCCTGGGATTCTGCCTGACCTTCAGTATGTGAGGTCCCGCAGTGCCTGGATCCAGATCTTCAGTGCCTGGGATTCTGCCTGACCTTCAGTATGTGAGGTCCCGCAATGCCTGGATCGAGATCTTCTGCGCCTGTATCGCACTTAACAATGTCAAGTGTTCTTACCTCCAGTACCCGAAGTCTCTAGTTCTAGGTCCAGGGATCCTGACTTTCTGTGCTTGAGATCCTGCCAGTCAATGTCTCAGGTCTTGCCTGTGCTCTTCTCTATAGCAAGGCCTGTCCCTTTACACATCCTGGATATTGCACAGTGGTTTTTGGAATAGTCTTTTTAAGCCTAGCACTAAAAGATTAATAAAGACTTTTTCAACAAGTCGATAAAGCAGCAGGCTGCCAGACGTCCTGAGGTCTGCGCCTCTTGGCTACTTTCCCTGATTCCCTTCCCGCTCCCAAAAAATCGATGCAAACCGCCTGCTTATTAAACATTGACTAGCAACATATAGGAGCAGATCTACTGCTGCTAACCTTTGACCTCGGCCTATCCAGGGCGGGAGGGACAAACAGCACCAAGAGAGTCAGTTAGGCCTCACTGAGTTCCGGGTTACCAAATACACAAAGTAGGCACCGGCCTCTGGGCCCCACTCCTTTTAGGGGCCCGCAACAACGGATTAAAATAATATTGATTTGATCTTGAAAGAAAATTACAATCAAGCTTTCTTACATTTTTTCCACAGGATAGAAAAAAATTAATTAACTCAAAGAAACGAAAACGGTACATTAAATAATTGGTGAAATTTAAAAACATATTAGGAGATAATATGCTAGGGGGTGGGGCTGAAATTACGACTGCCTGGGGCCTCCACGGAGTTTAATCCAGCACTGATCACTGAGCGGCCAGAGACCTGTAGCCGGGTTGTCATGCCTGTGTAGAGGGAGCTGGGGGTAGATTCTGAGGTCACCATTCTTGGATCCTGTGTGAAGACTTCGGGTCCGGAGATGGTAGGGATAAAAGCAGCACATCAGCCCGGAGCGTGAGACGGACATCATAGTTTCTGAGTTGGGGTGCTAAACACAAACTATCCTTTGGAGAGCTATAGCTGATAGGTAAATACCTGGATCATATACCAGTTTTCATATATTTAAAATTACAGCAGATATTGCAGCTTCTTTTTGGACTCTGTATGTGATTCGCAGTAAAATGCTTTTCCATTATGATTACTGGTTGTCGGTGTATGGCAGGACACAATGTCAAAGCAATGGGTGACTGATCTGACCGCCCCTCTCCTATTGGTCTCTTACTTGCAGGTAAGGCAAGCTTCTTAACACATCTTCAATAGAACAGCCATTTGAAGCACACAACACTGGAAGGTGGAAAAGAGTTAATATAGTATTTCATCGGAGATGCGAAGAAAGTGTGATATTTAATTGGACGGGCGAATTGGCGAAGGATGTTGTTTTTTAGTAAATGGCAACTTTACCGAACCCCTCTTTCTCTTTCAAAAATGTATGCCAATTACTCAGCAAACTGCTTTCGTTGTAATATCCATCACTCAGCTAATTGGTCGCATACTATGCTGCAATGTCCTAAGATTCAGAAGTTCTGGGAGGACATTTTTTGTTATTTGGAAATTGAATGTTGTATTCAATTAGTAGTGAACGATTTGTTAATTATTTTCGGTTTTGACCCAGATCTTTTCATTTGTGACCAATTGGTAACATTTTTATACATTGCAATGGCAGTAGCTAGATCACTGCTATTACAAAGGTGGCGTACTGAATCGATTCCCTCCGTCCTGGAGTGGGCCCATAAGATGCAAGCAGTTAGAAGAAGTGAACGTACTTACGCACTTCGGGTAGGGGGCCTTAGGAGGTTTGAAAAAATCTGGGTCACATATTTCTATTAAGTTTGGGAGGGGTTATTGTTTTGTTTTGAATGTATTTCTCCCTGATATTTAAGTTCTCTAGGCAATCTATGTGATATTTATACATTTTTGGAAATTTAATGTTATGCCCGATAGTAACTCTTTTTTTTTATTAAATGGATATTTTGATCTTAATGTATTTAATGTATTGCAATATTTATGGACTTCAATAAAAATTATTTTTTAAAAAAAAGATATCGCAGCTTCTTTTTGGACTCTGTATGTGATTCGCAGTAAAATGCTTTTCCATTATGATTACTGGTTGTCGGTGTATGGCAGGACACAATGTCAAAGCAATGGGTGACCGATCTGACCGCCCCTCTCCTATTGGTCTCTTACTTGCAGGTAAGGCAAGCATCTTAACACATCTTCAATAGAACAGCCATTTGAAGCACTCAGAAACAACACTGGAAGGTGGAAAAAAGTTAATATAGTAATTCATCGGAGATGTGAAGAAAGTGTGATATTTAATTGGACAGGAATGGGAGGGCAGTATTGCGTTTCGTTAGACAGTGGAGAAAAAGGCAGTGTAGAATTTCGACATATGGGGATACAGGCCAATGTGAGATTGCACTGGATGGGCTGGGCGGTACCTGCATTACAAGCTAGGGTTACCAGATTTTCAGGAGGAAAAATCGGGATGGCCATAGGCATAGAAACGGGACTATGTTTTGGTCGGACCGGTCATGGTCATGGTCACAAAAGGACTACACAAAAAATATATACGGTCACCAGTAGGTTGTTATAGTTATAGTTAGGATGTAGTTTCCATAGCAGGAGCGTTTTTTCATTTGCCCATAACTTTGGCATCACTTGACGAATCCTCACGAAATTTCCCAAACTGATTCAACTCTCAAATCAGCTGCTGAAAGTTTCGGGTGATCCATCAAGCAGGAGCTGAGAAAGAGGAAGACTTCCAAAACACATTTTCCCGGTGTTAATTTCCAGAGGACATTTTAGACACGGCTACAGCCGGAACTGCAGAACAGAATTACACCAATTGTTAGAAAGGTAGCTGTTGGTCCAGAAAGCGACCTTTTTGTAAGTTGGGGTAAATCCGTTCAGTAGTTGTGGAGTTATTTAAAGAAATTTACAGTTGCATATACATGGCACTCAGGGGATCTGCAACCCCTATCTGGTGCAGAGATCTGATTGACTGCCAACATTTCAAACCATGAAGTGACGGCAGCCATCTTAGCCCCGAAAAAACATTTTTTTTAAAAAGAAAAGGGAGTAGGGTAGAAATACCCTGACCCCCTAGGCCTCTTGAGGAGGTTCCAGGGGGGACCCACAGGGCGAAAAAAGCATTTTCTTTAATAATTTTTGGCGGGAGTCACATTGGATCCGCTTATGTTACTAATCGGCCTCGAGAGCATTCTAATAAAAAAGGAGGGGGAGTGCATCCCCCCCTCCTGGGACTTATTAATACCCCGGAGACTACCACCTCAACGGGGCTTGTTTTTAAATGAATGTGGGGGAAGCCGGTATGGCCTCGCCCGCTGTTCGGGGACCACCACCTCCCCGGGGCTTATTCACATTTTAAATGCAGGTGTCTCTCGGACCACCCCCGGACCCGGACACGGCCAACTCCCCAGGGATATTCCTGAAAGAAAGCAGGTGGGGTGCACGTTCCCCCCACCCCCCGCTGCCCTGGGGCTCCCACCTCCCTGAGGCTTTAATTTCAATTAATATTGGCGGGCCACGCAGACCCTAGTGCAGCCCCGAAGACCACCACATCCCCAGGGCTTTGAATGTGGTGGAGCCACGCAGCGTGGCCCTCCCTCCTCGAGACAATATCCCTGGGGTTCGCCACACCCAGGGCCGGCCCCTGCTATGTCCCGGGGTGCCCAGGACATAGCTGTTTACAGTGGTTTGGAGGGAGCTTAACTGCTCCCGCCAAGCCTAGCAAACGCTCTGCTTTAAGCAAGAAAGAGCATTAAAATATGATCTGGCTTGCTCGAAGCAGAGAAGAAATGCTTTCACTGAGCGGGAGCTGCAAGTTTAGCAGCTCCCTCTCTGTGAAAGCAATGCTGGCTCACGCAAGAGGCATGGAGCCGGCAGGGACCGCGTGGGCCTTGAGGCTCCCCGCAGTGCCCAACAAAAGTTACTGGGTGCCCTGGATGAAACCAGGGCACCCAGAATAGCGACCAGGCCCTGGGGGATGGAGTCCCAGGGGCAGAAATTGGCCTGGGAGGGGGGCCGCACTTACCCGTCCCTTGATTTAAAAAATAAAACTACAAAAATTAAATGGCCAAGCCACAGGGGATGAGGTCCCTGTGGCCGAAATCGGCCTGGTGGGGGGGCTACGTGACTCCCCTCTCCAAATTTATAAAACAAATAAGAAGGCCAGGGGATGGGATCCCTGGGGCTGAAATTGGCCCGGGGTGGGGGAAGGGGGGGGGGGGCGGGGGCTTGCTGCCCCTCCTCCCCATTCCAAAAAGGCCTGGCCCCTATGGATGGGGTTTCCAGGGCCAACACCGGCCCAGGGAAAAGGGAACAAGCGGCCCCCACTTCCCTAATCAAAAATATACACATATATATACACACACACACAATTACACGGGCCTTCTCCCCCATGTGTGATGAGACCCAGGAGCAGGCTGCTAATGAGACTGGCTTGGGGGGATGGGATACTGATTCGCCCCTCATTAAATCCTGCTGTGTTGCACGAGAAAGGCGAGGAGACTTTTTATACAGCTCAGCTTATGTTCCTGTGCGGGAGGATACGTGAGCCTGCACCACACCGTGATACGGTGTGCGCTCAAGGAACCCTCTCAAGAGCTACTCTGGGCACATCTGGGCTATCTGGTCACCCTAATTACAAGCAGATGCAGAGAAGAAACCCTCCAAGTTTGAAAACAATGGTGCTCGCCCTTATAACTGTAAGAAAGGTTTTTACATGCTTACAATGTTTATCAGCTACTCGGAGGCTCACAGAGTCTCGAATAATAGAGGTGGAAAGGACGAGAGCACGAGAAAAACGAATGCCAGTTTTGGCAGTGTTTGGAAGAGGGGTGATGGAGTGGAAGAACAGACAAGGGAACACAACATCCCTCCTTTAACTTTTAATTTAAGTAAGGAAAAGTAAGGATTAGAACTTTCTATATCTATCTCTTTATATTTCTCAGTTGTCCATCTTTAGAAAGACAATCCTGACTGACATTACTTTTAAATTTTACTTCATTTTGTTCTCCTAAAAAACAGATTGTGCCAAACACCCTTTTAGAATTTGCCTAAGTCCAGCTCTAGCCGTCTCCTGTGCCACCCAAGACTGCGGAAAGAAACTAGCCCTGCCACTTCCACTCAGCCGGCCCTTGGGGGTGGTGGCACTGAGAAGCTCTAGTTGCGAGCACCGCTGCCGCTTTAATGTTGTTACAGGGGGCCGATATTGCAGCACTGCTGCAAAACCAGCCCCCAGTGGCAAAGCCGGCCCCCACCCCTCCGGCCCGCAGGGAAACGCCCGGTACCCGCTACAGCCAGTCCAGCCCTGCTGCTGTGGAAAACCTTTTGTCACTAATACATTAAAATATATACAAAAAGACTGTGGAATTGCAGAGAGAACGGCGAACCCTAAAGGACCAGCTGACGGCGGAAGTGCTGGCTCCCCCCCCCAGACGTGATGCTCGTGCATTATGCGGACCGGATCACCTGTTGCATCATAGTCATCTTATTTAGATAGTGATGTCTCTAATTGCTCCCTGTAGCTGGTGTGACCTGTGTTGCTATGTATGCCTCCCTACGTGCCGGAACCTGGTTGTTGTTAGCATAAATAAAATTACAAAAATAATAACAAATAAAAAAATATATATATACACAAAAAGTAACCTTTAGGTCAGGCTCTTCATCTTGATTACAAAAAGCCTAACCTGGACTCCGCCGACCTGAGCAATTATCGCCCCATATCACTGCTCCCATGGCTAAGCAAGATCCTGGAGAAACATATAAACCAACAACTAATAAACTTCCTAGAAGCTCATCATCTACTGGACCCAACTCAAACAGGCTTTAGACCGAAACACGGGACCGAGACCGCTCTCCTCATGGTCACCGAAGAAGCTAGACATATTCTGGATCAGGGAGGATCAGTGGCAGTGATCCTCCTTGACCTCAGCGCGGCCTTTGATACGGTCAGCCACAACACCCTGCTGTATCGTATGTCCCAGGTCGGCATTAAGGACAAAGCCTGGTCCTGGTTCCAGTCATTCTTAGAGGATAGGTCCTTCCGCGTGTTTGACGGTGAGTCTGTCTCCACTAGCAGGCCCCTGAAATGTGGAGTCCCCCAGGGTTCCTCTCTAAGCCCTGCACTCTTTAACCTGTACATGAGGCCACTGGCGGATGTCGTCCGTCCTTTTGGGATTAAGATCATCTCCTACGCGGACGACACACAGCTAGTGGTCTCCCTGACGCAGGTTGCCAATTCTTCAACACAGGGCAGGCTTAGAGAGTGCCTGGAGGAAGTGAAAACCTGGATGTCCCGCTCATCTTTAAAATTAAATGGAGACAAAACCGAGCTGATGCTCCTCGGGCCCCCAGATCTCAGTCTCCCCACCTCCATGTGGCCACCTAGTCTGGGCCCTCCACCTACCCCTAAAAATAGCATCAAGAGCCTCGGAGTCTGGCTTGACAGATCTCTGTCCTTTAGTACGCAGGCCACAAAACTCTCAGCAACTTGCTTCGGCATCATGAGGATGCTGAGGAGAATCCTCCCTCTCC
Source organism: Triturus cristatus (assembly GCF_964204655.1). Classification (NCBI taxonomy): domain Eukaryota; kingdom Metazoa; phylum Chordata; class Amphibia; order Caudata; family Salamandridae; genus Triturus; species Triturus cristatus. Next base: position 119,172,749 of record NC_140594.1, on the reverse strand, counting down.
TTCCTATGGAGGCCAGACAAACAGCTGTCCAAGGTCTAATCCAGTCGCGCCTCGATTTTAATAATGTACTTTACCTCGGGGCCCCGGAATACACTCTGAGCAGGCTTCAGATGGCCCAGAACTGCGCAGCCCGCATCCTACTCAACATTCCTCGCAGACAGTCAGCTAGGGCCGGACTGATAACCCTTCACTGGCTTCCAGTGCGCCAGAGAGTTATGTTCAAGGCCATGTGCATAGCTCATCAGTCCTTCTGGAACACTGGCCCCAGTATCACTCAAGATCTAATAACCCACTACATACCCAACAGAAGTCTACGCTCGAGTCAGACCTTCCGGGCAATAGTTCCCAGGATAAAGAGATCCAGATCCGGAGGCAGGTCTTTCTCACATAACGCCGCGAGGGCCTGGAACGCCCTTCCGCTGCATCTTAGAGCCAACCCTAACCTTCTAGCCTTCCGTAAACAGCTGAAAACCTTTTTATTTCACCCAATCTAACCTACCCCCCCTTCTCCCCACGGGTGCCTCAGTCTGGTCTTACGGTATTCTTAGCGCTTGGACGCCTCCGGGCAGCAATTCGCGCTCTACAAATGCACATCCAATCCAATCCAATCCAATCCAATCCAACATGACTTTCTTGTCGATCTCATTTCCTTTCTTCTTATTCAATGACTTTCCTTCCTATTCTTTGTTTGCCCCGGTACTTCTTTATTGGGTTGTGATTGGATGACGTGTGTCTTCCCAATGCTCGCATTCAGGAATAACTTTTCTTTTTCTTTTAGCACTCTATGGGAGTCCTTGTGTTTTCTTGCTCTCTCTCTTCTGTGTTGCTCCCCCCTTACATTCTGCCCCCCATGCTTTGTGTGTTGCTCGCCCCCTCTCAGATAGTCCATTGCTCCCCCACCAGCTTATTAAAAAATGCAACCCCTGCTCCATCCACTTGGTGGCTTTCAGTTAGTCTCACCACCCGCATTGCTTTTAAAAATATATACTGGGCTGGGGGGTTTCAGGGCCCAGTTGCTGCAATCTTCATAACACACGCTTTTGCACACATTTTATTTTCTGCTCGAAGATAGGAATTGACATCTTAGAACTGGTAAATAATAATAATATTACAAATGGCAGCCCCCTCATGCCATGTGCGCATGCATGGCGACACAGACACTCGTATATATCATCACATTGGGCTGCCGCAGTGTCATGACGCATGCGCACGTACACCTCATCAACTTTTTTAGGTCTCGCCTGACCCAGCGCATGCGCTGGTCTGGCGAGACTTATTGAGAGGGCTCCAAAAAGTGCTACCAGGCCAGCATAGAGCCACAGTGCATGTGCGCGGGCGCGCGCGCCGTGATTACTTTCGGTTTCGCGGCTGCTTTGATGTTTGATCGCGCTCACTTTAACTTTCGCGGTAGCATGGTCGCTTTGCATAGCCAATAGGTCTCGCTTTTGGGACCTTATAAGTATTTAGTTATGCAATTGTTGCGTGGCTAAACACTTATAAGGTCCCAAAGGCGAGACCTATTGGCTATGCCAATGCTTGTTTTATGTCGATGCCGTGCAGGACTGGGAAAAAAGCTTTAGCATAGCCAATAGGTCACTTTCAAGCCTTGTCTAGAAGCACTGATGGCACATTATGCTGGTCATGCATAACTGGGGAGCCCTTGACCAAGAAATGTAAGGTCTGCATAGCGATGTATGTCACACTAGGCAGCAGTGATCCCGCAAGCAGCCCTTATTCAGCAGAACAGCAATTCATTGCACAGCTGCTGGCCCCTTACCACATTGCACTGACGCACTCTATCCTGGGGGGCCAAGATCCTAAACCCTAGAGCGGAACAGGCTGCGGTCTTTGCCCTACATCCCCCTCCGCCTTTGTAGGTCCATAGGCAGGGGGGCACCATTAGAGCAGGCCTCTAGGTAACCTGTAGCAAGGCCCCACATCCAGTTAGGGTAGCCCAGGCCATCGTCACACAAGTGAATGCCAACTTAGGGCAAACAAAACATGCTACAAAGACCCGGACATCATCATGTGCATAACACAGCACCAAAGCATACAGTGAGCAAATCACTCACAACTGAACTTAACAACCACCACCACACCAGCCAGCATACATTTTAGGGCCATTAAATGCACCACACTGCATCCAAGCTGTTTATTGGCTAGCAGTGTGGTCTACTAGAGACTAAACTGCATGGGTCAGGCAATGAACAACCAACCACTCAGCTCAGCAAAAAGCCTACAACGGCATAGCCAATCACACACACAAAACAGGGCAACATTCGTTGTATGCTCACGTCAGCCAAAACGACAGATTACTAGCTTCGCCTTTTAACAATCCTCTACGAACTGCATTTAACCAAACGCTGCAGAACAGCTGAATGGAAACCCCAGGGCTCCAGCAAAGGGCGCCCAGAGGGAGGCGTTGGTACTTTGCCCTCCCAGTAGCTGCAGGCGCTAGATCACTGCTGGTCACATAACTTTGTAAACATGGCTTCTTCTTGGGCTGATCTAATCCCCACTCCGTTTCTGTTCTCTGGGCCCATCTTCAGCAGCGCCAGCAGCCCTGTCCCTGGACTGTAATTATAAACAGCAGCACCCCATCATCAATGTCTGATGTGATAGCAGGCTCCGACAGGGACAAGCAGGCGACCAATTACAGACACAAATAAGAGGAAGCACCGCCCTGGGACTGTCAGCGGGGAACTGCATGAAGTGCTAAGAAAGGAACCTACTGCCTCCTATTTATGGCTCAGCCAGATCTGCATCTGTTCCTCAGCAAGGGCCGGTAGAAGGCAGGCTGTGACCCCAGGATGGGGACCTGGAGGTACATATGTGGGATTAGGCTGCGCAGGGCTGGTTTTAGGGCAGTGCGACCGGTGCAGCCGTACCTGGGGTTGACCTGGGAGGGGCGCTGACTTCAGGAATAACTCATAGGGTTTAAAGCACCTGCTGCAGAGTTCCTTTTGTGTCCAGCAGTTTTCAGGCAACAATAAAAATGCCAAGCTAACTCTGGTGATTAACGTTCCTGCTGGAGCGAGCTCTGAGTTGTGTCTAGCGGCAGTTTTGACTCATCATAAAATAGTGCATAGCATTAACATACCTGCTGCAAAAAAGTGTACCCCGCAGATCACAGAACTGCATTGTATGTGGATAGCTCGAGGGTTATTGCTTTTATCACGTAGATCCTTTTGTTAGTCGCAGTTCATAAAAGCACAGTGACCTTTGAACTCTCAAACAGCTGCATGCACATTGCATGATATAGGTTGCAATGTTATGTTTTCCCCAATCCTTCATTATCCTAATGCTGCTAAATAATAAGGGTTAATTTGTGTATAAATGCATTCACATTATTATAGCCAAACACAGTGGTAAAATGTAGATCCTGAGTTTGTGCTTCTCTGGTACTGACGCTTTTGAAATACACTGCCTACTAGTATTGATGTGATTGCAACACCTCTTAATCCTCACTGTCAATTGTAAAATTCCTATAAACATATTTACACACGTTTGAGTCATTGTCTCAGTATAAAGTGTGTGTGATGTAAAGTGCTCTGACACCCTACTCTGGTATGAGCAGCGCTAGAAAACAAATAAAATGCATGTGAAAGATGCTAAGGAGAGATGAGGGGCACTGTTGGAGGGAAGAAGTGAGGGTGTCTGTGGAGAAGGAAGGCAAGAGGGCAGTGGACTCTCTCACTAAAAAAGGGAACACTTTGGGTGTTCAGACACAAATTATAACCAAAGAGAGCACTTTCCGTGGGCTCGCACGTGCCTCACGATCACTGGGGCGAGACATAGGGCGATCCAGAGTCGTACAAGGGCAAGGCACCGCAGCTCACAAAGCCAAGCAGAAGACTGCCATACCAAGACACAAACAAACAACACAGCCACTGCTGGCACGGGTTAGGTGAGCTGACAAACACAAGGGTTAGGTGCAAAGAAAGCCACATGAAACAGCAGCCTCGTGCCTCTGAGCATCGCCTCCAAAAAACTCACCACCACCAGGCATACTACATCACCCACACCAACTAGGGCCAGGTGAAGGTCAGATGATGACCTCGTCAGAGTCCTGTTCTATAAAAAATAAAACACAAATCACAGACTCGAGTCTGCTTAAGATCCTAAAAAAGGCCCCACAATGCCAGAGAGCAGGTGGACGCTGACTGAGATGCCCCAAGCAAGGTAACATGCGGGCCCATTGCGTTGCCTCACCTGGGAGTCCAGGGATTATCTGAAGGATGTACCTGGAAACGGTGCCCTCTGTGCCCGGTGCTCAGAGCCGCGGCTGCAGCCACACACGGTGCTTTTTGCAGAGCACTGAATGTTCTCCTACGTCCTTGGCTCTATGGATGGATGTAACTTAATATCAATCAGGGCTCTGCAGGCGCCAAACTGAGGGTAGGGAACAATTGTCAGACTGGCCTACAGGCCAGCTCTCACGTGCCAGCATTCTAAGTGCTAACGAAGCTCAGACCAAGAGAGTGCAAGGACGGTGCATTCTATGAGACAGACGAGAACAGGACTGGTGGATCCAGAGAGCGCCAACGAAGCGCTGGGCATCCGAAGCATGAGCATTCTAAAGAAGATCAGATCAAGAGAGTGCAAGGACGGCGCATTCTACGAGACAGACGAGAACAGGACTGGTGGATCCAGAGAGCGCCAACGAAGCGCTGGGCATCCGAAGCATGAGCATTCTAAAGAAGATCAGATCAAGAGAGTGCAGGGACGGTGCATTCTACGAGACAGACGAGAACAGGACTGGTGGATCCAGAGAGCGCCAACGAAGCGCTGGGCATCCGAAGCATGAGCATTCTAAAGAAGATCAGATCAAGAGAGTGCAGGGACGGTGCATTCTACGAGACAGACGAGAACAGGACTGGTGGATCCAGAGAGCGCCAACGAAGCGCTGGGCATCCGAAGCATGAGCATTCTAAAGAAGATCAGATCAAGAGAGTGCAAGGACGGCGCATTCTACGAGACAGACGAGAACCAGGACTGGTGGATCCAGAGAGCGCCAACGAAGCGCTGGGCATCCGAAGCATGAGCATTCTAAAGAAGATCAGATCAAGAGAGTGCAAGGACGGCGCATTCTACGAGACAGACGAGAACAGGACTGGTGGATCCAGAGAGCGCCAACGAAGCGCTGGGCATCCGAAGCATGAGCATTCTAAAGAAGATCAGACCAAGAGAGTGCAAGGACGGTGCATTCTATGAGACAGACGAGAACAGGGCTGGTGGATCCAGAGAGCGCCAACGAAGCGCTGGGCATCCGAAGCATGAGCATTCTAAAGAAGATCAGACCAAGAGAGTGCAAGGACGGCGCATTCTATGAGACAGACGAGAACAGGACTAGTGGATCCAGAGAGCGCCAACGAAGCGCTGGGCATCCGAAGCATGAGCATTCTAAAGAAGATCAGACCAAGAGAGTGCAAGGACGGTGCATTCTATGAGACAGACGAGAACAGGGCTGGTGGATCCAGAGAGCGCCAACGAAGCGCTGGGCATCCGAAGCATGAGCATTCTAAAGAAGATCAGACCAAGAGAGTGCAAGGACGGTGCATTCTATGAGACAGACGAGAACAGGACTGGTGGATCCAGAGAGCGCCAACGAAGCGCTGGGCATCCGAAGCATGAGCATTCTAAAGAAGATCAGATCAAGAGAGTGCAAGGACGGCGCATTCTACGAGACAGACGGGAACAGGGCTGGTGGATCCAGAGAGCGCCAACGAAGCGCTGGGCATCCGAAGCATGAGCATTCTAAAGAAGATCAGATCAAGAGAGTGCAAGGACGGCGCATTCTACGAGACAGACGAGAACAGGGCTGGTGGATCCAGAGAGCGCCAACGAAGCGCTGGGCATCCGAAGCATGAGCATTCTAAAGAAGCTCAGACCAAGAGAGTGCAAGGACGGTGCATTCTACGAGACAGACGAGAACAGGGCTGGTGGATCCAGAGAGCGCCAACGAAGCGCTGGGCATCCGAAGCATGAGCATTCTAAAGAAGCTCAGACCAAGAGAGTGCAAGGACGGTGCATTCTACGAGACAGACGAGAACAGGGCTGGTGGATCCAGAGAGCGCCAACGAAGCGCTGGGCATCCGAAGCATGAGCATTCTAAAGAAGATCAGATCAAGAGAGTGCAAGGACGGTGCATTCTACGAGACAGACGGGAACAGGGCTGGTGGATCCAGAGAGCGCCAACGAAGCGCTGGGCATCCGAAGCATGAGCATTCTAAAGAAGCTCAGACCAAGAGAGTGCAAGGACGGTGCATTCTACGAGACAGACGAGAACAGGACTGGTGGATCCAGAGAGCGCCAACGAAGCGCTGGGCATCCGAAGCATGAGCATTCTAAAGAAGATCAGATCAAGAGAGTGCAAGGACGGCGCATTCTACGAGACAGACGAGAACAGGGCTGGTGGATCCAGAGAGCGCCAACGAAGCGCTGGGCATCCGAAGCATGAGCATTCTAAAGAAGATCAGATCAAGAGAGTGCAAGGACGGCGCATTCTACGAGACAGACGGGAACAGGGCTGGTGGATCCAGAGAGCGCCAACGAAGCGCTGGGCATCCGAAGCATGAGCATTCTAAAGAAGATCAGATCAAGAGAGTGCAAGGACGGCGCATTCTACGAGACAGACGAGAACAGGACTAGTGGATCCAGAGAGCGCCAACGAAGCGCTGGGCATCCGAAGCATGAGCATTCTAAAGAAGATCAGATCAAGAGAGTGCAAGGACGGCGCATTCTACGAGACAGACGAGAACAGGACTGGTGGATCCAGAGAGCGCCAACGAAGCGCTGGGCATCCGAAGCATGAGCATTCTAAAGAAGATCAGATCAAGAGAGTGCAAGGACGGTGCATTCTACGAGACAGACGAGAACAGGTGGATCCAGAGAGCGCCAACGAAGCGCTGGGCATCCGAAGCATGAGCATTCTAAAGAAGATCAGATCAAGAGAGTGCAGGGACGGTGCATTCTATGAGACAGACGAGAACAGGACTGGTGGATCCAGAGAGCGCCAACGAAGCGCTGGGCATCCGAAGCATGAGCATTCTAAAGAAGCTCAGATCAATAAAGTGCCTGGACTGGACTGGGAAGAAAGAATATCTTTATACGCAGATGATATCCTGTTATATATAGCAAACCCAAAGACAACCCACCCTACAGAGGATTCAACATATATTTGCACTCTATAGAAAATATTCTGGATATATTATTAATTGGCAAAATTCAGTACTATATGCCCTCTCCGGAGCACCGCTGCCCCATCCTAGAGGATATGAGATACCTATAGCAATTGGAGGGTTCAAATACCTTGCATTTATGTCACTAAAGATTTCAAAGTGTTTTATGAACGCAACCTAGCACCCCCACTCCGCAATCTACAGGGTGATGTACAACACTGGAGATCACTTCCACTATAGCTTTTAGGTAGAGCCGCACTGTTTAAGATGATGGCTCTGGCACGGTTTCTGTACGTGCTACAGAATACACATATATAATCCCACACACATACTTTCAGACAATTAACACGTCTGTGCGATTGCTTTTAAGGGACGGTGGTTCCCCAAGAATTTCTTTACCAAAATTGACGAGGGCGTGGTACGATGGGGGCGGAGGGAGGGGTGGCAGTCCCAGCACTGCGTAAGTATTACTGGGCGGCCCAGCTCATGGTGGTTAACCACTGGGTAGACTACCCGCAGGAGGATCCCGCGTATAAAAAGGACTGCCATAACATGCAGCTGGTGGGATACCTGAGGGCTCTTTATAGAGGCGATAAGGTAGAATCCTTTCTTGTGCCAATGGCCACTACACTGAAGATCTGGAAAAAGGCGCTTACAGCATTAGGGTGGAAGGGTAGACTCACTAGGATGATGCCATTGTGGGATTCGGCATGTCTGGGACTCTTGGGAAACCAAGGAGGATTCAGGAAGTGGGATTTGATTGGCCTCTCCACGCTGGGTGATCTATGGGTACAGGGGGACATTAAATCGTTCACAACACTACAGCAAGAATATCAGTTAGCAACATCAGAAATCTTTAGATACTTGCAAGTGAGACATGCACTGAGGGCTAAAATCCCAAGGGGAGAGGAACTTCAGGATTACTCTCCACTGGAAGATAGGGTGCTTGACGAGCGTCTGGAGAAGAAGGCGACGTCTTTGATATTTAACGTAAAATCCTGAATAACTCCACAGATCCCTTGCTGACCCTTCGGTCCCACTGGGAATAAGACCTGGGGCAACTGGAAGACGAGGACTGGATGGAAGCTCTGGTCTTGCCCAAAGAGGTAGCGATTAGATCACGGTTTCGGCTGGTACAGTTAAAAATATTCCATAGAGCATATGTTGCCCACACAACCTTGGTGAAAATGGGTACACTTAAGCTCTCAAGTTGTGTGAGGGGATGTGGGCAGGAAGGCTCTTTCTATCACATAATATGGGACTGTCCAGCTATACAGATATTTGGGAAACATCCATTACCACGTGGGCATTGCATCGCAATGCCTTTACATCGCGGGTAATACAACGCAAGTCGTTACAACGACTTACGCTGGATGGCGCTCTAACCTTAGGAATAGTATGATTTACTATTCCAACACCTTCCCTACTGTACGTAAACTGGTGTTGGAATAGTAAATCATACTATTCCTAAATCCAGCGCCCTCCAACACAAGTCATTGTAACGGCTTGCGTTGTAAAAACTGCGATGTAACGTTCCGCGATCATTTTCATTGCGTTGTAACGTCACATATTCCATGTATTTTGTGAAAAGGTGATGTCTTGCATGCGGGAGGTACACATTGCAGTGATGCAGAAATCTGCACAATGGTGTCTCCTAAATATCTGGGATGCAACAGACCTTACCAGCAAAGACCGTGTTTGGGTAACATTGGGATGTATGGTGGCAAAGCCGAATATTGCAAGGCCCAAGCGGCCCCGAAATGAATTGATTGGAAGAAGGACTGGTGTATGATAGCCAAAAAAACTGTATATAAAAGCAGGGGCTGTCCAGATAAGTGGACTAAGGTTTGGGGGAAATGGAATGAGTACAGCAGCATGATATGTACACCAATACCACCATCCAGGCAAAGCAATCAGATGATAATGTACTGTGATGTGGGGGAAGGGGGATTGTGACCACTGATACCCTGGAAAAGCATATTTTGGATGCTGAGATTTCCTCGGCTTGGTGCCGCCTTTACAACATGTAATGCAATACTGGAAGTATATTGACTCGTTGATTGCTTGTTGAGTGTTTTCTTGTTTAAATAAAAAAAAAAATGTAAGTGCCTAGAGACACACATGCAGTGAGTGTCAACAAACCTCAAACCATAAGCAACGAGAACAGGAGAGCTATTCCAAGATTACGCTAGAAAACCTGCAAGAGGCTTTCAGACGTTATCCCGAAAACCTTTGGGAATTCTTAAACATCATAAACCTGCATCCACGTGAGGCAAACAATCTGCATGTGCAGACTTCCCATATTCAATCAGACAGCGCCTGAGATGTCTACTGCGAGACATATTGTTATCTTACAGTGGACTGAGAGCCCATCCATTGCTTAACATTGGTTCATTGTCACTCTCATTCCTCCTTCATCCCCATGTTGCATCTGCCACCCCCAACCCAGCCGCGGCCCATGCAGGTAAGAGCGTTGGGGCGGTCAGGCCAAGTGGGGGGGATTCCGACAGACGACCACAAGGGAAAATGAAATAAATAATCATTTTTCCCTCATTGTCGTCTGTCGAAATCCCCCCACCAGGCCATACTGCTTCGCCACTCTTACCTGCACGGGCTGCGGCTGCACCACCCATGCCCGTGTTATTTTTTCTCCTCATCGATGCTTCCTCCCTGGGGTTGCTTCCCCCCCCAGGGTTGCTTCTACCCACCCACTTTGAAAAAAAATATTTTGCACAGTTGTTTGATTTCTTTTTAGTTATCTGTCCAACTAGGATGGGTAACTAAAAAGAAGAAAGAAAGAGACTGTCATTTTTAAGACAGCTGCATCAAAAACTTTACAAAAATCATTTTTTAGCCATGCGGCCCAACATGGGGAATGATATGCCACATGGCTAAAACCACTGACAACGCCAATAGTTCCCAAAGGTGAGACCTTCTGGTTTTGACAATGCTTGTTTTAGACTTAGGGGACGATGACGAGCTAGGCAGTTTTCCCGCCATGGCGGTGGTCCAGAAAACACCGCCAGGCTGTCAGTGTGTGGGCAGCAGTCATGTTGGTGGCACGCTTCAGCTGGGTTAATGAGCAAGAATCCATCGCTGGCCATGCGACACCGCCTCCGGCCAGTCGGGCGCACTGCTGCCCTGCATTACGCTGTGCACGAGGAACAGGATGCGCACCTCAAAACATGAGCACCAGATAGGGAATTGTACATTTTGAGTAGTCCTGGTGTATTGCTTCCCATTCTCATAATTGTCTTTGTGAGTCAGCCCCCTTCTCTTTGCTGAATGTCGTCATCTTAAGTTCAGCAGGTTTTACACTAGCCAGTGGCGACACAACTTTGTGAAGAGTTTGTCGGGTAAACTACTGCAAATTGCCAAAGGAGCTTCAAAAAGATATGGAAAGGACAGGGGTCACACTTCCTACAGTTTTTAATTACAGCAAGTTACTTTTTTTACCTACAGCAGACCTGAATATGCTTGCACGGCAAACATGCTCATAGTGTGCAATGTGGGTGAGGCTGCCCAGCTGGATAACTAGAGAACTGCCATCCACTTATTTCCAGACCATGCCACTTAATTCTGATTGGAAAACATGTTTAGTGGCTTTTATAAAGGAATGGAGGCATCTTCAGGTATTGTTGATGCTAACGGGTGGGCCTGTGATACTCTTTGGCCAACTTTAGAAATCCCGTGACCTACTAATAAATCCTTCCGTAGAAACGTAGAGTTGTGGATGGGGGATTCATTAATGGGGTTGTAAGTACATGTCACTCCAAAGCCCAATGTCAAAAGTATTTCCCTTTATTCACAGTTATCCAGCTACAATTGTAGTGAATAACAGCATTCACTTTGAAAAGCCTGTTTGCTACAGTGGAGAGCGTTGGAACCCAGCGTTGGAACCCAGCGTTGGAACCCAGCGTTGGAGCCCATATAGAACGAATCAATTAGTAGCAACCATGTTGTAAGCAGATATATTGTTTTCTTTGTATGCTCCTCATTGCCGCAGCGGCTGCTACGTCGCAGTAGTGGCGGGCGGGGGGGATTAAGAAAAAAAGACAAATTCACTTACCTGACGGCTGCCACTTCTCCTCTGTCCTCTTCATGTCGAGCAGGAAGCAGACTTCCCTGTCCAATCATGACGCTGCTATCACCAGCATGACAGCAGCATCGTGATTGGTCTGAGCGCTGTGGTTCATCGCTCAGAGAGGCAGTGGGCGCATGCACATGTCCTCCCACCATGCTGTACAATACAGTCGGGTGGAGAACATGCTGCGTGCGGTTGACTGTTTGGCCGGCCCAACACGGCCGGCCAAACTGTCCTGCGCACGTAGAAAGAGCTCAGCCCTCCGCCCCTACTTTTTGGGCAGCCCCGCCCCGCATCTTCAGAGCCTTCTGAAAAATGAACTGATAATAGCGTGGTGTTATTATCATTTTATTTTTCCTGTGGGGAGACGCTCCTCTGCCTCAGCAGAGGAGCCGCCACTACCTCATTGGCTAAATTGCATTAAGCACTTAATGTTGGAATAGGTACATACAAGATCTAGGATATACCTGCTGCTCAGAGAAAGGTCACGCCCCCCGGTAAACTCCGCCTTGGAGGTTAATCGGGGAACCGATTAGGCATGAAATACCTAACATGGGTCAGCGTACGAGAGAAGCTTCTCAAAACTAAGATAAACGCAAGCTTGACTCCGTCTATGCTTGCCATGCAAAATAGAGTACTGCATGTTTCTACACTGCTTCGGCCTGAAGTTTGGCAAAGTCAGCGTTGGTCCAGGTGTGCTGGATTCATGTTGTGTGTTCACTGATTAGGCATGAAATACCTAACATGGGACGAGAGAAGCTTCTCAAAACTAAGATAAACGCAAGCTTGACTCCGTCTATGCTTGCCATGCAAAATAGAGTACTGCATGTTTCTACACTGCTTCGGCCTGAAGTTTGGCAAAGTCAGCGTAGGTCCAGGCGTGCTGGATTCATGTTGTGTGTTCACTGATTAGGCATGAAATACCTAACATGGGTCAACATACGAGAGAAGCTTCTCAAAACCAAGAGAAACGCAAGCTTGACTCCGTCTATGCTTGCCATGCAAAATAGAGTACTGCATGTTTCTACACTGCTTCGACCTGAAGTTTGGCAAAGTCAGCGTTGGTCCAGGTGTGCTGGATTCATGTTGTGTGTTCACTGATTAGGCATGAAATACCTAACATGGGTCAACATACGAGAGAAGCTTCTCAAAACCAAGAGAAACGCAAGCTTGACTCCGTCTATGCTTGCCATGCAAAATAGAGTACTGCATGTTTCTACACTGCTTCGACCTGAAGTTTGGCAAAGTCAGCGTTGGTCCAGGTGTGCTGGATTCATGTTGTGTGTTCACTGATTAGGCATGAAATACCTAACATGGGTCAACATACGAGAGAAGCTTCTCAAAACCAAGAGAAACGCAAGCTTGACTCCGTCTATGCTTGCCATGCAAAATAGAGTACTGCATGTTTCTACACTGCTTCGGCCTGAAGTTTGGCAAAGTCAGCGTAGGTCCAGGTGTGCTGGATTCATGTTGTGTGTTCACTGATTAGGCATGAAATACCTAACATGGGTCAACATACGAGAGAAGCTTCTCAAAACTAAGAGAAACGCAAGCTTGACTCCGTCTATGCTTTCCATGCAAAATAGAGTACTGCATGTTTCTACACTGCTTCGACCTGAAGTTTGGCAAAGTCAGCGTAGGTCCAGGCGTGCTGGATTCATGTTGTGTGTTCACTGATTAGGCATGAAATACCTAACATGGGTCAACATACGAGAGAAGCTTCTCAAAACCAAGAGAAACGCAAGCTTGACTCCGTCTATGCTTGCCATGCAAAATAGAGTACTGCATGTTTCTACACTGCTTCGACCTGAAGTTTGGCAAAGTCAGCGTAGGTCCAGGCGTGCTGGATTCATGTTGTGTGTTCACTGATTAGGCATGAAATACCTAACATGGGTCAACATACGAGAGAAGCTTCTCAAAACCAAGAGAAACGCAAGCTTGACTCCGTCTATGCTTGCCATGCAAAATAGAGTACTGCATGTTTCTACACTGCTTCGACCTGAAGTTTGGCAAAGTCAGCGTAGGTCCAGGTGTGCTGGATTCATGTTGTGTGTTCACTGATTAGGCATGAAATACCTAACATGGGTCAACATACGAGAGAAGCTTCTCAAAACCAAGAGAAACGCAAGCTTGACTCCGTCTATGCTTGCCATGCAAAATAGAGTACTGCATGTTTCTACACTGCTTCGACCTGAAGTTTGGCAAAGTCAGCGTAGGTCCAGGTGTGCTGGATTCATGTTGTGTTTTCAGCATAAAAAGTGGCCATACGGATGACTTCCATTTGGATTCATTGTTTTTAAATGTGGCTTATGTGGCTACCCTGGAAAACTGACATGATCCGACCTTCTTGGACTTTTGTTGGAGATCATCTGCTCTTTTGACTTCTTGAATCATCTTCACGCTGACGATCCCCAAACATTCTTCCTTTCTGATGTTTACATCTCATCTACAGGCACATATACAAACTACTAACATTTGTGTACACATCAGTAACGGGTTCGGCCCCTTTAACGACCTCGCTAGCATCTGATTAGGCTACACATCAACTTAGAATAGAGGAGCAACGATTCACAACTTCTAGCCACACCTAAGCCACTTTGATGTGTCTCCAGGTTCTGGGCCTTCTACCATCCAGGCTGCCTCCTCTGGTGTTCTCTCCCACCAGACATGTGCACCACCCACCCGCTGTAAGAGGTAAAATAGCACTGAAAAGAAGCTGCACTTCTAAAGACTAGAATGATAACTCACCGACCCGGATGTAAACATGTACACTAAATATCTTCACCCACCTTCATGTGGAGATAAGACGTACCCTGGATACATGAGCTTGGTTTGTTCTGGGTCTCAATTCATTCCCTGGCGCAATGAATCCAAACCTCAACTTTTTCTAACTATGTCAATCACCCTCCATTCATGACCGATGTCTTCACAAATGAAAGTAGATAAGCAAGTCTAAAGATGTAATCTAGGATGAATCCAACTCCTTACTACACTAGAGGTTGTCTTTATGGGTTTTTGAACTCTTTAATTTAATTGAAGTTTCAATGCCCTCGCGCCCTGACCTCCCCTCCCCTTGACTCCCCAGGAAGGCCTTTGGTGTGAGTTGTATACTATGTAGTGTACTGTATACAGGCTCCTTCCTGTCCCTATCCCTACGCTTAGATTCTCTGTGAATGTTTGCCTACTAGCAGTCAATATGCCTCAGAGACGTCAGCTGGAAGATAAGTCCTTGCAAGAACTTGTCCACCATTGTGTATAGAACTGCCTATTGATTCGCCTTTGTGAGCGATATCGCGGGTATTGATATAGTGGGTGTGCTGTGTTGTTGAACTGATAGGATTTCCTATTCATACTCTGTGTTCCTTTGTTCCCTTTGTAATGAAAATGTTGAACATAATTTGCTCTTTTGGGATCTCCCCCTTTCACTCTTTCCACGCCCCTTTACCCTGACCGTTCCCTAGAAAAGTAAGCAAAAAGAAAAACCTTGAATTATGTGCGGACTAATCTAACAATCATAGCAGCTCTGTAGCCAACATTCAGTTTTCTATCTCTTATAAATGCAACTGTTTGACGACGACCTTCATCATTAGTCTCCTTGACCAATCTGTGTCCCACTTTCCCACAATACCGCTTGGATAACTAAGAAACTAAGAGCATTATTTTGGTCAAAATTGTAAGAGAAGACCAAGAAAGTTCAAATTCATCTGCTCATACTGAACACTTGCCAGACGATAAAATAAAAACAGTGAACAGTTTGTCACCATTTTGCCACGAAGCTGAGGAAACTAAAACCTGTGGCCACATTCACAAAGGTAAACTGAAACAAAAGACTAACTTTACGACTTTCGGTATTCACAAAGAGCATTTACGAGTAGTAAAGCTAGACTTTTGTCTCAGTTACACTTAGGTATTGGTCTTACGTTTAACTGAGACTAAAAAGTTAAACTTAAGTGTAACTGAGACAACAGTCTGACTTTACTACTCATAAATGCCCTTTGTAAATACCGAAAGTCGTAAAGTTAGACGTTCCTTTACCTTTGTGAATTGGGCCCTAAGATTTTTATATTTTAATGATTTAAACCCATTCAGCTTTTTTTAAATGTATTTTATAATTTTTCCAACTATATAACATACGTACTGACCCACCTGCTCCTCTACCCCGCCCCCCCACCCTCTGAGCATTCAGCTTTTTGTGGTGAAAATTCCTTACAGTAGATGGCAAAGAAATGTATACATACACATTTTCCATTATTCCGTAACACAAATCCAGATGTGCACTGTAAACCCCAAATTATGCTTCTCGTTGGCCACGTTTATCTGAAGACCCTCCATCTTTTATCCACGGTCAGATTCACAATAATCATCATAAAAAGTTATGCAAGAAAGACATGATAGCATGTGTAATCAGAAGAGCGTAAGCCAGAGATTTTCTCAAAATCATAAAGGCTTTTTGGGGGGTGGGGTTGCCAGAGTCACAGATTCAGCTGAAATTTATGGAACTATGTAGGATGAATGAGGCAAATTTCGCATTACTTAATAAATTTAAGACTTCAGTTAGAGTACCTGGAAAATGTGTTAAATATGCGGTTTTCAGGTTACTGTTACCCCTAACATGTTCCACTTAATGTGTACAGGAGTACAGGATGTTTAAGATAAGATTTGAATTTAGTGCTCCATAGGGAAGATTGTATTGTATGCATCAAGAAAATTGCTGATTGGGACAGCACCAAATTCAGAATTCAGTGGGATATCACTCTGATCAGTTGTGCAATGCCAAAATGCTACATTATGAGTCGCTATAAGCTGTTAGCCAAAAGATTTTCACTGATAAGAATCTACCAGAGCAAATCATAGCCAGAAGATAAAAAAAGACTTTATTACAGATACAAACCACATTTCAATATTCCTTGATTGCGTAACAATTTTCTGAGATCACATACTTTTAATAATAAGGTAGCAGGCTAACTTCACTTGCAAGATGGCAGTTCTCGGAGCCACACTGCTGGCCAAAATACTTTAGATGCTTTAACTCGTGAGACCTAGTTGGCAAATAACTATTCTGTTCTCTTTGCCATTTTCAGATGAAGCTACCATTTAGGTACAAATAGTGATATGGGCCGCTATCTGTTGGTACGTAAAGTTCTTTAAACCTCGGACCTTGCTGAGGAGGAGGTAGGCTTAAAAGGGTGTTTCGTCTACATCATTGTAGGACAATGTGATCTTTGCTTTCAAACTCTCAAGTTACTGACCTGATGAATTTCAGCCTAATACTCAATTGCATTCAGGTTTATCTGGTCAGAAGAATCAGGTGTTTTTACTTCTAAATTGGAGTGGTAAGCGACTTTAGCTTGTTACTCCTATTCAACACTAGGTCCTATCCTGAGGCTGACTGAAGAGAAATTGATTTTTCAGTAATACTGCACTGATCATCTTAAAGTCTTGTGGATATAGGAAACCATCTGAAACAGTTCTGTTTTTTGGGAATTCACACAAAGAAGCATCAGTCCAGATGAATAAGTCACGTCGCAGAGTGGTAGTGTTTTGGAAGAAGATAGCTGAGAGGTTTCAATAGATATCTGACACATCACATAGCGGGTTGCCCTTAAGACAATACTACATTGTGAGTCTCAGCATGGATTGTGTCCTGATTCTGAAAGGTGTCATTGTAGCCAAGACAATAATCTTAAATTAAAAGTGGAAATTAAAATTTAAACCTAAAACTGAACGTTGATTGTATGAGTTGAGTTACCAGACAGATAGGGAAACAAGCATTTGCAATGCAATAGGTCTCGCATTTGCGAGAGTTTAAGCTATTTGCATTGTAAATTACAATGCCTTTATTTATCTCTTTTTCTAATTCACATATAAATAAAAGGCAGTGTTGTTTACAAGGCCAATAGGTCAAACTCTTGTAAATGCGAGATATATTCAAATAAGAGGTCGCCATTGCCCCGGGCTGCTTGGAAAGTGAAAGCACGCATGGCGCGCTGAATGTTCCAGGAAAGTATGTTGTGCCTGCAGTAGGAGAAACTCATTAAAGAAAATAGTGCTTACGGACTAAAAAAGACCTACAGGGTAACAACCGAAGTAAAAGGGCCAGTCCTCATGGGAGGCTACAAATGAAGACAAGGCGATACTAAGGAGGGACTAACAGGCCTATTAACAAATCAGAAGCCAGTATTTACGAAGGGAAATGACACAAGCCAATGACAAATATGGGCGGAGAGTGGGTGGGGCTTCAATTCCATACTCCAATACAGCATGCCGCAGAGCAGCGTATGCGCTGCCCAGGCTCGCCCTAAAAAGGGCATCACTAGTGACATTCAATGTAGAAATGTCATTCGGCTTCGAAACAATTGAGAACTTTTATGTTTAATACCTGGTTTAATGCCCTACATTCTTGTTATTATAAAATAGGTGGTCCTCTTTCCTTCCTATCCTCCTGTGATCTCACTACTTGTTATGTTTATCATGTCTGTTATTAGGATTGTATTTAAGATAGGGTGACATTTTGCAGTCTGTCCTGGTGTTATTTGCATCAGATATTTTTGATTTTAAATTGTGATATTTGAAAGAAATTGTCAAGCTTAACTTATGTCTTGATTGAAATTTGCAGTTTCTCTCTGCGTCACATATCTCCAATTGTTTCCAGCATAACTGTATGTTTTCCTTTGTACTTTCTTATTAAATATAAAATACAAAACTAATATTTAACTTTTATGTGCAAAAAGCTGAGAACTGTTCTTGTCTATTTTAGTACGATATTTAGATGTAAAGGATGCCCTACAAACAATATGTACACTTCTGTGGGTTGTTTGTATATTAAAAGTGTATTCCAACTGTAAAACTATTTTAGATTGTTTGCTGCATTTGAGTTTAATATGTTTTATTAAGGGTTTGTGCTTTAACAAACTGATTATTGTGAGTTTTTTTACTCAGCAACTCGTTTTACAGATTTGTGCTGGTAAGTAATTTAAATGTAGTTAATTTGTATCTCTCTCAAAATAGGCACAGAGTTGAGTACTTATTCTTTAGCTACATACAGAGGTGCAAGTATGCAAAAGTATCACTAAAGAACACAAAACCCATAGCAAAACCCAATGCAACAGGCACAATTGACTATATAAATAATGCTCCTAGTTTTCTGCTTTCACTGATTTTTACAGATAAATACAAACCAATGTATTTCCTGTCTGCATTCGCATTTAGACGCAGAAATCTAAGAAGATAAAGCTTCTTTTAACTGACTCTGCATGTTGTCTTTGATGAATTCCAGGCCAATAGCTGAGTCGATAGCATGGGGAGTTAAAAAACAAAAACATGAGGATGAGATATCCTGAAATACCAGCATATGTCAACATATATTGGAAGTACAATGCTAATATTTGCCTGCGGCTGTATTGTTGTATTATATTTGGTTGCTTAATTTGCTAAACAAAAAACCAACAAGCATCAAAATAGGAGTTGCAAGTTTATCAGTTAAATAAATGTGGAAATATACTAATTTACAGACCATTTATTCTTAAAACACAAAATAAATGTGGATAGTTTACGACAGGATGGTCAAAAATAAATATGAATAAATACAAACAGAAATGTTAAGAAACATAAATACCATAGACCTGTAAGCCCTAGGTATAAAGCGGAAGAGAAAGGAAGGGGACCCTGCGATATTTGCTTAGAGAGTAGGGATGCATCATCGGGGAATGCTGTGGCCCTACCATGCAGTAAAGTGTTTTGCTGTAGGATCGAAATGCACTGCTTGACCAAGTAAATTGCACATTTTAAAATACTATCCTATTCTATTATCTCTGAATGCAGTCATATAAAAGGGATACACAGACTTTTCTGAACACACAGTATGGATGTCCTAAATCTGCTAGTGTGCACTGTCGTACAAGCTACTCCCAATAGTAAAGGTTTTTAAAACTAGTGCTCTTTCGACCCACACATTACTAATCCATGTTTGCATAGCAGCCTGTTTGCTAACACCAGAGAGTTCTAATAAAGAACCAGGATGTTAATTTAGCTTCAAGATTAGGCCGACACAGCCACACACTCTGCTTGATAAGGAAGCTCTCGGGCCCTTTCCTCTGCTGGCTCTGCTGCTTGATAAGGAAGCTCTCGGGCCCTTTCCTCTGTTGGCTGTGCTGCTTCATATGGAAGCTCTCGGACCCTTTCCTCTGCTGGCTCTGCTGCTTCATATGGACGCTCTCGGGCCCTTTCCTCTGCTGGCTGTGCTGTTTGATGAGGAAGCTCTCGGGCCCTTTCCTCTGCAGGCTGTGCTGCTTGATAAGGAAGCTCTCGGGCCCCTTCCTCTGTTGGCTGTGCTGCTTGATGAGGAAGCTCTCGGACCCTTTCCTCTGCAGGCTGTGCAACTTGATAAGGAAGCTCTCGGGCCCCTTCCTCTGTTGGCTGTGTTGCTTGACAAGGAAGCTCTCGGACCCTTTCCTCTGCAGGCTGTGCTGCTTGATAAGGAAGCTCTCGGGCCCTTTCCTCTGCTGGCTCTGCTGCTTGATAAGGAAGCTCTCGGGCCCTTTCCTCTGCTGGCTGCACTGCTTGATGAGGAAGCTCTCGGGCCCTTTCCTCTGCTGGCTGTGCTGCTTGATGAGGAAGCTCTCGGGCCCTTTCCTCTGCTGGCTGCACTGCTTGATGAGGAAGCTCTCGGGCCCTTTCCTCTGCTGGCTGTGCTGCTTGATAAGGAAGCTCTCGGGCCCTTTCCTCTGCAGACTGCGCTGCTTGATGAGGAAGCTCTCGGGCCCTTTCCTCTCCTGGATGCGCTGCTTGATGAGAAAGCTCTCGGGCCCTTTCCTCTGTTGGCTGTGATGCTTAATAAGGAAGCTCTCGGGCCCTTTCCTCGGCAGGCTGTGTTGCTTGATAAGGAAGCTCTCGGGCCCTTTCCTCTGCAGGCTCTGCTGCTTGATAAGGAAGCTCTCGGGCCCTTTCCTCTGCAGGCTGTGCTGCTTGATGAGGAAGCTCTTGGGCCCTTTCCTCTGCAGGCTGTGCTGCTTGATAAGGAAGCTCTCGGGCCCTTTCCACTGCTGGCTCTGCTGCTTGATAAGGAAGCTCTCGGGCCCTTTCCTCTGCTGGCTCTGCTGCTTGATAAGGAAGCTCTCGGGCCCTTTCCTCTGCAGGCTGTGCTGCTTGATGAGGAAGCTCTCGGGCCCTTTCCTCTGCAGGCTGTGCTGCTTGATAAGGAAGCTCTCGGGCCCTTTCCTCTGCTGGCTCTGCTGCTTGATGAGGAAGCTCTCGGGCCCCTTCCTCTGTTGGCTGTGCTGCTTGATAAGGAAGCTCTCGGGCCCTTTCCTCTGCTGGCTCTGCTGCTTGATGAGGAAGCTCTCGGGCCCTTTCCTCTGCAGGCTGTGTTGCTTGATAAGGAAGCTCTCGGGCCCTTTCCTCTGCTGGCTCTGCTGCTTGATAAGGAAGCTCTCGGGCCCTTTCCTCTGCTGGCTGCGCTGCTTGATAAGGAAGCTCTCGGGCCCTTTCCTCTCTTGGCTGTGCTGCTTGATAAGGAAGCTCTCGGGCCCTTTCCTCTGCTGGCTCTGCTGCTTGATGAGGAAGCTCTCGGGCCCTTTCCTCTGCTGGCTGTGTTGCTTGATAAGGAAGCTCTCGGACCCTGTCCTCTGCGGGCTGTGCTGCTTGATAAGGAAGCTCTCGGGCCCTTTCCTCTGCTGGCTGTGCTACTTGATAAGGAAGCTCTCGGGCCCTTTCCTCTGCTGGCTGTGCTGCTTGATAAGGAAGCTCTCGGGCCCTTTCCTCTGCGGGCTGTGCTGCTTGATAAGGAAGCTCTCGGACCCTTTCCTCTGCTGGCTGTGCTGCTTGATAAGGAAGCTCTCGGGCCCTTTCCTCTGCAGGCTGTGCTGCTTGATAAGGAAGCACTCGGGCCCTTTCCTCTGCAGGCTCTGCTGCTTGATAAGGAAGCTCTCGGGCCCTTTCCTCTGCAGGCTGTGCTGCTTGATGAGGAAGCTCTCGGGCCCTTTCCTCTGCAGGCTGTGCAGCTTGATAAGGAAGCTCTCGGACCCTTTCCTCTGCAGGCAGTGCTGCTTGATGAAGAAGCTCTCTGGCCCTTTCCTCTGCAGGCTATGCAGCTTGATAAGGAAGCTCTCGGGCCCTTTCCTCTGTTGGCTTTGCTGCTTGATGAGGAAGCTCTCTGGCCCTTTCCTCTGTTGGCTGTGCTGCTTGATAAGGAAGCTCTCGGGCCCTTTCCTCTGCAGGCTGTGCTGCTTGATAAGGAAGCTCTCGGGCCCTTTCCTCTGTTGGCTGTGCTGCTTGATAAGGAAGCTTTCGGGCCCTTTCCTCTGTTGGCTCTGCTGCTTGATGAGGAAGCTCTCTGGCCCTTTCCTCCGGAGGCTCTACTGCTTGATAAGGAAGCTCTCGGGCCCTTTCCTCTGTTGGCTGTGCTGCTTGATAAGGAAGCTCTCGAGACCTTTCCTCTGCTGGCTCTGCTGCTTCATATGGAAGCTCTCGGGCCCTTTCCTCTGCTGGCTGTGCTGCTTGATAAGGAAGCTCTCGGGCCCTTTCCTCTGCTGGCTCTGCTGCTTGATAAGGAAGCTCTCGGGCCCTTTCCTCTGCTGGCTGTGCTGCTTCAAATTGAAGCTCTCGGGCCCTTTCCTCTGTTGGCTGTGCTGCTTGATAAGGAAGCTCTCGGGCCCTTTCCTCTGCTGGCTCTGCTGCTTGATAAGGAAGCTCTCGGGCCCTTTCCTCTGCTGGCTCTGCTGCTTGATAAGGAAGCTCTCGGGCCCTTTCCTCTGCTGGCTGTGCTGCTTGATAAGGAAGCTCTCGGGCCCTTTCCTGTGCTGGCTGTGCTGCTTGATGAGGAAGCTCTCGGGCCCTTTCCTCTGCTGGCTTTGCTGCTTGATGAGGAAGCTCTCGGGCCCTTTCCTCCGCAGGCTCTACTGCTTGATAAGGAGGCTCTCGGACCCTTTCCTCTGTTGGCTCTGCTGCTTGATAAGGAAGCTCTCGGGCCCTTTCCTCTGCTGGCTCTGCTGCTTGATAAGGAGGCTCTCGGGCCCTTTCCTCTGCTGGCTCTACTGCTTGATAAGGAACCTCTCGGGCCCTTTCCTCTGCAGGCTGTGCTGCTTGATAAGGAAGCTCTCGGGCCCCTTCCTCTGTTGGCTGTGCTGCTTCGTATGGAAGCTCTCGGGCCCTTTCCTCTGCTGGCTCTGCTGCTTGATAAGGAAGCTCTCGGGCCCTTTCCTCTGCTGGCTCTGCTGCTTCATAAGGAAGCTCTCGGGCCCTTTCCTCCGCTGGCTCTGCTGCTTGATAAGGACGCTCTCTGGCCCATTCCTCTGCTGGCTTTGCTGCTTGATGAGGAAGCTCTCGGGCCCTTTCCTCTGCTGGCTGCGCTGCTTGATAAGGAAGCTCTCGGACCCTTTCCTCTGCAGGCTGTGCAGCTTGAGAAGGAAGCTCTCGGGCCCTTTCCTCTGCAGGCTGTGCAGCTTGATAAGGAAGCTCTCGGGCCCTTTCCTCTGCAGGCTGCGCTGCTTGATGAGGAAGCTCTCGGGCCCTTTCCTCTCCTGGCTGTGCTGCTTGATAAGGAAGCTCTCGGGCCCTTTCCTCTCCTGGCTCTGCTGCTTGATGAGGAGGCTCTCGGGCCCTTTCCTCTGCAGGCTGTGCTGCTTGATAAGGAAGCTCTCGGGCCCTTTCCTCTGCAGGCTCTGCTGCTTGATAAGGAAGCTCTCGGGCCCTTTCCTCTGCTGGCTCCGCTGCTTGATAAGGAAGCTCTCTGGCCCTTTCCTCTGCTGGCTTTGCTGCTTGATAAGGAAGCTCTCGGGCCCTTTCCTCTGCAGGCTGTGTTGCTTGATAAGGAAGCTCTCGGGCCCTTTCCTCTGCAGGCTGTGCTGCTTGATAAGGGAGCTCTCGAGATCTTTCCTCTGCAGGCTGTGCTGCTTGATAAGGAAGCTCTCGGGCCCTTTCCTCTGCAGGCTCTGCTGCTTGATGAGGAAGCTCTCGGGCCCTTTCCTCTGCTGGCTCTGCTGCTTGATAAGGAAGCTCTCGGGCCCTTGCCTCTGCAGTCTCTGCTGCTTGATAAGGAAGCTCTCGGGCCCTTTCCTCTGCAGGCTGTGCTGCTTCATAAGGACGCTCTCGGGCCCTTTTCTATGCTGGCTTTGCTGCTTGATGAGGAATCTCTCGGGCCCTTTCCTCTGCTGGCTGCGCTGCTTCATAAGGAAGCTCTCGGGCCCTTTCCTCTGTTGGCTGTGCTGCTTGATAAGGAAGCTCTCGGGCCCTTTCCTCTGCTGGCTGTGCTGCTTGATAAGGAAGCTCTCGGGCCCTTTCCTCTGCAGGCTCTGCTGCTTGATGAGGAAGCTCTCGGGCCCTTTCCTCTGCTGGCTGTGCTGCTTCATAAGGAAGCTCTCGGGCCCTTTCCTCTGCTGGCTGGGCTGCTTGATGAGGAAGCTCTCGGGCCCTTTCCTCTGCTGGCTGTGCTGCTTCATAAGGAAGCTCTCGGGCCCTTTCCTCTGCTGGCTGTGCTGCTTGATGAGGAAGCTCTCGGGCCCTTTCCTCTGCTGGCTGTGCTGCTTGATGAGGAAGCTCTCGGGCCCTTTCCTCTGCTGGCTTTGCTGCTTGATAAGGACGCTCTCTGGCCCTTTCCTCTGCTGGCTGTGCTGCTTGATAAGGAAGCTCTCGGGCCCTTTCATCTGCTGGCTCTGCTGCTTGATGAGGAAGCTCTCGGGCCCTTTCCTCTGCTGGCTGCGCTGCTTGATGAGGAAGCTCTCGGGCCCTTTCCTCTGCAGGCTGTGCTGCTTGATAAGGAAGCTCTCGGGCCCTTTCCTCTGCAGGCTGTGCTGCTTGATAAGGAAGCTCTCGGGCCCTTTCCTCTGCTGGCTGTGCTGCTTGATGAGGAAGCTCTCGGGCCCTTTCCTCTGCTGGCTCTGCTGCTTGATGAGGAAGCTCTTGGGCCCTTTCCTCTGCTGGCTGTGCTGCTTGATGAGGAAGCTCTTGGGCCCTTTCCTCTGCAGGCTGTGCTGTTTGATGAGGAAGCTCTCGGGCCCTTTCCTCTGCTGGCTGTGCTGCTTGATAAGGAAGCTCTCGGGCCCTTTCCTCTGTTGGCTTTGCTGCTTCATAAGGAAGCTCTCGGGCCCTTTCCTCGGCAGGCTCTGCTGCTTGATAAGGACGCTCTCGGGCCCTTTCCTCTGTTGGCTGTGCTGCTTCATATGGAAGCTCTCGGGCCCTTTCCTCTGCTGGCTCTGCTGCTTGATAAGGAAGCTCTCGGGCCCTTTCCTCTGCTGGCTGTGCTGCTTGATAAGGATGCTCTCGGGCCCTTTCCTCTGCAGACTCTGCTGCTTGATAAGGAAGCTCTCGGGCCCCTTCCTCTGTTGGCTGTGCTGCTTGATGAGGAAGCTCTTGTGCCCTTTCCTCTGCAGGCTGCGCTGTTTGATGAGGAAGCTCTCGGGCCCTTTCCTCTGCTGGCTGTGCTGCTTGATAAGGAAGCTCTCGGGCCCTTTCCTCTGTTGGCTGTGCTGCTTGATAAGGAAGCTCTCGGGCCCTTACCTCTGCTAGCTCTGCTGCTTGATAAGGAAGCTCTCGGGCCCTTTCCTCTGCAGGCTCTGCTGCTTGATAAAGACGCTCTCAGGCCCTTTCCTCTGCTGGCTCTGCTGCTTGATAAGGAAGCTCTCGGGCCCTTTCCTCTGCTGGCTCTGCTGCTTGATAAGGAAGCTCTCGGGCCCTTTCCTCTGCAGGCTGTGCTGCTTGATAAGGAAGCTCTCGGGCCCTTTCCTCTGCTGGCTGCACTGCTTGATAAGGAAGCTCTCGGGCCCTTTCCTCTGCAGGCTGTGCTGCTTGATAAGGACGCTCTCGGGCCCTTTCCTCTGCTGGCTGCGCTGCTTGATAAGGAAGCTCTCGGGCCCTTTCCTCTGTTGGCTCTGCTGCTTGATAAGGAAGCTCTCTGGCCCTTTCCTCTGCTGGCTCTGCTGCTTGATAAGGAAGCTCTCGGGCCCTTTCCTCTGCAGGCTGTGCTGCTTGAAAAGGAAGCTCTCGGGCCCTTTCCTCTGTTGGCTCTGCTGCTTGATAAGGACGCTCTCGGGCCCTTTCCTCTGCAGGTTCTGCTGCTTGATAAGGAAGCTCTCGGGCCCTTTCCTCTGTTGGCTGTGCTGCTTGATAAGGAAGCTCTCGGGCCCTTTCCTCTGTTGGCTGTGCTGCTTCATACGGACGCTCTCGGGCCCTTTCCTCTGCTGGCTGCGCTGCTTGATAAGGAAGCTCTCGGGCCCTTTCCTCTGCAGGCTCTGCTGCTTGATAAGGAAGCTCTCGGGCCCTTTCCTCTGCTGGCTCTGCTGCTTGATAAGGAGGCTCTCGGGCCCTTTCCTCTGCTGGCTCTGCTGCTTGATAAGGACGCTCTCGGGCCCTTTCCTCTGCAGGCTCTGCTGCTTGATAAGGAAGCTCTCGAGACCTTTCCTCTGCTGGCTCTACTGCTTGATAAGGAAGCTCTCGGGCCCTTTCCTCTGCTGGCTCTGCTGCTTGATGAGGAAGCTCTCGGGCCCTTTCCTCTGCTGGCTGCGCTGCTTGATGAGGAAGCTCTCGGGCCCTTTCCTCTGCAGGCTGTGCTGCTTGATAAGGAAGCTCTCGGGCCCTTTCCTCTGCAGGCTGTGCTGCTTGATAAGGAAGCTCTCGGGCCCTTTCCTCTGCTGGCTGTGCTGCTTGATGAGGAAGCTCTCGGGCCCTTTCCTCTGCTGGCTCTGCTGCTTGATGAGGAAGCTCTTGGGCCCTTTCCTCTGCTGGCTGTGCTGCTTGATGAGGAAGCTCTCGGGCCCTTTCTTCTGCTGGCTCTGCTGCTTGATGAGGAAGCTCTCGGGCCCCTTCCTCTGTTGGCTGTGCTGCTTGATAAGGAAGCTCTCGGGCCCTTTCCTCTGTTGGCTTTGCTGCTTCTTAAGGAAGCTCTCGGGCCCTTTCCTCGGCAGGCTCTGCTGCTTGATAAGGAAGCTCTCGGGCCCTTTCCTCTGTTGGCTTTGCTGCTTCTTAAGGAAGCTCTCGGGCCCTTTCCTCGGCAGGCTCTGTTGCTTGATAAGGAAGCTCTCGGGCCCTTTCCTCTGTTGGCTGTGCTGCTTCATATGGAAGCTCTCGGGCCCTTTCCTCTGCTGGCTCTGCTGCTTGATAAGGAAGCTCTCGGGCCCTTTCCTCTGCTGGCTGTGCTGCTTGATAAGGACGCTCTCGGGCCCTTTCCTCTGCAGACTCTGCTGCTTGATCAGGAAGCTCTCGGGCCCCTTCCTCTGTTGGCTGTGCTGCTTGATGAGGAAGCTCTTGTGCCCTTTCCTCTGCAGGCTGCGCTGTTTGATGAGGAAGCTCTCGGGCCCTTTCCTCTGCTGGCTGTGCTGCTTGATAAGGAAGCTCTCGGGCCCTTTCCTCTGTTGGCTGTGCTGCTTGATAAGGAAGCTCTCGGGCCCTTACCTCTGCTGGCTCTGCTGCTTGATAAGGAAGCTCTCGGGCCCTTTCCTCTGCAGGCTCTGCTGCTTGATAAAGACGCTCTCGGGCCCTTTCCTCTGCTGGCTCTGCTGCTTGATAAGGAAGCTCTCGGGCCCTTTCCTCTGCTGGCTCTGCGGCTTGATAAGGAAGCTCTCGGGCCCTTTCCTCTGCAGGCTGTGCTGCTTGATAAGGAAGCTCTCGGGCCCTTTCCTCTGCTGGCTGCACTGCTTGATAAGGAAGCTCTCCGGCCCTTTCCTCTGCTGGCTGCGCTGCTTGATAAGGAAGCTCTCGGGCCCTTTCCTCTGCTGGCTGTGCTGCTTGATGAGGAAGCTCTCGGGCCCTTTCCTCTGCTGGCTGCGCTGCTTGATAAGGAAGCTCTTGGGCCCTTTCCTCTGCAGGCTGTGCTTCTTGATAAGGACGCTCTCGGGCCCTTTCCTCTGCTGGCTGCGCTGCTTGATAAGGAAGCTCTCGGGCCCTTTCCTCTGTTGGCTCTGCTGCTTGATAAGGAAGCTCTCGGGCCCTTTCCTCTGCTGGCTCTGCTGCTTGATAAGGAAGCTCTCGGGCCCTTTCCTCTGCAGGCTGTGCTGCTTGATAAGGAAGCTCTCGGGCCCTTTCCTCTGTTGGCTCTGCTGCTTGATAAGGACGCTCTCGGGCCCTTTCCTCTGCAGGTTCTGCTGCTTGATAAGGAAGCTCTCGGGCCCTTTCCTCTGTTGGCTGTGCTGCTTGATAAGGAAGCTCTCGGGCCCTTTCCTCTGTTGGCTGTGCTGCTTCATACGGACGCTCTCGGGCCCTTTCCTCTGCTGGCTGCGCTGCTTGATAAGGAAGCTCTCGGGCCCTTTCCTCTGCAGGCTCTGCTGCTTGATAAGGAAGCTCTCGGGCCCTTTCCTCTGCTGGCTCTGCTGCTTGATAAGGAAGCTCTCGGGCCCTTTCCTCTGCTGGCTCTGCTGCTTGATAAGGACGCTCTCGGGCCCTTTCCTCTGCAGGCTCTGCTGCTTGATAAGGAAGCTCTCGAGACCTTTCCTCTGCTGGCTCTGCTGCTTGATAAGGAAGCTCTCGGGCCCTTGCCTCTGCAGGCTCTGCTGCTTGATAAGGAAGCTCTCGGGCCCTTTCCTCTGCAGGCTGTGCTGCTTGATAAGGAAGCTCTCGGGCCCTTTCCTCTGCTGGCTGCGCTGCTTGATAAGGAAGCTCTCGGGCCCTTTCCTCTGCTGGCTGTGCTGCTTGATAAGGAAGCTCTCGGGCCCTTTCCTCTGCTGGCTCTGCTGCTTGATGAGGAAGCTCTCGGGCCCCTTCCTCTGTTGGCTGTGCTGCTTGATAAGGAAGCTCTCGGGCCCTTTCCTCTGCTGGCTCTGCTGCTTGATGAGGAAGCTCTCGGGCCCTTTCTTCTGCTGGCTCTGCTGCTTGATAAGGAAGCTCTCGGGCCCTTTCCTCTGCTGGCTCTGCTGCTTGATAAGGAAGCTCTCGGGCCCTTTCCTCTGTTGGCTGTGCTGCTTGATAAGGAAGCTCTTGGGCCCTTTCCTCTGCAGGCTGTGCTGCTTGATAAGGAAGCTCTCGGGCCCTTTCCTCTGCAGGCTGCGCTGCTTGATAAGGACGCTCTCGGGCCCTTTCCTCTGCTGGCTTTGCTGCTTGATAAGGAAGCTCTCGGGCCCTTTCCTCTGCAGGCTCTGCTGCTTAATAAGGAAGCTCTCGGGCCCTTTCCTCTGCAGGCTGTGCTGCTTGATAAGGAAGCTCTCGGGCCCTTTCCTCTGTTGGCTGTGCTGCTTGATAAGGACGCTCTCGGGCCCTTTCCCCTGCAGGCTGTGCTGCTTGATAAGGAAGCTCTCAGGCCCTTTCCTCTGTTGGCTGTGCTGCTTGATAAGGACGCTCTCGGGCCCTTTCCTCTGCTGGCTGTGCTGCTTGATAAGGAAGCTCTCGAGCCCTTTCCTCTGCAGGCTGTGTTGCTTGATAAGGAAGCTCTCGGGCCCTTTCCTCTGCAGGCTGTGCTGCTTGATAAGGAAGCTCTCGGGCCCTTTCCTCTGCTGGCTGCACTGCTTGATAAGGAAGCTCTCGGGCCCTTTCCTCTGCAGGCTGTGCTGCTTGATAAGGACGCTCTCGGGCCCTTTCCTCTGCTGGCTGCGCTGCTTGATAAGGAAGCTCTCGGGCCCTTTCCTCTGTTGGCTCTGATGCTTGATAAGGAAGCTCTCTGGCCCTTTCCTCTGCTGGCTCTGCTGCTTGATAAGGAAGCTCTCGGGCCCTTTCCTCTGCAGGCTGTGCTGCTTGAAAAGGAAGCTCTCGGGCCCTTTCCTCTGTTGGCTCTGCTGCTTGATAAGGACGCTCTCGGGCCCTTTCCTCTGCAGGTTCTGCTGCTTGATAAGGAAGCTCTCGGGCCCTTTCCTCTGTTGGCTGTGCTGCTTGATAAGGAAGCTCTCGGGCCCTTTCCTCTGTTGGCTGTGCTGCTTCATACGGACGCTCTCGGGCCCTTTCCTCTGCTGGCTGCGCTGCTTGATAAGGAAGCTCTCGGGCCCTTTCCTCTGCAGGCTCTGCTGCTTGATAAGGAAGCTCTCGGGCCCTTTCCTCTGCTGGCTCTGCTGCTTGATAAGGAGGCTCTCGGGCCCTTTCCTCTGCTGGCTCTGCTGCTTGATAAGGACGCTCTCGGGCCCTTTCCTCTGCAGGCTCTGCTGCTTGATAAGGAAGCTCTCGAGACCTTTCCTCTGCTGGCTCTACTGCTTGATAAGGAAGCTCTCGGGCCCTTTCCTCTGCTGGCTCTGCTGCTTGATGAGGAAGCTCTCGGGCCCTTTCCTCTGCTGGCTGCGCTGCTTGATGAGGAAGCTCTCGGGCCCTTTCCTCTGCAGGCTGTGCTGCTTGATAAGGAAGCTCTCGGGCCCTTTCCTCTGCAGGCTGTGCTGCTTGATAAGGAAGCTCTCGGGCCCTTTCCTCTGCTGGCTGTGCTGCTTGATGAGGAAGCTCTCGGGCCCTTTCCTCTGCTGGCTCTGCTGCTTGATGAGGAAGCTCTTGGGCCCTTTCCTCTGCTGGCTGTGCTGCTTGATGAGGAAGCTCTCGGGCCCTTTCTTCTGCTGGCTCTGCTGCTTGATGAGGAAGCTCTCGGGCCCCTTCCTCTGTTGGCTGTGCTGCTTGATAAGGAAGCTCTCGGGCCCTTTCCTCTGTTGGCTTTGCTGCTTCTTAAGGAAGCTCTCGGGCCCTTTCCTCGGCAGGCTCTGCTGCTTGATAAGGAAGCTCTCGGGCCCTTTCCTCTGTTGGCTTTGCTGCTTCTTAAGGAAGCTCTCGGGCCCTTTCCTCGGCAGGCTCTGCTGCTTGATAAGGAAGCTCTCGGGCCCTTTCCTCTGTTGGCTGTGCTGCTTCATATGGAAGCTCTCGGGCCCTTTCCTCTGCTGGCTCTGCTGCTTGATAAGGAAGCTCTCGGGCCCTTTCCTCTGCTGGCTGTGCTGCTTGATAAGGACGCTCTCGGGCCCTTTCCTCTGCAGACTCTGCTGCTTGATAAGGAAGCTCTTGGGCCCCTTCCTCTGTTGGCTGTGCTGCTTGATGAGGAAGCTCTTGTGCCCTTTCCTCTGCAGGCTGCGCTGTTTGATGAGGAAGCTCTCGGGCCCTTTCCTCTGCTGGCTGTGCTGCTTGATAAGGAAGCTCTCGGGCCCTTTCCTCTGTTGGCTGTGCTGCTTGATAAGGAAGCTCTCGGGCCCTTACCTCTGCTGGCTCTGCTGCTTGATAAGGAAGCTCTCGGGCCCTTTCCTCTGCAGGCTCTGCTGCTTGATAAAGACGCTCTCGGGCCCTTTCCTCTGCTGGCTCTGCTGCTTGATAAGGAAGCTCTCGGGCCCTTTCCTCTGCTGGCTCTGCTGCTTGATAAGGAAGCTCTCGGGCCCTTTCCTCTGCAGGCTGTGCTGCTTGATAAGGAAGCTCTCGGGCCCTTTCCTCTGCTGGCTGCACTGCTTGATAAGGAAGCTCTCTGGCCCTTTCCTCTGCTGGCTGCGCTGCTTGATAAGGAAGCTCTCGGGCCCTTTCCTCTGCTGGCTGTGCTGCTTGATGAGGAAGCTCTCGGGCCCTTTCCTCTGCTGGCTGCGCTGCTTGATAAGGAAGCTCTTGGGCCCTTTCCTCTGCAGGCTGTGCTGCTTGATAAGGACGCTCTCGGGCCCTTTCCTCTGCTGGCTGCGCTGCTTGATAAGGAAGCTCTCGGGCCCTTTCCTCTGTTGGCTCTGCTGCTTGATAAGGAAGCTCTCGGGCCCTTTCCTCTGCTGGCTCTGCTGCTTGATAAGGAAGCTCTCGGGCCCTTTCCTCTGCAGGCTGTGCTGCTTGATAAGGAAGCTCTCGGGCCCTTTCCTCTGTTGGCTCTGCTGCTTGATAAGGACGCTCTCGGGCCCTTTCCTCTGCAGGTTCTGCTGCTTGATAAGGAAGCTCTCGGGCCCTTTCCTCTGTTGGCTGTGCTGCTTGATAAGGAAGCTCTCGGGCCCTTTCCTCTGTTGGCTGTGCTGCTTCATACGGACGCTCTCGGGCCCTTTCCTCTGCTGGCTGCGCTGCTTGATAAGGAAGCTCTCGGGCCCTTTCCTCTGCAGGCTCTGCTGCTTGATAAGGAAGCTCTCGGGCCCTTTCCTCTGCTGGCTCTGCTGCTTGATAAGGAAGCTCTCGGGCCCTTTCCTCTGCTGGCTCTGCTGCTTGATAAGGACGCTCTCGGGCCCTTTCCTCTGCAGGCTCTGCTGCTTGATAAGGAAGCTCTCGAGACCTTTCCTCTGCTGGCTCTGCTGCTTGATAAGGAAGCTCTCGGGCCCTTTCCTCTGCAGGCTCTGCTGCTTAATAAGGAAGCTCTCGGGCCCTTTCCTCTGCAGGCTGTGCTGCTTGATAAGGAAGCTCTCGGGCCCTTTCCTCTGTTGGCTGTGCTGCTTGATAAGGACGCTCTCGGGCCCTTTCCCCTGCAGGCTGTGCTGCTTGATAAGGAAGCTCTCAGGCCCTTTCCTCTGTTGGCTGTGCTGCTTGATAAGGACGCTCTCGGGCCCTTTCCTCTGCTGGCTCTGCTGCTTGATAAGGAAGCTCTCGAGCCCTTTCCTCTGCAGGCTGTGCTGCTTGATAAGGAAGCTCTCGGGCCCTTTCCTCTGCTGGCTCTGCTGCTTGATAAGGAAGCTCTCGGGCCCTTTCCTCTGCTGGCTCTGCTGCTTGATAAGGAAGCTCTCGGGCCCTTTCCTCTGCTGGCTCTGCTGCTTGATAAGGAAGCTCTCGGGCCCTTTCCTCTGCAGGCTGCGCTGATTGATGAGGAAGCTCTCGGGCCCTTTCCTCTCCTGGCTGTGCTGCTTGATAAGGAAGCTCTCGGGCCCTTTCCTCTGCTGGCTCTGCTGCTTGATAAGGAAGCTCTCGGGCCCTTTCCTCTGCTGGCTGTGCTGCTTGATAAGGAAGCTCTCGGGCCCTTTCCTCTGCAGGCTCTGCTGCTTGATAAGGAAGCTCTCGGGCCCTTTCCTCTGCAGGCTGTGCTGCTTGATAAGGAAGCTCTCGGGCCCTATCCTCTGCAGGCTCTGCTGCTTGATAAGGAAGCTCTCGGGCCCTTTCCTCTGCAGGCTGTGCTGCTTGATAAGGAAGCTCTCGGGCCCTTTCCTCTGCAGGCTGTGCTGCTTGATAAGGAAGCTCTCGGGCCCTTTCCTCTGCAGGCTGTGCTGCTTGATAAGGAAGCTCTCGGGCCCTTTCCTCTGCAGGCTGTGCTGCTTGATAAGGAAGCTCTCGGGCCCTTTCCTCTGCAGGCTGTGCTGCTTGATAAGGAAGCTCTCGGGCCCTTTCCTCTGCAGGCTCTGCTGCTTGATAAGGAAGCTCTCGGGCCCTTTCCTCTGCTGGCTGTGCTGCTTGATGAGGAAGCTCTCGGGCCCTTTCCTCTGCTGGCTCTGCTGCTTGATGAGGAAGCTCTTGGGCCCTTTCCTCTGCTGGCTGTGCTGCTTGATGAGGAAGCTCTCGGGCCCTTTCTTCTGCTGGCTCTGCTGCTTGATGAGGAAGCTCTCGGGCCCCTTCCTCTGTTGGCTGTGCTGCTTGATGAGGAAGCTCTTGGGCCCTTTCCTCTGCAGGCTGTGCTGTTTGATGAGGAAGCTCTCGGGCCCTTTCCTCTGCTGGCTGTGCTGCTTGATAAGGAAGCTCTCGGGCCCTTTCCTCTGTTGGCTTTGCTGCTTCTTAAGGAAGCTCTCGGGCCCTTTCCTCGGCAGGCTCTGCTGCTTGATAAGGAAGCTCTCGGGCCCTTTCCTCTGTTGGCTGTGCTGCTTCATATGGAAGCTCTCGGGCCCTTTCCTCTGCTGGCTCTGCTGCTTGATAAGGAAGCTCTCGGGCCCTTTCCTCTGCTGGCTGTGCTGCTTGATAAGGACGCTCTCGGGCCCTTTCCTCTGCAGACTCTGCTGCTTGATAAGGAAGCTCTCGGGCCCCTTCCTCTGTTGGCTGTGCTGCTTGATGAGGAAGCTCTTGTGCCCTTTCCTCTGCAGGCTGCGCTGTTTGATGAGGAAGCTCTCGGGCCCTTTCCTCTGCTGGCTGTGCTGCTTGATAAGGAAGCTCTCGGGCCCTTTCCTCTGTTGGCTGTGCTGCTTGATAAGGAAGCTCTCGGGCCCTTACCTCTGCTGGCTCTGCTGCTTGATAAGGAAGCTCTCGGGCCCTTTCCTCTGCAGGCTCTGCTGCTTGATAAAGACGCTCTCGGGCCCTTTCCTCTGCTGGCTCTGCTGCTTGATAAGGAAGCTCTCGGGCCCTTTCCTCTGCTGGCTCTGCTGCTTGATAAGGAAGCTCTCGGGCCCTTTCCTCTGCAGGCTGTGCTGCTTGATAAGGAAGCTCTCGGGCCCTTTCCTCTGCTGGCTGCACTGCTTGATAAGGAAGCTCTCTGGCCCTTTCCTCTGCTGGCTGCGCTGCTTGATAAGGAAGCTCTCGGGCCCTTTCCTCTGCTGGCTGTGCTGCTTGATGAGGAAGCTCTCGGGCCCTTTCCTCTGCTGGCTGCGCTGCTTGATAAGGAAGCTCTCGGGCCCTTTCCTCTGTTGGCTCTGCTGCTTGATAAGGAAGCTCTCGGGCCCTTTCCTCTGCTGGCTCTGCTGCTTGATAAGGAAGCTCTCGGGCCCTTTCCTCTGCAGGCTGTGCTGCTTGATAAGGAAGCTCTCGGGCCCTTTCCTCTGTTGGCTCTGCTGCTTGATAAGGACGCTCTCGGGCCCTTTCCTCTGCAGGTTCTGCTGCTTGATAAGGAAGCTCTCGGGCCCTTTCCTCTGTTGGCTGTGCTGC
Source organism: Triturus cristatus (assembly GCF_964204655.1). Taxonomy (NCBI): domain Eukaryota; kingdom Metazoa; phylum Chordata; class Amphibia; order Caudata; family Salamandridae; genus Triturus; species Triturus cristatus. The sequence continues at coordinate 119,138,885 of NC_140594.1, read as the reverse complement.
TTGATAAGGAAGCTCTCGGGCCCTTTCCTCTGTTGGCTGTGCTGCTTCATACGGACGCTCTCGGGCCCTTTCCTCTGCTGGCTGCGCTGCTTGATAAGGAAGCTCTCGGGCCCTTTCCTCTGCAGGCTCTGCTGCTTGATAAGGAAGCTCTCGGGCCCTTTCCTCTGCTGGCTCTGCTGCTTGATAAGGAAGCTTTCGGGCCCTTTCCTCTGCTGGCTCTGCTGCTTGATAAGGACGCTCTCGGGCCCTTTCCACTGCAGGCTCTGCTGCTTGATAAGGAAGCTCTCGAGGCCTTTCCTCTGCTGGCTCTGCTGCTTGATAAGGATGCTCTCGGGCCCTTGCCTCTGCAGGCTCTGCTGCTTGATAAGGAAGCTCTCGGGCCCTTTCCTCTGCAGGCTGTGCTGCTTGATAAGGAAGCTCTCGGGCCCTTTCCTCTGCTGGCTGCGCTGCTTGATAAGGAAGCTCTCGGGCCCTTTCCTCTGCTGGCTGTGCTGCTTGATAAGGAAGCTCTCGGGCCCTTTCCTCTGCTGGCTCTGCTGCTTGATGAGGAAGCTCTCGGGCCCCTTCCTCTGTTGGCTGTGCTGCTTGATAAGGAAGCTCTCGGGCCCTTTCCTCTGCTGGCTCTGCTGCTTGATGAGGAAGCTCTCGGGCCCTTTCTTCTGCTGGCTCTGCTGCTTGATAAGGAAGCTCTCGGGCCCTTTCCTCTGCTGGCTCTGCTGCTTGATAAGGAAGCTCTCGGGCCCTTTCCTCTGTTGGCTGTGCTGCTTGATAAGGAAGCTCTCGGGCCCTTTCCTCTGCAGGCTGTGCTGCTTGATAAGGAAGCTCTCGGGCCCTTTCCTCTGCAGGCTGCGCTGCTTGATAAGGACGCTCTCGGGCCCTTTCCTCTGCTGGCTTTGCTGCTTGATAAGGAAGCTCTCGGGCCCTTTCCTCTGCAGGCTCTGCTGCTTAATAAGGAAGCTCTCGGGCCCTTTCCTCTGCAGGCTGTGCTGCTTGATAAGGAAGCTCTCGGGCCCTTTCCTCTGTTGGCTGTGCTGCTTGATAAGGACGCTCTCGGGCCCTTTCCCCTGCAGGCTGTGCTGCTTGATAAGGAAGCTCTCAGGCCCTTTCCTCTGTTGGCTGTGCTGCTTGATAAGGACGCTCTCGGGCCCTTTCCTCTGCTGGCTCTGCTGCTTGATAAGGAAGCTCTCGAGCCCTTTCCTCTGCAGGCTGTGCTGCTTGATAAGGAAGCTCTCGGGCCCTTTCCTCTGCTGGCTCTGCTGCTTGATAAGGAAGCTCTCGGGCCCTTTCCTCTGCTGGCTCTGCTGCTTGATAAGGAAGCTCTCGGGCCCTTTCCTCTGCTGGCTCTGCTGCTTGATAAGGAAGCTCTCGGGCCCTTTCCTCTGCAGGCTGCGCTGATTGATGAGGAAGCTCTCGGGCCCTTTCCTCTCCTGGCTGTGCTGCTTGATAAGGAAGCTCTCGGGCCCTTTCCTCTGCTGGCTCTGCTGCTTGATAAGGAAGCTCTCGGGCCCTTTCCTCTGCTGGCTGTGCTGCTTGATAAGGAAGCTCTCGGGCCCTTTCCTCTGCTGGCTCTGCTGCTTGATAAGGAAGCTCTCGGGCCCTTTCCTCTGCAGGCTGTGCTGCTTGATAAGGAAGCTCTCGAGCCCTTTCCTCTGCAGGCTCTGCTGCTTGATAAGGAAGCTCTCGGGCCCTTTCCTCTGCAGGCTGTGCTGCTTGATAAGGAAGCTCTCGGGCCCTATCCTCTGCAGGCTCTGCTGCTTGATAAGGAAGCTCTCGGGCCCTTTCCTCTGCAGGCTGTGCTGCTTGATAAGGAAGCTCTCGGGCCCTTTCCTCTGCAGGCTGTGCTGCTTGATAAGGAAGCTCTCGGGCCCTTTCCTCTGCAGGCTGTGCTGCTTGATAAGGAAGCTCTCGGGCCCTTTCCTCTGCTGACTGCGCTGCTTGATAAGGACGCTCTCGGGCCCTTTCCTCTGCTGGCTTTGCTGCTTGATAAGGAAGCTCTCGGGCCCTTTCCTCTGCAGGCTCTGCTGCTTAATAAGGAAGCTCTCGGGCCCTTTCCTCTGCAGGCTGTGCTGCTTGATAAGGAAGCTCTCAGGCCCTTTCCTCTGTTGGCTGTGCTGCTTGATAAGGAAGCTCTCGGGCCCTTTCCTCTGCAGGCTCTGCTGCTTGATAAGGAAGCTCTCGGGCCCTTTCCTCTGCAGGCTCTGCTGCTTAATAAGGAAGCTCTCGGGCCCTTTCCTCTGCAGGCTGTGCTGCTTGATAAGGAAGCTCTCGGGCCCTTTCCTCTGTTGGCTGTGCTGCTTGATAAGGACGCTCTCGGGCCCTTTCCTCTGCAGGCTGTGCTGCTTGATAAGGAAGCTCTCAGGCCCTTTCCTCTGCTGGCTCTGCTGCTTGATAAGGAAGCTCTCGGGCCCTTTCCTCTGCTGGCTCTGCTGCTTGATAAGGAAGCTCTCAGGCCCTTTCCTCTGCTGGCTGTGCTGCTTGATAAGTAAGCTCTCGGGCCCTTTCCTCTGCTGGCTCTGCTGCTTGATAAGGAAGCTCTCGGGCCCTTTCCTCTGCAGGCTGTGCTGCTTGATGAGGAAGCTCTCGGGCCCTTTCCTCTGCTGGCTGTGCTGCTTGATAAGGAAGCTCTCGGGCCCTTTCCTCTGCAGGCTCTGCTGCTTGATAAGGAAGCTCTCGGGCCCTTTCCTCTGCTGGCTCTGCTGCTTGATAAGGAAGCTCTCGGGCCCTTTCCTCTGCAGGCTGCGCTGCTTGATGAGGAAGCTCTCGGGCCCTTTCCTCTGCTGGCTGTGCTGCTTGATAAGGAAGCTCTCGGGCCCTTTCCTCTGCTGGCTCTGCTGCTTGATAAGGAAGCTCTCGGGCCCTTTCCTCTGCAGGCTGCGCTGCTTGATGAGGAAGCTCTCGGGCCCTTTCCTCTCCTGGCTGTGCTGCTTGATAAGGAAGCTCTCGGGCCCTTTCCTCTGCTGGCTCTGCTGCTTGATAAGGAAGCTCTCGGGCCCTTTCCTCTGCTGGCTGTGCTGCTTGATAAGGAAGCTCTCGGGCCCTTTCCTCTGCTGGCTCTGCTGCTTGATAAGGAAGCTCTCGGGCCCTTTCCTCTGCAGGCTGTGCTGCTTGATAAGGAAGCTCTCGAGCCCTTTCCTCTGCAGGCTCTGCTGCTTGATAAGGAAGCTCTCGGGCCCTTTCCTCTGCAGGCTGTGCTGCTTGATAAGGAAGCTCTCGGGCCCTTTCCTCTGCAGGCTCTGCTGCTTGATAAGGAAGCTCTCGGGCCCTTTCCTCTGCAGGCTGTGCTGCTTGATAAGGAAGCTCTCGGGCCCTTTCCTCTGTTGGCTGCGCTGCTTGATAAGGAAGCTCTCGGGCCCTTTCCACTGCTGGCTCTGCTGCTTGATAAGGACGCTCTCGGGCCCTTTCCTCTGCAGGCTCTGCTGCTTGATAAGGAAGCTCTCGGGCCCTTTCCTCTGCAGGCTGTGCTGCTTGATAAGGAAGCTCTTGGGCCCTTTCCTCTGCAGGCTGTGCTGCTTGATAAGGAAGCTCTCGGGCCCTTTCCTCTGCAGGCTCTGCTGCTTGATAAGGAAGCTCTCGGACCCTTTCCTCTGCAGGCTGTGCTGCTTGATAAGGAAGCTCTCGGGCCCTTTCCTCTGCAGGCTGTGCTGCTTGATAAGGACGCTCTCGGGCCCTTTCCTCTGCAGGCTGTGCTGCTAAAATTCTTCAAACTTAGGACGTTTTTTCATCGTAGGTATAAAAGGCAGGAATTGCAGAGGCAAAGGAAGATGCGAAAATGTAATATCTCCGAACATCACTGTTAAGGATCTCTCTCCCAATTTAGGCACAAAGTCAGTCACTTTAATTATTGGGATGTCTGCACATAGCTTCCTGCTGCTCTGCAACATCTGCTCCTTTAAGTGGAAGAAGGAAAACGCCTTTTTTGCCATCTACAATGCTCCTATTTTCAGATTTTAGAATTTAGGAGGCAGGAACCGTCAAAAAGGATGGGTGGCCTGAGGAAATCTCTATGGAAAGGGAGGGTTGAGAAGGGTGGGGACATTTCTCCTTACTACTAAATATGTGTATGTCACATCCATGAATCTTTCAGTGACGAAATGCTTTTCTGATTTCTGAAACAGTAGGTTGAAAATCTGCTTTAACATAAAAAACTTCACAATTAAATGTAATGATTTGATAACGTCCTGCAGCCAGGTCCACAGAACAGGATAGGAAGCCTTTGTTTCGTTCCCAGCAATGTTGCATTCAGGGCTGCACGGATTACATTTGAGTCATTAATACACAATATTAGCACTCTTTAAGAGCTCGGACACTGACAGCGGACACAAACCGCTGCAGGCAGTATACTTTATACTGGACAGGTCAGGTGTTTATTTGTCCAATGGATAAGGGCTGTGTTTGTGCATTCGTCTAACTGGGTCCTTGAATACAGCTTTTCGGACCTCTAGCAACAATTTCCATAAAACCATCACTAGAAGAAAAAACGTTTTCTCTCAAAGACTGTACATCACCTTCCAGTAGGGGAATCATTGCTTTTGAGATGGTGACATTGCCTTAAAAGACAACACAATTCCTAGAAGCAGTGACGCACTACCAATAATTCTAAATAAATGAAATTGTGCCTACAAACAGTTCTCACCTTCTTTACTATTATTATATTAAGCCGTCTGGACTACTGCAATGGCTTGTTGATTTCTGCTAATGAGTCCTCGCTTAACAGACTGCAGGTAGTCCAGAACACTGCGTCATGATTGGTCCTCAATGCCCCTCCCAGGACTGCCTCCCGCCCCCTTCTTTGCCAGCTGCACTGGCTTCCCATACGCGAGCGGGTTAAGTTCAAAGTCTGTTGTACCATCCATAGGGCTTTATTTAACCTTGGCCCTTCCTATCAGAAATTTACACCTTATCTACCTTCCAGGTCCCTCCGCTCGGGATCTAAGTCTCTTCTTGTGGTTCCTCGAGTCAAGAAAGCCAGACTAGGTGGGAAGGCTTTCTCCCATCTCGGCCCCCTTTACTGGAACAAACTTCCTCTGAATCTAAGACAATGTTCAGACCACCTACAATTCAGAGAGCAGCTTAAAACCACTCTTTTCGGTCTGTGATGCTGCAACTCTGCCTCATGTTCTGCCGCCCGTCCAAAGAGCAGAGATACCCCTTCGGGGGTCGATTTAGGCGCTATATAAACAAATAAATAAATAAATACATAATCTTTCCTGGTTTTGACTCCCCCAAAAAAATCATCATCTCCCCTGCATTTAAGTTGGAAGTTCATGTTGCTCCAGGAGAAAACATTCATTGGTAAACGCAGTAAGTCTGGCTTCCATTTTGGCTCCTGACTAAAATATTACATGCTGTGTGCGGCAGTGAAGAAACAAAACAAACAATGAACAAAAGAATGTAATATGCGGTGATCCAGTGAATGTTGCAGTGTCGGCACTCCACAGGAGGCAGAATGATACACCAACAGCCAATAGCATGAGGTGAAAGAAAAGCAGCCCTCTGGGTGGAGCCAAAGCCACCTGTGTGTATACCGAACTGGCCACAATAGGTCAGGCAGAGGGCTGTGCTGTGAAGCCTTCCCTCAGAAGCCTAGCCATATCAACTTCAAGCTTAACAGTGGCCGGGTCTTTGTACTATAGTTTTTCACGGCAGGTTTAAGGTTGATAATTACATCAAGTTTCATATGTGTGAAAAAAAGAATTGTGAATTCCACCTACATCAACGAAACCGGTGGGAAAAAGGGTCTAAGGCAAATTATATTTAGTGACCTGCCCAAGTCCTAATCCCCTACTCAAAACTTATAAAACATACGAACAAATAGACTGGGGGTCTAAGAGAAAGCACAATAGGTAATGTATGTACTGGTTGAAGGATGTTCATTCTATCATCCCTGGCAATCAGAGCCGAGCAGGATTCCCATCAAATTACTTCTTATAGTAGAGCTAAAGTGTCAAGCTCTGTTGATCAGTGTTATCACGTGGTTATCCGCCACCTCCAGAAGGGCAACCTTTTGATCATAAGGAATCCCTCTGTGGCAAGCTCATACGCTCTCAGTGAATGCCATTCCAACCCAAGGCAAACAATAGATGCCAAGAAGTGTTTCGGAGTGATGAAAAAAAAAACTAGTGTGATGCAGTGCAACAAACATTAAAAAGATTATGTGGAAAGACTAGAACATCTAGACAGTATCTCTCTCCTCACACCTAGTAAAAAACAGGGAGTTAACTTGAGTCCCCGCTATTAAATCATAGCAGTAAACACAGTGACTCCTACTACATGGTCAACATGTTTCAGCCTAATCGGAAATTATCCAGGCTTTCTTCAGGACCTATACTCTAATAGCTACTGCACATTTGCCAATCCCTTCTTGCATAAGAGCACTTCCCTGACTCGGCGACATACAGGGGTACCGACGGACAGAGCGGGGCCTCATCTTTACCTGAGGAAGGTTCCAGGGAGGTGAGGTTTGGGCCTTGATCATGCAGGGTGATGATTACATCCTGTGATTGAAGGTTTCGCATCAAGCGAGGTTGTATGGTTCTCCTTACTTTTGTGCTCTTATGCAAGAAGGGATTGGCAAATGTGCAGTAGCTATTAGAGTATAGGTCCTGAAGAAAGCCTGGATAATTTCCGATTAGGCTGAAACATGTTGACCATGTAGTAGGAGTCACTGTGTTTACTGCTATGATTTAATAGCGGGGACTCAAGTTAACTCCCTTTTTAGGTCTCGCCTGACCCAGCGCATGCGCTGGTCTGGCGAGACTTATTGAGAGGGCTCCAAAAAGTGCTACCAGGCCAGCCTAGTGCTACAGTGCATGGGCACGGGCGCGCGCGCCGCGCTTTACCGCAATTACTTTCACTTTCGCGGCCGCTTTGATGTGTGATCGTGATCGCGATCACTTTCACTTTTGCGGCCGCACGGCCGCTTTACATAGCCAATAGGTCTCGCTTTTGGGACCTTATAAGTATTTAATTATGCAACTGTTGCATGGCTAAACACTTATAAGGTCCCAAAGGCGAGACCTATTGGCTATGCCAATGCTTGTTTTACTAGGTGTGAGGAGAGAGATACTGTCTAGATGTTCTAGTCTTTCCACATAATCTTTTTAATGTTTGTTGCACTGCATCACACTAGTTTTTTTTTTCATCACTCCGAAACACTTCTTGGCATCTATTGTTTGCCTTGGGTTGGAATGGCATTCACTGAGAGCGTATGAGCTTGCCACAGAGGGATTCCTTATGATCAAAAGGTTGCCCTTCTGGAGGTGGCGGATAACCACGTGATAACACTGATCAACAGAGCTTGACACTTTAGCTCTACTATAAGAAGTAATTTGATGGGAATCCTGCTCGGCTCTGATTGCCAGGGATGATAGAATGAACATCCTTCAACCAGTACATACATTACCTATTGTGCTTTCTCTTAGACCCCCAGTCTATTTGTTCGTATGTTTTATATATAATTCCACCTACATGCCAAGTGCCTGATGTACAAAGATGTCACCCAGGGGCAAGGGCGCGCACAAGTAGCGAGAGACCTTCTTATTGGGAGATACTGTTCAGGTCAACGCTTTCTTCTGTGTAGTGTGTATCTGACCAGTGTGTCTAGGGCATTCACAAAGTATGGCTTGCACCAGAGGTTGTGGGCAGGATTTGGTACATCTCAGCGGCGAGCACAGAGCACAGAGCATGGACCCCCAGGCCTACTGCTATGTGCACATGAACCAGCAGTAAGCACTGCTGAAGGATGGGCGCCATACATGGGACTTGTGCTAACAGGGTCAGTAGCCAAAGGCTGGCTGAGGCGTGTGCACTACACCAGGCTAACCAGTCTGTACTTATACAATAAGTAGGTAAGGGCCCGCCTACAAGAAGGGAGGGGGAGACCTCTGAGTGAATTTGCCCAAGGCACACACTCTCCCTTGTGTAACAGCACAAAATCAATCATGGGATATCCCTTTCCTGTCTGGAGAAAGTCCTGTCCCACGTGGAAGCCCAGTCAATAGTCAAACAAAAAGGAATCTTTTTTTTTTGTTGGTATGCTATCCTAATGTTAATTCCTTATCACTAACAGCACATGGTTTGCGATTAGGCATGACGAAAAAGGACCCCAAATGTGTGTAACATATGATATGTAAACTGCAACGGGTGAAACGTGGAGCATGAATGAATGAGTGGGGTGGCGCACACCAGCTTGACAACAATTCTACACATACATGCATGGTGTGGCACTACTCAGTTGATGGTCACCAATACCATCCAACATGTGCCCCGGGAAGCAGATAACGTCGCCATCCAGTTCTTTTCCATGTGGTGGTTCCCACTTAAAGTGTACATTGATCACTGATATTGATGATGCGTTGCTTTCTCTTTTCATGAACTGTGACCTAACTCGCCTTGCATGCAATTTAGCATTGCATGCCTTTTATATACATAGGAAACTGTGAGTGTATGCAATACTGGGACAATTAACACTGAAACGTCCTGATGAAGCCCTGGACCAGAGAGTCCGTAGAATGGGGGCTGAAACATGTTGAATGTCATTTTAACATCATAGGACCATTTTATCCTAAACCACTATTGAGAAAACTTGTAATCCATACCCACCCTGGCCACTCAAAAAGGGATACCTAGGTCTGGCTGAGGTATTTTTATATTTTCTAGATACCCAGCTCTCAAAATTATCAAAAGTGCTCCCTGGAACACGGTTGAGCCCATCCTGGCTTTTAGGGGCCTGGATGAGACCCGATGATGAAGCATGCCACTACTAGAGGGGGTGAGGATCTCACTAAAAAAGAACAAGCATTGGCATAGCCAATAGGTCTCGCCTTTGGGACCTTATAAGTGTTTAGCCATGCAACAGTTGCATAACTAAATACTTATAAGGTCCCAAAAGTGAGACTTATTGGCTATGCAAAGCGACCACTAAAGTGAAAGTGATCGCGATCACAATCAAACATCAAAAGACGCCTTTTTAGGTCTCGCCTGACCCAGCGCATGCGCTGGTCTGGCGAGACTTATTGAGTGGGCTCCAAAAAGTGCTACCAGGCCAGCCTGGAGCTACAGTGCATGTGCGCGGGCGCGCGCGCCACGCTTTACCACGATTACTTTCACTTTAGCGGCCGCACGGCCGCTTTGATGTTTGATCGTGATCGCAATCACTTTTACTTTAGCGGCCGCATGGCCGCTTTGCATAGCCAATAGGTCTCGCTTTTGGGACCTTATAATTATTTAGTTATGCAACTGTTGCATGGCTAAACACTTAGGTCCCAAAGGCGAGACCTATTGGCTATGCCAATGCTTGTTCTTTGTTGACTACTGACTGGGCATCCACGAGGGGTAGGACTTTCTCCAGACAGTCAAGGGATACCCCATGTTAGATTTTAAGCAGTGTGTACCCCACAGACCCGGCTGTTCGAGCAGTAGCAGCACCCCCGCCCCCCTAGCGCCTTGAGACCCTCACAGGTGAGTTGTGCGCTCTACAAATGTATTGATTGATTTATTGACATGTATGCCAATGTAGGGCATGCTCCAGGTGTGTACTACACCTGAGGTATCTTAGAGCTTCTAGAGGGTGGGCGGCCACGCGAGGGCGTATCTGGCATCTGAAACAAATCCCAGGCCGCAGCCCAAGTTCGGGGAAACCATTTAGTGTACATGCCTCGGTTGTACCCAGAATAAACCTCTGGTGTCTCTGGTGGTACTTCCATTGCAAGTCTGGGCCCTGAACTCCATGCACCCCAAACGTGTACTTTATACACAGGACAGTTATGAAGAGACAACATCCAGCTCAAAAACAATAGCTTTGTAGCTGGAAGGATAGTTCAGTGAGTTAAACGCTCGCTGCTGAAACATGCAGTGCAGTGATCGACAGGTCAGGAGTTCGAATCCTGTTTCTGGCAAGGATGGCGTGGTCTTCTATCATTCCCAGATCGGCAGCTTGAGACCCAACACATTGGGCAACAGTAACACCCGTTATTTACAAAGGACTTGTGTGGCAAGAATGTGGTGGGAAGCGCTACAAAGAAGACAAGTAAAGATTATAATGGACTAAGTGATACAAAAAAAAAGTTGTCCATGCAGGTGGCAGGTGTTCAACAACGAATCTGGGATTCTTTCGCTGCGATACAAGTCTTACATTCAGAAGTTGACATTCTAGATTACATATTCGCAGACAAAACATAAGGGAGGGCTGTCTCCTGTGTGTCTCCGGGGCCTAGTAAATACTTCCTTTTCGGGGAGCGCCAGGCTCGCTGCTCACACAGACTTCCATTATAGGGCCGAACTACCTGGGCCCCTGCGAGCCCGCTCTTCGGGTTGAATGTCCGCATTGTTCTGTCTCCATCTGCTCGGAAAACCTGCCTGCCCTTCCGACGAAGCAGCGTGCGGCTCCATGAAGCCTGCAAGGCCAGCTCGACAGGCGAGTTTATGCAGATCTTTCGGTTTTTAAGCACCGACATGCTGCCTTACTGTGGCTTCAGGGCGCTTTGTGCAACTCGATGGTCATTCCAGGATATTTTGGGGCCACCTGCAAGGTACGTGTTGTTGGTCTGCGCTCCCATTTTGCACTCGACTGCAAAACGTGTCACTCTGTCCCGACTAACAAGCCCTAAATTGAGTAGTTATAGTCAATGTTATTGTATGGTTAGTTAAAACCTTTACAAATTCTTAAAAAGGGATCAAATATACAGCGTATAATGGTGGAACCATGTGATAAAACAGGCATTGCTAAATACAAGCCGAGAGGAAAAAGCAGTCCGAGCACATAACGGAACAGACCTTTGCGCATGGAGTTGAAACGGTGCAAACTACGCAGAACACCAGGCTGCTGTGAAACGACAGATCTACAGAACACGGGCAGAGAAGGTGCGGCAAGTAACAGATCAAATGTTTACGCTTCGATTATGGGAAATGTGCAAAATACGCCGAACGCGTAAACTGAGCAGGTATTCGATGGATTCGATATTATGTGGTTTTGTTTTGTCCATCAGAATGGAATAACAAACATTTAAACCTGAATCAATGCCCCCCCCCCCCCCCCACACACAATTGACGTTGCCAGGAGACAAAGATGCTTGTGGTGTGCATCCGAAAAGTAATATCGTTTGATATGGGGCAGTATTATAGTCCAATGAAACATATACACGTGTGTTAAAATGGTGCACACATTGTGTGAGCCGACTCATGTCTGGTTTTAAATGTGTTAGTGAAGGACAAGGAGGAGCACTGAAAAAGTAATTTGCCCAGGGTCACACCGCTTGATCAAGGGGCAGAAGCAGGGATTTAAGGTCGGACCATACTGTCGGTTTTACAACTGCACCTGCTTTGCGCTTCCACTTCTTCTAGAGTTAAATTAGAGCTCAGTATAAGAAACTCATATACATCACTTAATAAATACATCGTGCCCAGCCCAACTACACCCAAGTATGCTATATTAATTCATTCACACTATATAACAGCATTTGTGGGGGGAAATATTTATGGGAAAGGTATCCTTTCAAGTTTGGGATATTTTTTAAGAAATGTTAGTCACGAATGCCATCAGTGACTGCAATTTCTATTTTTTATAACTAATTAGTTGACATGGTGCATTTATTTGAAATATTATTTTTTAATTCTACATAGGTTAATAAATCTAACTGCAAAGTACACAAAACATATCCTAAATTATCTTGGCAGCAATTATTGTGGGTTCAAAGAGGCCAAGAAGCCTGGGTGAGTTTATGGATATAAAGCTCTCCCATAATAGTGAAAGGTTTAAAATGGGGAGCCGGGGCTGCTCTTGGGATATTCCCAGTGCTCTGTTCTTCAGGAAGCCGCGCTCATTGGACGTCTGAGCATTAACAGGGCAGCAGGCTCAGAAAGAAGCCCCAACGGGCACACACCAGAAGGCCATGGGCACTGATGCGAGGCGGGACCATGGGCCCTTGAAGCAGGGGGCATTAATAAGAACTGCTAGAACTGTGGAAGAGAGGGTCCTCGCAGCCTGGGCCCGGGTGCCACTGCACCTGCTGCACTATTAACAGCTATGCCCCTGAGGCAAGGCAGCGATATCACTCTTAGAAGCGTCGCAGAAGGTGAATGCCCATGCGGCCTATGCCAAGAGAGGGCATTGTGCCCAGTTGCAAAGTTTCCCGAAGGTCGAGGGGAGGGATCTTCTCAAACGGTAGTGTTTCACTTTCTAACACCCCTTTTAAAATTGGGACTTAACTATAATTCATGCCACGTATTCACTTATTAATCACAACAAAAAGGTCTGCAGAAAATAACTGCAGAAACCAATTAGTGTTCACCTCCTGCGCGATGCCGCCGCTTAGAAAAGCTATAAAAACGAAAACCTACGAAGTCCTCTATGCCTTTTTCACGTTAGATGGGCTTGAATAGGGCGAAAAGTACCTTCTTCGGGGTGAAAATGATCTCACAATTTGAAGGCAAACTTTAAAGGCATACCAGGACACTTTGCAAATGTTGCTATTATAAACATGAGGGACTTTGCAAAGTGTTCACTTTGTGGTCTATGATGTTTGCACTGAAGAGAAGTGTAGGGGTTTGGGACGTGTCATCTGTGGGATACCATAAAACCTTATGTGGAAGCCCTGCACAGTTTCCGCTGACTGGAGGAGCTCTCCTTCCAGTTGTCTGCAGACCACCTCTGCCTTCCCCCCCATTCTTAATTGGATAATCATTACATGAAAATACTCCTGGGACATTTGCTCTTCCTCAGAAATCACCCCTATGCCCCTGCCCCTGCCTCCGCTGACACCTCTGGAAGGAAAGAGGGTTCCTTGTGGTTGGCAATCGCGCCAGCCATGGTTGCTCCTTCCTTGCCCTCCAAGTAAACCTTAGAAGCCTTGCTGCCATGCTCAGCTGGCAGAACAGCCCCTGCCTCTTCCAGCCCCGGGGAAACCTTCCCAGTAGAACTCTTTGTTCTGGAAAGTTTGGGCTGGTCTAAGGCTGAGAAGGTGGCCACAGGCTTCCCAAGCTCTTTAACAAATGGTTCCACAAAAAAGCTGCCCTGGGCAATGGCTTCTGCCTCCGATGTGGGGGGGTCCCCCAAATGTGGGTATGTTTATTAGAAGGGACCTACAGCGCTCTGCTAACAGGGCACACATTGCATTTCCTCGCGTACATACTGCTCTCTGTGCCCATCCTGAGACCACATCAGCCAGCACAGGTTCTACCGACGTGTGGGCATCTTCGGCAATCTCTACATCTGGGTGAGAGGACCTACTGTGCTAACGAGCTGTCCGCAAGAGATCTATCCTTTTCTTCGGATCTTTTTGCATCCATCTCTTGGATCACCATATCTCTGCCTCTAAGCAGGGCAAAGCGTAGGACACTCTGCCCTCAAATGTGCCTCAATTTTTGTCCAGCGGGTGCCTGATCTTCTTGATGGTATAATCTGCCATCTTTTGGCGTGGGGCCCACTCCGAAGGTGGTCCATTTGATCCAGTTCAAACACGTCAGACTGGGAGTCCCTTTCTCCTGTGGACCCTGTTGAAGCTGGGCTGGGTCACCAAGGTCTGCTGCACCCGGCCAGTGGCGTAACGAAAGTTGAAGGGACCCCCTGCAAGGTACACAGAGGGGCCCCCGCATCGGATTTAATCCGGAGCTCTCCAGTGTGAGTACAGTGCTGAGGGGCCCCCTACAGCTCAGGCCCCGATGCGGGGGCCTGTGTTACTCCCCTGCACCCGGCTCCTCCTTAGAGGATCGGTCATCATCATCTGTACCATCTCTCGTCCTTTGGGAAACCCAACAAAAGAGTCAAAGTTTGGGTTGATGACCTCGTCAGATTTCCTGAGTAGCACTACCTCCCAAAAGGCGCCACACTTTTTGGGAAGGTTTTGCACAGTTTCTTGAATCCTTTGAGGTGCCCCTGGTAATCCTTTTTGCTTGCCTTCCTTGGCTGATGCTTATCTGAGCCCAGTGGAATCCTAGGAACAAGCATCTGCAATGCAATAGGTCTCACATTTACGCGAGTTTGAGCGAGTGGCATTGTAAATGACAATGCCTTTTATTTATGTTTTGGTTTTTAAAACATAAATAAAAGGCATTGTCATTTACAATGCCAATAGCTTAAACTCTTGCAAATGCGAGACATATTGCACTACAAAAGCTTGAAGACATCACTAAGTTGCCCCCCTCTGTTTCCCATGACCCCTGAAGAGCTCCCCATTTGCTATGAGTTAAATAAACAAGCCGGTGGTCACAACCGCGCACAGGAGACCATCCTGCAGTAAGAGAAACTCATTAAAGAAAATGGTGCTTACAGACTAAAGAAGACGTACCGTGTAACAACCAAAGTAAAAGGGCCAAACTTCATGGGAGGTTACAAATGAAGACAAGGCAGTACTAAGGAGGGACTAACAAGCCTAATAACGAATCAGAAGCCAGCATTTACGAGGGACTATGACACAAGCCAATGAGAAATATGGGCAGAGAGTGGGTGGGGCTTCAAGTACATACTCCAAAACAGCATGGCTCGCAGAGAAGTGCATGCGCTGCCCAGGCTCGACCTAAATTGGGGGATTGTGCCCCCCAGTAATTCTGATATTTTTACTGCCAGTTTGTTCAGGTAGTCATAAATTGAGGCCTGAAAGCCTTGTTTAGCACCACTGAAATGGAAGCTTCTAGGCCTTCTGGAATAGTGGGGTCCTTTGGATGGGGGTGGGGTTGTACTCCTCCTCCACCCCTTTCATACACTGCAACTACTCATAAACACTGAAGGCCTGAAAGGTTTAAGGTGGGAGCACCGCCAACGTTGGCCCTATGAATGACTATACATACACTGTATAAAACACCTTTATGAAAACATGCCAACCCTCCAGATTCAGGCGGGAGACTTCTGATTTTAAAGTGCTAAGTCTACGGCCTCCCGATTCCTGCATTCAAAAACCCAGTTCCCCTGCGGGCTTCTGCCGATCGGGACTGGTCTAGTAAGATCAAAGTATTTACTGCCAGTAACCTGCTCCTGCAAGCAAGTGCACATTTTTGTTACGCGCTCTCTGCCCGCCATAGCGCTTTCTCTATGCTCCTGACAGATAAGGGGGGGGGGGGGGGGGGGGGGGACCTGTATCTGCATTTCTGATATCCGGTCCTGCAGCAGCACAATTTCAAGTCCCATACATGATAACAGACTGGATTCGGGTCTCGATATAGTCAATGGGAGAAATACTTTCTCCCAACAATTTTTCTAAAATGGTGGAATGTATGCTTATGTCTATTGGGAGAGGTGTGGCACAGTGGCCAGACTGGCTGAATCCGGAGCACGCAGTTGACGGTTCGAGCCCTGGCGGCAGCTCAACTCAGCATCATGTGACTCTGGGCAATAGCTCACTTAATCTTCCCGACGGCCCACAGTGCCTTGAAACCTTAAGGGGTGATATGTTTACGCTTTACAAAATATTGATTATTACTACAATGTATTATTGGGCAGCCCTCTCACTGGTGCGGTTTCACTTGCCTTGTGTCAGCTATCTTAACTGCGCTTTTGATTCCCGATGGGAGACCGGTGTCAGAGATGAGAGGGCCATGGCCGTCGGTGGAGGGATTCCCAGCAGGATCAGGTCAGGCACTCACATGGAGCGTGTTCACTAACCTGGCCGTTCCGTACACACAGCCCCACCCATGGCACAAAGTGGGCACCGTGGGCCGCCCTGCTCAAGCCTGCAGCCCTACCACGCGCTGTGAGGGAGCAGCATAGAGAGCATTCCAGTAAGAGGTCATTGTATTCCTAAAATGCGAACTATGACAAATGTCACAGCGATTACCAGAAAAATATACACGTTGCTCCTATCTTGAGCACTGAAGAAAGAAGGGAAGGAAAGGGTTTCAACGTCAGTTATACCGTGTTGAGTTACCTGATTGGTGGATATTTGGACGCTTTGTTACTTTTCATTCTCAAGGTCTCATGGGAAGTGTAGTTTTCAAGTTTTTTAAAGGAATGAACTGTGAAACGACTGCTATTCCAATTAAAGTGAAGAAAGTGATGCATAATCTTGGCCTCCGGTCCTGACATAGAATTGCAAGTTGAGCCAACAGTTCTTTGAATCTCTTGTCAAATATTTCACATTTTTGCAAATGTTTGACGTATTATTTTGGCAGCACTGACCCATAACTGGGTCAAGTTATGACACAGGATGTAAATAGTAAGAACGTGAACACATAAGCTTACTGCTTTCTCTCCATCCTCCTGGCGATGCCTGGGGCTGAGCAGCTGTCGACTGGAAGGGGCCTGCCAGGGGGCCCAGTCTAACACAGAAAGGATTTCAACGAGATTTCCTCATCACAGCTGAATTGTAGGAATTATGAATAATTAGCATGTGTGCTTTGGACAGTCTGTGCTCATGAGCCAGCTCGCTTCCTGCCTGCCTTGCTGCAATCAGAGGCGGCCCACAGACGGGCAGTGTGTGCCTGTGGAACCACCAACCTATAATCGGGTCACGTGGGCCAACATGGCGCTCTCCTTTATGTTGGCCTCACATACATCCCATTGGGGTCTTCAACCCTCCCTGTAATAAGAGCTACTTCTGTTCAATGAAACTCACTGAGAGCCACTATGGCTGTGATAGTGTCCACATCTGACAAAATGATATCAATGGTCCCCATATGCAAGATTACGACCAGCAGCGGTCACCTCAGTTCATCGTGCGCGGCTGCCAAGCGTAATGTAAGAAAGGCCCTGCTGCTATGGTTTGCCTCTCATTGGGTAACAGGTACAGCCATAGCATCAATGCCTCTGGGATTGGTGAGGGGAGTTGGTTAGGTCCCACGTAGGAGCCTGACCGAAGGAGGAGGACGTCGCATCGCGCAGAAAGGTAAATGTATATATTGTTTTGTGTCACCCATCCTACCACCTTCAGTACATGCCAGCCGCCACTGGTGATAACATTTGTAGAAAGTCTCCCCAATGCCACATGGTTTACCATTCAAACATCAGATTTAAATATATTTTGGGAATCGGGCCATTTTTCTTCAAATACCAGCTTTTGAGTTCTGATAATAAACATATTTTCATCTAAAATAAACACTCTCAGTTTCCATACAAGTTTATTCATTTAACCAAGGCATCGCTTCTAGTTGAGGAGGCTTGCCTGCACAGAGGAGAGATACTCACAGGCAGCTGGAGAGCGACTCACAGGCAGCTGGAGAGCGACTCACAGGCAGCTGGAGAGCGACTCACAGGCAGCTGAAGAGCTACTCACAGGCAGCTGGAGAGCTACTCACAGGCAGCTGGAGAGCGACTCACAGGCAGATGGAGATGGACTCACAGGCAGCTGGAGAGCGACTCACAGGCAGCTGGAGAGCGACTCACAGGCATCTGGAGAACTACTTACAGGCAGCTGGAGAGCGACTCACAGGCAGCAGGCAGCTGGAGAGCGACTCACAGGCAGCTGGAGACCGACTCACAAGCAGCTGGAGACCGACTCACAAGCAGCTGGAGAGTTACTCACAGGCAGCTGGAGAGCGACTCACAGGCAGCTGGAGAGCGACTCACAGGCAGCTGGAGAGCTACTCACAGGCAGCTGGAGAGCGACTCACAGGCAGCTGGAGAGCGACTCACAGGCAGCTGGAGAGCTACTCACAGGCAGCTGGAGAGGGACTCACAAGCAGCTGAAGAGCGACTCACAGGCAGCTGGAGAGCGACTCACAGGCAGCTGGAGAGCTGCTCACAGGCAGCTGGAGAGCGACTCACAGGCAGCTGGAGAGCTACTCACAGGCAGCTGGAGACTACTCACAGGCAGCTGGAGAGTGACTCACAGGCAGCTGGAGAGCGACTCACAGGCAGCTGGAGAGCGACTCACAGGCAGCTGGAGAGCGACTCACAGGCAGCTGGAGAGCGACTCACAGGCAGCTGGAGAGCGACTCACAGGCAGCTGGAGAGCGACTCACAGGCAGCTGGAGACCGACTCACAGGCAGCTGGAGAGCGACTCACAGGCAGCTGGAGAGCGACTCACAGGCAGCTGGAGAGCGACTCACAGGCAGCTGGAGACCGACTCACAGGCAGCTGGAGAGCGACTCACAGGCAGCTGGAGAGCGACTCACAGGCAGCTGGAGAGCGACTCACAGGCAGCTGGAGAGCTACTCACAGGCAGCTGGAGACTACTCACAGGCAGCTGGAGAGGGACTCACAAGCAGCTGGAGAGCGACTCACAGGCAGCTGGAGAGCGACTCACAGGCAGCTGGAGAGCGACTCACAGGCAGCTGGAGACCGACTCACAGGCAGCTGGAGAGCGACTCACAGGCAGCTGGAGACCGACTCACAGGCAGCTGGAGACGACTCACAGGCAGCTGGAGACCGACTCACAGGCAGCTGGAGAGCGACTCACAGGCAGCTGGAGACCGACTCACAGGCAGCTGGAGAGCGACTCACAGGCAGCTGGAGAGCGACTCACAGGCAGCTGGAGACGACTCACAGGCAGCTGGAGACTACTCACAGGCAGCTGGAGAGCTACTCACAGGCAGCTGGAGAGCGACTCACAGGCAGCTGGAGAGCGACTCACAGGCAGCTGGAGAGCGACTCACAGGCAGCTGGAGAGCTGCTCACAGGCAGCTGGAGACCTACTCTTTGGAGAACCTGATATACATCATACGGTAAGACTCTAACGCGAGATACCAGACAGACATGTCTTGGGTTCCACGAACACTTGTTACCATTGGGTGGAGGCAAGAAGGCTGGTGCGCCTGCTTAGGCAGGGTCCTGTGCTAGAAGTGCAGGTGGCAGGCTGTGTGCTGAGCTGTTTGGATGGTCCCATTACAAACTTAAAGGAATCGTAGGAGACATATTCTTACAGACATCGCGAGACCGGTGTAAAGTGTAGGAGAGGAAGTGGGAGTGATTAACTGACTTGTGATCAGGTACAAGGGAGACGGTTCCCTTTCACTTCCAGTGAGGAGTTGTGCCGTCTCATTGGTTGGAATGTGCTTTAATACATTGTTTTAATTAACTTTTTTATGTAATATTTTTTTTCCCATAATAAAGTTTGTTATATGTCTTTTGGCAGAAGCTATAGATTTTCAACAACTGGGAAAGTACCGCTAATATTGATGACTGGAGGACAGAAATGTCTCTGTATCGAACTATGGAAAAAACCGATTTTCACCCCAGAATCGGGGCAGTGGTTATGAATTGATATGGGTCCGCTTTTAAAAACGGTCATTTACATCTATTGGATTGCCTCCCTCACTTTGTGTATTGCAACCCATTTAATTACCAATGCCTTCATTCCACTCCATTATTTTATTATTTTCTATGCGTAAGATGCAAAGTATCATATTACATCTTCCGGTTTATTTTTATGGAAGTATGCTCTCTGGATTTGCTGTCAAGGTACCGATGTGATATCAATAGATTTGACCACAGAGATGGTTTTTTAAAAAAAAAAGGAAAACAATGGAGCTCAATCTGGCTTACAGTTGGCAGGGTACCAGTCACATGGTGACGTCATGAGCCTGCCACACCCAAACCAATCAGCAGCGAGCCTGAAAATGCTGCTCTGCTGGCATCGATGGTGCTTTTGCCACAGCCCTTGGCAAGTGGCAAGGGTGCGCGCTGCTGCCGCCAGGGGTTGCCACCATTTATCTGGAGCCAGGAGTCTCCAACCTTTTCTGTAATAAGAGCTACTGATGGGCAATGAAAATCCTGCCGGGCTGCTGATATTATCCACGTTGAACAGTGACCGCATCAGACGGGATTACAGTAGTGCCCCACACCCGATAGTCAGCAGTGCCCACCTCAGGGCATCAGGCAGGGTGGGCAGCAGTAACGCAAAAGAGGTTTTATCCACTTGGAATGCCCCTACATGGGTAGCACATACCAGCTCTGGCTGCAGTGCCCCTGGCATTAAGGTTACTGGAATTGTATTGTAATTGCATTTATATAGCGCTTACTACCCCTGATGAGGCGTCAAAGTGCTTTTTCTGTGAGTATAATACGAGTAATAAGCCTCCACTGCGCCACACGATTTATCACTCAACTTTCATCTTTAACTATACTTTGGAAGTTCAAGCATGATTACCAAACACCAGCTATCTCATCTTGAATACTCCTTTCCAACTGTGGTATACGTATGGTAATTCACCCAAGCAAAAGCTTCTCGTTTAGTATAGTGGGCTGCACACAGGAGAGCTACTTACAGGTACCTGGAGAGCTACCAGCAGCTCTCGAGCTCTTCGCTGGAGAAGCTTCTGGACAGAACAAGTGCCACCATGAGCTTTCGAGAAGCAACATTTCGGATCCCAATAACACACAGTCCGCAGCATAGTGGCATAGGTGTCACATTTGATCAGTGTGGAAGGAAGCCCCACATGTCATTATTAAGGTCCATGCATAAAATGCTGTCATCATCTTATTTCCAGGCACACAATGCCATTGATGACCTGGTCGAAAGACACACAGCACTGTAGTACTTGTTAAGGGTTAGGGCTCTGCGCGATTACAAGGCAAACAAACCTTCTCAACTGCTGTGACGTCACAGTGCATAACCCAATGTACTGTACATCGTGGTGCAGCCTCTTTCCACCTCTGGCCCCTGGTCCTGCTGGGCTGGGGCTACTGCCAGAACCTTGTCCACTACCCTGCCACCTTTTCTTTTTCTATACCTTGCTGATGTCTGGACTAAGATATACAGCTCTGCGGACTAAATGTGTCAGGAGCTGCCTTTAGTCAGTCAGTCAGTCAAATCAACTTTATTCGGGTTAGAGCCATAAAAGTACAACATAAAACATCTATGGACATAAAACATTGTATAAGCATCATTTAAATCCATTAAGAATCCATATCTTTGTATATTTGAAATCCATTAAAGCATCACACAAAAGGTCATAAAAACCAACCACAATTATGACTATTAGGTAACTTTGAATGATGATTTGCATAGACACTATCAATCTTCTTCAGAAAGATTAGCTCTGCTTCATCCTATTCCTGTATCTACTTGCACCAATTAAACAAGCATTTGCAATGCAATAGGTCTCGCATTTACGCAAGTTTAAGCTTTTGGCATTGTAAATGACAATGGGTTTTATTTATGTTTTAAAAACGAAAACAAAAATGAAAGGCATTGTTATTTGCAACGTCAATAGCTCAAACTCGCGTAAATGCGAGACCTATTGCATTGCAACTACTTGTTATCCGAGTGAAGACTGCAGTCTCTCCTACTTTCAAGGACTCAAAGCTCAGAAGAAACATGGCTCTGAGGACGAGGGGGGCTAAAGTGATGTCCCCTTTAAACGAGTGGCTGCGACCCTTTCTACCCAAACTCTGCGAGATTGGGTGTGGTGGGGCGTCCTGCAGGGGCGTAACACAGGCCCCCGCAGCCCCCGCGGTGGGGCCCCAAGCTCCAGGGGGCCCCCTCAGCACAGCACTCTGGCTGCAGGGCTCCTGGTTGAGCCCGGAGCCCCCCCAGGTGCCTTGCAGGGAGGCCCCCCTCAAGGTCCGTTACGCCAGCGGCGTCCTGGTTTGTAGTGTTAGTGGGGGGGGCTTTTATGCTCTCCTTTGGGAGCAGGTAACTGCAGAACCCCTCACCCCCAGCTCATCCTATTATCTTCCAGTCTTTCATTAATAGGGTCTTTCACGTTCTTCTCTGTGACAGGTTAGCGTGCACTATAAGTGTGGCGCAAGGTGAGAGGGCAGCTGTGTAATAATACAAACACATATAAATATATAAATCACGTCAGATCAAACAGCTCACTAAACGGAGGACGTTCATTTGGCGCTACAAAGAGATATGTGGTGCTGTTCTGCAGCACTTTGAAATGAGAGGTTTAGAGCTGTGTGTTCACAATGTCACGGTTTGGCCTAGAGCTGGCCGGGGTGTGGTGTGTGCCTTGTGTTTGGTTGTGTATATTGTCTAGAAGCCTTGTACCAGCAGAGCTGGGCATTAATTACATAAGAGCAGTGGCTCACAGGTGGGTAACATACACATGACCTGGTGACCCTGGAGGCATGAGTGGTAGGACATTGACACACACCCACACATGCTAACAGTGACGCCAGCTGCATCATGTCACAGGGACCTTTCAGGATGTGTTGTAGATAGAAATGCACTTCCTAGTAACAAGAGGATTAGTCGGAAACATGACAGCCAGGGATAAGTTGTTCCTGGAGTCGGGGGTGAGGCAGCTGGGCATGTGTGCGTGTGTGCGTGTGCGCTTGAGCCTATGTGCCTGGCAGTGTGTCTCTGTGTGTTGTGTCCTTGTGCGTGCCTATCCGTTTTCACGTGCATTTCTTCTGGGAAGGTCAGTGTGTCTCAGTCAGTCTTTGTTAGAAAATGTTGAAGGGACATATGTTTGTTGAAGTGTTTGTGTGAATCTGTGGGTGCGTGCGTGTGTGTGTTTGTTACTGTTTCCGTGTGAATGGGTGCCTGTGGGTGTTTATCATTTTCTGTGGGAGTGTTTTTGCAAAACATGTATGTTCGTGTGTGTGTGTGTGTGTGCTCGCACGTGCCTGCGTTTATGTGAGTGTGCATGCTATTGTGTGTGTGTGTCTATATGCGTGCGAGTGTGTTTCTCTGTATGTGTCTGTGGCGCTTGCACCATTGTGTGCGTGTCCGTGCGTATGTGTGTGTTGAGCTGAAAAAAAAACGGTTTCCAATCTCCATGTGTGATTTATTTAAAAATGGTGGAGTTTCGACTGGCTGCAGTGAACCCCGAGACTTTCACATTTAGAGGAGAAAGGCTGACTCAGTGGGCGCTTATTTTAAAGTATTCGAAGGCCTCTTCAGTTTGCAAAAAGGCAGCGTGTTGTGTAATTTCACCACCCTCTATTTATAAATCCCCGATACCTGCCAGAGCAAACACACAACCTGGACCTCGCTTCCCGTATGCATCTTGTGTAATTGTACACATGACAATTCACAGAGATAAATGTCGACACAACACACTACACATTTTTGTTCTTGAAAAAGCTATAAAAAAAACGTTACTAATTCAGCACAAAGCTTCAAACGCCGCGGAGCCGAGGAATTCATGGCTTGTGCGCAGAAAATATTCCAGCTGGAAACTTAAACAAGTAAAGCTACATCCAATATGGCCGTCACACCTGTTTGGCTATTTAGTAGTATGTGGTCTAGTTTGTCAATTTACTCCTCCGCCTTCTCTTTAGAGCCGCACGTGTGAGTGAGGCAGTGGCTTACGCATGCGCGAACGCTGGCAAAGCGGTAGCTGAGGCGATGAGTGGCAACAAACACTGAACATACGAGCGCGGTGGTGAAAGCGGTAGTAGCCGAGGTGGCGTCTTGCAGCTCAGGGGGTGGTATGGTGCACTATAAAGTGAATATGCTGCGTTTCAGTATTTGCACTCGTTTTTTTTCCCTTTGTGCATCATTCTCTCACTTGTAATTAAATCAATTGCAGTTTAAAGGATAGCGTGTTACCAGCCACGGCTTTGTTATGCTTGCAATTGACATGGAAGCTTTCAGATAAATTGCATGTTGTACATTTAAAGCGCGACGCGCCGCGCTTGGAGCGCGCGAGCGCATTTAAAAAAGATATTACAGAAGGCTGGTGAGGACGAAAGTGAAACTGCATGCTGGCTTGCGAGGGAAGGGGGACAGGAGATGTGCACGCCGCGTGGCTGTAAGCGCGTACACCAACTCAAATCCGTCAAAAGCCTGCGCGTGCCCATCTCCTGTCCCACTTACGAGGCAAGTCAGCAACAATAGATCTCGCTGGCGACAGCGCTTCGCGCTGCGTTCGCCAGGCGAGACCTAAAAACTGGCTACCCCCAAGCAAATTACATGTGAACTTAACATTTGCAAGTAGACCAGAGCTGGCCTTACTTGCACACATTTTTGATCCCTTAGCAGTGGGAGGATATACTTTCTGCGTAGGTGGTCATAATGGGAGCAAAAGAACATAATACGTAGAGTGTCTTGCTCTGAGAAGTTGTCACATGTGCACCTATTTGATGAATTTGATTTAAAATAACCTTTCGGAAAGGCCAGTAGCCAGGGTACCATATTTAAACGAAATCTTGTTAAAACAAAGAAATGATAAGCTTTGTTTATATAAGTCAAATATGGTTGCATCTGCTGTCCCAGGCTCAGTGTGACATACTTTCTCACCGAAGGCTTGATTAGTTCCTTTTCCTCCCTTAAACATTGACATCTGTCTAAAAACTTCAGCTTAACTGCTCTAACGGCGGACTTAGTCAAAGGGGTAGGGAACAAACAATTCGGGGCAACCTAACTTCTCCGTCTGATCTTTAATGTATTTAAGCCATGGGATGTTTAGTGCCTTATCCAGCACTAAGCAATCCTGAATTAATAATTGACTTGAGTTTGGAGTTGTTTGTTTGGGGTTGTTTGAGCCCAAATTCTCATCCAGCGGAGAAGTGGGGCAACCGCAAACAGGTCTGAGATATAACCCACTCCCATCTCCTCATGTACATTAAACATTAGGGTGGATGCAGGGACAGAAAGTAGTTTACGCATAAAATTATTTTCTGCCACTTGCCTTTAGTCATTCCAAGTCCATTTAGATGGCGTTTTACTAATTGAAAGCTGTAATACTTTACCCTGAAGGGTGAAATGGAATATAATTCACTAGTTCAACGTGGGTTGTAATCTATATGTACTAAGCCAAGTAGTGAAAAGATTGCCAAAAGACAAGCATTTGTACAGGCAAAATGAGATGGATTGATGTGTTTCATACGGAATGCCCAGTACCTAAAACGGAAGCCACCCACAATCCCCCAGATGGCTTTTACATCTATATTTGAGCCGGTGGGTTCCGGTGCTCGGTACTGGCACTTAATTATCAACACAGGAGCTCCACAGTCTGCCACAAGGTGGCACTGTCTGGTAATTTAGAGATGACCACAAAAACAGTTAATTATTAATTCAATATAAATCAAATTACTATTATGTGCTGCCCAAGGCATTATTAAAGCTTTGGGGCCTGAACTCGTCCAAATTGTCACATTTGAAACAGTGTGATGGTTAGTAGTTGTGTTGTTACTATCACTGGCCGCATAGCAGGGGCAATGTGTGGTGTAAGCTGCAGTGGCCTCCCCACCAGAGCCATGACACTTATTTTTTTTACAACTTAACCACTGATTTTGTTTATGGTTGCCCCATGGTGCCACTTCTCACCCAAACTGTGCTTGTCCAGGAGGGCGGCTGAGTCGCGACAGCGTGATAGTACATGTGTGTACAGATCTACAATGTGATGTGTTCCACCTCAAGATTCTAACAACTTTGGCTGTACTCCTGTTGGAACTCTCCGGCGGAAATCACCCTTGTTGTTGACACTTATCCATGGACAATGCTATATGACGTCATAGGCAACCCCAGTGGTGTGTGGGGAGTTACACAAAACACGTTAAATCACTGAATGAATAAAGTATTATGCTTCTGGGAGCAAAAGAAGAATGGCTTGTTTGTTCAGAGTTCCAGCTCCTGCAGTTTTGCCATTTCAGGACACAATCAATGGAATGTATCACAATAACTCCATCAGATGCATGAATGGTTGAATGAGAGCTGCTGTGATTCAAACATCTGACGTGGAAGTGTGTGCTAGCATTTATTGTATTCAAAGTGTAGGTTACAGCACAGACAGGGCTCCAATGTCAGAGAAGAACTTTACAGAGAACTTGAATCCATCTGGAACACGAGATGCCTTACACAGAACATGAATGTGTGAATAACGGGATACAGAGCCCAGGGTGTGTCTGAGATATGTCATTAGGGCAGTCCAGTTACCCATGTTTGCATGACACTGTGCATATCCGCACACTGGCCGCAGGCATGTATCCCACGCCCGCTTCCGGTTTGAAATCTAGGGCGTTAGTGGTCTGTACAAACACAGGATTGATGCCTCAAGCACTGAAGCCAGCGGTAAAACTCCGACCCTGGCTCCAAAGTCAGCCTCTCACCAGTACTTCATTTGTAAAAAACGAAGCGCCAGGGCCCTAAGTATTTCTTGGGAGTCCACTGCAGCTGGCACAGGCCCAATTCCTGCCACTGCTGCCAAATGCCAGTGCTTGTTTCAAGTTTATTAAATCGTCACTGAGGAATTCTACTAAAAATCAAAGACGCAGCGCCACAATGTGGTGAATAAATAGGTGCAGATGTTTAGAAAAAGGTGCCGTGTCGAGTACCGGCAAACTCCGGCCCAAATTAAGCACTGCATCTCACCTTCTCTTCACTCCACAGAAGAGATATGTGCATATTTCAGCAGCAGGGACTTGTTGTGCGGAACTGGCTTTTACCAGCACCCTTGTCGTGTATCCGGAACAAAATACTGCTTCTTCCTTGTGCCTGTTTCCTTAAGTGACTGGGAGGAAATCTGTCTGCCGTTGTGCATTTACACGTCTTTTCCTTCAGTTTAAAACAGGGATTGCCGACCTCTGCTGGGGCTGAAGTCTGCCAAAAAGGGATGTATGACGTTACAACGCACACTTTTACAACGCATGCACTTACAACGCATTTTTTACAACGCATAATCCATTACAACGCATGACATTACAACGCATGACACTACAACGCATTTTAAAAAACTACCTTTACAACGCATTTCCATTACAACGCATACTACCTTTACAACGCATACCATTACAACGCATAATATTAAATTGCATTTAAGGTAAGTATTAGATAGTATAGGGGTAAAAGTTACTTTTCTAACTCCAGGGGGTGCAACAGTAGGGTAAGTGTTGGATAGTATAGGGGTAAAAACTTACTATTCTAACTCCAGGGGGTGCAACAGTAGGGTAAGTGTTGGATAGTATAGGGGTAAAAATTACTATTCTAACTCCAGGGGGTGCAACAGTGGGGTAAGTGTTGGATAGTATAGGGGTAAAAATTACTATTCTAACTCCAGGGGGTGCATCAGTAGGGTAAGTGTTGGATAGTATAGGGGTAAAAATTACTATTCTAACTCCAGGGGGTGCAACAGTAGGGTAAGTGTTGGATAGTATAGGGGTAAAAATTACTATTCTAACTCCAGGGGGTGCAACAGTAGGGTAAGTGTTGGATAGTATAGGGGTAAAAATTACTATTCTAACTCCAGGGGGTGCAACAGTAGGGTAAGTGTTGGATAGTATAGGGGTAAAAATTACTATTCTAACTCCAGGGGGTGCAACAGTAGGGTAAGTGTTGGATAGTATAGGGGTAAAAATTACTATTCTAACTCCAGGGGGTGCAACAGTAGGGTAAGTGTTGGATAGAATAGGGGTAAAAATTACTATTCTAACTCCAGGGGGTGCAACAGTAGGGTAAGTGTTGGATAGTATAGGGGTAAAAATTACTATTCTAACTCCAGGGGGTGCAACAGTAGGGTAAGTGTTGGATAGTGTAGTGTAATATTATGCGTTGTAATGGTATGCGTTGTAATGGTAGTATGCGTTGTAATGGAATGCGTTGTAAAGGTAGTTTTTAAAAATGCGTTGTAGTGTCATGCGTTGTAATGTCATGCGTTGTAATGGATTATGCGTTGTAAAAAATGCGTTGTAAAGGTAGTGCGTTGTAAAAGTTGCGTTGTAAAGGTTGTTCCCCGCCAAAAAGGCGCCGCTTCAGATGTTTTATTAAACGGTTTGCCTTTCTCGCCTCTCCTCTTGTGTGTACTACTAGTGTAGGCCCGAGCAGGCGAGCATGTCTGGACGCTAGGCTGCCACTACCTGCTCTAGAAAGTCCATCCCGCGGACACAGAAGACATTCTTTCTGGCGCCACCAGTTTATTGTAGCAAAGAATCTTCTGAGAAGTTTTACCATTCGTGGTTGTGGACATATTGGTATTTTGTGTAATATCGAGACAGTATTCAGTCTCTTTGCAATGCAATGTGAGTTTCATCTTTTGAATGTGAAGATTTGAGCCTCTTGGGTCAAGCGCGCGCGCGTCTTGTCTGTTGAAATGATGCCAATGTTTTAACACTGGTATTTTTTTAAGATTTATTCTTGGAAATAAAGTCTCCCTCGTCGTCATCATCTTCGTTCTTGTTATTATAGAGGGCTGGCAGCAAGGCTGCCCAAACATGAATGCATTGCTGCTTGTGAGACAGCAGGGCAGCGGACAGGACAGCCGCCGAACATCAGAGGGCTTCCGCCATCAGATACCAGTGCAGGGGTGAGGGGCCCTGCGATGCGCAAACAGATGTACAATCGCCGCAGAGCCACTGCGGGAGCACCACGTTTCCTGTGCGGATCGCTGGCAGAGTACAAGGTGGGTGCTCAAAGCATCCCTGACCCAGAGTGGAGGGTGTCTACCGCCCCTTCCCCTGGGGCACGGAAGGGCTCTATGCTTGCGTTCCTTCCCTTCCTTCTAGTGGTGGAGAATAGCAGGTCTGTTCTGGGCTCCCGCTCTGTGGTGCAGGTTTGAGAATCAACGTGCTGAGTAAAGGAGAGAGTTACGCCAGCACAATGGACATTCTGCTCCCAAACCTCTACAGCCAGGGCCACTGGAATTATGATATTGTGCAGCATTTTTTGTATAACTATAGATTTGCCGCATTTGCCACATAATCCATCATCTGGAGGATAGTCTGCAGATTCTAACAAAAAAATGCGTTTCTAGCCTCAAACAGTTCAAAAGTTACTAAAAATGCAGCAACAAGTGTTGACACGCAGTGTAAGGCCCTTTGCAAAGGTGGACTGGGCACCTTTCTGTTGCTGGTATTAATGAGGTGCAACCAATGCCCAGGCAGTGTTGCAAGTTTAAAAATGATGAAATCATGAAGTAACAAAACTACTAAATGTGCTGCATTATGCTGCATAATTTGTCTTTTCTTTAAATTACTTAACTCTGCCACATAATTTTCCCTCTCCTGCCGCATAATTCCAGTGGCTCTGACTATATCCAATCTACAAGGGTTGCGCCAATTGATGTGTATATTGTGTCTTGCTCTACTTGAGAACAAAGGATTGACCAAAGCAGGTTTGCCAGCCCTGACAGCCCTCTGAAAACTGCAACGACCCTGCTCAGGGAGTCAGGATCGCCTGCACTGGGATACACATTCTTGTGACGGTGGTGTAGCCCCTTTGTGCCAGTGTGGAGTGTGGGAAATGCCTGGAAAGATGCGGCCTACGCTGATTGGGCGAAGGGATGGGCCACTTTCACCATGACTCATTGTGTGATTGGCCCTGGTGTCCTGTTAGTGGCCGCAAGTTGTCATAAATACTGGCCCTCTATAGTCAATAAGGTTTGTTTGACTGGACTCTGGAAGAAACTCTGCAACACTAGTTGATACCAGAGCCCCTGGTTCACGTGCAGTAAACAAGGGGGGCCTGCCTAGTTCCCACTAGATACCCCAGGACTCAGAACAAACACTACACATTCAGGTGCATTTCACCACCGAACATCAGAGAATATGTCCCACTTACATATCCATATAGACTTCACCACCAGACATCAGGAAGTATGTCCCAGTAACATCTCAAGATACATTTCACCATCACATATCAGGAAACGCCCCCCATAAAATATGAAAGTATGTAAAAACCGATGGATGGAAGGCTCGAACTGAGATTGATGTGTATACCTTTGTGCGTCGCCCTAACTAGCTGTAACCAGCCCTGGGCTGCGCGTGTTCCGGTTCAGAGAGGACTGGGCCTGGGGTTGGGCCTGGACTGTTCTCATTGGACCAGGATCAAGGCCGGTCGGCCTATGGCGGGCTCCAGACTGAGGGGGGCTGCTGTGCAGAATACCGATGGACAGGAATGAACCTCCGAGTGATAACCATTGCCTGAGATTCATTCAAGCATTCCACCCATCACTTCTTTGTACCCCATAAAATATCACGACAATTCACCATCAATGCTGCCCCCATTAAACGCAGCCATATCCCCCCATCAATAACAGGATGTATTTCACAGGACTTCCTTCGCCGCCAGATGCTGGGGTGCATTGTCCCATCCTATGGTTAAGGAATATTCCATCAGCACATATAAAGGAAGAGCTCACCATCAAATGCCAGGACACGTGTGAACATCCTGGCCCCAATTACCATGAAAGATCCGCGTGTTTCCACGGGCGCGTGCCTGTCTGGCATGGTAGCACTCACACTCGTGCCATGGGTGCTTGGGATGGCAGAGGGAGGCTGCTGCAGTGAGCCGATGGATCTCACACCGCCGTTCCTCCCTTCCCAACCCCTTCATTGGCCAGCGCCCTTGTCAGTCCACAGAGCATCTTCTGGAACGACCAATCGGGAGGCCCGGCGCCACACATGCTTCCCAGACACCTTACACAGAGGCAGCTGGGCTGTGTGGAGTGTGGTCCTCCTTTCAGAAGAAAGACAGCTCTCTCCCCCAGCCCCCCACCTTCTGTTGACTTGGAAACAAGCTCTCTGCCTTTAACTCCCCCCTCCCATCCCCAGCCAACCAACACCCCCCTCCCAGTGTAATGACAAAACAGCTCCCTGCCTCACAGCAGGGGAGCATGGTGGAGAGCGTGAGGGAAGGCACGGCTGCACCTTCCTGAAGCCGGAGGAGGAAGGAGGCGAGGAGAGGAGCCCCGCTCAGACGAGGAGACGGCCCGCGGCTGCTCCCTGGCCTCGCCGGTCCCGGGTGGCGCTGAGAGCAGGGCCGGGCTGCGCCCAAGGATGCCGGGGCTCAGGGATGCCAGGGGCTGAGGCGCCCCAGCCGGCTGCGACAAGGTGAGGGTGAGGCTGCGCTGTGCGTCTCCGCCGGGCGCTGCTCTTTCTTATAAACGTGTCGGGGATTAGCAGGCCCCCACCACGCCTAGCCCCGGAATAAGAGGGGATTACAGGAAGAAAGACGGCTGGGGTGGGGTGCCCGGCAGGGAGGGGCTGCTGGACTGATGGAGCCTGGCTTGGGCTCCGGACTCTGAGCTGTCAGTCTCTGGCAGCAGGCAATGTGCAGTGTGTGTGTGTGTGTGTGTGTGGTGGGGGGTGGAGGGGGTAGGCAGCGAGGGATGGAGTAAAGCATGTAAGGAAGGAAGGGGTTGAAGGAGAGGAGAGGAGAGGGGCGCGGAATGGGAGGAAGGTTCAGCGAGAGGGTGAGAAGGCTGATGAGTGATGATGTAGGATGGGAAAAAAGGGACAGACGAAGTAGGAGAGAGGAAATAGGGCGAATGAGGGAGAGATGAATGAGGAGTGGGAAAGTAAGGGAGAGGAAGGGGAGAGGTGAAGAATGTTAAAGGATAGCTGGGGGTGAGGGGTGATGGGATGGGGAGGGGTAGTCTAGGGAGGGTGGAGGAGAGGAAGACAGGGTGAGGAAGTAAGGAAGTACGAGGGAAATTGGGATACAATGAGAAAGTAGGAAGGGTGAGGGAGAGATGCATGAATAGTGCGAGGGCGCACTGGAGGGAAGTGGAAGGAGATGGCAGAGGAAAGGAGGAGTGGATGGAGGTTGGGGTGAGGTGGCTGAGGAAGTATGAGGGAAGATACTGAGGGGAGAGATGGGTGTGGAATGACGACGTAGGGAGGGATGGGTGAAGAAATACAGTGGGGACGAGGTAGCGATGGACGAGTTAGGGTGAGGGATGAGGATGGATGAGGGATGAGCCTGGGTGAGGGAGCGATGGGTGAGGGATGAGGATGGGTGAGGGAGCGATGTATGAGGGATGAGTTAGGGTGAGGGATGAGGATGGGTGAGGGAGCGATGGATGAGAGGGGATGAGGGATGAGACTGGGCGAGGGAGCGATTTGTGAGGGATAATGATCGGTTAGGGAACGATGGATGAGTTAGGTTATGGGATGAGGATGAGGGAGAGAGTGATGGATGAGTTAGAGTGAGGGATGAGGATGGGTGAGGGGGTGAAGGGATGAGGATGGGTGAGGGAGGGATGGGTGAGGGATGAGAACTGGTGAGGGGTGAGCACCGGTAAGGGAGCGACGTGTGTGGGGAATAACGAGGGTAGACGATGGAGAGAAAGGCACGTAATGAGGAAGCAGGGATGGAAGGGGAGAGGGAGGACGCGGGAGGGACTGATGCAGATTGAGGGGGAGAGATGGCTTAAGAATGAGAAGGGAGAGACGGGAAGAATTGCCAAAACGGAGAGATTGGTGAGGAATAACAAAGAGTGAGTGAGAAGCGAAGAAGGGGTAGAGAGAGAAGGAGGAGTCAGAGAGAGGGAGAGGTGAGCGTTGAGTGGGAAAGGGCAGTGAGGGAGAAACGGGTGGAGACGAGAGGAGGGAGAGGGAGAAAGCATGGGAAATTAAAGGACTGTGGCAGAGACAGAAAGAACGGAACAAGAAGTGGGACGGAGGAATGAGGCGGGAGAGGCGTGGCAAACGAGACCAGGACGGAGTGAGAGCGAGAGGAGAGATGTGGAGAAAGAAGGGAGAAAGCGAGAGAAGCGGCGAGGGGCTGGGAGAGGAAGAGAGACGGCGAAGAGTGCGAGGGGCGGGCGGGAGAGAGATGGGCGGGTGAGAGGCATGAGAGAGATCGCGGGAGATGAGGCATAACGGGAGATGAAAATAGATGGAATGAGGCAGAGTGCGGGGGGAGGGGCAGTGGCTGAAGGGGTGGAGAGAATAAGAAGGACATGATACAGTCGAAGGGACAGGTGCACATAGAGAAGTGGCAGAAGAGAGAAAACATAAAGAAAGGACTGAGGTAGGATAAGGGCAGAGGTGGAGACAGAAGAGACGAAGGCAGAAAGAGGAACGTTTTAGGGAGAATGGAGAATAAGACGATGGAATGAGGCAGAATGTAAAAGAAGAAGAGAGGCAGCGTAAAGGGAGAGAGACGGGGATCTGGGGGGCAATAGGGGAGGGAAAGAAAGCATGGCTAGGGTTTATTGAGAGGTGGGATGGGAGAGGTAAAACGAAAGGAAGGATTGAGACAGGATGAGAAGGGTGGAGGTATAACAAGAAGAAGGGTGGAGGCCCACCGAAAGAGCAGGCAGAGGTAGGAGGCATGGCGCTGACAGGACGCGGAGGTTTGAAGGTACAAAGAGGATTAATTAGAGAAAGGTAGAGACAAGAGAAATGGAGATAGAGAAAGAAGCAACGAAGACAGAGACGTGGGAGGAAGACCGAGAGAGAAGGATACAGAATGACTCGGTGAGCTGGAAACAAAAAGCAGAGGATGCAAGGAGGAGGCTGGAAGGAAACCGAGGATGTGAGGGGGGGAGAAGGAGGTTGTGTGGCCTCAGAATGAGCGAGGAGGTGTGCCGGTATACATGGAAGGGATGGGCGAGAAGGAAAAGAGGGATGGAGAAAGGATGAGGAGAATGTGTGAAGACAGACCTGTGGAGGTAGAAGGAGAGCACGACAGGAGGTAGACTTGGAGAGGTGGTGGAGGTAGACTTGGAGAGGTAGTGGAGGCAGAAGGAGAGCACGACAGGAGGTAGACTTGGAGAGGTGGTGGAGGTAGACTTGGAGAGGTGGTGGAGGTAGACTTGGAGAGGTAGTGGAGGCAGAAGGAGAGCACGACAGGAGGTAGACTTGGAGTGGTGGTGGAGGTAGACTTGGAGAGGTTGTGGAGGGAGGCAGAAGGAGAGCACGACAGGAGGTAGACTTGGAGTGGTGGTGGAGGTAGACTTGGAGAGGTTGTGGAGGGAGGCAGAAGGAGAGCACGACAGGAGGTAGACTTGGAGTGGTGGTGGAGGTAGACTTGGAGAGGTTGTGGAGGGAGGCAGAAGGAGAGCACGACAGGAGGTAGACTTGGAGAGGTGGTGGAGGTAGACTTGGAGAGGTAGTGGAGGCAGAAGGAGAGCACGACAGGAGGTAGACTTGGAGTGGTGGTGGAGGTAGACTTGGAGAGGTTGTGGAGGGAGGCAGAAGGAGAGCACGACAGGAGGTAGACTTGGAGAGGTGGTGGAGGTAGACTTGGAGAGGTAGTGGAGGCAGAAGGAGAGCACGACAGGAGGTAGACTTGGAGTGGTGGTGGAGGTAGACTTGGAGAGGTAGTGGAGGCAGAAGGAGAGCACGACAGGAGGTAGACTTGGAGTGGTGGTGGAGGTAGACTTGGAGAGGTTGTGGAGGGAGGCAGAAGGAGAGCACGACAGGAGGTAGACTTGGAGAGGTGGTGGAGGTAGACTTGGAGAGGTAGTGGAGGCAGAAGGAGAGCACGACAGGAGGTAGACTTGGAGAGGTGGTGGAGGTAGACTTGGAGAGGTGGTGGAGGTAGACTTGGAGAGGTAGTGGAGGCAGAAGGAGAGCACGACAGGAGGTAGACTTGGAGAGGTGGTGGAGGTAGACTTGGAGAGGTAGTGGAGGCAGAAGGAGAGCACGACAGGAGGTAGACTTGGAGAGGTGGTGGAGGTAGACTTGGAGAGGTAGTGGAGGCAGAAGGAGAGCACGACAGGAGGTAGACTTGGAGAGGTGGTGGAGGTAGACTTGGAGAGGTAGTGGAGGCAGAAGGAGAGCACGACAGGAGGTAGACTTGGAGAGGTGGTGGAGGTAGACTTGGAGAGGTAGTGGAGGCAGAAGGAGAGCACGACAGGAGGTAGACTTGGAGAGGTGGTGGAGGTAGACTTGGAGAGGTGGTGGAGGTAGAAGGAGAGCACGACAGGAGGTAGACTTGAGGAGGATGGATAGTGGTAGAAAGAAAAGGAGGATGGTAGAAACAGAACGATGGAGGTAGAACGAGAGGCAGGAAGGAGGTAGGTTGGACATGAGGAGCGGAGGTAGACAGAGAAGAGGAGAGGTAAAATGAGAGCGAACAGAGGTAGCTGGGTACGGGGAAGGTAAAAGAACCCAGGAGGGATGAGGCTATTATGAACGCATGGCTGGAGGTAGTCTCGAAGAGAAGAAAGGGGCGTGAAGTGAGGGGAATTACGGGGATAGATTTGGAGAGGATGTATAGAGAGCAGGGGCGGGGACCGGGTGAGAGAGGACGGAAGGAGGTAGAATGAAAGAGGGCGGGTGGAGGTAGGCATGGAGAGAAGGCATGGGGAGAGAGAGAGGGTGGTGGAGGTAGTCATGCAGAAGAAGGATGGAAGAAAGGATAGATGGAGGTAGGCATTGGGAAAAGGCATGGGGAGAGAGAGAGGGTGGTGGAGGTAGTCATGCAGAAGAGGGATGGAAGAGAGGATAGATGGAGGTAAGCATTGGGAGAAGGGATGGGGAGAGAGAGAGGGTGGTGGAGGTAGTCATGTAGAAGAGGGATGGGAGAGAGGATAGATGGAGGTAGGCATTGGGAGAAGGGATGGGGAGAGAGAGAGGGTGGTGGAGGTAGTCATGCAGAAGAGGGATGGAAGAGAGGATAGATGGAGGTAGGCATTGGGAGAAGGGATGGGGAGAGAGAGAGGGTGGTGGAGGTAGTCATGTAGAAGAGGGATGGGAGAGAGGATAGATGGAGGTAGGCATAGTCAGAACAGCTGGGGAGAGTGAAATAGGGGGATGGAGGTAGGCATGCAGAAGAGGGATGGAGGAGAGGACGGATGGAGGTAGGCATGCAGAAGAGGGATGGAGGAGAGGACGAATGGAGGTAGGCATGCAGAAGAGGGATGGAGGAGAGGACGGATGGAGGTAGGCATGCAGAAGAGGGATGGGGAGAGTGAAAGGGGGCGGGTGGAGGTAGACATAGGGAGAAGGGCTGGGAAGAGTGAAAGAGGGCGGGTGGAGGTAGACATTGGGAGAAGGGATGGGGAGAGTGAAAGGGTAGGTGGAGGTAGGCATACAGAAGAGGGATGGGGAGAGTGAGAGAGGGTTGGATGGAGGTAGGCATGGGGAGAGAGGGCAGATGGAGGTAGACAAGAAGAGTGAGGGTTGGATGGAGGTAAGCATGGGAGAGAGGGCAGATGGGGGTAGACATAGGGAGAAGTGATGGGGAGAGAGAGAGGGCGGGTGGAGGTAGACATAGGGAGAAGTGATGGGGAGAGAGGGCAGATGGAGGTAGACATAGGGAGAAGTGATGGGGAGAGAGAGAGGGCGGATGGAGGTAGGCATGCAGAAGAGGGGTGGGGAGAGAGGACGGACTGAGGTGGGTATGCAGAAGAGGGATTTGGAGAGTGAAAGAGGGTGGGTGGAGGTAGACATAGGGAAAAGGGATGGGAAGAGAGGCTAGATGGAGGTAGAAATGCAGCCGAGGGATGTGGGAAGAGTCTGGATGGAGGTAGGCATGCAGAAGAGGGACGTGGAAAGAGGCTGGATGGAGGTAGGCATGCAGAAGAGGGACGTGGGAAAAGGCTGAATGGAGGTAGGCATGCAGAAGAGGGGCGTGGAAAGAGGCTGGATGGAGGTAGGCATGCAGAAGAGGGACGTGGGAAGAGGCTGAAAGGAGGTAGGCATGCAGCCAAGGGACGTGGGAAGAGGCTGAATGGAGGTAGGCATGCAGAAGACGGATGGGAAGAGTGAGAGAGGGCGGGTGGAGGTAGACATAGGGAGAAGGGATGTGGAGAGAGGGTGGGTGGAGGTAGACATATGGAGAAGGGATGGGGAAAGAGGGCAGATGGAGGTAGGCATGCAGAAGAGGGATGAGGAGAGAGGAGAGGGGGTGGATGGAGGTAGGCATGAAGAAGAGGGATGGGAGAGAGGCCAGAAGGAGGTAGGCGTGCAGAAGAGGGATGGGGAGAGTGAGAGAGAGAGAGAGAGAGAGAGGACAGATGGTGGTAGACAATAGGGAGAAGGGATGGGGAAAGAATGCCGGTGGAGGTAGACATAGGGAGAAGAGATGGGGTAGGCATACAGAAGAGGGGTGGGGAGAGTAAGAGAGGGTGGATGAGGGTAGGCATACAGAAGAGGGATGGGAAGAGTAAAAGAGGGTGGATGGAGGTAGGCATGGAGAAAAAGAGATGGGGAGAGAGTAAGAGGGTGGGAGGAGGCAGGCATGCAGAAGAGTGATGGGGAGAGCATTTATTTTCCCCGGTGACTTACATTGAAGCAGATGAGATTTGAAGGTGGAAACAGCTAAAATGAAGCCGTTTTGGGCATAAACAAATCAGGAGTCTCCTGCCTGAATCGTGTCTATTGGAATGTATGCAGAAAGACAATCCCAGCTCTGTCCTGCTATATTGATATAGGGAGAATGGAGGAAGAGAGTGAGAGAGGGTGGATTGAGGTACGCATGGGGAGAAGTGATGGGGATAAAGAGAGAGGGGGTGGATGGAGGTAGCATGAAGAAGAGGGATGGTAGAGAGGACAGATGGATGTAGGCATTGGGAGAAGGGATGAGGAGAATGAGAGAGGGTGGCGAAGGTACGCATAGTGAGAAGGGATGGGGAGAGTGAGAAGGGATGGGGAGAATGAGAGAGGACAGGTGGAGATAGGCATGCAGAAGAGGGATGGGAGACAAAGGGAGAAGGGATGAGGAGAGAGGGTGGATGAAGGTAGGAATGTAGTGAGGGATGGGGAGAGTGAAAGAAGACAGGCTGAGGTAGCATGGGGAGAAGAGATGGGAGAGAGGGTTGGTGGAGGTAGACATGGGGAGAAGGGATGGGGAGATAGGAATGCAGAAGAGGGGTGGTGAGACAGGACGGATGGAGGGGGGCATGGGGAGAAGAGAGGAGGAGAGAGAGAGGGTGGTGGAGTAGACATCCAGAAGAGGGGTGGGGAGACAGGGTGGATGGAGGGAGGCATGGGGAGAAGGGAGCAGGAGAGAGGGTTGGTGGAGGTAGACATGGGGAGGAGAGATGGGGAGATAGGAATGCAGAAGAGGGGTGGGGAGACAGGACGGATGGAGGGAGGCATGGGGAGAAGAGAGGAGGAGAGAGAGAGGGTGGTGGAGTAGACATCCAGAAGAGGGGTGGGGAGACAGGGCGGATGGAGGGAGGCATGGGGTGAAGGGAGGAGGAGAGAGGGTTGGATGGAGGTAGACATGGGGAGAGAGAGAGGGTGGTGGAGGTAGGAATGCAGAAGAGGGATGTGGAGAGAGGAAAGAAGACGGACGTAGGTAGCCATGCAGAGGAGGGACGGGGAGAGAGGGCGGATGGAGGTAGACCTGGAGAGGAGGGATGCTGTTGCTGAAGAATTGTTGGGAGGAGAGAAACCTCCTTGCTCCGGATTTTCCAGTTTTGGTTCCCAAGCAGGACGTTGTTGAGTGGGGACGTATTACTTCTGTGGTCTGGAGTAGGGTGGCTCTTCAGGGATGCTACGCTTTTACTGCATCGGCCTGCGAACGCACGAAGCGCCCTGACCACTACCCACCACCAAGGCTTTAAGTGGGCCGGGTCTCACCGAGTCTGAGCTCCGGCAGTTTTTTAAAGATGGCCTCAAAACGTGTCTCTATCGGGCTCTGTTTTGTGCCCTGGCACAGGCGGTTCGTTTTTTTCCGGACTGCAGTGACAGCAGGCACATCAATGTGCGCTGCTCACACTGCTCACTTCTCACTAGTGGAGAAGTTACGGCATGACGTCATGCCAGGTGAGCCTTGTAGGGGAAGGGAAATCCTTGAAAGAGAGTCTTTTCACTCTGGATTTCCCTTCTCTTTTGAAATCTCAGTGTCGTGCTGACACCCGGGGTTTAAGTGGAAGCTTTTTCAATATTATACACAACGAGCCATAATTGCTGCTTATTTATCTTATGCAACTAACAACCATTGACAAAGGCAATAGTCCTGACTTGTTGTAGGTATGATGTTACTTGTTGTGTCATATATCTGGATGCAATGACAGAAACAGCAAAATACAAGTCGGGCGGCGCACTAGGCAAAGAACAGAATTTTAGCGTACGTGTTTTTAAACCACTACATAGGCCACGCCCCTTTGAGAGACCCCCCGGTCTTTCATCCCACTTAAAACCTTGCCCACCACAATATAATGTCTGGCGGGGGTTATAGGTTTCGGGGGAGATTACAGCACCTTACTCCATTGGACCTGGAAGAGAACTGCTCACTCCAAGGGGAGGGGCAGTGTGTGAGGGGTCTGCACTGGAGGCCACTGCAGCACTGGGGCACAGCAGTGCTGTGGGCAGTGACTATGCCACACTAGAGCTGCTCTCGTTCTTTTCAGTGTAGCACAGGGAAGTGCAGATGAAGACAGGGAAATAGAGGCCCAATTTCTGCGAAACACCAGGAAGTGAAGCTTCGAGCTGTGCTACCGAGAAACAAACACTCCCTCCTTCTGCGTGATTCAGGGAAAAGCGACTCTGGGCACGTGTACGAGGAAACAGCTCTTTTTCACTGTGATACAGAAATGCTGCACTCAGTTTGGGCTAAAGCATACATGCCAACATTGAACCTGAAAAGAGGCAGATTTTGAGTCTACAACCAGTGAACAGTTGTACTCTCTGAAGCTGATGTGGAACCCATTGAGGATGCATTCCACCCTAGGGAGGTGAGGGTTCATCACCTTATATCTGTTCATGATTGCATGGTAATTCCATAAAAGGTTTGGCTGTTTCTTCAGGACTCAGGGGATAGCTTCCATTGGTGCAGCAGGGGCAGTGGCGCTGAACCCTGTTTATCGATGTATTTTATAAATCAAACAGCGGGTCCATTTACTTCCTTGCACTTGGACCCACAACACACTGGCTACGCTACCGCCAGGATTGTACTTCTTGTATGTGTATGTCAGTTCACGGAGAGCCTCCCTCTTGAGTGTGTCAGCTACCTGTGCCTGCACCTGTTCTGTATGTGTGACAGAACCATGTGATGTTCCTGCTGCTAGAGCCACGGGTCCTTAGTTATTCTTTGTGCTAGGGAAGGTTGTGCTGCTGCTACTTAAGTTGTACATGTGAAGCTCGGTTAAAAACTTTACACTCCACAAAAGACAAAACGATTTGCATAGACAATGCTTGTTTGAATGCATGATGAGAATGAAAGAGTGAACCCTCACAAAATATGTGAACCGAGTTTACTTTTTGTTTTATGTGTGAGTCAGGCAATTATTTGAAATAGACTAGATGACTTAGTATAAATGTAAAATGTACCAAGAAGGGCCTTAATGTCATGCATAGCGCCGCTGTAACCAACATCACTATGCATGCTGGGGTTTTGAGTAACCCTGGGCATAGTTTGCATAGTAGCACTACGCATAGCTATGCAAAGTGCACTTCGCACTACGCGAGATACGCGTAGCACTATCTGAGCTGCGTAGTGCGCTG
This sequence comes from Triturus cristatus, assembly GCF_964204655.1. NCBI lineage: Eukaryota > Metazoa > Chordata > Amphibia > Caudata > Salamandridae > Triturus > Triturus cristatus. The sequence goes on along the minus strand of NC_140594.1, from coordinate 119,099,004 downwards.
TTCACGAGGACTGCACAGTGCCGGATGCTTGTCCGCACTGTGCAATCATTGAAAACGGCATCTTGCACAGTGCGAGCTGTCGTTTTCTGCCGCTCGAGTAGATTTTTACTCAAGCGGCAGCTTTCTCAACGGGGACTGGTAGTTTCTCATCGCAAGTGGTCGCGAGCATACGCGACCACTCGCAATGAGGAACTGACCTCCCTGCATTGAGAATCTCGCTGGGAGGTTTATTTTCCACGCTCGCGATTGGCAACTTGATGTTGCTGATCGCGAATGAGGAAAAAGTCTCTCTGGGATGTCATTTTTCTCGCTCGCGGTCACCAACTTGACGTTGAGGACCACGCGCGAGCAAAAAATGGCAACTACGCTACGTTACGCGATTATGCACTGTGCTACGTGCAATTCGCGTAGCGCGAAGTAGCACAAACTACGCAAACTTCGCAAGCGTAGCGTAGTTGTCCGCCCAGGGTTAGTTTTGAGCCCATAACGGCAGCATTCAAAGCAAAACTGTAAGCCCCACAATGCAACATGCTGCTGGCTGAAAAGCCAGCAGTGGCAGGAGGCATTATATGCAGGCCCACTGGAATGATGCGGCAGTGGGGGACCAAACGATGCAACAGGGTTGAAAAAGTAGGCAGCTAGGAAAAGCAAACTATGCGGAGTAATGCGGTACAATCTGTCACAATATAATTTCATTTATTTTGACTTTTTAGCAGCTATTAAAAGCTTCTGGACTAAGGTGCACCACACTAGTACCAACTTAACGCCTGAATAAAGCATTCGGCAACTGAAAGGTGACTGGTGAAACCGAGCAATAGATTTGGTACTCCTCATAACTATGTGTAGCAGCTTTCTGTAACAACCTCTGAACCATTTCTGCTAGAAACAAGATGTTTTGTGTGTGAAATCTTCACATTAGACAGCATATGGTGCGTTATGTGGCAAATGAGAAAATCCATGATTATGCGGAAAATGCTGCAGCTGCAGAACTCCTTAATTCCAGTGGCCCTGATTATATGTCGTAGTGCCAACTGTCAGCCACCTGAAATGCAAAACACATTTTTGTCCTGGACTTTCTGCCCTTTTTCCTTGTAGGCAACTACGGGCTAAACAGCCCAGCGGGCGCGAGGCCAGAGACAGCTTTCGAATGCAGATACGAGCATCCATTCTCCTGATAATCGGCTAACATTTACACTCCTCCAGATGAACAAATGGGTGTGGTAAAAAGATATTTACCAGAACAATGCGGGCAGCAGCAGCTGAGTGTGTCTGAAGAGGCAGTGAGAAGAAACAGCTTTCTGGCACCCCTCTTCCTCCGCCCATACTCGAGGTTGCACGAGTGAGATGGAACCTCCAATGGGCCCTGCCTTGAAGTGCAACATGTGCTGGGGGTTCCCTCCGAGGGGCCACCAGTGCATAAAGTAAGATGCAGCAAGCAATCTGTACTGCAGGGGAAGCAGCGCTCTCTTCTTTGTGCTACAGGACAGTGCAGAATTCTGCACTGCTGCTGGCGCACAGATCTTGCTTTCTGGCTAACTCGTCCGCATGTCTCGCCTGTGACCTCTGTGAAGCACTTGCTCGTTCTCTAGAGCTAGGTCTGCACTATATACATACACAGACTTGAATGCAACAGTAGGGATGTGCTGCATGCAGCTTGTTCTACAGGGAAACACTGTACCCTCTACTTTGTGCTACAGGAACTCACTGCATGCATTACTGGAAGTACATCTCTACCTTCTGTGTAAGTGCAGTATGCAGCTAGCATGTTAGGGTTTCACTGGCATGATGCTGGGAGGCCAAGCTACTGCTTAATATGGTAGACCTAAGCTCCCCAGACTTGGTCACAGTCTTATGTCCCCCTTAGCTCACCCTTCAGGTACCTGCACAGATCAACATTTGCACATAGCAGGCTCTGATGGAGGCTGCAAGTGACAGAATAATCCAATTCAACCATATATTGCAGGGTTGAGGAATTATATAGAATATATACTTGTCCATGGGATGCGATGCTTGATAAATCTACTTGTCCTGCAAAAACTCCACTTCTCCATTTGGTGCCATGCACTGAGGTGACAAAATATTGAGGCATTTTCTGATCATACAAGGACTCATATTATAGCAGGTGCGGATTCTAGAAATACCCTTATTTTGCCACCTTCATGCAACTCGGGGTGTGGAAGTAGAGAAGTGGTAGTTCCAGAGTCAAAAAATCCCTTTGTGTCTGTGCACACTTATAAATTGGCATGTTTAAGGGTTTTCCCCAGCTCTTCTCTAATCTCTCCCCACACTGGGAATGGTTTGAAATTTACTTTTGATGGAGCAGAATTAAAACTTTTTCTTGCGAGGGGAAAAAAAGGGCTGTACAGAAAGTGAACTTGCAAACGCTCAGCAGATTTTTGCATGAGGAAACATACACATGGATATTTGCTTATGCTAAAAAGAAGATCACAGGCTTTTTCTAGGAGTATAGTATATAGACCTACTTCTGTAATTTCATGTGAATTAATGAAATTCAGAAATCTGCTCTAATGCAAGGACAGATACAATAGGACACATTCCATAGGTGCACTTTTGTGACTTTCTTTAATAATTGAGCCTATATTTTCATCTGCCATTCACCCACACCTTTGCAGTCGCCAGTAGGTAGTTATAGTTAGGACCTAGTTTCCATAGACAAACTGTTTTTGGTTTGCTAATAACTTTGGGGCAGTTTGATGAATCTTAACAAATGTTTCTCCCAAAAATGGCCTCCTTTGTCTAGTTATGCATGGAACGTTTTTGGGTGATTCGTCAAGCGAGGGCTGAGAGAAAGGGGGATCAAAACATTTGTATTTCATATGAAATTTCCCATACAGATTTTACACACAACTACAGCCCGAACCGCAGAACAGAATGATACCAAATTTGGCAGAAAGCTTGCTCTTGGTCCATAAAGAGGTCTATTTTTTAATTTGATGTAAATTCATTCAGTAGTTGTGGAGTTATCAGAGGAAAAGGATTTATAGATATCTAGGGATTCGGTCCACGGATCCACCAGATCTCATGCTGAGATCTGATTGGCTGCCAGCAATTCAACCAGGAAGTGTTGGCAGCCATCTTGGGAATTGGACTCAGAGTCCCAATTAAAAAGTTAAAAAATAAAATAAAAAAATATATAAATATATATATATATATATTTATTGATAGATAGATAAACAGATGGATGGATAGATCTTTTCATAAATGACTAACTTGACATCATTATGCTCTTTCACAAGGAGCACATTGGCAAACAAAGTAGTTTCCGTCAGTGCCAGGGACCACTATGGCATTGTGTGCTTTTTATGACCGAAAAAGTTTGCTTTTAGCAAATGCTTTTGTTACATTGGTGAGGGCACAGTTACTCCAGAAACAAAATTGTTTTACAAAAACAATGTCAAAACAAAACAAGCATTGACAAAAACAAAAGACTGGCAACCACTGCCAGACCTATTGTCTTCGCCAATGCTTGTTCTTTTTGATGTTTTCCTCAATCTTGACAAAACTGGTTTTACACTGATTTTCCATTATTAATATTCTTGGGAAATACTAGCATGTATCAAACATGATTTACTAAATGATGCCTGAGAGAAATAGTACCTAAGGTGTCAGTTTGGCAAAATCTTTTCCTTCTAGTTGCTATTTTTTGTTATTTATTTTAAAAGGAAAGAATCATCAATGTTGCTTTCAAGCTTCTGTACGTATTTGCTCCTGATTAGAGAGCATTCTGGGAACATTATAGGTAACCTCATAATGTTAACCTTTACGAGCGTGTGTGTGCACATTTTCATACTGGAGCCCCTGTCAGTAGTGAGGGCGGTGCTCACCCTAATAATAAAGGCTTTGCAATAATGAACCATAAATACAAGTTTGAACAGAATTAATATCTGGATACAAATCTTACCTTAACTGCAGATAAATGCTTTGTCAAGGGGTTTGTGCTGCACGGGGTTGGGCCTTCTTGCCCAAAGGACAAACCCATAGTTCCCCTGCCTTGTTTAACGGGGGCGGAAGAACCGATCTTCGTCTCTGCCAGGTGCAGCAGACCATGGGAATGGAAAAATCATCAATGTCCCCCACACACTGTGAGATAAAACTTCCTGAGAGTCACAGTGATTGATTTTTTTTGCAATGTAGAAATAAACTCCTCAGGTATTTGTTTCTGTAAACAAAAATAATGCCTATCAACTGCCAAGGCATAAGGGGCAACAGGCGTTCAGTTTTGCCGCAAACGCATTCCCTGCGTAGGCAGAAGCACTTCCAGCGGCATGATCCCCGCTGACATGGCCACGATCTTTTAATATGGTGGATGGCCCTGAGGCTCAAGGGTGTGGATCAGAATCTCTGGGCTGGAGGGCAGCCAACTGTACTGAACATGAGTCCCAGGTAGCTTCCAGATAGAGGATACTTTACAAGAATTAAGCCTCTAACTCTGTTACATGGCTACATAAAGCAATACAGTCTCAAGCAGAATTAAAAAGAGGAACCAGCCGATCAAGAGAGAGTGGACTTCTATAACCGGTTGTAGCACTTCATTTGCTTCTTAGTGAATATATGAATTCACTAGTCCTCTCATAAGCCAAAGGTATCATTGCTTGTCTGAAGGATGGATAGTAGGTGGCCTGGTGGAAGTCTACAGGCAAGGCATGCCTGACCGTGGCCATTTAGCCCCCGAAAGACTCCCACTTTTCCATTTCTACAGGATTTGTACAGGTGGAAAGCCATACGTTTCTCTGCATTATTTATTGTAAAGATGAAATGATACAGAAAAGAGATCTTGTTTTGAGCACCACCTCTGTGTTGGCAATCATGACTGCTACCCAGCAGCTGTGCATAGAGATACCAGAGGGAGTTCAACAAGATCAACCACTGGTAACAAGTCTGGCTCTTTGTTAGGGAAGTGTTGGGTGATAGCTATGCATTGCTTCAGCTGTCCTAGGAAGGGAATGTCATAATGAAGCAATTTCTTGGGCTACAATAATCTATATGGGAGCTGAGAGTGGGGCCCCTTTGCAGAATAGCCTACATTAGTAAAGTTGAACCCTTAAGGAAGAGTATTATGAAAAGGAGCATGAAGATACAGTTTGTGTTGTTAGTGGTGACCTTAAAAGACATACATAGCAAAATATTGCATAGTGGATACTTTTGGTAAAAGGGCCTGTATTTTTGTTGCATCGCAAAAAAGCCTATGCGTGCCCGCTTTTTATTTTGCAACTGAAAAGCTGCAAATCCAACAAAAGTGTCACCATGAATGCACAGAAAATCAATGTGCAAGGGTGCATAGTGACTAGCACTGTGGCTTTATGACAAGTAAGGCATCAAAAACAGCAAACACTTCCTAAGGAAGAATCCATTAACCAGCAATTAAAATATTAGCATATTTACAAAGTAAATACATCAAATGGTACATGCTGGTTCTAGTGTTAACAACATTACTATTTGATGACCCATCATGAAAACCTAATGGGAACATAAATGGGACAATGTAACCATCCACAAAATGCCATGGCCTTGTTAGACGGTGAACGACCTTTACAATGCGGTCATTACACCGCAATACATTTACAACGCAGTCATTACAACGCAAGTCGTTACAACGACTTGCGCTGGATGGTGCTATACACTAAGGAATAGTATGATTTACTATTCCCACATCTTCCCTACTGTTACGTGGGCTGGAGTTGGAATAGTAAATCACACTATTCCTAAGTCCAGCACCCTCCAGCGCAAGTCGTTGTACCAACTTGCGTTGTAATAACTGCGATGTAACGTACCGCAATGTAAATGATCGCGTTGCAACATCACATATTCTTGATAGACACCCGATCCAAGCAATAGCACACCATAGTAAAATCACAAAATTAAAAGACCTCCCTCTCTATCTGTACTTCTTATTGTATGTTTTTTTAAAAGAACTGATGGAATTGGGTGTTCTAGACAATTACTGATGTAGGTAGCCAGAACTAAAAAGGCATGTGATAACCTAATTAAGCTAAAAATGTTTCAGATATGTACAGGGGTGTGGCTTTAGGGGTGGGGGAGGTGTTTCAGCCCCCAATAAATGTATTATTTAATAAATAGTTGGGCACAGGAGTTTTCGGTCAAGTATGGTAAGGTGTCTGGGATTTCACCTGGGATTTTTAAATACTCAGACAAAAACACTCTCTCTCTCTCTCTGTCTCTGTCTCTCTCGCTCTCTCTCTCTCTCTTCTCTGTTTTGAAGGTCTTAGAACATGGTTATTTTACAAAATACGGTGTTATAAGTACCTCCTTACAATTTAGACTCCTTTCCCTTTGCGCTGGGCCTTCAGCCCCCTCATGCGCTGCTTCTCATATATTGATTAACACTTTTTTGCAGAGTAATTTTATTATTTTGCCAAAGAGTTACAGTGGTTACAACCGTTACAACATGTAGTCATGCTCCCATTTACACTCTCATATAATGATTAACATGATATGCCAGCGTGATTGTCGGAAAATCTGAAGCTCCCACTCCCCCAGTCTTACTGACGAAGCTATGCCGCTGGATATGCATATGTGATGGTTGTACAATGCTCCTGTTTTCAGGAAAGTTAATTCCTCCGTGACTTACTATAAAATCTATTTGTGTCACAGAAATGTATGCGTAATCCTACAGGACTAGGGTCTGACTTTCACACAGAAGGTGTTGTGAATTGAGCCTTAGGACTTTTATTTTGGTAAAAATTGCAGAGGGGGAGGATATCGGCAAGCGCAGAGGACTCCTTTCTTCCATAAAGAAGATGCCCTCTTTGACGGCCATTGATGTCCAAGCAACTAAACTGCACCCAACTCTGAGCCTGTTGAAGGCAGCACAAGGGGACAGGAGGGGTTTGCTTTCAGCATAATATTTATGTCCCATCAGTTCAAGAATGATCCCACACTGGGACTATGGTGAGAGCCTCTCCCTTTCCCTCCAGTAAACAAAGGCTTGTTCTCCAGCCTTGACTCTCTGCGAGACTTGGATGTGGTAAATGCTGCTACGTTACCCCCTCTCTGGTCCTACATGGAACCATTCCTGGTGTCATAACCTCCTAACTTGATTAACTTCTGTTTACTTTCGCGTCTACATCAGACGGTTCTGGTTGTGTCGGCTCCACCAAACAGCTGGATGGGGAACCCGCAGTTATTTTGTTCTCTTTTCTTGCACCTGCATTTGATTGCCCACAAAGTTCCTGTAAAGTACTCTGTCACCCTTGCGCCTTATCCGTGCTGTCCAAAAACTGCCAATTAAATGGCTTTCTCGCAAACAAACGCCAATTGAAAACAGGAGGGTCCTGAGGAAACTTTTAAAGACCACCCGGGACTTATTCCCCAAACTACACTTACATAACAGTACGAAATCCCTGGGTCTACTCTATTCACTATTAAAGAATGTGTCCACAACTACATGACAAATAAAGACAAACACAGATACAACTATGGAAAAAGTTGGGCATTTCCCTTTTTAGGACAAAATCCCTCACTCACCAACAGGTGACATGCTTCATCATAGGGACTCTCCTCTCAAAGGAAAAACCTAGTTCCTTTGAGGGCTACAACCCTCTCAATGAGAGGGGAGCTCAGGGATGTTTTGTCACACCGAGGATAAACTAAATCCTCATATGAAGAGCAATAAGATAGTTCAAAGGTACCGCTGGTGCTCTGGTTTTAATCCTAACAGTTGGTGTCTTAGAATAAATCCAGTATCGACACCTCCTAGCTAGTTTTAGTTTCACTGTTTTCACTTGTTTTGCGCTGCGCCCTCACCTTTGAACTGCCCAACTTTTTCCATAGTGGTATCTGTGTTTGTCTTTATTTGTCATGTAGTTGTGGACACATTCTTTAATAGTAAATAGAGTAGACCCAGGGATTTCGTACTGTTATGTAATTAAATGTCTTTCCCTTACAGTTTTATAATAGTATAAAAATAGGCATCAGTATGGCAAAGGCCGTTCCCTGGGTATTGCAGTGAATGTAGCCCAGCAGGGAATGGCTGGAGTCCATGACTGGATGGGTAGACACTGACTGGAACTGAACCAGATGCCATGGTGGGATGGTTCCTTCCACAATCTCTCTTCTCATTTCGCTGGCCGAGCTGGGGCTACCATGGCCCACCCCAGGTTAAAGCCATGAGAAACCCTGGGATACAGTTGACGCAGTCGTCTCTGGAGACCCAGAGAGTCTCAGCATCACACGTTTATCACTTGCTCTCACTCTAGATCTTTGCTGCATTTACGAGCGGTGATAGGGTTTTCTATGTACTTCTTTAGTGCGTTCTTTCCTAGATTATGGAATACCTTATAACTTGCTTTCCCTATATATTACCAATTAACCTTCATTGTATTCTATTTATATAGCGCCTACTATCCCTGACAAGGTGTTGAAGTGCTTTATGGAGGGTAGCACACTACTCTGCAACCCAAGCTTAGTCATTATTCAGTGTCTTTCAGTAATTGTGATTAGGCTCGCGCTCTCAGGAGATATGTCAAGCATGTTCTCCCGTCTCTTTGTGGAAGATGAAGCTCAGAGGAGTATGGTGAGATCTTTGGAATGAGCTCTTGCACATGTAAAGCGGGATGAGCAGATAGGATAGATGAGGTTAGATATTGTGAGACTGCAAGGAATAGTTACACATAGGGAGAATTGTGATTTCGGGTGAAATGCAGTGAAAACGTCAGGGGACCACCTGCTGTAGAGACCTGCACATCTGGATCTGTTACCATCATCTGCTCTTGCTACATTTGCTTTCTTTGGACCTTCAAATGTTGTTTCAATTCTTTGTGCTGAGTACCGCACTCCTCTCTATACTTCTGTGCTTGGCCTGCTGATCGCAGTTGGGATTTGGATGATGGGACCTACTATTGTTGGCCAAAGACAAGGATGCAGTTGTGGGTTCTTTGCTTTTATCGAGACGGGGGCGCTTAAGTAAACCTGAGGGACGACTCAAGGCTTGCTGTATGCTGGCATTTTAAGGGTATAACTGGGACAGAAGACCCATAATGCTGTGCTGCTAGACTGTTTGGAGGCCCTGGACAGTCTTCTAAAGAGGACGCTGCTGTGTAGCTGGCAAGCTTCAATAAAGCCAATCTCAGAACTGGCGTCGGGTGCAGCGGGTGAGTACATTCACCAAGCAGAATTGTCACTCACTTGAGTTTAGGGCTATATTAGTTCAAACGGGCGGAGAACGCAAACAGTTGGTGTGTCTGCCCTTAGATCATCCTCCTAAGGGGCTTGGTGTTTCTGCTCGATCCGTTCTTCACATGAAGGCTTGTGGGACTTTCTTTTCTTAGGAGGGCCTGGTCCACAGTTTTCCCAGAAGGCTGCACTAGGAGCATACAAAGAGTTCTCTAACCAGGCAGCGTGGCACAGTCTTCTGTAGTTCAAGGAATGGGGGTACAAGCTCTTCTTGCGGGCAATGGAAGGGATACTTGTCTGGTCCATCCCGTCAAAGGTTCATGTACTCCTCTCAGCTTCTCCATGTTGGTGAAAGTACTGGCTATCAGGCTACAGTATGCATATGGTGTGTGAAGTCGATATTACAGGACAATGTCTAAAATGTGTTATTGTTGTAGCACAACTATAGGTATCTGTCACTTAAGTTAGAGTCGAAGGTCACATCCCCACCTTGCATTGATTACAGCCAAAACCCTATCCACCAAAGAATAATCACATTTCACATTCAAACCTCAGCCACTCATGACCAAGTGTATCTTATATTTAAACATTCAACCAATCATGACCAAGTGAATCTCATATTCAAATCCCTCAGCCACTCACAAGTGCTTCTTACAAATTGTTCAGAAAGTAACCTTCTAACTGATCACACTTATAACAGGCAAACTACTAGGACAGCATCTGTTGGTGCAGATCTAATAAGCAATTGGTCAGAACAGGCCATTGCATTTTTGAAGCTTACCAACAAAAAGTCCTGTCAGAGCACTGTGGTCAGGGAGGGTTTGAAGAACTGGAATCTGCTGTCATTTCTATAGTGCTTTCCTGTGCCTTCCCAGACGCACTGTGGTTTCTTTATTGCCAAGTATTTAGCCACAGCTAAAACAGAATAAAATCATGGTCTAAAATTGTCTTCACAAAACGTTTATTGTAAAATCGTGGAATAAAAACTAAAAGTTATGACAAAAGGTCATCCTTTAGTAAGGAAAACAGGAAAGAGCATCATATGTACTAAATCAATAGATGGAGGAGTGTGGCTCAATGGTTAGAGCAGCAGACCCTGATGCAGAGTTCTGGCCCGAGACCAGGGTTCAATTCCCGCCTCGGCGGGTCGTTGGGCTTAATTTCCTCGGACCTGTTAATTCTCGCCTCGGTGCCTATTCTAATCATGGGTCCCATGCTGCAACTCTGGGCAATAGCTTGCTTAACCTCCACAACGGCTCCAACAGCGCTAGGATGCCTGGCCTCACCTTGGGGGTGCCCAGGAGTGGGCACTTCACAGGGAAAGGCCAGGAAGGGTTCCACAGCGGTATGTGTACAGCGCTTTGAGACCCCCTTGGGGGTGATACGTGCGCTATATAAGCACTACATTATTAATAGAAAACCACTTCAATTTGGAGTTCAAAAAAAGAAAACCAATTGTTGACACGATGCCAATAGGCCTGGATTATACCTTAAAGTGGCTTTTCACTCGCAGATGAATTGAGGCACTAAATGCGTCATCATACATGCACTCTGTCACTCATCGCGGCATTGAAGCATCCATTCTTCACCCACTGACTCACTCGTGCATTCACCCACATACCCATCCACAATGAAATAGACACACAAACTTAACAAATATAAAGCACATAAATTAAAAGTAGAAAAATTAAAACATGCCATCCAAACTTGACAGGCATAAAACTTGCATTATAAAAATAAAATTAAACAAAGCGGGGCAGCCATCTTACAATGGTATTGTGCATAGTGCATTGCTGTTTTAACGTTCCTACATAGTTACCACATTACGAAGCAATGTCTTGGCCATCTTGGAGCGATAAAACAAATGTTACACTACGAACAATAACATTCCAAGATGGCTGCTCAGTAAACATCTCTCTGGGTGGCTATCTTTTCAAGCGTCTAGCGTATCACTTGTGTACTGATCTTAGGGGACAAAATAATGTTTCTAAACATGGCGGCATCTTGGACCTTTAAAACAATTAAAATCTATGGATAGTACCATCCCAAGATGACCTCCCTGTCTAGAGGCCACAAATTATGCAGCACACTGTAGAACAAATGAGCGCTATGCGAGCAACCCGGTAGCACTATCTGTGAAGCTGCCAGGGTAGAGGTACAGAAAGGACTAAGTAGTAGAAAATAAATAGGGTTAGCAGTCATAAAATATAATAAAGGAACAAGAGGAAGGGGAGCTGGACCCAAGGGAGGTAAAGAAGTGTATAGGATTGTCCCCCTGGGAAAAAGCCATACAAATTTGTAATATTTGAAATATTTGATATTCATGACATTTCTACCAAGACCCATCAAGTTTGTATTTTTGAGCATGACACCCTTAAACAAGATTTTTTTAAAACTATACAACCCCAGAGACTTACAAATGTAAGGAACCTGAGATGACAAGGCTATGCAACTTACGGGTAAAAAGCTATTGGGACAACTCCATTTCCACATACCAGGAGCCAGTCCATGGGGTTCCTAGCGAGGGTGACACATTCTCTCTTTCTACAACGAGCCATGCAGAGAAGAGTACAGAGCACAATTGAAGCATTCTTATTTTTGCAGAAAGGCAAACAATTGTGCAAGATGTTGCAGTAGTCAAGATGCAAACTAATGGCTGCCCCAGCCTCCAAGGCTCTATAAGGAACAGACAAGATTTGTAGAATGTTCATAAGTGTTTTTTTTTTTTAATTGGTGGAAACAGAACCAATTTGGGAATCAAGAAACAGATCACAATGAAGGTAATTCCCCCAGGGCTTTAACTTCTTTGGACTTACCTGTTGGCGTCGCCGGACTGGCAACCGAAACCGGCCCTGGCAAAGAGCTCGGCCTGGCCACAGGGGTGGGGGTGGTAGTGAAAAGCTTTGTGTCACTTTTGTTGCTGGGGGCTGGCCCCGGTAACAAAACGGCCCCACTTTGGTCTAAAACCGGCTCCCACCCTGGCGGCCCACCAGGAAAACACACGTGCCTGCTACGGCCAGTCTGGCCCTGCCTGTTGGCCCAAAAGCTCTGAGAGAGATACAAAGAAAAAGACCAAAAATAAATCAGCTCCTTTTTCTGTCAGAAGTCTTTGACTACCCAAGATTTTATATTAACTAAAAATTGAGTAATGCTAGGACATACATATTATCCTGGTAAAAAAGGATATACAATTGAGTGTTACTGGTATACGATTTATGCTTGTGCTGAGACTGTTTGCTCCAAAAAGATACAGAAAGCTGAAGCCAGATAGATATTAAAGAGGCCAGAAGACAGTGGAGAACTAAAGAGGACACCAAATATGGCTTCCTTTGACAGAAATGGAGCATGTGTCACTATTTTGGACTGCTGTTTATGAAACAAAGTAAGCTGGTTAACTGGATGAACACATACATGAGAAAATGTGAAAACCCAGTCCAAAAGTATACAGTGGTCCACTGTATCAAATGCTGGAGAGAGATCTCACGTAAGCAGCTTAGAGTCATATCCCTTATCTACCACATGAAGATTACCATCTTAGAAACCGGTCGGGCCTGCTCTGTCCCACGCTTGGGTCACCTGAACCTCTTATCTTAATATGGAAAGATCCTCATAAATGTCTAAAAGCTCTTGTAACTGGCCTTCCACTACTTTTCCCCACGATCTTAGGCTAGATAGGTAGGGTAGTCATAGAGAAACAATTAGCTAAGATGGCGATATATACATTCGTCTTATTCAGGAGCGGCGCATCATACCTACAAGGCCAAAAGCTGATCTTCCTGGTTCATTGATTCAGGCAATGATAGTCACTCACACACAGTCTAAAGAATCAGTTTGGACAATAGACTCCAGAGTGAAGTGAGCTAGCGAGAGCACAGGAGCAGCACAAAAGACATTTTCTTCACTTAGAAGGTCTGCAGCTGTTAGCCTTGTAGTTTTTCCGAAAGGTTCCTGTGGCACCCATTAAGATCTGGGAAAGCTCTCCTACATGGGTATGGTTTTGGGGAGATTCCAATCACCACTGGCCTAGATCTAGGCATGGAGAGGTTAGATGCCATACCCTATGACTCAGCACACATTACAGGAAGAAATGAAGGATGTCGCATTGTGGATGAGCAGCAGCTGCCTGAAGCTCAACTCGGAGAAGACAGAGGGCCTCGTCCTCGGACCTTCCCCCTCTGCATGGGACAACACCTGGTGGCCCACGGCCCTCGGCAGCCCCACACCCACACAGACCACACCAGAAACCTCGGCATTGTACTCAACTCATCCCTCCCCATGACCCGACAGGCCAACGCCGTCGCCTCTAGCTGTTTCAACACACTACGCATCCTCCGAAAGACCTTCAAATGTATCCCCCCGAATCAAGGAAAACAGTCACTTACGCACTCAGAACCAACAGACTGGACTACGGAAATACCCTCTACGCCAGAATCAACAAGTCGCTGCTCCACAAACTCCAGACCATACAAAACACCGCAGCCAGACTTGTCCTCGGCATCCCCCGACAAGAACACATCACCCAGCACCTGTGCAACCTCCACTGGCTCCCCGTCGAGAAGAGAGTCACTTTCAAGACATTCACCCACGCCTACAAATGCCTCCACAACATCGGACCCCAATAGCTCAACAAGAGAATCTCCTTCCACGTACCCAAGAGAAACCTCTGATCCACGACCTCGCCAAAACCCCATAAATCCGCAGAGCCAGAACAGGTGGATGGGCCTTCTCCTACATCGCGGCCAAGACCTGGAACGAGCTCCCGATCGACATCAGACGCGCCCCCTCCCTGAACATCTTCAAGAAGACACTGAAGACCTGGTTTTTCGACTGAACGGAGCTGCTTACCCCCCCCGTACCCCCCACCCAGCGCCTTGAGACCCTTATGGGTGAGTAGCGCGCTTACAATTCACCTGATTGATTGAACCTTATATCTGGGGGTCCACGTCGAATTTGAAGCACAGTATGGGGACAAGAGCACGTATGCATAAGCTCAGAGCTTCACAGAATTAATTCACAAGACCTGATCTGTCTGGGGCCCTAACACTGCTGTCTTGTTTTCATACCATAGCTTGACCAATATCTGACTGGGCTCCTGTTTACTCTTCACACCTTCATGCAAGGACTTTATATTAAGTTGAGGAACAAAATCCACTGTGGTATGTGTGTGGATCTGGGGAAACGCCCCAGGCCTACAAATAAAGAGGGCGAAACTACCTTGGCCAGCCCTAGGGGATTTGAGTGGACTCTTCTTTCAAGAACATGTTGAGAAATTCATTCAGAGAGTGCACTGTACAGCATAACTGCCCAAAGAAATGGGCTAAAAGCAGCTGGTCTTACAGGCCGTTCAGAGTGGGTTCTAAGAAAGTATTCCAAAACCAAAGGGTCTGTTGGTCAAGCCCACCCCTCCCTTGTGGAGACTGGCAGGGAGAAACTGGAGAGGTACTAACCCCTCGCCCCTCCAGAGAAACAAATAGCGGGCCAATCAATGAACTTTACAGAACAACATTCAAAGCAAATATCTAAAATGTATAGTTTTTATAGCCAGTTCAGATAACCAGAGTATGAAATGTGATCCAACCTCACATATTTTTCAAATATATAACCTATCTTTGACTTTTACCTGCTACTTACCTTCATTCTCCGCGCCGGGGCTTTCCTTGAACAGTGCTCTATGGCTAGCCAGCTAGGTTCACGCTTTAGACAGACCCCAAAATACACACATGCGCCTCTGCTCCTGCCTTTGCGTAGGATATTGTCTGCCATACAAAGAATGCAATTGGAAAAGTAGGGCGGGAAATGGTGGCATAACATCAGCAGTACATGTCCCCACAGCGGAGCTAAACATGCGCTGCTTTATTTTGGATATGCACATGTGTTATCCCAAAATACCAGCTCGTCATTTTCAGTAAATACACACATTTGGTGCTCTAATATCAGCTTGTCCCATTCTGGCCACGAACACACAGGTTTCATTTATAGTAAATAAAGTCGGTATGTAGCCTACAAGGGTAAGGCGATATTGTCATATGAGATACCGATCGGGTTCTGTAGGAGATAGGAGAAGGACTCTGTGCTATGCGTTATGCCTGTCTGTGCTGTCTTCATGAGCTACATATAGGATTGTGTCTGCGATGTGTGACTTGTTCGGTCCTGTGTTGTGTAATGTGCAGGTAAAACAGCTAGTGCGGTATGGAATACAAAAAGGATTGTGTCTGTGCTGTGTGACTCACTGGTTGGGTCCTGTGCAGTGTGACGCGCAGGTAAAACTGCTACTGTGGTATGGAGCACAGATAGGATTGTGGCTGTACTGTGTGACTTGAGTCCTGTGCTTTGTAACACACAGCTAAAACTGCTAGTGCGGTATGGAGCACAGATAGGATTGTGTCTGTGCTGTGTGACGTGCAGCTAAAACTGCTAGTGTGGTATGGAGCACAGATAGGATTGTGTCTGTACTGTGTGACTTGAGTCCTGTGCTTTGTAACGTACAGCTAAAACTGCTAGGGCGGTATGGAGCACAGATAGGATTGTGTCTGCGCTGTGTGACGTGCAGCTAAAACTGCTAGTGTGGTATGGAGCACAGGTAGGATTGTGTCTGTACTGTGTGACTCACTGGTTGGGTTCTGTGCTGTGTGACGCGCAGGGGAAACTGCTAGTGCGGTATGGAGCAGAGATAGGATTGTGTCTGCGCTGTGTGACGCGCAGGTAAAACTGCTAGTGCGGTATGGAGCACAGATAGGATTGTATCTGCGCTGTGTGACGTGCAGCTAAAACTGCTACTGTGGTATGGAGCACAGATAGGATTGTGGCTGTACTGTGTGACTTGAGTCCTGTGCTTTGTAACACACAGTTAAAACTGCTAGTGCGGTATGGAGCACAGATAGGATTGTGTCTGTGCTGTGTGACGTGCAGCTAAAACTGCTAGTGTGGTATGGAGCACAGATAGGATTGTGTCTGTACTGTGTGACTTGAGTCCTGTGCTTTGTAACGTACAGCTAAAACTGCTAGGGCGGTATGGAGCACAGATAGGATTGTGTCTGCGCTGTGTGACATGCAGCTAAAACTGCTAGTGAGGTATGGAGCACAGGTAGGATTGTGTCTGTACTGTGTGACTCACTGGTTGGGTTCTGTGCTGTGTGACGCGCAGGTAAAACTGCTAGTGCGGTATGGAGCAGAGATAGGATTGTGTCTGCGCTGTGTGACGCGCAGGTAAAACGGCTAGTGCGGTATGGAGCACAGATAGGATTGTGTCTGCGCTGTGTGACGTGCAGCTAAAACTGCTAGTGCGGTATGGAGCACAGATAGGATTGTGTCTGCACTGTATGACTTGACTCCTGTGCAACACAGCTAAAACTGCTAGTGCGGTATGGAGCACAGATAGGATTGTGTCTGCGCTGTGTGACGTGCAGCTAAAACTGCTAGTGTGGTATGGAGCACAGATAGGATTGTGTCTGCACTGTATGACTTGACTCCTGTGCTATGTAACACACAGCTAAAACTGCTAGTGTGGTATGGAGCACAGATAGGATTGTGTCTGCACTGTATGACTTGACTCCTGTGCTATGTAACACACAGCTAAAACTGCTAGTGCGGTATGGAGCACATATAGGATTGTGTCTGCGCTGTGTGACGTGCAGCTAAAACTGCTAGTGCGGTATGGAGCACAGATAGGATTGTGTCTGCGCTGTGTGACTTGAGTCCTGTGCTGTGTAACATACAGCTAAAACTGCTAGTGCGGTATGGAGCACAGATAGGATTGTGCCTGCGCTGTGTGACTTGAGTCCTGTGCTGTGTAACACACAACTAAACTGCTAGTGCGGTATGGAGCACGGATAGGATTGTGTCTGCGCTGTGTGACGTGCAGATAAAACTGCAAGTGCTGTGTGGAGCACAGATAGGATTGTGTCTGCGCTGTGTGACTTAAGTCCTGTGCTGTGTAACATACAGCTAAAACTGCTAGTGCGGTATGGAGCACAGATAGGAATGTATCTGCGCTGTGTGACGTGCAGCTAAAACTGCTAGTGTGGTATGGAGCACAGATAGGATTGTGTCTGCACTGTATGACTTGACCCCTGTGCTGTGTAAGACAGATAAAACTGCTAGTGCGGTATGGAGCACAGATAGGATTGTGTCTGCGCTGTGTGACGTGCAGCTAAAACTGCTAGTGCGGTATGGAGCACAGATAGGATTGTGTCTGTACTGTATGACTTGACTCCTGTGCTGTGTAACACACAGCTAAAACTGCTAATGCGGTATGGAGCACAGATGGGATTGTGTCTGCGCTGTGTGATGGCAGCTAAAACTGCTAGTGCGGTATGGAGCACAGATAGGATTGTGTCTGCACTGTGTGACGTGCAGCTAAAACTGCTACTGTGGTATGGAGCACAGATAGGATTGTGTCTGCGCTGTGTGACTTGAGTCCTGTGCTGTGTAACATACAGCTAAAACTGCTAGTGCGGTATGGAGCACAGATAGGATTGTGCCTGCGCTGTGTGACTTGAGTCCTGTGCTGTGTAACACACAACTAAACTGCTAGTGCGGTATGGAGCACGGATAGGATTGTGTCTGCGCTGTGTGACGTGCAGCTAAAACTGCAAGTGCTGTGTGGAGCACAGATAGGATTGTGTCTGCGCTGTGTGACTTAAGTCCTGTGCTGTGTAACATACAGCTAAAACTGCTAGTGCGGTATGGAGCACAGATAGGAATGTATCTGCGCTGTGTGACGTGCAGCTAAAACTGCTAGTGTGGTATGGAGCACAGATAGGATTGTGTCTGCACTGTATGACTTGACCCCTGTGCTGTGTAAGACAGATAAAACTGCTAGTGTGGTATGGAGCACAGATAGGATTGTGTCTGTACTGTATGACTTGACTCCTGTGCTGTGTAACACACAGCTAAAACTGCTAATGCGGTATGGAGCACAGATGGGATTGTGTCTGCGCTGTGTGATGGCAGCTAAAACTGCTAGTGCGGTATGGAGCACAGATAGGATTGTGTCTGCGCTGTGTGACGTGCAGCTAAAACTGCTACTGTGGTATGGAGCACAGATAGGATTGTGTCTGTACTGTATGACTTGAGTCTTGTGCTTTGTAACGTATAGCTAAAACTGCTAGTTTGGTATGGAGCACAGATAGCATTGTGTCTGCGCTGTGTGACGTGCAGGTAAAACTGCTAGTGCGGTATGTAGCACATATAGGATTGTGTCTGCGCTGTGTGACTTGAGTCCTGTGCTGTGTAACATACAGCTAAAACTGCAAGTGCGGTATGGAGCACAGATAGGATTGTATCTGCGCTGTGTGACGTGCAGCTAAAACTGCTAGTGTGGTATGGAGCACAGGTAGGATTGTGTCTGTACTGTGTGACTTGAGTCCTGTGCTTTGTAATATACAGCTAAAATTGCTAGTGCGGTATGGTGCACAGATAGGATTGTGTCTGTGTTGTGTGACGTGCAGGTAAAACTGCTAGTGTGGTATGGAGCACAGATAGGATTGTGTCTGTGCTGTGTGACTTGGGTCCTGTGCTGTGTGACGCGCAGGGAAAACTGCTAGTGCGGTATGGAGCACAGATAGGATTGTGTCTGCGCTGTGTGACTTGTTGGGCCCTGTGCTGTGTGACTTGCAGCTAAATCTGCTAGTGCGGTATGGAGCACAGATAAGATTGTGTCTGCGCTGTGTGACTCACTGGTTGGGTTCTGTGCTGTGTACGACGGTATGGAGCACTGATAGTATTGTGGCTGTGCTGTGTGACTTGTTCCGTCCTGTGCTGTGTGACGTGCAGCTAAAACTCCTAGTGCGGTATGGAGCACAGATAGGATTGTGCCTGTGCTGTGTGACTTGTTGAGTCCTGTGCTGTGCGACGTGCAGGTAAAACTGCTAGTGCGGTATGGAGCACTGATAGGATTGGGTCTGCGCTGTGTGACTTGCTGAGTCCTTTGCTGTGTGACTTGCAGCTAAAACTGCTAGTGCGGTATGGACCACGGCTACAATTGTGTCTGAGCTGTGTGACTCACTGTTTGGGTTCTGTGCTGTGTATGAAGGTATGGAGCACTTATAGGATTGTTTTTGTGTTGTGCTGTGTGACGTGCAGATAAAACTGCTAGTGCGGTATGGAGCACAGATAGGATTGTGTCTGCGCTGTGTGACTTGGGTCCTGTGCTGTGTGACGTGCAGCTAAAACTGTTAGTGCGGTATGGAGCACATATAGGATTGTGTCTGTTCTGTGTGACTTGTTGATTCCTTTTCTGTGTGACCTGCAGGTAAAACTGCTAGTGCGATACTGAAGAGATAAAGGATGTGACTCCGTTGTGTGACTCACTGGTTGGGTTCTGTGCTGTGTACAACAGTATGGGGGACATATAGGATTGTGTCTGTGCTGTGTGATTTGTTGGGTCCTGTGCTGCGTGACGTGCGGGTAAAACTGTTAGTGCGGTACTGAGCATGGATAGGATTGTGTCTGCGCTGTGTGACTCACTTGTTCGGTTCTGTGCTGTGTACGACGGTACTGAGCAGAGATAGGATTGTGTCTGCACTGTGTGACTCACTGGTTGGGTTCTGTGCTCCGCACATGCAGGTAAAAACCGTATCATCCCACAAAATGCAATCGTAAAAACAAGAGGTCTTTGCATTCCAGTTGAAGAGCATAGAGCTTCAATCGAGTGACTTAAAAATAAATATGGTAAGTTCTCCTGAGGTCATACATTTAATGACCCAGGAAACTTACAGTTTTGTTTATGTTACTGGGGTCTGCTGCACTCCCTGCAGCTCCCCACAACATTAGAAAAAATGGTTAGTAATGCCACTGCCCCTCTGAATAGCCTTTGCAGGGCATTATAGGGCACTCTTTAAGGAGCAATAAATAATAAAAGAGCAGGTCTAGTCTGGCCTTTGGCCGTGGGCGGTGTGGGTTTGCTTGCCCATGACGGGTTGGATGCAGGGCCTGACAAGCCAAGCCCTGTGGCCAACCCGACACCACACATTGACGAAGGCTGCATGTGGTGGGGGGTTGACTTTACGTATGGCAATAAAATATTCCTTTATGTTTAGAAAACCCTAGAAATTCTCTGAAAAACCAAAAAGTTAAAGTGATGTTATAGTTAGGTGAAAATGTCAGTGACAGCATAACATTTCCAACAAAAAAACCCACTGAAATTCACCAGTTTTATAGTTATCTCTAGTAACTATAACTGATTCCCTAAAGTAACTACAATGCATGCCCTCGCCATGTACATGTAATTACCCCACATATCACTCATGACGTTCTATAACATCATTGATAACATACCTGCAACATTTGAAATGACAATATTGAGGATAAACGTTGCATGGCTGGGTCGCGAGTTATAGTTCTTGCAGGGCATGAGTTGTAGTATTCTGTTATAGTTGTCTGTGCTGTGTAAGATACAGTCACAGCTCTGTCTGTGCTGTGTGAGATACAGACAGGGCTCTGCCTGTGCTGTGTGAGATACAAACAGGGATCTGTCTGTGCTGTATGAGATACAAAAAGGGCTCTGTCTGTGCTGTGTGAGATACAGTCACAGCTCTGTCTGTGCTGTGTGAGATACAGACAGGGCTCTGCCTGTGCTGTGTGAGATACAAACAGGGCTCAGTCTGTGCTGTGTGAGACACAGACAGGGCTCAGTCTGTGCTGTGTGAGATACAGTCACAGCTCTGTCTGTGCTGTGTGAGATACAGACAGGGCTCTGCCTGTGCTGTGTGAGATACAAACAGGGCTCAGTCTGTGCTGTGTGAGACACAGACAGGGCTCAGTCTGTGCTGTGTGAGACACAGACAGGGCTCAGTCTGTGCTGTGTGAGATAGAGACAGGGATCTGTCTGTGCTGTGTGAGATACAAAAAAGGCTCTGTCTGTGCGGTGTGAGATACAGACAGGGCTCTGTCTGTGCTGTGTGAGATATAGATAGGACTATGTCTGTGCTGTGTGAGATACAGACAGGGCTCTGCCTGTGCTGTGTGAGATACAGACAGGGCTCTTTCTGCACTGTTTGATATACAGTTATGGAACTTTCTGTGCAGTATGAGATACATATAGGTCTCTGTGCTTTTTGAGATAGTCAGGCATGTCTGTGCTGTATGAGATACAGGTATGTACTTCCTGTGCTGCATGAGACAAAGACAGGGCTCTGCCAGTGCTTTTTGCGATACAAGTAGAGCTTTATCGGTCTTTATGCATGAGACACAGATATGGGACTGTCTGCACTGCATAAGATAAAAACAGGGTTCTATGTTTTTTGAGATGCAGTCGGGACTGACTGTGCTTTATGAAATACATATATATATATATAAATATATTTCTTTCTTTTATATAGGACACTGCTCTTCCCTGCAGGGATATTGAGGCGCTAGGGCTGACATACAAAATGCAGTGGTTATTAGGGAAGCTTGATATTGAGGTAAATGATGGACTTCTTTTCATACAAAAAGTTTTTAGCCTCTTGCGGAATGGGAGGAGCTTGGAAATCTCCCTCAAATAAGGTGAAATAAGAATACCAATGAGTAGCTGCCAAGTGGAAAAAGGAGTGATACCCCATTCGGGCTAGATTAATTCGATTCTGCACAAGAGTGTTTGAGCTGCTGGACCAAAGATTCCTAGTTTGTATATATCTCCAGACCTTGTTCTCGAGGACCAGAGCGTACGTGCCATAAACAGCCCCATGAGTATGACAAAGATATTTAAACACCGCCTTCTTCCTCACCGGTAGCCAATGAAACTTGTCCAGATTGGTTGAGGCAGAGTCCCTAGGGGAACTACCAAGAATCAGTCTTGCAGCCGTGTTTTTATTTATTTTTTTCTTCCGGGGTTTTATATAGCACAAACTTGACCCAAAGGTGTTGTGTATCAGAGCGCTTTCCATGAGCACCAGTTGTGTCACTTAAGGACTCATTCATTTTTGTTAGGAACGGGGAGATTAAGTGATTTGCCCAGAATCACAGGAAATTGAGCGTCCTTACCGAGACTCGAACCCAGTTGCCCAGATTTGAGGTCGACCACCTTAGCCGTTAGACCACATCCTCTCCCCAATTTGAATGCTCTGCAGCTTGGAAATTGGATAATCAGCCATTCCAACATATAGTGAATTACAATAATCCAGACCACACACTATCAGAGCCTGCACAATGGTCTTCCTGCAGCTATGGGTCCCCCATTTGAAGATCTTCTGGGTTACCCTCAGTAGGCCAAAGCAGACTCCACAAACTGCATTAACCTGGTCGCTCATAGATAGAGTTATGTCAATAATGATGCCCAAGCTTCTAGCAGATTTGATAAGTGTCAGGGCGGTGCCCAGTGAACTGGCCCACCAGGTGTTATTCCAAACTGAATTTGCTCTCCCCAAACAAGATGTCCTCTGTTTTGTCCCAATTTAACTTCAGCCAGTGTTTCTGTATACAGCAAGACACCTGCAACAGGCTCTCTTTACCGGTGTCCACATCATTCCCGCCTGAAATCATAAGTTGTGTGTCATCAGCATATGATATGATGTCCAGTCTCCATCTCCTGACGATGTTAACCACAGAAGTCCTGTACACATTATAAATTGTTGCGCTCAGGGCCAAACCATGGGGAACACCACATCATACGGTTGCCTCATTAGATGTATATGGTTGCGAATAAACTGTCAGAGTACGTCCCGTCAGGAAGCAGCTAAACCATTTCAGAATGGCAGAGTGTATCCCAACATCTGACAGGCACTTTAGTAAAACAGCATGCAATATTATATCAAATGCAGCGGAAAGATCGAGTAAGATGAGGGCAGTAGCCTTGCCCTAATCGACCACACATCTAATGCGGTCAGTAACTGATAAGAGCATTGGTTCAGTGCTGTTACCTGCCCTAAATCCACACTGAGATTCATCTAATAACTGATTGCTTTCCAAATACTTGGTGAGTCTTAGGTTTACCAGTTTCTCCAGAATCTTCACCAGGAAGGGAAGCAACGAGATTGGCCTAAAGTTGGCTAGATTTGGGAGATCTGCTCCAGGTTTCTTCAGTAATGGAAGTAGAGTTTTTCTTCAGTGCCCAGGAAACTCTGCCTTGCTCAAGGAGCAGTTCATGATGTCGATCAAGTGTGGCTCAAGAGCCAATGCAAGTTGATTAAAGACAAAGTGTTTGCAAGGATCCAGGAGGGAGCCTGACTTTATCTTGCCCGTGATGTCTAGAACTTTCTGCACACAAATTGGCTCAATAGTCTCTCAACTTATCCCACAGGCCACTGGAGGACCACCTTCCCTAATAACGTGATCTGTATCAGGCTGAGGGTCAAACCCTATGTAAATCGTATTGATCTGATCACAAACAAATGTGCCAAATTGATTGCATAATCCTATGGATGCAGGGCTGGACCTACTAACGGCCCCAAGCTGGAATAGCTCCTTAACAAAGCTAAAATGTTCCCTGGAGGAACACTTACTCCTATCAGTCTTTAGAGTAAAATGGTTCCTTCTTGCAAGCTTAAGAGAATTCTTTTTTTAAACATATTTTTATTGATTTTCTCAGTGTTACAATTTCTGCCATTATTTATATACAGTATGTAAATCTCCATTAACATACCAGGTATGGAATCTCGGTAGAAACTAAACAATTACATTCTGGTCAATAAGATATTCTTGGTCGTATTTAACAGGTTTTACACAGTTATCTCCGTTAATTGTTAGGTACATCCAGCCGCGGCCCGTGGAGGGAGTTCCGTGGGGCGGTAAGTCGGGGCGGGGGAGCGGCGGGGTGGGGGTTCTAAAAACCGGAATATGGATAATTGCAGGTAAGTAAACAATTACATAAATAAAACGAATTTCGTAGCGCGTCCTGCATCGCAAAATGCGATGCAGCGCGCGCTATGAAATTCGTTTTATTTATTGAATTCATTCGGAGATGAAGTGTCTGTAATCGCTACTAAATAAAAGTCTTTTTGCACGTCTCCTCCTCTAGGCTTCTCCAGTTCCTAAATATCTTGTATTCCTTACTTTTATTTGCAGCAGGCCTCACAAGGTGGGCTATCTTAAACTGCATGAGAAACTGATCCGACCATCCCAGGGGCTCAAGCACCAACTCATCCAGGAACAATCTGTTCGTGAATAGAGGATCATGGCTATGTCCTGCCGCATGGGTAGGGCCCTTAACCACTTACCCAAGATCTAATTTATAATTACTGGGGTTATTTGCAGCTTCAGAAATCTCCCACCAGCAGGAAATATTCGTATTTTACAGCATTATATAATGCACTTTTTCTGCTGTGTGAGGTACACATAAGGCACAGCATGAGATACAAACAGGGCGCGGTGCTTTTTTGAGATACAGGCAGGACTGCCTGTGCTGTAGGAGATACAGATATTGCACTTTCTCTGGTGTATGAGCTAAAGATATGGTCGTGTTGTGATTGAGCTAGAGACGACTGCCTGTGCAGTATAAGGCACCGTTTGGGTTCTATCTGCTGGGCAAGAAATGGACAAGACTGCTGTCCGGCATGCAGATATGACCGTCAGAATGGTATAAAGTGCAGGTCATGATATGTCTGCTGCGCGAGACATGGACTAAACTGCTGCCCGGCATGCAGATGTGACTGTCAGAGCGGAATAAAGTACAGGTCGCGATATGTCTGCTGTGCGAGACATGGACAAGACTGCTGTCTAGCATAAGGATGTGACCGTCAAAACGGTATAAAGTACAGGTCACGATATGTCTGCTGTGTGAGACATGGACATGACTGCTGTCCGGCATGCAGATGTGACTGACAGAGCGGAATAAAGTACAGGTCGTGATATGTCTGCTGTGCGAGACATGGACAAGACTGCAGTCCGGCATCCAGATGTGACTGTCAGAGCGGAATAAAGTACAGGTTGCGAAATGTCTGCTGCGCGAGACATGGACAAGACTGCTGTCCGGCATGCAGATGTGACCATCAGAGCGGTATAAAGTACAGGTCACGATATGTCTCCTGTGAGAGACCTGGACAAGACTGCTGTCCGGCATGCAGATGTGACTGTCAGAGCAGTATAAAGTACAGGTCACGATATGTCTCCTGTGCAAGACATGGACAAGACTGCTGTCCGCATGCAGATTTGACTGTCAATGGGTATAAAATACAGGATGCGATATGCCTGCTGCGCGAGACATGGACATGAATACTTACCGGCATGCAGATGTGACTGTCAGAGCGGAATAAAGCACAGGTCGCGATATGTCTGCTTTGTGAGACATGGACAAGACTGCTGTCCGGCATGTAGATATGACTGTCAGAGCGGAATAAAGCACAGGTCGTGAAATGTCTGCTGCGCACGACATGGACAAGACTGCTGTCCGGCATGCAGATGTGACCATCAGAGTGGTATAAAGTACAGGTCACAAAATGTCCCCTGTGCGAGACCCGGACAAGACTGCTGTCCGGCATGCAGATGTGACTGTCAGAGGGGTATAAAGTACAGGTCACGATATGTCTGGTGCGCGAGACATGGACTAGACTGCTGTCCGGCATGCAGATGTGACCATCAGAGCGGTATAAAGTACAGGTCACGATATGTCCCCTGTGCGAGACCCGGACAAGACTGCTGTCTGGCATGCAGATGTGGCTGTCAGAGGGGTATAAAGTACAGGTCACGATCTGTCTCATGTGCGAGACATGGTCAAGACTGCTGTCAGCATGCAGATTTGACTGTCAATGTGGTATATAGTACAGGATGCTATATGCCTGCTGCGCGAGACATGGACATGATTACTGTCCGGCATGTAGATGTGACTGTCAGAGCGGTATAAAGTAAAGGTTGCGATATGCCTGCTGTGCGAGACATGGACATGACTACTGTCCGGCATGCAGATGTGACTGTCAGAGCGGTATAAAGTACAGGTCACGATATGTCTGCTGCGCGAGACATGGACAAGACTGCTGTCCGGCATGCAGATGTGACTGTCAATGTGGTATAAAGTACAGGTTGCGATATGCCTGCTGCGCGAGACATGGACAAGACTGCTGTCAGCATGCAGATTTGACTGTCAATGCGGTATAAAGTACAGGTTGCGATATGACTGCTGCGCGAGACATGGTCAAGACTGCTGTCAGCATGCAGATTTGACTGACAATGCGGTATAAAGTACAGGTTGCGATATGCCTGCTGCGCGAGACATAGGCATGACTACTGTCAGAATGGTATAAAGTACAGAAAGTGATCTGTTTGCTGTGTGAGATACAGATAGGGCTCCGTGCTGTCTGACAAACAGACAGGATTCTGTGCTGTATGCGATACAGGCAGATTTATCTGTGAAGAATGAGATGCAGTCAGGACTCTGATGCCCGACATACAGGTAGGACTCTGCCTGACATACAGCAGGACTGCCTCCAGTGTATGAAATACAGTTAGGGTCTGTCTCCCTGACTCGTGTGAAATACAGACAGAACTCTTTGTCCTATGCAATACTGATAGGACCCTGCGCTGCACGAGATACAGGCCTGACCCTGTGCTTTTTGAGGAAAGGGTTCTCTGCCTGTGCTGAGTGACACCCACACAGTGCTCTGCCTGTCTGTGTACTTCTCTTTGTGTTGTGGTGTATGCATTTGTGGCTTTATACTTTGTTATCTTTCTCCCTTAACCTTTTGAGGTTCAGGGGGACCCATTTAGTGTAACATGTATCTTGCATCTATAAATCCAGATGCTTATGTAATGCATCCCATTCTTAAGTACTCAAAACACGTCAGCAGAGACCTTGACAACAATACACCAGCACCACCACAGAATGTGCAACGCCCTCGAACTCAGCTCCCGACTACTACCTACGATCAATCACTTCATTGTTACCATTTAATAGAAGCCAACGGCCAGACGGATACAAAGTCATGGAAACGTACGAGCGGGGTGGTCATCAGCTCCCAACTACTACCTACGATCAATCACTTCATTGTTACCATTCAATAAAAGCCAGCGGCCAGACGGATACAAAGTCATGGAAACGTACGAGCGGGGTGGTCATCAGCTCCCGACTACTACCTACGATCAATCACTTCATTGTTACCATTCAATAGAAGTCAGCGGCCAGACGGATACAAAGTCATGGAAACGTACGAGCGGGGTGGTCATCAGCTCCCGACTACTACCTACAATCAATCACTTCATTGTTACCATTCAATAGAAGCCAGCGGCCAGACGGATACAAAGTCATGGAAACGTACGAGCGGGGTGGTCAAATGCATAATGACTGAGCATATACTGAACCTTCTTCATCCTTTCATGCTATGGCTTATGCAGGGCCGCATCATCTCTAGCATTTACTAACACAGAGATCCTTAAGAACACAGTGTGCTGAGGTGAAAACAACATGTCATGTCTGTGAGAAGCTGGCTTGGTATATAGTGTACACTTACGTAAGTGGGCACCTTGCATCAATACAGACAACCCGTATGCTGTGGAGAGCAGCCGTAAGGCTTAGCCCAGAAGGAGTGTATAGCATCTTTTTCTTACCAGAACATAATCTTATAGGTATAGTTTAAGTGAAAAAGAACCACACAGTGTATTTATAAAAATATATATTTATTATAAGACACTCACTAACACATACAGATATCTCCTAGCTAGAGATATACACAATGCACACAATACTTTTCAATAGAAACAGGTAATTAGCACGAAATACACAGTGGTCACCAAGGGTGTGTGTCCGTCGGAAGCAACCACAAGCCTTTGCAAATGCAATCAACGTGGAAAGTGAAAAAAGTACAGTGTCGGGACCAGCAAGGTCCAGGTGACTCACCACAAGCAGGGTAGTCAGGGCAGGACCCAAATAATCAGGGGAGCCCACAGAAATCAAAGGAGACCTTCAGGAGCACCCACAGGCCAGAGGCACTGGAGTCGCAAGACGACCTCGAGCAGCTCACCAAAGATGCAGGCCCACGTGCAAGTGATGCACTGAGGACAAAGATCTTGGTCACAGGAGATGCTTGAGGTTGGGGCTACTTGGAGCCCGAAGATCTTGTTGAAAGAAGCCAACAAGCCTTTGCAACTGCAAGTCGAGGCGGCTCTGACGAGGGATACTGGCCTCAAACTTGGTGAGAGGACAGGGCAGGCCTTGAGGGATGTGTAGAACCACCACCTGTGTTGCTGAGCCTTTCGGAGTCCGTGGGAGCCCAGGATCAGCAGCCCGGTCAGCTTAGTTGCAGTGCCTGCAGATGCAGGGAAATGACTCCTTCACTCCAAGGGAGATTCCTTCAGTTGTCTTGGATGCCCACAGGCCTTGGAAGGTTCCTGTACGGAGCACAGGCACGGACGTTGCAGTAGACGAGCAGAGCAACGAGATCAGGAGCAGCAGGAGTCTTCCCAGTTGCAGCCTTGATGCCCAGAGCCAAGTCCAGAGTGCCCAGACGGTCGAAGAAGAAGTGGTGTCTTGAAATTAATCTTGTCCCACGACGAATCTAGAAACCCACCCTCAGGTACCCTAAGGAAAGGGTTGGGACGGTTCAGGGTTCCCTCCGAGAGGTGCTGTCGGACAGTGGGGAGGATACACCCATGTCCTTTGTCCAGTTTTGTGCCACAGCAGGAGCCAACGGCTCCCTGAACTGGTTTGAACTGGACAATGCAAGAAGGGCACAAAATGTTCCCTTCAAGCAGACTGAGTGTCACTGGCAAGCGCTCCCACCCGGCCCCAATACAGTAAACCCTGTCTGGGAGGTGGTCATACCTCCCTGAGACAGGATACCTAATGTTCTGCCTTCCCCTGCTCAAGCTTGGCTCAGCAGCTGGAGGGCAGAATCATATCTCTGGTTGGCAGCAGCCATGTAGTGCTGTCCGAGTCTGGAAGACTGGTACCGGGAGCGCTGAGGGCCTCCCGGAGGAGCTTTACAGTGCATGGAAACATACCTCCCACACCATTTACAGGGTATAATTGCAATATGTCTGATACCAAACAAGATAGGGTTTGTTACAGCCAGTTTAGAAATGATCATCGCGTAATGATGCATGGCCACCCTATGTATCGTAATGGCTGATGCACTTACAGGCAAGGAGAATGGATTCCGAAGGCTGTAGGGTTGTCCTGCTCATGCAGGGGCACTCTCGAACTTAGAACTGAGCACCCTGCCTTCAGGATTGAAAGGCCTGCTTAAGTGGTGACTTATAGGTTTTAAGTGCAGTGACCTTAGATATAGGGAAACCTATATCTTTCGTAAGTGGCACTAGCACCAGATTACACAGGCAGCAATGGCAGGCCTGTAGTTATAGTTTGAGTGGTCCCTTATGAGTGGCATAATACATGCTTCAGCCCAAGTGGGACCCCTCGTGTACCGATGCCCTGGGTACCTTCGTACCATATACTAAGGAATGATAAGGGTACACCAATTTCCAAACTGGGTAATACCTAAGAATTTACCATACCAAATTAAGGGGAGAAAGCACAGAGACTGGTTTCCTCATTAGCAGGATCCCAGTCAGACTAGTCAGAAACAGGCAAAAAGTGGGGGTAACCATAAAAGCAGATCCTACTTTCCTACAATGTCTTTCAAGAATTCAAGACATCCTTGCCGAACCTGATACCAAGCCTGTTGTGCGAATCTACAGAAACCAGTTTTGTGAAGGTGATAACATAAGCCCCGGCAGCCACCATGAAAAACTCTAGCAGAGGAATATTCCTGATGGAAGTAGTAGAGGCCAAAGCCAATGTGGCTGCTCTGCAGGTCTCCAGTGGAGGAATATACACAATGGAAATAATAGCAGTCGAAGCCTATGCAGCCGCTCTGCAGATCTCCAGCAGAAGAATATACACAAAGGAAATACTAGAAGCCAAAGCCCAGGCTGCCACTCTGCAGATCTCCAGTGGAGGAATATACACAATGGAAATACCAGAAGTCGAAGCCCATGCGGCCACTCTGCAGATCTCCAGCAGAGGAATATACACAAAGGAATAACTAGAAGCCGAAGCCCATGCGGCCACTCTGCAGATCTCCAGTGGAGGAATATACACAATGGAAATACTAGAAGTCGAACTCCATGCGGCCACTCTACAGATCTCCAGCAGAGGAATATATGCGATGGAAATACTAGGAGTCAAAGCCCATGCAGCTGCTCTGCATATCTCCAGCAGAGAAATACATACAATGGAACTACTAGAAGTCGAAGCCCATGCAGCCGCTCTGCAGGATCTCCAGCAGAGGGATATACACAAAGGAAATACTAGAAGTCGAAGCCCATGCGGCTGCTCTGCAGATCTCCAGCAGAGGAATATATGCAATGGAAATCTAGAAGTTGAAGCCCATGCGGCTGCTCTGCAGCTCACCAGCAGAGAAGTGCCAGATGAGAGAAGTAGAAGCAAAAGCCCATGCAGCTGTTCTGCAGATCTCTAGCAGAGGAATATACGCAATGGGCTGGAAACTGGAAGTCGAAGCGCATGTGGCTGCTCTGCAGATCTCAAGCAGATGAATATACACAATGGAAATACTGGAAGTCAAAGCACATGAGGCCGCTCTGCAAATCACCAGCA